>NC_081554.1:198347290-199748301 GCF_963082655.1 Stomoxys calcitrans | reverse complement strand
AGTATATTTGATTCTTGTTATTATTTATCTGAAGATAGAAGGAGGAGGAATTTTTATTATTTATTATTTATTATTATTTATTATTTATTAGTTATTAATTTTTTATATATTTTATATATTATATATTATTATTTATTATTAATTATTTTTTATTTATTTTTGCTTATTTATTTTGACTTTATTTTTATTTAATTTAATTCTAATTTGTCATATTTTATTTTTATTTTATTTTATTTTATTAATTTATAGACATTTAATTTATTTTATTTTAAGTTTATTTTACTTCAATTTTATTACATTGTTTATTTCATAAATTATTGTTTATATTTTTATGACTTTATTTTTATAATTTAATTTATTGTATATTTTTTAATACATTTTCAATTTATGCTTATAACTTGGAATATCCTCATTTCATTTTATATTTATTTCTATATTAATTTTATATATGGGAGTTAGAGGAATTTTATTGTATTTTTATCTATTTATTTATTCATTATTAAGAAATATTTATTTATTTAATAATGAATAATTTTTAGTTTTTATATCAAATTATCTAGGGATTTTGTCTTTATACTCACACATTTGTTATGTGTATTACGATTATTATATGATTTTTTTATATATGAGAAAATTTTTTTCAATATTATTTAAATATTTAGTTTTTTTCTAATAGATTTAATGATAAATGACAATATGTTAAGATTTTATATTTATTATAATTTGTAGTTAATTCTATTGTCAGGGCAAACTAATTTTCTTTACATAAGGATATAAAGGAACTTCCTTTGAAGGATGTTTTTTGATATATATTTGAAAATTTATTTCGTAAAATTTATTTTTAAAATTTATTTTCGTAATTTTTGGAAGATTTTTGGGACATATGTTATTTTGTACTTTTTGGTTCTATATATGTATTGAGGGAGAATAGGGTTTATATTGATTTGTTGTTAATTCCCTTGGTTATTATGGAAATTTTTGTAAAGTTATGATTAGATATATATGTAGAAAATTTTTTAATACTGGAAGGTTGAGGAATTTTTTATGGTATATTTTTTATGGTATATTTGAATTGAAATTTTTGTTTCGAAGTGGTTGTGGTAATTTTAGACACATTTTTGAAATGTGCAACTAATGAATGATTTGTTTTTAAATGCATGTGTAGGTTTTTATATTTGAATTTGCCTTTGTGGGATTACAGATGTTTTTGTTGACTTCAGCAAGTAAAATTATTTGGCAACTCTTTTGGCTTTGTATATCCCCCGTTTTTTATTAATCTCTTTATTTCAAATAAGACAAAGATTTATATTGATGATGACATGATGAGGCTAAATTTTTGATTCAATAGGGCTGTTTTTGATTGTAGGAAATTTTCTTCGACCTTATAATTGTTTTGATTCCTTTAAAATTTGCCTTTACAAGGGTATTTTGGTTTTAGGTAAGCGCAGGTGTGACTTTTCCTTTAGAGATGTTGGTTAGCCAATGAATTGTTATTTTTGTGATGTTTTTGTCTTAAGTCTTTGTTAGTCTTATTGCATGAGGAATGGAACATTTGTGTAAGAAGGATAGATAGAATATTTTTACTTACTTTGTCTTTGTTTAACGATCTCATATGTTTAGGATGGACTTATTTTAGTTTTTTACATGGTACAATTTTTTTTGCATTTACATGATACATCATATGAATTTTTGTTTTACATTTACACCAGGATTTTATCTCTTTTATCATAATTGGACATCATTTATGATTGTTGATTGGTTAAATTTTGAAAATCACGTTTTTTCAAAACTTAGCATATGTTGCATTTGTTTTGGGCATATTAGGTTATTGGAAATGGGAGAAGAGATTTTTAAGAAATAATCTGATTGAAATGATGAAGTAGGCTTTGATTTATTTTTCATTAGATATGTTTTTAAATTATGTTATACATTTTTACATTCTTAAGTATTTGATTAATAGTGAATAAGTATGGTGCCTTGGAAAGTTAGAATTTTGTTTTTAATTTGTGAAAATTTATTTTTGTGAAAAATTGCATATGAAAAAGGAGGAATTTTTTTCTCTTGTAAGTAGAAAATTTTGTTACATATTTGGGATTATAAAGGAGAAAATTTTGAATCAAGTTGGTATATTTTGTGAAATTTGATTTAGTATTTTGATGAAAATATTATACATTTAGAAGATATTTTTCTTGAAAACGTGCTACGGTTGTGACATTTTTATTAAAATCAAAGGTTTGTTTTTCCTTTTTTATTAGGAAAAATTAATTTTTAATATTGGGATTTTTATTTTTAGATTAATATTTCAATATTGTTGGTAAAGTTCGAATATATTTGTATTTTCATTTATGAATTTGAATTTTAATGGGGTATCTGTGTTGTGTACTATACGTACAGATTTATATTGATTTGTACACGGGATGATTCTTGTTCATTTTATTTAAAGAAGTAATTTTATTTTGAATGTCTTATAATATACATGAATAGAATTGATATACATGAATAGGATTAATAAGTATGATTTTATTTTTATCTATGATATTATACGATAATTTTTATCTGTGATATTATACGGTAGATTTTGTTGAAGAAAAATGACATAAAGGACAACAGGGTGGATATTCGTTTTGATATTTTTTTGTTAAAATTTGATTATTTTAATCGTGATATTAGGAATTTAATTTTTTAGGAATAGAGAATTTTAATTATATTTTATTTTTTTATTATTTTTTATAAATAGGTTTTTTATTATAATAGGGTAGACAATTTCTTAATTTCTTAGAAAAATTTTCTGTTCATTTTTTTGTTTTGGAAGATTGAAGGAAGGACGTTTTTGTTCATTTATTTGCCTTTTCATGGGATGGAAATGGTTTGGTATATGAAGGAATATTTTAATGTTTTTTTGGAAATAAATTTTCTTGTTTTTCATGTTGGTCCTTTTGGGAATTTGTTTTTTTTCGGTGGGCCACTTGCAGGTCATTTTTTGATCATTATGTTTTGTTTGAATCAATTTATACTTGTAGAATTATTCAGTATTGTTTGGAATTTACATAAGTTTTGGGATTATTTACCTGAGTTAATGAAAAGGAGAATTTTTACGATATATAGACAATTTTTAAGGTGTTTTTTACGATGTATAAACATTTTTTAAGTTGATTTTTACATTTATTTTTATTTTAACTTTTGATTATAATTTTATTTTGTCAATTTGTTAGTATTTTTGATTTGTTTGATTATTATTATTTTAATTCTTGTAGATTTGAAGCTCGCTGATGAGTCCTCCCTGGCAAGAGGCGAAAGCGCTCCGAGCAGCCATGTAATTATTGTAATTGAAAGTAGAAATATAATTTTAATTTTTGTTTTTGTTTTTATGACCATATTTTATAATTTTAATTTTTAATTTTATTTTAAAATTGATATATGTATGTATGTATATACATATGCACGATTGTGTGTATTTGGGACTATGCATGTATATGTATGTATGTACTTAGGTGTATGTATATGCATGTATATGAGAATGGTTGTGTATGTATGCATGTATGTTTGTGTCTCTGTGTTATGTATGTGAATTTACACGTGTATGTGCATTGACACGCGTATGTGTGTGTGTGTATGTGATTATGTGTATGTATGTATGTTATATATGCACGTATGTGTTTTTTGTACATGTATATTTATATTGAATGTGTGTGTATGTGTATGTGCATGGATATGTGTGAGTGTATGTGTATACATGTGTTTATGTGTATGTATATGTGCATGTGTATATATGTATATGCATTTGTATATGTAATTTTTATGATTTTTATTTTATTTCTATTTTTTGTTTTTACTTTGACAATTTCCTATTTTTGATGTCCTTAATTCAATATAGAAACCTAGGACATTTTCTGGTTTTTTAACAATTTTTCTTCAAGACAGTTTCTCAAGTCTTTTTCGAGATAATTTTCGTCTTATTTTGAGATCCGATGGGAATTTTTAAGAAGTTTTTTAGGAATTTTTTGGTATTTTCTTGAAAAATTTGTGTCTGATTTATTATTTATATTTTTTTGAGTGATTTGATAAGTGAATATAATTAATTAGTTCGATAGAGAAACCTGGGACATTTTCTGGTGTTAAAAAATTTTCTTCAAGGCAATTTCTCATGTTTTTTTCGAAATAACTTTTCGTCTTAATTTGAGATCCAATGGGAATTTTTAAAAATTTTTAAGAATTTTTTGGTGATTTCTTAGAAATTTGTGTTTGATTTATTATTAATTTTTGAGTAATTTGATAGGTGAACATTATTTTGAATATTTTTAGAGTCTGTTACTTATCATATGAGAAGAAGTTTTGTGATGAGATTTATGATGTGATTTGAGAAGTTTAATTGATATTTTTATTTAAATTAATTTTTATTTTTATTTTTCTTTTTGATAATATTTGATCATTATATTTGAACTTATTTTATTTATGAATTTATCTTATCTTACCAGGTTTATAAATATTTTATATCAATTTTTGTTCTTGTAACATTATTTAATTTATTTTATATTTGTAATTTATTTGATTTATTTATTAATTATTGTTATCAAATTTATTATTTACTTATTTGAATATTTTTTCATAGGTTATATTTATCACGAAGGGGGAGATTTAATGATGATATTTGTGATATAATATAAGGAATTAGTTGTTGATTTTATATATATTTTTAATTTTTTATTTTTTAATTTTTAATTTAATAAGAAAAAATTTTTTATTTTATTGGGATTTGTTCAAAGAAAAATTTTTTCTATTGTTTTTGTATTATGATTTTTATTCTTATTTTATTGTGATTTACTAATTTTTAATATTTTTATCATATATTTTATTGTATTTTATTCATTTTATCAGTTATTTAATCTTTAATTTATTTTTATTTTTTATTATTTTATATTTTATTTATTATTCATTATTTATTTTATAATTTATTAATTTTATTTTTCTATTTTTATTTGAATTAATGTTTTCATTTTACTCAGGGAAATTAGTTGATTTTTATTTTAATTTTTATTTTAATGGAATTTTGTATTATAATTTTTATTCTTATTTTATTGTAATTTATTAATTTTTTAATATTTTTATCAGAAATTTTATTGTATTTTATTCATTTAGTTAGTTAATTTATTCTTTAATTTATTTGTATTTTTATTGTTTTATATTTTATTTATTATTTGTTATTTATTTTATATTTTATTATTTTTATTATTATTATTATATTTATTATTATTTTTATTTTTTCTATTTTTATTTAAATTATTTGTTTCATTTACTCAAGGGAATTAGTTAGTTTTAATTTTTTATTTTTTATTTTAATGAATTTTGTTCACATGACGTTTACTCAAGGGAATTAGTTAGTTTTTCAATTTTTATTTTTTATTTTTTATTTTAATGAAATTTGTTCAATATATTTATCATATATTTTATTGTATTTTATTCATTTAGTTAGTTAATTTAATCTTTAATTTATTTGTATTTTTATTGTTTTATATTTTATTTATTATTTGTTATTTATTTTATATTTTATTATTTTTATTTTTTCTATTTTATTTAAATTATTTGTTTCATTTACTCAAGGGAATTAGTTAGTTTTTCATTTTTTATTTTTTATTTTTTATTTTAATGAAATTTGTTCACATGACGTTTACTCAAGGGAATTAGTTAGTTTTTCAATTTTTAATTTTTATTTTTATTTTAATGAAATTTGTTCACATGATTTTACAATTTGTACATTGACAGACTTGTTATTCAATTTTTATTTACTGTTATTTACATAACATTTTTACACTGCCCCTGTTCTGCGCCTTCTGTTTTTTTACACAAAGATTTTTTTACAGTTTCTGACCTTTTTCTTGGACCCAACATACAATATATCACATGGATTATTTAAATTTGAAAAACCCATAAAGATAATTTGTCTTTATGAAGGGATAAACATGTGGTTTCTTATTGTATTTTTCTTTTATATTTCATATATATTTTATGATATCAATTGATATCATTACAACAATATTGACTAACTACCATTTTTCCAATTAGTTAGTACTATAGACGTCAATATTTGTTTTTGTTTTTTTTAATAATTCATTTATATAACCCCCCTTTTTTATTTAATTCATTTACCACATTTTTATTTAATTCATTTACCCCATTTTTCATCTCCAACTCATTTTTAATCCTTTTATTATGAATGGCATTTTATAGTTTTTTATTATAAATGATATTATTATATTTTTATTGCTTTTATTATTTAGAACGAGGAAAAATTTTTTATATATTTTTTATATATTAATTTTTATATTTATTTTTGTACTTAATTTTGATTAATTAATATTTATATATTTTTATAAATTTATCAATAGTTAAATATACATAATTATTTTAGGAAAATTATATTTATTATTATATGAAATTATTATTTCAACATTATTATCTTGATTTTTTATTTAATTATCATTTTATTATTTATTTTTATAATATTTCATTTCCATTTAATTTTTCACCATTATTATTATTTTTAACCATAGATATATAAGTATATTTAAATATATATTTATTTATTCTCATTAGTTTATATTATTACTTATACATGCATGAATTAATATACATGATAAGTAATATTCTTTATATTTAAAATTTAATTTTACTTATTAACAATTTTATTTAATTTTAATTTTATTCTGTTAATATATATTTTTATTTTATTTTATTTTTACTTATATATACATGAATGATTATGTATAATAAAGTAATGAAGAATATATTATATTAATGAATATATAGAATTAATTATTTTGACTCAGGAAAGACCTATGCATACTTGAATGGGAATGTATTTTGATATTTTGTCATTATTAATACATATATGAATTAATATATATGTTTTATAATTTAATTATTATTTTATTTACTTATTTTATTAATTATCACACATAATAAGTATGATTTTTATAATATTTATTTACAAGGATATTTGGACCAGATATTTTTTATTTATTTATTAAATATTTAATGATTTATCTTATGGGACACTTATCAGACATGAACTGAATTGTATTTATATTATTACTTATATATGTATGAATGAATATACATTATAAGATTTTTAGATAATTTTTATTTTTTTTGATTATCTATTTAATTTTTATCCTTTGAGGTACTTATCATACATGAATTAATATGTATGTTATGTATATTATTTTATAACCTATACATGAATGAATTAATATACATGATAGGGATTTTATTTTATTGATTATTTATTATTCACTATTAATTATTATTCAATTTACTTATTTTATTACTTACATACACATAAATTAACATGCGTATTAAGTATTATCCAATTGTTTTTATTTTTATTATTATTTAATATTTATTTATATTTTCATATATATACTAATATATATAATAAAAAAATTTTTTAAGACAAGAATTTTTTGTTGTTATTATCGGTTTATACAATTTTTGTTAATTTGTTATTATTTTAATTTATATATGACTCATTTTTGATAATACTTATTTACATAAATAAATATGTAAATAAGGTATTTTTATAAATATTTTATTATTATTAATTTTATTTCAGGAAGGATTTTTACATATGTAAATAAATATGTAATTTTGAATAAATCATTATTAATACATATATGAATTTATATATATGTCATATATTTTGATAGTTACTTTATATGATTTTTACTTTTTACATATGTATGAATAAATATACATAATAAATATAATTCATGATTTTAATTTTATTTATAATTTCCTATAATTTGATTTTATTTTTTATATTTCAATTTATTTACATTCATATATTATTTTTACACTCTTTTATATTTATATATACATGAATAAATATGTATATTTGACATTTCATATAGATTTATACTACTTATATTTGCATTAATTAATATGTAAGATAAGTATTATATACATTTTATTTTATTAAATTATTTTTCTCAATATATAAGTGATATTTTTCCTTTAAATTTTGTCCACACGGATGATTAATTATGAATATATTTATTTGTATACTGTTTATGTATTACATGAATAAATATGTAGAATGAATGGGTATGGGCATTTTGACATTTTTAAATATTTTTAAATGAATATTTTAGAATTAGGTATTTTTGATGAATATTTTTCAGATATTTATATATATATATATATATATATATTTATATTTATATTTATATTTATATTTATATTTATATTTATATTTATATTTATATTTATATTTATATTTATATTTATATTTATATTTATATTTATATTTATATTTATATTTATATTTATATTTATATTTATATTTATATTTATATTTATATTTATATTTATATTTATATTTATATTTATATTTATATTTATATTTATATTTATATTTATATTTATATTTATATTTTATATTTATATTTATATTTATATTTATTTATATTTATATTTATTTTTATATGTATAGGCTTTTTATAATTTTTATATATTTTTTATTTTTATTTATTTTAATAAGTTTATTATTATTTATATTTATATTTGCATGAATGCACAGAAGATATATATAGAAAGTATATTTGATTCTTGTTATTATTTATCTGAAGATAGAAGGAGGAGGAATTTTTATTATTTATTATTTATTATTATTTATTATTTATTAGTTATTAATTTTTTATATATTTTATATATTATATATTATTATTTATTATTAATTATTTTTTATTTATTTTTGCTTATTTATTTTGACTTTATTTTTATTTAATTTAATTCTAATTTGTCATATTTTATTTTTATTTTATTTTATTTTATTAATTTATAGACATTTAATTTATTTTATTTTAAGTTTATTTTACTTCAATTTTATTACATTGTTTATTTCATAAATTATTGTTTATATTTTTATGACTTTATTTTTATAATTTAATTTATTGTATATTTTTTAATACATTTTCAATTTATGCTTATAACTTGGAATATCCTCATTTCATTTTATATTTATTTCTATATTAATTTTATATATGGGAGTTAGAGGAATTTTATTGTATTTTTATCTATTTATTTATTCATTATTAAGAAATATTTATTTATTTAATAATGAATAATTTTTAGTTTTTATATCAAATTATCTAGGGATTTTGTCTTTATACTCACACATTTGTTATGTGTATTACGATTATTATATGATTTTTTTATATATGAGAAAATTTTTTTCAATATTATTTAAATATTTAGTTTTTTTCTAATAGATTTAATGATAAATGACAATATGTTAAGATTTTATATTTATTATAATTTGTAGTTAATTCTATTGTCAGGGCAAACTAATTTTCTTTACATAAGGATATAAAGGAACTTCCTTTGAAGGATGTTTTTTGATATATATTTGAAAATTTATTTCGTAAAATTTATTTTTAAAATTTATTTTCGTAATTTTTGGAAGATTTTTGGGACATATGTTATTTTGTACTTTTTGGTTCTATATATGTATTGAGGGAGAATAGGGTTTATATTGATTTGTTGTTAATTCCCTTGGTTATTATGGAAATTTTTGTAAAGTTATGATTAGATATATATGTAGAAAATTTTTTAATACTGGAAGGTTGAGGAATTTTTTATGGTATATTTTTTATGGTATATTTGAATTGAAATTTTTGTTTCGAAGTGGTTGTGGTAATTTTAGACACATTTTTGAAATGTGCAACTAATGAATGATTTGTTTTTAAATGCATGTGTAGGTTTTTATATTTGAATTTGCCTTTGTGGGATTACAGATGTTTTTGTTGACTTCAGCAAGTAAAATTATTTGGCAACTCTTTTGGCTTTGTATATCCCCCGTTTTTTATTAATCTCTTTATTTCAAATAAGACAAAGATTTATATTGATGATGACATGATGAGGCTAAATTTTTGATTCAATAGGGCTGTTTTTGATTGTAGGAAATTTTCTTCGACCTTATAATTGTTTTGATTCCTTTAAAATTTGCCTTTACAAGGGTATTTTGGTTTTAGGTAAGCGCAGGTGTGACTTTTCCTTTAGAGATGTTGGTTAGCCAATGAATTGTTATTTTTGTGATGTTTTTGTCTTAAGTCTTTGTTAGTCTTATTGCATGAGGAATGGAACATTTGTGTAAGAAGGATAGATAGAATATTTTTACTTACTTTGTCTTTGTTTAACGATCTCATATGTTTAGGATGGACTTATTTTAGTTTTTTACATGGTACAATTTTTTTTGCATTTACATGATACATCATATGAATTTTTGTTTTACATTTACACCAGGATTTTATCTCTTTTATCATAATTGGACATCATTTATGATTGTTGATTGGTTAAATTTTGAAAATCACGTTTTTTCAAAACTTAGCATATGTTGCATTTGTTTTGGGCATATTAGGTTATTGGAAATGGGAGAAGAGATTTTTAAGAAATAATCTGATTGAAATGATGAAGTAGGCTTTGATTTATTTTTCATTAGATATGTTTTTAAATTATGTTATACATTTTTACATTCTTAAGTATTTGATTAATAGTGAATAAGTATGGTGCCTTGGAAAGTTAGAATTTTGTTTTTAATTTGTGAAAATTTATTTTTGTGAAAAATTGCATATGAAAAAGGAGGAATTTTTTTCTCTTGTAAGTAGAAAATTTTGTTACATATTTGGGATTATAAAGGAGAAAATTTTGAATCAAGTTGGTATATTTTGTGAAATTTGATTTAGTATTTTGATGAAAATATTATACATTTAGAAGATATTTTTCTTGAAAACGTGCTACGGTTGTGACATTTTTATTAAAATCAAAGGTTTGTTTTTCCTTTTTTATTAGGAAAAATTAATTTTTAATATTGGGATTTTTATTTTTAGATTAATATTTCAATATTGTTGGTAAAGTTCGAATATATTTGTATTTTCATTTATGAATTTGAATTTTAATGGGGTATCTGTGTTGTGTACTATACGTACAGATTTATATTGATTTGTACACGGGATGATTCTTGTTCATTTTATTTAAAGAAGTAATTTTATTTTGAATGTCTTATAATATACATGAATAGAATTGATATACATGAATAGGATTAATAAGTATGATTTTATTTTTATCTATGATATTATACGATAATTTTTATCTGTGATATTATACGGTAGATTTTGTTGAAGAAAAATGACATAAAGGACAACAGGGTGGATATTCGTTTTGATATTTTTTTGTTAAAATTTGATTATTTTAATCGTGATATTAGGAATTTAATTTTTTAGGAATAGAGAATTTTAATTATATTTTATTTTTTTATTATTTTTTATAAATAGGTTTTTTATTATAATAGGGTAGACAATTTCTTAATTTCTTAGAAAAATTTTCTGTTCATTTTTTTGTTTTGGAAGATTGAAGGAAGGACGTTTTTGTTCATTTATTTGCCTTTTCATGGGATGGAAATGGTTTGGTATATGAAGGAATATTTTAATGTTTTTTTGGAAATAAATTTTCTTGTTTTTCATGTTGGTCCTTTTGGGAATTTGTTTTTTTTCGGTGGGCCACTTGCAGGTCATTTTTTGATCATTATGTTTTGTTTGAATCAATTTATACTTGTAGAATTATTCAGTATTGTTTGGAATTTACATAAGTTTTGGGATTATTTACCTGAGTTAATGAAAAGGAGAATTTTTACGATATATAGACAATTTTTAAGGTGTTTTTTACGATGTATAAACATTTTTTAAGTTGATTTTTACATTTATTTTTATTTTAACTTTTGATTATAATTTTATTTTGTCAATTTGTTAGTATTTTTGATTTGTTTGATTATTATTATTTTAATTCTTGTAGATTTGAAGCTCGCTGATGAGTCCTCCCTGGCAAGAGGCGAAAGCGCTCCGAGCAGCCATGTAATTATTGTAATTGAAAGTAGAAATATAATTTTAATTTTTGTTTTTGTTTTTATGACCATATTTTATAATTTTAATTTTTAATTTTATTTTAAAATTGATATATGTATGTATGTATATACATATGCACGATTGTGTGTATTTGGGACTATGCATGTATATGTATGTATGTACTTAGGTGTATGTATATGCATGTATATGAGAATGGTTGTGTATGTATGCATGTATGTTTGTGTCTCTGTGTTATGTATGTGAATTTACACGTGTATGTGCATTGACACGCGTATGTGTGTGTGTGTATGTGATTATGTGTATGTATGTATGTTATATATGCACGTATGTGTTTTTTGTACATGTATATTTATATTGAATGTGTGTGTATGTGTATGTGCATGGATATGTGTGAGTGTATGTGTATACATGTGTTTATGTGTATGTATATGTGCATGTGTATATATGTATATGCATTTGTATATGTAATTTTTATGATTTTTATTTTATTTCTATTTTTTGTTTTTACTTTGACAATTTCCTATTTTTGATGTCCTTAATTCAATATAGAAACCTAGGACATTTTCTGGTTTTTTAACAATTTTTCTTCAAGACAGTTTCTCAAGTCTTTTTCGAGATAATTTTCGTCTTATTTTGAGATCCGATGGGAATTTTTAAGAAGTTTTTTAGGAATTTTTTGGTATTTTCTTGAAAAATTTGTGTCTGATTTATTATTTATATTTTTTTGAGTGATTTGATAAGTGAATATAATTAATTAGTTCGATAGAGAAACCTGGGACATTTTCTGGTGTTAAAAAATTTTCTTCAAGGCAATTTCTCATGTTTTTTTCGAAATAACTTTTCGTCTTAATTTGAGATCCAATGGGAATTTTTAAAAATTTTTAAGAATTTTTTGGTGATTTCTTAGAAATTTGTGTTTGATTTATTATTAATTTTTGAGTAATTTGATAGGTGAACATTATTTTGAATATTTTTAGAGTCTGTTACTTATCATATGAGAAGAAGTTTTGTGATGAGATTTATGATGTGATTTGAGAAGTTTAATTGATATTTTTATTTAAATTAATTTTTATTTTTATTTTTCTTTTTGATAATATTTGATCATTATATTTGAACTTATTTTATTTATGAATTTATCTTATCTTACCAGGTTTATAAATATTTTATATCAATTTTTGTTCTTGTAACATTATTTAATTTATTTTATATTTGTAATTTATTTGATTTATTTATTAATTATTGTTATCAAATTTATTATTTACTTATTTGAATATTTTTTCATAGGTTATATTTATCACGAAGGGGGAGATTTAATGATGATATTTGTGATATAATATAAGGAATTAGTTGTTGATTTTATATATATTTTTAATTTTTTATTTTTTAATTTTTAATTTAATAAGAAAAAATTTTTTATTTTATTGGGATTTGTTCAAAGAAAAATTTTTTCTATTGTTTTTGTATTATGATTTTTATTCTTATTTTATTGTGATTTACTAATTTTTAATATTTTTATCATATATTTTATTGTATTTTATTCATTTTATCAGTTATTTAATCTTTAATTTATTTTTATTTTTTATTATTTTATATTTTATTTATTATTCATTATTTATTTTATAATTTATTAATTTTATTTTTCTATTTTTATTTGAATTAATGTTTTCATTTTACTCAGGGAAATTAGTTGATTTTTATTTTAATTTTTATTTTAATGGAATTTTGTATTATAATTTTTATTCTTATTTTATTGTAATTTATTAATTTTTTAATATTTTTATCAGAAATTTTATTGTATTTTATTCATTTAGTTAGTTAATTTATTCTTTAATTTATTTGTATTTTTATTGTTTTATATTTTATTTATTATTTGTTATTTATTTTATATTTTATTATTTTTATTATTATTATTATATTTATTATTATTTTTATTTTTTCTATTTTTATTTAAATTATTTGTTTCATTTACTCAAGGGAATTAGTTAGTTTTAATTTTTTATTTTTTATTTTAATGAATTTTGTTCACATGACGTTTACTCAAGGGAATTAGTTAGTTTTTCAATTTTTATTTTTTATTTTTTATTTTAATGAAATTTGTTCAATATATTTATCATATATTTTATTGTATTTTATTCATTTAGTTAGTTAATTTAATCTTTAATTTATTTGTATTTTTATTGTTTTATATTTTATTTATTATTTGTTATTTATTTTATATTTTATTATTTTTATTTTTTCTATTTTATTTAAATTATTTGTTTCATTTACTCAAGGGAATTAGTTAGTTTTTCATTTTTTATTTTTTATTTTTTATTTTAATGAAATTTGTTCACATGACGTTTACTCAAGGGAATTAGTTAGTTTTTCAATTTTTAATTTTTATTTTTATTTTAATGAAATTTGTTCACATGATTTTACAATTTGTACATTGACAGACTTGTTATTCAATTTTTATTTACTGTTATTTACATAACATTTTTACACTGCCCCTGTTCTGCGCCTTCTGTTTTTTTACACAAAGATTTTTTTACAGTTTCTGACCTTTTTCTTGGACCCAACATACAATATATCACATGGATTATTTAAATTTGAAAAACCCATAAAGATAATTTGTCTTTATGAAGGGATAAACATGTGGTTTCTTATTGTATTTTTCTTTTATATTTCATATATATTTTATGATATCAATTGATATCATTACAACAATATTGACTAACTACCATTTTTCCAATTAGTTAGTACTATAGACGTCAATATTTGTTTTTGTTTTTTTTAATAATTCATTTATATAACCCCCCTTTTTTATTTAATTCATTTACCACATTTTTATTTAATTCATTTACCCCATTTTTCATCTCCAACTCATTTTTAATCCTTTTATTATGAATGGCATTTTATAGTTTTTTATTATAAATGATATTATTATATTTTTATTGCTTTTATTATTTAGAACGAGGAAAAATTTTTTATATATTTTTTATATATTAATTTTTATATTTATTTTTGTACTTAATTTTGATTAATTAATATTTATATATTTTTATAAATTTATCAATAGTTAAATATACATAATTATTTTAGGAAAATTATATTTATTATTATATGAAATTATTATTTCAACATTATTATCTTGATTTTTTATTTAATTATCATTTTATTATTTATTTTTATAATATTTCATTTCCATTTAATTTTTCACCATTATTATTATTTTTAACCATAGATATATAAGTATATTTAAATATATATTTATTTATTCTCATTAGTTTATATTATTACTTATACATGCATGAATTAATATACATGATAAGTAATATTCTTTATATTTAAAATTTAATTTTACTTATTAACAATTTTATTTAATTTTAATTTTATTCTGTTAATATATATTTTTATTTTATTTTATTTTTACTTATATATACATGAATGATTATGTATAATAAAGTAATGAAGAATATATTATATTAATGAATATATAGAATTAATTATTTTGACTCAGGAAAGACCTATGCATACTTGAATGGGAATGTATTTTGATATTTTGTCATTATTAATACATATATGAATTAATATATATGTTTTATAATTTAATTATTATTTTATTTACTTATTTTATTAATTATCACACATAATAAGTATGATTTTTATAATATTTATTTACAAGGATATTTGGACCAGATATTTTTTATTTATTTATTAAATATTTAATGATTTATCTTATGGGACACTTATCAGACATGAACTGAATTGTATTTATATTATTACTTATATATGTATGAATGAATATACATTATAAGATTTTTAGATAATTTTTATTTTTTTTGATTATCTATTTAATTTTTATCCTTTGAGGTACTTATCATACATGAATTAATATGTATGTTATGTATATTATTTTATAACCTATACATGAATGAATTAATATACATGATAGGGATTTTATTTTATTGATTATTTATTATTCACTATTAATTATTATTCAATTTACTTATTTTATTACTTACATACACATAAATTAACATGCGTATTAAGTATTATCCAATTGTTTTTATTTTTATTATTATTTAATATTTATTTATATTTTCATATATATACTAATATATATAATAAAAAAATTTTTTAAGACAAGAATTTTTTGTTGTTATTATCGGTTTATACAATTTTTGTTAATTTGTTATTATTTTAATTTATATATGACTCATTTTTGATAATACTTATTTACATAAATAAATATGTAAATAAGGTATTTTTATAAATATTTTATTATTATTAATTTTATTTCAGGAAGGATTTTTACATATGTAAATAAATATGTAATTTTGAATAAATCATTATTAATACATATATGAATTTATATATATGTCATATATTTTGATAGTTACTTTATATGATTTTTACTTTTTACATATGTATGAATAAATATACATAATAAATATAATTCATGATTTTAATTTTATTTATAATTTCCTATAATTTGATTTTATTTTTTATATTTCAATTTATTTACATTCATATATTATTTTTACACTCTTTTATATTTATATATACATGAATAAATATGTATATTTGACATTTCATATAGATTTATACTACTTATATTTGCATTAATTAATATGTAAGATAAGTATTATATACATTTTATTTTATTAAATTATTTTTCTCAATATATAAGTGATATTTTTCCTTTAAATTTTGTCCACACGGATGATTAATTATGAATATATTTATTTGTATACTGTTTATGTATTACATGAATAAATATGTAGAATGAATGGGTATGGGCATTTTGACATTTTTAAATATTTTTAAATGAATATTTTAGAATTAGGTATTTTTGATGAATATTTTTCAGATATTTATATATATATATATATATATATATTTATATTTATATTTATATTTATATTTATATTTATATTTATATTTATATTTATATTTATATTTATATTTATATTTATATTTATATTTATATTTATATTTATATTTATATTTATATTTATATTTATATTTATATTTATATTTATATTTATATTTATATTTATATTTATATTTATATTTATATTTATATTTATATTTATATTTATATTTATATTTATATTTATATTTTATATTTATATTTATATTTATATTTATTTATATTTATATTTATTTTTATATGTATAGGCTTTTTATAATTTTTATATATTTTTTATTTTTATTTATTTTAATAAGTTTATTATTATTTATATTTATATTTGCATGAATGCACAGAAGATATATATAGAAAGTATATTTGATTCTTGTTATTATTTATCTGAAGATAGAAGGAGGAGGAATTTTTATTATTTATTATTTATTATTATTTATTATTTATTAGTTATTAATTTTTTATATATTTTATATATTATATATTATTATTTATTATTAATTATTTTTTATTTATTTTTGCTTATTTATTTTGACTTTATTTTTATTTAATTTAATTCTAATTTGTCATATTTTATTTTTATTTTATTTTATTTTATTAATTTATAGACATTTAATTTATTTTATTTTAAGTTTATTTTACTTCAATTTTATTACATTGTTTATTTCATAAATTATTGTTTATATTTTTATGACTTTATTTTTATAATTTAATTTATTGTATATTTTTTAATACATTTTCAATTTATGCTTATAACTTGGAATATCCTCATTTCATTTTATATTTATTTCTATATTAATTTTATATATGGGAGTTAGAGGAATTTTATTGTATTTTTATCTATTTATTTATTCATTATTAAGAAATATTTATTTATTTAATAATGAATAATTTTTAGTTTTTATATCAAATTATCTAGGGATTTTGTCTTTATACTCACACATTTGTTATGTGTATTACGATTATTATATGATTTTTTTATATATGAGAAAATTTTTTTCAATATTATTTAAATATTTAGTTTTTTTCTAATAGATTTAATGATAAATGACAATATGTTAAGATTTTATATTTATTATAATTTGTAGTTAATTCTATTGTCAGGGCAAACTAATTTTCTTTACATAAGGATATAAAGGAACTTCCTTTGAAGGATGTTTTTTGATATATATTTGAAAATTTATTTCGTAAAATTTATTTTTAAAATTTATTTTCGTAATTTTTGGAAGATTTTTGGGACATATGTTATTTTGTACTTTTTGGTTCTATATATGTATTGAGGGAGAATAGGGTTTATATTGATTTGTTGTTAATTCCCTTGGTTATTATGGAAATTTTTGTAAAGTTATGATTAGATATATATGTAGAAAATTTTTTAATACTGGAAGGTTGAGGAATTTTTTATGGTATATTTTTTATGGTATATTTGAATTGAAATTTTTGTTTCGAAGTGGTTGTGGTAATTTTAGACACATTTTTGAAATGTGCAACTAATGAATGATTTGTTTTTAAATGCATGTGTAGGTTTTTATATTTGAATTTGCCTTTGTGGGATTACAGATGTTTTTGTTGACTTCAGCAAGTAAAATTATTTGGCAACTCTTTTGGCTTTGTATATCCCCCGTTTTTTATTAATCTCTTTATTTCAAATAAGACAAAGATTTATATTGATGATGACATGATGAGGCTAAATTTTTGATTCAATAGGGCTGTTTTTGATTGTAGGAAATTTTCTTCGACCTTATAATTGTTTTGATTCCTTTAAAATTTGCCTTTACAAGGGTATTTTGGTTTTAGGTAAGCGCAGGTGTGACTTTTCCTTTAGAGATGTTGGTTAGCCAATGAATTGTTATTTTTGTGATGTTTTTGTCTTAAGTCTTTGTTAGTCTTATTGCATGAGGAATGGAACATTTGTGTAAGAAGGATAGATAGAATATTTTTACTTACTTTGTCTTTGTTTAACGATCTCATATGTTTAGGATGGACTTATTTTAGTTTTTTACATGGTACAATTTTTTTTGCATTTACATGATACATCATATGAATTTTTGTTTTACATTTACACCAGGATTTTATCTCTTTTATCATAATTGGACATCATTTATGATTGTTGATTGGTTAAATTTTGAAAATCACGTTTTTTCAAAACTTAGCATATGTTGCATTTGTTTTGGGCATATTAGGTTATTGGAAATGGGAGAAGAGATTTTTAAGAAATAATCTGATTGAAATGATGAAGTAGGCTTTGATTTATTTTTCATTAGATATGTTTTTAAATTATGTTATACATTTTTACATTCTTAAGTATTTGATTAATAGTGAATAAGTATGGTGCCTTGGAAAGTTAGAATTTTGTTTTTAATTTGTGAAAATTTATTTTTGTGAAAAATTGCATATGAAAAAGGAGGAATTTTTTTCTCTTGTAAGTAGAAAATTTTGTTACATATTTGGGATTATAAAGGAGAAAATTTTGAATCAAGTTGGTATATTTTGTGAAATTTGATTTAGTATTTTGATGAAAATATTATACATTTAGAAGATATTTTTCTTGAAAACGTGCTACGGTTGTGACATTTTTATTAAAATCAAAGGTTTGTTTTTCCTTTTTTATTAGGAAAAATTAATTTTTAATATTGGGATTTTTATTTTTAGATTAATATTTCAATATTGTTGGTAAAGTTCGAATATATTTGTATTTTCATTTATGAATTTGAATTTTAATGGGGTATCTGTGTTGTGTACTATACGTACAGATTTATATTGATTTGTACACGGGATGATTCTTGTTCATTTTATTTAAAGAAGTAATTTTATTTTGAATGTCTTATAATATACATGAATAGAATTGATATACATGAATAGGATTAATAAGTATGATTTTATTTTTATCTATGATATTATACGATAATTTTTATCTGTGATATTATACGGTAGATTTTGTTGAAGAAAAATGACATAAAGGACAACAGGGTGGATATTCGTTTTGATATTTTTTTGTTAAAATTTGATTATTTTAATCGTGATATTAGGAATTTAATTTTTTAGGAATAGAGAATTTTAATTATATTTTATTTTTTTATTATTTTTTATAAATAGGTTTTTTATTATAATAGGGTAGACAATTTCTTAATTTCTTAGAAAAATTTTCTGTTCATTTTTTTGTTTTGGAAGATTGAAGGAAGGACGTTTTTGTTCATTTATTTGCCTTTTCATGGGATGGAAATGGTTTGGTATATGAAGGAATATTTTAATGTTTTTTTGGAAATAAATTTTCTTGTTTTTCATGTTGGTCCTTTTGGGAATTTGTTTTTTTTCGGTGGGCCACTTGCAGGTCATTTTTTGATCATTATGTTTTGTTTGAATCAATTTATACTTGTAGAATTATTCAGTATTGTTTGGAATTTACATAAGTTTTGGGATTATTTACCTGAGTTAATGAAAAGGAGAATTTTTACGATATATAGACAATTTTTAAGGTGTTTTTTACGATGTATAAACATTTTTTAAGTTGATTTTTACATTTATTTTTATTTTAACTTTTGATTATAATTTTATTTTGTCAATTTGTTAGTATTTTTGATTTGTTTGATTATTATTATTTTAATTCTTGTAGATTTGAAGCTCGCTGATGAGTCCTCCCTGGCAAGAGGCGAAAGCGCTCCGAGCAGCCATGTAATTATTGTAATTGAAAGTAGAAATATAATTTTAATTTTTGTTTTTGTTTTTATGACCATATTTTATAATTTTAATTTTTAATTTTATTTTAAAATTGATATATGTATGTATGTATATACATATGCACGATTGTGTGTATTTGGGACTATGCATGTATATGTATGTATGTACTTAGGTGTATGTATATGCATGTATATGAGAATGGTTGTGTATGTATGCATGTATGTTTGTGTCTCTGTGTTATGTATGTGAATTTACACGTGTATGTGCATTGACACGCGTATGTGTGTGTGTGTATGTGATTATGTGTATGTATGTATGTTATATATGCACGTATGTGTTTTTTGTACATGTATATTTATATTGAATGTGTGTGTATGTGTATGTGCATGGATATGTGTGAGTGTATGTGTATACATGTGTTTATGTGTATGTATATGTGCATGTGTATATATGTATATGCATTTGTATATGTAATTTTTATGATTTTTATTTTATTTCTATTTTTTGTTTTTACTTTGACAATTTCCTATTTTTGATGTCCTTAATTCAATATAGAAACCTAGGACATTTTCTGGTTTTTTAACAATTTTTCTTCAAGACAGTTTCTCAAGTCTTTTTCGAGATAATTTTCGTCTTATTTTGAGATCCGATGGGAATTTTTAAGAAGTTTTTTAGGAATTTTTTGGTATTTTCTTGAAAAATTTGTGTCTGATTTATTATTTATATTTTTTTGAGTGATTTGATAAGTGAATATAATTAATTAGTTCGATAGAGAAACCTGGGACATTTTCTGGTGTTAAAAAATTTTCTTCAAGGCAATTTCTCATGTTTTTTTCGAAATAACTTTTCGTCTTAATTTGAGATCCAATGGGAATTTTTAAAAATTTTTAAGAATTTTTTGGTGATTTCTTAGAAATTTGTGTTTGATTTATTATTAATTTTTGAGTAATTTGATAGGTGAACATTATTTTGAATATTTTTAGAGTCTGTTACTTATCATATGAGAAGAAGTTTTGTGATGAGATTTATGATGTGATTTGAGAAGTTTAATTGATATTTTTATTTAAATTAATTTTTATTTTTATTTTTCTTTTTGATAATATTTGATCATTATATTTGAACTTATTTTATTTATGAATTTATCTTATCTTACCAGGTTTATAAATATTTTATATCAATTTTTGTTCTTGTAACATTATTTAATTTATTTTATATTTGTAATTTATTTGATTTATTTATTAATTATTGTTATCAAATTTATTATTTACTTATTTGAATATTTTTTCATAGGTTATATTTATCACGAAGGGGGAGATTTAATGATGATATTTGTGATATAATATAAGGAATTAGTTGTTGATTTTATATATATTTTTAATTTTTTATTTTTTAATTTTTAATTTAATAAGAAAAAATTTTTTATTTTATTGGGATTTGTTCAAAGAAAAATTTTTTCTATTGTTTTTGTATTATGATTTTTATTCTTATTTTATTGTGATTTACTAATTTTTAATATTTTTATCATATATTTTATTGTATTTTATTCATTTTATCAGTTATTTAATCTTTAATTTATTTTTATTTTTTATTATTTTATATTTTATTTATTATTCATTATTTATTTTATAATTTATTAATTTTATTTTTCTATTTTTATTTGAATTAATGTTTTCATTTTACTCAGGGAAATTAGTTGATTTTTATTTTAATTTTTATTTTAATGGAATTTTGTATTATAATTTTTATTCTTATTTTATTGTAATTTATTAATTTTTTAATATTTTTATCAGAAATTTTATTGTATTTTATTCATTTAGTTAGTTAATTTATTCTTTAATTTATTTGTATTTTTATTGTTTTATATTTTATTTATTATTTGTTATTTATTTTATATTTTATTATTTTTATTATTATTATTATATTTATTATTATTTTTATTTTTTCTATTTTTATTTAAATTATTTGTTTCATTTACTCAAGGGAATTAGTTAGTTTTAATTTTTTATTTTTTATTTTAATGAATTTTGTTCACATGACGTTTACTCAAGGGAATTAGTTAGTTTTTCAATTTTTATTTTTTATTTTTTATTTTAATGAAATTTGTTCAATATATTTATCATATATTTTATTGTATTTTATTCATTTAGTTAGTTAATTTAATCTTTAATTTATTTGTATTTTTATTGTTTTATATTTTATTTATTATTTGTTATTTATTTTATATTTTATTATTTTTATTTTTTCTATTTTATTTAAATTATTTGTTTCATTTACTCAAGGGAATTAGTTAGTTTTTCATTTTTTATTTTTTATTTTTTATTTTAATGAAATTTGTTCACATGACGTTTACTCAAGGGAATTAGTTAGTTTTTCAATTTTTAATTTTTATTTTTATTTTAATGAAATTTGTTCACATGATTTTACAATTTGTACATTGACAGACTTGTTATTCAATTTTTATTTACTGTTATTTACATAACATTTTTACACTGCCCCTGTTCTGCGCCTTCTGTTTTTTTACACAAAGATTTTTTTACAGTTTCTGACCTTTTTCTTGGACCCAACATACAATATATCACATGGATTATTTAAATTTGAAAAACCCATAAAGATAATTTGTCTTTATGAAGGGATAAACATGTGGTTTCTTATTGTATTTTTCTTTTATATTTCATATATATTTTATGATATCAATTGATATCATTACAACAATATTGACTAACTACCATTTTTCCAATTAGTTAGTACTATAGACGTCAATATTTGTTTTTGTTTTTTTTAATAATTCATTTATATAACCCCCCTTTTTTATTTAATTCATTTACCACATTTTTATTTAATTCATTTACCCCATTTTTCATCTCCAACTCATTTTTAATCCTTTTATTATGAATGGCATTTTATAGTTTTTTATTATAAATGATATTATTATATTTTTATTGCTTTTATTATTTAGAACGAGGAAAAATTTTTTATATATTTTTTATATATTAATTTTTATATTTATTTTTGTACTTAATTTTGATTAATTAATATTTATATATTTTTATAAATTTATCAATAGTTAAATATACATAATTATTTTAGGAAAATTATATTTATTATTATATGAAATTATTATTTCAACATTATTATCTTGATTTTTTATTTAATTATCATTTTATTATTTATTTTTATAATATTTCATTTCCATTTAATTTTTCACCATTATTATTATTTTTAACCATAGATATATAAGTATATTTAAATATATATTTATTTATTCTCATTAGTTTATATTATTACTTATACATGCATGAATTAATATACATGATAAGTAATATTCTTTATATTTAAAATTTAATTTTACTTATTAACAATTTTATTTAATTTTAATTTTATTCTGTTAATATATATTTTTATTTTATTTTATTTTTACTTATATATACATGAATGATTATGTATAATAAAGTAATGAAGAATATATTATATTAATGAATATATAGAATTAATTATTTTGACTCAGGAAAGACCTATGCATACTTGAATGGGAATGTATTTTGATATTTTGTCATTATTAATACATATATGAATTAATATATATGTTTTATAATTTAATTATTATTTTATTTACTTATTTTATTAATTATCACACATAATAAGTATGATTTTTATAATATTTATTTACAAGGATATTTGGACCAGATATTTTTTATTTATTTATTAAATATTTAATGATTTATCTTATGGGACACTTATCAGACATGAACTGAATTGTATTTATATTATTACTTATATATGTATGAATGAATATACATTATAAGATTTTTAGATAATTTTTATTTTTTTTGATTATCTATTTAATTTTTATCCTTTGAGGTACTTATCATACATGAATTAATATGTATGTTATGTATATTATTTTATAACCTATACATGAATGAATTAATATACATGATAGGGATTTTATTTTATTGATTATTTATTATTCACTATTAATTATTATTCAATTTACTTATTTTATTACTTACATACACATAAATTAACATGCGTATTAAGTATTATCCAATTGTTTTTATTTTTATTATTATTTAATATTTATTTATATTTTCATATATATACTAATATATATAATAAAAAAATTTTTTAAGACAAGAATTTTTTGTTGTTATTATCGGTTTATACAATTTTTGTTAATTTGTTATTATTTTAATTTATATATGACTCATTTTTGATAATACTTATTTACATAAATAAATATGTAAATAAGGTATTTTTATAAATATTTTATTATTATTAATTTTATTTCAGGAAGGATTTTTACATATGTAAATAAATATGTAATTTTGAATAAATCATTATTAATACATATATGAATTTATATATATGTCATATATTTTGATAGTTACTTTATATGATTTTTACTTTTTACATATGTATGAATAAATATACATAATAAATATAATTCATGATTTTAATTTTATTTATAATTTCCTATAATTTGATTTTATTTTTTATATTTCAATTTATTTACATTCATATATTATTTTTACACTCTTTTATATTTATATATACATGAATAAATATGTATATTTGACATTTCATATAGATTTATACTACTTATATTTGCATTAATTAATATGTAAGATAAGTATTATATACATTTTATTTTATTAAATTATTTTTCTCAATATATAAGTGATATTTTTCCTTTAAATTTTGTCCACACGGATGATTAATTATGAATATATTTATTTGTATACTGTTTATGTATTACATGAATAAATATGTAGAATGAATGGGTATGGGCATTTTGACATTTTTAAATATTTTTAAATGAATATTTTAGAATTAGGTATTTTTGATGAATATTTTTCAGATATTTATATATATATATATATATATATATTTATATTTATATTTATATTTATATTTATATTTATATTTATATTTATATTTATATTTATATTTATATTTATATTTATATTTATATTTATATTTATATTTATATTTATATTTATATTTATATTTATATTTATATTTATATTTATATTTATATTTATATTTATATTTATATTTATATTTATATTTATATTTATATTTATATTTATATTTATATTTATATTTATATTTTATATTTATATTTATATTTATATTTATTTATATTTATATTTATTTTTATATGTATAGGCTTTTTATAATTTTTATATATTTTTTATTTTTATTTATTTTAATAAGTTTATTATTATTTATATTTATATTTGCATGAATGCACAGAAGATATATATAGAAAGTATATTTGATTCTTGTTATTATTTATCTGAAGATAGAAGGAGGAGGAATTTTTATTATTTATTATTTATTATTATTTATTATTTATTAGTTATTAATTTTTTATATATTTTATATATTATATATTATTATTTATTATTAATTATTTTTTATTTATTTTTGCTTATTTATTTTGACTTTATTTTTATTTAATTTAATTCTAATTTGTCATATTTTATTTTTATTTTATTTTATTTTATTAATTTATAGACATTTAATTTATTTTATTTTAAGTTTATTTTACTTCAATTTTATTACATTGTTTATTTCATAAATTATTGTTTATATTTTTATGACTTTATTTTTATAATTTAATTTATTGTATATTTTTTAATACATTTTCAATTTATGCTTATAACTTGGAATATCCTCATTTCATTTTATATTTATTTCTATATTAATTTTATATATGGGAGTTAGAGGAATTTTATTGTATTTTTATCTATTTATTTATTCATTATTAAGAAATATTTATTTATTTAATAATGAATAATTTTTAGTTTTTATATCAAATTATCTAGGGATTTTGTCTTTATACTCACACATTTGTTATGTGTATTACGATTATTATATGATTTTTTTATATATGAGAAAATTTTTTTCAATATTATTTAAATATTTAGTTTTTTTCTAATAGATTTAATGATAAATGACAATATGTTAAGATTTTATATTTATTATAATTTGTAGTTAATTCTATTGTCAGGGCAAACTAATTTTCTTTACATAAGGATATAAAGGAACTTCCTTTGAAGGATGTTTTTTGATATATATTTGAAAATTTATTTCGTAAAATTTATTTTTAAAATTTATTTTCGTAATTTTTGGAAGATTTTTGGGACATATGTTATTTTGTACTTTTTGGTTCTATATATGTATTGAGGGAGAATAGGGTTTATATTGATTTGTTGTTAATTCCCTTGGTTATTATGGAAATTTTTGTAAAGTTATGATTAGATATATATGTAGAAAATTTTTTAATACTGGAAGGTTGAGGAATTTTTTATGGTATATTTTTTATGGTATATTTGAATTGAAATTTTTGTTTCGAAGTGGTTGTGGTAATTTTAGACACATTTTTGAAATGTGCAACTAATGAATGATTTGTTTTTAAATGCATGTGTAGGTTTTTATATTTGAATTTGCCTTTGTGGGATTACAGATGTTTTTGTTGACTTCAGCAAGTAAAATTATTTGGCAACTCTTTTGGCTTTGTATATCCCCCGTTTTTTATTAATCTCTTTATTTCAAATAAGACAAAGATTTATATTGATGATGACATGATGAGGCTAAATTTTTGATTCAATAGGGCTGTTTTTGATTGTAGGAAATTTTCTTCGACCTTATAATTGTTTTGATTCCTTTAAAATTTGCCTTTACAAGGGTATTTTGGTTTTAGGTAAGCGCAGGTGTGACTTTTCCTTTAGAGATGTTGGTTAGCCAATGAATTGTTATTTTTGTGATGTTTTTGTCTTAAGTCTTTGTTAGTCTTATTGCATGAGGAATGGAACATTTGTGTAAGAAGGATAGATAGAATATTTTTACTTACTTTGTCTTTGTTTAACGATCTCATATGTTTAGGATGGACTTATTTTAGTTTTTTACATGGTACAATTTTTTTTGCATTTACATGATACATCATATGAATTTTTGTTTTACATTTACACCAGGATTTTATCTCTTTTATCATAATTGGACATCATTTATGATTGTTGATTGGTTAAATTTTGAAAATCACGTTTTTTCAAAACTTAGCATATGTTGCATTTGTTTTGGGCATATTAGGTTATTGGAAATGGGAGAAGAGATTTTTAAGAAATAATCTGATTGAAATGATGAAGTAGGCTTTGATTTATTTTTCATTAGATATGTTTTTAAATTATGTTATACATTTTTACATTCTTAAGTATTTGATTAATAGTGAATAAGTATGGTGCCTTGGAAAGTTAGAATTTTGTTTTTAATTTGTGAAAATTTATTTTTGTGAAAAATTGCATATGAAAAAGGAGGAATTTTTTTCTCTTGTAAGTAGAAAATTTTGTTACATATTTGGGATTATAAAGGAGAAAATTTTGAATCAAGTTGGTATATTTTGTGAAATTTGATTTAGTATTTTGATGAAAATATTATACATTTAGAAGATATTTTTCTTGAAAACGTGCTACGGTTGTGACATTTTTATTAAAATCAAAGGTTTGTTTTTCCTTTTTTATTAGGAAAAATTAATTTTTAATATTGGGATTTTTATTTTTAGATTAATATTTCAATATTGTTGGTAAAGTTCGAATATATTTGTATTTTCATTTATGAATTTGAATTTTAATGGGGTATCTGTGTTGTGTACTATACGTACAGATTTATATTGATTTGTACACGGGATGATTCTTGTTCATTTTATTTAAAGAAGTAATTTTATTTTGAATGTCTTATAATATACATGAATAGAATTGATATACATGAATAGGATTAATAAGTATGATTTTATTTTTATCTATGATATTATACGATAATTTTTATCTGTGATATTATACGGTAGATTTTGTTGAAGAAAAATGACATAAAGGACAACAGGGTGGATATTCGTTTTGATATTTTTTTGTTAAAATTTGATTATTTTAATCGTGATATTAGGAATTTAATTTTTTAGGAATAGAGAATTTTAATTATATTTTATTTTTTTATTATTTTTTATAAATAGGTTTTTTATTATAATAGGGTAGACAATTTCTTAATTTCTTAGAAAAATTTTCTGTTCATTTTTTTGTTTTGGAAGATTGAAGGAAGGACGTTTTTGTTCATTTATTTGCCTTTTCATGGGATGGAAATGGTTTGGTATATGAAGGAATATTTTAATGTTTTTTTGGAAATAAATTTTCTTGTTTTTCATGTTGGTCCTTTTGGGAATTTGTTTTTTTTCGGTGGGCCACTTGCAGGTCATTTTTTGATCATTATGTTTTGTTTGAATCAATTTATACTTGTAGAATTATTCAGTATTGTTTGGAATTTACATAAGTTTTGGGATTATTTACCTGAGTTAATGAAAAGGAGAATTTTTACGATATATAGACAATTTTTAAGGTGTTTTTTACGATGTATAAACATTTTTTAAGTTGATTTTTACATTTATTTTTATTTTAACTTTTGATTATAATTTTATTTTGTCAATTTGTTAGTATTTTTGATTTGTTTGATTATTATTATTTTAATTCTTGTAGATTTGAAGCTCGCTGATGAGTCCTCCCTGGCAAGAGGCGAAAGCGCTCCGAGCAGCCATGTAATTATTGTAATTGAAAGTAGAAATATAATTTTAATTTTTGTTTTTGTTTTTATGACCATATTTTATAATTTTAATTTTTAATTTTATTTTAAAATTGATATATGTATGTATGTATATACATATGCACGATTGTGTGTATTTGGGACTATGCATGTATATGTATGTATGTACTTAGGTGTATGTATATGCATGTATATGAGAATGGTTGTGTATGTATGCATGTATGTTTGTGTCTCTGTGTTATGTATGTGAATTTACACGTGTATGTGCATTGACACGCGTATGTGTGTGTGTGTATGTGATTATGTGTATGTATGTATGTTATATATGCACGTATGTGTTTTTTGTACATGTATATTTATATTGAATGTGTGTGTATGTGTATGTGCATGGATATGTGTGAGTGTATGTGTATACATGTGTTTATGTGTATGTATATGTGCATGTGTATATATGTATATGCATTTGTATATGTAATTTTTATGATTTTTATTTTATTTCTATTTTTTGTTTTTACTTTGACAATTTCCTATTTTTGATGTCCTTAATTCAATATAGAAACCTAGGACATTTTCTGGTTTTTTAACAATTTTTCTTCAAGACAGTTTCTCAAGTCTTTTTCGAGATAATTTTCGTCTTATTTTGAGATCCGATGGGAATTTTTAAGAAGTTTTTTAGGAATTTTTTGGTATTTTCTTGAAAAATTTGTGTCTGATTTATTATTTATATTTTTTTGAGTGATTTGATAAGTGAATATAATTAATTAGTTCGATAGAGAAACCTGGGACATTTTCTGGTGTTAAAAAATTTTCTTCAAGGCAATTTCTCATGTTTTTTTCGAAATAACTTTTCGTCTTAATTTGAGATCCAATGGGAATTTTTAAAAATTTTTAAGAATTTTTTGGTGATTTCTTAGAAATTTGTGTTTGATTTATTATTAATTTTTGAGTAATTTGATAGGTGAACATTATTTTGAATATTTTTAGAGTCTGTTACTTATCATATGAGAAGAAGTTTTGTGATGAGATTTATGATGTGATTTGAGAAGTTTAATTGATATTTTTATTTAAATTAATTTTTATTTTTATTTTTCTTTTTGATAATATTTGATCATTATATTTGAACTTATTTTATTTATGAATTTATCTTATCTTACCAGGTTTATAAATATTTTATATCAATTTTTGTTCTTGTAACATTATTTAATTTATTTTATATTTGTAATTTATTTGATTTATTTATTAATTATTGTTATCAAATTTATTATTTACTTATTTGAATATTTTTTCATAGGTTATATTTATCACGAAGGGGGAGATTTAATGATGATATTTGTGATATAATATAAGGAATTAGTTGTTGATTTTATATATATTTTTAATTTTTTATTTTTTAATTTTTAATTTAATAAGAAAAAATTTTTTATTTTATTGGGATTTGTTCAAAGAAAAATTTTTTCTATTGTTTTTGTATTATGATTTTTATTCTTATTTTATTGTGATTTACTAATTTTTAATATTTTTATCATATATTTTATTGTATTTTATTCATTTTATCAGTTATTTAATCTTTAATTTATTTTTATTTTTTATTATTTTATATTTTATTTATTATTCATTATTTATTTTATAATTTATTAATTTTATTTTTCTATTTTTATTTGAATTAATGTTTTCATTTTACTCAGGGAAATTAGTTGATTTTTATTTTAATTTTTATTTTAATGGAATTTTGTATTATAATTTTTATTCTTATTTTATTGTAATTTATTAATTTTTTAATATTTTTATCAGAAATTTTATTGTATTTTATTCATTTAGTTAGTTAATTTATTCTTTAATTTATTTGTATTTTTATTGTTTTATATTTTATTTATTATTTGTTATTTATTTTATATTTTATTATTTTTATTATTATTATTATATTTATTATTATTTTTATTTTTTCTATTTTTATTTAAATTATTTGTTTCATTTACTCAAGGGAATTAGTTAGTTTTAATTTTTTATTTTTTATTTTAATGAATTTTGTTCACATGACGTTTACTCAAGGGAATTAGTTAGTTTTTCAATTTTTATTTTTTATTTTTTATTTTAATGAAATTTGTTCAATATATTTATCATATATTTTATTGTATTTTATTCATTTAGTTAGTTAATTTAATCTTTAATTTATTTGTATTTTTATTGTTTTATATTTTATTTATTATTTGTTATTTATTTTATATTTTATTATTTTTATTTTTTCTATTTTATTTAAATTATTTGTTTCATTTACTCAAGGGAATTAGTTAGTTTTTCATTTTTTATTTTTTATTTTTTATTTTAATGAAATTTGTTCACATGACGTTTACTCAAGGGAATTAGTTAGTTTTTCAATTTTTAATTTTTATTTTTATTTTAATGAAATTTGTTCATTTGTATTTATATTTATATTTATGTTTATATTTATATTTATATTTATGTTTATATTTATATTTATATTTATATTTATATTTATATTTGTATTTATATTTATATTTATATTTATATTTATATTTATATTTATATTTATATTTATATTTATATTTATATTTATATTTATATTTATATTTATATTTATATTTATATTTATATTTATATTTATATTTATATTTATATTTATATTTATATTTATATTTATATTTATGTTTATGTTTGTATTTATATTTATATTTATGTTTATATTTATATTTATATTTATATTTATATTTATATTTATATTTATATTTATATTTATATTTATATTTATATTTATATTTATATTTATATTTATATTTATATTTATGTTTATATTTATATTTATATTTATATTTGTGTTTATATTTATATTTATATTTATATTTATATTTATATTTATATTTATATTTATATTTATATTTATGTTTATATTTGTATTTATATTTATATTTATATTTATGTTTATATTTATATTTATATTTATATTTATATTTATAATTATATTTATATTTATATTTATATTTATATTTATATTTATATTTATATTTATATTTATATTTATATTTATGTTTATATTTATGTTTGTATTTATATTTATATTTATATTTATATTTATATTTATATTTATATTTATATTTATATTTATATTTATATTTATATTTATATTTATATTTATATTTATATTTATATTTATATTTATATTTATATTTATATTTATGTTTATGTATGTATTTATATTTATATTTATATTTATATTTATATTTATATTTTTATTTATATTTATTTATATTTATATTTATTTTTATATGTATAGGCTTTTTATAATTTTTATATATTTTTTATTTTTATTTATTTTAATAAGTTTATTAGAATTTATATTTATATTTGCATGAATGCACAGAAGATATATATAGAAAGTATATTTGATTCTTGTTATTATTTATCTGAAGACAGAAGGAAGAGGAATTTTTTTTATTATTTATTATTTATTATTTATTAATTATTATTTATTATTTATTATTATTTATTAGCTATTAATTTTTATATATTTTATATATTATATATTATTATTTATTATTTATTATTAATTATTTTTTATTTATTTTTGCTTATTTATTTTGACTTTATTTTTATTTAATTTAATTCTAATTTGTCATATTTTATTTTTATTTTATTTTATTTTATTAATTTATAAACATTTAATTTATTTTATTTTAAGTTTATTTTACTTAAATTTTATTACATTGTTTATTTCATAAATTATTGTTTATATTTTTATGACTTTATTTTTATAATTTAATTTATTGTATATTTTTTAATTCATTTTCAATTTATGCTTATAACTTGGAATATCCTCATTCAATTTATATTTATTTCTATATTAATTTTATATATGGGAGTTAGAGGATTTTTATTGTATTTTTATCTATTTATTTATTCATTATTAAGAAATATTTATTTATTTTAATAATGGATAATTTTTAGTTTTTTTATATCAAATTATCTAGGGATTTTGTTTTTATACTCACACATTTGTTATGTGTATTACGATTATTATATGATTTTTTTATATATAAGGAAATTTTTTTCAATATTATTTAAATATTTAGTTTTTTTCTAATAGATTTAATGATAGATGACAATATATTAAGATTTTATATTTATTATAATTTGTAGTTAATTCTATTGTCAGGGCAAACTAATTTTCTTTACATAAGGATATAAAGGAACTTCCTTTGAAGGATGTTTTTTGATATATATTTGAAAATTTATTTCGTAAAATTTATTTTTGAAATTTATTTCGTAATTTTTGGAGGATTTTTGGGACATATGTTATTTTGTACTTTTTGGTTCTATATATGTATTGAGGGAAAATAGGGTTTATATTGATTTGTTGTTAATTCCCTTGGTTATTATGAAAAAAATTTTTGTAAAGTTATGATTGGATATATATGTAAAAAAATTTTTTGATACTGGAAGGTTGAGGAATTTTTTATGGTATATTTGAATTGAAATTTTTGTTTTCGAAGTGGTTGTGGTAATTTTAGACACATTTTGAAATGTGCAACTAATGAATGATTTGTTTTTGAATGCATGTGTAGGTTTTTATATTTGAATTTGCCTTTGTGGGATTACAGATGTTTTTGTTGACTTCAGCAAGTAAAATTATTTGGCAACTCTTTTGGCTTTGTATATCCCCCGTTTTTTATTAATCTCTTTATTTCAAATAAGACAGAGATTTATATTGATGATGACATGATGAGGCTAAATTTTTGATTCAATAGGGCTGTTTTTGATTGTAAGAAATTTTCTTCGACCTTATAATTGTTTTGATTCCTTTAAAATTTGCCTTTACACGGGTATTTTGGTTTTAGGTAAGCGCAGGTGTGACTTTTCCTTTAGAGATCTTGGTTAGCCAATGAATTGTTATTTTTGTGATGTTTTTGTCTTAAGTCTTTGTTAGTCTTATTGCATGAGGAATGGAACATTTGTGTAAGAAGGATAGATAGAATATTTTTACTTACTTTGTCTTTGTTTAACGATCTCATATGTTTAGGATGGACTTATTTTAGTTTTTTACATGGTACAATTTTTTTGCATTTACATGATACATCATATGAATTTTTGTTTTACATTTACACCAGGATTTTATCTCTTTTATCATAATTGAACATCATTTATGATTTTTGATTGGTTAAATTTTGAAAATCACGTTTTTTCAAAACTTAGCATATGTTGCATTTGTTTTGGGCATATTAGGTTATTGGAAATGGGAGAAGAGGTTTTTTAAAAGATAATCTGATTGAAATGATGAAGTAGGCTTTGATTTATTTTTCATTAGATATGTTTTAAATTATGTTATACATTTTTACATTCTTAAGTATTTGATTAATAGTGAATGAGTATGGTGCTTTGGAAAGTTAGAATTTTGTTTTTAATTTGTGAGAATTTATTTTTGTGGGAAATTGCATATGAAAAAGGAGGAATTTTTTCTCTTGTAAGTAGAAAATTTTGTTACATATTTGGGATTATAAAGGAGAAAATTTTGAATCAAGTTGGTATATTTTGTGAAAATTGATTTGGTATTTTGATGAAAACATTGTACATTTAGAAGATATTTTTTCTTGAAAACGTGCTACGGTTGTGACATTTTTATTGAAATCAAAGGTTTGTTTTTCCTTTTTTATTAGGAAAAATTAATTTTTAATATTAGGATTTTTATTTTTAGATTAATATTTTAATATTATTGGTAAAATTCGAATATATTTGTATTTTCATTTATGAATTTGAATTTTAATGTGGTATCTGTGTTGTGTACTATACGTACAGATTTATATTGATTTGTACACGGGATGATTCTTATTCATTTTTATTTAAAGAAGTAATTTTATTTTGAATGTCTTATAATATACATGAATAGGATTGATATACATGAATAGGATTGATAAGTATGATTTATTTTTATCTTTGATATTATACGATGATTTTTATCTGTGGTATTATACAGTAGATTTTGTTGAAGAAAAATTACATGAAGGACAACAGGGTGGATATTCGTTTTGATATTTTTTTGTTGAAATTTGATTATTCTAATCGTGATATTAGGAATTTAATTTTTAGGAATAAAGAATTTTAATTATATTTTTATTTTTTATTATTTTTATATATAGGTTTTTTATTATAATAAGGTAGACAATTTCTTAATTTCTTAGAAAAATTTTCTGTTCATTTTTTTGTTTTGGAAGATTGAAGGAAGGACGTTTTTGTTCATTTATTTGCCTTTTCATGGGATGGAAATGGTTTGGTATATGAAGGAATATTTTAATGTTTTTTTTGGAAATAAATTTTCTTGTTTTTCATGTTGGTCCTTTTGGGAATCTGTTTTTTTCGGTGGGCCACTTGCAGGTCATATTTTAATCATTATGTTTTGTTTGAATCAATTTATACTTGTAGAATTATTCAGTATTGTTTGGAATTTACATAAGTTTTGGGATTATTTACCTGAGTTAATGAAAAGGAGAATTTTTACAATATATAGACAATTTTTAAGGTGTTTTTTACGATGTATAGACATTTTTTAAGTTGATTTTTACATTTATTTTTATTTTGACTTTTGATTATAATTTTATTTTGTCAATTTGTTAGTATTTTTGATTTGTTTGATTATTATTATTTTAATTCTTGTAGATTTGAAGCTCGCTGATGAGTCCTCCCTGGCAAGAGGCGAAAGCGCTCCGAGCAGCCATGTAATTATTGTAATTGAAAGTAGAAATATAATTTTAATTTTTGTTTTTGTTTTTATGACCATATTTTATAATTTTAATTTTTAATTTTATTTTAAAATTGATATATGTATGTATGTATATGCATATGCACGATTATGTGTATTTGGGACTATGCATGTATATGTATGTATGTACTTAGGTGTATGTATATGCATGTATATGAGAATGGTTGTGTATGTATGCATGTATGTTTGTGTCTCTGTGTTATGTATGTGAATTTACACGTGTATGTGCATTGACACGCGTATGTGTGTGTGTGTATGTGATTATGTGTATGTATGTATGTTATATATGCACGTATGTGTTTTTTGTACATGTATATTTATATTGAATGTATGTGTATGTGTATGTGCATGGATATGTGTGAGTGTATGTGTATACATGTGTTTATGTGTATGTATATGTGCATGTGTATATATGTATATGCATTTGTATATGTAATTTTTATGATTTTTATTTTATTTCTATTTTTTGTTTTTACTTTGACAATTTCCTATTTTTGATGTCCTTAATTCAATATAGAAACCTAGGACATTTTCTGGTTTTTTAACAATTTTTCTTCAAGACAGTTTCTCAAGTCTTTTTCGAGATAATTTTCGTCTTATTTTGAGATCCGATGGGAATTTTTAAGAAGTTTTTTAGGAATTTTTTGGTATTTTCTTGAAAAATTTGTGTCTGATTTATTATTTATATTTTTTTGAGTGATTTGATAAGTGAATATAATTAATTAGTTCGATAGAGAAACCTGGGACATTTTCTGGTGTTAAAAAATTTTCTTCAAGGCAATTTCTCATGTTTTTTTCGAAATAACTTTTCGTCTTAATTTGAGATCCAATGGGAATTTTAAAAATTTTTAAGAATTTTTTGGTGATTTCTTAGAAATTTGTGTTTGATTTATTATTAATTTTTGAGTAATTTGATAGGTGAACATTATTTTGAATATTTTTAGAGTCTGTTACTTATCATATGAGAAGAATTTTTGTGATGAGATTTATGATGTGATTTGAGAAGTTTAATTGATATTTTTATTTAAATTAATTTTTATTTTTATTTTTCTTTTTGATAATATTTGATCATTATATTTGAACTTATTTTATTTATGAATTTATCTTATCTTACCAGGTTTATAAATATTTTATATCAATTTTTGTTCTTGTAACATTATTTAATTTATTTTATATTTGTAATTTATTTGATTTATTTATTAATTATTGTTATCAAATTTATTATTTACTTATTTGAATATTTTTTCATAGGTTATATTTATCACGAAGGGGGAGATTTAATGATGATATTTGTGATATAATATAAGGAATTAGTTGTTGATTTTATATATATTTTTAATTTTTTATTTTTTAATTTTTAATTTAATAAGAAAATTTTTTATTTTATTGGGATTTGTTCAAAGAAAATTTTTTCTATTGTTTTTGTATTATGATTTTTATTCTTATTTTATTGTGATTTACTAATTTTTAATATTTTTATCATATATTTTATTGTATTTTATTCATTTTATCAGTTATTTAATCTTTAATTTATTTTAATTTTTATTAATTTATATTTTATTTATTATTCATTATTTATTTTATAATTTATTAATTTTATTTTTCTATTTTTATTTGAATTAATGTTTTCATTTTACTCAGGGAAATTAGTTGATTTTTATTTTAATTTTTATTTTAATGGAATTTTGTATTATAATTTTTATTCTTATTTTATTGTAATTTATTAATTTTTTAATATTTTTATCAGAAATTTTATTGTATTTTATTCATTTAGTTAGTTATTTTATTCTTTAATTTATTTGTATTTTTATTGTTTTATATTTTATTTATTATTTGTTATTTATTTTATATTTTATTATTTTAATTATTATTATTATATTTATTATTATTTTTATTTTTTCTATTTTTATTTAAATTATTTGTTTCATTTACTCAAGGGAATTAGTTAGTTTTCATTTTTTATTTTTTATTTTAATGAATTTTGTTCACATGACGTTTACTCAAGGGAATTAGTTAGTTTTTCAATTTTTATTTTTTATTTTTTATTTTAATGAAATTTGTTCACATGATTTTACAATTTGTACATTGACAGACTTGTTATTCAATTTTTATTTACTGTTATTTACATAACATTTTTACACTGCCCCTGTTCTGCGCCTTCTGTTTTTTTACACAAAGATTTTTTTACAGTTTCTGACCTTTTTCTTGGACCCAACATACAATATATCACATGGATTATTTAAATTTGAAAAACCCATAAAGATATTTTGTCTTTATGAAGGGATAAACATGTGGTTTCTTATTGTATTTTTCTTTTATATTTCATATATATTTTATGATATCAATTGATATCATTACAACAATATTGACTAACTACCATTTTTCCAATTAGTTAGTACTATAGACGTCAATATTTGTTTTGTTTTTTTAATAATTCATTTATATAAACCCCTTTTTTATTTAATTCATTTACCACATTTTTATTTAATTCATTTACCCCATTTTTCATCTCCAACTCATTTTTAATCCTTTTATTACGAAAGGCATTTTATTGTTTTTTATTATAAATGATATTATTATATTTTTATTGCTTTTATTATTTAGAACGAGGAAAAATTTTTTTATATATTTTTATTTTTATATATATTTTTTATATATTAATTTTTATATTTATTTTTGTACTTAATTTTGATTAATTAATATTTATATAATTTTATAAATTTATCAATAGTTGAATATACATAATTATTTTAGGAGAATTATATTTATTATTATATAAAATTATTATTTCAACATTATTATCTTGAATTTTTATTTAATTATCATTTTTATTATTATTTTTATAATATTTCATTTCCATTTAATTTTTCACCATTATTATTATTTTTAACCATAGATATATAAGGATATTTAAATATATATTTATTTATTCTCATTAGTTTATATTATTACTTATACATGCATGAATTAATATGCATGATAAGTAATATTCTTTACATTTGAAATTTAATTTTACTTATTAACAATTTTATTTTATTTTTAATTTTATTCTGTTAATATATATTTTTATTTTATTTTATTTTTACTTATATATACATGAATGATTATGTATAATAAAGTAATGAAAAATATATTATATTAATGGATATATAGAATTAATTATTTTGACTCAGGAAAGACCTATGCATACTTGAATGGGAATGTATTTTTGATATTTTGTCATTATTAATACATATATGAATTAATATATATGTTTTATAATTTAATTATTATTTTATTTACTTATTTTATTAATTATCACACATAATAAGTATGATTTTTATAATATCTATTTACAAGGATATTTGGACCAGATATTTTTTTATTTATTTATTAAATATTTAATGATTTATCTTATGGGACACTTATCAGACATAAACTGAATTGTATTTATATTATTACTTATATATGTATGAATGAATATACATTATAAGATTTTTAGATAATTTTTATTTTTTTTGATTATCTATTTAATTTTTTATCCTTTAAGGTACTTATCATACATGAATTAATATGTATGTTATGTATATTATTTTATAACCTATACATGAATGAATTAATATACATGATAGGGATTTTATTTTATTGATTATTTATTATTCACTATTAATTATTATTCATTTTACTTATTTTATTACTTACATACACATAAATTAACATGCGTATTAAGTATTATCCAATTATTTTTATTTTTATTTTTATTATTATTTAATATTTATTTATATTTTCATATATATACTAATATATATAATAAAAAATTTTTTAAGACAAGAATTTTTTGTTGTTATTATCGGTTTATACAATTTTTGTTAATTTGTTATTATTTTAATTTATATATGACTCATTTTTGATAATACTTATTTACATAAATAAATATGTAAATAAGGTATTTTTTATAAATATTTTATTATTATTAATTTTAATTCAGGAAGGATTTTTACATATGTAAATAAATATGTAATTTTGAATAGATCATTATTAATACATATATGAAATTTATATATATGTCATATATTTTGATAGTTACTTTATATGATTTTTACTGTTTACATATGTATGAATAAAAATACATAATAAATATAATTCATGATTTTAATTTTATTTATAATTTCCTATAATTTGATTTTATTTTTATATTTCAATTTATTTATATTCATATATTATTTTTACACTCTTTTATATTTATATATACATGAATAAATATGTATATTTGACATTTCATATAGATTTATACTACTTATATTTGCATTAATTAATATGTAAGATAAGTATTATATACATTTTATTTTATTAAATTATTTTTCTCAATATATAAGTGATATTTTTCCTTTAAATTTTGTCCACACGGATGATTAATTATGAATATATTTATTTGTATACTATTTATGTATTACATGAATAAATATGTAAAATAAATGGGTATGTGCATTTTTGACATTTTTAAATATTTTTAAATGAATATTTTAGAATTAGGTATTTTTGATGAATATTTTTCAGATATTTATATATATGTATATATTTATGTTTTATATTTATATTTATATTTGTATTTATATTTATATTTATGTTTATATTTATATTTATATTTATGTTTATATTTATATTTATATTTATATTTATATTTATATTTGTATTTATATTTATATTTATATTTATATTTATATTTATATTTATATTTATATTTATATTTATATTTATATTTATATTTATATTTATATTTATATTTATATTTATATTTATATTTATATTTATATTTATATTTATATTTATATTTATATTTATATTTATGTTTATGTTTGTATTTATATTTATATTTATGTTTATATTTATATTTATATTTATATTTATATTTATATTTATATTTATATTTATATTTATATTTATATTTATATTTATATTTATATTTATATTTATATTTATATTTATATTTATGTTTATATTTATATTTATATTTATATTTGTGTTTATATTTATATTTATATTTATATTTATATTTATATTTATATTTATATTTATATTTATATTTATGTTTATATTTGTATTTATATTTATATTTATATTTATGTTTATATTTATATTTATATTTATATTTATATTTATATTTATATTTATATTTATATTTATATTTATATTTATATTTATATTTATATTTATATTTATATTTATATTTATGTTTATATTTATGTTTGTATTTATATTTATATTTATATTTATATTTATATTTATATTTATATTTATATTTATATTTATATTTATATTTATATTTATATTTATATTTATATTTATATTTATATTTATATTTATATTTATGTTTATGTATGTATTTATATTTATATTTATATTTATATTTATATTTATATTTTTATTTATATTTATTTATATTTATATTTATTTTTATATGTATAGGCTTTTTATAATTTTTATATATTTTTTATTTTTATTTATTTTAATAAGTTTATTAGAATTTATATTTATATTTGCATGAATGCACAGAAGATATATATAGAAAGTATATTTGATTCTTGTTATTATTTATCTGAAGACAGAAGGAAGAGGAATTTTTTTTATTATTTATTATTTATTATTTATTAATTATTATTTATTATTTATTATTATTTATTAGCTATTAATTTTTATATATTTTATATATTATATATTATTATTTATTATTTATTATTAATTATTTTTTATTTATTATTATTAATTATTTTTTATTTATTTTTGCTTATTTATTTTGACTTTATTTTTATTTAATTTAATTCTAATTTGTCATATTTTATTTTTATTTTATTTTATTTTATTAATTTATAAACATTTAATTTATTTTATTTTAAGTTTATTTTACTTAAATTTTATTACATTGTTTATTTCATAAATTATTGTTTATATTTTTATGACTTTATTTTTATAATTTAATTTATTGTATATTTTTTAATTCATTTTCAATTTATGCTTATAACTTGGAATATCCTCATTCAATTTATATTTATTTCTATATTAATTTTATATATGGGAGTTAGAGGATTTTTATTGTATTTTTATCTATTTATTTATTCATTATTAAGAAATATTTATTTATTTTAATAATGGATAATTTTTAGTTTTTTTATATCAAATTATCTAGGGATTTTGTTTTTATACTCACACATTTGTTATGTGTATTACGATTATTATATGATTTTTTTATATATAAGGAAATTTTTTTCAATATTATTTAAATATTTAGTTTTTTTCTAATAGATTTAATGATAGATGACAATATATTAAGATTTTATATTTATTATAATTTGTAGTTAATTCTATTGTCAGGGCAAACTAATTTTCTTTACATAAGGATATAAAGGAACTTCCTTTGAAGGATGTTTTTTGATATATATTTGAAAATTTATTTCGTAAAATTTATTTTTGAAATTTATTTCGTAATTTTTGGAGGATTTTTGGGACATATGTTATTTTGTACTTTTTGGTTCTATATATGTATTGAGGGAAAATAGGGTTTATATTGATTTGTTGTTAATTCCCTTGGTTATTATGAAAAAAATTTTTGTAAAGTTATGATTGGATATATATGTAAAAAAATTTTTTGATACTGGAAGGTTGAGGAATTTTTTATGGTATATTTGAATTGAAATTTTTGTTTTCGAAGTGGTTGTGGTAATTTTAGACACATTTTGAAATGTGCAACTAATGAATGATTTGTTTTTGAATGCATGTGTAGGTTTTTATATTTGAATTTGCCTTTGTGGGATTACAGATGTTTTTGTTGACTTCAGCAAGTAAAATTATTTGGCAACTCTTTTGGCTTTGTATATCCCCCGTTTTTTATTAATCTCTTTATTTCAAATAAGACAGAGATTTATATTGATGATGACATGATGAGGCTAAATTTTTGATTCAATAGGGCTGTTTTTGATTGTAAGAAATTTTCTTCGACCTTATAATTGTTTTGATTCCTTTAAAATTTGCCTTTACACGGGTATTTTGGTTTTAGGTAAGCGCAGGTGTGACTTTTCCTTTAGAGATCTTGGTTAGCCAATGAATTGTTATTTTTGTGATGTTTTTGTCTTAAGTCTTTGTTAGTCTTATTGCATGAGGAATGGAACATTTGTGTAAGAAGGATAGATAGAATATTTTTACTTACTTTGTCTTTGTTTAACGATCTCATATGTTTAGGATGGACTTATTTTAGTTTTTTACATGGTACAATTTTTTTGCATTTACATGATACATCATATGAATTTTTGTTTTACATTTACACCAGGATTTTATCTCTTTTATCATAATTGAACATCATTTATGATTTTTGATTGGTTAAATTTTGAAAATCACGTTTTTTCAAAACTTAGCATATGTTGCATTTGTTTTGGGCATATTAGGTTATTGGAAATGGGAGAAGAGGTTTTTTAAAAGATAATCTGATTGAAATGATGAAGTAGGCTTTGATTTATTTTTCATTAGATATGTTTTAAATTATGTTATACATTTTTACATTCTTAAGTATTTGATTAATAGTGAATGAGTATGGTGCTTTGGAAAGTTAGAATTTTGTTTTTAATTTGTGAGAATTTATTTTTGTGGGAAATTGCATATGAAAAAGGAGGAATTTTTTCTCTTGTAAGTAGAAAATTTTGTTACATATTTGGGATTATAAAGGAGAAAATTTTGAATCAAGTTGGTATATTTTGTGAAAATTGATTTGGTATTTTGATGAAAACATTGTACATTTAGAAGATATTTTTTCTTGAAAACGTGCTACGGTTGTGACATTTTTATTGAAATCAAAGGTTTGTTTTTCCTTTTTTATTAGGAAAAATTAATTTTTAATATTAGGATTTTTATTTTTAGATTAATATTTTAATATTATTGGTAAAATTCGAATATATTTGTATTTTCATTTATGAATTTGAATTTTAATGTGGTATCTGTGTTGTGTACTATACGTACAGATTTATATTGATTTGTACACGGGATGATTCTTATTCATTTTTATTTAAAGAAGTAATTTTATTTTGAATGTCTTATAATATACATGAATAGGATTGATATACATGAATAGGATTGATAAGTATGATTTATTTTTATCTTTGATATTATACGATGATTTTTATCTGTGGTATTATACAGTAGATTTTGTTGAAGAAAAATTACATGAAGGACAACAGGGTGGATATTCGTTTTGATATTTTTTTGTTGAAATTTGATTATTCTAATCGTGATATTAGGAATTTAATTTTTAGGAATAAAGAATTTTAATTATATTTTTATTTTTTATTATTTTTATATATAGGTTTTTTATTATAATAAGGTAGACAATTTCTTAATTTCTTAGAAAAATTTTCTGTTCATTTTTTTGTTTTGGAAGATTGAAGGAAGGACGTTTTTGTTCATTTATTTGCCTTTTCATGGGATGGAAATGGTTTGGTATATGAAGGAATATTTTAATGTTTTTTTTGGAAATAAATTTTCTTGTTTTTCATGTTGGTCCTTTTGGGAATCTGTTTTTTTCGGTGGGCCACTTGCAGGTCATATTTTAATCATTATGTTTTGTTTGAATCAATTTATACTTGTAGAATTATTCAGTATTGTTTGGAATTTACATAAGTTTTGGGATTATTTACCTGAGTTAATGAAAAGGAGAATTTTTACAATATATAGACAATTTTTAAGGTGTTTTTTACGATGTATAGACATTTTTTAAGTTGATTTTTACATTTATTTTTATTTTGACTTTTGATTATAATTTTATTTTGTCAATTTGTTAGTATTTTTGATTTGTTTGATTATTATTATTTTAATTCTTGTAGATTTGAAGCTCGCTGATGAGTCCTCCCTGGCAAGAGGCGAAAGCGCTCCGAGCAGCCATGTAATTATTGTAATTGAAAGTAGAAATATAATTTTAATTTTTGTTTTTGTTTTTATGACCATATTTTATAATTTTAATTTTTAATTTTATTTTAAAATTGATATATGTATGTATGTATATGCATATGCACGATTATGTGTATTTGGGACTATGCATGTATATGTATGTATGTACTTAGGTGTATGTATATGCATGTATATGAGAATGGTTGTGTATGTATGCATGTATGTTTGTGTCTCTGTGTTATGTATGTGAATTTACACGTGTATGTGCATTGACACGCGTATGTGTGTGTGTGTATGTGATTATGTGTATGTATGTATGTTATATATGCACGTATGTGTTTTTTGTACATGTATATTTATATTGAATGTATGTGTATGTGTATGTGCATGGATATGTGTGAGTGTATGTGTATACATGTGTTTATGTGTATGTATATGTGCATGTGTATATATGTATATGCATTTGTATATGTAATTTTTATGATTTTTATTTTATTTCTATTTTTTGTTTTTACTTTGACAATTTCCTATTTTTGATGTCCTTAATTCAATATAGAAACCTAGGACATTTTCTGGTTTTTTAACAATTTTTCTTCAAGACAGTTTCTCAAGTCTTTTTCGAGATAATTTTCGTCTTATTTTGAGATCCGATGGGAATTTTTAAGAAGTTTTTTAGGAATTTTTTGGTATTTTCTTGAAAAATTTGTGTCTGATTTATTATTTATATTTTTTTGAGTGATTTGATAAGTGAATATAATTAATTAGTTCGATAGAGAAACCTGGGACATTTTCTGGTGTTAAAAAATTTTCTTCAAGGCAATTTCTCATGTTTTTTTCGAAATAACTTTTCGTCTTAATTTGAGATCCAATGGGAATTTTAAAAATTTTTAAGAATTTTTTGGTGATTTCTTAGAAATTTGTGTTTGATTTATTATTAATTTTTGAGTAATTTGATAGGTGAACATTATTTTGAATATTTTTAGAGTCTGTTACTTATCATATGAGAAGAATTTTTGTGATGAGATTTATGATGTGATTTGAGAAGTTTAATTGATATTTTTATTTAAATTAATTTTTATTTTTATTTTTCTTTTTGATAATATTTGATCATTATATTTGAACTTATTTTATTTATGAATTTATCTTATCTTACCAGGTTTATAAATATTTTATATCAATTTTTGTTCTTGTAACATTATTTAATTTATTTTATATTTGTAATTTATTTGATTTATTTATTAATTATTGTTATCAAATTTATTATTTACTTATTTGAATATTTTTTCATAGGTTATATTTATCACGAAGGGGGAGATTTAATGATGATATTTGTGATATAATATAAGGAATTAGTTGTTGATTTTATATATATTTTTAATTTTTTATTTTTTAATTTTTAATTTAATAAGAAAATTTTTTATTTTATTGGGATTTGTTCAAAGAAAATTTTTTCTATTGTTTTTGTATTATGATTTTTATTCTTATTTTATTGTGATTTACTAATTTTTAATATTTTTATCATATATTTTATTGTATTTTATTCATTTTATCAGTTATTTAATCTTTAATTTATTTTAATTTTTATTAATTTATATTTTATTTATTATTCATTATTTATTTTATAATTTATTAATTTTATTTTTCTATTTTTATTAATGTTTTCATTTTACTCAGGGAAATTAGTTGATTTTTATTTTAATTTTTATTTTAATGGAATTTTGTATTATAATTTTTATTCTTATTTTATTGTAATTTATTAATTTTTTAATATTTTTATCAGAAATTTTATTGTATTTTATTCATTTAGTTAGTTATTTTATTCTTTAATTTATTTGTATTTTTATTGTTTTATATTTTATTTATTATTTGTTATTTATTTTATATTTTATTATTTTAATTATTATTATTATATTTATTATTATTTTTATTTTTTCTATTTTTATTTAAATTATTTGTTTCATTTACTCAAGGGAATTAGTTAGTTTTCATTTTTTATTTTTTATTTTAATGAATTTTGTTCACATGACGTTTACTCAAGGGAATTAGTTAGTTTTTCAATTTTTATTTTTTATTTTTTATTTTAATGAAATTTGTTGCGGCTGGCGGACGACCTGGAATGCTGGTTGGTGCCACGATATACTGAAGGGTTTGTCCTGTTGGTGGCGGTTTGGTGTTTTTTTACGGATGTTGGGTCTTTAGGCTGGCAGGGTACTGCCATGCGGAGATGACAGCGATTGGGTCACTGATGTACGGTGCGTTGTCTGATGGCAATCGAGTCTGCGGATGGGTGTGACTGACTCATGGATTGCATGATTTTCATCTTTTGATGTTGTGGTTTTCAGAATGCTCACTCTTGATGGCAATATCCTGAATTTTCATAGCAAAGGTTTTGCGCTTTGGCAAGACCTTATTGTTGTTATGAATATTGTTGCGGCTTTTGTTATTCTGATGGGGGTGACTGTTATCACATTTTTGTCCCCTTGTGGATGGTTGCGGATATTGTCAGGGCACAGGATTATGACAATTTTTGTTGTTCGATTCTTCGGGGGTACTGACTTCTGGTGCCAGTTTGAGGGACTTGATGATTTAGGGCGTTTGCTGTGACAGGGCTATTGTTGTCGTTGTTGGTGCGAACACTCTCACCGTTTGTGATGCAATTTGACAGCGAATGTTATTGCATTTTTACTACGGTATGGCTGCAGATGTTGCTGATATTTGTTGCCATTGATATTGCATTTTTTTTTGTCACTTTTTCTACTACTTTTTCGCTGCGGATGTTGTTACAATAGATATTGTGGCAACTTCTTGCTGCTGTGGATGCGGGGTGACCACCCGGAGGGCAATTTTGCGGGATTTGATGACGGGGGACGTTTATTTATTGCTGTTGTTGCTGCGGTTCTGATCTTCAGATGTCGTTGTTGCAATGCAACTGTGTGATTGGCGTTGCGGATTGGCATTGATGTTGCAGGCTTTTTGACTGTCGACATTGCGTCCGTTGACATTGCAATTTCTTGAAGTGAAGGTCCATGTTGCATTTTTCGGGCCGTTCCTGACACTGTTACGGTTTTCATTGCGGCTATGCTGCGGTATGCCATTGAGGGAGGGCTACTACAGGTGTCAATGCTGCTGTTTTCGGGATCTGTCAAGATGTTTTCGAGATCTGTCGGGATGTTCGCTGACGAATTGTACTCCGGCAGGTCTGTTGACATTGGTGGCCTTATCTACGAGTTTTGTTATTGGCAGTGTTTTGTTGCTATTGTTGCTACGATTGTTGTTACTGATGTTGCAGCGGTTCTGTCGTTTTAGATTGGTATGATTGGTTTTTTGCGAGATTACTGTGGATATTGCTGTGACTCGTTAGGGGTTTCATTGACATTGTTGTGACGGGCGGATATGGGGACGTTGACATTGCTACGGTGATTGATGCGACGATGGAGGATAGCGGCTGTTGATATTGTGGTCAGTCAGCCCATTTCTGAGATTGGAGCGACATCGCTGCTGTTGGATTGTCATGTGGAGACCACACGAGGGCCAGACTGTGATACGACAGCACATATTTCCACTTTTTGGAAGTCGATTATTGGACGGTCTCGACATTCAAGATTTTCGCCTTGTGGAAGACATGTTTTTCTTATGTTTTCTGTTTTGTTTTTCGTTGGAATATAGGAATTGACAAGACAGGCTGGTGGTGGAGGGCTTCTTGGGTACTGTTGCGGCTGGCGGACGACCTGGAATGCTGGTTGGTGCCACGATATACTGAAGGGTTTGTCCTGTTGGTGGCGGTTTGGTGTTTTTTTACGGATGTTGGGTCTTTAGGCTGGCAGGGTACTGCCATGCGGAGATGACAGCGATTGGGTCACTGATGTACGGTGCGTTGTCTGATGGCAATCGAGTCTGCGGATGGGTGTGACTGACTCATGGATTGCATGATTTTCATCTTTTGATGTTGTGGTTTTCAGAATGCTCACTCTTGATGGCAATATCCTGAATTTTCATAGCAAAGGTTTTGCGCTTTGGCAAGACCTTATTGTTGTTATGAATATTGTTGCGGCTTTTGTTATTCTGATGGGGGTGACTGTTATCACATTTTTGTCCCCTTGTGGATGGTTGCGGATATTGTCAGGGCACAGGATTATGACAATTTTTGTTGTTCGATTCTTCGGGGGTACTGACTTCTGGTGCCAGTTTGAGGGACTTGATGATTTAGGGCGTTTGCTGTGACAGGGCTATTGTTGTCGTTGTTGGTGCGAACACTCTCACCGTTTGTGATGCAATTTGACAGCGAATGTTATTGCATTTTTACTACGGTATGGCTGCAGATGTTGCTGATATTTGTTGCCATTGATATTGCATTTTTTTTTGTCACTTTTTCTACTACTTTTTCGCTGCGGATGTTGTTACAATAGATATTGTGGCAACTTCTTGCTGCTGTGGATGCGGGGTGACCACCCGGAGGGCAATTTTGCGGGATTTGATGACGGGGGACGTTTATTTATTGCTGTTGTTGCTGCGGTTCTGATCTTCAGATGTCGTTGTTGCAATGCAACTGTGTGATTGGCGTTGCGGATTGGCATTGATGTTGCAGGCTTTTTGACTGTCGACATTGCGTCCGTTGACATTGCAATTTCTTGAAGTGAAGGTCCATGTTGCATTTTTCGGGCCGTTCCTGACACTGTTACGGTTTTCATTGCGGCTATGCTGCGGTATGCCATTGAGGGAGGGCTACTACAGGTGTCAATGCTGCTGTTTTCGGGATCTGTCAAGATGTTTTCGAGATCTGTCGGGATGTTCGCTGACGAATTGTACTCCGGCAGGTCTGTTGACATTGGTGGCCTTATCTACGAGTTTTGTTATTGGCAGTGTTTTGTTGCTATTGTTGCTACGATTGTTGTTACTGATGTTGCAGCGGTTCTGTCGTTTTAGATTGGTATGATTGGTTTTTTGCGAGATTACTGTGGATATTGCTGTGACTCGTTAGGGGTTTCATTGACATTGTTGTGACGGGCGGATATGGGGACGTTGACATTGCTACGGTGATTGATGCGACGATGGAGGATAGCGGCTGTTGATATTGTGGTCAGTCAGCCCATTTCTGAGATTGGAGCGACATCGCTGCTGTTGGATTGTCATGTGGAGACCACACGAGGGCCAGACTGTGATACGACAGCACATATTTCCACTTTTTGGAAGTCGATTATTGGACGGTCTCGACATTCAAGATTTTCGCCTTGTGGAAGACATGTTTTTCTTATGTTTTCTGTTTTGTTTTTCGTTGGAATATAGGAATTGACAAGACAGGCTGGTGGTGGAGGGCTTCTTGGGTACTGTTGCGGCTGGCGGACGACCTGGAATGCTGGTTGGTGCCACGATATACTGAAGGGTTTGTCCTGTTGGTGGCGGTTTGGTGTTTTTTTACGGATGTTGGGTCTTTAGGCTGGCAGGGTACTGCCATGCGGAGATGACAGCGATTGGGTCACTGATGTACGGTGCGTTGTCTGATGGCAATCGAGTCTGCGGATGGGTGTGACTGACTCATGGATTGCATGATTTTCATCTTTTGATGTTGTGGTTTTCAGAATGCTCACTCTTGATGGCAATATCCTGAATTTTCATAGCAAAGGTTTTGCGCTTTGGCAAGACCTTATTGTTGTTATGAATATTGTTGCGGCTTTTGTTATTCTGATGGGGGTGACTGTTATCACATTTTTGTCCCCTTGTGGATGGTTGCGGATATTGTCAGGGCACAGGATTATGACAATTTTTGTTGTTCGATTCTTCGGGGGTACTGACTTCTGGTGCCAGTTTGAGGGACTTGATGATTTAGGGCGTTTGCTGTGACAGGGCTATTGTTGTCGTTGTTGGTGCGAACACTCTCACCGTTTGTGATGCAATTTGACAGCGAATGTTATTGCATTTTTACTACGGTATGGCTGCAGATGTTGCTGATATTTGTTGCCATTGATATTGCATTTTTTTTTGTCACTTTTTCTACTACTTTTTCGCTGCGGATGTTGTTACAATAGATATTGTGGCAACTTCTTGCTGCTGTGGATGCGGGGTGACCACCCGGAGGGCAATTTTGCGGGATTTGATGACGGGGGACGTTTATTTATTGCTGTTGTTGCTGCGGTTCTGATCTTCAGATGTCGTTGTTGCAATGCAACTGTGTGATTGGCGTTGCGGATTGGCATTGATGTTGCAGGCTTTTTGACTGTCGACATTGCGTCCGTTGACATTGCAATTTCTTGAAGTGAAGGTCCATGTTGCATTTTTCGGGCCGTTCCTGACACTGTTACGGTTTTCATTGCGGCTATGCTGCGGTATGCCATTGAGGGAGGGCTACTACAGGTGTCAATGCTGCTGTTTTCGGGATCTGTCAAGATGTTTTCGAGATCTGTCGGGATGTTCGCTGACGAATTGTACTCCGGCAGGTCTGTTGACATTGGTGGCCTTATCTACGAGTTTTGTTATTGGCAGTGTTTTGTTGCTATTGTTGCTACGATTGTTGTTACTGATGTTGCAGCGGTTCTGTCGTTTTAGATTGGTATGATTGGTTTTTTGCGAGATTACTGTGGATATTGCTGTGACTCGTTAGGGGTTTCATTGACATTGTTGTGACGGGCGGATATGGGGACGTTGACATTGCTACGGTGATTGATGCGACGATGGAGGATAGCGGCTGTTGATATTGTGGTCAGTCAGCCCATTTCTGAGATTGGAGCGACATCGCTGCTGTTGGATTGTCATGTGGAGACCACACGAGGGCCAGACTGTGATACGACAGCACATATTTCCACTTTTTGGAAGTCGATTATTGGACGGTCTCGACATTCAAGATTTTCGCCTTGTGGAAGACATGTTTTTCTTATGTTTTCTGTTTTGTTTTTCGTTGGAATATAGGAATTGACAAGACAGGCTGGTGGTGGAGGGCTTCTTGGGTACTGTTGCGGCTGGCGGACGACCTGGAATGCTGGTTGGTGCCACGATATACTGAAGGGTTTGTCCTGTTGGTGGCGGTTTGGTGTTTTTTTACGGATGTTGGGTCTTTAGGCTGGCAGGGTACTGCCATGCGGAGATGACAGCGATTGGGTCACTGATGTACGGTGCGTTGTCTGATGGCAATCGAGTCTGCGGATGGGTGTGACTGACTCATGGATTGCATGATTTTCATCTTTTGATGTTGTGGTTTTCAGAATGCTCACTCTTGATGGCAATATCCTGAATTTTCATAGCAAAGGTTTTGCGCTTTGGCAAGACCTTATTGTTGTTATGAATATTGTTGCGGCTTTTGTTATTCTGATGGGGGTGACTGTTATCACATTTTTGTCCCCTTGTGGATGGTTGCGGATATTGTCAGGGCACAGGATTATGACAATTTTTGTTGTTCGATTCTTCGGGGGTACTGACTTCTGGTGCCAGTTTGAGGGACTTGATGATTTAGGGCGTTTGCTGTGACAGGGCTATTGTTGTCGTTGTTGGTGCGAACACTCTCACCGTTTGTGATGCAATTTGACAGCGAATGTTATTGCATTTTTACTACGGTATGGCTGCAGATGTTGCTGATATTTGTTGCCATTGATATTGCATTTTTTTTTGTCACTTTTTCTACTACTTTTTCGCTGCGGATGTTGTTACAATAGATATTGTGGCAACTTCTTGCTGCTGTGGATGCGGGGTGACCACCCGGAGGGCAATTTTGCGGGATTTGATGACGGGGGACGTTTATTTATTGCTGTTGTTGCTGCGGTTCTGATCTTCAGATGTCGTTGTTGCAATGCAACTGTGTGATTGGCGTTGCGGATTGGCATTGATGTTGCAGGCTTTTTGACTGTCGACATTGCGTCCGTTGACATTGCAATTTCTTGAAGTGAAGGTCCATGTTGCATTTTTCGGGCCGTTCCTGACACTGTTACGGTTTTCATTGCGGCTATGCTGCGGTATGCCATTGAGGGAGGGCTACTACAGGTGTCAATGCTGCTGTTTTCGGGATCTGTCAAGATGTTTTCGAGATCTGTCGGGATGTTCGCTGACGAATTGTACTCCGGCAGGTCTGTTGACATTGGTGGCCTTATCTACGAGTTTTGTTATTGGCAGTGTTTTGTTGCTATTGTTGCTACGATTGTTGTTACTGATGTTGCAGCGGTTCTGTCGTTTTAGATTGGTATGATTGGTTTTTTGCGAGATTACTGTGGATATTGCTGTGACTCGTTAGGGGTTTCATTGACATTGTTGTGACGGGCGGATATGGGGACGTTGACATTGCTACGGTGATTGATGCGACGATGGAGGATAGCGGCTGTTGATATTGTGGTCAGTCAGCCCATTTCTGAGATTGGAGCGACATCGCTGCTGTTGGATTGTCATGTGGAGACCACACGAGGGCCAGACTGTGATACGACAGCACATATTTCCACTTTTTGGAAGTCGATTATTGGACGGTCTCGACATTCAAGATTTTCGCCTTGTGGAAGACATGTTTTTCTTATGTTTTCTGTTTTGTTTTTCGTTGGAATATAGGAATTGACAAGACAGGCTGGTGGTGGAGGGCTTCTTGGGTACTGTTGCGGCTGGCGGACGACCTGGAATGCTGGTTGGTGCCACGATATACTGAAGGGTTTGTCCTGTTGGTGGCGGTTTGGTGTTTTTTTACGGATGTTGGGTCTTTAGGCTGGCAGGGTACTGCCATGCGGAGATGACAGCGATTGGGTCACTGATGTACGGTGCGTTGTCTGATGGCAATCGAGTCTGCGGATGGGTGTGACTGACTCATGGATTGCATGATTTTCATCTTTTGATGTTGTGGTTTTCAGAATGCTCACTCTTGATGGCAATATCCTGAATTTTCATAGCAAAGGTTTTGCGCTTTGGCAAGACCTTATTGTTGTTATGAATATTGTTGCGGCTTTTGTTATTCTGATGGGGGTGACTGTTATCACATTTTTGTCCCCTTGTGGATGGTTGCGGATATTGTCAGGGCACAGGATTATGACAATTTTTGTTGTTCGATTCTTCGGGGGTACTGACTTCTGGTGCCAGTTTGAGGGACTTGATGATTTAGGGCGTTTGCTGTGACAGGGCTATTGTTGTCGTTGTTGGTGCGAACACTCTCACCGTTTGTGATGCAATTTGACAGCGAATGTTATTGCATTTTTACTACGGTATGGCTGCAGATGTTGCTGATATTTGTTGCCATTGATATTGCATTTTTTTTTGTCACTTTTTCTACTACTTTTTCGCTGCGGATGTTGTTACAATAGATATTGTGGCAACTTCTTGCTGCTGTGGATGCGGGGTGACCACCCGGAGGGCAATTTTGCGGGATTTGATGACGGGGGACGTTTATTTATTGCTGTTGTTGCTGCGGTTCTGATCTTCAGATGTCGTTGTTGCAATGCAACTGTGTGATTGGCGTTGCGGATTGGCATTGATGTTGCAGGCTTTTTGACTGTCGACATTGCGTCCGTTGACATTGCAATTTCTTGAAGTGAAGGTCCATGTTGCATTTTTCGGGCCGTTCCTGACACTGTTACGGTTTTCATTGCGGCTATGCTGCGGTATGCCATTGAGGGAGGGCTACTACAGGTGTCAATGCTGCTGTTTTCGGGATCTGTCAAGATGTTTTCGAGATCTGTCGGGATGTTCGCTGACGAATTGTACTCCGGCAGGTCTGTTGACATTGGTGGCCTTATCTACGAGTTTTGTTATTGGCAGTGTTTTGTTGCTATTGTTGCTACGATTGTTGTTACTGATGTTGCAGCGGTTCTGTCGTTTTAGATTGGTATGATTGGTTTTTTGCGAGATTACTGTGGATATTGCTGTGACTCGTTAGGGGTTTCATTGACATTGTTGTGACGGGCGGATATGGGGACGTTGACATTGCTACGGTGATTGATGCGACGATGGAGGATAGCGGCTGTTGATATTGTGGTCAGTCAGCCCATTTCTGAGATTGGAGCGACATCGCTGCTGTTGGATTGTCATGTGGAGACCACACGAGGGCCAGACTGTGATACGACAGCACATATTTCCACTTTTTGGAAGTCGATTATTGGACGGTCTCGACATTCAAGATTTTCGCCTTGTGGAAGACATGTTTTTCTTATGTTTTCTGTTTTGTTTTTCGTTGGAATATAGGAATTGACAAGACAGGCTGGTGGTGGAGGGCTTCTTGGGTACTGTTGCGGCTGGCGGACGACCTGGAATGCTGGTTGGTGCCACGATATACTGAAGGGTTTGTCCTGTTGGTGGCGGTTTGGTGTTTTTTTACGGATGTTGGGTCTTTAGGCTGGCAGGGTACTGCCATGCGGAGATGACAGCGATTGGGTCACTGATGTACGGTGCGTTGTCTGATGGCAATCGAGTCTGCGGATGGGTGTGACTGACTCATGGATTGCATGATTTTCATCTTTTGATGTTGTGGTTTTCAGAATGCTCACTCTTGATGGCAATATCCTGAATTTTCATAGCAAAGGTTTTGCGCTTTGGCAAGACCTTATTGTTGTTATGAATATTGTTGCGGCTTTTGTTATTCTGATGGGGGTGACTGTTATCACATTTTTGTCCCCTTGTGGATGGTTGCGGATATTGTCAGGGCACAGGATTATGACAATTTTTGTTGTTCGATTCTTCGGGGGTACTGACTTCTGGTGCCAGTTTGAGGGACTTGATGATTTAGGGCGTTTGCTGTGACAGGGCTATTGTTGTCGTTGTTGGTGCGAACACTCTCACCGTTTGTGATGCAATTTGACAGCGAATGTTATTGCATTTTTACTACGGTATGGCTGCAGATGTTGCTGATATTTGTTGCCATTGATATTGCATTTTTTTTTGTCACTTTTTCTACTACTTTTTCGCTGCGGATGTTGTTACAATAGATATTGTGGCAACTTCTTGCTGCTGTGGATGCGGGGTGACCACCCGGAGGGCAATTTTGCGGGATTTGATGACGGGGGACGTTTATTTATTGCTGTTGTTGCTGCGGTTCTGATCTTCAGATGTCGTTGTTGCAATGCAACTGTGTGATTGGCGTTGCGGATTGGCATTGATGTTGCAGGCTTTTTGACTGTCGACATTGCGTCCGTTGACATTGCAATTTCTTGAAGTGAAGGTCCATGTTGCATTTTTCGGGCCGTTCCTGACACTGTTACGGTTTTCATTGCGGCTATGCTGCGGTATGCCATTGAGGGAGGGCTACTACAGGTGTCAATGCTGCTGTTTTCGGGATCTGTCAAGATGTTTTCGAGATCTGTCGGGATGTTCGCTGACGAATTGTACTCCGGCAGGTCTGTTGACATTGGTGGCCTTATCTACGAGTTTTGTTATTGGCAGTGTTTTGTTGCTATTGTTGCTACGATTGTTGTTACTGATGTTGCAGCGGTTCTGTCGTTTTAGATTGGTATGATTGGTTTTTTGCGAGATTACTGTGGATATTGCTGTGACTCGTTAGGGGTTTCATTGACATTGTTGTGACGGGCGGATATGGGGACGTTGACATTGCTACGGTGATTGATGCGACGATGGAGGATAGCGGCTGTTGATATTGTGGTCAGTCAGCCCATTTCTGAGATTGGAGCGACATCGCTGCTGTTGGATTGTCATGTGGAGACCACACGAGGGCCAGACTGTGATACGACAGCACATATTTCCACTTTTTGGAAGTCGATTATTGGACGGTCTCGACATTCAAGATTTTCGCCTTGTGGAAGACATGTTTTTCTTATGTTTTCTGTTTTGTTTTTCGTTGGAATATAGGAATTGACAAGACAGGCTGGTGGTGGAGGGCTTCTTGGGTACTGTTGCGGCTGGCGGACGACCTGGAATGCTGGTTGGTGCCACGATATACTGAAGGGTTTGTCCTGTTGGTGGCGGTTTGGTGTTTTTTTACGGATGTTGGGTCTTTAGGCTGGCAGGGTACTGCCATGCGGAGATGACAGCGATTGGGTCACTGATGTACGGTGCGTTGTCTGATGGCAATCGAGTCTGCGGATGGGTGTGACTGACTCATGGATTGCATGATTTTCATCTTTTGATGTTGTGGTTTTCAGAATGCTCACTCTTGATGGCAATATCCTGAATTTTCATAGCAAAGGTTTTGCGCTTTGGCAAGACCTTATTGTTGTTATGAATATTGTTGCGGCTTTTGTTATTCTGATGGGGGTGACTGTTATCACATTTTTGTCCCCTTGTGGATGGTTGCGGATATTGTCAGGGCACAGGATTATGACAATTTTTGTTGTTCGATTCTTCGGGGGTACTGACTTCTGGTGCCAGTTTGAGGGACTTGATGATTTAGGGCGTTTGCTGTGACAGGGCTATTGTTGTCGTTGTTGGTGCGAACACTCTCACCGTTTGTGATGCAATTTGACAGCGAATGTTATTGCATTTTTACTACGGTATGGCTGCAGATGTTGCTGATATTTGTTGCCATTGATATTGCATTTTTTTTTGTCACTTTTTCTACTACTTTTTCGCTGCGGATGTTGTTACAATAGATATTGTGGCAACTTCTTGCTGCTGTGGATGCGGGGTGACCACCCGGAGGGCAATTTTGCGGGATTTGATGACGGGGGACGTTTATTTATTGCTGTTGTTGCTGCGGTTCTGATCTTCAGATGTCGTTGTTGCAATGCAACTGTGTGATTGGCGTTGCGGATTGGCATTGATGTTGCAGGCTTTTTGACTGTCGACATTGCGTCCGTTGACATTGCAATTTCTTGAAGTGAAGGTCCATGTTGCATTTTTCGGGCCGTTCCTGACACTGTTACGGTTTTCATTGCGGCTATGCTGCGGTATGCCATTGAGGGAGGGCTACTACAGGTGTCAATGCTGCTGTTTTCGGGATCTGTCAAGATGTTTTCGAGATCTGTCGGGATGTTCGCTGACGAATTGTACTCCGGCAGGTCTGTTGACATTGGTGGCCTTATCTACGAGTTTTGTTATTGGCAGTGTTTTGTTGCTATTGTTGCTACGATTGTTGTTACTGATGTTGCAGCGGTTCTGTCGTTTTAGATTGGTATGATTGGTTTTTTGCGAGATTACTGTGGATATTGCTGTGACTCGTTAGGGGTTTCATTGACATTGTTGTGACGGGCGGATATGGGGACGTTGACATTGCTACGGTGATTGATGCGACGATGGAGGATAGCGGCTGTTGATATTGTGGTCAGTCAGCCCATTTCTGAGATTGGAGCGACATCGCTGCTGTTGGATTGTCATGTGGAGACCACACGAGGGCCAGACTGTGATACGACAGCACATATTTCCACTTTTTGGAAGTCGATTATTGGACGGTCTCGACATTCAAGATTTTCGCCTTGTGGAAGACATGTTTTTCTTATGTTTTCTGTTTTGTTTTTCGTTGGAATATAGGAATTGACAAGACAGGCTGGTGGTGGAGGGCTTCTTGGGTACTGTTGCGGCTGGCGGACGACCTGGAATGCTGGTTGGTGCCACGATATACTGAAGGGTTTGTCCTGTTGGTGGCGGTTTGGTGTTTTTTTACGGATGTTGGGTCTTTAGGCTGGCAGGGTACTGCCATGCGGAGATGACAGCGATTGGGTCACTGATGTACGGTGCGTTGTCTGATGGCAATCGAGTCTGCGGATGGGTGTGACTGACTCATGGATTGCATGATTTTCATCTTTTGATGTTGTGGTTTTCAGAATGCTCACTCTTGATGGCAATATCCTGAATTTTCATAGCAAAGGTTTTGCGCTTTGGCAAGACCTTATTGTTGTTATGAATATTGTTGCGGCTTTTGTTATTCTGATGGGGGTGACTGTTATCACATTTTTGTCCCCTTGTGGATGGTTGCGGATATTGTCAGGGCACAGGATTATGACAATTTTTGTTGTTCGATTCTTCGGGGGTACTGACTTCTGGTGCCAGTTTGAGGGACTTGATGATTTAGGGCGTTTGCTGTGACAGGGCTATTGTTGTCGTTGTTGGTGCGAACACTCTCACCGTTTGTGATGCAATTTGACAGCGAATGTTATTGCATTTTTACTACGGTATGGCTGCAGATGTTGCTGATATTTGTTGCCATTGATATTGCATTTTTTTTTGTCACTTTTTCTACTACTTTTTCGCTGCGGATGTTGTTACAATAGATATTGTGGCAACTTCTTGCTGCTGTGGATGCGGGGTGACCACCCGGAGGGCAATTTTGCGGGATTTGATGACGGGGGACGTTTATTTATTGCTGTTGTTGCTGCGGTTCTGATCTTCAGATGTCGTTGTTGCAATGCAACTGTGTGATTGGCGTTGCGGATTGGCATTGATGTTGCAGGCTTTTTGACTGTCGACATTGCGTCCGTTGACATTGCAATTTCTTGAAGTGAAGGTCCATGTTGCATTTTTCGGGCCGTTCCTGACACTGTTACGGTTTTCATTGCGGCTATGCTGCGGTATGCCATTGAGGGAGGGCTACTACAGGTGTCAATGCTGCTGTTTTCGGGATCTGTCAAGATGTTTTCGAGATCTGTCGGGATGTTCGCTGACGAATTGTACTCCGGCAGGTCTGTTGACATTGGTGGCCTTATCTACGAGTTTTGTTATTGGCAGTGTTTTGTTGCTATTGTTGCTACGATTGTTGTTACTGATGTTGCAGCGGTTCTGTCGTTTTAGATTGGTATGATTGGTTTTTTGCGAGATTACTGTGGATATTGCTGTGACTCGTTAGGGGTTTCATTGACATTGTTGTGACGGGCGGATATGGGGACGTTGACATTGCTACGGTGATTGATGCGACGATGGAGGATAGCGGCTGTTGATATTGTGGTCAGTCAGCCCATTTCTGAGATTGGAGCGACATCGCTGCTGTTGGATTGTCATGTGGAGACCACACGAGGGCCAGACTGTGATACGACAGCACATATTTCCACTTTTTGGAAGTCGATTATTGGACGGTCTCGACATTCAAGATTTTCGCCTTGTGGAAGACATGTTTTTCTTATGTTTTCTGTTTTGTTTTTCGTTGGAATATAGGAATTGACAAGACAGGCTGGTGGTGGAGGGCTTCTTGGGTACTGTTGCGGCTGGCGGACGACCTGGAATGCTGGTTGGTGCCACGATATACTGAAGGGTTTGTCCTGTTGGTGGCGGTTTGGTGTTTTTTTACGGATGTTGGGTCTTTAGGCTGGCAGGGTACTGCCATGCGGAGATGACAGCGATTGGGTCACTGATGTACGGTGCGTTGTCTGATGGCAATCGAGTCTGCGGATGGGTGTGACTGACTCATGGATTGCATGATTTTCATCTTTTGATGTTGTGGTTTTCAGAATGCTCACTCTTGATGGCAATATCCTGAATTTTCATAGCAAAGGTTTTGCGCTTTGGCAAGACCTTATTGTTGTTATGAATATTGTTGCGGCTTTTGTTATTCTGATGGGGGTGACTGTTATCACATTTTTGTCCCCTTGTGGATGGTTGCGGATATTGTCAGGGCACAGGATTATGACAATTTTTGTTGTTCGATTCTTCGGGGGTACTGACTTCTGGTGCCAGTTTGAGGGACTTGATGATTTAGGGCGTTTGCTGTGACAGGGCTATTGTTGTCGTTGTTGGTGCGAACACTCTCACCGTTTGTGATGCAATTTGACAGCGAATGTTATTGCATTTTTACTACGGTATGGCTGCAGATGTTGCTGATATTTGTTGCCATTGATATTGCATTTTTTTTTGTCACTTTTTCTACTACTTTTTCGCTGCGGATGTTGTTACAATAGATATTGTGGCAACTTCTTGCTGCTGTGGATGCGGGGTGACCACCCGGAGGGCAATTTTGCGGGATTTGATGACGGGGGACGTTTATTTATTGCTGTTGTTGCTGCGGTTCTGATCTTCAGATGTCGTTGTTGCAATGCAACTGTGTGATTGGCGTTGCGGATTGGCATTGATGTTGCAGGCTTTTTGACTGTCGACATTGCGTCCGTTGACATTGCAATTTCTTGAAGTGAAGGTCCATGTTGCATTTTTCGGGCCGTTCCTGACACTGTTACGGTTTTCATTGCGGCTATGCTGCGGTATGCCATTGAGGGAGGGCTACTACAGGTGTCAATGCTGCTGTTTTCGGGATCTGTCAAGATGTTTTCGAGATCTGTCGGGATGTTCGCTGACGAATTGTACTCCGGCAGGTCTGTTGACATTGGTGGCCTTATCTACGAGTTTTGTTATTGGCAGTGTTTTGTTGCTATTGTTGCTACGATTGTTGTTACTGATGTTGCAGCGGTTCTGTCGTTTTAGATTGGTATGATTGGTTTTTTGCGAGATTACTGTGGATATTGCTGTGACTCGTTAGGGGTTTCATTGACATTGTTGTGACGGGCGGATATGGGGACGTTGACATTGCTACGGTGATTGATGCGACGATGGAGGATAGCGGCTGTTGATATTGTGGTCAGTCAGCCCATTTCTGAGATTGGAGCGACATCGCTGCTGTTGGATTGTCATGTGGAGACCACACGAGGGCCAGACTGTGATACGACAGCACATATTTCCACTTTTTGGAAGTCGATTATTGGACGGTCTCGACATTCAAGATTTTCGCCTTGTGGAAGACATGTTTTTCTTATGTTTTCTGTTTTGTTTTTCGTTGGAATATAGGAATTGACAAGACAGGCTGGTGGTGGAGGGCTTCTTGGGTACTGTTGCGGCTGGCGGACGACCTGGAATGCTGGTTGGTGCCACGATATACTGAAGGGTTTGTCCTGTTGGTGGCGGTTTGGTGTTTTTTTACGGATGTTGGGTCTTTAGGCTGGCAGGGTACTGCCATGCGGAGATGACAGCGATTGGGTCACTGATGTACGGTGCGTTGTCTGATGGCAATCGAGTCTGCGGATGGGTGTGACTGACTCATGGATTGCATGATTTTCATCTTTTGATGTTGTGGTTTTCAGAATGCTCACTCTTGATGGCAATATCCTGAATTTTCATAGCAAAGGTTTTGCGCTTTGGCAAGACCTTATTGTTGTTATGAATATTGTTGCGGCTTTTGTTATTCTGATGGGGGTGACTGTTATCACATTTTTGTCCCCTTGTGGATGGTTGCGGATATTGTCAGGGCACAGGATTATGACAATTTTTGTTGTTCGATTCTTCGGGGGTACTGACTTCTGGTGCCAGTTTGAGGGACTTGATGATTTAGGGCGTTTGCTGTGACAGGGCTATTGTTGTCGTTGTTGGTGCGAACACTCTCACCGTTTGTGATGCAATTTGACAGCGAATGTTATTGCATTTTTACTACGGTATGGCTGCAGATGTTGCTGATATTTGTTGCCATTGATATTGCATTTTTTTTTGTCACTTTTTCTACTACTTTTTCGCTGCGGATGTTGTTACAATAGATATTGTGGCAACTTCTTGCTGCTGTGGATGCGGGGTGACCACCCGGAGGGCAATTTTGCGGGATTTGATGACGGGGGACGTTTATTTATTGCTGTTGTTGCTGCGGTTCTGATCTTCAGATGTCGTTGTTGCAATGCAACTGTGTGATTGGCGTTGCGGATTGGCATTGATGTTGCAGGCTTTTTGACTGTCGACATTGCGTCCGTTGACATTGCAATTTCTTGAAGTGAAGGTCCATGTTGCATTTTTCGGGCCGTTCCTGACACTGTTACGGTTTTCATTGCGGCTATGCTGCGGTATGCCATTGAGGGAGGGCTACTACAGGTGTCAATGCTGCTGTTTTCGGGATCTGTCAAGATGTTTTCGAGATCTGTCGGGATGTTCGCTGACGAATTGTACTCCGGCAGGTCTGTTGACATTGGTGGCCTTATCTACGAGTTTTGTTATTGGCAGTGTTTTGTTGCTATTGTTGCTACGATTGTTGTTACTGATGTTGCAGCGGTTCTGTCGTTTTAGATTGGTATGATTGGTTTTTTGCGAGATTACTGTGGATATTGCTGTGACTCGTTAGGGGTTTCATTGACATTGTTGTGACGGGCGGATATGGGGACGTTGACATTGCTACGGTGATTGATGCGACGATGGAGGATAGCGGCTGTTGATATTGTGGTCAGTCAGCCCATTTCTGAGATTGGAGCGACATCGCTGCTGTTGGATTGTCATGTGGAGACCACACGAGGGCCAGACTGTGATACGACAGCACATATTTCCACTTTTTGGAAGTCGATTATTGGACGGTCTCGACATTCAAGATTTTCGCCTTGTGGAAGACATGTTTTTCTTATGTTTTCTGTTTTGTTTTTCGTTGGAATATAGGAATTGACAAGACAGGCTGGTGGTGGAGGGCTTCTTGGGTACTGTTGCGGCTGGCGGACGACCTGGAATGCTGGTTGGTGCCACGATATACTGAAGGGTTTGTCCTGTTGGTGGCGGTTTGGTGTTTTTTTACGGATGTTGGGTCTTTAGGCTGGCAGGGTACTGCCATGCGGAGATGACAGCGATTGGGTCACTGATGTACGGTGCGTTGTCTGATGGCAATCGAGTCTGCGGATGGGTGTGACTGACTCATGGATTGCATGATTTTCATCTTTTGATGTTGTGGTTTTCAGAATGCTCACTCTTGATGGCAATATCCTGAATTTTCATAGCAAAGGTTTTGCGCTTTGGCAAGACCTTATTGTTGTTATGAATATTGTTGCGGCTTTTGTTATTCTGATGGGGGTGACTGTTATCACATTTTTGTCCCCTTGTGGATGGTTGCGGATATTGTCAGGGCACAGGATTATGACAATTTTTGTTGTTCGATTCTTCGGGGGTACTGACTTCTGGTGCCAGTTTGAGGGACTTGATGATTTAGGGCGTTTGCTGTGACAGGGCTATTGTTGTCGTTGTTGGTGCGAACACTCTCACCGTTTGTGATGCAATTTGACAGCGAATGTTATTGCATTTTTACTACGGTATGGCTGCAGATGTTGCTGATATTTGTTGCCATTGATATTGCATTTTTTTTTGTCACTTTTTCTACTACTTTTTCGCTGCGGATGTTGTTACAATAGATATTGTGGCAACTTCTTGCTGCTGTGGATGCGGGGTGACCACCCGGAGGGCAATTTTGCGGGATTTGATGACGGGGGACGTTTATTTATTGCTGTTGTTGCTGCGGTTCTGATCTTCAGATGTCGTTGTTGCAATGCAACTGTGTGATTGGCGTTGCGGATTGGCATTGATGTTGCAGGCTTTTTGACTGTCGACATTGCGTCCGTTGACATTGCAATTTCTTGAAGTGAAGGTCCATGTTGCATTTTTCGGGCCGTTCCTGACACTGTTACGGTTTTCATTGCGGCTATGCTGCGGTATGCCATTGAGGGAGGGCTACTACAGGTGTCAATGCTGCTGTTTTCGGGATCTGTCAAGATGTTTTCGAGATCTGTCGGGATGTTCGCTGACGAATTGTACTCCGGCAGGTCTGTTGACATTGGTGGCCTTATCTACGAGTTTTGTTATTGGCAGTGTTTTGTTGCTATTGTTGCTACGATTGTTGTTACTGATGTTGCAGCGGTTCTGTCGTTTTAGATTGGTATGATTGGTTTTTTGCGAGATTACTGTGGATATTGCTGTGACTCGTTAGGGGTTTCATTGACATTGTTGTGACGGGCGGATATGGGGACGTTGACATTGCTACGGTGATTGATGCGACGATGGAGGATAGCGGCTGTTGATATTGTGGTCAGTCAGCCCATTTCTGAGATTGGAGCGACATCGCTGCTGTTGGATTGTCATGTGGAGACCACACGAGGGCCAGACTGTGATACGACAGCACATATTTCCACTTTTTGGAAGTCGATTATTGGACGGTCTCGACATTCAAGATTTTCGCCTTGTGGAAGACATGTTTTTCTTATGTTTTCTGTTTTGTTTTTCGTTGGAATATAGGAATTGACAAGACAGGCTGGTGGTGGAGGGCTTCTTGGGTACTGTTGCGGCTGGCGGACGACCTGGAATGCTGGTTGGTGCCACGATATACTGAAGGGTTTGTCCTGTTGGTGGCGGTTTGGTGTTTTTTTACGGATGTTGGGTCTTTAGGCTGGCAGGGTACTGCCATGCGGAGATGACAGCGATTGGGTCACTGATGTACGGTGCGTTGTCTGATGGCAATCGAGTCTGCGGATGGGTGTGACTGACTCATGGATTGCATGATTTTCATCTTTTGATGTTGTGGTTTTCAGAATGCTCACTCTTGATGGCAATATCCTGAATTTTCATAGCAAAGGTTTTGCGCTTTGGCAAGACCTTATTGTTGTTATGAATATTGTTGCGGCTTTTGTTATTCTGATGGGGGTGACTGTTATCACATTTTTGTCCCCTTGTGGATGGTTGCGGATATTGTCAGGGCACAGGATTATGACAATTTTTGTTGTTCGATTCTTCGGGGGTACTGACTTCTGGTGCCAGTTTGAGGGACTTGATGATTTAGGGCGTTTGCTGTGACAGGGCTATTGTTGTCGTTGTTGGTGCGAACACTCTCACCGTTTGTGATGCAATTTGACAGCGAATGTTATTGCATTTTTACTACGGTATGGCTGCAGATGTTGCTGATATTTGTTGCCATTGATATTGCATTTTTTTTTGTCACTTTTTCTACTACTTTTTCGCTGCGGATGTTGTTACAATAGATATTGTGGCAACTTCTTGCTGCTGTGGATGCGGGGTGACCACCCGGAGGGCAATTTTGCGGGATTTGATGACGGGGGACGTTTATTTATTGCTGTTGTTGCTGCGGTTCTGATCTTCAGATGTCGTTGTTGCAATGCAACTGTGTGATTGGCGTTGCGGATTGGCATTGATGTTGCAGGCTTTTTGACTGTCGACATTGCGTCCGTTGACATTGCAATTTCTTGAAGTGAAGGTCCATGTTGCATTTTTCGGGCCGTTCCTGACACTGTTACGGTTTTCATTGCGGCTATGCTGCGGTATGCCATTGAGGGAGGGCTACTACAGGTGTCAATGCTGCTGTTTTCGGGATCTGTCAAGATGTTTTCGAGATCTGTCGGGATGTTCGCTGACGAATTGTACTCCGGCAGGTCTGTTGACATTGGTGGCCTTATCTACGAGTTTTGTTATTGGCAGTGTTTTGTTGCTATTGTTGCTACGATTGTTGTTACTGATGTTGCAGCGGTTCTGTCGTTTTAGATTGGTATGATTGGTTTTTTGCGAGATTACTGTGGATATTGCTGTGACTCGTTAGGGGTTTCATTGACATTGTTGTGACGGGCGGATATGGGGACGTTGACATTGCTACGGTGATTGATGCGACGATGGAGGATAGCGGCTGTTGATATTGTGGTCAGTCAGCCCATTTCTGAGATTGGAGCGACATCGCTGCTGTTGGATTGTCATGTGGAGACCACACGAGGGCCAGACTGTGATACGACAGCACATATTTCCACTTTTTGGAAGTCGATTATTGGACGGTCTCGACATTCAAGATTTTCGCCTTGTGGAAGACATGTTTTTCTTATGTTTTCTGTTTTGTTTTTCGTTGGAATATAGGAATTGACAAGACAGGCTGGTGGTGGAGGGCTTCTTGGGTACTGTTGCGGCTGGCGGACGACCTGGAATGCTGGTTGGTGCCACGATATACTGAAGGGTTTGTCCTGTTGGTGGCGGTTTGGTGTTTTTTTACGGATGTTGGGTCTTTAGGCTGGCAGGGTACTGCCATGCGGAGATGACAGCGATTGGGTCACTGATGTACGGTGCGTTGTCTGATGGCAATCGAGTCTGCGGATGGGTGTGACTGACTCATGGATTGCATGATTTTCATCTTTTGATGTTGTGGTTTTCAGAATGCTCACTCTTGATGGCAATATCCTGAATTTTCATAGCAAAGGTTTTGCGCTTTGGCAAGACCTTATTGTTGTTATGAATATTGTTGCGGCTTTTGTTATTCTGATGGGGGTGACTGTTATCACATTTTTGTCCCCTTGTGGATGGTTGCGGATATTGTCAGGGCACAGGATTATGACAATTTTTGTTGTTCGATTCTTCGGGGGTACTGACTTCTGGTGCCAGTTTGAGGGACTTGATGATTTAGGGCGTTTGCTGTGACAGGGCTATTGTTGTCGTTGTTGGTGCGAACACTCTCACCGTTTGTGATGCAATTTGACAGCGAATGTTATTGCATTTTTACTACGGTATGGCTGCAGATGTTGCTGATATTTGTTGCCATTGATATTGCATTTTTTTTTGTCACTTTTTCTACTACTTTTTCGCTGCGGATGTTGTTACAATAGATATTGTGGCAACTTCTTGCTGCTGTGGATGCGGGGTGACCACCCGGAGGGCAATTTTGCGGGATTTGATGACGGGGGACGTTTATTTATTGCTGTTGTTGCTGCGGTTCTGATCTTCAGATGTCGTTGTTGCAATGCAACTGTGTGATTGGCGTTGCGGATTGGCATTGATGTTGCAGGCTTTTTGACTGTCGACATTGCGTCCGTTGACATTGCAATTTCTTGAAGTGAAGGTCCATGTTGCATTTTTCGGGCCGTTCCTGACACTGTTACGGTTTTCATTGCGGCTATGCTGCGGTATGCCATTGAGGGAGGGCTACTACAGGTGTCAATGCTGCTGTTTTCGGGATCTGTCAAGATGTTTTCGAGATCTGTCGGGATGTTCGCTGACGAATTGTACTCCGGCAGGTCTGTTGACATTGGTGGCCTTATCTACGAGTTTTGTTATTGGCAGTGTTTTGTTGCTATTGTTGCTACGATTGTTGTTACTGATGTTGCAGCGGTTCTGTCGTTTTAGATTGGTATGATTGGTTTTTTGCGAGATTACTGTGGATATTGCTGTGACTCGTTAGGGGTTTCATTGACATTGTTGTGACGGGCGGATATGGGGACGTTGACATTGCTACGGTGATTGATGCGACGATGGAGGATAGCGGCTGTTGATATTGTGGTCAGTCAGCCCATTTCTGAGATTGGAGCGACATCGCTGCTGTTGGATTGTGGTTTTCCGTTGGGGGACTTTTGCTGCAACTGTTGACGTTACAGTTTTTCGACATCTGTTTTGGGAATGCTGCAATTTACGAGGTTGCAGGTTGAAGGATTTTTGATGCATCTGTTGACATTGCGGTTTTTTCGACATCTGTTTTTGGAGATACTGCAATTTGGGATGTTGCCTGTAGGATCTCGTATATGGGGCTATCAGGTCTTTGGATTATTGCAATTTTTGCAATTTTTCACGGATGTCCAGACGGTTGTTTTACGAGTTAATGCGACGGTTGTGGGGATTTTTTCATTATTACAGCCGATAGGTCCCCTATCGATGGTATGGCCTGTTTTCGAGTACCTACGGCATTTGATTACTACAGTCTCTTAGAAAGGGTCCCTGGTTGTCACTTTATTTTCTTCGACCTGTGGTACTTACATCTTACTCCTAAGGAGGTTACTGCCGTTTGTTGTGACAGGTTTCGGAGCGACATTCTGCTGTTTACAGGTTTTTGATGGCCTTTTTTATTGTTGGGATTTCTAAGGATGTCCAGACGGGGACATTTTGATGTTACGACCTCCGACCTTGGGCTTTTACGGACCGCTGCCAATCGTTGTTGTTTTTATTGCGGCTTCCTATTTTTCGAGGATTCTAGATTGCCGTTGGCATCTTTGGTTACAGCTGGGAATTTTATTACTGTTGGATGTTGTTGCCGCTGCTACATTGCGAATTTTGTAACAGGAAGACTGATGGGCTGTTGAATCACAGCCTTGAGGTTGTGCTCTCAGAATGTTTGCCTGCTGTTTGAGGGATACCGGAGGGTTTATTACCTTAGTGGTTAAGATCTCGATTGTTACGATACTTTGGCCTTTAGTGCAGTATCAATTGCAAAGGGAAACCTTCTACTTACTCCATTTAGCCTTCTTCTTACCCTCTTTGATTTTATACTTACCCTAATGAACTTTTTTCAGTCTCTTTTTTGATTTCCTTTATGCTTCCATTGACTTTTCGATCTTCCGGATTATTTTCTCCTACTTTTCGTGATATCACGCTTGTTGGCTAGTTATGAAATAGGAGTCATTGGAGGAGGAAATAGAAGCTAGATTGAGGATGATAATTTGAATCAGAATTCAAATTGGAGATGGTCTGTTGAAGGGCTTTGAGAATCACCACGCGGTCCTTATGACCAACTGGAGATAGTTTTGTGATATGACGATAGGATAGGCGGGGAAAACCGTGGATAGGGGGGTTCTAGTTTACTAATGACTTAATAAGAAAGAGGGGTGGGAGCAGGAGTAGATGGCAGTGAGAACCACAAGAGGTCCCTGTAGTGGGTGGGTGTCTCCTAATCACACATGGAGACCCCCAGAAGGGGACCTCTCGTGGTTACACTGCCATCTACTCGTATTTCATTCCAATTCCTTCGCGCCCGTCTTCCTTTTTCCTACCTCCTGCCTATTTTAATCCTATCTCTCTTATGTACACTTTTGCCCGTCCATTTAATTAAGCCTAGTAATTGTTTCTTGTAAGCCTAAGATATTTTAACTAAATCCTGATGCTATTTTTTCTCTGTCGCTAAATTCTAATCTTGTCTGCTTCACTATGTATTTATAGCACTGTTCTTTTCTCCTTCTTTCTACCAATTATCAACTTTCGCCTACAAACTATCCCTTTCACAACTCTGCCTATGGACATAAGGGATACTATACTTTCTTGAATGCTATTTGGAAATATCTGACGATAGGACAGGCGGAAAACAATGGACAATCGGACGGACAAATTCTGCTGATGAAGATTCTGGCGAATCAGAAATCACGTTACAGATAGCCGGTTAAATGCTTTTAAGCAACATCACACATTTTGTCTCACTTTTGAAAATACTTACTGTGCTATTCTTTGAATAGAAAGCATTGGACGAAATGGTCTATATCCGGACAATATTCTGCAATAGAACCTAAATAAGATTTAAGTTCAAACAAAGAAAGCGCAGAGAAACCAAACGAAAGGCACGTCGCATTAAGTGTAGATATCACTGTCTATACACAAAAAAGCACTGGCAGCATCAGCCGATGCCTGATCTCAGTGCAGAGAACAAATAAGTTCGGCGAAATTGTTGTTGTTGTAACAGTGTGTTGTACACTGAAACGGCAGCCCTTGCCGATGAAGGATTCCATCAGGTCAATCCGGTACGTACAGCGGCTGCCATGTGAATCAATTTTGTCGTTCGTTCGTTCAATGGATGGTTTCAATGGACTCGTTTTTTAAAGTAGTTTTCCCGCCAAATTCCTTATTTCTACTCTGGGAGCCCCACTTTGTTGGCAAATTCGGACGGTCACTCTAACGATGACAACCTACTGTTGTTGTTGTAGCCACATTTGCATGTGGAGGTGGCGATCCTCGTGAAGCTCCTATAGGCGAGCAAGCTCGTTCCGGCCTATACGACCGTTCGCCGAGGGAATATGATGGCGATTGGTTATTTAAACGCGCCAAAACCTCGCCTTGTCGTATCGAGCATCATTGGCACTCAGTATTTAAGAAAATCTCTGATCATTTAATTCATGCATTTACCGTGAAATGCAGGTACTAATGTGACTCAATATTAAAAAGATATAAACATGGAATTCGGAGACCAGGGTTCACGAATGAAAAACAAGGAATGAACTTACGGCCAGACTGACAGACGGGCGGAAACCACTTTATAGACTGAGAATGTGATGACGATCTGAAAATGATTCTGAGTCGATCGGTATACAGGCGGACGGACAGACGGACATAGCTAAATTGAATCAGAAAGTGATTCTCAGTCGATCGGTATTCTTATCAATGGGGATAGCTCTTCTCCTTTTTAGTTTTGCAAACATTGCACAAACGTATAATAACCTGTTACACAGTGGTGGTGTAGGGTATAAAAATAATATTGTGGTTGTTGTTTTAGTAGCAGTGTGTTGTGCACTGCAGTGGCAGCCCGTTCAACGGCTGCTATATGATACAATTTTGCTGTTAAAAGTTGCTGGTGCTTATTGTACATGGAAGGTTTCAAAGGACCCTTTTTTTAAATAGTTTTCCTGCCAAATCCCTCATTTCTACTCTGGCACTACCTCTTTATTGGCAAATTCGGATGGTCACGCTAACGATGACTAAGATAAAGAGAAATAAAAAATGTATATATTTAGTGCAAATCCGTTTCAATTTAGCTGGTTTTTGTTCTATATTTTGTACACATATGCTCTCATTCATGACGTAGTAATGGGAAAGAGGTGCCTTTAAGCAGCATATAAATGTTGCTGAGTATTAAAACAAGTCAATCACTCAATTGGATCTAGAAAATCTTAAAAACATGAAGGTTTTTATTTCTGATACTTTTAGATCCATGTTTTATTACCTATTTTTACAATTTATTTTCATGTCGTGTTGTAGTAAATGGCTGGTTATCAAAGTTGGTTTGTTTATATTGTGTTTAAATATTTGCTGTTGCTGCACTTTTCATGAGGCGCAAAATTTGTTAACGGCAAAATTTTCGTCTAAATTAGATCAGCAATGTTGGCGGGCATTTTCTCAATAGTTGTATGATAAAATTGTTCAATATCTTTAAGAATTCTACGATCGTCGTCTGTAATGAAGTTGATGGCTACACCTTTACGGCCAAAACGACCGCCACGACCGATTCTATAATAAATTAAAACAGTCAAAAGTTGTCAGTTATTGTGATTATAATTTGGATTTACCTATGAATGTAATTTTCTCTATTTGACGGCAAATCATAGTTAATAACCAATGATACTAGCTGGACATCAATTCCACGAGCCAATAAATCGATTGTAATCAATACACGAGACGAGCCAAAACCGATATTTTTTCATAATAAATTCACGATCTCGTTGTTCCATATCACCATGCATTGCCGAAACAGTAAAATTGAGGGCTGTCATCTTTTCAGATAGTTGATCGACCTATATGTTGAGATGACAACTTTATAAAAAAAAAGTAATTTAAATAGGATATAATCGTTCACTTTTATTCAAACTTGATTCACAAAGGATATAAAATTGTCCTATGTTGGTAATAAAGAGAAAATTTGGATGGCTCTTAAAGTAAACAAAAATTTAATATAACTTACCTTGCGTCTGGTGTTGCAGAAAATCACCGATTGGGTAACTGAAAGTGTGTCGTACAAATCGCACAATGTGACAAGTTTCCAATTTTTTGGCTTGATTTTTAAGATTTTACTTGTTTTATATTGCACTTGTAAAGCAAGTCGTCTTTAAGAGCCCTATGCAAATTAAGTTATGTTCACGAGATTCACGAGACGAGCCAAAACGATATTTTTTCATAATAAATTCACGATCTCGTTGTTCCATATCACCATGCATTGCCGAAACAGTAAAATTGAGGGCTGTCATCTTTTCAGATAGTTGATCGACCTATATGTTGAGATGACAACTTTATAAAAAAAGTAATTTAAATAGGATATAATCGTTCACTTTTATTCAAACTTGATTCACAAAGGATATAAAATTGTCCTATGTTGGTAATAAAGAGAAAATTTGGATGGCTCTTAATGTAAACAAAAATTTAATATAACTTACCTTGCGTCTGGTGTTGCAGAAAATCACCGATTGGGTAATTGAAAGTGTGTCGTACAAATCGCACAATGTGACAAGTTTCCAATTTTCTGGCTTGATTTCTAAGATTTTACTTGTTTTCTATGGCACTTGTAAAGCAAGTCGTCTTTAAGAGCCCTATGCAAATTAAGTTGTGTGCTCTGCAAGCTACTGTTGATGTTGTAGCCACATTTGCATGTGGAGGTGGCAATCCTCGTCAAGTCTTATAGGCCAGCAAACCTGTTCCGGTCTATACGACCGATTGCCGCGAGAACATGATGGCGATTGGTTATTTAAAGGCGCCAAAACTCGCCCTGTATCGAGCATCATAGGTACTCAGAATTTAAGCAAGAGCTAGTGCCACCCGGCCTCTCACTGAAACTCTCAGTACAGAGAACAAATAAGTTCGGTAAAATTATTGTTGATGTTGCAGTGTGTTGTACACTGAAGCGGCAGCCCTTGCTGATGAAGGACTTCATCGGGTCAATCCGGTACGTACTTCCGACTGCCATGGGATTGTCCGCAAAACTGTGTTTCTTTGTTGCTTTTGGCATTGTTCGAAAAATTGCATTTGAATAAGGGAAGTAAGCTTGTGAATCAAGTCGTATTTAAGAGCCCTGTTCAAATTCAGATATGTGCTCTGCAACCTACTCTAGTTGGGTTGGTTATAAAGCACCATGATCCATTTGACAAATTCTGCTGATAAAGATTCTGGCGAATTAGAAATCGCGTTATAGATAGCCGGTTAAATGCTTTTAAGCAACATCACACATTTTACCTTACTTTTGAAAGTTCTTGCTGTGCTTTTCTTTGAATAGAAAGTTTTGAACGAAATGGTCTATATCCGGAAAATATTCTACAATGGAATCTAAAAAGGATTTTGAGACTAAAAACAGAAAGCGCAGACAAACCAAACGAAAGGCACGTCGCATGTAGTGTAGGTACCACTGCTATTGTTGCTATTGGCATTGTTCGATAAGTTGGATTTGAATAAAGGAAGTAAGATTTTACTTGTTTTCTATTGCGCTTGTGAACCAAGTCGTCTAGAAGAACCCTATTCAAATTCAAATGTGATGCTATGTTTTGTTGCTATTACAATTGTTTGATAAGTTGGATTTAAATAAGGGAAGTGAGATTTTAATTGTTTTCTATTGCGCTTGTGATCCAAGTCGTCTGTAAGAACCCTGTTCAAATTCAGTTGGGTTGGTATGTAAAGCACCATGACACATTTGACAAATTCTGCTGGTAGACGATCAAATGCTTTTAAGCAACATCACACATTTTGCCTTATTTTTTGTTGTGCTATTCTTTGAATAGAAAGCATTGAACGAAATGGTCTATATCCGGACAATACCCTGCTATGGAATCTAAATAATGTTCAAAGACCAAGAAAAAATAAAGCGCAAACAGACAAAAATTATTATTTAAAAAAAGTGTTTTTAGTTTTTGCCCGATACTGTAGCTCCCATATAAACCGATCGACCGATTTGACTGCTTGAACCTTAAGAGGCACAATTATTTGACTGAAAATTTAAACGTGGTATTTTTTACGACTTTAAATATCTCCTATGTATTTGAAAAAGCCATTCAAATGACGTTTCAAATGCGATCCAAGGTGGAGAGTACATAAGATTCGGCCCGGCTGAACCTAACGCATTTTTACTTGATTTTCCTAAGAAGAGATAACGGGCAAAGAACTTGGTGATGCGATCCATGGAGAAAGGTATATAAGATTATGCTCAGCCGAAGTTAGCACGATTTTACTTGTTAAGCTCTAATTCTGTCCTTTTTAAGGTCATATATTTACCGTGAAATTCAAGTACTAATCTGGCAATGTCACTCAATATTAGATGTAAACATGGAATTTGGAGCCCAGGCCTTGGACGATGATTTACAAATGGAATGCCGAAATCAGTTCAACACTATCCCAAAGTGAAGGGTACAAAAATAATTTTGTGGTTGTTGATGTTGTAGCAGAGTGTTGTATACTGGGCAGCCCTTGCCGATGAAGAACTTAATCGGGTCAATCCGGTACAACCAGACAACATGTTATTGGTGCTTATTGGTGCTTATTGGAGTTATTGCGGTTATCTTTTGTATTTACCTATGAATGTAATTTTCTCTATTCAAAGGCAAATCATAGTTAATAAGCAATGATACTTGCTGGACATCATTTCCACGAGCCAATAAATCGGTTGTAATCAATACATGAGATGTGTCAGAACGAAATTGTTTCATAATCAATTCACGATCCCATATCACCATGCATTGACGAAGCAGTAAAATTGTGGGCTGTCATCTCTTCAGTTAATTGATCGACCTATATGCTAAGATGACATCATTATAAAACAAAGTAATCTAAATAGGATATAATCATTCGCTTAGAACATGCAATTTTGTGCAAACTTGATTTACAAAGGACATAAAATTATCCTATGTTGGTAAGAAACAGAAAATTTGGATGGATCTTAACCACGCATATTTTCCTCCTAGGTATATAACTCACAAATTTCTATAACATAAAAATAAACAAAAATCTAATATAACTTACCTTGCGTCTGGTGTTGCAGAAAATCACCGATTGGGCAATTGAAAGTCTGCCGTACAAATCACACAATGTGGCAAGTTTCCAATTTGATTGCTTGACGTTGAAATAAATTTATTTAATACCTTCAAGGGTAAGTTCATCCTTCTTGGATGTTACTTGTTTTCCATTGCCCTTATTAATCAAGTCGTCTTTAAGAGCCCTATTCAAATTCAGATGTATGCTCTGCAAGCTACTGTTGCTGTTGTAGCCACATTTGCATGTGGTGCCAATCCTCGTCAAGTCTTATAGCCCAGCAAACTCGTTCCGGTCTATACGACCGTGCTATTCAGTCTTCGAAATTCATGTTGATGCTCGGCGAATGGAAATTCTCCTACAAGTCTCGGGAGGAGTTATGCCTTAATTCCTCAAATGACTGCCGACTACACAGATAATTCGCAACTCAGCGTTGCAGACCTGGCTGGAGGGGTGTGTTGGCGATGGCTTCAAATAGTTTGGCATGGCTGACCAATCGTAAAATTGTGGGCTGTCATCTCTTCAATTAGTTTATCGAAATGCTGAGATGACATCATTATAAAAAAAGTAATTTAAATAGGATATAGTCGTTCACTTAGAACATGCAATTTTGTGCAAACTTGATTCACAAAGGACATAAATTCTCCTATGTTGGTAAGAAACAGAAAATTTGGATGGCTCTTAACCACGAATATTTTCTTCCTAGGCATATAACTCACAAGTTTCTATAACGTAAAAGTAAACAAGAATCTAATATAACTTACCTTGCGTCAGGTGTTGCAGAAAATCACCGATTGGCTAATTGAACGTGTGTCGTACAAATCACACAATGTGACAAGTTTCCAATTTTCTTGCTTGACGTTTATATGAAATTGTTTAATACTTTTAAGTGTAAGTTCTTCCTTCTAAGACTTAACTTCTTTTCTATTGCGCTTGTGAATCAAGTCGTCTTTAAGACCCCTGTTCAAATTCAGATGTGTGTTCTGCAAGCTACTGTTGGTGTTGTAGCCAAATTTGCATGTGGAGGTGACAATCCTCGTCAAGTCTTATAGGCCAGCAAACTCGTTCCGGTCTATACGACTGATTGTCGCGAAAACATGATGGCGATTGATTATTTAACTCAATATTTAAACATGAGCTGGTGCCACCCGGCCTCTCACTGAGACTCTCCACTCGATACTCCTGATTGTCCGCGATTGCAGGCTGATCTAATATAATTTACCTTGCGTCTGATGTTGCAGAAAATCACCGATTGGCTAATTGAACGTGAGTCGTACAAATCACACAATGTGACAAGTTTCCAATTTTCTTGCTTGACGTTGATATAAGATTGTTTAATACTTTTAAGGGTAAGTTCTTCCTTATAAGAGTCAACTTGTTTTCTAATGCGCTTGTGAATCAAGTCGTCTTTAAGACCCCTGTTCAAATTCAGATGTGTGTTCTGCAAGCTACTATTGCTGTCGTGGCCACATTTGCATGTGGAGGTAGCAATCCTCGTCAAGTCTTATAGGCCAGCAAACTCGTTCCGGTATATACGACCGATTTTCGCGGGAACATGATGGCGATTGGTTATTTAACTCAATATTAAACAAGAGCTGGTGCTACCCGGTCTCTCACTGAGACTCTCCACTCGATACTTCTGATTGTCCTCGATTGCAGGCTGATCTCAGTGCAGAGAACAAATAAGTTCGTAAATTGTTTGTTGTTGTGGCAGTGTGTTATACACTAAAGAGTCAGCCCTTGCCGATAAAGGACTTCATCGGGTCAATCCGGTACTCACAAGTTTCTACAGCGTAAAAGTAAACAATATAATATAACTAACCACTCAATATTAAAAAGATGTAAACATGGAATTCGGAGCCCAGGCCTTGGACGATGTATTACAAATGGAATGCCGAAATCAGTTCAACACTATCCCAAAGTGAAGGGTACAAAAATAATTTTGTGGTTGTTGATGTTGTAGCAGAGTGTTGTATACTGGGCAACACTTGCCGATGAAGAACTTAATCGGGTTAATCCGGTACAACCAGACAACATGTTATTGGTGCTTATTGTATGTGGGAGAATTCAAAGATCCCGTTTTTTTTAATTGTTTTCCCACCAAATCCTTCATTTCTACTCTAAGACTTCCGCGTTATTGGCAAGTTCGGATGGTCACCCTAACGATGACTAAGATAAAGGAAAATTAATTATTATATAATTATTATTAATTATATGCTCTCACTCACGTATTAATGGGTTGTTGAGTATTAAAACAGGTCAATCACTCAATTGGATTCAGAATATCTTAAAAACATGACGGGTTCTATTTTTGATACTTTTAGATAAATGTTTTCTTAGCTTTTACTTTTACAATTTATTTCCAACTCATGTTGTATTAAATGGCTAATTGTCAAAGTTGGCTTGTTTATATTGTTTAAATATTTTCTGTTGTTTTGTTGCACCACTTTTTATGAGGAGTTATTGCGGTTATTTTTTTGTATTTACCTATGAATGTAATTTTCTCTATTTAAAGGCAAATCATAGTTAATAACCAATGATACTTGCTGGACATCAATTCCACGAGCCAATAAATCGGTTGTAATCAATACATGTGACGTGTCAGAACGAAATTGTTTCATAATCAATTCACGATCCCATATCACCATGCATTGCCGAAACAGTAAAATTGTGGGCTGTCATCTCATCAGTTAGTTGATCGACCTATATGATGAGATGACATTTTTATACAAAGTACGTAATTTAAATAGAATATAATCGTTCACCTAGAATATACATATAAGTGCAAACTTGATTCACAAGGACATAAAATTCTTCAATGTTAGTAAGAAATAGAAAATTAGGATTTTTCTTTACCACGCATATTTTCTTCTTAGGTATCTAACTCACAAGTTTCTACAACGTAAAAGTAAACAAAAATCTAATACACTTTCCCGTGCATCTGGTGTTGCAGAAAATCACCGATTGGGCAATTGAACGTGTGTCGTACAAATCACACAATGTGACAAGTTTACAATTTGCTTGCTCGACGTTGCTATAAAATTGTTTAATACCTTTAAGGGTAAGTTCTTCCTCCTAAGACTATACTTGTTTTCTATGTCGCTTGTGAATCAAATCGTCTTTAAGAGCCTTGTTCAAATTCATATGTATGCTCTGCAACCTACTGTTGTTGTTGTAGCAGTTTGTTGTGTTCAATCTTTCCTCTTCTTGGTTCTGTTGAGTGTCAAGATCCACAAACTCTGCGACTAAGAGTTTGTGGATCTTGACTTCTTATCCCTGCTTCGACTTCTTATCCCTAAATTCCACAAATGACTGGCGACAACACAGATAATTCGCAACTCAGCGTTTCAGACCTGGCTGGAGGGATGTGTTGACGATGTCCTCAAATGGTTTGGCATGGCTTACCGTCTCGAATGCCTTCGATAGTTCCAGTGCCACGAGGGCCGTGTTGCCACATGGTGTGGGATGATTGAAGCCACGGCAAATGTGTGCGGTGATGGCATGCAAAGCAGTTGTTGTGCTATTAAGTCTTCGAAATTCATGTTGATGCTCGGCGAATGGAAATTCTCCTACAAGTCTCGGGAGGAGTAATGCCTTAATTCCTCAAATGACTGCCGACTACACAGATAATTCGCAACTCAGCGTTGCAGACCTGGCTGGAGGGGCGTGTTGACGATGGCCTCAAATAGTTTGGCATGGCTGACCAGTCGTAAAATTGTGCGCTGTCATCTCTTCAATTAGTTGATCGACCTATTGCTGAGATGACATCATTAAAAAAAAAGTAATTTTAATAGGATATAATCATTCACTTAGAACATGCAATTTTGTGCAAACTTGATTCACAAAGGACATAAAATTATCCTATGTTGGTAAGAAACAGAAAATTTGGATGGCTCTTAACCACGAATATTTTCTTCCTAGGTATATAACTCACAAGTTTCTATAACGTAAAAATAAACAAGAATCTAATATAACTTACCTTGCGTCTGGTGTTGCATGTGGTGCCAATCCTCGTCAAGTCGTGTAGGCCAGCAAACTCGTTCCGGTCTATACGACCGTGTTATGCAGGCTTTGAAATTAATTTTGATGCTCGGCGAATAGAAATTCTCCTACAAGTCTCGGGAGGAGTAATGCCTTAATTCCTCAAATGACTGCCGACTACACAGATAATTCGCAACTCAGCGTTACAGACCTGGCTGGAGGAGTGTGTTGGCGATGGCTTCAAATAGTTTGGCATGGCTGACCAATCGTAAAATTGTGGGCTGTCATCTCTTCAATTAGTTGATCGACCTATATGCTAAGATGACAACATTATAAAAAAGTAATTTAAATAGGATATAACCGTTCACTTAGAACATGCAATTTTGTGCAAACTTGATTCACAAAGGACATAACAGAAAATTTGGATGGCTCTTAACCACGAATATTTTTTTCCTAGGTATATAACCCACAAGTTTCTATAACGTAAAAGTAAACAAGAATCTAATATAACTTTCCTTGCGTCTGGTGTTGCAAAAAATCACCGATTGGGCAATTGAAAGTGTGTTGTACAAATCACACAATGTGCCAAGTTTCCAATTTTCTAGCTTGACGTTGGCATAAAATTGCAGAAAATCACCGATTGGACAATTGAAAGTCTGCCGTACAAATCACACAATGTGACAAGTTTCCAATTTGCTTGCTTGACGTTGACATAAAATTGTTTAATACCTTCAAGGGTAAGTTCATCCTTCTTGGATTTTACTTATTTTCTATTGCCCTTGTGAATCAAGTCGTCTTTAAGAGCCCTGTTCAAATTCAGATGTGTGATCTGCAAGTTCTTCCATCTAAGACTTTACTTGTTTTCTATTGCGTTTGTGAATTAAGTCGTCTTTACTGTTGTTGTTGTTGTGTTCTATCTTTCGTCTTATTGGTTCTGTTGAGTGTCTAGATCCACGAACTCTCAATTTCTTCGGGTGCAATGGGAGGCGGTCGTTCTCCAATGACTACATTCACCCAGTGGCTGTTTACCGCATCTGCATGAATGTTGTCTAGACCTGCTTTATATGCCGCTTGATCTACAGGTTCTCTCTTGTAGCGCTGAACCCCACGCTCTAAATCATGTAGATCTATCCAAAAGATGATGATTTGGATGGTCTCTGCGATAACAACCTAAAAGGTATTGCATAGACAGCATGTAGTTATGTCTTCGCACTGGTAGGATCTTTGTCTACTGATGGAGGTGGTCCACATGAGAACTGAGGAGCCCGTCGCAGGAGGTCGGCATTTTGACAGTTCTGAATATTATTCCCCTGCGTGTCAGAGTTGACGAGACCACACTAGCGCTGCCTAATTTACTAAAGACCGGCCAATCGCTTTGTACGTGGTCAACAAGGATTCTTTGTCTGCACCCCAAGTGCTGCCTGCAAGTGACTTGGGACCTTCTTTCTACTTTTGACTTTATCGCAAATTGCTGTGGCATGTGGGGAGAATGTGTAAGGGCTGTCAAATGTAACGCCAAGTATTTTGGGACACTTGATGGTCGGAATCATTTCTCCATCGACCATCACAGTCAGCTCGGCATTCAACTCACGTCTATTTGTAGTGAACAATGGGGCTGAAGATTTGGTGGCAGATATCTTCAGATTTCTTGCAGCGAAATATGAGGCAAGTTCGTTGAGGTAGACGTTCAACCTATCGTAGATTTCAAAAATGGGTGTGGATCTGATGCTATGATCGTACAATCATCCGCATATGATACGATCTCTATGTCGTCTGGAGGGGGTGGAATGGAGGATAGGTAGAGGTTAAATATTGCCGGAGTTATCACCCCACCTTGGGGAACTTCCAGTTTCACTCTACGGTGCTTCAACTTCTTATCCCTAAATTCCACAAATGACTGGCGACAACACAGATAATTCGCAACCCAGCGTTTCAGACCTGGCTGGAGGGATGTGTTGACGATGTCGTCAAATGGTTTGGTATGGCTCACCATCTCGAATGCAAATGTGTGCGGTGATGGCATGCAAAGAAATTGTTGTGCTATTCAGTCTTCGATATTCATGTTGATGCTCGGCGAATGGAAATTCTCCTACAAGTCTCGGGAAGAGTAATGCCTTAATTCCTCAAATGACTGCCGACTACACAGATAATTCGCAACTCAGCGTTGCAGACCTGGCTGGAGGGGCGTGTTGGCGATGGCCTCAAATAGTTTGACATGGCTGACCAATCGTAAAATTGTGGGCTGTCATCTCTTCAATTAGTTGATCGACCTATATGCTGAGATGACATCTGTATAAAAAAAAGTAATTTAAATAGGATATAATCGATCACTTAGAACATGCAATTTTGTGCAAGCTTGATTCCCAAAGTACATAAAATTCTCCTATGTTGGTAAGAAACAGAAAATTTGGATACATCTTAACCACGCATATTTTCTTCTTAGGTGTATAACTCACAAGTTTCATGACTTAAAAATAATAAAAAATTTATTATAACTTACCTTGCGTCTGGTGTTGCAGAAAATCACCGATTGGGTAATTGAAAGTGTGTCGAACAAATCACACAATGTGACAAGTTTCCAATTTTCTTGTTTGACGTTGACATAAAATTGTTTAGTACCTTTAGGGGTAAGTTCATTCTTCTTGGACATTACTTTTTTTCTATTGTCCTTGTGAATCAAGTCATCTTTAAGAGCCCTATTCAAATTCAGATGTGTGTTCTGCAAGCTACTGTTGCTGTTGCAGCCACATTTGCATGTGGAGGTGGCAATCCTCGTCAAGTCTTATAGGCCAGCAAACTCGTTCCGGTCTATACGACCGATTGTCGCGGGAACATGATGGCGATTGGTTATTTAACTCAATATTTAAACAAGAGCTGGTGCCACCCGTCCTCTCACTGAGACTCTCCATTCGATACTTCTGATTGTCCGCGATTGCAGGCTGATCTCAGTGCAGAGAACAAATAAGTTCGGTAAAATTTTTGTTGTTGTAGCAGTGTGTTGTACACTAAAGAGTCAGCCCTTGCTGATGAAGGACTTCATCGGGTCAATCCTGTACGTACAACTGGCTGCCATGGGATTGATTCACAAAAGACATAAAATTCTCCTATGTTGGAAAGAAACAGAAAATTTTGATATCTCGTAACCACGAATATTTTCTTCTTAGGTATCTATTTCATAAGTTTCTACAACGTAAAAGTAAACAATGTAATATAACTTACCTTGCGTCTGGTGTTACAGAAAATTACTGATTGGATAATTGAACGTGTATCGTACAAATCACACAATGTGCCAAGATTCCAATTTTCTTGCTTAACGTTGATATAAAATTGTTTAATACTTTTAAGGGTAAGTTCTTCCTTCTAAGACTGTTTTCTATTGCGATTGTGAATCAAGTCTTCTTTAAGAGCTGGCTGACCAATCGTAAAATTGTGGGCTGTCATCTCTTCAATTAGTTGATCGACCTATATGCTGAGATGACATCTGTATAAAAAAAAAATAATTTAAATAGGATATAATCGTTCACTTAGAACATGCAATTTTGTGCAAGCTTGATTCACAAAGTACATAAAATTCTCCTATGTTGGTAAGAAACAGAAAATGTGGATACATCTTAACCACGCATATTTTCTTCTTAGGTATATAACTCACAAGTTTCTATAACTTAAAAATAATAAAAAATTTATTATAACTTACCTTGCGTTTGGTGTTGCAGAAAATCACCGATTGGTTAATTGAAAGTGTGTCGAACAAATCACACAATGTGACAAGTTTTCAATTTTCTTGCTTGACGTTGACATAAAATTGTTTAATACCTTTAGGGGTAAGTTCATCCTTCTTGGACATTACTTTTTTTCTATTGTCCTTGTGAATCAAGTCGTCTTTAAGAGCCATATTCAAATTCAGATGTGTGTTTTGCAAGCTACTGTTGCTGTTGTAGCCACATTTGCATGTGGAGGTGGCAATCCTCGTCAAGTCTTATAGGCCAGCAGACTCGTTCCGGTCTATACGACCGATTGTTGCGGGAACATAATGGCGATTGGTTATTTAACTCAATATGTAAACAAGAGCTGGTGCCACCCGGCCTCTCACTGAGACTTTCCACTCGATACTTCTGATTGTCCGCGATTGTAGGCTGATCTCAGCGCAGAGAACAAATAAGTTCGGTAAAATTTTTGTTGTTGTAGCAGTGTGTTGTACACTAAAGAGTCAGCCCTTGCCGATGAAGGACTTCATCGGGTCAATCCGGTACGTACAACTGGCTGCCATGGGATTGATTCACAAAAGACATAAAATTCTCCTATGTTGGAAAGAAACAGAAAATTTTGATATCTCGTAACCACGAATATTTTCTTCTTAGGTATATAACTCATAAGTTTCTACAACGTAAAATTAAACAATGTAATATAACTTACCTTGCGTCTGGTGTTACAGAAAATTACTGATTCGATAATTGAACGTGTGTCGTACAAATCACACAATGTGCCAAGATTCCAATTTTCTTGCTTGACGTTGATATAAAATTGTTTAATACTTTTAAGGGTAAGTTCTTCCTTCTAAGACTGTTTTCTATTGCGATTGTGAATCAAGTCTTCTTTAAGAGCACTGTTCAAATTCATATATGTGCTCTGCAACCTACAGTTGTGGTTGTTGAAGAAGTTTCTTGAGCTCTATCCTTCGTCTGCTTGGTTCTGTTGAGTGTCAAGATCCACGAACTCTGCGACTAAGATGGGGTGCGTCCAGAGGGATCTGGTTTTGAATCGAGTGGGTCTGGCTGGGTATTAAACAGTTGACGTGTATCGTGTTGTCCCTGGTTACAATCGGGGCATACATCTTGCACGTCGGCATCAATCCTTGCTCTGCAGGAATTGAGGCGGATGTATCTGCCGGAACTTAATTCAGCCAGAACTACTTTGGTTTGCCGGGGGAGGTCAATTTCTTCGGGTGAAATGGGAGGCGGTCGTTCTCCAAGGACTACATTCACCCGGTAAGCTGTTTACCGCATCTGCTACCGTGTCTGCATGAATGTTGTCTAGACCTGCTTAATATGCCGCTTGATCTAGAGGTTCTCTCTTGTAGCGCTGTATCTCACGCTCAATATCATGTAGATCTAGCTTAAGGCTTCTGAGCGGTGGGTAGCTATATACAAGATGATGATTTGGATGGTCTCTGCGATAACAACCCAAAAGGTATTGCTTAGACAGCATGTAGTTATGTCTTCGCACTGGTAGGATCTTTGTCTCCTGATGGAGGTGGTCCACATGAGAACTGAGGAGCCCGTCGCAGGAGATCGGCATTTTGACAGATCTGAATATTATTCCACTACGTGTCGGAGTTGACGAGACCACACTAGCGCTGCATAATTTACCAAAAACCGGCCCATTGCTTTGTACGTGGTCCACAAGTTTTCTTTTCTGCACCCCAAGTGCTGCCGGCAAGTGACTTGAGGACATTGTTTCTACTTTTGACTTTATCGGAAATAGCTGTGGCATGTGGGGAGAATGTGTAAGAGCTGTCGAATGTAACGCCAAGTATTTTGGGACATTTGATAGTCGGAATCATTTCTTCATCGACCATCACAGTCAGCCCGGCATTCACCTCACGTGTATTTGTAGTGAACAATGTGGCTGAAGACTTGGTGGCAGATATTTTCAGATTTGTTGCAGCGAAATATGAGACAAGTTCGCTTAGGTAGACGTTCAACCTATCGCAGATTTCAAAAATGGGTGTGGGTCTGATGCTATGATCGTACAATCATCCGCATATGATACGATCTCTATGTCGTCTGGAGGGGGTGGAATGGAGGATAGGTAGAGGTTAAATATTGCCGGAGTTATCACCCCACCTTGGGGAACTTCCAGTTTCACTCTACGGTGCTTCAACTTCTTATCCCTAAATTCCACAAATGACTGGCGACAACACAGATAATTCGCAACCCAGCGTTTCAGACCTGGCTGGAGGGATGTGTTGACGATGTCGTCAAATGGTTTGGTATGGCTCACCATCTCGAATGCAAATGTGTGCGGTGATGGCATGCAAAGAAATTGTTGTGCTATTCAGTCTTCGATATTCATGTTGATGCTGGGCGAATGGAAATTCTCCTACAAGTCTCGGGAAGAGTAATGCCTTAATTCCTCAAATGACTGCCGACTACACAGATAATTCGCAACTCAGCGTTGCAGACCTGGCTGGAGGGGCGTGTTGGCGATGGCCTCAAATAGTTTGACATGGCTGACCAATCGTAAAATTGTGGGCTGTCATCTCTTCAATTAGTTGATCGACCTATATGCTGAGATGACATCTGTATAAAAAAAGTAATTTAAATAGGATATAATCGATCACTTAGAACATGCAATTTTGTGCAAGCTTGATTCACAAAGTACATAAAATTCTCCTATGTTGGTAAGAAACAGAAAATTTGGATACATCTTAACCACGCATATTTTCTTCTTAGGTGTATAACTCACAAGTTTCATGACTTAAAAATAATAAAAAATTTATTATAACTTACCTTGCGTCTGGTGTTGCAGAAAATCACCGATTGGGTAATTGAAAGTGTGTCGAACAAATCACACAATGTGACAAGTTTCCAATTTTCTTGTTTGACGTTGACATAAAATTGTTTAGTACCTTTAGGGGTAAGTTCTTCCTTCTAAGACTCAACTTGTTTTCTATGTCGCTTGTGAATCAAATCGTCTTTAAGAGCCTTGTTCAAATTCATATGTATGCTCTGCAACCTACTGTTGTTGTTGTAGCAGTTTGTTGTGTTCAATCTTTCCTCTTCTTGGTTCTGTTGAGTGTCAAGATCCACAAACTCTGCAACTAAGAGTTTGTGGATCTTGACTTCTTATCCCTGCTTCGACTTCTTATCCCTAAATTCCACAAATGACTGGCGACAACACAGATAATTCGCAACTCAGCGTTTCAGACCTGGCTGGAGGGATGTGTTGACGATGTCCTCAAATGGTTTGGCATGGCTTACCGTCTCGAATGCCTTCGATAGTTCCAGTGCCACGAGGGCCGTGTTGCCACATGGTGTGGGATGATTGAAGCCACGGCAAATGTGTGCGGTGATGGCATGCAAAGCAGTTGTTGTGCTATTAAGTCTTCGAAATTCATGTTGATGCTCGGCGAATGGAAATTCTCCTACAAGTCTCGGGAGGAGTAATGCCTTAATTCCTCAAATGACTGCCGACTACACAGATAATTCGCAACTCAGCGTTGCAGACCTGGCTGGAGGGGCGTGTTGACGATGGCCTCAAATAGTTTGGCATGGCTGACCAGTCGTAAAATTGTGCGCTGTCATCTCTTCAATTAGTTGATCGACCTATTGCTGAGATGACATCATTAAAAAAAAAGTAATTTTAATAGGATATAATCATTCACTTAGAACATGCAATTTTGTGCAAACTTGATTCACAAAGGACATAAAATTATCCTATGTTGGTAAGAAACAGAAAATTTGGATGGCTCTTAACCACGAATATTTTCTTCCTAGGTATATAACTCACAAGTTTCTATAACGTAAAAATAAACAAGAATCTAATATAACTTACCTTGCGTCTGGTATTGCATGTGGTGCCAATCCTCGTCAAGTCGTGTAGGCCAGCAAACTCGTTCCGGTCTATACGACCGTGTTATGCAGGCTTTGAAATTAATTTTGATGCTCGGCGAATAGAAATTCTCCTACAAGTCTCGGGAGGAGTAATGCCTTAATTCCTCAAATGACTGCCGACTACACAGATAATTCGCAACTCAGCGTTACAGACCTGGCTGGAGGAGTGTGTTGGCGATGGCTTCAAATAGTTTGGCATGGCTGACCAATCGTAAAATTGTGGGCTGTCATCTCTTCAATTAGTTGATCGACCTATATGCTAAGATGACAACATTATAAAAAAGTAATTTAAATAGGATATAACCGTTCACTTAGAACATGCAATTTTGTGCAAACTTGATTCACAAAGGACATAACAGAAAATTTGGATGGCTCTTAACCACGAATATTTTTTTCCTAGGTATATAACCCACAAGTTTCTATAACGTAAAAGTAAACAAGAATCTAATATAACTTTCCTTGCGTCTGGTGTTGCAAAAAATCACCGATTGGGCAATTGAAAGTGTGTTGTACAAATCACACAATGTGCCAAGTTTCCAATTTTCTAGCTTGACGTTGGCATAAAATTGCAGAAAATCACCGATTGGACAATTGAAAGTCTGCCGTACAAATCACACAATGTGACAAGTTTCCAATTTGCTTGCTTGACGTTGACATAAAATTGTTTAATACCTTCAAGGGTAAGTTCATCCTTCTTGGATTTTACTTATTTTCTATTGCCCTTGTGAATCAAGTCGTCTTTAAGAGCCCTGTTCAAATTCAGATGTGTGATCTGCAAGTTCTTCCATCTAAGACTTTACTTGTTTTCTATTGCGTTTGTGAATTAAGTCGTCTTTACTGTTGTTGTTGTTGTGTTCTATCTTTCGTCTTATTGGTTCTGTTGAGTGTCTAGATCCACGAACTCTCAATTTCTTCGGGTGCAATGGGAGGCGGTCGTTCTCCAATGACTACATTCACCCAGTGGCTGTTTACCGCATCTGCATGAATGTTGTCTAGACCTGCTTTATATGCCGCTTGATCTACAGGTTCTCTCTTGTAGCGCTGAACCCCACGCTCTAAATCATGTAGATCTAGCTTAAGATCTGGGCAGTGGGTATCTATCCAAAAGATGATGATTTGGATGGTCTCTGCGATAACAACCTAAAAGGTATTGCATAGACAGCATGTAGTTATGTCTTCGCACTGGTAGGATCTTTGTCTCCTGATGGAGGTGGTCCACATGAGAACTGAGGAGCCCGTCGCAGGAGATCGGCATTTTGACAGATCTGAATATTATTCCACTACGTGTCGGAGTTGACGAGACCACACTAGCGCTGCATAATTTACCAAAAACCGGCCCATTGCTTTGTACGTGGTCCACAAGGTTTCTTTTCTGCACCCCAAGTGCTGCCGACAAGTGACTTGAGGACATTGTTTCTACTTTTGACTTTATCGGAAATAGCTGTGGCATGTGGGGAGAATGTGTAAGAGCTGTCGAATGTAACGCCAAGTATTTTGGGAAACTTGATGTCGGAATCATTTCTCCATCGACCATCACAGTCAGCTCGGCATACACCTCACGAGTATTTGTAGTGAACAATGTGACTGAAGATTTGGTGGCAGATTTCTTGCAGCGAAATATGAGGCAAGTTCGTTGAGGTAGACGTTCAACCTATCGCAGATTTCAAAAATGGGTATGGGCCTGATGCCATAATCGTACAATCGTCCGCATATGATACGATCTCCATGTCGTCTGGAGGGGGTGGAATGGAGGATAGGTAGATGGTAAATATTGCTCCGTCTTGGGGAACTTCCAGTTTCACTCTACGGTGCTTCGACTTCTTATCCCTAAATTCCACAAATGAGTGGCGACAACACAGATAATTCGCAACTCAGCGTTTCAGACCTGGCTGGAGGGATGTGTTGACGATGTCCTCAAATGGTTTGGCATGGCTTACCGTCTCGAATGCCTTCGATAGGTTCAGTGCCACGAGGGCCGTCCTGCCACATGGTGTGGGATGATTGAAGCCACGGCAAATGTGTGCGGTGATGGCATGCAAAGCAGTTGTTGTGCTATTCAGTCTTCGAAATTCATGTTGATGCTCGGCGAATGGAAATTCTCCTACAAGTCTCGGGAGGAGTAATGCCTTAATTCCTCAAATGACTGCCGACTACACAGATAATTCGCAACTCAGCGTTGCAGACCTGGCTGGAGGGGCGTGTTGGCGATGGCCTCAAATAGTTTGGCATGGCTGACCAGTCGTAAAATTGTGCGCTGTCATCTCTTCAATTAGTTGATCGACCTATTGCTGAGATGACATCATTAAAAAAAGTAATTTTAATAGGATATAATCATTCACTTAGAACATGCAATTTTGTGCAAACTTGATTCACAAAGGACATAAAATTATCCTATGTTGGTAAGAAACAGAAAATTTGGATGGCTCTTAACCACGAATATTTTCTTCCTAGGTATATAACTCACAAGTTTCTATAACGTAAAAATAAACAAGAATCTAATATAACTTACCTTGCATCTGGTGTTGCATGTGGTGCCAATCCTCGTCAAGTCGTGTAGGCCAGCAAACTCGTTCCGGTCTATACGACCGTGTTATGCAGGCTTTGAAATTAATTTTGATGCTCGGCGAATAGAAATTCTCCTACAAGTCTCGGGAGGAGTTATGCCTTAATTCCTCAAATGACTGCCGACTACACAGATAATTCGCAACTCAGCGTTGCAGACCTGGCTGGAGGGGTGTGTTGGCGATGGCTTCAAATAGTTTGGCATGGCTGACCAATCGTAAAATTGTGGGCTGTCATCTCTTCAATTAGTTGATCGACCTATATGCTAAGATGACAACATTATAAAAAAGTAATTTAAATAGGATATAACCGTTCACTTAGAACATGCAATTTTGTGCAAACTTGATTCACAAAGGACATAACAGAAAATTTGGATGGCTCTTAACCACGAATATTTTTTTCCTAGGTATATAACCCACAAGTTTCTATAACGTAAAAGTAAACAAGAATCTAATATAACTTTCCTTGCGTCTGGTGTTGCAAAAAATCACCGATTGGGCAATTGAAAGTGTGTTGTACAAATCACACAATGTGCCAAGTTTCCAATTTTCTAGCTTGACGTTGGCATAAAATTGCAGAAAATCACCGATTGGACAATTGAAAGTCTGCCGTACAAATCACACAATGTGACAAGTTTCCAATTTGCTTGCTTGACGTTGACATAAAATTGTTTAATACCTTCAAGGGTAAGTTCATCCTTCTTGGATGTTACTTGTTTTCCATTGCCCTTATTAATCAAGTCGTCTTTAAGAGCCCTATTCAAATTCAGATGTGTGCTCTGCAAGCTACTATTGCTGTTGTAGCCACATTTGCATGTGGTGCCAATCATCGTCAAGTCTTATAGGCTAGCAAACTCGTTCCGGTCTATACGACCGATTTGCGGGAACATGATAGCGATTGGTTATTTAACTCAGTATTTAAACAAAAGCTGGTGCCATCCGGCCTCTCAATGAGAAAAACAAATAAGTTCGGCAACATTTTTGTTGTTGTAGCAGTGTGTTGACTGCTACATTGCCAACGTACGTACCGGATTGACTTTATCGGGTCAATCCGGTACATACAACCGGCTGCCATGGGATTGTTTCACAAAGAACATAAAATTCTCCTATGTTGGTAAGAAACAGAAAATTTGGATATCTCTTAACCACGAATATTTTCTTCTTAGGTATCTAACTCACAAGTTTCTACAACGTAAAAGTAAACAAAAATCTAATATAATTTACCTTGCGTCTGGTGTTGCAGAAAATCACCGATTGGCTAATTGAACGTGTGTCGTACAAATCACACAATGTGACAAGTTTCCAATTTTCTTGCTTGACGTTGATATAAAATTTTTTAATACTTTTAAGTGTAAGTTCTTCCTTCTAAGACTTAACTTGTTTTCTATTGCGCTTGTGAATCAAGTCGTCTTTAAGAGCCCTGTTCAAATTCAGATGTGTGTTCTGCAAGCTACTGTTACTGGCGATTGGTTATTTAACTCAATATTTAAACAAGAGCTGGTGCCACTCGGCCTCTCACTGAGACTCTCCACTCGATACTTCTGATTGTCCGCGATTGCAGGCTGATCTCAGTGCAGAGAACAAATAAGTTCGTAAAATTTTTGTTGTTGTGGCAGTGTGTTGTACACTAAAGAGTCAGCCCTTGCCGATGAAGGACTTCATCGGGTCAATCCGGTACTCACAAGTTTCTACAACGTAAAAGTAAACAATATAATATAACTTACCTTGCGTCTGGTGTTGCAGAAAATTACTGATTGGGTAATTGAACGTGTACCGTACAAATCACACAATGTGCCAAGATTCCAATTTTCTTGTTTGACGTTGATATAAATTGTTTAATACTTTTAAGGGTAAGTTCTTCCTTCTAAGACTTTACTTGTTTTCTCTTGCGCATGTGAATCAAGTCGTCTTTAAGAACCCTGTTCAAATTCAGATATGTGCTCTGCAACCTACAGTTGTGGTTGTTGAAGCAGTTTGTTACGCTCTATCCTTCGTCTGCTTGGTTCTGTTGAGTGTCAAGATCCACGAACTCTGCGACTAAGATGGGGTGCGTCCAGAGGGATCTGGTTTTGAATAGATCACCCCACCTTGGGGAACTTCCAGTTTCTATCTACGGTGCTTCGACTTCTTATCCCTTAATTCCACAAATGATCGACGACAACACAGATAATTTTCACCCCAGCGTTTCAGACCTGGCTGGAGGGATGTGTTGACGTTGTCAACAAATGGTTTGGCATGGCTGACCGTGTCGAATGCCTTCGATAGGTCCAATGCCACGAGGACCGTCCTATCACATGGTCTGGGCTAATTGAAGCCACGGCATATGTGTGCGGTGATGGCATGCAAAGCAGTTGTTGTGCTATGCAGTTTTCGAAATTCATGTTGATGCTCGGCGAATGGAAATTCTCCTACGAGGCTCGGGGAAGTAATTTCTCAATTTCACAAATGACTGGCGCCAACACAGATAATTCGCAACCCAGCGTTTCAGACCTGGCTGGAGGAATATGTTGACGCTGTCCCCAAATGGTTAGGCATGACTTACCGTCTCGAATACCTTCGATAGGTTCAGTGCCACGAGGACCGTCCTATCACATTGTCTGGGCTGAGTGAAGCCACGGCAAATGTGTGCGGTGATGGCACGGAAAGCAGTTGTTGTGCTATGCAGTCTTCGAAATTCATGTTGATGCTCGGCGAATGGAAACTCTCCTACCAGGCTCGGGAGGAGTAATTCCTCAAATGACTGCCGACTACACAGATAATTCGCAACTCAGCGTTTCAGACCTGGCTGGAGGGGCGTATTGGCGATGTCCTCAAATAGTTTGACATGGCTGACCAATCGTAAAATTGTGGTCTGCCATCATGCCTAACCCCAAATGGTTAGGCATGACTTACCGTCTCGAATACCTTCGATAGGTTCAGTGCCACGAGGACCGTCCTATCACATTGTCTGGGCTGAGTGAAGCCACGGCAAATGTGTGCGGTGATGGCACGGAAAGCAGTTGTTGTGCTATGCAGTCTTCGAAATTCATGTTGATGCTCGGCGAATGGAAACTCTCCTACCAGGCTCGGGAGGAGTAATTCCTCAAATGACTGCCGACTACACAGATAATTCGCAACTCAGCGTTTCAGACCTGGCTGGAGGGGCGTATTGGCGATGTCCTCAAATAGTTTGACATGGCTGACCAATCGTAAAATTGTGGTCTGCCATCTTTTCAGTTAGTTAATCGACCTATATGCTGAGATGGCATCTTTATAAAAAATAATTTAAATAGGATATAGAACATGTATTTTTGTGCAAACTTGATTCACAAAGTACATAAAATTCTTCTACGTTGGTAAGAAACAGAAAATTTGGATGGCTCTTAACCACGAATAATTTTTTCTTAGGTATATAACTCACAAGTTTCTATAACTTAAAAGTAAACAAGAATCTATTGTAACTTACCTTGCGTCTGGTGTTGCAAAAAATCACCGATTGGGCGATTGAAAGTGTGTCGTACAAATCACACAATGTGACAAGTTTCCAATTTTCTTGCTTGACGTTGGCATAAAATTGTTTAATACCTTTAAGGGTAAGTTCATCCTTCTTGGATTTTACTTATTTTCTATTGCCCTTGTGAATCAAGTCGTCTTTAAGAGCCCTGTTCAAATTCAGATGTGTGATCTGCAAGTTCTTCCATCTAAGACTTTACTTGTTTTCTATTGCGTTTGTGAATTAAGTCGTCTTTACTGTTGTTGTTGTTGTGTTCTATCTTTCGTCTTATTGGTTCTGTTGAGTGTCTAGATCCACGAACTCTCAATTTCTTCGGGTGCAATGGGAGGCGGTCGTTCTCCAATGACTACATTCACCCAGTGGCTGTTTACCGCATCTGCATGAATGTTGTCTAGACCTGCTTTATATGCCGCTTGATCTACAGGTTCTCTCTTGTAGCGCTGAACCCCACGCTCTAAATCATGTAGATCTAGCTTAAGATCTGGGCAGTGGGTATCTATCCAAAAGATGATGATTTGGATGGTCTCTGCGATAACAACCTAAAAGGTATTACATAGACAGCATGTAGTTATGTCTTCGCACTGGTAGGATCTTTGTCTACTGATGGAGGTGGTCCACATGAGAACTGAGGAGCCCGTCGCAGGAGGTCGGCATTTTGACAGTTCTGAATATTATTCCCCTGCGTGTCAGAGTTGACGAGACCACACTAGCGCTGCCTAATTTACTAAAGACCGGCCAATCGCTTTGTACGTGGTCAACAAGGATTCTTTGTCTGCACCCCAAGTGCTGCCTGCAAGTGACTTGGGACCTTCTTTCTACTTTTGACTTTATCGCAAATTGCTGTGGCATGTGGGGAGAATGTGTAAGGGCTGTCAAATGTAACGCCAAGTATTTTGGGACACTTGATGGTCGGAATCATTTCTCCATCGACCATCACAGTCAGCTCGGCATTCAACTCACGTCTATTTGTAGTGAACAATGGGGCTGAAGATTTGGTGGCAGATATCTTCAGATTTCTTGCAGCGAAATATGAGGCAAGTTCGTTGAGGTAGACGTTCAACCTATCGTAGATTTCAAAAATGGGTGTGGATCTGATGCTATGATCGTACAATCATCCGCATATGATACGATCTCTATGTCGTCTGGAGGGGGTGGAATGGAGGATAGGTAGAGGTTAAATATTGCCGGAGTTATCACCCCACCTTGGGGAACTTCCAGTTTCACTCTACGGTGCTTCAACTTCTTATCCCTAAATTCCACAAATGACTGGCGACAACACAGATAATTCGCAACCCAGCGTTTCAGACCTGGCTGGAGGGATGTGTTGACGATGTCGTCAAATGGTTTGGTATGGCTCACCATCTCGAATGCAAATGTGTGCGGTGATGGCATGCAAAGAAATTGTTGTGCTATTCAGTCTTCGATATTCATGTTGATGCTCGGCGAATGGAAATTCTCCTACAAGTCTCGGGAAGAGTAATGCCTTAATTCCTCAAATGACTGCCGACTACACAGATAATTCGCAACTCAGCGTTGCAGACCTGGCTGGAGGGGCGTGTTGGCGATGGCCTCAAATAGTTTGACATGGCTGACCAATCGTAAAATTGTGGGCTGTCATCTCTTCAATTAGTTGATCGACCTATATGCTGAGATGACATCTGTATAAAAAAAGTAATTTAAATAGGATATAATCGATCACTTAGAACATGCAATTTTGTGCAAGCTTGATTCACAAAGTACATAAAATTCTCCTATGTTGGTAAGAAACAGAAAATTTGGATACATCTTAACCACGCATATTTTCTTCTTAGGTGTATAACTCACAAGTTTCATGACTTAAAAATAATAAAAAATTTATTATAACTTACCTTGCGTCTGGTGTTGCAGAAAATCACCGATTGGGTAATTGAAAGTGTGTCGAACAAATCACACAATGTGACAAGTTTCCAATTTTCTTGTTTGACGTTGACATAAAATTGTTTAGTACCTTTAGGGGTAAGTTCATCCTTCTTGGACATTACTTTTTTTCTATTGTCCTTGTGAATCAAGTCATCTTTAAGAGCCCTATTCAAATTCAGATGTGTGTTCTGCAAGCTACTGTTGCTGTTGCAGCCACATTTGCATGTGGAGGTGGCAATCCTCGTCAAGTCTTATAGGCCAGCAAACTCGTTCCGGTCTATACGACCGATTGTCGCGGGAACATGATGGCGATTGGTTATTTAACTCAATATTTAAACAAGAGCTGGTGCCACCCGTCCTCTCACTGAGACTCTCCATTCGATACTTCTGATTGTCCGCGATTGCAGGCTGATCTCAGTGCAGAGAACAAATAAGTTCGGTAAAATTTTTGTTGTTGTAGCAGTGTGTTGTACACTAAAGAGTCAGCCCTTGCTGATGAAGGACTTCATCGGGTCAATCCTGTACGTACAACTGGCTGCCATGGGATTGATTCACAAAAGACATAAAATTCTCCTATGTTGGAAAGAAACAGAAAATTTTGATATCTCGTAACCACGAATATTTTCTTCTTAGGTATCTATTTCATAAGTTTCTACAACGTAAAAGTAAACAATGTAATATAACTTACCTTGCGTCTGGTGTTACAGAAAATTACTGATTGGATAATTGAACGTGTATCGTACAAATCACACAATGTGCCAAGATTCCAATTTTCTTGCTTAACGTTGATATAAAATTGTTTAATACTTTTAAGGGTAAGTTCTTCCTTCTAAGACTGTTTTCTATTGCGATTGTGAATCAAGTCTTCTTTAAGAGCTGGCTGACCAATCGTAAAATTGTGGGCTGTCATCTCTTCAATTAGTTGATCGACCTATATGCTGAGATGACATCTGTATAAAAAAAAAATAATTTAAATAGGATATAATCGTTCACTTAGAACATGCAATTTTGTGCAAGCTTGATTCACAAAGTACATAAAATTCTCCTATGTTGGTAAGAAACAGAAAATGTGGATACATCTTAACCACGCATATTTTCTTCTTAGGTATATAACTCACAAGTTTCTATAACTTAAAAATAATAAAAAATTTATTATAACTTACCTTGCGTTTGGTGTTGCAGAAAATCACCGATTGGTTAATTGAAAGTGTGTCGAACAAATCACACAATGTGACAAGTTTTCAATTTTCTTGCTTGACGTTGACATAAAATTGTTTAATACCTTTAGGGGTAAGTTCATCCTTCTTGGACATTACTTTTTTTCTATTGTCCTTGTGAATCAAGTCGTCTTTAAGAGCCATATTCAAATTCAGATGTGTGTTTTGCAAGCTACTGTTGCTGTTGTAGCCACATTTGCATGTGGAGGTGGCAATCCTCGTCAAGTCTTATAGGCCAGCAGACTCGTTCCGGTCTATACGACCGATTGTTGCGGGAACATAATGGCGATTGGTTATTTAACTCAATATGTAAACAAGAGCTGGTGCCACCCGGCCTCTCACTGAGACTTTCCACTCGATACTTCTGATTGTCCGCGATTGTAGGCTGATCTCAGCGCAGAGAACAAATAAGTTCGGTAAAATTTTTGTTGTTGTAGCAGTGTGTTGTACACTAAAGAGTCAGCCCTTGCCGATGAAGGACTTCATCGGGTCAATCCGGTACGTACAACTGGCTGCCATGGGATTGATTCACAAAAGACATAAAATTCTCCTATGTTGGAAAGAAACAGAAAATTTTGATATCTCGTAACCACGAATATTTTCTTCTTAGGTATCTAACTCATAAGTTTCTACAACGTAAAATTAAACAATGTAATATAACTTACCTTGCGTCTGGTGTTACAGAAAATTACTGATTCGATAATTGAACGTGTGTCGTACAAATCACACAATGTGCCAAGATTCCAATTTTCTTGCTTGACGTTGATATAAAATTGTTTAATACTTTTAAGGGTAAGTTCTTCCTTCTAAGACTGTTTTCTATTGCGATTGTGAATCAAGTCTTCTTTAAGAGCACTGTTCAAATTCATATATGTGCTCTGCAACCTACAGTTGTGGTTGTTGAAGAAGTTTCTTGAGCTCTATCCTTCGTCTGCTTGGTTCTGTTGAGTGTCAAGATCCACGAACTCTGCGACTAAGATGGGGTGCGTCCAGAGGGATCTGGTTTTGAATCGAGTGGGTCTGGCTGGGTATTAAACAGTTGACGTGTATCGTGTTGTCCCTGGTTACAATCGGGGCATACATCTTGCACGTCGGCATCAATCCTTGCTCTGCAGGAATTGAGGCGGATGTATCTGCCGGAACTTAATTCAGCCAGAACTACTTTGGTTTGCCGGGGGAGGTCAATTTCTTCGGGTGAAATGGGAGGCGGTCGTTCTCCAAGGACTACATTCACCCGGTAAGCTGTTTACCGCATCTGCTACCGTGTCTGCATGAATGTTGTCTAGACCTGCTTGATATGCCGCTTGATCTAGAGGTTCTCTCTTGTAGCGCTGTATCTCACGCTCAATATCATGTAGATCTAGCTTAAGGCTTCTGAGCGGTGGGTAGCTATATACAAGATGATGATTTGGATGGTCTCTGCGATAACAACCCAAAAGGTATTGCTTAGACAGCATGTAGTTATGTCTTCGCACTGGTAGGATCTTTGTCTCCTGATGGAGGTGGTCCACATGAGAACTGAGGAGCCCGTCGCAGGAGATCGGCATTTTGACAGATCTGAATATTATTCCACTACGTGTCGGAGTTGACGAGACCACACTAGCGCTGCATAATTTACCAAAAACCGGCCCATTGCTTTGTACGTGGTCCACAAGTTTTCTTTTCTGCACCCCAAGTGCTGCCGGCAAGTGACTTGAGGACATTGTTTCTACTTTTGACTTTATCGGAAATAGCTGTGGCATGTGGGGAGAATGTGTAAGAGCTGTCGAATGTAACGCCAAGTATTTTGGGACATTTGATAGTCGGAATCATTTCTTCATCGACCATCACAGTCAGCCCGGCATTCACCTCACGTGTATTTGTAGTGAACAATGTGGCTGAAGACTTGGTGGCAGATATTTTCAGATTTGTTGCAGCGAAATATGAGACAAGTTCGCTTAGGTAGACGTTCAACCTATCGCAGATTTCAAAAATGGGCAGGGGCCTGATGCTTTGATCGTACAGTCGTCCGCATATGATACGATCTCTATGCCGTCTGGAGGGGGTGGAATGGAGGATAGGTAGAGATTAAATATTGCCTCGCCTTGGGGAACTTCCAATTTCACTCTACGTTGCTTTGACTTCTTATCCCTAAATTCCTCAAATGACTTGCTCGAGGGATGTGGTGACGTTGTCCACAAATGATTTGGCATGGCTGAGCGTGAAGAATGCCTTCGATAGGTCCAGTGCCACGAAGACCGTCCTATCACATGATCTGGGCTGATTGAAGCCACGGCAAATGTGTGCGGTGATGGCATGCAAAGCAGTTGTTGTGTTATGCAGTCTTCGAAATTCATGATGGTGCTCGGCGAATGGAAATTCTTCTACGAGGCTCGGGAGGAGTAATGCCTCAATTCCTCAAATGACTGCCAACTACATAGATAATTCGCAACTCACCGCTTCAGACCTGGCTGGAGGAGCGTGTTGGCGATGTCCTCACATAGTTTAGCATGGCTGATCGTGTCGAATGACTTTGATAGGTCCAGTGCCATGATGACCGTCCTATCAGATGGTATGGGCTGATTGAAGCCACAGCAAATGTGTGCTATGCTCAAGCAGTTCTTATGCTATTCCTCAAATGGCTGGCGACCACACAGATAATTCGCAACTCAGCGCTTCAGACCTGGCTGGAGGGACGTGTTGGCGATGTTCTCAAATAGTTTGGCATGGCTGACCGTGTCGTGCCTTCGATAGGTTCAGTGCCACGAGGACCGTCCTATCACATGGTTTGGGCTGATTGAAGCCAGACCACGTATTGGCGATGTCCTCAAATAGTTTGGCATGGCTGACCATGTCGGCTGGAGGGATGTGTTGGCGATGTTCTCAAATAGTTTGCATGACAGACCGTGTCGAATGCCTTCGATAGGTCCAGTGCCACGAGGGCCGTTCTATCACATGGTCTGGGCTGATTGAAGCCACGGCAAATGTATGCGGTGATGGCATGCAAAGCAGTTGTTGTGCTATGCAGTCTTCGAAATCCATGTTGATGCTCGGCGAATGAAAATTCTCCTACGAGGCTAGGGAGGAGTAATGTCTCAAGCGTCTTTGCTACTGGTGAGAGAAGGGAGATCGGTCTGTAGGACACCCCAAACTAGAGTTCTTTCCAGGCATCAGTAGCGGGATCACACTGCCTACTTTCCAGACGTCGGGAACTATAAAAGTGTTCAAAGACAGGTTGAAGACAGAAGTAAGGTATTCAACTCCAGGTAGATCCTGATTCTTCTGCATCATTGTAGATATTCCGTCAAAGCCCAACGCCTTAGATAATTTGGCGCCGCGGATGACATTCGTAACTTCGCCCACGGTTAATTTTGATGGCTGTCCATCGGCTCGTTGTCCACGGATACGGCGAATGGCTCACTTCCTTGCCCTGTCACTCTCGGGATGCACAATAAATTGACGGTTGAACAACCTGGCGCATCTCATCGGATCAGTCACGGTTACGTCGCCAAAAGTGACTGAGGTCCTGTCATCCCGTCTACCGTAGCCCTAGAGTGACTTAACGGTAGATCACAGCTTGCCTAAACCGGTGCCTAAGTTACATTGCTTCAAGTGTTCCAGCCACAAATTCCGTCTGTGTTCGTTGACAACCCTGTTTATTTCAAGATTCAGCCCGCTGATTCTGGACTTGATGGGGTCCGTACAACGAATCCCATCACGCTCGTCTGCGAGTACCACTTCCTGCGCCGGGAAATTGGCCCACACTTGGGGTATTCGACCAGCTGGTATAAAGCGAGCAGCTGCTACGTTAACGATGTCTCGAAATTTCCTTTTGGCAAATAACACATCCGAGGGGGGTGCCAGTTCACTGAAGCGGCGATCGGTGTACTCTCTGAATCCAGCCCAATCGGCCTTCTTCTGATTGATAATCGTCCGGCGCTCAGAGGTTATGAAGTCTGGTGGTCGGTCGATGGTGAGAATTATGAAAGCTGGTCTCACCCCAAAAAGATGACGGCTTGCCAGGTTACGTCATTCAGGAGATCAGGGGATGCAATGGAAATGTCTGGTGAGCTGTTACATCTCCTCGTAATCCTAGTGGGGGCATCCACATTCACCGTGCAAAACGTGTAGCCTTTAATCTGCCCTGTCGTTACCTAGGGTAGAATGTCATGAGTTACATTGCTTCAAGTGTTCCAGCCACAAATTCCGTTTGTGTTCGTTGACAACCCTGTTTGTTTCAAGATTCAGCTCGCTAATTCTGGACTTGATGGGGTCCGTACAACGAATCCCATCACGCTCGTATGCGAGTACCACTTCCTGCGCCGGGAAATTGGCCCACACTTGGCGTATTCGACCAGCTGGTATAAAGCGAGCAGCTACTGCGTTAACGATGTCTCGAAATTTCCTTTTGGCAAATAACAAATCCGAGGGGGGTGCCAGTTCACTGAAGCGGCGATCGGTGTACTCTCTGAATCCAGCTCAATCGGCCTTCTCATTGATAATCGTCCGGCGCTCAAAGGATATGAAGTCTGGTGGTCGGTCGATGGTGAGAATTATGAGAGCTGGTCTCACCCCCAAAAGATGACGGCTTGCCAGGATACGTCATTCAGGAGATCAGGGGATGCAATGGAAATGTCTGGTGAGCTGTTACATCTCCTCGTAATCCTAGTGGGGCATCCACATTCACCGTGCAAAACGTGTAGCCTTAAATCTGCTCTGTCGTTACCTAGGGTAGAATGCCATGAAATGTGATGCGTATTAAAGTCCCTTAGAACCAGACGATTGTGGCCAGATAGTAACCCACGTTGTATAGCTATAGGCACTGTTGTTTTTGTAGCTACATTTGCATGTGGAGGTGGCGATCCTCGTCCAGTTCTTTCCGGTATATACGACCGATCTTCGCGGGAACATGAGGGCGATGGTTATTTAAAGGCGCCAATAACTCGCCTTGTCTGTTGAGCAACATAGGCACTCAGTATTAAAGTAACTGAGACTCTCCACTCGATACATCTGATTGTCCGCGACTGCAGGCTGATCTCAGTGCAGAGAACAAATAAGTTTGGCAAAATTATTGTTAGTCTCGTTGTAGCAGTGTGTTGAACACTGAGGCGTCAGCCCTTGCCGATGAAGGAATCCACTAGGTCAATCCGGTACGTACAACCGGCTGTCATTGGACTGTCGTCAAAATTGATTGCTTTTTGCTTTTGGCATTGTTGGATAAATTGGATTTGAATAAGAGAAGGAAGATTTTACTTACTTTCTATTGCGCTTGTGAATCAAGTCATATTTAAGAGCCCTGTTCAATGCACCATGATCCATTTGACAAATTCTGCTGATAAAGATTCTGGCGAATTAGAAATCGCGTTACAGATAGCAGGTCAAATACTTTTAAGCACGATCACACATTTTGAGAAGGAAGGTATATAAGATTACGCTTAACCGAACTTAGCACGATTTTACTTGTTAAGCAGAAAATCTGTCCTTTTTAAGTTCATGTATTTACCATGAAATTCAAGTACTAATCTGGCAATGTCACTTAATATTAAAAAGATGTAAACATGGAATTCGGAGACCAGTCCTTGGACGATGTATTGCAAACTGAATTCCGAAATCAGTTCACCCCTATCGTAAAGTGAAGGGTATAAAAATAATTCTGTGCTTGATGTTGTTGTAGCAGTGCTTGATGTTGTTGTAGCAGTGTGTTGTACATTGAGCAGTGTGTTGCAAACTGAATTCCGAAATCAGTTCACCCCTATCGTAAAGTGAAGGGTATAAAAATACCCTATCGTAAAGTGAAGGGTATAAAAATAATTTTGTGTTTGTTGTTGTTGTAGCAGTGTGTTGTACACTGAGCAGTGTGTTGTACACAGTGTTGCCGATGAAGAACTTCATCGGGACAATCTGGTACAACCGGCTGCCATGGGATTCAATTTTGTGGTTAAAAGTTATTGGGGGTTATTGTATATTTCTACTCTGGGACTCTCGCTTGATTGGCAAATTCGGATGGTCACGTTAACGACGAATTTTTTAGCTTTTATTTTTACAATAATTTCCCACTCGTATTGTAGTAAATGGCTGGTTATCAAAGTTGGCTTGTTTATATTGGGTTTAAATATTTTCTGTTGTTTTGCTGCTGCACTTTTTATGAGAGGAAATTTGGTAAACCGCAAAATTTTCGTTTAAATTAGATCAGCGATGATAGCGGTCATTTCCTCAATAGTTGAATGATAAAATGTTAAATATCTTTAAGAATTCTACGATCGTCGTCTGTAATTAAATTGATGGCTACACCTTTACGGCCAATACGACCGCCCCGACCGATTCTATTAATTTAATAAGTCACCTGTTGTCAGTTATTGCGGTTGTATTTACCTTTGAATGTAATTTTCTCTTTTTTAAAACGGAAAGTCATAGTTAATAAGCAATGTTACTTGCTGGACATCAATTCCACGAGCCAATAAATCGGTTGTAATCAATACACGAGAAGAGCCAGAACGATATTTTTCACGATCTTGTTGTTCCATATCACCATGCATTGCCGAAAAATTGTGGGCTGTCATCTCTTGGAATTAAATAAGGGAAGAAAGATATTACTTACTTTCATTTCATTTATTAACCAAATATGTAATATAAAGCCAATAAGGCCCATAAAATAATTACATACAAACAATTCAGTAACCTGAGTATAACAGATATTGCGCTTGTGAATCATTGGTTTGTAAAGCTCCATGATCCGTTTGACAAATTCTGCTGATAAAGATTCTGGCGAATTAGAAATCGCGTTACAGATAGCTGGTCAAATGCTTTTTGCAACATCACACATTTTGCCTTTCTATTGAAGAAGGAAGGTATATAAGATTATGCTTAGCCGAACTTAGCACGATTTTATTTGCTAAACAGTAATTCTGACCTTTTTAAGGTCATGTATTTAACGTGAAATTCAAGTACTAATCTGGCGATGTCACTCTATATTAAAAAGATGTAAACATGGAATTCGGAGAACAGCCCTTGGACGATGCATTACAAACGGAATGCCGAAATCAGTCCTCTATCCTCAAGTGAAGGGTATAAATATAATTTTGTGGTTGTTGTTGTTGTAGCAGTGTTGTACACGGCGGCCCTTGCCGTTGAAGAACTTCATTGGGTCAATCTGTTACAACCGGCTGCCATGGGATTCAATTTTGTGGTTAAAAGCTATTGGTGCTTATTGTATATGAAAAAGATTCAAATGTCCCGTTTTTTAAAATACAAATATCCCGTTTTTTAAAATGGCAAATTCGGATGGTCACGCTAACTAGTCGTCGTTAGCGTGACCCGTTTTTTAAAATGGCAAATTCGGATGGTCACGCTAACGACGACTAAGATAAAGGAAAATTAATTTAGCTGATTTTTGTTCTATTTTTGTACAAATGTGCCTTCACTGATATACGTATCAATGGGAAAGAAGTGCCTTTAAGCGACATATAAATTTTGCTGAGTATTAAAACATATCAATCACTCAATTGGATCTAGAATATCTTAAAAACATGAAGGTTTTTATTTCTGATACTTTCAGATCAATGTTTTCTTAGCTTTTATTTTTACAATTTATTTCCAACTCGTGTTGTAGTAAATGGCTGGTTATCAAAGTTGGTTTGTTTATATTGGGTTTAAATATTTTCTGTTGTTTTGTTGCTGCACTTTTTATGAGGAGCAAATTTGGTAAACCGCAAAATTTTCGTTTAAATTAGATCAGCGATGTTAGCGGGCATTTCCTCAATAGTTGTATGATAAAATTGTTCAATATCTTTAAGAATTCTACGATCGTCGTCTGTAATGAAGTTGATGGCTACACCTTTACGGCCAAAACGACCGCCACGACCGATTCTATAATAAATTAAAACAGTCAAAAGTTGTCAGTTATTATGATTATAATTTGGATTTACCTATGAATGTAATTTTCTCTATTTGACGGCAAATCATAGTTAATAACCAATGATACTTGCTGGACATCAATTCCACGAGCCAATAAATCGGTTGTAATCAATACACGAGACGAGCCAGAACGAAATTGTTTCATAATCAATTCACGATCTCGTTGTTCCATATCACCATGCATTGCCGAAACAGTAAAATTGTGGGCTGTCATCTCTTCAGTTAGTTGATCGACCTATATGCCGAGATGACATATGTAAAAAAAAAGTAATTTAATAGGATATAATCGTTCTCTTAGAATATGAACTTTTGTGCAAACTTGGTTCACAAGGACATAAAATTCTATGTTGGTAAGAAACAGAAAATTTGGATGGCTCTAAACCACGAATATTTTCTTCTTAGGCTTCTTACCTACAAGCTTCTATAACGTACAAGTTAACGAAGATCTAATATAACATACCTTGCGTCTGGTGTTGCAGAAAATCACCGATTGGGTAATTGAAAGTGTGTCGTACAAATCACACAATGTGCCAAGTTTCCAATTTTCTTGCTTGACGTTGACATAAAATTGTTTAATACCTTCAAGGGTAAGTTCTTCCTTCTTTACCAAGATACTAACAGGATCGCGCATGAAACATTGGCTTACTTCCAATACATCCGGAGGCATGGTAGCAGAAAGAAGAATGACTTGGACGTCATTGGGAAGCATCTTAAAAACGTCTTGGATTTGGTCCTTAAAACCACGGGACAACATTTCATCAGCTTCGTCCAAAACGAACAACTTTATACTGTTCGTCCGTAGGACCTTGCGATTTATCATATCGTAGACACGACCGGGAGTACCGACTACAACATGACAACCAGCTTCTAAGTTGCGGGCATCTTCACGCACGTTTGTTCCGCCAATGCAGGCATGGGAATGGACTTTCATATACTCGCCAAGAGCCATAACAACCCGTTGAATTTGGGTTGCCAACTCGCGGGTTGGAGCCAAAATCAATGCTTGGCAGTCTCGAATGGACGTATCGATCTGTTGCAAGATGGCAATCGAAAAAGTTGCTGTCTTACCGGTACCTTTGTTAAAGAAACATTTTCCGTCGTATATTATAAAAAAGACAAATATGAGAGGTATAAAGAATCAAAAATATTAATTTAAAACATTTACTAAAATTCAGAACAAGAGAAAAACGTACCTGACTGAGCTTGGGCAATTACATCTCTGCCTTTCACACAGGGAATTATAGCCCGTTGCTGAATTGCTGACGGTTTTTCAAAACCATAACCGTAGATACCACGCAAAAGTTCTTCCCTTAAATTCATATCATCGAAGTTGTCGTAAACTTCATGCCAAGTAGATTCAATGACACCTTCGGGTTCCATTCCTGCAGGTCCTTCATTAACGTCGCTTCGATCATCCCTTTCAAGAAAATAAACATATACATACAAAATTTAAAGACTTTTACAGTTAAAAAAGCAAATCATTACATTATTAACTGTGTATTTGTCTAGAAAATGTAGACGGTATGTTTCAAATATTATTTAAAATATAAAAATAACTTTTCTCCTCGTTTTTATAAAAAAAAAAACACCACCTAACCGAACCGTCCTCTTTTACGATGCTACTGTTGCTGACTAAAGTGTAACACTTATTTTCTTGTAGTCTATGTTTTCTGCCATTTTTATTCTGAGTCATGTACAAAGAATGAGTACAACAACAAAACAAAGCATTTATTTCCAGCCGCATTCGCAAATTCGTTTTACAGCTCATAAAAAAAGGTGGTGTGTAGTAGGTAACAACGTAACATTCGTGAAAATAAAACGGAAATAAGATTGTTTTATTTAAGGAAAGTTGTAATAAAATATAGTTTTATTTTTGCTACGTGTAACACTTTTCCCGAGAAGACAAATCGTAAATACAACGTCATTATTATAATCACAACTCTTAATATGTATAAAGGGGCGGGGTTAAAAAAAGTTGACTAATATTTTTTTAACAGCTTTTAACCGTAATGTTAATTTTGTCGGCATTTTTGTTCCATGATAACCGAAGCTGGCCGTTGCTTATTTAATTCATTTACGTATAAATCGTACTGCATTCGTTAGTCAGCATTAGTTGCCGAACAACCACTATTTGACGAAAATTAATTTTGGATAAAACTCTCACTTTCTACACATATCGAAGCAAATTTCATGTTCATGATTGCAGAATTTTATCTACTTTTAAATGACGATATATTTTTGCTACAATTACAAGTTTTATACTAACATTTTCTAAAAATTGTTTGGCACTTTTTACACACGTGCGATTCTGATTTGTTAAAAGCAAGCGAAAGGGCTCCATCTTGCTGAATTTCTGAATTCTTCCTCTTATTTTGACGACAAAATGCAACTAACTTCATTAGCTATTTCCGGATATCAACCCTGACACAAATGTGTCCTTTACACCTGAGTTATAATTGAACAACATATCAAGCTCTTGTCGCCATATATGCCGTGTTTTATTTCAGTACTGGATAGGCAAGACGTGAAGGGCAAAAATAAAAGGCAAAAAAATCCAGTGCAAGTCTATTTGTTTGCGACAAGTTGGTTACGGCATTTGCAAACCTTTCAAAACAATACGGAAAAAAAACATAATAATTGTAAAATTTATAAAAAAATATGCAAAGAGTATGTGGTCATAGAAGTCCAATAAAATGTTTTAAGATTTGTGCACGCAATTTTATAAATAAATGGATTTTCATTTTATTTTTCATTCACAATTATGCGGATTTTTGCGTGTGGCTACACTAATTTGCGAAAAATACATCATGGCAATCCTGACGACAGATTGTCTGCATAAATCCTGGTACTGACTTCGAATTTTCACACGGACAACTGTCAAAACGCGCTATAAAAAATGGTAACGAAGATAATGCGAACGCATTCCGTACAAGTGGTACTGAGTTCTATGAGTAAAATAGTAGCGACGTGTCGCTGCATCAGGATAACTTTCGCACAATTCTAATTGCAAATGTAATTAATTGTTCACGAAATGGGCAGAATCAAAGCAGCTTTAATACTGTTGTCTTAGTTGTGTGTTGTTGTTTGACTTTTTGTTCTGATAAAGAAGAGTCCGTCGGATTTCGCAATAATGTAATAGCCATTTTCACTGTGAATGAAGGTCCGATTACTGCAAATTTTTAAATTGAATGTACAAATATCTTAATTTAACTTAGTTTTTAATTTTTTCTGCGTGTAGAAGATCATGGTACAATTAAGAGGTAGAGCCATTCGAACAACAACAAAAATGTACTCTCTACCATGACATAGTTACCAGGTAGCGTACCGTAAACAGCTGACTAAAATTTTTCTCGCGAAATGCACTATCTGTCAACGAGTGTGTATTGTAGTTGAGAACCATAACACATACAAACAACAACAAAGGGCGCTAACTGTAACATACACAAAATCAGAGTTGCACTAATCACTAATCACTGATGTTGACAGATAGTGCACTCAGTATTTTGTTGTTGGACAACTGCCACTACCTTTAAATGAATATATCCTGCTCTCAATAAAGCTACCTTGATTGGCCAATGTTATAACTTCAACAATGCGGATTTACGCGAGCAGCTGTTAACAGCCGGCCACATTTTAGGGTATTAAGATGTCAGAATTTTGTTTGCATTCTCTTTATAGTTGTCTTCTCTCTTGCACACACATACAAATAACTTTGTTTATGTTGATAAAATGCCGATCAGCTTGATGGCGATTTCGCTAGAAATTTGGCGATCGCATTTATTTTACGCAATATATATTCATTTACAGGTAGTGGCAGTAGCCCAACAACAAAATGTTGAGTGCAATATCTTTCAAAATCAGTGATTAGTGCAGCTCTGATTTTGTGTATGTTACTAGTTCGCGCAATTTTTCGTTGTTTGTGTGTGCAATGGTTCTTAACTATAATACACACACACACAACCAAAACACGTAGACAGATAGTGCACTTCGCGAGAAAAAAATTTTACTCAACCGTTTACGGTAAACTACCTGGTAATTATGTCATGCAACAACATAAAGGGTGATTTTTTTGAGGTTAGGATTTTCATGCATTAGTATTTGACAGATCACGTGGGATTTCAGACATGGTGTCAAAGAGAAAGATGCTCAGTATGCTTTGACATTTCATCATGAATAGACTTACTAACGAGCAACGCTTGCAAATCATTGAATTTTATTACCAAAATCAGTGTTCGGTTCGAAATGTGTTCAAATTTTGTTCAGCGATGAGGCTCATTTCTGGTTGAATGGCTACGTAAATAAGCAAAATTGCCGCATTTGGAGTGAAGAGCAACCAGAAGCCGTTCAAGAACTGCCCATGCATCCCGAAAAATGCACTGTTTGGTGTGGTTTGTACGCTGGTGGAATCATTGGACCGTATTTTTTCAAAGATGCTGTTGGACGCAACGTTACGGTGAATGAACACATTTCGAACCGAACACTGATTTTGGTAATAAAATTCAATGATTTGCAAGCGTTGCTCGTTAGTAAGTCTATTCATGATGAAATGTCAAAGCATACTGAGCATCTTTCTCTTTGACACCATGTCTGAAATCCCACGTGATCTGTCAAATACTAATGCATGAAAATCCCAACCTCAAAAAAATCACCCTTTATATGCATTTGAGAACGGTCCACACACTCACATTTTTGTGTACACATGCCTGTAAGCAGCTTATAAATTGATTGGTGCCGTATTAATTTTTATATGTAAATGGCAATATTTTGGCCAAAGAAAATCCCAAAACAATCAATATAGTAACCTTGTCAAACCAGTGAAAGAATGATTTTGGGAAAATTTCCCAAAAAAAAAACGTAGTACCAGCCTTTACTTCGTATGGAGAAAAATCTTAAGCTAAGTGGCTTATCTTATCCCCGGTTACCATCGCTGTTTATTAAAATATATGTTGTAATCATTCAATTTAAATGACAAAAATCAAAGAAGAAGAACGCAACATACTTATCCGCTGATTAAACATTCTGATGTAGTAAAATTACTTGGGATTTTTATAAAATCACATTTATGAACTCCGAGAAACATGTATTTAACATTTAAATTACCTCTTTTGTTTGTTTTGTTGATATTTGATGCCAACGTTATAAAACATTTAGCGGGAAGAGCGTTTTCTCTATCAATAAGCTAGCAAATCCGCTAGACTGGTAAATAAAACGACTCGACGAAAAGATGCGAAATAAAATGGAAAAATAACACGTGGATGTGCAATACGCTGCATTTTGGTAGAGGAAAATCAATTGTACGTACATTTGTTAATATTCACAATAAGCAAATTTTGACAATCTTAAGGTGGAGTTACATACCTCGCGCAGCACATATGCGTGCATGTCAGAAAAAATTAAAATAAGTTGGTTTGTATTGTGTGAGTTACACAACAAATGCACGCACACATATGACGAAATAAGTTAACCAACTCTCAACTTTGAACGCGTTTCAGGGTGCAAAACATATGATTTGAATATGTTTACTGTTCAAAAATTGTTTTGCAGTCTAAAACAACTTTATTGCCAATTTTCATTGAAATTAACTTTGGATATGACATAAACAAGCTGGCGGAAAAAGTTAACCAACTTTCCACTTTGAACGCGTTTCAGGGCTCAAATTAACTTTGGAAACATTGAAATTAACTTTGAAATTGATATTTTTTTTTGGACTTTAATTGAAATGGCAGAGTACGACTCTATATGCCAGGTTGTACTTCCGAAGTTGGTGTCCCCACCAACTGTATATAAAAACACGTGTAATAAAATTACAGAATTAAAAACAATGTACAGTTATAACTGTACTGAGTATAACGATGACTATGCACCGAATCCCGAAGCGTCCACTTCAGACGAATTCTAAATGCAAAGTGTTGAAATTGATATAAATAAGTTGATTTCTAGAAATTCATGCGCAGTGAAAGGCTCTTAGTATGTAGATCAACCAAAAGAACGCATGTGGTCGCATTAAATTGCTTAAGAACGCATGATTGCTGTGCGCGATACGTAACTCCCGCTTTAATGATGTTCATGGGGGCTGTTCGCTTTGTTTTCGCATTTATTTAATTATAATTTTAAAATAAAAACAAAATTATTGTGAAGGAAATATGCATATCTGAAAGAAAAACAATTATTAAATTGTGGAAAGAAGGACAGAGCTTTAGAAATATTGGTGGAACAGTTGGAAGAACGTATTCTTCTGTCCAGCGCGTAATTAATAATTACAAAGAAACCGGCATTATAACATCAAAGCCTCGGCCTGGGCAACCAAAAAAATTATCCGTTAGAGAAGAGCGCAAAGTGATTAATATAACAAGCAACAACCCTCGTATAGCATCAACCAAAATTGTTGAAAATATTAAAACAATGTTTAGAAAAAGCACCTGTGCCGAAACTGCCAGAAAAAATATCGGGTTGCCCAAAAAGTAATTGCGGATTTTTCATATAGTCGGCGTTGACAAATTTTTTCACAGCTTGTTACTCTGTAATTGCATTCTTTCTTCTGTCAGTTATTAGCTGTTACTTTTAGCTTGCTTTAGAAAAAAAGTGTAAAAAAAGTATATTTGATTAAAGTTCATTCTAAGTTTTATTAAAAATGCATTTACTTTCTTTTAAAAAAATCCGCAATTACTTTTTGGGCAACCCAATATTACATAGAGCTGGATTTCATGGAAGAGTTGCTCGAAGAAAGCCGTATATTTCAGTCATAAACAGACAAAAGCGGATGGCATTCGCTAATACTTTCATCAATAAGCCTCCTGAATTCTGCAAACAAATGATTTTCTTCGAACAAAAGCAAATTCTGTATTTTTGGCACTAAAGGTCGGCAAATAGTGTGGCGCAAGTCCGGGACTGAGCTGGAAAAACAAAATTTAGTTGGAACGGTGAAGCACGGTGGTGGTGGAGTTATGGTGTGGGGGTGTATGGCTGCTAGTGGAGTGGGTCAATTAGAATTTATTGAGTCCAAAATGGATATTTTGAAAAAAAATTTGAAACCAAGTGCTGCTAAACTAGGGTTAGCAACGACATTTTGGTTCCCATTGAGCAACTTTGGGATCTATTGAAGAAAAAAATTCGTCAGCACGTTATAACTAGCAAGGAGATGTTACGAAGTGTCATGCAGGCAGAATGGGCGAAAATAACCCATTGAGCATCTTTGGGATCAATTGGAGAAAAAAGTTCGTCAGCACGTTATAACCAGCAAGGAGATGTTACGAAGTGTCATGCAGGCAGAATGGGCGAAAATAGCATCTGAGGAAACAGAGAAGTTGGTAAACTCCATGCAAAATAGACTAAGTGCTGTCTTAAAACAACGTGGCTATTCTACCAAATATTAGGAATGTGTTAATATGTTTTTATTCTGTGTTTAAATAACTCTTTTGTTTATTTTTAATTACTGAACGCAGACTTTGTGGTGCTTATATTTAATTGTTATCATATTTAAATCGCTCTAAAGTGAAAGTGCTTAACCAAACTAAGAATTTTGTTTTTGTTTTTTAATGTTAGGAATACGAAGAAAAAATATATGTAAAAGAGTTGATTTGATTTATAATTTTATTTTGTGTTCTTTAACCAATCATAAAAGTTTGTCAGATGAACGCAGACTTTATGGGCTATGTGTATAACATATAAATATCATTAATATAATCTTATTTTAATAGTTTTGAGATTACATTGACTTGGAAAACGGCGCAATTACGACTAATTTCAAATATGTATATAAATTAATTTGTTTATAGTGCTCTTTACAGACCCCGCCAATGAAGAGAGGCTCACAATAGAAACGCAGTGTTTTTCTTTTTTCGTAGCCTGGTATCATTAAATAAGGAATGTAGGTATGTATATATTTTTTCATGTTTTATACGCAATATAAATCAATGAAATAAAAAGATTTTTATTCATGTGAAAAATATTAATTATTGATTTTTATTAAAACAATAACAGATCAAAACAGTAAAATGTCATCAATGACATATTGCTTTGTAGGTAAGATTTCATCAAATATTTTAATTGAATGTCTAAATTTCTTAATTGAACATAAATTTTACTCGAATGTACAAATTTACAAATTAAATATATACAAATTTCTTAATTGAACCCGACGGAAGACAAAGACGAGCAGACCAAGGATATTTTCTACGAGCGTCTAGAGAGAGAATATGACCGCTGCCCCGCCCATGATATTAAAATCGTTCTGGGAGATTTTAATGCGAAGATAGGGAAGGAAGACATTTTTGGTCCAACAGTCGGAAAGTTTAGCCTCCAAGAGATAACGTCCAGTAATGGGTTGAGGTTGATAGATTTCGCCGCGACAAAAAAACAGATTTCAACATAAATATATTCACAAAGCCACATGGCTGTCACCCGACCAAAACACGAGAAACCAAATTGATCACGTTGTGATAGATGGAAGTCATTCATCCAACGAGTTAGATGTACTATCCATCCGTGGAGCGAATATAGATTCGGATGATTACCTTATTGCAGCATTTGAACATGGCGAGGAAAGTACGATCTGACACTGCACGGAAGCTGGACATTGAAAAGCTGCAAACACAACAAATGGCAGCGGCATACTCACCTCGACTGACCCAACTGCTTGATGAAAGCACTCCTTGTTCCGATGATATAATGGCGCAGTGGCAAACTATTGCCCACTTCATGGAAAATGCCACGAAATCCGTACTAGGGTACCGGAAACCACCCCAAAAAATCCATGGTACGACCAAGTATGTCGAGATGCTACTGAAGCCAAGAATGCGGAATATAGAGCAACCCTGCAATCAGTAGCAATCGGGAGAATAGGAGAGAGAAACGTCCATTCCGCAGAAAGAAAAAGGAAATGGAGGGACGTGAGTGTGGGCGAATTGAGATGTACAGGAGTCAGAATAAAGTGCGGAAATTCTACCAAAGAATTAAACATCAAACCGATGGCTTTGGTGCAGGCACATCCTCCTGCAGAGACAAAGAAGGAAATTTGGTAACTGACACAGATAACATGCTGAGGATATGGAAAGAACATTTTACCCAAATGCTAGTGTCCGATGTTGGCGGCGATGAGGATACCGCAGAACCAATCCTTGATGATGGTATAGAATGTTTACCTTCTAGTCAGAATGAGGTCCAAGTAGCAGTGACCCGACTAAAGAACAACAAGCCAACAGGAGCCGACGGGTTATCCGCTGAACTATTTAAGACCGGAGGCTACACGCTGATAAGGCGTTTGCATCAGCTTATCTGCGCAATCAGGCTAGAAGAAAGCATACCTGATGATTGGAACCTTAGCATACTATGTCCCGTACACAAGAAAGGAGACAACACGGAATGTGCCAACTACAGAGAATAAGTCTCCTCCCCATCGCGTACAAGATACTCTCGAGAGTCGTGTGTAAAAGATTAAAACCTAAAGTCAATGAGATAATTAGGCCTTATAAATACGGCTTTAGACCTGGTTTATCCACTCTAGACCAGATATTCACACTGCGCCAAATCCTGGAAAAGACCCGAGAAGGACAAATCAACATCTACCATCTCTTTGTTGACTACAAAGCCGCCTTCGATACTCCTTTACGTTCAAAGGCATTTCAAGTCATGTCTGAGTTTGGTATCAATAAGACTCTGCAGGATGACACTTGCTGATACGCGTTCCTCAGTAAAAATAGGAAAGAATCTCACCGAACCATTTAATACCAAACGAGGTTTAAGACAAGGAGACAGCCTTTCGTGTGATCTCTTTAATATCCTGGCACACTAATCACAAGAGAACACATGCTACTCGCCTATGCCGACGACATCGATATCATAGGTCGGTCACCGGAAGTAGTAACTGCAGCCTTTGAAAGAATCGAAAGAGTCAGTGAAAATGGGTCTGGCAGTAAATGGAGATAAGACGAAATGGATGGTTTCAACTCCTAAAAAGCCTTGCACAATCGAGCAGATAAAGAAAATGGAGAAAGTTGGGAACCACAACTTTGAGACAGTCAGTAACTTTATCCACTACGGCACCGCCGTAACCGAAACGATTGACAGCAGTTTTGAGACTAAGCGAAGAATAATACTGGCAAACGGATGCTACTTTGGACTACGTAAGCAGTTTAGAAACAAGACCACCTCTCGACAGGCGAAGATTGCGCTATACAAGACACTGATACTACCGTGCTGTTATATGGTTCTGAAGCATGGGTACTTGTGAAAGCAGATGAGGCAGTGCTTGGAGTATTTGAGAGAAAGATTCTTCGTAAAATTTATGGACCAGTTTGCGTTAATGGAGAATATAGGCGACGTTACACGCATCAAAATACAACGGCTGCGTTGGCTAGGTCATGTTGTCAGAATGGATGAAGAAGCTCCAGCAAAGAAGACTCTTAAAGAAAAACACGGTGGTACACGCGAAAAAAAAAGACTAACGAATATGTGGCTTACGTCGCCTAACACACTGTCAACGGTGCTTCTATGATGTTTGTTTTTTTCGGGCAAGGGGCAACAACAATTCATACAAAAAGTACAAGATCCGTCGCACAGTGAGAGAAATTCAAAAAAAAAAAAAACTAACAAATATATGCTGTGTGAGAACAGGTAGAGATATCTCTTTCAAATTTGGAATGGTCAGAGCTGAGGTGTATGTTAGCAAGTTCGTGTGCAAAATTTCAATGCCCCAGGTGACCCGGGCGCCTCTTGACAGGCCCCTAAATTTGGCCACATTCTTTTGAAGACCACAACAGTATCTTTCAAATGCTTTGACTTAAAAAATCTTACTAACCTTTTAATGACCATTGTTCCTGCTTAAGTACAATAAAGGGAATGGTTAAAAAAAGTATTTCATTCAGTAAAAAAACAGGATGGTCCTTATAAAAAGAGTTAAATAATTTTTTATGGTTCAAGTAGGTAAATGTTAATGGGTTATATATGTGGAGGCTACAAAGGTACCAAGCATTCAGTGTAAAGGACTGTCATTTTAATCCTTTCACCTGTTTGTTTTTAATGGTCCGTATAAATTAAGTCAAAAATGTATCATTTTTTATGGCCTTAGTTGTTATGGGTAATGTTAATGAGTGTGGGTATGGTAAATGTTAATGGTTTAAATGGATAAAGGATATAACGGAATCGTTGTCGCTTCGTGAGATCTGAGTAATTACACTAATGATACACAAATTTCAGGTTTGATACCCAAACAAAATGTTCTATGCTCATAGCATCCGTGTACATTTACTTTAATTTGACGTCCTATCGCCTCCATAGCCTTCTGAAGGCTAAAAAATTTAATTTACTGAACCGGTTTATACGATTTTTTTTATGGAAAATAGTGCGTGACAGGATGTAAAATATATGTTTGTTATATACAAAATATCTTTAGTTGCTAAAATCGTTAACTATGGTTCCAAGTATTTTAATTAGTTAAAATGTTTTGTGTAAAATTTTATCGTACCTACGTTACTGCCAGTTTGTGTAACTGCTATTTACGAGTTAGAAAAGAGGTATGGTTATGAAATTTGGATTGATGTAAAGTGGACGATTGAAATTATTTAAAAAAATTGCCCGTCATATAAGGTCATGTTTTGGGGAAAATTGGCGTCCCGAAAGTCGACAATTTTTTAAAGCTCTAAAATCAAACAAAAAAACAAGTCTCAAAATTCTTAGAAATGAGACTTCTGGAAACCGTTTTAAAATTTTGTTACACTGGGTGGTTTCTATATAAAACAAAAATAAATTTATGGCGATAAGTCTATTACATTTGATAGCGGGTGCGATTTTATGTAAAATTCATTAAAATTCTCTTTTCTGGTTATATGGTCATAGAGTATTAAGATATGTGAATTGGTTATCAAGAACGCTGTATGACCTTTCCTTATTTATTATCAAGGAGTTTATTCCAAATAAATTGTTTTTTATTTTATGTTTTTTGCGCTTTTTTGTGGTTGTTGGATTCATTTGTCCTGCTGAAACTAATGGGCCGAACAATTTAACATTTTAAAATCTTTCATTGCACTTACAATATTACTTCCTTGGTCAGTGACAAAAACAATTGTTGACGTATCATTAGATCGAATTCCCTAAAGACTCCTTTTAATTTTTTCAAAATATTTGCTGCTGTATTAGACGTAAAATCCTCAGATTTCATTCTTAAAGTAATATCCACGAGCTCGAAATTTTTTCAAAATGTTATGTGGCACACAAGTGACTTTAGAAACTATGTCCTGAATCATAGCTTCTATTTCAAGTTTTTTTTCCATTTGCCATTGGTATTGATTTTCTGGTCAAAGTCCTTAAGCTAGGAATTAGGTGGTCCACGTTCAAATTTTTAACATATTTTGCCCAAATTTTTAAGGTTTTCGGAATCATTTTCCTTAATCCCGATCCTTTTACCATAGTTGAAGAACTATGGTTAAAGGACGACAGCTTTCCAAAGCAAAATAATAAATGAATCAAAGCAAACTGATCTTTCTGTGATATTAATTTGAGTATGAGTTTCACCACGAGGCGATTGGTGAACGCATTTATATTAAAAAAGATTAGAAGTATTGTTTGCCAAATTTCAAAATCTGTTGGCAAATCTTGCAGTATACTTTCTCTGGCAGTCGGATCCGTCTTAAATTTCAATTTCAAACAAACATTTCAAAATTGCACTCCTTCCATTCTACTCTTTTAGCTTATACATCCCAGAAAGTATATTTTGTTTATTATTGTCAAGGTACTCCATTCTACAAACTAAAAGGAATAAAATTTTTCGTAAAAAAGCTGAGAGTAAGCATCAACATTTTTTTCTGTATACCTGTTTTTTTTAGTATACTAACAAAAAAGCATGTTATTTGTAGTAAATAGCAAAACCAACTAAGCTTACCACACACGCATTTGTTCAGGGACCGAATTACCGCATACGCGATCCAGTGCGCTTTCGTATCGAATGAAATTTCAACTAGTTTTCAATGGAAGTTATACCACTTGTGTAAACATTTTTATGTCAACATTTTTATAAATAATGATCGATTGTGTTTAAATCGTATCCTTAAATATCAAAAATCCCCGTTCAATAAAAAGGTACATAATTCACAATATAGATTACGAACGATGTTAATCGTTCGCATAGGCATTATACATGCGATATAAACAAAACCAATTGCTTTTTCATAGAAAAAATGCATGGGTATGTACATATGTACACACTTGCTCATCCTAACAAACCAAACAACCACCATTGACCGTCAAATAACCACCATACTGGAACATTCAACTTAGAGTGGATCTAACCTTTCTCGAACGTGTTTGAGTTGTTCATGAATGTTTCAAACAAAAATGTATTGTGAATCTACTCTTGCTGCTCGAGTTGAGTTTGGTATGTTCCAAATTGGAAATGGGTATGACACTTCCACATACCCACAACATTTTGTGAAATATCCGCGTACACTTTTGAACACTTTTGCATTCACTCATCTCGTTGTCTTGGTGTCTTGTTATCTGTTTTACTCAGTTCTCAATTGACTCATAGAACGTTGCATTTTTATACGAATAGTTCAGTTCTTGTAATACTCTGATTGTTTAGTGTATCTTACAACCAGACATGAGTGGTCTTGCGCAGGCCTTTGATGTACAATACATTGCCACAACAACAACAACAACAACAACAACCTCCAGCACGAGATAGCTGTGTGCACAACACACGATGGAAAATTGAGGTCCGATCTGTGTGGTGTTGATTGCTGTCAAGAGAAGCTTAGCTGCAAGCTTTCGGGCGTCCAAAGGTTGCGGATAGTAGAATGCTCCATGCGGAGTAGCTGAAACGGCAGTCGCGGACAATCAGCGGTATCAAGCAGAGAGTCTCAGTGAGAGGCCGGGCGGCATCGGCTCTTGCACAAATATTGAGTGCATATGATACTTGATATGACAAGGCGAGTTATTAGCGTCTTAAATAGCCAATGGCGATCAGTCCTTTGGAACGGAACGAGCTTGCTCACCTACAGAAGCTTGACGAGGATCGCCAACTTCCCATGAAAATGTGGCTACAACAACAAAGGGAACCCTATTGAGTCTTCAAAAACGACTTAAGATGGCATTATAGGTCAATTATGGATTGCAACCCAACTTCAGTTGAGTTGCCAATGGGCAAATTAGTTATAGAAACGTTAATTTCTGCATTAAATTGCATATTTTTTTTACAATTTATTTAGTAGTTGAACGTTTATAACACTGATATCAAATGAAACTGAGTAATTTTCATTCATTTCTTTTTATTTTTTTTTCATTTTTATTTCATGATTTTATTTTCTGGCAACGCAACTATAGATGAGTGGCCATCCATAATCGACCTCTAATCTGACTGTAATTGGTCCCACTATCGTTTAGGGCAATGTGTTCCAAGTTAAGCCGTAACATGCTCAATCTCCTGTCGTCAATCCCATGGAACATTTATGGGGAGACATGAAATTTTGTTACGGAGAAGCGTCTGCCAAATGCGGAAGGGCTTTGGAACGCACAGCGTGGTGTTTGGCACAAAATCCGTTTAAAGCTCTTCCAGGATTACCCTGTAAAGAGATGCCAGGATCCAAATGAGACTCCATGCATCATACATGTGCCGAAGTCATCAAAAAACGCGGTTTAACTCTAGGTACAGTAATAATTAAAATTTTTTTAATTAAATTTAAAATTTGTAAAGAGAATTGAATATAAATAACATTTGGCTAATTTCAATTAGAAATTTTCAAGATTTCAATAATTTTTTTAATTGGATCAACTAAAAAATCAATCGGAAATTTCAAAAATTTTCTATCATTATCTTAATTGAAAATTTTGTTCATTCACCTTTTTCAATTACTGTGACTGATATTATGATTTTCTTGCTTGAAGCGATTCAAACGTTATTTGGTTCAATTAATTTCGTTGTTGGATTGAATTAATTAATTTCGTTATTGATTATTGTAACCAACTTCTTATATGCGGGGGTAGCGATCCGCGTTAAGCTCCATAGGTGAGTTAGCTCGTTCCGATCAATAGGATCGATCGCCCCGGGAACGCTTTTGGAATTGGTTATTTAAAGGCGGCAATAACTCGTCTTGTCATATGGATTATCATAGGCACTCGGTAAATACATAAAGTATATATGAACGGCCACCCGACGTAATTTTCCATCTAAGTAATGGTATGGGCAGCTGTTACTGGGGACTGGCCACTCTCTAATCGTTGAGTATGCCATCAAAGTAAATGCGACTTTTATCGGGAAAGCGTTATGGAGGCGTGGAAACACAAAAATGTCGGACGTAGACCATGGACGTACCAACAAAACTCGCCATCATCACATAAAACATGCGCCGCTTTCTCAACGCACCGTGTTCTTCTGACATTTGAAAGTTTGCAAATCAAGCCTCATACAAAATACCAGGAGATTGGCTTCACAAAAATTTAAATATCAAAGCGTTTTTGATATTTAATAGCTATTTAACTAGATTTACGTTTGTCATCGAAAAATGTAGTACATGCAAATTTGTCTTCAGACATATTTGGTGGTGCATTCCGAGGAAAATGCCACGATCAAGTGCTGAAAGTAATAATAAATTTTTTTTTACTTTGATAAACCTTTATATTATAAACTTTATTACCGTGGGCCTCTCAGACGTATGTGCAGCCGTAATACGGACACGAATTGAATTTTTGCATAATTTTTTAAGATATCTAGTTATTTTATGTATATATTTATTTCTTTTGTATGAAAATTATTCCAAAAGTGTTTATCAAATAATAAGTTTATGATATTTTTCGTTTATTAATATTATATAATTACTTTTATGTGTTATGTATAGTGATTTTGTTATTATCTAGTACCCGCAGGTGATCAGATAATCACCAAGTTTCTCTACAACGGATGCGGCCTGTTGTGGCTGAACTGGGTCCTCATAGATGGATACGATAACAGCTATAAAAGAGAGAAAGTAAAACATTCATCATTAATTAAATTAAACTCAATTAATGAAAACTAATAAAAAACATAAATAAAAACAATTATGAAGTATCAAATATGTAACTAAAAACTAAATCAGTTCTGATCTTCCCCCATATCTCTACCATACACTAGCATTACTACACACTGCTACAAACAGGTCCATAGCATAAAAGAAATGCTGTTTTCTAGATAAATAAATCAAAAGACTATCACTTGCGACTTTCATTGATGTAGTCAGAAATTTTCCCTGGGTGGGACTACAATAAAAAAATTATAAAATCTCTTCGCTTCAACCATTCGTTAAGTCCAAATAATGCTATAAAAAGATCGAAATTTGTTGCTTGTTGAAAAGGTCTCGATTTTCTTATTCCTAAATTACCAATGCTCTCTCTCTATGACTTTTTGATTTTGATTTTACCAAAGCAAACAAAGCTCCTTGATATACATGGTAAATTAAGTGAATACAAGCGTTTTTAATATAAGTTAAAGCGCTTTTCCATAAAATTTTCCCTTTTCCGAAATTGATTAGATACTTTATTTTCTAGTGAACAAACATTATATCAAAATCTTATTCGCAATTTGTACTCAAAAATGTGATTGCGCCTTTTTCTCAATTTAATTCGCATTGCAAATAGGTAGTTAATTATTCATTAATAATGATTAATGACAGCCGGTTGTAGGTACCGGATTGACCCGATGGTGGCATTGGTTATTCTTTGGATATATAAGCTGAAACTACAATCGGTTTTTATTGGTTGACGAAATTGTGTTCTCTTTTCTAATGCTTTAGCGTTATAAAATAGACAAAAGGTGTTGTAATTAAGGCAAATACAATAACTATGAATCGAAAATTCCTTTAGAAAAAAATTTCAATTTGAGATTTGAAGCTCTTTGTCAGTACTCGACCACAATTTATATAGGTCGCATATCTCTTCACTACTGTTTATTTTTGGAATTAAAATTTTAAAGTGGAGTATAATTTATTTACTCATTACTTAAGCTAGGTATAAATAAAAAATGTATGCATATTAACTTAAAAATATATGTATATTTTAACGAAAATTCTGTGGGCTGCAGATTCTCCCCAAGGAATCCGTAGCTACGCCAATGGTGATTTTATGAATCAACGCAAGTCTTTGCACCAAGCAGCGCAAATTGACGCATATAACACTGGTTACCATAAATAGAAATGTTTTCAAAATGCGCAAGGTCAATAACATACATATATGTTCATTTATTGCACATAAATGACAAAAATAATTCTAACATCACATTTTCGTAGACTTTGTAATAATAAAAGCAGGATTTTTAATGTTTTTGTTGTACTAACCTTGCGTAGTTTTCATGCAGTGTACTCCGCTACGTCCAAATTTGGCGCGAACAATGCGGTCTGTACCGGACAGATAGATATATCTTTGGCCGGCCAATGTTACTCCGTTGCTGGTTAGTAAGTCCTGATTATCGAATCCAGAAATGAGTTTTGATAGTTCTTCCTTCGTTACCTAAAACGACATTATTTTATTTGTTACTTAATAATACATTCCATACATAATCGGATAGCAAAAAATTAATAGTTTTTCATTTCAAATATACTTTTGTAATACTTCAAAATGTGTTCATTGATCGATCATTCTTTTACAAATCATAATTTATGAATCAGTTAACAAATTTACAATACGGATGGCGACTTTCCCCTGAAGTTGCAAATGTAGGTTGCTCAAAATGAGATTTTCCGACAACCATTATTGCTGTTACTCTGTTGTTTTTAGGGAGGTTGGCTTCGTATTTTTCTTGCAATTTGCGAAGACATTTGTGGTTCGATTTCCATTCATGATTTAGATTTGCGACAAAGTTAACAACGACTTTGCCGCAATAATTGTCCACACCTGATTATTCAGTTAAAAGTTATACTGTTTGAAAGTCAAAAAATGTGAAAAAGTATATTATTTGAATTTTTTTAATAAACAAATGTTTTCGTTGATTAGTCTATATGTACTTTAAAATAGACAATTTTTTAATTAAAAATTGGAAAAACGCCAAATCCCCCAATTATTATTTTTGCATCTAACAATGTTTATAGCCTCCACAGCAAATTTACTGAAAAATTCTGGTTTTGCAACCATCTTTGTCCGAAAGAAGTATTTTGGGGATCTTTGTAAAAAGTTCGGGGAGAATTTATTTTTAGTTTAGAAAGACGATCAAGAGCCCGATGGAAAGATCAAGTGGTGGGAGACACCTCAAAACTTGGTGTCGGAGATTTTAGATGGGGCGCCGAGGATCGAGCCCTATGGAACGCTACGTTACGTTCGGCTAATGGGACAAATGTTCTGTCTGTCATACCCATTTAAGTAAGTGTTTGTGTGTGGTACTATAGCTGTTAAAAAATTATTTGAGATTTTTGCGGTATTAACTGTATTATGGTCCATGGAGGCATTACCGCATATAACGCTGAAAGCCCATGTAATTAGGTCATTGAGTTCAAATGGTATGCAACAGAAAATAGCAGATGTTAAGGACGAAAAATAAAATGGATTCAAATTAATTGAAATAACACAACTTCGAAGTTTTTTTTTAATACAAAATAAATATAATTTAATAAAAAAAAGGCAAATATATCCAATTTCACAGTGCTCATATAATTAAGTCAGTGAGCCTCCTCGCTTAACTGTTTTCTGGGTGTATCTTGGTTTGAAATTTTTTTGGTATGTAGAATACATTTGGCATAAGGATTTTCGTCATATTCGAAAACATTCAATTTGAATTTACCGCTCCAAACAATAGAATTACAAAAACATGAAAAAATAAATGTACTTCTCAAGGAATTTACAGAACTGAAGTGTTGAACTATTTCCCACAGGTTCACAAAGGTACCATAATCTTTGAAATACTGGATGGCATGGTTTACTTTTCCGGTTGGTTCGAACCGTGTTTGGTGTTTTTTAGAGGTACATGTTTCCATACGATCTTCGTTTCGCACGGAGATGAAATTTTATTCTAACCCATTTTCTCAAAATTTTTAAGTAACTAAAACTAAAAATTCGTTTTAGCTGCGGACTAGCAATTATGAAGCAGCAGCGATAAAAACCGTTTTTTAATTTTGACTAATTCCAAACAGTGACTTAATTATGAATTATGTGTGATACGGCATAATATATGTATATGATACAGTAGCCATATTTGATTGTGGACTGAAGTAACAGCGATGGACAAAATAAATCATATTCACTGTCGAAAGTGTATTTTATTTATTTATTCATACATGTATTCGAAGCCATTAGTCTTTAATCAGACAGCACTCATTGCTGTTCCTTAATGGAAAATTCATAGGAAATTTAGTAGGGAAAATTGCAAGGAATTTTCAAAGTAGTTAGGTTAAGTTAGCTTTAAGTTAGCTTCATAGGAAATTTAGTAGGGAAAATTGCAAGGAATTTTCAAAGTAGTTAGGTTAAGTTAGCTTTGAGTGACAGTCTGCCGTCAGACTCAGAGGTTTTCGTCCATTGTGATACCACAGGAACAGAAGAAAGAAGATGCCTTCTAGTTCATATCATTGAACCATCCAGATCGCTTCGAAATGCCCAATAACTGGCGAATGTGACATCCGCAAAATCAGGAAGATTCTCAGAGAAATGAGAAGCTAAAATGGGTATCGTTCTGACCGCCAGTACGAGACACACACACAAAAGATTTTTTCTTCTTCGATGTCCTCACAGCTTCTACAAAAGTTGTTACTGACAACCTTCAGTCAGTCAGCACGTTTTCTGATTAGACAGAGACCTATCATGACGGAAGCAATGACTGAGACGTGTGTTCTAGCTAGTGACAGCAGAACACACGCCGGCTTTCGCATCCAACAGATACCGGCACTTAGGTGGGGACACAATACCACATGAACCAATACCAGATGCCAATGAAATACTAAAATTTTTTAACTCTATTGGCAAAGGATTATATAGCCTGGCTGTCCTCACCACAAAAGAATAACCCATCAGTCGCGAAAACCTAGCAATAACCAATAGATTTCTCCTAGTAGAGTGAAAAATTCAAAAGTGCCAACAAGAAAACGGTTCTTAATTAGCTCGAAAAAGAATAGAAGCAACTGTGACTTGACATATACGGGAAAGTTACGACCAGGAAATTTAACAACATATTATGTGACATGGGCACAGCGATTAAGGTTGAAGACGAAACGAACAACACGGTTAACTGCTATCTGGACTGCATTCATGCTAGACAACGTCGTCCCAGAATAAACTACAAGAAAATAAAGCACAAAGGGCATATAACCGAGATGGAGCCGGACAGAGAGCGGTAAAAACAAATTGGTACTGTATAAATTCTTTAAGTACATGTTAACCTTGGAAACAACCAAGTCTACAGACTGTCAAAGAGGTCAGCTTATCATCCAACAACACAACCAGCCAATCAATTTGACTTACAAAGTTCACTTCCACGTTATTGTACCTGATGTGAACTCCTTCAAAACCAGCCAGTGAAAACATTCATTCAATGACATCAAAAATATTGTTATGGGCTTATATTTGTAATTTTACTTCTCCCATACCATTCTAAAGCTAATTTTGCACGGATCTGATATTAGGAACAGATTGTTTTTAAACAACCTGAAAACATCTGCCAATGTCTATCAAAATCAGTTCAGAATTATATAAATATAGCATACATATATAGTCGGCACCGCCTAACTTTGGCGTATCCTTACTTGCTTTACTAAACAATTGGTTATTCATTCTTCATTTTTATTCGGATTCGAAACTGGGCGTTCAGCGTCATAGGCGGACATGTTAACCTCTACGCTACGGTGCCCTCCTCTTATATATACTAGCTTGCTTATATCTTGCGAATAATTTTCAGGCCATATAGGTCGCTTTGATATTCGCGCTCACAATGATAAGAAAACAGACTGATAATACTAATCGAAAAGTCCATTGACACTCATATATATATATGAGTGGTTGCAGATATTTAATACTCTTGTACGTATTCTTATGAATAACAAAAATTATACACCCACCTACCAACAAACACAATTCTAGTAACACAATTATGTATGTATAACCAGCCGCCCGCCCTTAAGAAACCGATTGACTTTTTGCTAACAGATTTTCAATGTCACTCGTTGCTATAAGAAAATGCGTTAAACCCAACGAGAGGTGAAACTGCATACAAAAGCCACTACTTGTAATTGTTATCACTCAATGAGTATATCTCATTCTCTCCCTGCTATCTTAAACAAGGCAGCCATTTTGACAGCAAGCAGCCGGTTTTTGGCAACACAAACGAAACGTCTATCCAAGAAAGAGTCTCTCACTCAATTCAAATTTGCCATATAAGAATCGAAGAGGTTGAAAATGAATACATATAGAGAAATGGTATAAAGAGAGCAGAGAGCAGTATGAAAATATGAATAAAAGGAAACGGCCGAAAATGAACAAAGAATAGAAGAAGCAAACAGAAGATAGATAACAAAAAAATATTTGCAATGCCGGCTGAAACGGTGGGAATGAATATTGGGTGTGTGAAAGTGTAGTGTGCACATGCAAACTTCTATACATATTTACATATATAAATGCAAAACTTGCCACAAAATACGTTATGTTACGTTTATTTCGTATAATAAACCATTGCTAGCTTCAAAAATTTAAATCCCGCGATTTGTTTAAAAGCTACAATAGGCTTAAGATCAAATGGAATGGCAGCCCAGTAGGGTCTAGTTCTGCTTATCAACTGACATTGTATTGTAGCCCTTTATAACTTTCTACGTAAAACATTGCAATTCTTTTGCGATATAAATTGGAGAATAATCACTCTCTCCCAACTTCACTATGATGATTTTTAAGACACAATACCTATAGTACTATATAAGTACATACGTATAATTTCAATTTCATTTGATTACATTCCTCGCTGTTCTATTTCATTGTGAAAGCAAGCTTCGTGAATATTAAAAGTAGATCCTTAATTATATTAAATGGTGCGCAACTATTTAAATTCCAGTTACACAACCACTATATGGGCCATAGGTAATTCCTCTTAATAAGCAAGTTCGGACAACTTTTGCGAAACAAACTTAACGTAAAGGGCCTAAAATAATGGGCTGCCAACGATACTATTTTCAAAAATAAGCGCTAAACCAACTCTCAAATATTTTCCCAAAGAAATAATAAATAAACCGCTTTTAAAACTGCAAATTTTTTAAAATTATCGATATCTGAGAGAAAAATTATTGCCATTGATCGTACATATCTATATGTTGAAAAATCTTTTCTTGACACAATTATTCTAAAAATATCATACATTATACACAAAGAAATGTTCATCATTTTTGTCCATATTCACTGTGTGTGCATGAGATACCCACAAAGCAACTACTAAAAATATTGAAATATTTTTACATTTACGCTTCTGAAATGCAATGAATCACTCTATCTTTTACCAGCTACAAATAAGGAAAACACATAGTAAACATATTATCTTCATATGCTAAAAATATGGTAGGATACATAGCACGTACACATTATATTTAATTCAAGATCTAAGAATAGATCTTTCCTAGTGTTCAAGAGAGGACACCACAAGTTATATATGTGCATATAAAGACACACACACTCATGAGACTATGACGAGGCACCGATTTACACTGATATCCATTAGTTCCAGGGAGTTGCTTGTCAAGAAGATATTTATTATCATCACTGTTAATATTTAAAGTTTAAAATTTTATTTCAATGTCACTGAATTCAATTTTGCTAGATGCAATATATTCTGCATTGCATACACACATGTGCATATTATTAACAAGACGTCTTTGGATATGGACATTGAGTTATCTTGCGAATGGACAAGTAAAAAAAAAACTTCTACTGCTTGTGTAGAGCGCCATTGGCTCCAACGAAGTATTGTCGCAATCGCTGAGCAAAGGAAATAAATGAAAATTATAATCGGTGGGGGTAAACTAACGCGAAGATAGCATATTATTGGTGGTGGTTGTAGTATTGGGAGTTTAGTAACTGGTGGTGGTGAGTCCGCCGTAAAGGGCGTTTTTTTTGCTTATATTGTCGTAAGACCAAATAATATAATTGAGGTGTCGCAAAGTTTTTCGTAGAATTTTCAACAACACAATACACGTTGTTAACATTGACTTGATTTAAAAGCGTATAATGTGTGTATCGAAAAGTCGCACAGGAGGCACACCCATATATTGGTTACTTATAATTGACACTCACCTCGAAACCTTTGGAAGATGCCCAAAGATTTCCGTCGTGACCGGCGATGCAGGCTTTGGTGACGCATTGCGAGGCCATCAATTGGTTATCAACATAATCTTGCCAGCTCATGTTTGACTGCTAGTTTTTATTTATCTAATTGGAAATCGGTGGAAAATGACGCGTCAAAACTTTATATATAGCCAATGATACTTTTTTCTCCGGTCAATACTGTTAAAAATAGAGAATCGAAAAAAATTAACGTTAATAGACGTATATATTTTTATATATATAATATAATCATTTTAAATTTAGTTTTAAAAGTGTATCCTTCATTTCTTACTTTCTTTTTTACAATGCCAACGCAACTGCGATCTGACAAGTTAGTTCAATCAACAACAAAAGCAACCCGAGTTAAAATGTACCGAAAATTTTTCCAGACTGCCGCACACAACAATTTCACTCAACCAACTGAAACGAATATGATAAATAGGCGACAACGGCGAGCATTTTCCCCCACATCATACTCACTTCCATCCACTCAATTCTCTTTGTCCATTTTATTTCTATGTTGCGTTGCGTGACTCAACACGGCCCCGCCGACATGAATCAGAGTTGAAAATATGGAATGGTGATTCAGAGGGATAAAAGGATAGGAATACGTTCACTTTAGTTAATTTTTTTTTTTATTTTTATTACGTTTGAAACTTCTATATTCAATTCAGTTTACTCAAGATGAAAACCATTATATTTATGGTCTAAATAAAATCCGCGCATACCCAAGTACATACATAGATGTGTATATCTAAAATAAATTGTGTGTGATTTTGTTCTCTCGCCTACGCAGTTGCAGTTTGCATTTTTACCTAACCTAGTATCAAAAAAGAACCAACTTACTTTGATATCAACTTTAGCTTCCTTTATGGCACAACACGGGTTTAAATTCACAAATTCACGCTCAAATTCTCAAAGGTTTTGAGATTTTACTTAAAATTGATAGGATAGAATATGTCGCTCAAGACCACAAGAATGAATGACAATGAATGAATGCAGAGAACGATGCTGAGGGTTTTCACCGGCGACGAGGCTTGTCGGCTCAGCCGATTCAAAAATTCAGGACGGCGGGTGCATAATTAACATTTTTGGTGATTTATCGTTCAATTATGTTGGACGAAAAATATTCAGAGAAAAAAGAATAGACATGGGAGAAGAATGTCAAAATGTTAGTATTGTTACATCAGGTCAGCCGTTTTTTTCGCTGAATTCGGCGGCTCAATTTAAGCCTCGCGAGTCATTGAAAACTGTGGCGGCCGGTTGGAGTAACAAGAGCTGGCGGCGGCGCGCCGACGGCTGAAATCAGTTCGGTTTCCTACTAATAAAATAAAAATTTCCAGAAGCTATTTTTTTTGGGAGAGGAAAAGTTCATCTTATAAGGAATCTAACTACCAATTGGTCGATGGCGGACTGTGCGGCAGGGACAACAGGATCACTCTCTCTAACGAAAGTGGTGGGAAGCAACGACCGTTCATACAGAATGTCATGGGAGTAAATTTAGAAAATGTGCGACCACTCGTTAGCATGCCAGTCGATAAGTTGATTATCGATTTTCTTTATGCGGAGTTTACATGGCATCAAACGATACAACTTTATAGGCCATTTATACGGCACATCATGCTCGATGTTGTCGTGTGTACGTGTTGATTATAGAAGATGTCGTGTAAACGATGCCTACACGATTTGACTGAACACTTTCAATGATATGGCGCAGATTTCAAATCGTATCAAATGTGTAAGTCATACACAGGATCACAAACTAGATCCTAAAGCAACAACGCCCTAGATGTAAGTCGAATAAAGTTTTCCAAGAAAAACCTCAACCCTCTATATTTTTTTCTCTTGTTTCCAATAAATCAATACGAAGCATTCTGGAGATCTGCCAACGATTACCAATGCCGGCACGACGACCAAAGTTGGTTGTAGTGCTTTGTTAGGAATCCAGTTAAGTCTTATCAAGAAACAGAGTAAACGTTTATACGGTTGAAACTTAGGGAATATAATGGTTCGCGTCTAGCTACCTCATTCACTCAGAGAACTTAATTCCGCCATGTGTCCAGCGCAATGGATCCTCAGGACTTTCAGTAGTGAGAGCGGCAGCTCCATCACATCTAGGAGAGATCCTCTGAACATACCAAGTTACCTAGTATTGGAGAATAGTACAAACTTGATCTTTCCGGGGTTTACGTCAAGTCCATTGGCCAATTTTGGTGGCATAATATATGCACTTTGAATGACGGCTACACACCAAGATGACAACGTCATCCTCGTAGCCAACAAACTTTAACCGTCCTTTTCAAATGACCTGATAATCACACAGATATTCAAGAGCCAAAAAGGGGTACACAACCCCTTCTATTTGAGCTATGTAATATCCCGCCTATCAACATCAGAATTCACTTGGTAGATATCTACGGCTACAATAACCTTATGAAAACTATTTAAACCTGCCATCTTGGTGGTTTTGTGGGTAGAGCCTCTGGAGCCAATTGGAATTTTGAACATATTAAAATATGAGTTTTCTTACTTGACACTCAAAAATTAATAAACTTCTTTCTTCATGCTCTGATTGGTTGAAGTAACTTTGCCAAAAATTTAAAATGTCATGGCGAATCGACATTTGTTCGCCCTGTTTACAAATTTTGACATACCAAGTTCCCAAAAAAGATGATTTGTTGTAGCGAATCGCCTATGCGGCTACCTTATTAAATACGCCTTGATAAACCCCAAAATGTGTACTATTTTCCCAATTCATGCTGGGATATTAAATACTTTACTGGATTCCTTAGAAAGCACCATATGCAAGTTTGGACGTCGTGCACAGAAAAAATTAAAAACTATGTATAATTAAGAAATCTGTACATTCAATTGAAAAATTAGCTGAAATCGGACCCATAAAAAATTTGTATTATTGAAAAATAAAAACCTTGAAGTCCGGCCTCGCACTATGCCCACCCAAGCTTTGACTATGGATCCAAACGTAATTTCAATAGAACGCCAAAAACCACACACATGGACACTGCTTTACTTATTTCATTCAGCCGGGTTCTCCCTTATTAATAAAAAAAGGAGCTAGCATGCCATACCAAATAAAACTATTTATTACACATTAAAAAGGCAATAATTATCAATAAAATATGCTGACTACACAATCCAGCATAAAAAATTAATCCAAAAACAAATATTAATACATAAAATGATTTGCTCCTACAAGCGAATAATACCTAAATTTTATTATAGGAAGGCTAATGTTCTTTTTAGGCTTAATGACTAGAATAAGAGTCGGGATATTTTGCTCTGCTAATGATATGACCCAAACTAGGCCTATTACTCTACTTCATCACTACTAAAAGAGCTCTTTGAATTGGATAATACTGCGAACAATTTTCCGCGTTTAAGGCCGGTACTACATTCGGTTTTCGCGTTGAATCTCCATATAAAAAATAAAAAGAACATTTTGCCGAAATGTGTTCGTTTCGTCATACTTGTTTTTTCATCTCGGGAAAATTTACATTTCGGGACGCCCATTGAGAGTACAACCACAGTCGCTGTGCAACAAGTCATTTTCTTACGTGGGTGTTTGTTAATGTTAGTGATGTTGCTCACATGTATTTACTCTGGTTGGAAAAAAAATAGTGTTTGTGGATGCATAAATAAAAAAGAATACTACAAAATCTAATTATTTTTACAAATAAATGCTGAATTTGTCTCTTTTTAAATTGTTTCGTGTTTCATTATATATTAATTACGAAGGGGTTGGTTTTAGTTGAAATTACAAAAACACATGAATTTCAGTACGACCCATGCACTCACATTTGTGTGTACACATGCTTATAAGCAGCTGATAATTTGTTTGATGCCATATTAATTTTTATATGTAAATGGCAACATTTTGGTCAAAGAAACCCAAAAAAATCAACCTTGCCAAACCACCGAAAGAACGATTTTTGGAAATTTTTCTGTAAAAAAGAACGTAGTACCTGCCTTAAAAGTCGATTAAATTTTTTCGTAAAAAAAAACGTAGTACCAGCCTTAAAAGTCGATTCAATTTTTTCGTAAAAAAGAACGTAGTACCAGCCTTAAAAGTCGACTTGGACTTTTCCACACACAAAGCCGAATAATTGATTACTCGAAAATCGACTTTTAGATCTCTGGATTCTATTATTCGATTCATCGTACCGTGATCCAAGCAAGCCGGTCCACTGAGCGGATGCTGAAACGTTCGATCAACTCTAGCTCTATTGTCATATGAAGAGCGTTTCTAGCTAACATTGTTTTTATGTGGCATGCATAACAGACACTTGCTTTGGCACAAGTGACATTTGAGTACCAAATTTAGGGTCTCGTCCAATTCTCTGGACCTCACCTTATAAGTGCATCCTGTTAGGGATATGAAGTGAAATTGAAAAGTTGACTTTTTCGGATTATCAAGAAGACGACTTTTCTACTTTTGTCGATTTTCAAAAAGTCGACCTTTTGACTTTAAGGTCGATTAGTCGACTTTTTAATTCAGTAAAAGTCGACTTGGACTTTTTCACGCACAAGGCCGAATAATCGATTACTCGAAAATCGACTTTTAGATCCCTGGATTCTATTATTCGATTCATCGTACCGTGATCCAAGCAAGCCGCCGACTTTGGCGCTACGCTAACAAGGAGACAGAACGCATAGAAATCGCCGGACAAACAATAACCAGAAAATTGGACTCGCAGGACAGTCCACGAACCTGGTGATATTGACTGAGATTCCTAGAAAGAAAATTAAATAAATTGCAGAACTTCTTGGTAAGTTAATTACATTAAATATTATTAGCAAAATTTCAGTTGAGTTATGAATGTTTTTGTGTGTGTTACTATTTTAATAATTAGCTACAAACTTATTTGAGCAACCAAAAAAAAACACAAAGAACAAGGAAGACGCCGCCGCACAGGAAAGCTCTGATCACCACACAGGCTGGAATATTGGGGTCCAACCTGTGTGTTCATTGCAGTCACGAGAAGGTTACAGGGCGCATCCGTAGGTTGCAGATTGTGCAATGCTCAATACGGAGTAGCTGCAGCGGTATCGAGCGGAGTCTCAGTGAAAGGTCGGGCGCCACTGGCTCTTGCAGAAATACTGATATGCTCGATATGACAAGGCGAGTTATTGGCGTCTTTAAATAACCAATGGCCACCTTGTTCCCCCAGCGACCGGTCCTGCGCCTTTGGACCGGAACGAAATTGCTCACAGGTTGCGGATGTTGAAATGCTCAATACGCAGTAGCTGCAACGGCAGTCGCGGACAATCAGTGGTATCGAGCAGAGAGTCTCAGTGAGATCGGGCGTCACCGGCTCTTGCACAAATACTGAGTGCCTACGATGCTCGATATGACATGACGAGTTATTGGCGCCTTTAAATAACCGGAATGCTCAATACGCAGTAGCTGTAACGGCAGTCGCGGACAATCAGTGGTATCGAGCAGAGAGTCTCAGTGAGAGGTCGGGCGTCACCGGCTCTTGCACAAATACTGAGTGCCTACGATGCTCGATATGACATGACGAGTTATCAGTGAGAGGTCGGGCGTCACCGGCTCTTGCACAAATACTGAGTGCCTACGATGCTCGATATGACATGACGAGTTATTGGCGCCTTTAAATGACCAATGGCCACCTTATTCACGCGGCGACCGGTCCTTTGGATCGGAACGAAATTTCTCACAGGTTGTGGATAGTGGAATGCTCAATATGGAGTAGCTGCAACGGCAGCCGCGTACAATCAGCGGTATCGAGCGGAAAGTCTCAGTGAGAGGTCGGGCGCCACCGGCTCTAACACAAATACTGAGTGCCTGCGACGCTCGATATGACAAGGCGAGTTATTGGCGCCTTTAAATAACCAATGGCCACCTTGTTCCGCGGCGACAGGTTCTTTAGACCGGAACGATATTGCTCATATACAGGAGCTTGACGAGGATCGCCACTTCCGCATAAAAATGTGGCTACAACAAGACCCTGCTTTGTTTTTCCACGATTAAGTATCGAGCAGAGAGTCTCAGTGAGAGGTCGGGCGTCACCGGCTCTTGCACAAATACTGAGTGCCTACGATGCTCGATATGACATGACGAGTTATTGGCGCCTTTAAATAACCAATGGCCACCTTATTCACGCGGCGACCGGTCCTTTGGATCGGAACGAAATTTCTCACAGGTTGTGGATAGTGGAATGCTCAATATGGAGTAGCTGCAACGGCAGCCGCGTACAATCAGCGGTATCGAGCGGAAAGTCTCAGTGAGAGGTCGGGCGCCACCGGCTCTTACGGTAATTATTTTAATATTTTAATTTCCCTATACCTTAATATACCTATGTATTCCGTATGTTACATCAGCAAAATATTATTTATCCATTTTAATATATATTTATATTACAGATATATAGGATTTGGAATTAAAATGCCGAAGTCAAAGAAACAGTCTAGTTCTAGCGATAGTGATTCTGGGCCAGATGATGTAAGTTTAAATTGTAGTTTTGAATTTGTGATATTGTAAGTCTGATAGTTTGGTTTGTAGCGCGCACCACCAGCCAAAAAGTCAAAAGAGCAAAATGCTAAGGAAGACAAAAAAGATGCGGTTAATAATCAGTGGACTTTGGAAAAACTGCGCCAAATTCGCATAAGCGAATTTAGGGGTCGGAAGTTAATAGATATTCGCGAATTTTACGAAAAAAATGGAGAGTTGTTGCCAGGAAAAAAAGGTATTTCGCTTTCTATCACTCAATGGAAACGACTTCTTGAAGTAGCTGATGAAGTAAATCGAGCCATAGAGGGGTAAGATGATGTGTTGACTGCTGCTTCACTATATAGGTATATAATCTTGTATTTATGAAAAGAATTTCCAGTTTACGTTAAGATTCAGTATACTGTTGTTTTTAGCTTTTTTTTAGCACTGTAAGATCATTAAAAATTTTTTGAACCTGAACCTCAAAAATATGTTCTTTAAAAAATGTATATTTTCCTATCGAAACTCCACCAACAGAAAAGGTTATAAAAATAAAAATGTTACTTTCTACCAATAATATATGATTGATTGTCCAATTCATTGCTAACAAATTCGGACGTATGTTGGAGGCCATAGGAGAAGCCAGCCTTTGCAACTTAAAAGAGGAGTTCCACAAGGTTCTATTTTGGCACCGCGGTTTTTATCGTTGTATTAAGTGAAAAATTGGTAGGTGTATTATCTCCTGGTAGGTTGACCTCAAATATTGGTACGTTTTTTTCAACATATGTATAAATACCAAGATAATTCAATCACATGGCAGCCGGTAGTACATACCGTCTTGACACGATGGAGTCCTTCATCGGCAAGGGCTGCCGCCTCAGTGTACAACTTACTGCTATAACAACAACACAGTCAAAACCTACGGTTGTTATTTTTGTAGCAGTTTGTTGTGTTCTATCTTTCGTCTGCTTGATTACTTTGTGTGTCAAGATCCAGGAACTCTGCGAGAGGGATAGGGTGCGTCCAGAGGGATCTGGCTGGGCAGTTGAACGTGACGTGTATCGTGTGGTCCCTGATCAGATTTGGGACATATATCTTGCACGTCGGCATCAATCCTTGCTCTTCTGCCTTCTGGGTGGTGGGTATCTATCCACAATATGATGATTTAGATGGTCTCTGCGATAACAGCCCAAAAGGTATTGCTTAGACAGCATGTAGATATGTCTTTGCAATGGTAGGATCTTTGTCTCCTGATGGAGATTTGTCCCCGGAGGAGACAGTCCATCGCAGTTCGGAGGGCGGCATTCTGACAACAGAATATTATCCAACTGCATGTCACAGAGCTGACGAGACCACACTGGCGCTGCACAACTTACGACTGACCGGCCAATTGGTTTCTACGTGATCAACAAAGGTTCTTTGTCTGCACCCCAAGTGCTGCCGGCAAGTGACTTGAGCACTTGATGGTCGGAATCATTCCTTCATCGACCATCACAGTCAGCTCGGCATTTACCTCACGCGTATTTGTAGTGAACAATGTTGCTGAAGAATTGTTGGCAGATATTTTAAGATTTCTTGCAGCGAAATATGAGGCAAGTTCGTTGAGGTATACGTTCAACCTGTCGCAGATGTCAACAATGGGTGGAGGGCCATGATGCCATGATCGTACAATTGTACACATATGATACGATCTCTATGCCGTCTATAGGGGCTGGAATGGAAGATAGGTGGAGGTTAAACAGTGCTGGAGGTATCACTCCGCCTTGGGGAACTCCCTGTTTCACTCTACGGTGCTTTGACTTCTTATCCTTAATTCCACAAATGACTGGCGACCACACAGACAATTCATGATCGAGCATTTCAGGCCGGGCTGGAGGGACGTGTTGGCGATGTCCTCAAATAGTTTGGCATGGCTGACCGTGTCGAATGCCTTCGATGGGTGCTACGAGGACCGTCCTATCGGCAAATGTGTGCGGTGATAGGATGCAAAGCAGTTCTCGTGCTTCGAAATCCGTGTTGATGCTCGGCGAATGGAAGTTCTCCTACGAGGCTCGGTACGACTAATGCCTCAAGCGTCTTTGCTACAGGTGAGAGGAGGAATATCGGTCTGTGCGACTCCCCAACATCGGGCCCTTTCCAGGCTTCAGTAGCGGGATCACTCTGCCCATTTTCCAGACATGGGGAACTATAAGAGTGTTCAAAGACAAGTTGAGGACAGTAGTAAGGTACTCAACTCCAGGTAAATTCAGATTCTTCAGAATCAGTGGAGAGTTTCCGTCGGAGCCCAAAGCCTTGGATGATTTGGCGCCACGGATAACATTCGTAACTTCGCCCACTGTTATATATTACTGTGATGGCTGTCCATCGGCTCGGAGACTACGGTTACGGTGAATGGCTCTCCTCCTTGCCCTGTCACTCTCGGGATGCACAATAATTTAACGGTTGAACAACCTGGCGCTTCTCTTCGAATCAGTCACGTTTACGTCGCCAAAAGTGATTGAGGTCTTGTTATCCCGTCTACCGGAGTTCGAGAGGGACTTAACAGTAGACCACATCTTGCCTAAACCGGTGCCTAAGTTACATTGCTCCAAGTGTTCCAGCCACAAATTACGCCTATGTTCGTTGACTACCCTGTTTATTTTCAGATTCAGCTCGCTGCTACCCCTCCTCGTACTCCTAATGGGGCATCCTCTTTCACCGTGCAAATGTAGAGCCTCAAATCTGCTCTGTCAAAGCTATGCAGTACCGGACCTGACTGCTATCCCCTTGCACTCCATGTAAGGCTCACTAGCGCCAGGCGCAGGCGAGATGAGTCTATATTTACCTCTATTCCTTGAGCGATTCGTACGTAGTACATTGTATCCGTGATATCTGTGCAAGCTGCAGGTGTTGGTCAGCTTTGTCTTCCGGATTGCTGCGACCAATATGTTCATCCGACTAATTAAATCCACAATCTCGTCGATTTTCCCTAAAAGACCGTTGCAATTTAATTGCAAAAATGATACACTTCTCGGCACTGGGCTGACAATATTGGGGCTGGGATGCTTCTGTTGCGTATATTGCCGCACGGGAGAGGTCCGGGCGGTCACACATTCCGACGACGAGGACACAGAAGGCGACGACGTCGACGACGTTTATGACCCATTGCTGTCTATGATCGCACAGCACCTTGCAACATATTCAATATGACTACTCCCGTAGTGATGTAGAGGCCACACAAGATCGGAAATGTACCCACTCCATGCATCGATTTAACCTCACCAACACCGACCGGTGATGGAGGAGTGGAGTGCGGCAAGTGATAGCATGTGTAGGGCATGTTGGGAAGATGATGAGACGTTGGAGCATTTCCTTTGTCATTGCCTGGCTTTCGCGTCTAACAGATAAAATCGGTGCGGAAGGTAATAGCATGTGTAGGGCATGTGGAGAAGATGAAGAGACGTTGGAGCATTTCCTTTGTCATTGCCTGGCTTTCTCGTCTAACAGATACCGGCCTTAGGTGGAGACACAATACCAGACATGAACTAACTTAGGGGAGTGGTATTGAAAACAATTAAGGATTTTATAAGAAGCTCAAAATTCCTAACTTATAATTTTCTTTTTAGAGGTTACTTCATAGTTTTTAGAGCACACAACAAGCCGATTACTGGCTTAGGTGTATGTCTATAGTGGCATGGGGCTGCACCCTCTTTTCAACCTAACTTAACCTAAACTATATCTAAATTTGAACCGACTTTATTGAAATTTTGGACACATATGAGGACGTCAAATTAAACACCTCACGCAAAATTCCGATTTTGACGAAATTATGCACACATATGACGTTAAATAAAACACCCCATGCAAAATTTAGTAAAGATTGGACCAAAATTGTGGCTTCTACGCCTTAAAAGTCCATATCGGATGAAAGATATATGTGGGATATATCTAAATCTGAACCGATTTTATTCAAAACAACAATAGCGTTCATCCTTGGCCCAAAAAAATTAAATGTGAAAAAGTTTGTGACAATCGGACAATAAATGCGACCTGTACCTTGAGCACAAGAATACATTGACAGACAGTCGAACATAGCTTAATCGAATCAGGATTCTAAGCCGAATCAGGAAGTGATTCTATCGATGGTTCTTGCTCTTCTCCTTCTTAGCGTTGCAAACAAATGCACAAGCTTATAATACCCAGTACCACAGTGGTGATGTATGGTATAAAAAGGATAAACACGTCCACTGAGGCTCCAGCCCTTGCCGAAGAAGGATTCCATCGGGTCAATCCGGTGCGGACAACCGGCTACAATGGGATTGTGGTGATAACTAACTGTCGTTCCAATGAGTGAGTCCCAATTTTTTAAATCAAAGTATTCTTTTAACCTCTTGTTGGAATTTCAATCAAAATCCTCTGATCATCATAAAATATTAAAATAAAAATCGCAGGGTTTCTAGATCATCTTGCGATTATTACTATTAAAAATTAGGTCTGATTTGGCAGAATGTTGTGTTTGTCAAGTCATTCTAAGATTTTTAGCAGATTGTTTGCATTAGAGTGATCTATGAGAGTTGACATCGGCTCATTTTGTTTGGAGATAGGACATCCTACAAGGATGTGAGAAATACTTAGTTCCTTGTTATAGTTACCACATTGAATGGTAGTGGAATTATTATAGTAATGTGTGTTAAAAGCAGTTTTCCCAACTCGTATGATGGCTTGTATTATGCACTGGTTGCGTGCGTTATATACATTATATATAAGGTTCTATTCAATATTTCATAGGTATGCAAAATTGAAGTCTGAATAGATTTCATCATTGATTCCAATTATTGAAGAAGTACGTGTTCTCGGTGGTGTAGGGTATTATATAGTCGGCCCCGTCCGACTTTTTCCTTTCCTTACTGGTTTTTAATTTAATTTGCTCATTTATCAGTCAAGTCGTTAGACCTTATACGACTAAAACACTATAAAATGCACAATTCATAAAAGTTTTCTTAACAATAAATCAGGAATTAAATACTATTCAAAAATACTTAATCTCACAAATTTAACTAATATAACAAATAAAAAGTTAACATTAAAAATGTTTCTTAAAAATAAATCAGGAATTATACATACTCAAAAAAATGTTTACAACTTTCTGAAAAAACTTTTGAATTTACATAAAATTTAACAATAATATTTTATGTTTCCATAACAAGTGGCATTTTGACTGTGTCTTTAGTAGCTTTATCTGCAGCTTCATTTCCAGTTATATTAATATGTGATGTCACCCAAAGTATAAGCATAGCCGTAGTAAAGTTATAGTTAAGAATACTATTATAAATCTCATTATTATTGTGCGACATGGTCGTAACCGCGCTAAGGCTATCCGAACATATCATAGTTTTTGATGTGTTCCATAGCAGCATAAAAAGCAAACAATTCAGCACAGAAACTTCCAACTTCTGTTTAATAAGATGTTACATAGTTTTTAGTTTATTTTAAGATATGTGTTCTGTTGTGGTTTTATTTCTAACATAACTTATTTTTGGAATTTAATTAATAAGAGTTATGCCTTAAATTCAATTGATACAAATTGATGTTGAAAAAAAAACTTGTTACTCCAGCCGGTCGGTCTCGAGAAAATTAATCCAAGAATGTGAAAACTTTAATTGTTCACAGGAATTAAACTGACATCGCAGGGTCTTCTCCTACTCACATGCAATAATTCTGACTTGCTTTCTGGCATTATAGCACAATGCTCAGAAGCCCAATGCTGAATCCTGCTCTCAAAGAGCCGTGGGGGATCCAGATGCAATATCAAATATGTTGTCTGCATAAATGCCTACATAGTCAATACCCCGTTTTCTGTGGATTTAGCTAAGGAGTTAGCATAGATAGAGAAGAGTAAAACATATAGTGGTGAGCCTAGTGGTTCTCTATTCTGAAGAGATGACTGACCTGAAAGATGTCTATCAACTTTGACAATAACATTGCTACTAGTAAGGAATGAATGTATTGTATTAACTTGGGTATTATTGAGGCTACACCCCAGTCATGCAGCTCGTTTAGAAAAAAATATAGCGCAACTCTACGACAGCCTCTTCGATATCTTCAGACACCACAATGCTATGTCCGCTAGCTGAGAGATTCCGTCTGAGTATGTGCTCTATTTGGTGACCTATGATATGCTGAGGATTATATTAAAATCACCTATACTTAAGGGTATTTAAGGGCTGCCGCCTCAATGTACAACACACTGCTACAACAACAACAAGATATGTTTATGGTATCAAGAGATATGGAAGTGTTTATTTGTTCACAACAAATTTGCATGGGATTGCTTTTGGTGGTTTACTAAATATACGAACACTCAATGATTCATAAGCTTGTGTACATCATATCTCCCGAAAACATGTACAACAAACTCAAAATTGGTCTCTCTTAATATCTGAATGACAATTTTTCTACAATGCTATTCGTCTCTGGTACTCCCTGCCTCCTCAAATTCAAATAAATTTAAAAAAAGCTTTATATGATCATTTTTAATATGTTTTCATTTAATTGGGATTTGAACCCGTATGCTACGCAGACGATGTTATAATACTTCTAAGACGATGTTATAATACTCGAAAGGGTCTTGCATATTGCATATGACTGGGCTAGACCCAGAGGTCTCAATGTTAACCCAGAGAAGACTGAAATATGCCTGTTCACAAGGAAGACGAAGGTGGGCCAATTTAACGCACTACGTTTCCTCAATAAGACGATTTTGATATCTGACAAGGTCAAATATTTAGGCGTGATCTTGGACAGGTAATTCGAGGATAGTCCATTGGCTCTACAGGAGCGTGATTAGACCAATAATTACTTACGCCTCAGCAGTTTGGGGGACTGCTATGGTGAAAAAGAGCAACAGTTCAGTTCAGTTCAGATAACATGTTGGCTTGGCATAGGCGGAGCGATGAGGACCACGCCCACTAGGACACTAGATATCCGACCCATTGACATACAGGTTAAGTGTGAGGTAGCCACTACGGCTATGGGACTTAATGCGATGGGGGAATGAATTGAGGATGGGAGCAGCTCATACCATCGCGGTATAATCGAGGCGACGATAGGAAACCTGGAAGGAAGGGAAGAGGTTTTCGATCGGATACCTGAGATGAACCTTGAAGTTGAGTGCGAGGCACTGCTGTCATCGGCACAGTCTTTGATTGACGGAATCCTAGTATTGCCATCTGGAAGATCATGTTACACGGATGGATCAAAGCTAGAGGACAGAGTGGGCCTGGGGGTCTGCATTGAGAGCCTAAGGACTGAGATTTGCTTTAGAGTGTGTCACCATAATACGGTCCTGCAGGCGGAGATCCGGGCGATCACAGAATGCGTGAAGAGGTGTGGTGCTAACGCGAGAACGTCTAGTGTGAACATCTTTACCGACAGTAAAATTGCCATAAGGACAATAACAACCAGGACGGTAAGGTCACGAACATTCTTGCAGTGTAAGAAGGAGATTAACGCTTTCTGTGAGGATGGCAAAATCCGTATCGTTTGGGTGCCGGGCCATAACGGAGTAAGGGGAAATGAAAGGGCAGACGATTTGGCGGTGAAGGCCAGAGGACTGCCGTCAATAAACTTGGTTAACCCGAAGCCTTTCGGGTCGACGCAGTCCGAGTTAAGGGAGTGGGCGACGAATGCGCATGCAACATTGTGGAACAGCGAAACGGTCGGTAGGACGGCTAAAATACTATGGGGGGATCCAGATCGTGAGAAGACGAGGCTATTACTGAAAGATAGCAAGAAGGATGTCAGTATAGCTATTGGTATCATAACGGGACACATAGGACTACGAGCTCACTTATGTAAAATCGGTGCGGCAAATGATAGCATGTGTAGGGCATGCGGGGAAGTTGATGAGACGTTGGAGCAATTTCTTTGCCACTGCCCGGCTTTCGCGTGTAACAGATACCGGCACTTAGGTGGAGACACAATACCAGACATGAACCAACTTAGAGGAGTGGTATTGAAAACAAATAAGGATTTTGTAAGTAGCACGGAATTCCTAACTTAAATTTTCTTTTTAGAGGTAACTTTATAGTTTTTAGAGCGTACAACAAGCCGATTACTGGCTTAGGTGTATGTCCATCCGGTATAATATCTGCACCCTCTTTTAAACCTAACCTAGTTAATAATTAAAATCCCTGTATTTTTTTTATTATGGTTTCTATTGAAGCAATTATATTTATTTACCACAATTTTATTTATTAAATCAACTTTTGTAGCAATTTATTTTACCAACAAAATATTTCACATACTATAGTTATAAGATTCAAAATATTGTTGTATGTGAAAATAAAAACAAATAAACAAAAAAAAAATCCTTTCGAGTGCCGTAGGGTATAATTTCTTGAGTTAAAAGTTTTTTTTCGCGTCATTTAAATGTTACCATGAATATTTATGAAATTTTAACACGTCTTTCGCGTCATAATAATAATTTGTTTCAACAGTTAAAGGAAATAGTGAAACCCAGAACACACAATAGTTATTTCCGCCGGACATTTGGATTTCCTTCCTTGTTTCGATTTCAAGGTACTGCAATTGTTACCAGAACATTTTGATGGCACAGACGTCATATCGGTTAAGAGAGGTTCGTCGAACCCTAATGAATTTGCATTTATCTGCCTAAGGGATTTCTATACAAATTGATCTTTAACGCTTAACAATGTTTGGGAATATTTTTTTATTTATTTATTTCTACACAAATTAATGTTTAACGCTTAATGTTTGGGAATATATGGGGTGATTTTTTAGCTATTACCTTTTTGGCGGCACTGGTTTAAACAGCTCACGCACGTTTCGTGTTTTGTTTCACTGCCAAACATCTACAGTTTGGTCTATCATTTATCGTCTAACAAACGAACAAGCTTGCAAATTATTGACTTTTATTATCAAAATGTGTGCACTGTTAAGAAAGTTCATCCCGTGTTTCTTCTATCTTACGACGAATCAAATGTTTGACTTAAGAAGATCAGCGGGAAGCATTGCAAGAGCTACCAGTTCATCCAGAAAAAGTCACCGTTTGGTGCGGTTTATGGGCTGGTGGCATCATTGAACCGTACTTCTTCGAAAATGATGCGAATCGTAACGCAACTCTACCATATGATAGGGATATACTAACTTCGTCAAACAGTTTGTAACACATCGAAATATTGATATGATAACCTACAAAGTATATATATTCTTGATCGTCTTGACATTCTTAGTCAATTTAGCCTCTCAGTCCGTCTGTTTGTCTCTAACCTTCGAAGGAGTAAAGTTAGGCACTTGAAATTTTGCACATATAATTCCTATTTGGTTAAGGCCGATTTGGATTGAAAATAGGTCATATCGGCGCTTGCCGGTGAAGGACTTCATCGGATCATACGGTACGTACAACCGGCGGTGCCACGTATAGTCTAAAACGGTATATAACCTGACATAGCTCCCATATAAACCTATCTCTCGATTTGACTTTTTGAGCATGTAGTGCAAAGTATTTATCGATATTTCGTGTATAGAAATCGTGTTTTGGTTCTCATTTCATTGAAATGCAAAAAATTTATGAATTAATTTAATAAAAAAAAACTGAAACCAAGCTAGAATTTAAACCCAGCAAAATACAATAGTAAAACAGTTAAAATTTCAGAGAAACTTTTATCAAAATATTGTTTTTAGAGAAAATATTATTGGTGTGTTGTTTTTAAAGAATCTTTCAATAATTTATTTCACAAAAATTTCATTGAAATTTAAAAGCAAAAATAAAAAAAGTTTTATTAAAATTTCGTCTTTGAAAAAAAATTCAATGATTAGTTCTGGTAGAATGACAAAAATTAAATTCATTAACAAGAAAAATTGGAGACTGACATTTCAATAACTTAAAAAGAAACAAAAGCAAACGATAATTAATATACGACGGGAAATCACAACCGAGAAAACGACACACATAGGGAGTTATATGAACACGACGACCTACACCGTAAACAAAACGAATCATATTGTTAAAAGCGACCAGAATACGATGCATGCACCCTTGCGACGCACTGGAGTACACCTCCAGACAATATAAAATGGCCGCCAAAACTAATGCATGCGCCAAACGCTCCCTCACAAAGAGCGGTAAATATAAACTCGTGGTATACAGGCTTCTTAAAGAAAAGTTAACCTTAGACACCACGGAACTAACGTGCCGATCAAACCGAAGCCTGTCATCCAGCTGAACACCAAGACAATCAATGCTTTGCACAAATTCTATATCTACATTATTATATCTAACACTAACATGATTGTGACAGCCCGAAGATAAAAAAGGGCTTTAGTTTTAGAAGCGTTAACACTGAACCTATTCTCCGCCATCCACTCACGTAACGACTCCATCGCAAAATTAATTTTCGTCTGAAAAACATTCAAAAATCGGTTATCACCCTTAAAAAGCAATTGGATGTCATCAGCATATGCAAATGGAGTGCACCAACAATCCAGACGAGAAAAACATCATTGACAAATAACACAAAAAGATGTGGACCTAATACTGAACCCTGAGGAACACCGCTTCTTACAGAAAGAACACTACTACATTTACCATCAACACAAACAAACTGGCTCCTACCTGTAAGATACGAGCATAACAATGTACATGCACTGGTCGAAAACTTATAAACGGACTTTAATTTACTAAGAAAAAGGCCATAATCCACTCTGTCAAATGCCTTTTCCAAATCTAAAGACAATAGCACGCAAAATCGTGATCCACGCATGTTTGACCGGATAGAATCTGTCAAACCCAATAACAATGGGGCTGTACTCCTACCTCGCCTAAATCCACACTGGGCATCACAAATAAAACAATTACTTTCCAAATAGCCAGACATTTGACATTTAATAACATGCTCGACAATCTTAGAACAAATAGGTAAAATAGAAATCGGACGGAACTCCTTCAGAGCGTGATAAGACTGTTTTTTCCCAACGGGCACTATTTTTGGCTAATTTCCAATCGGACGGAAAAGAAGAAGTTAACAAAATAGAATTTACAAGATGTAACAGATGACAAGACACAAGACACAAGAGGATAGACTTTCTTAAGAAATTTTAATGAGAAACCATCTCCACCTGCTGCATTGGACTTAATGGCAGAAAATTCCTTATCCAACTCCCACAACTCCACACGTTGAAAAGCAAAACCACTATAGTCATACTCCCCGAGAGAACTACTTTGGGAGTCCAATTGGTTTCTATTAAAGGTCGTATTCAAATCCTCCACATTCAAATCACAATCATACGGCCTGCAACTGCCAAGTCCATTGGATTTTAACAACGACCATAACTGCTTTGTGCTTTTATTGCCCTCAAACTGCAGTACATTCGCTTCCCTTCTAACTTTTCTTATAACAGATTTGGCGTTATTCCTGGCTCTACAATAAATTCGCCACTTAACATTTGATCTATTCTCCAAGAAAGATTTAAAAGCCAAATCTCGAAGCAATAGATGATATGAAATGAGGGGATTGCTAAACCAATCCTCACTCCTAGTCCTTATCACCTTTTTTTTATAGGAAACGCATTATGGATAGACCCAAGACAGCTACTAAAACTACTACATTGAAAATCAACGTCACTGGTGGAATACAAAGCGGAAAAATCAGTAGACGAAACAATTTCCTGCAAATCATCACAACTCAAAGCATTATAATCAACATATTCAAAGAACTGCAAAACATTAAGGACTGAAACGTTAAGGGACACGAAAATAAACGCATGATCCGATATACTGGGACAAACAACCTGGTTTGAAACACAGACACAACTACGATCACTTACAAGAACAAAGTCGAGTAAAGAAGTAGAATTATGTACAGCACTAAAATGAGTAGGTATAGAGTTGTGGACAATTGAAACATTAAGCCGCCTACAACTTTCGCGCACACTATAAGAAGACGACAGATCAAAAAGATTATTATTAAAATCTCCCAAAATTATGACGTCAGAGTATCTCATCAAAACATCAGCAACTTCACTTTCAAATGCCCGGAAATTTCCCCGCGGAAGATATACAACACCAACAAGAACATTTCTAGAACCAAGTAAAAGTTCTACAAACAAACATTCAACAATCCCATATTGACTACCACTATAAACAACTTTGTACTTAATAGACTTAGAGACAAACAAAGCAACACCCCCACCTCTCACACATGGACGATCATTTCTGCACCAAGAATATCCCGAAATTTCAAATCGACTCGACGGTATACTTGGTTTTAGCCAAGTTTCGGAAACACATACTACACTTAACAAACTGTCAACAACAACATTTCTTATTTCGTTAATTTTAGATGACCTCTCAGAGAGGTTAAAACTGCGGCAATTAAAATGCCCTACACTTAAATTATAACTATAAGCATACAATGAGGAGCGAAAAAACGAATTATCGCACGTAATATTACCTAAGTTGCAAGTATTCATAACTAATAACGCTATAAGGGCTCAATGAAAAATTAATTGCTTTTAATGGAGTTTGAAAGTTATACATGTAAACACATGAACAGAGTACCAACTGTAGGAGCCAATTCTGTGGCAGGAAAACATTAAATTCATTAAAGATAAGTGAGAAATTGCTGTCACAAAATGAGTGCAAAACATGTTTTGGTAGGAAGTCCAAACTACTTATATATGGCAATCCCATGGCAGCCGGTTGTACGCACCGGATTGACCCTATGGAATCCTCATCGGCAAGGACTGCCGCCTCAGTGTACGTGTTCGTTTTTCTTCGTTCGAACACTATTGTTGAACGTGCGGAGGAATATGGATTGACTGATTTCAAAGGTGCAGAATATATATATCCTTAGTAAGGTCACAGTGTATATTTCGAGGTGTGAAATGACAGGATTTGCAAACCCCTATGCTACTGTTTGGGTATAACATAGCACCAATTTGTCTGTTCGTCTTTTTTCGTCATGGGAGAGGCACATCCCGGAGTGCCTTCTCCGCAAGCTTCTGGTTCGTGTCGGGATTGAAAAGAAACCCGGACCCTGGTTCTGTTCGGTTAGGCAGAACCGCCTTCATCATCGGTCGGGGTCGGTAAGGTGTAACCGGTGCATGGAGTGGGTACATTTCCGTTCTTGCTCTGGCCTAACTAACTTCACTACGGGAGTATAGTCATACTGGCTATGTCGCAAGGTGCTGTGTGAACATAGCCAGCAGTGGGTCACAAGCGTCGTCGTCGTTGCCTTCGGCGTCCTCGTCGTCGGACTATGTGACCCCCCCGATCTCTCCCGTACGGCAATTTATGCAACGACAGCATCCTAGCCCTACTATTGCCAGGCCAGTGCCCGGAAGTGTATCGTTCTTGCAGTTAGACTGCAACGGACTGCGTGGCAAGATCAATGAGATCGTAGACTTTATGAGTCGGAAGAGCATATTGGTCGCAGCGATCCAGGAGACAAAGCTGACCAACGCCTGCAGCTTGCACAGTTGTCACGGTTACAATGTGCTACGTAAGGATCGCTCAAGGAATGGAGGTGGGGGATTGGCCTTCGTTATACACCATTCCGTGCAGTATAGACCTATCTCGCCTGCGCTTGACGCTAGTGGGGGTAGCAGTCAGGTCTGGTACTGCCGAGATAGAGATATACAGCGTGTATATACCGCCGGTTGGTAGCTGTGTCCCGATTAATGGCCAGGCTTACAACCCCGACATAAGTGGGTTGCTATCTGGCCATAACCGTCCGGTTTTGGGGGATTTTAATGCGCATCGCACGTCATGACATTCTCCCCTAGGTAACGACCAGCGTGACATAGCTTTGGCAGAGCAGATAGATAGCTCCACGTTTTGCACGGTGAATGAGGATGCCCCCACTAGGATTACGAGGAGGTGCAGCAGCTCGCCAGACATCTCAATTGCATCCCATGATCTCCTGAGTGACGTCTTCTGGCAAGCCGTCATCTCTTTGGGCTCAGACTACCTCCCCATAATTCTCACCATCGACCGACCATCCGACTTCATAACCTCTGAGCGCCGGACGTTTATCAATTATAAGAAGGCCGATTGGACTGACTTCAGAGAGTATACCAATCGCCGCTTCAGTGAACTGCCACCCCCTGCAACTGACCAACACCTGCAGCTTGCACAGTTGTCACGGTTACAATGTGCTACGTAAGGATCGCTCAAGGAATGGAGGTGGGGGATTGGCCTTCGTTATACACCATTCCGTGCAGTATAGACCTATCTCGCCTGCGCCTGACGCTAGTGGGGGTAGCAGTCAGGTCTGGTACTGCCGAGATAGAGATATACAGCGTGTATATACCGCCGGTTGGAAGCTGTGTCCCGATTAATGGCCAGGCTTACAACCCCGACATAAGTGGATTGCTATCTGGCCATAACCGTCTGGTTCTGGGGGATTTTAATGCGCATCACACGTCATGGCATTCTCCCCTAGGTAACGACCAGCGTGACATAGATAGCTCCACATTTTGCACGGTGAATGAGGATGCCCCCACTAGGATTACGAGGAGGTGCAGCAGCTCGCCAGACATCTCAATTGCATCCCCTGATCTCCTGAGTGACGTCTTCTGGCAAGCCGTCATCTCTTTGGGCTGAGACCACCTCCCCATAATTCTCACCATCGACCGACCATCCGACTTCATAACCTCTGAGCGCCGGACGTTTATCAATTATAAGAAGGCCGATAGGACTGACTTCAGAGAGTATACCAATCGCCGCTTCAGTGAACTGCCACCCCCCTCTGATGTGCTTGTGGCCGAGAGGAAATTCCGAGACATCATTAACGCAGCAGTTCCCGGCGCAAGCAGTGGTACTCGCAGACGAGCGTGATGGGATTCGTGCTATGGACCCCACTAACCCCAGAATCAGCGAGCTGAATCTGGAAATAAACAGGGTAATCAACGAACATATGCGGAATTTGTGTCTGGAACACTTGGAGCAATGTAACTTAGGCACGGGTGTAGGCAAACTGTGGGCCACTGTTAAGTCACTCTCGAACCCCGGTAGACGGGACGACAGGACCTCAGTCACTTTTGGCGAGATAACCGTGACTGATCCGAAGAGATGCGCCAGGTTGTTCAATCGTTAATTTATTGTGCATCTCGAGAAAGACAGGGCAAGGAGGAGAGCCATTCGCCGTATTCGTGGTCTCCGAGCCGATGAACAGCCATCACAATTTACCGTGGGCGAAGTTACGAATGTCATCCGTGGCGCCAAATCTTCCAAGGCGTTGGGCCCTGACGGAATCTCTACATTGATGCTGAAGAATCTGAATTCACCTAGAGTTGAGTACCTTACCACTGTCCTCAACCTGTCATTGAACACTCTTATAGTTCCCGATGTCTGGAAAATGGGCAGAGTGATCCCGCTACTGAAGCCTTGAAAAGACCCGAGTTTGGGGGAGTCGTACAGACCGATCTCCCTTCTCTCACTAGTGGCAAAGACGCTTGAGGCATTACTCCTCCCGAGCCTCGTAGGAGAATTTCCATTCGCCGAGCATCAACATGGATTCCGGAGACTGCACAGCACAAATACGCGTGAGGTGAATACTGAGCTGACTGTGATGGTCGATGAAGAAATGATTCCGACCATCAAGTGTCCCAAAATACTTGGCGTCACATTTGACAGCTCTTACACATTCTGCCCACATGCCACAGCAATCTGCAATAAAGTCAAAAGTTGAAACAAGGTCCTCAAGTCACTCGCTGGCAGCACTTGGGGTGCAGACAAAGAAACCTTGTTGACCACGTACAAAGCAATTGGCCGGTCTGTGGTAAGCTATGCAGCGCCAGTGTGGTCTCGTCAACTTTGTGACACGCAGTGAAATAATATTCAGATCTGTCAGAATGCCGCCCTCCGAACTGCGACGGGCTGTCTCCTCAGTTCTCATGTGGACCACCTCCATCAGGTGACAAAGATCCTTCCAGTGCGAAGACATAACTACATGCTGTCTAAGCAATACCTTTTGGGCTGTTATAGCAGAAACCATCCAAATCATCATCTTGTAAATAGATACCCACCGCCCAATAGCCTTAAGGTAGATCTACACGATCTAGAGCGTGAGGTTCAGCGCTACAAGAGAGAACCTCTAGATCAAGCGGGTCTGAACAACATTCATGCAGACACGGTAGCAGACGCGGTAATTGGCTACCGGGTGAATGTAGTCCTTGGAGAACGACCGCCACCCATTGCTCCCGAAGAAATCGACCTCCCCCGGCAAACCAGTGTGGTTCTGGCTCAATTACGTTCCGGCAGATGCAGCCGCCTCAATTCCCACAGAGCTAGGATTGATGCCGACGTGCAAGATGTATGTCCCCGATTGTAACCAGGGACCGCACGATACACGTCACCTGTTTAACTGCCCGGCCAGACCCGCTCGACTCAGACCCAGATCCCTGTGGACGCACCCCATCTTAGTCGCAGAGTTCCTGGGTCTTGACACTCAACAGAATCAAGCAGACGAAAGATAGAACACAATAAACTGCTACAACAACAACAACTGTATATATAGTTGTCATTAAGGTATATCACATATTAATGTTCCGCTATAAATAAAAGAAAACAAATATTTCATCACAAATCGCTTTCAAAAATTTATGATTTATTAACTTTACATATAAGATGGGATACACTTTCTGTCTTTAGCAACTTTGCGGTTGTGCGCAGAGACACAGTTTATTTAAGCGCCGGTTATAGTCTTCAAATAGTTCCGGACACGTTCGGTAAGGCTGATCATCTAGTGTAAGGGGGATCACCATAGATGTTGAATAGGGTACGTGCTGTTTCGATGGGACTACTGGCATTTCATTTAAAGGGGGCAACGAGTATTTAGACGGTCCGATATTTGGGTTGCCTGGCAACGATTTGCAGTCGTCCGGATAGATTGTATTTGTGTGCTCTTGAAATTGTGGTGAAACATAAATTATTGGTTGATAAAATATCTGAGGAATTTTCCTGCTGGACGTATCAGTGCCTTCATTTTCGTATATCTGCGGTTGGACGCTGTTCGGCTTGTTATTTGCTGAATAATCAGCTGGAACATCATATGTTGGATTAGCCATATTATTTTCAACAGGTTCTGAACTCTGATTGCCTAATTCTTCCTTAGCAGGAACGTAAGTGCTATCACTCTCGTTTTCGTCATAGCTGTTCGGAATATTGCTTTGTTCGTTATCATAACTAAACGTGGGACTTTCTGGACACGGGCATCTTGCACAATTGGAGAATAGTGGGAAGGGTTGAAAGGGTCGCCAACATTGTAAAGATTGAAATGGTTCGAAAGATGGCGCTGTACCATCTTCGGTTTCGTAGTTACATGTTCTGTCGCCAAATAAACCATTTTTAAACAGTTTTTTCCAAAACGATCTTGGAGTGCGCTTCAGTTCTTCCATTTGATACTCATTTCCTGCCATCCTGTAGTATTCTGGCTCTGTCGAAGCACCAAAATGTAATAAATTTGGCGACTGACAAAGTGTGTCCTCAATTATCAACGCCACGATGAAAGCCATTGCAACATAAAAAACCTTTCCATAATAATGCATTTTTAAACCTATCTGCAAGTGCACTTAGGAATCTATAGATTTTTTCACTTAAACTAAAGAATTGCAACTGAGCTAAAACAAGGTCTGACATTCTTCTACCATAGTTATTTCGAATGTCTATTCAGCAATATTTTAAATAAGCAAGACCATTGAAAATATGTATGTAGGTTACATCAAATAATGTACAAAAAAAAACAACATGCTTAATTTTTGCTTTCGGTTGGCCAGCCAATGAACACGAATATATTTTTCACCACACTGGAAAAAAAGTAATGTTGGCAGCAGTTGACTGCCGAAGAAAGCTTATTTTGTAGCGGGATTATTAGCATAATATTATAGTCGCACCGATAACATAAGAAAATTTTTTCAGCGGTGGTTATTTCCTCACTAATGCTGTCAACATTAGTGAGGTAGCCTCTCATGTAAAAGTTCTCTACCAAGTGGTGTCGCTAAGCGGGACGCCTTTCGGACTCGGCATAGAAAAGGTGGTCTCTTATCATTAACTTGAATACATTAATCGGACTGCACTTATTGATATAAGAGAAATATCCCCTGTTCCCTATAATGGAACGGTCATTGAAAGATCTATGTGACAATTTTTTTAGCATTTCATTTGCATGGATTCCTCTTCCTTAAGGAAAGGAAAGTCTATGTAACATTGTTATTTCACAGTTCAATTCATTTAACAGATGGGTCTCTGTTAAATATGGCTTATGAAAAAAAAAAACATTAGCTTGCTTTACAATTTCTGTTAAATCGGGTAATATTTCAAACTGTGGGAATTAGGAAATCTAGTCGGAAAAACGGTCTTTGTCTTGCTGTAACACACTGTATGTAGGTAATAGTTAAATCGGATAATCTTTCAAACTTGGGGAATGAGGAAATCTAGTCGGGAACAATTTTTGTCTTGCTGCATTACATACTACGTGGGTAACATGAAACAATGTACAAAAATAAAAAAGGAACAAACGTAAATTCTAAAAAAAAAATAAAAAATAAAAATACACTTCATCACACCGGAAAAAACTAGCTTTGGCAGCATTACAATTCAACTCAAGAAAGCTTAAGGTCATATTCATATATCGTCGGTATCTTGTACAAAATCGAGATGATTGTTTTTGTATAAGATAATGCTTACAAGTGACATCGTTTTGGAAAAAATTCAGCTTGATTTTAAAAAATGCTGACAAAATTTAAGGCTCGTCTTCGTAGTAATTGTTGTTGTTGTTGTAGCAGTGTGTTGTGTTCTATCTTTCGCCTGCTTGATTCTGTTGAGTATCCAGATCCAGGAACACTGCGACTAAGATAGGGTACGTCCAGAGGTATCTGGGTTGCCCGGTAGGTTTCAGCTGAGCTACTCATGATAGCAATGAGACGATCAACGAGATGATTGTTTTTGTATAAGATAATGCTTACAAGTGACATCGTTTTGGAAAAAAATTCAGCTTGATTTTTTAAAAATGCTGACAAAATTTAAGGCTCGTCTTCGTAGTAATTATTGTTGTTGTTGTAGCAGTGTGTTGTGTTCTATCTTTCGTCTGCTTGATTCTGTTGAGTATCCAGATCCAGGAACACAACGACTAAGATAGGGTACGTCCAGAGGTATCTGGGTTGCCCGGTAGGTTTCAGCTGAGCTACTCATGATAGCAATGAACACCTCATAGATTGGAGCTCAAAGCTTCAGCATATGTTGTACTCATAGTTATCCCTGTCGGTTACGGTGATAAGTGCTGTTATCGGGCTGCGTATCATCCAGAACAAACGTATCTATGTACGAAACCGAAAGCATTTTTTGTAATGAATGTTTCCTGCTAGCATCTTTTATTAGAAAAACAATTACCTCTATTTTTGGCATAACAGCAACGAAATATGAACTTGAATTTTCACCAGTCGAAGTCAGAAATTCGACGACGATATATATAAGGCTAGCTCGGCCGGGCCCGCTCCGCTGCGCCTTCTTCTTTTACTTTATATGAAACAAAATTTTTCTTGTCATATTTATTTATTTTCGACTATTAAAGAGCTTTTAGTGAAATACCATGCTACGAAAATAGTATATCGCTTGACAAACAGTTTAACAATATAAGTGCCTTTATCTGAATCCCATATGATCTTTATTGGTCTTTATTGGAACGAAATATGAACTTGAATTTTCACCAGTCGAAGTCAGAAATTCGACGACGATATATATAAAGCTAGCTCGGCCGGGCCCGCTCCGCTGCGCCTTCTTCTTTTACTTTATATGAAACAAAATTTTTCTTGTCATATTTATTTATTTTCGACTATTAAAGAGCTTTTAGTGAAATACCATGCTACGAAAATAGTATATCGCTTGACAAACAGTTTAACAATATAAGTGCCTTTATCTGAATCCCATATGATCTTTATTGGTCTACGAATTTAAGTTTGGATGTAAGGTTTACTCCATTCTTAAAATACTTTATTTCATCCCGATATTCTCATGATGTCTGATTTAGGGGTGTTTTCGGGGGAAGGTGGTCCCCCAGACACTTGGCCCTGAAAAAATATCAGCATCGTGCTCTTTTCTCAAATACCATTTTTTTAAACCCCATATTGAATTGGTTTTGAGGGGAGTTTACAGGAAGAGGCGTGGCCCAAGATTGGTTATCAATTCGCTTTCTAATCTCAAATGCTTTTCATTTGAGCCACATATTGATGGTCGAAAAATTACCTTTTGGGAGTGTTTTGGGGAAGCGGTGATGCCCTTAATACATGGTCCTAAAGGGTGATTTTTTTGAGGTTAGGATTTTCATGCATTAGTATTTGACAGATCACGTGGGATTTCAGACATGGTGTCAAAGAGAAAGATGCTCAGTATGCTTTGACATTTCATCATGAATAGACTTACTAACGAGCAACGCTTGCAAATCATTGAATTTTATTACCAAAATCAGTGTTCGGTTCGAAATGTGTTCATTCACCGTAACGTTGCGTCCAACAGCATCTTTGAAAAAATACGGTCCAATGATTCCACCAGCGTACAAACCACACCAAACAGTGCATTTTTCGGGATGCATGGGCAGTTCTTGAACGGCTTCTGGTTGCTCTTCACTCCAAATGCGGCAATTTTGCTTATTTACGTAGCCATTCAACCAGAAATGAGCCTCATCGCTGAACAAAATTTGTCAAAATTTGAACACATTTCGAACCGAACACTGATTTTGGTAATAAAATTCAATGATTTGCAAGCGTTGCTCGTTAGTAAGTCTATTCATGATGAAATGTCAAAGCATACTGAGCATCTTTCTCTTTGACACCATGTCTGAAATCCCACGTGATCTGTCAAATACTAATGCATGAAAATCCTAACCTCAAAAAAATCACCCTTTACATTTGGGTATCAAATTCGTATTCTACTCCCAAATACCTTTATTTGAGCCCCATATTGCGATTGTCAGTAAAAAGTTGCTGTTTGTGGGGTTTTTTTGGCAAAGAAAATTGGTCCCGAAAGTGGGTATCAATTCTTGCTCTACCCCCACCCAATTCCTTTCATTTAAGCCCCACATTGACATGGTCGGTAAATATGCCCAATTTAGGGGTGTTTTGGGGAATGGGTGGTCTCCGAAACACTAAGCCCTGAAAATATATCAGCAACGTACTCTATTCTCATATATTTGAACCCCATATTGCCATTGGCCTCAAAATTGGATATCAAATTCGTTTCCTAATCTCAAATACTATTTACTTAACTTGGCTTTGAAAATATATATCAGATTCGTGTTCTACTCTAAAATACCTCTTATTTGAGCCTCATATTGAAATGGTCAGCAAATACTTCCTATTTGGGTGGTGTTATGGGTGTGGAGTGGCCCCATAGACACTTTTCCCGAACATTGATATCAGATTCGTGCTTTACTTCCAAAGACCTTTGCCCCCAAGCACTTGTGGATATCAGATTCGTATTATATTCTATTTGGGAAAGAGGTGGACCCCAGAAACTTTGTCCCAAATTTGGATATCAAATTCGTATTTTACTCGCTAATACCTTTCATTTGAGTCCCATATTGCTATGGTCGGTAAATATGTCAGTAAATACGTCCGGTGTTTTGTGGGTTGGGGTGGTCCCCCAAACACTTGGTCCGACAATTGGATATTAGATACGTTTTCTAATCTTAAATACTTTTCATTTGAGTCCCATATTGTCGTGATTGGTGTATATATATATATATATATATATATATATATATATATATATATATATATATATATATATATATATATATATATATATATATATATATATATATATATATATATATATATATATATATATATATATATATATATATATATATATATATATATATATATATATATATATTCTATTTGGGAAAGAGGTGGACCCCAGAAACTTTGTCCCAAATTTGGATATCAAATTCGTATTTTACTCGCTAATACCTTTCATTTGAGTCCCATATTGCCATGGTCGGTAAATATGTCAGTAAATACGTCCGGTGTTTTGTGGGTTGGGGTGGTCCCCCAAACACTTGGTCCGACAATTGGATATTAGATACGTTTTCTAATCTTAAATACTTTTCATTTGAGTCCCATATTGTCGTGATTGGTGTATATATATATATATATATATATATATATATATATATATATATATATATATATATATATATATATATATATATATATATATATATATATATATATATATATATATATATATATATATATATATATATATATATATATATATATATATATATATATATATATATATATATATATATATATATATATATATATATATATATATATATATATATATATATATATATATATATATATATATATATATATATATATATATATATATATATATATATATATATATATATATATATATATATATATATATATATATATATATATATATATATATATATATATATATATATATATATATATATATATATATATATATATATATATATATATATATATATATATATATATATATATATATATATATATATATATATATATATATATATATATATTCTATTTGGGAAAGAGGTGGACCCCAGAAACTTTGTCCCAAATTTGGATATCAAATTCGTATTTTATGGGTTCGTGTTTTGTGGGTTGGGGTGGTCCCCCAAACACTTGGTCCGACAATTGGATATTAGATACGTTTTATATATGGAACAAATAAACAAACAAACCTACAAACAAACAAAAATTGATTTTTGTATATAAGATTGTGATTATCTTTCGAATAACATATATTGGGTTGCCCAAAAAGTAATTGCGGATTTTTTAAAAGAAAGTAAATGCATTTTTAATAAAACTTAGAATGAACTTTTATCAAATATACTTTTTTTACACTTTTCTTCTAAAGCAAGCTAAAAATAACAGCTGATAACTGACAGAAGAAAGAATGCAATTACAGAGTCACAAGCTGTGAAAAAATTTGTCAACGCCGTATAATTAAAATTCCGCAATTACTTTTTGGGCAACCCAATATATAGAAGTATGCTCTATGGAATTTTCTTTAAGAAGTGACGTCCATTAATCCCATACGATATGGAGAACGAGGAAAGGATTGCCATTCAAACGAAATCAATGAAATATCTATAATCGCCCACCTCCATTGCTGCATTTATAATCGTAGGACAATTGATATAAAACTTGGTGAGTATGTCTTTAGAACGAACTTTTCCAGTGAATATGATTTCTCTCTGAAAAAATGGAATGGACTCAACTACCAAAGGAGCAGCAAAACGTCAACAAACCTATTTATTTTGCATTTTCCGTATTTATTTCGAAGCTTAAACCAAAATTTTCAAATGGTGTTTTAAAATACTACATTTATTTTTATAATATAGAATTACATCAATTTAAATTTAAGGATTCAAATATATGCATGTATATGGTAAGAATATATTAAAAGAGAATACATTTTTATGCAAAGTGTCAAATTAGTCTTTACACAATAAAAAAAAAATAAAATGATATACAACGTGAAAAGTAATGCTTCATTGTCCATCTGGACAATTTTATTATATACTTTCGTAGATACATACACATATCTATATATGTATATAAATATATATTTCTATGAAATATATGCATATGTTAGTGGCTTCAAATTTTTTGGCCGATCAAAGCTCATGTATATTTATTTCGTTTTAAGTATGTTTTTTTGTATGCTAATGAAACTAACTCTTAAGATGAAAAATTTTAAAATATGTTCTACTGTGGGTAAAAAATAATAAGACATTTTAATTTAAATTTCGCGCAGAAATCCATTCGTCGGATAATGCGCCGTCGCATACCGCATTGATTCTTCGTGAGTTTTTCGTCAAAAATTCAAACAATATCGGTCCACAACCACCGTATTCAATCCCATGACAGCCGGTTGTACGTACCGGATTGATCCGATGAATCCCTTAACGGCAGGGGTTGCCGCCTCAGTGTGCCGCACGCTGCTACTACAACAACAACCACCGTATTCAATCCCATGGCAGCCAGTTGAATGCAGCGGCCAGTGTACCATACACTGCTATAACACAACAACTACCACCGTATTCGCCTGGTTTAGCTACGTGTGACTACTGGCTGTTCAGCAAAAACCCGTGAACGCTTCGTGGAAACCGTCTTGAGTCAATTGAAGACATTAAACTTGGATCGCTGCGTACATTCATGACTATTACGGAAATTGTCTTTAATAACTGTTACGACAATTGCAAAAAAAAAACAAAACGTCGGCATAAATGTATTGCAGCCGGCGGGATTAGTTTGAGTGGGAGGAAATAGATAAGCCAGAATAAATAAAGAATTTTAAAATTGTGAACAAAGTCTTACTATTTTTTGCCCGCAGAAGTAGACACTCGAATAATATTTGTGCTTTCAAAAGAACTCATGTTGGAAGCCGTTTACCGCGACAATGAAAATTCTATGTATAGTCCGATAACAGGATGTAAATCGGCATGGCAAAGGTAGAATAATTGGTTTGGATTGTTAAATAACCCATCATGCACACTAATGCAAGAGCGAAAACGACTTTAAATGAGCTCAAGTTAGCAGCCCTTGTCGACGAAGATATGAAGAAATCGAAATCGAACCATTTCAACACATAAGACTTTTTCTTCCAAATGAAGCCTCTGTAATATGTATATACCTATATATATACATATTTATTTACATACATATCATGTAGAGATACACACTACTTATTTATTAGGCATAAAAATAGAGTACGGACTAAATTAAACTTTAAATAAAATTACATATATATCGCTTTGCTTCGTTTTCAGACAAAAAGTAAAGGTGTGATTCTAATGCAAATTGCAGTTGATTTGCAGCAGACACAGTACAGACTCTGCTAGATTACGACATACTATTTGTATGTTTGCCTAATCGGGACTTTTCATTTATGAAAAGTGGACTTTAGATCTTAAAAGGGTGTAGATGTTGTCTTGCAACTTTGGCTGAATACTTTTCTAAATACAGCACTTATTGTTTTCCCAATTTTCAAACGAATAGAATCGAAATAAATGGAAAAGGGTTTTGTTACGTTTTACATAACGTTAAATAAATATTGTGGAAGTAGCAGTGGAGTGCTTGCTTTTCTTGTTTTTGCCATAGTTGAAGTAGAACTCATAACAAAATAATCAATTATATCGATCTAATATTTACTATGTATACATGGTGGCTGAGGACTCTTATCGTGTGGCTTGCGATCGACCTTTTTGCTGAGATGTCATAGTTGATGTTATTCCACTGGATACGGCTACAGTCACATTTTTCGAACAACGTATACAGATGTAGTCATCGTCAGCTTTTATTTGACTTCGATTAAGTCCCACACAGTACATGTGGAACCATTCGTTGCAGCCACCATCGCACTGGACCCAGTCCACTTCTCTTCCTGTTGGTTTGTGACAATTTTCTGCTCGGCATTCTTCCTCGTCGTCATCCTGCTGCGTCATTTGTGCTCTTTGAGAGTTTTTCTTTTGACTCGCAGAACCAGCGTTGTTATTACTATTATTATTATTTCCAACACGTTTTCTATGTTTTTTCTGCGCACTGATCGTTAAATTATTCGATTGGGAGCTGCCATTAGATTGTTTTGTAGGTGTACAATTTTCAGAATTTTCATCAGATGGTTTCGAAGAACAGTCTGACTTTCTACATGACTTCTTAGCCGACGGGTTATTTGCTACAGCCGTAGTAGACGATGTTTGTTTGTTCGGAGTTGCAACTTTTTTCCTTGGGATCGGGCATCCCGTGGCAGGCTCTAGTGATCTACGTTTCTTTATAGCTGCACTTGAATTTCTACCACTGCCACTGTTACTGGTGCTATTGGGGCTACTTTGCACTAAGAGGCTATCATTTGAATCTTCAGCAGCTGAATTGACACTAGAGGGCGGTTTGGGTTGATTATGAGTTTGCTGTTTTAACGATAGTTGGTGGCGTTCCAATTCAGAATTTGGAGGCCTTACTACAGACAAAACACGCCAAATTTCATATGATTCATCCAGGGATACCTCAAGAAGATCCCCTTCCATCATAAGCTCTTCTAAACTTTCGGTTTCAGTGTCAGAAAGAAGTTTCTGCAGATGAAGTCCATGGTCTGCATTTGTCGCCTCATCCAGTGGGACTGTTTCACCATCTTCTTCTTCCTCGTTGCTGAAATTTTCCTCGACGATGTGCAAACGATATTCGTCGTCTGAATCGGCATTGTCTGACCCATCATCTTTAGAATTTCTATGACTGCCGCGTCGTGGCTTATGGTCCGTCCCCGTAGGCTTACCACTTTTGCGTTTTTTCTGCTTATTTCGTTGCTGCGCTGCTATAACTTCTAAAGCAGCCGTTACATCGGGACACCCAAGAGCTTTACGTGCCCTGTCCTGCCAATTCATGGCCCGTTCCGCAAGACACCGCAAAGCTTCGTCTTCTGGCAAACGAATAGGTAGTTTTTGTAGTGAAACGAGAAGTGGCAAAATGGTTTCCAGGCGCGGTCTTTTTGATCGTACACATGATGGGCACAGCCACTTCTGTTTTAAACCATCTTCAACTTGACATATTACACGCATTTGTAACGGCGGCGGCACACAGTCTTCATGAAACCAATCCTTACATAATTGACAATTGAACATTACGCCATGAAACGAAGATTTGCACAGGCAGAATTCATCAGAAGGTGGTTTTTTATCCATGTTTTGTCGCCTAAGTTCTCTCATGTCTTGTAACTCCTTTTCTTCGGCTAGCTTAAAAGAATCTACAATCTGTGCTGGGTTCATTTCTTTAACAAATCCATGTTCAAAAGGCTTTTTTAGATCCGAATCAATTATCACCGGCTCTGCTCTTGGCATTAAAACTTCTAAAAGTGTGCAGAAGGTGTTTTTCTTTAAAAAGGCCTTTTCAGTATTTTCCTTCCAGTCGTGTGCACTTTTAATGTGGCCTTGCATACGCAGAAGCTCTTCAAGTTTTATAGGTATATTTGAACCTCGAGCAACAATAGCTTCCAGTGTGTGACAATATGGAGATTGATTATTGGCCTGTAACTGTTCAACAGAGCGGAGCCAATCTTTTGCTTTCTTTAAAGCATCTTTTAATAATCCATATGATGGTACTTGACCCTCAATATCCGAAGCAGTTTTAAGAAACTGTTCGATTTCTTCTAATTCATGATGCTGTATGTTACAATTAAAATATTTATTTGCTTGACATTCCCATGCCTCTATTGATGCGCCGATTTCTTGCAGTTTCCTAATCTCTTTATCAATAATTGGCTCGGTTGGTGCAATTTCTGCTGCAGCTTCATGTAATAAATTTTTTATGTCTTCATACGTCAGTTTGGATGTCCCAGCACGTAAGCCCTGTGAACGCCGATACCATTTAAACTGTTTAAGTCTCATTATAAGTTGTTGTATTTGTGGTAGTTCGATGCGCAATGAATTGCCCTCTCCAATGATAGATTCTAAATCCGATTCCTCTAAAGATTCTAACGATAATTTCATAATTTCCGCGGTGCGTTCCAAAAAATTTTTCCCTAACACTAAAAGTTCGCGAACAGAAATTCCTTCATCAATTGTACAGCAAAGATTATCTATTTCTTGTACAAAAAGCTCTAGCTCTTCCATAGTAAGTTTGTACTGTGCGGCTTCCAAATTATTATCAGAGCGAGTACGGACCTGCAAGTGGAATATAAGATTTATTTATTTGAGGCTTTAGAACAATGGGCATACTTACTTTGTTGATACCAAGTTGCTGTATTACCGTAACACATTTTTCCGCCTCTAACACAGCAGCATTTAGGCGGTCTATAAGAAGTGATGAAGGAAATTTTTTGATTTCGGCCTCCTTGCAAAGTTCTTGAAGTTCCTGCAGGGTGACTGATGTTGGTGTGTTTGCGTCGACAATATCGCGGCATCGTGACAACCACCTTTCAAAGCTTTGAGCTTTGGACTTTAACTTTTGCAACATCAATGGCATTTCGTCAAGAGTGTAGCGATACAGCAATGTGTGTTTTTCAGGGGCACATGTGCAAAGAACAGTGTAATGGCGCAAACAAACTATAGCTTTAGTACACTCACAAGACACGGCAGAGAGAAAACAAGTCGTGTTACATTCCTGGCAATGACGCTCATCGTCTGGTATTAATTCAAATGCTTTTCTTTCAGCTCGCGTCACACCCCATTCAAGAAGAGATTTACGCAATTTTTTTTCTGAGTCCACCATTTCCGCCATATCTATATAACAGGCCGTTGCTATTCCAAATGTTAATTTGGCTGGTTCTAAGGCCATTTTGCATACTAACTCATCGTGCGAAAAGACACAGAATCTTCGAAGCATAGAGTAGTGGTTAATACATTCGCGTCCCATTTTAAGCCAGTCTGCGGGGGCAAAATTGACAGCCTCAGCAAAATTATATCCTTGATTAAATCCGGCATGGTAAGCACGTGGAAACGTGATTACAAATTCTCCCGCATTTTGATCTGTTCGATAGACTGGAACCCGGTTGTTCATTAATATATTAGGATTCATGATAGTCACCAATTGGTGAAGTAAGTCTGGTTGGGAGGCGAACAATTCCGGAGCTGCTTGTTTCATTGTTTCCTCAAATTGTTCAGCACAGCTTCCGGGAACTCCGTACCAAGTTTTGGGTTCTCCCCAATGCAAGTAATTTATTGAATAGCTCCAGTGGTCTTCGTTATGCCAGCAGAATGCTGCGAAGCACATACCAACGTACATCCAAGGAGCATTCATACCACTTATATCGGCATTAATATGCCCAAGTATTGAATCTTCGAGTAAAGGCAGATTATTTAAATTCCAGCTTGACTCAGCATATTCCTGGTCTCCTGGCAATAAGTAAAGTGAACTCTTTGTTGGGAAACCCGAACCATGATCCATCGTATGAAGATCTGCACCATATTCAACGGTGACATCTTCGTCTATGGAAGATACTATGCGCCAAAACTCGCGTTCTACTAAATCTGTGGGAACCAAGTGCACAGGTTTTCTAAAATAATCCATTTTAAATTGATCGGCCATTTGGCCGAACTGCTGCAAAGTGTATTCACGCTCCGCTTGTTCGAATCCAAAAGCTTCTGTTGGTTTGCTAACTTCTTCAACAACACAACGGGGACAAAGCCACTCACCTAAAAAAAATGAAGTTATATATTAGAAAAAATGGGAGCAATTATTATAATGAGTGAATTGTTTAACTGACCTTTTGGGATGCTAGAAAGCGGCGGTAGCAAACAGAACGTGTGATATGAGTCGTCGCAACCATCGCACAGCAGCATTGACTCCTCTACATCACCACGGTTACAAATGTGGCAAATATACTTCATAAGCGGATCTACTGCAACATTGGCACTAGTGGCTTTTTTCTGAACTGATATACCATTCCCTGTGATTGAACGGTTGGCATTTGAGGGGACAGAAGCTTCGAAACAGCTAATAAGATCTCTTTTAAAATCTTCTTTTGTTTCCGTCTTATAAGTAGTTCGATTAGTTCCAAGTCCGCAACTTGCATTGGAATTTGCAAAACGTTTTGAGCGCCTAGCATTACTTTCGTTGGGGGGAGCTATTTGTTGTCGAGTTGGGATTTCATGAGCTTTATAATCAGTGCCATCTTCCATTTTAACGTCAGGAGAAGATGAAGTGGTGGACGTTGCAAACTGTCCAAGAACTTTTCCTGAAGTATACACCTCAAAAGGATGTAGTATACGTTCATAATGCGCTTTAAGTGTAGCTCCAACACTCTTACTCGAAGGATATGACATACGATTTGCCACTTTGGCCCATTTTCGTTCCTTAGTTGTCTGCTCCATGCCTCCCTCTTCTTGTACCATCCTATGAAGTGTATATAAATCTAAAGCCTTCCTTTCAACCATCGGAATTTTTAGCGAAGACCCTTGTAATTCCCAGAACTTAGCTATCTGGTCCAAAAAGTTAAGTTTGACGCGTGTTTTTGCTTCCAGTTCATTTAAACGCTGAACACGGGGTGTAAACTTCAACTTATCTACATCAACAGCGAATGGTGGTGACCATGATTCAGGAGGTAATATTTTAGCTATGCCACATTTCTCAGCTATTGGCCGTATTTTACTTATATATGCCAATGGATTTTTGAACTCTTCTGGAGTGGGTTTGAATACCGGACACTCAAGGGGCGTATCAAAATTAAATTCTTCCGTCTTATTCATATTAAATGTGCTCGAACTATGTGGCTGCAAATGATTCTTTTCCTTCCGACCAGTACTTGTTGGCTGTGGGCAACTATTATGATATTTTTTGGTGGCACTAGATTTGTCATCGCTGCTGTTTACTTGCACTCCTGTGGTTGATTCTAAATGCATGCCGATTTTTTTTTGAGCGGATTCACTTCCACTTATGTTTCCACTTGTAGAGGTTCTGGTACGAAGTCGTCTAGCAGGTGTCGTCGTTCCGTTGCTTCCAGTAAGTGTATTTGACGCAGCTGGACTGCTTGCAGTACTGCTACTGCTGCTATCAGGATTTCCAGAAACTTTTGTTGACATTATAGCCTGTCAAAATATTATCCTTTTCAAATATCTTTAAAGAAATAGATGTGAAATTTATTTGTTTAATAATAGTCTTATAGTACATACAAGATATGTGTATGATTAGCATTACATACGTAGGCCATCAGCTTTTTTTCATTTAATTTTATAAATGTTATAAAGAAGCCAACGGCCCATTGTTAAATATTACAAACATTATACATTATGTATTGTAGTAAAGGCAAATTAAATTTACTATGCAAAACTACTCATAGTTAAAGAATTCAAAATTCAATTGTAAACAGAAAAGGCCTCCCAGTCAGGTAACTCAGCAAAAGTAATAGGATAAGAAATCCCTTGCCAGCATTACTTTGGGACGTTGCCGCATAGACAGTATGAAATGATAATGCGTTTCATACTGATTGGAAGACACATATTTATGCTATATAACCGATGTAGTGGAGTTAGGACCTTTTTAAACACACTACTTATATGGTCAGAAAAATCAAGCCTACTATCAAAAGTTATGCCACGGCATTTTAAGTTGTCAACAAACTCAACTGATGTTGAGTTTGTTGACAACGGCTCTAACAGCATCCGTTAGATTTAACAAATTAGTTCTTATAGTAAATGCAAGATAAGGATATAACTAGAATTGGCTACTTTAGCCATCAACTGATTAGTTTATACAAGGAAAGATAATCATATGGCTAGCCTAGACTGCAAAATAAAGCTTTAAGTTGAATTCATACATATTTTCTGTGGTAGGTTTTTCAAAAGTATCTAATCCATTGTTGTGAAGTATTATTCTACGTTGGCGGAAAAGTGATCACCATGATTGAAGAATATCTTGAACTGTTATAAGGTGTCCGCATTCTGGACTCTTATTATCACTATCCTTATTAAGTAAGTGTTGATGAATAGCAGTGGCATGCCCAATTGTCTTACAATCAGTATCCATTGAATAAATTGGGAATAGGTATTTGGTATTAATGGAAGTAAAGTGGTGGTATTGAAAGCTTTTGCGTCTGTCTGTTTTATGTCGATATGTAAAATAGCGATTTTTAGATCCTCCTTTTCAATAAGTGGATTTAATATTGGAGGTGCTGCGCAGCATATTTGGCAATATATTTGTCTATTTCCGACTAAGGCCACATGCCGTGAACACAAATTCATCATTCCGTTTGCAACACCTAGAATTCTTGATCAATATGGCAGTGAGAGACTGTCTATATAGGCATATTCGTCCATTTAGCGGAAGCACTCCAACTTCCCGCTCGAGGTTTTGCAGGAGGTGGTGGTTGCGCAGCGGCAGCACTATCTGTTTCTTCTAATGCAATATCTGTGGAAAAATTGGCTACTTTTACTGGTTTAAGGAAATGAAGGATTTTCTTGAATGAATTAACAGACAATCAATTATAGTAATGTTTATCGTATGGTCCTGGGTTACAAGCGAGACACTCATCCAGCACGTTCACATTGATCCTACCCCAGTAGGAAGTGACGTGGATGCATCCGCCAGAACTTTTGAATTATGAAAATTTCTAATTTGTCAATAAATATTTCACTAAGTACCACTTATCATTACTCCTTATCAATCCTCACTTATCAATCTGTGCTGTCTGATTCAAGTTTAAGCTCAATGATAAGAGCCTTCCTTTTCGTAGGCGGGTCCAAACGGCGTGCCTCAGTGGGACACCTCTTTGGGGAGAAGTTTTTACAAGGCATAGTATCTCACAAACGTATCCTGAATTAGGAGCGATAACCACCGCTGACAATTTTAACGTCATAATAATAATTAATAATTTAAAGGAAGCTATTGCTCTTGTGAAACTCAAACCAAAATCAAAAGCCTTCTACAAGTTTGTCCTTCAACGTAAGAATTTAGTTAGAGCAAATATCGGTCTTTGAATTCCAGGAAAACGAAATTATATTTTTCTTTCCACATTCTTATTTTTTTAGTTCCATCGCAATAACTTGAAGACGACCGTTCTGTGATGTTGTTATAGCCATCGATCCTCGTCAAGCTCATATAGGAGAGCAAGCTCGTTCCAGTCTATACGACCGATTGCCGCGAGAACATGATGGCCATTGGTTATTTAAAGCGCCAATAACTCGCCTTGTCGGCCTCTCACTGAGACTCTCGATACCGAGAGTCCACTACCACTAGCATTCCACTATCTGCAACCAGTGGAGGCACCCGGTAGCTCACAGCTAACTACGGGACGCGTTTCGTAATTTGGTTTAGAATTAATCATCAGCCATATTAGATGTGAGGGCTTCAATGGCCGTACGTTGGCATGTTGCATTGTACCGAATTTATTGCGATAATGCCTCTTTGATACGAATACCATATTGACCACGCTCGACAACCCTATCTATTAGCTGTACTTTTCCCAAGGAATGTGGTTCCGTGTAATGTCTGCTCAATTTACACTTGTCCCATGGTATACACATGATTCTGTGCATCTGTTGGATGTTGTATTGATGGTTTCGGTGCCAATTTCTTTTAACATTGAATTATTTATCATCAATTTTTAACTGACAGTGTCAAGGAGGCTGCCTTTGCGCAGAAGTTAGCGTGTCCGCCTATGATCCTGAACGCCTGGGTTCAAATCAAGGTGTGATCAGAAAAAAATTTTAGTGTTGGTTATCTCCCTACAAAATGCTGGTGACACTTGTAAGGTATCCGGCCATGTTAAACTTCTCTTACAAGTTGTGTCGCCAAGTGGCATGACTCGGCATAGAAAAGGGGGTTGCAAGTCATTGAGCTTAAACTTGATGGACTGCACTATAGATATGACAGAAGTATCCCTGATCCTTAAAGGAATGTTCTGGGAAAAATATGTAATGTCAAAATTTAATTATATTTTTAACAATATTGGCCATAAATCATAAACAGATATGTGTTTGTAAGCGGCTGGTAACCAAGGTTCGTAAATAGAGTTAGGCCTGCGTATCTATTCACAACTAGCAACATGCAACTCTGCTCTATAAACGCCAACATTTACATTGCCTCTGCCAAAAATCTTACTAGCCAAGGGTTAGTAAAATTATCCACCATGGCACGCAGCCATTATTTAAAAATATAATGAAAAGATACGAAATGTTGCCACTTTACTTTTGCAGAAGTACTAGTTGTTCCAAGGTATAGTGATACCTAGAAGACCTCGGCATGTAGATCCAAGCTGACGTCTTTGCGCGGATAAGAGTGGTGCTTCACACAATCCTGATTTAATCACACAGGCCGAACTGCAAAATCTTTATTTGGTGGTGGATTGTTGCTACGATACGGGCCCAGTATACAGATATTGCAGTAAAAGTAGTTGTTGGTAGGAATCGTCACGCCATAGACATTCAGATCTAACTGTCAACGAATGCGACTGAAGATTAGGTTGCGGATAAATTCAAAATTGCCGAAAAAGGTGGCTCTATAAAGGCGTAAGGTTCGGTGCACCCGAATAATAAGTTTTCTGGGTAATTTCTCTCACTCTTGATACTATGGTATGCAAATTGAAAGGCATAGCAGTACATCGGGTCGCCAGTCATTTGAAGAATTTAGGGACAAGAAGACGAAGTGAAACAGGGAGTTGCCCAAGGCGGAGTGATATCTCCAGTACGGTTTAACCTTTACCTATCCTCCATTCCACCCCTTCCATACGGCATAGAGATCGTATAATATGCCGATGGTTGTACTGTCATGACATCAGCCCCCACCTATTGTTGACATCTGCGATAGGTTGAACGTCTATCTCACCTCAACGAACTTGCCTCATATTTCGCTGAAGAAGATATCTGCCACCAAATCTTCAGCCACAGTGTTCACTACAAATACGCGTGAGGAGAAAGCCGAGCTGACTCTGATGGTCAATTGAGAAATGATTCCGACCAATCAAGTGTCCCAAAATACTTGGTGTCACATTTGACAGCTCTTACACGTTCTCCCCACATGCCACAGCAATTTGCGATAAAGTCAAAAGTAGAAACAAGATCCTCAAGAAAGAAACTTTGTTGACCATGTACAAAGCTATTGTTGTAAGTTATGCCGGTCTGTGGTAAGTTATGTAGCGCCAGTGTGGTCTCGTCAGCTTTGTGACACTCACCCACTCGACTCAGACTCAGATCCCTGTGGACGCGCCCATCATAGTAGCAGAGTTCCTGGATCTTGACACTCAACAGAATCAAGCAGACAAAAGATAGAACACAACAACAACAACAGTGTGATAAAGCGCATTTTCCGAAGCATCTCAACTAGTGTGAGCGGTTGAAACGAGTCAACGTGGACATAGCATAAGGTAGTTTGATTGATTAATTACAAATAAATAAATAAATGACCATGCCACAGCAATTTGCGATAAAGTCAAAAGTAGAAACAAGATCCTCAAGAAAGAAACTTTGTTGACCATGTACAAAACTATTGTTGTAAGTTATGCCGGTCTGTGGTAAGTTATGTAGCGCCAGTGTGGTCTCGTCAGCTTTGTGACACTCACCCACTCGACTCAGACTCAGATCCCTGTGGACGCGCCCATCATAGTAGCAGAGTTCCTGGATCTTGACACTCAACAGAATCAAGCAGACAAAAGATAGAACACAACAACAACAACAGTGTGGTAAAGCGCATTTTCCGAAGCATCTCAACTAGTGTGAGCGGTTGAAACGAGTCAACGTGGACATAGCATACGGTAGTTTGATTGATTAATTACAAATAAATAAATAGTTTTTGACAGATTTACAGACAGAAACGAAATTTCTAAATTGATTTTTTTCGACCATACTTGACAAGAATGTCAATTGCAAATTTGCTCACGAGCATTCCATTACGAAAGGGGGCAATCCCATAGCAGCCGGTTGTGAGTACCGGATTCACCCGATGAAATCCTTCATGGACAACAACAACGGAAGGGGGAGCAAACTGCTCACATATCAATGAACACTGTCCGTTTTGAGATTTTACATTGTATATGATACATGATAAAGATACATCAAATTAAATTATTTATGCAAAATCTCGAGAGACCTAACTTGTATTTTGGGATATTGGCAAATGAACTGACGCTACACCTGGCCATTATTGGCGAGATATTGGCGTCTTTGAATAACCAATGACCACCATGATCTCGCGGTGATCGGTCATATAGACCGGAACGAGCTTGCTCCCTATAAGAGAATAACGGAAATCGCCGTGGAGGTGGCAAATGTGGCTATAACAACAAAAAGAGTGTTTTTAGAATAGAGTAGAAATTTGACATCGAAAATTTAGGCCAAGGGCCTAAAAACCAGTTCGAAAAGACATGTCGCCGATTAAAAAAAAAACCTGGGTCTAAATAAAAGAGTTTTAGGAGTAGAGTTCGATCGTATCATTTAAATATTCAACAAGTGATTAAGATTCCGCTTAATACATAAGTTGACATGTAGCCTAATAATGGCAATATGATATTGAAATGAAGGGTATATGGCAATAGGGTTGTTGTTGTTGTAACCATATTCTTGTGTAGGTGGCCATCCTCGTCAAGCTCCCGTAGGTGAGCTAGCTCGTTCCGGTCCAAAGTACGGATCGGCGCGGGTTGGCCAATGGTTATTTAAATGCACCAATAACTCCCCTCGTCATATCGAGCATCGTAGGCACTCAGTATTTGTGCAAGGGCCGGTACCATCCGACCTCTCACTGAGACTCTCCGTTTGATACCGCTGTTTGTCCGCAACTGCAGTTATAGCTACTCCGGATAGAGCATTCCATTATTCGCAATCATTTATCATGTATCATTTAAACATTCAACAAGTGATTAAGATTCCGCTTAATACATAAGTTGACATGTAGCCTAATAATGGCAATATGATATTGAAATGAAGGGTATATGGCAATAGGGTTGTTGTTGTTGTAACCATATTCTTGTGTAGGTGGCCATCCTCGTCAAGCTCCCGTAGGTGAGCTAGCTCGTTCCGGTCCAAAGTACGGATCGGCGCGGGTTGGCCAATGGTTATTTAAATGCACCAATAACTCCCCTCGTCATATCGAGCATCGTAGGCACTCAGTATTTGTGCAAGGGCCGGTACCATCCGACCTCTCACTGAGACTCTCCGTTTGATACCGCTGTTTGTCCGCAACTGCAGTTATAGCTACTCCGGATAGAGCATTCCATTATTCGCAACCTGTGGACGCGCCTGGTAGCTCGCAGCTAAGCTTCTCGTGACGGCAATGAACATCACACAAATTGGAGCTCAATGTTCCAGCTTGTGCGGTGCCAGGATAGCTGTAAGCAATGTGTTCCGTCCACATGTAAAAGTTCTAAACAGAAAGTATGGTAAGCATCTGAAATGGCTATATAAACTGAAGATTCAAGCGCTCGCCTCTCCTTCAATTCGCACCAAACGGACATAAAATCCGAAAATACCAATAAGGGACATAAATTAAAGAAGAGGGTTACGAATTCTACAAATAATAAATGAAAACAAAAAAAAAAAACATTTTTTTTTTATTTATTTCATTTCATGCAATGCGAAGCCATCAGGCCTATAAATAATCACACTATGCATAAGACGTACTTTTTCTAACATAAGTTAAAAAACTACTCAATTAAAAATAAAAAACTTAAAAACTTAGAAAATGGAAAAAAATTTTAACATATTTAACACTTACTGAATCTAGATAAAACTAAATAACAAATAAAAAACAAATTACTAAAAATTATAAGCAGTAACTGAAATAAAAAAAAAAAACATTTTTTTAAATATGTACCGCATTTCGCCAAAAGGTATTGGCAAGTTGTGTATGCCAACAATGTGGAGTATATTTGATGTTAAGGTACACTCATGAGAGCTAGAAGTTTAGATTATATATAAATATATTCATATTCATATTTATTCTGTGTATTGTAGAAGGCACAGCGTAGCGTGTTTGGGTGGGCTAGCAATATTTAAAACTACTCATATATGAAGCATTTGATCCCAGTCATATAAAATGAAAAGGAAACGTTATTATAAAACAAAAAACACTTCTCAAAGAAAATATAGGAATAATTATTCCATTTTAAAGATAACAATGATATAAAAAATATCTGCAAAATAAAAAAAATATAAAAAAAACCAAAAATTACCAAAAAGGAAAAAAAGAAAATATTTTAAAAATATTAAAAAATTAAAAAAAAAGAACAAATAAATAATCACAAAATAAAATCTCTAGTCCCACCTTGAACGCATTAAACAGAGAAGAAACCCAATATAAATATAAGGGATTTAGATTAGAGATAGTTTTGCAAAAGCTTCCCGCGATAAGATGCAAATGAAAAAATGTGGATAGCTTATTTGGTGGGTCTGGACGACATTCATATAGATACGGTGAATATCAGATACGTATGGTAGCAGATACGGTGGATAGCTACCGGATTAATGTTGTCCCCGGAGAACAACCGCCTCCTATCGCACATGAAGCAACTGACCTCCCCTGGCAAGCCAGATTAGTTCTGTTCAATTACAATCCCGCAGATGCAGCCGTCTCAACTCCTACAGAGCAAGGATTTATGTTAATGTGCAGGATATGTTTCCCGATTATGACCGGTGACCCTACGATACACGACACCTGTTTAACTACCCAGCCAATCCCACTCGACTCTGACCTTCTCGACACACTTTACCTTAGTCGCAAAGTTCCAGGATCTACGTATTCAACAGAATAAGGCAAATAAAAGATAGAACACACCACACAACAAAAACAATCCCATAACAGCCGGTTGTACGTACCGGATTGGATCGATGGAATCTTTCATCGGCAAGGGCTGCCGCCTCAGTGTAAAACACTCTGCTATAACAAAAACAACAACCGACGATATACCAAAGCGTTGGAGTTTAGACGAAAGCGATTGGGAAGATTTCAAAAAAAACAGGCTAATTTTTATTCAAAATTATTTAAAACCTGTTTAACTTACACTCCTTTTTTAGATTTATTTTACATTTTATGGCGACGTAGACGCATGTAGAAACTGAGAACTAATGCTATGAGAAAGTAAGAAGTTTTATCGAACAGGAAACTTTGGTACTTCGGCTGTGTTCGTGTCTCACACTAGGATGCATATGAAGTTCTACCTCACTTCAAATGCACTGAATTTGGATGTGAATATTAGGAAGCGAAAGCGACATGGTTGGCTCAACGGTAGGAACTGGTAAAAATCTTCATTCTCAAGCTCTCTTCCAGACTCTCACTAAAGAACTAACCTAACAAAAAACAGGCTAATTAATGAGTTGTTATAATCCCATGGCAACCGGTTGTATGTACCGGATTGACCCGATACACATCAGTGTACAACAACAAAAGCTTGGTTATTCAAAATTATTTATTTATTCTAACTTACATTTCTTAATTTACATCTTAAGAATGGTACTGTATTCTTTTTTGCGAAATTTTTTCATGATTACTATTTTCAGATAATAGATTTTGGAGCAAAACAATTTTTGCTTCGAGTTTTCTAAACCGAACTTATCATCCTAATGGAAGGCATTAATCCCTCGATTTGGTCGTATGATCGATCTTGATCCCAGTCATTACCTCTATGTCTCCTTTTAAAGCAATTGGATGATTCAACGGTAGGAACTAGAAGCCATCTTCCTTCTCCTGTTCCTGTGGTAAGAGAGTCTGATGGCAGCTACTTCCTCTATTCCTGTGCTATCACAATGGCCGAAAACTTCTGAGTTTGGCAGACTGTCACTTGAACCTAACCTACCTTTCTGCGTAACAATGCCTATTCCATGGCAGCCGATCAGTGTACAACACACTGCTAGAGCAAAACCCTGCTATAACAACAACACTTCCACGAGAGTGTGAGCGAGGCAAAGAAGGAAATCTGATAATATATTCAGATAGTGTGATAAAGGATAGTGTTAAAAAAAATATTGTTTTGTTTTTCCGCTTCAATTTATTTTGATCACAAAATTAGTTGGTCGTCTAGCATATCGAAGTATGTACAATGAGAAAAAGTCTCAGCTAAGAAGACTTTTTCAATCAAATCCGTTGGAAAGACAAAGTGGAGAAATACATCTCGAAATTTGAGAAGAAGCGCCGAACAGAGCAAGCGTTAGTGATAGCCAACTTAAAGTAGAATTTGCCGTACACTAAAATGTTTTCTTGAGGACTTTCCAAAAAGAAAAGTTCAGTAGTTGGACGTTGATTTATTATATACAATTCATAAGCCTAGGAGTTAAGGAGTAAACCACATTTAACTCATTAGTCTAAATTTTGTTGGTATACTACCATATTGTAATGAAATATTAATTTCAGAAAACTGACGTCCGTCAACGTGCCATCTATTATACCTATAGAAATTTGATCTAACCATATATTATTTTACAAATCACAATTACCATCAAATTATTATTTCACAAATATAATATATGTAGGTATTTTTTGTTTGTCATTTTCTTCCATTAGAATCCTTACCAGCGTTAAAAAAAAACATGCCTCCTTTTTGCATATTACTCTGGTACGAACAGGCACCCCATAGTTATATGTGGAAGCCATATTGTAAACTACGAAATAATTTTATTTCTGGCTCCACTGCACAAATATCGGCCAGAAATAGAGAGAAGCATCAGAAAAAGTGCACACTTCTATCATGTATGAGACACACACATTTTGTAAATAGGTACATCATTTCTAAAATGAAATTTTGTAAAAATTTAAAACTACAGCGACATTCGTGTTTAACAACCCCCCCACTGTGTTTAATATAGGAAATGTAAATCCATTATGCAGAAGTATATGTAGATTTGCCCCGTCTGGCCCAGAAAAATTTGACACTAAACATTTTCTAATGTACTCCGGTGTGGTTCCACGATATTGCGAGGGCGAATATAGGATTAGAGTATAATGCTACACCGCGAGACGAAAGTTGTCCAGGTCGTTGTCCGTCCCATTGTCAGGCAAGAAACAAAACAGAAGTTGTAATATACAAAACAAACCCGAAGGAAAACGCAACCACTTACATGTCCACATACACAAAGGCCTACCAACTCTATTAAAACCACACACACTACTACTCACACAACCATCAATGCGCGAATGGCACACACACGAAAACTTTCAATCAGGGATGCCACTGGTCCGCAGCCTTTATGCAAACTCGCATAATTTACTTAGTATTACAATATATGTATTCACGAACGTATGGTACATTGACCATACAACATTATATAATATACCACATCAAAAATATTTATTCATACATGCAATCTAAAGCTCTTTGAGCTGGGTAAAGTACTCGTTAAACGGCGACTTTTTCATTGTAGTGATGGCATCCCTGGTTTCAATCACCATCATTATAATTTACCTCTTGTATATGCATGTATGTTCGTACGTACATACGTTTATGCATGTATATAAATATCAAGTATATTTCTATATACACAGATATATAATATTCGTGTATGTTTTCTCTATTCGCATCACAGTAATTAGTTTTCCGAATCTTAAACAAATCAATTTGATATATTTTACAAGATAATCCGCATTGTACTTACGATTAAAGTCGGGCCTTTATCCCTACTAGGTGGCGACCAAATTTGCAGTTGAAATTTATTGTCCCTTTTGTTGTTTTTGTTCATTCATTCAGTACAGTATTGTTTTGCATAATATATGTAGTATATTGTTTTGACAAAAGTACATTTTAACTTATTTTTTAATATGGACATACGGTTATTATCAAACGTGGAACATACACTGCCACTGTCCACAATTTTTTCTTCCCAGTTTAGTCAATGTTTAATTATTTTTCACATCACCAAGCGCTACATCACAATGTGCGTGATTGATATTTTCCGTAAAAAAAGTTTAGTCCGTAGCTTATTTTCACTTTTTTCTGCATATATGATTGGATGATTGTATAGGTTTACGCATTTGTGGAATTGGACATGTATTGCTTTGTCTTTCGTCCAAAAAATGAATTAGTAAAACTATAAAACTCCAGACGGAACGGCGTGACAATGGTTACTGCCAGCACAGTACTTAGTAGTTTCGTCAATCGTATTTCGCCTATTAATTCTTTTTGCCATTAAGATTTTTTGTGGTGGGATTGATTTCACAAATCTATTTAGTTAGAGTAAGTCATTAGCAATCCATCTAGTCCGACGCGGAGCACTGTTACACTTACGGGTACTCGAATATTGCTGCGCTACTTCACGAGCGATTTGCTTTCTGTTTCATTGAAATAAATTGGAAAATTTTTGACGATGTTAAGATTTGTATTGTTATATTCTATCAAGAAAATGAAGCCGAAGAAAAATTAATGTGGAACGGCGGAACTAAAAGTCGACTTTCGAAAAATCGATTATTATCGATGGATTAAAAATTCGAATAATCGATTAGTCAAAGTCGACTTTTAACACAGACAATAGAACTTATTGCTGCATTTTCCCTCCCTCTAGGAGGTGATTAGTGCAACTCTGATTTTGAGTATGTTACTAGTTTGCGACATTTTTCTTAATTTTTGTGCAGAATGCATTTATAAGGTGAGGCCATGCGAACAGCTGCGTTTTCATTCAAATGTCAAAGGCTTGATAACACCGCTGGGATTTTTTTTCTAAAATCGTAAAAAGATGTTCTATTTGATCTGATATTCCACATATAAACATTACAATTTACGGCATTTGCCACTCAATGTAGTTTCGTTTTGGGAAGATTTTTGTTGTTGGGCTAATGACACCACCTCTTAATTGTACCATGATTTTTATGTTATGGTTCGAAATACGACGGACTCTTTTCTTTCTCAGAACACAAACAAAAGCCAAAATTCGTTGGTAGAGAGTGCACTTCGCGAGAAAAAATTTTACTCAGCTGTCATGTCGAAACAATGAAAGGTGGACTTATTTGTACAACTACCACAAATCATATGATGCAACCCGCCATCTTGCCATCAAGCTGATCAGCGTTTTGCCAACACACGCAAAGAAATTTGTGTGTATACGGGTTCGTACATGAGCAGAGAATATGCGAGAAAGAAGATTCCAAATAAAAATCTGTCATATGAATACCGTCAAACCTGGCGGGCTGTTAGCAGCTGTTTGCGTGAGATCACCTTTTTAAATCCGCTTTGTACACTACCTGTGTTAATATGGCTTGGTTAGTACTATACATGACATAATTACCAGGTAGTTTACCGTAAACAGCTGAGTAAACTTTTTTCTCGCGAATAAACAATCTGTCAACGAGTTTTAGTTGTGTGTGTGTCTATTACAGTTGAAAACCATACATACATAGTGCACTAAATATTTTGTTGTTGCGCAACTGCCACTACCTGCACATGAATATATCTTGGTATCTTGTGTGAAAAACGATGCTGAGTTGGTGTATTCATATGAAAACCACTTCAGGGAATCAATGGATATGATATCAATTGCTGAATACAAAAAATTGATGTAAGTGATGGTGTAGCATTACTTTTCGTTATTATTTGCATAAATAATCGAAATAAAATTAGAATAAAATTATTTTCAATGGGTTTTTCTTTGTTTATTAGGGCGTGGAATAATCAATAACGTTTTGGTACTAAAACCAATAACGGTCTGGTGCTAAAACCAATAAAAGACTGGTATTAAAACCAATATCAATTCGGCAATAAAGCTAATACCAAACGGTATTAATCATTTTATGTTTCATCCATACCACCCGTTATTGTTTTTGTAACAAACGGTGTTACTTTACTATCAATACCGTATGGTACTGAAATGAGCACGTTTGGTAACGACTTTTCTCTAGGTGAACGTTTTCCACACAAGAGCCTATCATGTTTTTGATATAGAATGTCCTTAGAATTTATACTATTTCCATTTTTACCGCTTTCTAGTATTTGAACAGATTTTTACGCACTCAAATGGTTTTGTAAACATTTTTATTTATTTGTTTAACAAATATTTTATAATGGCTTCAATATTTTAAGTACATAGTTCAACAACACTTCTGGCGCGATGACAAGAATACAAATGTGACGCCGTCAATTCTTATTAGCCTCCTTTGTTTAGTATTGACATGACATAATTACCAGGCACCGTAAACAGCTGCGTACAATTTTTTCGCGAGTGCACTATCTGTCAACAAGTTTTGGTTGTGTGTGAGTACTATAGTTGAGAACCATAACACACACACAACGAAAAATGGCGCGAACTAGTAACATACACGAGATCAGGGTTGCACTAATCACTGATTTTGATTGATAGTGCACTCAATATTTTGTTGTTTGGCAACTGCCACTACCTGTAAATTAATATACTTGAGTATTTAATTTATATTAAATGGTATTAAAAATCTTTGCCAATGACGCGAACAATATAATACCAGGTGTTAATGGCAAAATACCGTTATTTTTCTATCAGTGTGCATTCAATTAAAAAATTGCTGAAATCGGGACTATAAAGGATTTGTATGGCGTTTTTACTGTTTTAATAAAACTTAATAATAATATTTCACATTAATAAAAAACTTGTTATTTCATTGGATTAAGCTGCGTATAAAACATGAAAAATATTGCAAAAAATTATTTATATATTTTCTTAATGGTCCCAGGCTTTTAAATAAAAAGAAAAATTGTCGATTCCATTCTGAGCTTCTCTTCTTTGCCGGCGACACCGTCTGCTAAGAGTATTATTAACAATACAATTTATATACATGCATATTTAAAATTAATCGTAATAAATACCAATGCATTTTGCTTGCAATATAACGAAATTTAGATCCAAATGCGTTATCTTCCAGCACCAGCGCCCAAGTCAATATAATCTCTATATGGATAATAAAATATTAAAATAAGAATACATTAATAATATATATTTATAAATACCTTGTTTACATTCTAAAAATTCCTCCGAGTTGTTGAGTTTTTCATTCTTTTTGTTCACATGTGGCATTTTTCTGCATTACACTTTGTTTCACAATAAATCTGTTTAACTTTAAAATTATAATAAGAAATTACATTTTATGCGGAGATAAAAATCACACTTTTAATTTTCTTGATATTTTTTTTGTCTAACCATGCGACAGTGTCTGTATGTGACAGAAACTAGACATACATTTGACTCATTCGCACTTCTTTTCGCAAAACACATGCGTGAAAGGGAACACAATATAACCTTGGTCAATACACAATTTTTACCATCAAATAAAAATTTAATACGTACAATTAAAAATGTGTTCAACGTATGCCCTGTTTATCAATCACCTGCCGCGATACAAAAAATACCGAATTTCTTTCAGTTTTTTTGCTCCTGCCAGGATTCACTGAATGAGGTTAAGCCAAGCAATCAGCCGACATACAATTTTTTTTAATTTTTGCCAGTACTTGCCATTGAGGATGTTACTTCAACCCACTTTTATTTTTGCTCACACTATCGGAGTTTGGGCGACCCCTTGGATAGAAGAGAAGAGAGAAGGAAATAATTCTCTTTTTACATTCATTCTTTGTTTACGTTTTCTTCTATATGATGGCATTTTTAATCGGTAGATTTGATATCTTTAATGATGCTCATAGGGCCTATCCACTTTATGTCTTCGCATGTGACCAAACCTTCTTATTAGTGAAACCTGGGCTTCTGCACGTGGCAATGCAAATAAAAACTAGAATGTCAATTTGTGGGAATTTCTGCCCCATCCCTATAGCGCTGTATCGTTGATTTCGTTGTTGTTGTGCAAGTAACGCTACCAGGATTTTCTGAATAAGGTTAAGTTAAGCGATCAGCCGACAGAAAATTTGTTTAATTTTTGTCAGTCAACATTTTCTCTTTTTACATTCATTCTTTGTTGTTCTACTAGTTGATGACAAATTCAATCGGCAGATTTGACATCCTTAATAATGTTTATGGGGCCTATCCACTTGATGTGTTCGCAAGTGACCTAACCTTCTATTAGTGAATTCTGCGACGCTACCTTATATAATTATACAATGTCATACGACTCACCTTAACTAGGCATGCCAGATGATCAGGATTATCCCGAGTTGCGAAGCCAACCCAAATATTGAACGAATCGGAAGTATAAATACGAGATAGTTTCCCTTGCGCAACTTAAGTCAAATCCCTTTGTCCATGTCCGTCTGTTTGCCCTAAGCACACTACTGTTTTCACAAATAACGTATCGGACTGTAACTTACTACAATCATGTTTTGGCCTACTTTATTTTATTTGGGTTAGCCTAGTTTATTTTATCTGTTTTCCTTGAAGTTTAGAAGGATGAGTTCTTGTTATTGTAGCCACTTGTCTATATGTGGAGGTGGCGATCCTCGTCTAGCACCTATAGGTGAGCAAGCTCGTTCCGGTCCAAAAGACCGATCGTCGCGGGAACATGGTTGTCATTAGTTATTTAAAGGCGCCAATAACTCGCCTTGTCTTATTGAGCATCATGGGCACTCAGTATTTATGCAAGAGCCGGTGCCAGCCGGCCTCTCACTGAGACTCTCCACTCGATACCGCTGAATGTCCGCGATTGCAATTGCAGCTACTCCGTATAGAGCATTCTACTAACCGCAACCTGTGGGCGCGCTCGGTAGCTCGCAGCTAAGCTTCTCGTGATAACAATTAACATCACACAGATCGGACCCCAAAGTTCCAGTCTGTGTGGTGCTCATAGTTATCCCGTTCCGGGACAATGAGTTGTATTAGCCCATTCCAAATCAGTGCCTATTATGGAAAACTTAGGTCCAACTTTTGGCTCGATTTATAATGGAGGCCTCTTCTGTCACAATAGACTAAAATGGCATAAGCGAGCCTGTTTGGTAGCGGGACTGCCACTTTAACCCAACCTAACTACCAGAAATGTTTACACGAATCCATGGTGGTAGGTGGTAAGATATTTTGCTCTGCCGATATTAGCCCCTTTTTACTTGGATTTTGGCAATAAAACTTGCGTTTTGGAGAACTCCGACATATACTATAGTGTTTCACGACTTCAAGCTTTAAGGACACGAGCCTAACCCCAAGACAACATGTCCAGAGACAACTGACAAAAAAACCAACCAATCACGCGTAAATACAGGCGGCTAACAAACACTGGTATTTCCGCTTCGCATGCGCTCAGGAGGCTGAGATATTATTCAGTGCCCTGAACGGGAAAACATGGTATGTCCAACCTCTTTTTGGATACCCCAGAAATGTCTCCCTTGTCCACACTACTCCTTCCTTAACTTAAGAAGAACAAGTAATAATTTCTTCTCTTTCTCTTTATAGGCTGAAGTAATTTCCAGTGTCTGGTGCCTCAGTCCTTTTATTGACGCCGGTGCTGGTACGTTGATGCCGACGATCTCTCTCTTGCCTATCTATCCGTCTAGTGGTAGTAAGTATATGTAGCTTGTATGTTTGGTGTTTTCCCTCAATAAAAGGTAAGTTGTATTCCTGTTCTCGTTTATTTGTAGTCTTCCGAGGGGCCTAACACTGGCACGGCGAACATTTACCTGCGGCAATGGCTTCTCTAGCAACCCTCAAGTATTCCTCTGGCCCTAGGCTGAGCTCAACATTTTGCTGAGGATAGCGCCTGTCGTTCTGCGTCAATCCGAAGAAAATTAAACGGGGTAAAATAGATGTTTGCGTGCCTAGCCTTTATAAAAGATTTTTTAATTCCTTTTTTCTACTCTTTTGTCGGCTGAAATTAGTGTTCGCCCCAAAAGGTTCTACTTGTTTGTAGGAGTCTTCGTGTGCGTCCAGTAAGTGTATGTAGGAAGAAAGGGCTACCTTTCGGCTGACCAGCGCCTATGCGTTCACCCAGTAAGCAAATGTTCCAGCAATGGACAGCAGAGGTGGAGGAGATTTATTTTGTATGTCCATATGATGCTTTTTCTTACCCAATACGTGGTTTCTTAAAGTTTATTCCCCTTTAAAAGAGATAAATAAAAATGCACTACAAATTAATTTATTTACATTATCGTTTATTTGTCGTTGTAAAAAATAATTTAAAATTCCTAGCTCTATTGTTGGTGTGTTGCATTAGACTTGATTAAGAATAGTTAGACGTTTCATGCTGCGTTCAATCTCTGTTATCAAGAAATAGGTTTTCCGTTTGTAATTGCTTCCTTATAGCACCAACTTGCGTAACAACTTTTGGAGATGTTGCGGATATGGTAATTGTTTGCACCGCAGGTATCTAAATATGCACATATATAAAAACAAAGACGTAAGTTTATATAAATAATAATATAAAAATTTGTTTTTAAGTTGCAATGATGGAAAAAAATTTGGCAAGCCTATGCCTGAGTAGAAGTGTGCGTTTGACAGCTGATCATTCTTTTTAAAATTCTCTATTATACTGTTCTTCAGTTGAAGTATTTTTTCGCGCTTTACATTAAACAAACTGCAGGCTTTTGGAATTTTATCAAGTTTTCCTGTAAATTGGCCGAATCTACAGAGAATCATATTCTCCCAAGCTGGTGTTGAGTTGCATAACCATCGTTGCCGTTGTTATTGCATTGCTATTGCTGAATTCCTAACTGGATATTTTGATATTTTTGTATTCCTCTTTGCGTGCTGTTGTTGTTGCTGTTGTGTTTGCTGCTTTATTATTTTTGAGCTATGCCGGGAAACAAATCTCTAAAATGTGGTTGCTGCGAGGAGCCAATAAATAAATCTGGGAGTGTGATGTGCAGACTGTGCTCCCGCTGGTTCCATGCCAACTGCGTCAAACTATCGGAGAAAGATTTACTTGCGCTGAGGTCTGTGAAATCAAGCGCCTTTATATGTAACTCGTGTGAAAATAATATTGGCACAAATGGTTTTTTTACTGACATATGCAGTTTGGAAAGAAAGCTGGATGATTTCATCACAAAGAATAATAGTGACCAAATGGCGATTAAAGATGCTTTGGATGATATAAAAACAGAGATGTCTACATGTATGAGTGGCATTAGAGCAGACATTGTTGAATGTAATAAAAAAATAATATCTGTGGAAACTTCAACATCTCTTAGGATTTCCAAGTTGGAAATGGAAAATAACATGTTACATCGACGTCTTAATCGTGGGGACATAATCATTGGTGGCCTACCCGGTGGAATTACTGATTTAGTTGGCACTGTTGTCTCATTAGGTGCTTTCTTCAAGGTTGACATTACTAAGCAAGACATAAACCATGTTTGCTACATAAGTAACCGAAAGTTTATTCTGCTTAAATTAAATAATGTAATGATTCGAGATGCTATTATGAGCGAATACTGGAAAACACGGTCGTTGAGGGTGTGTGACTTTTTTAATGGTGCTGGCAATGATGTTGAACGCCGGGTATATTTAAACGATCACTATTCTCCTGCAGCAAGCCACTTCAACATGATTTGCAAGCAACTACTTCGAAAACAACTGGCTGTTAAATACAGAATCTTGCACGGTGACAATTTGAGGGTCAAGTTATCGTTACATGATGGAAGCGAAGTTATTCGTGGTGTTGATGAGTGCGTTGCGCTTCTTGAGTCGTCTGGTGGCGAAACATCATAATCCGTTCTGCACGTACGTTTATTGTAATTCTTAGAGATTTGATTAACAATTTTTTTGGTAAATTTTTCTATTTTCGAAAATTTTTGAATAATTTGAATATTTTTGTATTTTTTTTTTTCTCTATTTCTGAACAAATGTGTAAATACTTCGATTGATTATGTATGTATATAACAAATAATTTGTTAGTTTTTTTTATGGATCTCATAATTTATAATGATCAGCTGCTTAGCAGTAATTTGAATTTAATATATTATATGAATTTAAATTTAATATATTATATGGGTTTTAGGATTTTCTTCGTTATGATTACAAATAGACCTAGTTTACTGATATTTCTCAATTTTTGGCTCCCCGCAACAGAAGATTCTTATACCTTTGATGTCTTCTAACTTAAACCTTGGTCCTGTTGTTAGCAACAACAATTTTATAAACTCAATATTGAGAGAATGTAATGACAAATTAAATGTAGCCCATTTAAATTGCCAGAGCATGAGACCTTCAGCTTACTCATCTAAATTTGATGAACTTAAATCGATTTTATATGAATCTAAGCTTGATGTTGTAGGAATTTCTGAGACCTGGCTTAAATCCCCTGTTTCTTCACGCTCTGTTAATGTTCCAGGATATACTTTACATAGAAATGACCGCAAGAATTCTAGGGGCGGTGGCGTAGGCATATATATTTCATCGAACCTTAAACATAAGTTGGTTTTTAAAAGTTCCATTTTGGGGATGTGTGAGTCTCTCTTTATTGAACTTTATTCTGGTTCGGCTAAGATATTATTTGGGGTTGTATACTTGCCTCCTCCAGGTGATTTTGCCACGTTTGAGGAAACTCATCGTGATCTTTTCATACAGTTTTCCAATATAATAGTTGTTGGTGACTTCAATTGCAACTTGTTCAATATTTCTTCTTCTTCTTTAGTTCGTTCGACCTGCTGTAGATTATGTTTATCCGTTTTGCACAATTCTAGGCCCACACACTTTGATGCAGTGCATGGCACCACAACCTTGTTAGACTTTATGCTCCTGAGTTCTAATTTAAGTGAACATTTATCGGACCAGGTTCAATGCCCTGCGATTTCTCGCCATGCATTGATATTTGCGGCTTTTGATTTTCGCATGAGTAGGACAGATCCCTTTGTGGAATTTTATGACTACAATAACATTGATATGTCTGGAGTTCTTAATTTTTTGGACAGTTTTAATTTCTCTGATATGTACATGTCTTCAGATGTAAATGAAAAGTGTACTATTCTGACAAACCTATTTGAAAGTCTTTTTTCTTTTGTTCCTGTTTTGAGGAAAAGAGTCGTTTTGTTTGGTGATGAGTGGATGAACTCCAACGATATTGTTTTCACTAAGTCTTTGAGGGATATGGCTTACTCTGAGTACCAATTGAACAGAACACCAGAAAACTGGCGAACTTTTTGCAGATATAGAAATAAAACTAAATCTCTAATTCGGAGAGAGAGACGGAAGTATTTTGTAAGACGTTTCGGTGGGCTTAATGCGGATGGTTTATGGAAAGTGCTTCGTGGTTCTGGTTGCATTGGTGATGATGCTTTCGTGTACAATGGCGACATAGATGACGTCAATGAATTCTTTGCGCATGGCGCGCAATCTAATTTGCATGATATTATTGATATCAATACTTTTTCTTTTAGTGAAGATGGATTTTCTTTTGATTGCATTGGTATTGATGATATTGCTGTTGCTATATCTAAGATTAAGTCGAAAGCAATTGGAGTTGATGGAGTTTCTGTGCAGTTCTTAAATATTCTTTTTCCTCATCTATCTGGTGTCATATTGGATTTGGTAAATGCAATTCTGACTTCCTCTGTTTTTCCTACTGCATGGAAAACAGCTCGTGTAGTTCCTATTCCGAAGAGAGCTTCGGTCAATAGCCTGGAAGATCTGAGACCTATTTCCATTCTGCCTGTTTTGTCGAAGGTTTGCGAACATATTATGAAAGATCAGATTCTTTTACAATTTACAAATAGAATTTTTCAAAACCAGCATGGATTTCGTAAAGGCCATAGTACAACCACTTTACTCCTTCAGCTTACGGACTCTATAAGAATGAATAACAATTTGGATAGATTTAGTGTTTTGGTTTCCCTTGATTTGACTAAGGCATTTAATTCCATATCTTATAAGATTTTAGTAGAGAAACTTTGTTCAAAATTCAATTTTTCTAATTCTGCATGCAGACTTATTTTATCCTACTTAGGTGGTAGGTCTCAATTTGTTAGCTTGAATGGCAATGTTTCCTCTATTCTTCCTCTGGCCTCTGGTGTTCCCCAAGGTTCGGTCTTGGGGCCATTGCTATTTCTTCTATACATAAATGATTTACCTGAATGCTTAGATCTATCTATTTGCACAGTTTTCTTATATGCAGATGATGTTCTACTTCTTTTTAATGGCCAACGTGATTGTCCTGATGCTTTGGAGATTGGAATTAATCGTTGTTTGGGTCAAGTTTGTCGATGGACCAGTACTAATGCCTTCACAATTAACCCGTTAAAGACTAAAGCCTTGTTGTTTGGAAATAATGTGTTTGATTTTCATCTTTTGTTGGGATATGATGAGGTTAGCTTTGTGGATGAGCTTAAGTGTCTTGGGTTGGTACTTGATAAGAATCTAAATTTTGGGGCTCATATTGACCATGTACATAGTAGAGTGTACTATACCCTGCGTAGGATATATTCTACAAACATTTATTTGCCTCTATGGGTTAGAAAACGATTGGCCCATGCATTGTTAATGCCTTCTATTAGATATGGTCTTGAGGTTGTGTCTGGTACTACCATAGGCAACATTCAGAGGTTAAGGCGTATTATTAATATCATTGTTCGATTTGTATTTAGTGTCCGCAGGCGTGAACATGTAACAGAATTCGTCAGAGAGTTTCTTGGTGTTTCCTTCGAGAACTATATCAATTGTACTAACCTGCTGTTGTTTCATAAAATAATTAAAAATGGTGTACCTTTTCCTTTACGCGATTTATTTACCTTCTCCCGTTCGGTTAGAAATACTCAAATTGTTATTGCTAGGATATCATGTTCTTCATACGAAAAGTCTTTCGCTGTACGTATTGCTCGGTGCTGGAATTTTTTACCTATTGATTTGAGAATTTTTTCTCATTCAAACAATGCTTTTCGATTGAAAATTACAGGTTACTTTAACTTTGAGGAATCCTGATTTCTGCTTTTTGTCCCTTTTTTAATTGACTTATTTTTTTCTTTTTCCATATGCTTTTGCTGCCGCTTCTGAACATGTGCCATTTTCTACGCTTGTAGTATTCTTTTTTTTTTCCTCTTTCATGAATGTTGTTGCTAACATCATAGGATTAGATGCTTTTCATTATTCCTGTTTTGTTTTTAATTGGCTGGGGAGCCTATAATAACCATTTCTTTTTTTTTTTTTGTAATCAAATAAGAATAGTTCATAATTTAGATTTTAGTGAGAGTTAAGTTTTATTTTTGTACTTAGGCATATTGTTACATATGCAATGCGAATTTTTGGCCAAATAGGCTTAGTGTTGCAAAGATGCGAATAAATAAATAAATAAATAAATAAATAAAAATTTTGGTTATTTTTTTCATATATATATATATATATATATATATATATATATATATATATATATATATATATATATATATATATATATATATATATATATATATATATATATATATATATATATATAAATCTTCCAGCGGTACTGGATTTGACTTCTACTTACATCCCATCGTTGCTTTAAGTTGGAGAAGAGATTATTTGGTTTTGGTTTTCCTTTTCGTACCATTTTCGGCATATCACATAAAATTGGTATAGCCAAGCTGTCTCCATTTAGTACGTTTCTTCGAGAATTCGCCGTAGTTTCGAGCGCGCGTCCATTTGAATAAAAAGTTAAATCTTTATAGTTTCTCAAATAATTCATAAGTGTAGTGTCCGTTTTTTGGCGCAATTTTTGTATATCTTTGTCATTGTAGTTATTAAGGACTTGCCGATCGTCGGGAGAGTTTTTAAGCCTCTTCTGGTTAATTTTTATTATTTCAGGACCCGTTATATTATTTGTAGTGACTAATTGCTTATTTAGTTGTGTTGAGGGGCTAGTTTCGCCATATAAATAGTTTGGAGAATGTTCTGCGCACTTTCCGCTTAGGTTATTCTGCGAAAAAATTTCCGTTCCCACACACAAGTAAGAGGTTTCAGTTTCCCCATTTGCAGCGATTTGAAAGGATGAGTCGGTCTGTACATAATAATTGAAAACAAAGATATAAATGTGTATCAAGCTGAACATGAAATTACGAGTACAAGGCTACCAACGGCTTAATTCACAACATGTGTGCAGTAATTATTATTGACAAAACTGTAATGGAGTGATGAAATTTTATTATTTATAGGGTAAGTGTACTAGTAGTCGGCCGTTTTGCCTTTAAATCACATACTTATCAAAAAAAAAAAAAACGCATAAGTTCGCCCGGGCCAAAAATTATATACCTAGAACCACAGATATATTTTTCATTTGGAGATCGGTAAATAAAACAGACGATAGCGGCGAAGAGGAGACCGCAGAACCAATCCCTAATGGTGGTATAGAACGTTTAACTCCTAGTCAGAATGAGGTCCAAATAGCAGTGACCCGACTAAAGAACAACAAGGCAGCAGGAACCGATGGGTCACCCGCTGAACTATTTAAGACCGGAGGCGACACGCTGATAAGGCGTATGCATCAGCTTGTCGCAATCTGGCTAGAAAAATCCATACGTGATGAAATGATACAAGACGGAATGTGCCAACTACAGAGGAATAAGTCCCTTACCCACCGCATACAAGATACTCTCGAGCTTACTGTGTGAAAGATTAAAACCTAAAGATAATGAGGTAATTGGGCCTATCAATGCGGCCTTAGGCAACAGGAGCCGACGGGTCACCCGCTGAACTATTTAAAACCGGAGGCGACACGCTGATAAGGCGTATGCATCAGCTTGCTTGCGCAATCTGGCTAGAGAACGCATATCTGATGATTGGAACCACAGAATACTATGTCCAGTACACAAGAAAGGAAACAAGACAGAGGAATAAGTCCCTCCCCACCGCATACAAGATACTCTGGGAGAAAGATTAAAACCTAAAGTTAATGAGGTAATTGGGCCCTATCAATGCGGCTTTAGACCTGATAAATCCACCCAAGACCAGATATTCACACTGCGCTAAACCCTGAAAAAGACCCGAGAAGGACAAATCAACACCTACCATCACTTCGTTGACTACTCGATACCCCTATACGTTCAAAGGTATTTCAAGCCATGTCTGAGTTTGGTATCTCTGCCAAATTAATAGTTGCTGAAACACGTCCCTCATTAAGAATAGGAAAGAATCTCTTCGAACCGTTTAATACCAAACGATGTTTCAAACAAGGAGACAGCCTATCGTGTGATCTCTTTATTATCCTGCTGGGGAAGATTATACGAGATGCAGATGTGAATAGATATTGCACACTACTCACAAGACAACAAATGCTACCCACATATGCCGACAACATCGATATCATAGCCAAACGAGGTTTCAGACAAAGAGGTAGCCTATCGTGTGATCTCTTTAATATCCTGTTGGAGAAGATTATACGAGATGCAGATGTAAATATATTTGGCATACTACTCACAAGACAACAAATGCTTCTCGCCTATGCCGACGACGCCGATATTATAGGTCGGTCAATTTAAAGAGAATCGTTGAAAATGGGTGTGGGAGTAAATGGAAATAAGACAAAAAGGATGGATCAACTTCCAAAACGACCTGTACAACCGAGCAGATAAAAAAATAGAGAAAGTTGGAAACAACCACGTTGAGATAGTCAGCAACTTATCTACCTCGACACTGCCGTAACCGAAATGAATAACAACAGTTTTGAAATAAAGCGGAGAATGATACTGGCAAACAGATGCTTCTTTGGATTAAGTAAGCAGTTTAGCAACAAGGCCACCTCTCGACAGACGAAGACTATATAAGACACTGATACTGCCCGTGTTGTTATATGGTTCTGAGGCATGGGTACTTGTGAAAGCAAGCGAGGTAGTACTTGGAGTGTTTGAGAGAAAGATTCCTCGTAAAATATATGGACCAGTTTGCGTTAATGAAGAATATAGGCGTAGTATGAACCACGAGCTGTATGACGGCCATACCATAGTTACACGCATCAAAATACAACGGCTGTGTTGGATAGATCATGTTGTCAGAATGGATGAAGAAGCTTCAGCCAAGAAGTCTTTTGAAGGCAAACACGTTGGCACACGCAAACCGTTGGAAAGATCAACTGACGGGAGACACCACGAAACCTGGTGTCAGAGTTTTAAGAAAACGTGCAGAAGACCGAGGAGCTTGGAACGCTTGGAACGAAAATCGCTTTATTGTTTTTCAAAATATTCCACATTAAGATCTATACATTTTTGCATGCGTTTGAACCAATTGTCGAAGTACTTTTGCCACTTTGATTGAGGTATCTCCAAAATATGCATTCTGAACGCATCAACCGCTCCTTCATGTGTCAAAAAACGATGACTTCTCATTTTATTTTTTACGTACGGGAATAAAAATAAGTAATTTGATACCAAGTCAGTACTATACGGCGTTTTGACCACTCAAAACATCATCAAATAGATGTTTTGAGTGGTCAAAAATGCAGTTATTTGAGCCAATCTGTGAGAGCTCGCATTGTTGTGGCGAAGAGTGATCAGTCTTCGGCGGTTGGTTTTCCTGATTCCTTGGAAGACAACCGGCAAATAAATGGTTGTGTGCCACTTAGAATTGAATATTCTGCGTTGTTCTAGTGGTACGATTGCGACATGTCCAGTTTTTTCAAAAAAAACCAGACGATAATTCGCTTGGAAGTGCTCGAGCAACTTTTGTTGGATTTGGCTCATCTTAAAACACCCATACTGTCGACTGCTATTTACTTTCCGGCTCATACGCGTAAATCCGCGATTCATCACCTGTCACGATGTCAAAGATGTGTTTCGAAGCACCGCGATCGTATTTTTGGAGCATTTCTTTCGACCAATCGACACGAGCCTTTTTTTTGAGCGATTGACATCTTGTGTGGGATCCAACGCGAACAAATTTTTTTGATGGTCAAATGTTCATGCAATATTGACAACCTAATGCCTAAGGTTGTCCCAATCTCACGATAAGTAACATGACGATATTAAAATATCAGTTGGCGCACAGCATCAATGGTTTTTGCAACAACAACTGCTTTTGGAAACCTTCACGAAATTCGTCTTGGTGTGAACTACAACCTCGGTTGAATTCATCATACCATCGATAAACACGGGTCCTTGATGGAGCTTCATAGCCAAAAATTAAATTAATTGTGTGGGATCCAATGCGAACAAATATGTTTGATGGTACAAATGTTCATGCGATATTGACAACCTAATGCCTAAGGTTGTCCCAATCTCACGATAGGTAACATGACGATCTTGCAATAGCAGTTGGCGCACAGCATCAATGGTTTTTGCAACAACAACTGATTTTGGAGACTTTCACGAAATTCGTCTTGGTGTGAACTACAACCTCGGTTGAATTCACCATACCATCAATAAACACGGGTCCTTGATGGAGCTTCATCGCCAAAAATTAAATTAAGTTCATCGATGAGTTAATCCACGTCGAAAGTTTTAAAAATAATCGCACGAAAATTTTCACGATTGAATTCCATTTTTTGGGCTAGATGAATCTTTTACGTAACCGTAAACAAAATAAATAACGCTCGTATGTCAAAACGTTCTGAGTACGAATAACCTCAAAAATAAGAAGCTTTACGGTAGAGGTGCCAGTTGACAGGTTGCACCACAAGGGTTGCCAAATTCCGAAATATAAAAGGCAACCCTGGTATCCAAATATTGCATACCCCTCTCTCTCTCTCGCGAGGAATACGAAGGTGAGCCAATTTAACGCACCACGCTTCCTCAACAAAACGTTTTCGATATCTGACAAGGTTAAATACTTAGAAGTGATCTTGGATAGGAAGCTTAATTGGAATTTTCACATTCAGGAGCGTACTGAGAAGGCTCACAGATGTTGGGCACTAAGTAGACGGGTCCTAGGCTCAAAATCGGGCCCACTGGCTCTACAGTAGCGTGATTAGGCCAATACTTACTTACACCTCAGTAGTTTGGTGGACTGCTATGGAGGTTCAGAGAACAAGTTGTATTGGCATAGGCGGAGCGACGAGACCACGCCCACTAGGACACCTGCAGGCGGGGTCCGGGTGATTACGGAATACGTGAGGTGGTGTGGTGCTAACGTTGTTGTAGCAGTGTGTTATACATTGAGACGGCAGCCCTTGCCGATGAAGAACTCTTTGGGTCAATCCGGTACATACAACCGGCTGCCATGGGATTGGTGCTAACATGAGGCAGACTATTTGGAGGTAGGGCAGAGGTGAAAGTGCAGCAAGTGATAGCATTTGTAGGGCATTTTCTGTCATCGGCCGGCTTTCGCGGCTAATGGCACCGGTACTTAGGTAGGGACACAACACCTAACATGAACCAACTTAGGGGCGTGGCATGGAAAACAATTAAGGATTTTGTAAGTAGAACGGAATTCCTAACTTACATTTTCTTTTTCGAGGTGACATTTTTAGTATTTAGAGCACACAACAAGTCGAATATTAGGACATTGAAATGTGTTTAGTTGATTTGTGGTTAACTCTATCTCATATGTTTACTCAAAAAAAAAATTTAGCCACGACCATTTTAATTCTGGCATGAGAGGGTTAATCACCTTGTTATTTATATATATGTTATACATTAAGAATTATCCGATAACCGATAGTCATGATCAATATTTATTCTAACCTATTCATTGTAACTTGAACTTCACTTAATAAAGTCATCTTAAGAATACATCAAAGAACACAGCCTGAAATTAAAGGAAATATTAATTTAAATGTACGTTTACATTGGTCACTAAATCCGGATTTATGGCCTTTTCGAGATTTAAGTGCTAAATCATGTGTTTTACCATACAAAAATAAATACCATTTAATGGCTGCAATTATCAATAAAAGTACCGAAATATGCAACAGTTTTCAAGAATTGTGTATAGCTGTGTGCGATATGCACATTTATGTATAAGCTTGTACGATTGCGTATGTCACTTAAAACCCCAAAAACTCAGTGTAAACGGACAGGATTTGTTTTTGGATTCAATCCAGATCATAAAAATTTCAATCTAAACGTGCTGAAATTAATATTTTTGACGTTTATTGACTATTTTTTATACAATCCGTTCCGTTTGAAACACATCGAAATATTGATCTGAAGCCCTACACAGTATGTATATATTCTTGATCGTCTTAACATTTTGAATCGCTTTAGCCATTTCCGTTCGTCTGTCCACTGTCTGTCGAAAGCACGCCAACTTTCGCATAAAGCTAGACGCTTGAAAATTTCCAAAAATACTTCCTATTAATGTAGATCGGTTGGGATTGTAAATGGGCTTTATCGGTCTATGTTTTGATATAGCTCCCATATAAACCGATCTCCCGATTATACGTCTTAAACCTCTAGAGACCACAATTCTTAACCGATTTGGCTGAAATTTTGTACTATGGCCGGTTGGGATTGTAAATGGGCTTTATCGGTCTATGTTTTGATATAGCTCCCATATAAACCGATCTCCCGATTTGGCTGAAATTTTGTACTATGGCCTGAATCGGTCTAAAGCGTGGGACCGAATTATTGCATACGCGATCGAGTGCGCTTTCGTATTGAATGAAATTTCATCTCGTATTTAATGGGTCTTATACCACTTGTAAACACATTTTTATGTCCAAGTTTTTATTAGGAGTGTCCGATTTAAACATTCACGTTCTTAAAATTCAAACATTCCCGTTCAATAAAGAGGTAGTTAATTCACAAAAGAGAGATTTCGAACGATTTTACTCGTTCACGTATGCGGTAATTTATCCCTTAATAAAGCTCCATATAAACCAAACTCCCGATTGCACTTCTTGAGCCCCTAGAGAGCGAATTCTTTTCTGATTTAGCTAAAATTTTGGACAAAGATCTCTTCTATGACCTCTAAAATACGTGCTAAATATGGTCTGAATTAATTCATAACCTGATAAAGCTCCAACATAAACCGATCTCCCGATTTTATTTCTTAGGCCCATTAGGGTGCAATTCCTATCCAATTTGGTTGAAATTTTGCATAATAACTTCTACCATGATCTCTAATATCCAAACAAAGTTTGGCTTGGATCAGGTTATTGACCGATTCGGCCCTTAACATGTAATAGCTCCAATAGCATAGCAATCCTCATCCATTATCCTTTGTTTACCTAAAAAGAGATACCGTGCAAAGAACTTGACAAATGCCATCCATGGTTGTGGGTATATAAGATTCGAACCGAGCGAACTTTTACTTGTTTATTAATAAACAAAAGTGCCGACCACTGGTACATAACGAATTTAGATGCACTACTTACCCTATAATAAAATATTATACTTACAATGTAGTCTGATTTTTCATTGACGTGGTGATTTTCGGAGTTTTTTCCAGAAGCCACTTCACCCAAACAAAACGAACACAAATTTGTTCGACAATACATACAGAGATTTTTTTGTGTATTGCAAGCACTACATGTGTCGTCCTTTTTCCAGCATTGAGGACAAAAAGCGTAAATACGTTCACATTTAACACATGCAAAAACTTTGCCATTTTCCCACTTCTTTGTGTCTAAATCTTCACATCCATTATTTGAATTCCTGTCATCTTGTATGTTTGCGTTTATATCTTCATTTCCAGCGTGTTTGGGATCCACTAAAATCGCTGAATGATATAAAATCCTATTGTGGCACCGCAGACAAAATGGCTCTAGTTCTTTTAAAGGCCTATCGCAGATTGGGCATATTTTCTCGCTCAAGTGAAAGCATTCCTTTTCAATTTTATGGAAATCAATCTCATCAAACTGATCTTTGGGTGATTGAAATGGCTTCTTGCCCGAATTGCTAAAATATTTATAGACGTTGTTTCCTTTCGAGTTTTGCATGTTTTCCTTGTCGGTTTTTTTATTCGTAAAGTTTGCGAGATCATCGGGCTCCAACAACTTTGAATCGTTCTCTAATTTGGCTAAAATGTGATTTCTCATATGCCGATTCTGCTCCGCCTTAAATCTCATCTAAAAAGGTTTAAAATAAAATAATATTTGTAATGCAACAATTTTTTAGCTGTAGAACTCACCTCCATGGCTTTAATTCGTTCCATTTCCAGTTGCTCTTCCAATTTGATAGTTTCAAGCTGATCCTGCAAACGTCTAAATGTTGTTTTTTTTTTTCATTAGGCTACTTCTACTTTGACTCTAATTTGGTAAAATTACCTAGTTAGAACTCGTTCCTGTTCGCGCTCCTTTTCTTTGAGAATTTCAATTGATCGTCTTTTCTCTTCAATTTGTTGAATAAGTTCTTGTTGGTATTCCTTTTTTCTCGCAGATATATTCTAGAAATATAATTTTGGTCAAATCAGTGTACTAGTTTATTACTGTACTAATTTCTACATTAATGTTTTAATTTTTTATTACATTTTTATTTTCATTTAAATTACTTCTTTACAACGAATCGTCACGAAGGAGTGGTTAGTTAGTACGTTTTTAAAGAGGTCCTTTGGATTTAGATGAGTGAGAAGGGAAGGTAATTAAGAGTACATTAGGATTCCCTAATATAAAGTTGCGTCATTTGCGAAAACAAAAAGTGCTTAGACATCGTGAAAACCATTAAGATTGTCTAAATTTGCGAGTGTCAGCGAACGTCAGAAACCATCCAAAGTATGGAAACTCTCAACAATTAAATTCATCGCGAAAGAGAAATGAACACATCATTAGAAGAATGATCCTCGCCCTAACAGGCAACCAAATTAAAAATAATTTTTTTTCTGACAAAATGTCATCGTCATTAAATTTGCTGCATGGAGTAGACATACAAGTGCTTGTTGTTTGGTGTATTCCCATTTGAAAGAAAGAATGCAGAAACATGTCTACAAAAAAATACAATACATATGAGAATACGTGTGGATTAGAACGCACTCTATTCGTATTTGACGTGCATACTTTACTTTTCTTTGCTTTAATTGGTTATGACAGAACATTTGTTCCACTTGCCGAACGTAGATTAGCGTTCCAAGCGCCTCGATCTTCTGCGCTCATTCTAAAATCTCTGACATCAAGTTTCGAGGTGTCTCCCACTACTTGATCTTTCCATCGGGCTTTTTGTCTTCCCGGTTTGCGTGTACCAACGTGTTTGCCTTCAAAAGACTTCTTTGCTGGAACTTCGTCATCCATTCTGACGGCATGACCTAGCCAACGCAGCCGTTGTATTTTGATGTGTGTAACTATGCTATCGTCGCCATGCAGCTCGTGGTTCATACGTCGCCTATATTCTCCATTAACGTAAACTGGTCCTTTTATTTTACGAAGAATCTTTCTCTCAAATATTCCAAGCACTGCCTCATCTGCTTTCACAAGTACCCATGCCTCAGAACCTTATAACAACACGGGTAGTATCAATGTCTTATATAATGTAATCTACGTCTGTCGAGAGGTGGCCTTGATTCTAAACTGCCTACTTAGTCCAAAGTAGCATCTGTTTGCCAGTATTATTCTTCGCTTTATCTCAAAACTGGTGTCATTCGTTTCGGTTACGCCGGTGCCGAGGTAGATAAAGTTACTGACTATCTCAAAGTTGTGTTTCCCAACTTTCTCCATTTTCTTTATCTGCTCGATTGTACAAGGCGTTCTGATAGTTGAAACCATCCATTTCGTCTTATCTTCATTTACTGCTAGACCCATTTTCACTGACTCTCTTTCGACGCCGAAGTCGTCATAGGTCACGTATAATTTTCCCCAACAGGATATTAAAGAGATCACACGATAGACTGTCTCCTTGTCTGAAACCTCGGTTGGTATTACATGGTTCGGAGAGATTCTTTCCTGTTCGTATTGAGGAATGTGTATATGCAAGTATCATCCTACAGAGTCTTATTAATTTTGCAGGGATATCAAACTCAGACATGACTTGAAGCACCTTTGAACGTAAAGGAGTATCGAAAGCGGCTTTGTAGTCAACAAAGAGATTGTAAGTGTTGATTTGTCCTTCTCGGATATTTTCCAGGATTTGGCGTAGTGTGAATATCTGGTCTTGGGTGGATTTACCAGGCCTAAAGCCACATTGATAGGGCCCAACTATCTCATTGTCTTTAGGTTTTAATCTTTCACACAGTACCCTCGAGAGTAGTATGTATGCGATGGGGAGGAGACTTATTCCTCTGTATTTGGCACATTCCTCTCCTTTCTTGTGTACGGGACATAGTATGCAGGCAGTACCCTCGAGAGTAGTATGTATGCGATGGGGAGGAGACTTATTCCTCTGTATTTGGCACATTCCTCTCCTTTCTTGTGTACGGGACATAGTATGCTGAGGTTCCAATCATCGGGTATGTGTTCTGCTAGTCAGATTGCGCAGATAAGCTGGAGCGTACGCCTTATCAGCGTGTGGCCTCCGGTCTTAAATAGTTCAGCGTGTAAGGAAAGTTTAATGAATACAGAAAGTACCGTACATCGTGTGATAGCAATTTAAGCATCGTATTCTGTTCAGCTTTCTGAATAATTGCTAAAAGCTTTTGCAAAATATATATATATTTGTTAAATATAATTACGTGAAATGTTGTGCACTAAAGCAATCTTATCTTTATATTATAAAAGAGTTAATTGTTTTAAGCGATGCTTTTAAGCCATAAGCGTTAAAAATGTTTTTTTTTTATCTCACATGTTTTTCGTTCATACGTTTTTTATTGGCAGATTTCCGCATGAAAAGAAGAACAGAATACCAATAATTTAAGACGGGGTGATATCTCCGGCACTGTTTAACCTCTACCTATCCTCCATTCCACACTCTCTAGACGGCATAGAGTTCGTATCATATGCGGACGATTGTACGATCATAGCAGCAGGCCCCCACCCACTGTTGACATCTGCGATAGGTTGAACGTCTACTTCAACGAACGTGCCTCATATTTCGCTGCAAGAAACCTGAAGATATCTGCCACCAAATCTTCAGCCACATTGAATACCGAGCTGACTGTGATGGTCGATGGAGAAATGATTCCGACCATCAGGTGTCTCAAAATACTTGGCGTCACATTTGAGAGCTCTTTCACATTCTCCGCACATGCCACAGCAATTTGTGATAAAGTCAAAAGTAGAAACAAGGTTCTCAAGTCACCTGGCAGCACTTGGGGTGCAGACAAAGAAAGCTTGTTGACCACGTACAAGACTATTGGCCGGTCTGTGGTAAGTTATGCAGCGCCAGTGCGGTCCCGTCACCTTTGTGACACGCAGTGAAATAATATTTAGATCTGTCAGAATGACGCCTTCCGAACTGCGATGGGCTGTCTCCTCAGACCACCTCCATAAGGAGACAAAGATCCTACCAGGGCAAAGACATAACTACAAGCTGTCTGAGCAATACCTTTTGGGCTGTTGTCGCAGAGACCAACCAAATAATCATCTTGTGGATAGATATCCACCGCCCAGAAGTCTTAAGCTAGATCTACATGATCTAGAGCGTGACGTTCAGCGCTACAAGAGAGAACCCCTAGATCAAGCGGCATATCAAGCAGGTCTAGACAACATTCATGCGGACACGGTAGCAGATGCGGTAAATAGCTACCGGGTGAATGTTGTCCTTGGAGAACGACCGCCTCCCATTGTACCTAAAAAAATTGACCTCCACAGACAAACCAGAGGAGTTTTGGTTCAATTACGTTCCGGCAGATGCAGCCGCCTCAACTTCTACAGAGCAAGGATTGATGCCGACTTGCAAGATGTATTTCCCGATTGTAACCAAGGACCACATGATACACGTCACCTGTTTATCTGTCCAGCTAGACCCACTGGACTCAGACCCAGATCCCTGTGGACGCACCCCATCTTAGTTGCAGAGTTTCTGGGTCTTGACACTCAACAGAATCAAGCAGACGAAAGATAGAACACAACAAACTGCTACAACAACATCGGGTTCAAATAATTTCTTTAGCATTCTTCAATCAAAAATTGACTTTGAGTTGCAGTCATTAATTTCCACGTTGACACTGATTAGATTATTTGTAAATATTTATATTATATATTTTTTTTGAGTCTGTAGCAAGGAGTATTTATAAGGTGGCCGCATCGTCGAATTGCTACAACAAAACATCTTTTTTGCGAACCCGATATGTCAAAATTTGTAAACAAGGCGAATAAAATTCGATTCGCCGTGACATTTCAAATCTTCGGCAAATTTGTTTATTATTAATGAAAAAAAAAACAAATTTTATCTTAGTGGTTGGCTGATTTCCTTATACTATTACATACGCGTTGGCAATGGCTAATGGGCTTGGTATTAGGCCCAGAAAGACTGCGCTAATCATGTTCATTAGACGTAACTTAGCGTTTTCCTGTCCTGGGACTGGGTGGGACCGCCGCTATCACTGCAGACAGGGGAATTTATGGGGATGATAAATTATAGACGGTTGTACACTTATTGTGGCAACGTCCTGCAATAACGGGGGAAGGCACAGGCTTATGGTGAACACATTTCTGGTCTGTCTAGAACCATCAAAATGGACCTAAGGTATCCGAGTGATCACAAAAACCAAATTTATAAAATTTTTTTTTGAAGTTAACATTTACGTTCGGTTTCTGTAAGTCGATTTCAAATCAGATTTCAATTCAGTTCAAAAAACTGTATTTAATATTTTGTATTTGAAAAACAAAACTTAAAACATTATAGAAATATTTTTTATTATATATTTAAGGGAGAAGTCTAGCATAAATGTACGTGTCAAGGCGTATTTATCAGTTGACCGCATCAACCCAGCTGATAGAACTTCAAAATATATATTTTTAAACTTATGTTTGTGTTTGCTGCTGTAATGGTTTTTAAACTTAGTTTATTTATTTTTATTTGCATTATGTAATTCGAAACCACTTTGATTTGAATATATTACATTGAACTACTCTCGTGTTTGAAAAATAAACATTTTTTCATTTTAAAAATAAAATATAAATTAAAAGAAAGAAAATAAAAATCAATACCATGAAGGATCCACATATAAAATTGTAAATGAATCATTGAAAAACTACTCAGAATGTTAAAATTAAAGTTAAAAAAAGTTTAACAACCAAAAATTAAAACTCATCCCCACCTCATATTGGTGAATAGTACAAACGTTATCTTTCGGTGAATACATCAAGCCCATTGGCGAATCTTAGCACACGGCCACACACCATAATGACACCCGGCGCGGGATAACTGTGAGCACCACACAGGCTGGAACATTGAGGTCCAATCTATGTGGTGTTCACTGCTGTCACGAGAAGCTTAGCTGAGAGTTCGGGCGGCACTTAGCTGAGAGTTCGGGCGGCACCTCATATTGGTGAATAGTACAAACGTTATCTTTCGGTGAATACATCAAGCCCATTGGCGAATCTTAGCACACGGCCACACACCATAATGACACCCGGCGCGGGATAACTGTGAGCACCACACAGGCTGGAACATTGAGGTCCAATCTATGTGGTGTTCACTGCTGTCACGAGAAGCTTAGCTGAGAGTTCGGGCGGCACCGGCTCTTGCACAAATACCGAGTGCCCACCCTGTTCCCGCGGCGATTGATCGTTTGGACCGGAACGAGCTTGCGAGGATCGCAATGTGGCTACAACCACAACGTCATCCACGTAGCCAACAAACTTTAATTGTCCTCTTCAAATGACTTGAAAATATCACAGATATCCAAGAGATTCAAAAAGTCATACAAAACCCCTCCTGAGCTCTGGTCACAATCTTCCTATTTGAGCCCTTTGCTAGTAGTACGCTAATTATTCTGCAACATTCAACATCAGCTTCACTTGCTAACAATCTACAGCTACAATAACCTAGTGAAAACTATTTAAACCATGTTTACAAAATTTCAAAGATGCTTTGTTGTAGTAATTCGCCTATGCGGCCAACTATAAATAAGCCTTCAGGCAAATCGAGTAATATATGCGCCCTTCAGAGGCTCAGGATGATCGGTTTGTGTCAGCTATATCAGGTTATTGATCGATTTAGACCATACTTGGTTGGCACAGTTATTGAAAGTCAAAACAAAACGCTAAAAGTCAAGTCGGCAGATAGGTATATATGGAAGCTATATTAAAACATGAACTGATTTGGTCCATTTACAATCCCAACCGACTACACTAATATGAAGTATATGAGCAAGCTCCTAGCTTTACTCCTTCAGTAGTTAGCTTGCTTTCGACAGACAGACGGATGGACGGACATAACTAGACCGAATTAAAACGTTATCAAGAATAGTGTATACTTTATTGGGTCTTATAGGCAAATTATGCGGCACATCATGATCGTACTTGTCGGGTGTACATGTTGATTACAGCTTTTGCCAAAAACAGTACATCGATTTTTTCTTTTCTTTGATTTTTTTAATTTTCCATACTTTTCTTCTCGTTTTATTACCACCACCATAGGATGGAGGTATACTTAAATATATAGTCATTCCGTTTGTAACACCTCAAAATATTGATCTAAGACCCCATAAAGTATATATATTATTGATTGTCTAAATATCCATGCTCGTCCGTCCGTCTGTCGAAATCACGATAGCGGTCGAACGCGTAAAGCTAGCCGCTTGAAATGTTGCACATACACCTTATATTGATGTAGGTCGTTGGGGATTGAAAAAGGTTCACATCGGTTCAGATTTAGCTCCCATATAAACCGATCTCCCGATTTGACTCGGTCTATAACCGGATATAGCTCCCATATAAACCGATCTCCCGATTTGACTTCTTGAGACCCTGGAAGCCGCAATTCTTGTCCGATTTGGCTAAAAATTTGATTTGTGCGAAGAGCGGTCCAAATCGACCTATAACCTGAAATAGCTCCCATATAAACCGATATGACGATTTTACTTTTTGAGCCGTTACAAGCCGCAATTTTTGCCCGATTTGGCTGAAAGTTGCAAAAGTTTGCCCTTCAACTTCCAATTATTTTGTATAAATTTTTAGCAGTATCCATGGTGGTGGGTTCCCAAGAACTTGGCACGCTTTTAATTTTTATAACTTTATTTTGGACAGAGGGTATTTTTCAATATCTGTCAAGTAATGATTACACATTTCTGTGTAATCGGAAATCGATAGACGACAATCATCGAAAAAATCAAATGATTTTGATGTTTTAAAATACATTTTCCGCACTTCAGTTCGTCGACATGGCGTCTGTCTAGTACGCGAAATGCCAACCCAATGGACTTTTCTATGTGGGCCATTTTTATAGTTTCCTTGGAATATTTATTTTCGACAATTAAAGAGCTTTTAGTGAAATACCATGCTACGAAAATAGTATATCGCTTGACTAACAGTTTAACATTATAAGTGCCTTTATCTGAATCCTATATGATCTTTATTGGTCTACGAATTTAAATTGTAAAGTGTACTCCATTCTTAAAATGCTTTATTTCAGCCCGATATTCTCATGATATCTGATTTAGGGGTGTTTTCGGGGGTGAGGTGGTCCCCCAGATACTTGACCCTAAAAAAATATCAGCATCGTGCTCTTCTTTCAAATACCATTTATTTAAACCACATATTGCCATTGATTTAGGGGAGTTTACACGATGAGGCGTCCCCCAAACTCATGGCCCCAAAATAGGTTATCAAATTCGTTTTCTAATCTCAAATACCTTTCATTTGAGCCACATAATACCATGGTCGGTAAGCTTTTACTATTTAGGGGGTGTTTTGGGGGAAGGGGCGGTGCCCCAAATACATGATCATACTTTTGGATATCAGATTCGTATTATGCTCCCAAATACCTTTATTTGAGCCTCATATTGCGTCGGTCAGTAAATAATTGCTGTTTGTGGGTTGTTTTTGGGGAAAGGGCAGACACCCAGAAAATTGGTTCCGTAAGTGGGTATCAATTTCGTGCTTTACTCCCCAATACCTTTCACTTGAGCCCCACATTGACGTGGTCGGTAAATATGCCCGATTTATGGGTGTTTTGGGGATTGTTGTGGTCCCCCAAACACTAATCCCAGAAAATATATATGATTTATTTGACCCATATTGCCATTGGCCTCAAAATTGGATATCAAATTCGTTTTCTAATCTCTTTTAAATCCTTATTGCAAAAGTCGGCAATATGTCCGATTTGGGGTATTGGCCAACGAAGTACCCTATTTAACTGTGCGCTAAACTCTAGCATCTGTGAACATTTCATATTTAACTGTGCGCTAAACTCTAGCATCTGTGAACATTTCATAGAAATAGGTTCTGCCGTTTTTATATTATAGAAGAATATGGAAAATAACATACTCAATATGGAAAATATTTACCCAGCGCAAACGGAAAGGGCTAAAATAAAATAGTTGGAATCCAAAACGAATTGAGCAAAAGTTTTTCCCAAAATAGTAACGGTAGTGGGAGAAATAGTAAATACGCCGCAATTGGTACTATTTTGTACATTGTTAATTAATTGATCTATGGCTAAGAAAATTTACATTTGGTACCATTCCGTACATTCTTTAAGGATTGAGCTAGAGCTCCGAAATTTTACATGTTTTTTTTATGTTCGTACATTTAGGTACTAAAACATACAAAATGGTATTTCCTTTACAGCTCTCAAATTTGGGATACAGGTATACCTTGGCAGACTGTAGCGGGCGGCTAGAAGATTTTTTTGAGATTCTCCACTAAGGTGCTAAAACGTACAAAATGGTATTTTCTATACAGACAGACACTTAACAAGAGAGCACTTAAAATTGGGATACAGTTACACTTAGACAGTATATACCGGGCGACAAGATTTTATTGAATTTCGTACATAAGGTACTAAAACGCACAATATTTTTTTCTTTACAGCTCTTAAAATTGGAATACAAGTATACCCAGACAATATACATTGGCCGACTAGAAGAACAACACTATTTAATTTTTCCACACTTATACTGGATAAAATAAGTAATTAATTTCAAAAAAAAAAAAAAAAAAAAAAAAAATAACCGTGCTTTATTTTTACAAACATTTACCTTTCTTTCTAAATCCTTGAGGTCCTCTCTGTTTGCAATGGGCTCACTTGATAAATTTGTGTGTCGCAAATCCTGCAAAAGTTTGTATCGCGTGGATCCTGGGCGAACTAAATTTACTATTCAATGAAAACAAATAAGAACATAAAGGCTTATGTCTACGTTACCCTTAATCATATCGTAGACGCTTGTGGTATCTTTGGAATGAAGTGACTGGTCCGAACGGTTCTCATTATTTAATTTCTGTATGAATAAAAATGTATAAATTAAATGATTTGTATTTATAAAGTAGGAGGACGTTTTGTTGTTTAGCGTAAGACTTACATTATCTTTCAACGAGTTTTCGCGATTTTCTCGGTGTTGCTTCTGCTTTTGGTACTCGTTGTTAAAGCCAGGAAAGTATGAATAGAATGTGTCCGAAACCCATTGCTCCATATCATCCTTTTGTGAGAAAGAAAACAGGAATTATTAATTGAGGCATATGAGGAAATAAGGTATTAAACACTTAACAATAATAAAGAAGCTCTGTAGCATTTTTACAGATCCATTAGCTGACACTTCGAACTTATTATAAATGAATAATGCAAATTTGTGGCGAGAAAACAGAATACAATATGCACTAAAGCCAATTTTGTTTTAGCCTGGACGGTGCAACGTGTCGATCTTAGTTTTTAGGAGTCTAAGAAGATATTATTGTTATTTATGTTTTTTTTTTGTTACCATTGATACAGAATGGACGAACGAGCAGAATGTACAATTGGATATTTTCACCTCATCATTGTGTAAAAATTCATTTTCAAATTTAATCCGTAATGGCCACAAAACAGTTGTTAAACCATTGTACTACATGACAAATATTCAAGTGTAAGGAACTCTTTATTCCTTAGAGTGATTTCTTATTCATTTATCTTATATCGGCAAAAACATAAACAGGACTGCTGTTTTAACTGACATTCGACTCCAGCAAACATGTAGTACAGCAAAAAACAATGGTATAATTTGCATAGTACTTACTCACAATTTGCGAACTGGTTCGGCATTAACTATTATGTTGTCTATTGGTGTTGATTTTATTTGTCATGGATACAACGATGAGGCTGTATGAAAGTCCACATACTCTTTGATATCAATTTAAAGTTGCTCGAGTCTATTTTGTAAAGAAGAAACTTAGATGTTCACAGTGCAGAACCACATTGACATCTGGCTGAATCACAAGCCACCACTGATGCTATTACCATAATACCATACTTTTCCGAACATCTTTCTTTTTATGCAATTTTTATATGCTCACACCCATATTATAAATAACTCATAGCAAATTAGACTGTTTGGAGGCAGTCAGGCATGAAGTTCTGGCATATTTGCTTTAGTAAATGGGTCGATAACTTTTAAGATCGACTCTACGTTATTTATTAACGCAAAAAGTATACAATACAAAATTACTTTGCACAGTTAGAAAACCTCCCGCACACAAATCGAAGAAAACAACCCAAAGCATGGAAAGAACATCAATTACATTGTTGTTGTATAAATTTTATATTCTTGCAGGTAAGATTTAAGTGACAGTCTGCAATTAGACGCACTTTAATATTTTAATCAATTGTGGTATCACAGGCACAGGAGAAGGAAGATGCCTTTTAATAGTTCTGTAACTATAGAAGATTCTAATGAGGCTTAACAGAAGGACGTTTACTTAAATGTTGAAATAAGTAAAATAAATTAGTCTCAAACGTTCGATCGTTGCAAACGATTTTAAGATCACTAAAAAATACGCTTGCAGAGGACTTAAAAGTGAAAAGTAAAAGCTTGCTAAGTTCGGCCGTGCCGGGCCGAATCATATATGTATACCCTCCACTGCATTTGTCAAAGTCTTTTTATTTGCAATTTTCTCAATAGGAAGATGGGCAATAAAAAGATGTGAATAAAGAGATTGAGAATTTTCCACATCTGTGTTAAATTTTAGCCAAATCGGATACGAATTGAGCTTTCCAGATGCTCAAGAAGTCAAGATCAGAGATCAGTTTATATGGGAGCTATATCAGGAAGGTGGCAATAAAAAGATAAGAATGAGATAGGTGCTAAAGAAGGAAAATCGAGAAATAGGTTATATAGCAGCTACATATGTCAGATTAAGGACCAATTCTGAGTATACTTGGCACGAATGATGAAGGTCATAGTTAAAGTCATCAAACCATATTTTCCACATCTGTGTAAAATTTTAGCCAAATCGGATTGAGTTCTCTAGAGGCTCAAGAAGTTAAGATCAGAGATCAGTTTATATGGGAGCTATATCACATTTTAGACCGATTCAGGCCATACTTTTCACGCTTGTTAGTTATATGATTATTATAGTAGTTATTGTGCAAAATTTCGGCTAAATCGAAAAAGAATTGCGCTCTCTAAGGGTTGAAAAAGTATAATAGGGAGATCAGTTTATATGGGAATTATAACAAAGCTTGGACGGAGATGACCTTTATTTTTTTTATTTGTGTTAAATTTCAAAGTTAGCATGCTTTCCACATACAGGCAGACGGACGGACATGGCTAGAACGACCAAGAAGCGATCAAGAATATATATATTTTATGGGGAGTTGGACCAACATTTCAATGTGTTACAAACGGAATGACGAAGTTAGTATACCCTAATTCTATGGTGGAGGATAAACCATCCGGAAGTACGTATATATGGGTGCTGTATCTAAATTAAACTTGATTTCTATGAAATCGAATTAGAATTGCGTGGTCTGAAGAGTCGTAAGAGACACCTTCTTGCTAATTTTCGATTTCAATCGGTTTACAAATCAACAAATTATTGCAATATTAGCTAAAATTGGACAAACGTATATTTTGAAGTATATCCATACATATAGTAATAGAAGAAAACGTTTTGGAGAATTCTGAGAAAACCGGTTGATAAATACGCCTGCAGACTTTAGAAGTAAAAATCAAGCGACACACATACATAGGAGCTTAATCTAAATCGGAAGAGTTTTTCCTGAAATTTACCAGCGATTTCCAGAGTCATAAGGGACATTTACACCCCAAATTACGTGAGCATCGGTTGCAAATGAACAAATTATTGCAGTATTGTACAAAATCGAACGAAGATATAAATGGGAGCTATACATAAATCTGAATCAATTTCGGCAAAAATCGGTACACCTAGTAAAAGTCGTAAAAATCGACTTTGGGTATGTTTTTGAGAAAATCTGTTAAGAAATACGTTGCCAAAGGCTCTAAAAGAGAAAATGGGCTGATACATATATTTGGGAGCTATATCTAAAAATTTGAACTGATTTCTATGAAATTCAACCGCAATATCGAAATCTAAACGGAATCCTTCGTGCCAAATTTGGTGAGAATCGTTTAAAAATGACCACATTATTGCAATATAAGTCCAAATCTTACGAACAAGGAGCTATATGTAAAAATTTTAACTGATTTCTATGAAATTCAACCGCAATATCGATATCTAAAAGAGAATCCTTCGTACCAAATTTCGTGAGAATCGTTTAAAAATGACCACATTATTGCAATATAAGTCCAAATCTTACGAACAAGTGCATGAAAGATTTTTCGAAAGTGGTCCTATTTTTTTCCAATTTCAATAGGCTATAACATCGACAGAGAGACGGATATTGCTGAAATCAGTCAGAAAGTAGTTCTGAATCGATCGATTTGCTCGTCAATTTTAGTTCTGGGTATTACAAATAAAAAATACCCTCTACCACACAATCCCATGGCAGCCGGTTGTACGTACCGGATTGACCCGATGAAATTCTTCATCGGCCTTCAAGGGCTGCCGCCTCAGTGTACAACACACTGCTACAGCAACAACAAGAACAACCCTCTACCACAGTAGTGGTGTGTTATGCAAATTTTAAAGACACATTAACCCACTAGTACTAGATTCGAATCGAGGCCACCGTAGCGCAGAGGTAAGTATGTCCCTAATGCCATGTAAAAACTTCTCCCCAAAGAGGTTTCGCAATGCGGCACGCCGCTCGGACTCGGCTATGAAAAGGAGGCCCCTTATTATTGGGCTTAAACTTGAATCGTGCAGCACTTAATAATATGTGGGAAGTTTGCCCCTTTTCCTTAATATAATGTTCATGGGCAAGTTTGCATTTGCACTAGATTGGAATCTGGATGAGAACATCACATTTTTACCAAAGGTCACCACTTTACAAAATACTGACAGCATTTATATATATTTCAGGCACGTAATAAAGCGTTTAGAAATAGACTACAACGAGGATATTTTTCAATTAACCTATGGTACTTCGTATACATACCCTCAATTCGGAATTATCTTCTGCTATGCTTGAGTGATCCTCTTTAGGGTCTTCTTTTTCGGACTGTTTTGTTTGTGACGCACTTAGTCTCTCCCGTTCTGCCAGTAAGCATTTTCGTTCTAGTTCCAGCGAGGATTTATTCATATCGGCTTAAAGTCTTTTCAAAACATATTGGCTTGACGTCTACCAAATCACCATATCATTTGTCTTCTTATTTCCGGACCACTATCAAAATTAACGTTAAAACAGACATAAACATAAATTCAATTAAATTAGACATCCGTTCTCAGAAGGATGATTCTTAAACTGCCCACAATTGAAATACTGTGTTTTATTTTTTTAAGGAAATTCGATTTTTTTATTTGTGAAAATAAAATAAGTTTGGACGTTTTTTATATTTGCCCATGATTTGTGGTTAGAGAAGCTTTCTTCTTTTATTCTTATTTCTATAGAAAAAAGCATATTTTTAAGCAAGGATAAGATATCCATCCAACCCGTGTTACCGGGGGTTTTTCCTTTTACTTTTATAGTCTCTATATGACTAATAAACTATTAATACAAAATAATGTTTATAAACACCACGTTTACATTCTTCAATGTCCTCCCATTTGTTGCGTTTGGCATTTATCCTTTCTATTTGTTCACATCCTGTTTTTTTCTGCATTATACATTTTCAGGGTAGCATTTTTCACAATAAATTGTTTTTATTTATAAATTGAGGTTAAATAAATTATAATTTAAGGAGAGATAAAAAACACACTATATTATTCTTGATATTTTTTTGTCTAGCACGTCACTTTGTGTCTGTATGTGATAACAGCTAGACATGTATTTGATTAATTCGCTCTTCTTTTCGTTCCAGTAAACCAAAGTTCGGATGTCAGACATTTCTGTTCAAATTTTTAACTATTCCGACAAGATCTTTCTGAATTCTGTTTGATTTTCTGAGGAATTTTTTCCGACAGCTGTGAAAGAGTTCTGAACGTCTTGCCGTAGGAGGTTTTTTGAGTTTTTCGTCCGACAGTTTAAAAGTAAATCCCAACGATTTCTGGACTCTTTGTGTGTAGGAATTTTTGTTCCGATAGTTCTGAACGATGTCTGAACGTCATGTCGTATGGTTTTTTTAATATTTCTTCCGACGGTTCGGTTGGAAATCTGAACTCTGTTTTTGTCTTTTTCTGCTTGTTTTTTCACATATTTATTTGAGTTTTTGTTCCCATAATTCTGATGGAATTCGGAACGAATTCTGAACTCTGTGCCTGTGTTCGAATCCTGGTGAGAAAATCCGAAAAAATTTTCAGTCGTGGTTATTCCATGCTGGTGACATTTATGAGGTATTACAATTTTACCTGTACACGTACTCACACGGGCGCAAATTTCTTTGGGTGCGTTGAGAACAATATGTCATTTTTGAAATGACATCTTGATGACGAGTGGCGGATTGCAACATATGATTTGTGGTTGTTGTATAAACGAGACCACTTGCAATTGTTTCGCCATGGGATTTTGCGTACAGTACCACGAAATCTAGATCCACATATGTTATTTTCCGTCCTCAGCGCGGTATTCCAAGTCAATAACGATCATATGTATAGCAATATAGAGAACAGATTGACCATTGATTCAATCGAACGCAACATATCGGATCACAACATTATATGGTGTGGAATGCAAAGTGTACTAAAAAATAATGAATTAACGAGAAGAACTATAAATCGCTATAATTATGATAACATAGTCACAACAACAGGAAACTACTTTTCTCATTTCAACTGATATTGAAAACTTTGCATCTACTATTAAGGAAATAGTAAAAAAATATAAAATCAAAGGAAATTTATGCGTTATACAAGAAACTATTAGAACACCGTAGGAAAATAATGCAACCACTCAGAAAATATAAGGAAAAACTTTTAAGAAGGAGAAAGGAACATGGCAAAGTAACAAAAACTGAGTATGCTCTTAAACATGTCATGTTTAAGAGCATTCTCAGCTTTGAGGCATATGTAACCTCAAATCTTGAAAAAATGAATGCAAACTCCCGTAAATGTTGGGAGTTTATAAATGAGTGTTTGGGTAGAAAGGAAAATACGCGCATATTCAATTGTATGCGCGTATTTTCCTTTCTACCCAAACACCCAATAATAACGATGAAATCATTAACAATGAAACAACAAAATGCAACATGTTTAACGAATATTATTTAAAAATTTCAAAATTTTTTAAAAGCCGTATTTCTCACATGGAGGGCCATAATTTCAATAATTTAAATAGCCTCAGGCAATGTTTGGCAACATTCCGATTTGAAACTATTACCAGATTCGATATAAATGGCCTAATCGAAAATTTAGATACTTGGTCACGATGAAATCTCAGGCAAAGTACTGAAGGCATGAAAAGATTTTGTTAGTGTAGTATACAATGATAAATACATCTATGTACCTGAAGAGCTAAAAACTGCCAAAATAGTTCCAATACCAAAGTCTAAAAACTCGTGTAAAACTCATCATATTTTTCTTAGTTGTACCTACCTGCCAAAGCTAAGTACCTTAATGTACCCATTTTCAAAAACTGTTATAATCACCTAATTAATGTTGCCAAAGTGTACCTAAGTGCCAAAATTTAGAGCTCTAGTTCATTTTACAAAGAAAGTACCAAAATAGTACCAATTGCGGTACTAAACGTACTTCTTCTCCCACTTCCGGTACGATTTTCCGGATTTTTACAGACCTTTAGAGCTCTAGTTCATTTTACAAAGAAAGTACCAAAATAGTACCAATTGCGGTACTAAACGTACTTCTTCTCCCACTTCCGGTACGATTTTCCGGATTTTTACAGACCTTTGTAAAATTTCCTTACTGAACCTATATATTTTCCGCACCAATTTTTTTAAATAAAAAAACTCATTAATTTACGTATTAGTTTATGTTCATATCTAACATGCTTATAAATATTAAAGAATAGTAAATAAATTTCTTGCATTTTCGCTTTTTTCACTGTATTTTTGGTGAACCTATATTTATTTCGCACACTGTACGTTTTAACGTATAGGGCTGTCGAAAGCGGCTCTGTAGCCAATGAAAAGATGGTAGGTGTTGATTTTTACTTCTCGGGTCTTTTTCAATTTCACGGATGGATACTGACGTACTTTCATTGCATGGAGACTAATATTTTTGTGAAGCATTGCATGTTCAACAAAGTTGATGTTCCTGGTCTTCGAGTTTTTTGCTACATCAAGCAAGTGAAGCAATTTGGCGTTGATAATTTAATTTCTGGATTTTTGTACTTTTTAAATGACGGCATCTAAAGGATGAAAGAAAGTTCATCGCGCGCTTCTTCCATTTTACAATGAAGCGCATTTTTGGCTCAATGGATACGAAATAAGCAAAATCTTCGATTTTGGAGTAAACATCAGGCAGAAGCGGGCATCATTGGACCGTACTTCTTCAAAGATGATGCGATTCGTAACGTAACTGTGGATGGTGAGTGCTGCCGTGAGATGCTATCCAACTTTTTTTTCCCCAAAATGCAAGAGCTTAACTTGCATGACATGTGGTTTCAACAAGATGGTGCCACATGCCACACAGTACGCGTAGCAATTGACTTATTGAAAGACGAGTTCGGTGAACATTTTATTTCACGTTCGTGACCGGTCAATTAGCACGATCTAAGGGTGCGATTTAACGCCTTCAACAAGGCGGTGCCACATGACACAAGGTAGGCGTAACAATGGACATATTGAGAAGCGAGTTCGATGAACATTTTATATCACGTTTCTTTTTTTTTAACTTTCCTTTATCTCTTAAAAAATCACCCTGCATTAGATCTTCTTTTATTCGGAAATGGTCTAGATCGCACCATATTTTTATAGAGCTAACACATAGATAGATCTCTTAATATAAGATTTTATAATAGCAAATTTTTAAGCCGATTTCGCTAAAATTTTAATCAATGCCTTGTAGAGAGAGGACTATAATAGGGTAGGGTATTCGCATCGAATATGATGAAAATGATCTCCAGTTATGAAATATATCTATGGTTGTGGGCTCGGGCGAGCCAAACATTATGGCATGATTTTCTTTTGTTTTCTTTGTTTTTTGCATTAAGAATGTGAGTTAATAATGTTAAACATATGTTTTTTAAAAATAAGTGCATCAGTAATTTTCATTAATAATTAATATTTTCTTCACCAGTCCTATATGCTGACTTCAGCAGCATGTTATGCCGAACATTGGAAAGTGTGCCGACTACTGGTGAAAAATCACTGTTGTTAAGAATAGAAAATTTCACAGAATTAATAAAAAAAAAGTTTAAATCTAAAACAATACAAAATGCCGAACTGTAAAAACGAAATTTTGAAAATTGAAAATTTGTACGATGAACGATGAATTGAAAACGGCAAAATCCTTAAACTGCCGACTACTGGTACACTTACCCTATATGTATCTGGAGCTTTTTTCTCCAAGTCTTCAACTAACTTATAGAGTCGGACCTATATGGTCGGACTTGTTGTTTTTTATTGTTCTCGTGCTGATTGAACCACTTTTCTATTTTTTAGACCGATCTTTTTTATTAGAAAAGTTTTTGCGAGTATTAATCTTAGCGCAAATTTTCACTATATATTAGAGGATCACCGCCGGAAATCCGCTACAGTTGTTTAGGGACAGTCTTTGGGATTTGACATCACGTACTATTTCATAGAAGAATGGTCACATCCCGATCCGCTTCTGCCGAGAACAAAGGGATGGAGTTTCGCAAGGATGGGATTAAAGATCAGATTAAGCAGTAGACTTAGGCCTTATATCAAGAATTACCTTGTAATGCGAAAATGTTAGATCTCTGAGCAACCTTCTTTAAAATATAAACATATATCCTTTTTTATGATGTCCAGTCTCTCCAGCCTTGCAGAAGAATCATTTGGCCATGGAACTTCTACGCCAACGCTACGGTGCTCATGAGTCTCCTCCGTTTTAAAGTTTGTTGTCAATTTCACATATCCTTTTCGACTACCAAACTCCAACAAGCCGAAAAAAATTGTTTTGGTTCTTAGCCATGGCTGCCAGATTTGTTTTTAGGGAGATCCGCAAAATCCCGTAAAAATCCCCAATGAAAAAGTTTTCCCTCAAGAAAATCCCCAAACCAAAGTTTTGTTGTTGTTGTAGCTGTGTGTTGTACACTAAGGCGGCCGTCATTGCCGATGAAGGACTTCATCGGGTCAATCCGGTACCCACAACCGGCTGCCATGGGTTTGGCCAAAGGTTTGTGAATTTTAATTTTGTCATATACAATTCCGACCATATAAAGTATTTTTATTCTTGATCGAAGTAAATAATTCAACGATTTCCAATGATGCTATTTCACATCATAGGAAAGGAATGGAAATTTTCCGCAAAATAAGTGGCTTTGGTATAAATGGGGAAATGTCCCCTAATCTGACAACAATGTTCTTACCATTCATCCATACTCAGGAATTGATAGCTTTTGTTATCCATTCCATTGAATGAATACAAAGCAGAGTTTACATGGCACATCATGATCGTACTCATCGTGTGTACGTGTTGATTACAGCTTTTGCCTAAAACGGTACATCGATTTTTTCATTTCTTTTATTTTATTTAATTTTTCATACTTTACATGTCATATCTAAGCCTTATTTGTCACAGAACGTGTTTTTCAATATCTGTCAATTAATGATTACACATTTCTTTGTAAATGGTAATCGATAGACGCCATTCTTCGAAAAAACTCAAATGATTTTGATTTTTCAACCCTGACTGATGGTTATGGGTACATGTGACGAATTCACCTTTGTTTTCACTAATCTATTACAATGACCATGCATCAGATGTGCCATGTAAACTCAGTATAAAGTTTGATTTTTGACTGATCGATTAAAAAAAAACGAAAAGCCGAACCGACAAATTTCCAAAGACAAAGTCGACTTTAAGTGGATTAAAAATACAATATTTGGTAGCTAAAAAACGATTATATATGAGCATCTTTTTCGAATAATAATAAAAGAAAAAAATAACAAATGGATTTATTAGAGACACTCGTTTTACTTCTTCCAGAATGAAAGTCTCAGGGCGTTTATATTCAAAGTGTTTATTAAATACAATATAATTAGGAATCAAATAAAAGATGATGTAAATCACGTCGTTGTTGTGCTTCGACTCTTACGTTAACTCTCAACTTGAACTGCTCGACTACTACTATAATAATTAAACTTCGTGGTTATAAATAAAATTACTTTACAGAGTTTTACTTCAAGATATACAAAATTATCGATATTTAACACATTTGTAGACTTAATGTTAATGTTCACTGCAGGTGCTCACAAAAGTGGAAAAGTCGAATTTTGGCCTATTCAAAGTAGGAGCTTCCACATACTGTAATTGATATATAAATGTAGAGTTGCCTAGTGTAGAGGTTATATGGTTGATTATTTATTTTCATAAATCAAACAGCCGAGCTTATTTATTGATGGATAACAAGTATTATAGATTTTTAAAACAACAATCGACAATAATACCAATATAATATAATACTATAATTTCTTAAGGCCATAAAAGATCCATTTTCTACCTGATATATACGCAAGCATTGGGTTAATACCCAATAAATACCATTTTTGGGTGTTTATTTAAGTATTTATAAATTTTCAAATATTTTGGTCATTAAAATCACATTCTAAACCATTTTTAAAGTTTTCGTATTTTTTTGGTATATAAACCTGACCTTATGATCTCATAAAATCGGAATTTAGTTATATATAGCCTCTATACAGACCGATCTTCAGACTTGAAGTCTTAAGGCAATAAATCGGTCATTTTTCATCCGATTTCGATGAAATTTCGCACAGCAAATTTTGGTAGACCCCTACCCCTGGTCCAGATTGGACAATATTTGGATATAGCTGCCCTATAGACTGACCGCCCGATCTCACGATATAGGGTATTAAGGCCATAAAAGATCCATTTATTTCCCGATTTCGATGAAAATTGAAACAGTGAGTTCTGGTTATTTGTGCTCGCATGCTTTGCATGACTCGTTTTTGTGGCAAACGATACGTTTTGCCCCCATAAATTGTAAAAGAAAACGGGTCGTTTGCTCTTTGGTCTGAACATAGTATAAAATTAAAGAGTATAAAATTAAAAAAGTATTAAATTAATGTCCATGTACACATACATCTGTTTTTTATACGCATATCTCTTTACATTTTCTCTTCTCTTAATTTTTTTCGTTTATTTCTAATCTGCACTTGGTGCCTGTTTAAAGAGTCGCTTGGTTTATCTACCATCTACTAATAATTTATTGTCTATTTCCTGTCTCTAAGTAACTAAGTAACCAACGGCATATGTGCGCAACCAAGTAACCAATCTATTCTAGTTGCAAGTAGCCAATAAGGTTACTTCCTTGTCTGTCATTTTTTAACCGTTGCTGATTTTAGTAATAACTTTTGCTCTTCGAAAGCTATCGCGTGTGTGATAAACTATTGTTAACTTTTTTTTGTATTTGACGCAAAACATGGTGCAAATACACAATTGAAATTGTTAAAAAGTGAAAAGATTTTACACATAAAGAAAAAGAAAATGAACACAAAACAAATCTGAGAAAACGAAGAAAATGTGAGTTTAAGTATCAGCCATTTGTTAATACTGATTGGTCGCCTTGAAGTAGGCAATGGAATGGTGAGCTCTACACTGCCGACTGTTGTATTTTGAGTCATTCAGCAGCAGCAGTCCCTTGTTGATTCTGAGGTTGCGGAATATTTTTAAAATCTGTGTTGAACAAATTAACCACAAGTGTCCGACACTAACGTTCAAACATGTACATGTGTTTATTCACATTCACTTATACGAAAGTGTCGGCCAGAATAACAGTGAAATAAGGCCGTTCCAGTTCGCAATTTTCGTGTTAAACATCGAGTAGTATTCATTTGGGAGTATGACATCGCAGATATGTGCACAATAATTTTCATTCCACATGGAGTAGTTACTTTACCATCATTCTTGGCAATACTTATTAGCATGTACACATACATCTGTTTATGTACATATGTAGGTATGCGATTGATATATAATACTCTATGTATGCACACATATGTTTGTACGCAGATCCTTATACTCATAAACAAATGACATTGACTTGAAATTACTTTTATTGCCATTGTGTATACTTTGGAAGATGATGTTTCATTTTTATTTAAAATTATCTGAGAACGTCGTGCCGTGTACGGTTAATGAGAAAAGCTTGGTCGCCCCGTTCTCAGTCAAGCCTCATTGTCAACCTTTAACCAGTTTATAATGGCCACATATTCTTCATGTAGAATGGAATTTCCATTCTGCCTTTCAACCAATCTCAGTCCAAGAGGGTGTTAAAAAATCGTGTTCCACTAATGAAGTTATAATATGGATACTGATTTTGTATTTGGACTTAATGAATGTGGCGTATATGAGGGTGTGTATACGTATTGCGTGTCTCCGATAGAAGTTTGGAAACGTCCTTGCTACTCGCACACTACAAACATATACATACATGTATGGGTGTATGTAGAATGAAATACTGTTGCCTATCTTGAATGAAAGTCTGTAAAATTTTTAAAACATGCGTATAGATGGGAATACATATATATATTTGTAAGTTGGTTATCCGATCCAAGAGTGTCCCTTCGATTGTGAGTCAAAAAATTGGGGCAGCCCTAGAAAAAATGATCCAGAACAAAAATTAAAAGCCAATTTGCTTCTTAATAACTTAAATCCCTCCCACTCCCCCTTGTTTGTTACTATTAAGCTTTTTTGTCCTTATGTTAGCCATATGTGAAATCAGAAAGAAAGATTCGGTTAGTACAAATTTCCATATACTTCATTTAGTTAGTATTCCAATGATGAATCATTTTCTGCCTTCAATGGCAAATGGCAAAAGACAATATATTCGAAATGTAATTTTTTTGGATGCAATTTGATATACAACATTCCAATACTGTAAATGTGAAGTTGGGTTTCAATATGTCAAGTAGTTTTGTGTATATGTACATATATGCATGTGTTCAAATCAAATATTTTTAGCAATACATTTTTTCATTGTTTATTGACGAAAATTAAAAGCTGCATCTGATCTCCCAAATCGGTCAGTATAAATGTGAGTCAGTTTGTTAGTTTGGGATGTAAATAATGTGGCAATATGTTTTTTTGAATATAAATGTTGAAAAATTATTCGAATAATGAATTTTATTCGATCACGAAATCAATTTATTCAATTCATTTTTTAATTGAAACGGCCTCAATCACAAAAATGATAATATAAATAAAACGCCGTTTACACTGCTTATTAAATAATAAGGCTCTCGTCAGCTGATTTTATAAAAGGAAAACAGATGATTGAGCCAATAAATCCGGGTATAAAGAGCAGTGTAAACAGGGTTTAATAGTTTTTGAAATAGATGATCGAACAGATTTTTAATTAAATATTCAAAAAAAAAAAAAAAAAAAATGATTGATAGCAAAAACTTTCCACATATTTCTTCTTCAATTGAAAAAGTCAACACATTCGGAATGTAATTCTTTAGATGCAATTTGATAGAGAGCATTCCAATCGTGGCAGAATCAAATACAAGGTAGCGTCACTAGCCCAACTGATTAACGCAAAGCTTTGTGCTTGCGTTATGATAAATAAAAAATAGTCCTTAAAACTTGGTGTAAACGGTGCCAAAAGATGAAGAACATTTTTATTTTATATCTCACAAAAATTTTCAACACAATTGAGCGTAGTTTCGTAATAATTTGCAAATTACTTTTCTATTTACGAAGACACAAAAAGAGGAATTGGTTAAAATGCTGCATTCGACATTCCAACTTGCATAAATTTAATCTGTGCTACTTTTACTATATTAAGAAAACTAAGCAGACCGTATATCTTGGTCGTATACGGTCTTTGCACTACAGTGTACAACACACTGCAGCCGGTTGTTCTTACCGGATTGACCCGATGGAGTTCTTCATAGCCAAGGGCCCACACTGCTACAATAACAACAAGATTAAAAATTAGGTAATTTCAGAATTGAATCGTCCCATTGAATTGTATACATTTCAAGTAGAGTTGATCCTAGTTTATCCGGTTCGTTCAGGACCGAACTCCTCACAGAAGGAAAATCAATAATACGGTTAATAGAGTTTTTTTAAACAAGATTCATTTATTATGTATTTTGTGAGTTGGGTTTCGCCCTTCGACATTCTTCTTTAATTTGGCTGAGATCGGTCCAGATTTGGATATAGCTGCCATATAGAAAGGTATTTCGATTAAAGACGCATTTATTGCCCGATTTCGCCGAAATTTGGGACAGTAAGTTGTGTTAACACCTTCGACAACTTTCTACAATTTGGCTCAGATCCGTCCAGATTTTGATATAGCTGCATTTAGACAGATCTCTCGATTTAAGGTATTGGGCCCATAAAATGCGCACTTATTGTCCGATTTCGATGAAATTTGGGATAGTGAGTTGCGTTAGGCCCTTCGACGTTCTTCTTAAATTTGGCCCAGATCGGTCCAGCTTTGGATATAACTGCCATAGACCGATCTCTCGATTTAAGGTTTTGACCCCATAAAAGGCACATTTATAATCCGATTTCACTGAAATTTAGACGTAATTATTATCAACATTTTCTCACAGTCATTAGGAACTTTTTTCAAGTAAGACACAAAAAATGTACTCTTAAAGTCGAGAGTCTTTAGTGTCTCGCAAGTCGTGAGCGTCTCGTCTTGTGAATAGTGTTGTGAGCATGATTTCACTCATTCACAATTACTCCCGAAGAATTTTAAATTAATCACGGTCACGCACAATCATGTTATATGATTTCGGTCTCACGTGACTCACGCGTAAAAAGACAAATTAGAAAAAATAGAGCAAAATATAAAATAAGAACGATCTTCGGTCTTGCTCATATAGTATTCAAAGCTATGCGCAAAGGTAACGCCTAGTCTATTTGACCTGTAGTTCTCTATATTGTATATATTGTATTTTCGGAAGGATTTGGGGTTTTTCAAGGTACACAGAGAGAATTGTTCGTCATAAATGCGATTATCACGTTTTTTGTTCATAAATATTATGAAATGTTTGAAATGAAATCATAAATAAATCAATATTTTTCATAAATGATTTAATATGTTGTATCTTTAGATGGCTTCTTAAGGCCCCTGGTAGGAACGTCAGAACAAATGTCAGTGGTGGTTACCCTCTCACTAACAACGCCTGGCACAGAATAGCTGTAAGCACCACACAGGCTGGAACATTGAAGTCAGATCTATGTGGTGTTCATTGCTGTCACGAGAAGCTTAGCTGCCAGCTACCGGGCGGAGAGTCTCAGTGAGAGGCTGGGTGGCACTGGCTCCTGCACAAATACTGGGTGCCTATGATGCTCCTTTAAATAACCAATGGCCACCTTGTTACCGCGGCGTTCGGTCATTTGGACCGAAACGAGCTTGACGAGGATCGCCATCTCCACATGAAAATGTGGCTGCAACAACAACAACTCTCACTAATGTTGTCGAAATTACCTATGTAAAACATCTCAACAAAAGGGCCGATTTAGCTTGAATAGGACAGCATTTATTTTTCATGTCATTTGATTCAGATAATGCAACTTGAAGCCATGCAGTGATTAATTTAAACCAATTACAATGAACAACTCCTTATGTTTAATATACAAAATATATTATAATAATGACTTGAGACTAAGATCGCAAAAATTTACTACTCATTCATTGATATGTGAGAAGTTTGCCGTTCGTTTGTAATGGAATGTTCGTGAGCCATTTACAATTGACACTTTTGCCGAGTATAGTTGAAAATAATTCATTTAGATTTTCACTTCTATCTGTCAAAAGCTATTTTATTTATTTATTTATTGTTTCCATTTCGTACTAAAAAGCCAAACAAGGCCTATTAAATATAATACAATAATAAAAAAAGCCTGAATAATAATGCTAAATTTCAAGATATTGATTAATACGTATAACTAGTTAGAATAAATACATACAATACACAAAAAATACATAAATACACAAAATACTATTTTCCAAATCTGTAAGTTTTTTTCATTCAAGTGCTAATTTGATTTAAATGTGACTTGTTGTTTAATTGTTGAAGGACTGGAGACCAAATTCTTATTTAATTTGGCGGGATGCTATTGTATCAAGAGTAAGAGAAATCGTCCAAAAAAACTTGTAATGCACATTGGAAGATATATACAATTAGGGTTCACCGAACTTTACGCCTTTTTAGAGAGCCACTTTTTGCGCCACCTTTTTAGAAAAATTATTCTAATTTTTTCCACAGAAGACACTTTTTGCAACAGTAACACACCGTCTCTCCTCATGAGTATATTCAAATACTCGTAGTCAATTTAACCGTCTGATCACACGTAAATTGGGTTAAATAAAGAATAAAATGTGAACGTAATTTCTTTGTTATTTATTGCTTTTTAGTTTGTATAATGAGATTTCAAATAAAATTATTCACTGCTCTTACGGGAACGTCGACGACTATTAAGCTTCTTTGCCCTTGTACCAGCCATATGTGACATCAGAAAGAAGGATCCGGGCAGAATAAGCAAAATCAGGTATATTTTTAAAAACGTAGGCATATCAAAGCTTATATTCCATTTATTTGGCATCTCAATGCTGAATCGTTTTGTTTCTTCGAAATATGGGATATTTCGTAAAATGATTATGCCTTCGCATAGGATTCCCAACGGATAAAGAGGAATCCATACTGTGTAGCGCAGCCATGTCAGAAAACCGGACTCCATTTTTAATATTTGACTGATATAATAGGGGTACCTGTTACAAAAAAGGTTTACCATTTTATTCTTTTCTAAATGAAGATACAGTGCCACACAAAAGTATTGGCACAGTGCTATGTTGTAAGGAGGTAGCATAAAACCTTGTATATGTGCCAGTACTTTTGTAATATTTGATAAGTTTTACAAAAATATTGTCACACTTGTCAAAAAAGCCCACAATTTTATTTAATTGTAAAACTAAATTTGAGCAGCAAACACCATTTTATTTTAATTACTTCATTTAATTCTGATTTTTCATCAACACGCGGGTTATGTGCCAATACATGCAGTCCATTGCGTTATCTAATAAGATTGTAGAGGGAAGGGAGAAAGAGGGAGAGTAGGTATGGACATTCGCAATATTTTTACATTTTAAACTGCCGAATATTTGTTTTTGTTTCGCATATTTGTTGTTTTTTTTCAAGTGATCTTACTATGCCAATACTTTTGTGCGGCACTTTTCGCGAAAATTTTTAAAAATTATGTATGTACGTACCGAATCACCTCCACCAGTGACCAAATAACAAATACGTAGAATATTACTGGTTTAGTCTGCATTCGTTCTTCAAACTCAATCATAAAGAAAAGTACAAAATTTCTCCCTGATACTTGCATAAACGGTACAACTGGCGAACCTTTAGTATATCCAAATATGGGATGTAAGACCTCCAAGTATTGAAGGAGTTGCAAGAACTTCATGGCGTTACCCACCAGAGCATAAGTTTGTGGAATCATTGTTGCTCCATCTCGATAATACAGTACACTCAGTACAGAGAGGACGTACAAGAAGCCAACAAATTGCGCCAAGTTATATATTACCATATAAACATTCTTTGAGCTTTCTGAAATAGTTATACTAAGTTAAAACACAGTTGTTGGCGGCATTGTTCACTACCTTTAATGTAGCCCATTTCTTCCTTTTGTAAGCGATGATATTCCCTTGAGTAATCCTCCTGTAATTGATTGAATGCATCATAAAATTCGTATAATTAACGTATTATCGCATACCTGTACGTTTCTTGGCCTCTCTTCGTCTTCCAAATCATCTTCGGTCTGCCAACGGTCAAAATCGATTTTTAACCAGTGAGGCTTTTGTGGAGTTGCTATAAGACGTGTCCACCACCCTGATTCGCTCTTAACAATAAGACATTCAATTTTGTTGTCAAATACTTTGTAGCTACATTGCTAATGAAATTTGGCGTTATTAGTAAATTTTAAATTCACACACAACACCCCATACATATATGTTCGCACATACATATCCTTACAAGTGCATATGTATATTAGCGTGTTGTTCCTTATTCACGTACCTCATCGTCTATTAAACCATAGAACTTGATATCAAATTCGTACTCATTCAAACCTCGAGCACCAACACCCTTAGACTTAAACTCCAGATTCGTGGGTGTAAACTTCAAGTCAGTCCACTGCAATGCAAAATTGAATATTTGCACACTTTTTTGATGGAAAATTGCAACGATAAATTACCTGTGCATCCTTCAAATCGACCTTAAGGTTGATATGCCTTGCCGTCTGAGCCCAATATACAAAAGGACTTAATTGTTGCAAATACTTGCGTCTAGCATTATTCTCTATAATTTCTTCGTCCGGCATTAACACACACTTTCTTTCTCGTAATTTAACTATTTAATTTCTTTGTATTTTGTACGAAAGGACTAAAGGACTTTTCTTTCTTTTTCGTAACTATACTTAACTAATTTTCTTCTTCTTCATGTTGACGTATGAGTTAAAACCACCACCATATGTTCCCTAGCGGTGGGGTGTACAAAAACGACGTGTGACACAAGTCTATGTTGTCACTCTTATGGGGTGTGCGAATTGTGTGATTTGTTGATTTTGACTTCAGCAGGGTACTCTGTTTTTAGTTGTGAAAAATTTAAACAAATTTTCTGCACCAACACAATCCTGCCATCATATTTCACTAAGCTGGAAAAAAAAATCACGAAAATTTTTCAATTAAAAATGTAATTGAAAATAAATTCATTTTCAATTTAAAAAATTAATTAAACCCATCATAGCTCGGAGGTTAGCATGTTTGCATATGACGCTGAACCATGTTGAATTGAAATCGAGGTAACGGTCTATACAGCTCACTTTTCGCAAAAACTTAAATATAATATTCAATGTTTTCAATTAATATCTCAATTGATCAAATTAAAAAATTAATTGGAAACTTCGGATTAAATTTTAATTGGAAATAAGATTAATTAAGAAATAGTGAAACTTCCAAAAAAATTGCCAATAATTTCTATATTTGAATATTAATTTTTTTATAATTGAAAATTTTTCCAATCATTATCATTTTCGCGATTGTAGCTGTTTCATTAAAAAAATAATTGGATCAATTAATTTCGTAATTGAAACTAATTTTAATTTTTTTCTTTGTAGGGTTAATTGTGCCTAATTGCTGCTTTCAAGTCATTAGCTTAAAATATAATTTTTTCACACGTTTTTCATTTTTTTTATATAGAGTTTGACAGTTGTTGACGTGGAAAGTCAAATAGAGTACCAACCCTTAGTGACTGCGTTCACCGAGTTCGGTTTTTGTGATTATTCGATTTTATTCTGACAAATTTCAATTGAAGACAAAATAAATCGATAGCATACTTTTAGGCGATAACTTGTAATTTTAATCGATAACACGATAACAAGTTATTACCATGGTACCAGGATGCTTGTCAGCTGTTCGCATGACCTTATAAGTGCATCCTGGTTATTAATTTGGATTGATGATAGAATAAATTGTTATCGCTGGTCGTATCAGTTATTTTTTATGAATTCTGTCAATCTAGAAATAAGCAGTACAATGAAAAAAAGTGAGTGTCCTGCCCTCCAGATTAAAAACGGAAATCGGAATACTTTGTTCAGTAAAAACTGTGTTTTGAAGACTAATGTCAAACGGAATCTGGAAAACTTTAAAATGTCAGTACAAAATGCACTGATATTGACTTTCACTGAACTAAAATAAATCAAGCATTGTTTGCAAATGTAAAAAAAAACAAGTAAGGAGGCATTAAGTTCGGCCTGGCCGTACTTTAGATACTCACCTCCTCTGGTATATATATAAACCACCTTTCTTCAGAATCCGGTGAAAAATGCATAATTTATGAACCCATACCAGCAATATACAAACTTCTACTCGACTACTTTTCTAGTGGTCTAATAAATACTGTACTAAAAGTCACTGTTCAATTATATAGAACAAAATAATATTCTTTTTGGCAGCAAAATCCAAACCACCTTTCTTCAGAATCCGGTGAAAAATGCATAATTTATGAACCCATACCAGCAATATACAAACTTCTACTCGACTACTTCTCTAGTGGTCTAATAAATACTGTACTAAAAGTCACTGTTCAATTATATAGAACAAAATATTATTCTTTTTGGCAGCTAAATCCAAATATAGACCGATCTGAACCATATAGAACACGGATGTCAAAAAGCCTAACATAAGCCACTCTGTCAAATTTCAGCGAAATCGCATAAATGGGCCCAAAATCTAAAATCGAGAGATTGGTCTATATGACAGCTTTATTCAATTCTGGACTGATCTGGGCAAAATTGAAGATGGATGTCGAAGGGCCTAACACAATTCACTGTCCCAAATTTAACCTGCCTATGGCCAAAAAAATATCTGTGCAAAGTTTCGACTCAATATCAACGGTTTCAACGCACCGACGGACGGACATGGCTAGATCGTCCAAGATTTTAACGACGATCGAGAATTTATTTGCTTTATAGGTTCGCAAATTGATATTTCGATTTGTTGCAAACGGAATGACAAAATTAATATAGCCCCATCCTTCGGTGGAGGCTATAAAAATAATACCTTGGTATTTGGGTTGTTTTATTTACCACTTTGGCGGATTCGTTAGCTTATCGTTAAATAAACGCTCTACCCGCTAAATGCGTTTCGTTCTTTCTCTATTAGTTTTGTCATTCAGCTTAATTGAGGCGGAGTTAAATACATTGCGCAGCCCTAATGCGTACTTATGCGTGCATGTCAAAAATTAAAATAGGTTGTATTGTGTGAGTTAAGCTGAGTATTCTGTTCAGTTTTTCGAGCGGTATGTTGTCAAACTCCATATAAAAAAATGTTGGCTGAAAATATGCGGAAAAGTAGTTCTCTGTTTATGGTGAGTAAAGTGGCAAAAAAACTATTATAGTGGCAACACTTAAAACTATTGCCGGCATCATTTAAGTTTGATTCATTGGTTTAAATGGTTCGTATTTCTTTATTTATTTGAGAAAAAATATATAAAATAGAGAAAACAATAAGCGCAGATAAGGAAACGTGTTTTGGTATGGAAACAAAAGCATTTGATTGCTGTCAAATTTCGCTTGCGAAACAATTACAAATTTCAGCGGCTATTCCGAAAGCAGAATAGAATACCAATCCTTTCCTTATTGTATAAATCCTTAAAAAAAGAACTTTTTCCAATTAAAAGACATATAGGCAACTCTCCCATCATATGTTTTTAACACCAGAATTATTTTGGTAAATTGTGTTATGTGCATAGTGTTATCGCTAATAATTGTTATTAATAAAAAAGACATTGAACGGAAATGCTTTTTATCCTCCTTTTATCATGTTGGCCCAAGTTAAAAATACGTTTTGTCCACGTCTTTATTGTATGTTAAATTTCCACTCAGTGAAGAATTTAGTACGGTTAATAAAAATTTTTCATTATTTTTTTTTATATAAAGTTTTACTGTGAAAACTGAAGTTAATATCCACCATTAAGGCCTAAACAGAATGAGCGCGATTAGGAGCGAAGCGTTAAAAAATGCAACTCTGCAAACAAATGTCAAAAAATACAACTTGCAAAAGTTAAAAAATTTTTACCTTTAACGTGCGTTGCGTTTAAAAATTTAACTCTGCAAACAAGTGTCAAAAAACAACGATCAAAAGTTAATCAATTTTTAGTTTGACGCTCGATTTTAGTCGCCAATGTTGGGCATTTTTTAACTTTTGCGATTGCCTTTGTGGGGTTTATTTGCAGAGTTGCATTTTTCAACGCAACTCTAAAAAACAAAACTCAACGTGCTCATTTGCTTGTTTTGGCCTTCGCCGTAACGGGTGCGTCTAGCCTAGTAACTCTCAATATCAAAAACAAGTAAAAAAGGGATAAGACAAAGTCTTGGGAACCCAGAGCCCTGGATTGTATTGAACTCGAGTTGGTATCACACTCGGATCACCAGTACGGAGGGCGTGGGTTGGATTTCCCCTAGAAGCGTGTTCGTCGTCGCCGTAGCGACACTTGCATGTGAAGGTAGCAATCCGTATAGGTTACCAATCAGGCTCCTATAGGTTACCAATTTAGGGCCCGATTGTCGCGGGAACGTGATGGCGATAATTTTTTTCTCGATATTTTTTTTTGTCTAGCCACGCTACTTTGTGTCTGTATATTATAGAAAAGCGACATATATTTTACTCATCCCACTTCTTTTCGCATTACATATGTGTGAAATGGAATTCAATATAATCTTGATCAATGCACAATTTATGCGATTTAATAACAATTTACTTCGTACAATTAAAAATAGGTTTAATGCATGCTACGTTTACCAATCAATGGCGTGATACAAATTTGAAAAGTTTTTATAAGTCAATACCATATTTAATCGGTCAAATATACAATAGGTCTATATTTTTTCTGTGTGGATGAAATGGGGAGTAAGAGTCATAGAGGAAATCACTGTGCAAAGTATTGAGAGGATAAATGCGCTTGAAAATCTTAAAAAATGAAAATTGGGAAATACGTTATATGGGAGCTGACTTAACTTCTATGAAATTCGCCAGTGATCTGAAGAAATCTTGGCCAAAAGAAATATATGTGCCAAATCGGAAGATGTTATCGGAATATGGAGAAGAAATTGCTACCTATTCTTTGTATAAAAATTAATATGGACCGACAGACGGACATACCTTAATTAAATCAGAATTAATGCTGCGTCGATCGGTAAACTTATCAGTGGGTGTATTTATTTTCCTTCTGGGCCTTACAAACAAATGAACTAAGATATTATACCCTGTAGCACAATAGTGATGTAGGTTATAAAAACTAGATACCCATTATTTTATTGTTTTGCAAATAAAAATAAATTTAATGTATATTTTTTAATCTTTCAGTTTAGACGACAAACAATCAAATTGCTTATCACGTAAGTCACCAAAAAAAGTATCATAGGGCTATAACATACAATATTGCAAAGATTCGTAAATATGGCCGAACTACCTATTCTTTGTATACAAATTAATATGGACCGACAGACGGACATACCTTAATTAAATCAGAATTAATGCTGCGTCGATCGGTAAACTTATCAGTGGGTGTATTTATTTTCCTTCTGGGCCTTACAAACAAATGAACTAAGATATTATACCCTGTAGCACAATAGTGATGTAGGTTATAAAAACTAGATACCCATTATTTTATTGTTTTGCAAATAAAAATAAATTTAATGTATATTTTTTAATCTTTCAGTTTAGACGACAAACAATCAAATTGCTTATCACGTAAGTCACCAAAAAAAGTATCATAGGGCTATAACATACAATATTGCAAAGATTCGTAAATATGGCCGAACATTTTGACATTGAATTATTTACGCATATCCTGAAATCCTGTGCACGGCAAGAGCCATGTTTGATTGTAAAATGTTTGAGATTCTGACATTGTTGAAATGTGATGAACTTATACAAATACAGTACAAACTATGGATCCCCAAGGCGGATTTATAAAGGTGGTCTTACGCGACCAGCTGTTAGCAGCCGCCCAGGTTTGACGGTATTAAGATGACAGATTTTTCCGTGCATTCTCTTTCTTTTTATCTCCTTTCTCGCATATTCTCTGCTCATGTACGCACACGTATATACACACGCAAACAAATTTCTTTGGGTGCGTTGGCAAAACGTCGATCAGCTTGATGACAAGATGGCGGATTGAACCATATGATTTGTGGTTGTTGTACAAATGAGACCACCTTTATTTGTTTCGTCATGATGGATCCAAATGTCTACTTTCGACTAATCGATTAGTCGACTTTTTGTGTAAAAAAGTCGAAGTTGACTTTCAATGATTAAAGAGTCGAATTGTCGATTTTGAAGTCGAATAGTCGAAAAGAAATCTGCACGGATATACAAGTTTGGCTTTGCTAATTTTTGTAGGTTAAATTTGTTTCCAATTTTTCTGAGATGCATTTGGAATTTAGTAAAAAAAATTAGCCATTTGGCTTTAAGATAGCGGGATGGTTTGATAAAAAATGAGTCAATTTTGCATCTAATACCTTTACTAATACCTCCTCTTTATGAAAATACAGAAAATGATTATATCTTGATGACAAAAGTTTACGAGAACTTGTAGGAAATTGAAGTACAATTAAAAATTATTTTCGACAATTAAAAAGTTTTAAGTGAAATACCATGCTAAGAAAATAGTATATGTATGTAAATCGTTTCGCTAACAGTATAACAATTTAAATGCCTTTGTCTGAGTCTCATATGATCTTTATTGGTCTTTGAATTCGCTCGGAGGGTTTATGGTAATTTAAGTTTAGATGTTAGATGTACTCTTAAAAGACTTTATTTGAGCCCAATATTCTCATGGGTATTTTGGAAGTGGGAAGGCCCCCATGATGGTGATTGATGGGTTTAGAAGGTGGTGTAAACCCCAGAAACGTGGTCTCGAAAGTGGGTATGAATTTCGTGCTCTACTCCCAAATACCTCTAATTTGAGCCCCATATTGCCATGATCGGTAAGTATGTATGTCCGATTTAAGGAAGTTTTCGGGGGTGAGTTCGTTCCCCATACACCTAGCGCTGAAACAAATATCGTGCTCTACCATCAAATACCATTTATTTAAATCCCATATTGCCATTGGTTTAAGGGGAGTTTATGAAATGAGGCGTTCGCCAAACACTTGGCCCCGATATTGGTTATCAGAATCGTTTTCTTATCTCACATACCATTCATTTGAACCACATATTGCCATGGTCGGTAAATTTTTACTCTTTGGGTGGTGTTTTGGGGAAGGGGCGGTGCCACAAATACATGGTGCCACATTTGGATATCAGAATCGTATTGTACTCTCAAATACCTTTATTTGTGCTCCATATTGCGAAGGTAAGTAATAATTGCTGCTTGTGGCATGTTTTGGAAAAGGTGTAGACCCAGAAAATTGGTCCTGAAAGTGGGTATGAATTTCGAGTTCTACTCCCAAATACCTTTCAGTTGAGCCCTATATTTAAATTGTCGGCAAACATGTCTGGTTTGGTGGATGGGGCGCTCACTCAATGACTTGGGCCTAAAAATATATATAAAATTCGTGTTCCACTCTAAAATACCTCTTATTTGAGCCCCATATTGCAAAGGTCAGCAAATACGTCCTATTTGGATGGTGTTATTGGGTGGCCCCATATACATTTTTTCCCGAATATTGATATCAGATTCGTACCTTACTCTACTCGAAACTTTCGTTAATTTCAGTCCCATATTACCATGGTCAGTATATATGTCCAATATAGGGGTTGGGGTGGTCCCCCAAACACTTGGTCCGACATTTTGATATCAGATATATTACCATGGTCAGTATATATGTCCAATATAGGGGTTGGGGTGGTCCTCCAAACACTTGGTCCGACATTTTGATATCAGATGCGTTTTGTAATCTTATATACCTCGCATTGAGACTCATATGGTCGTGATTGGTCTATATATATATTTGGCAGATTTTGGGGGTGGGCGTCCCTCCTAGGTACCCCATCCGAAATTTTTGTTTTTAGGTTACTATAAGAAAGCACACAAAATTTTGATTAAATCGGACCACCCATCTCCGAGAACTGGCTTTTCAGAAAATTAGGATAAGGGGTAGGGTTCGCCCCCCTTCAGATATCACAAAATTTAGAACCCTATTTTCACCACGGGGTTATTATTCACCGTATGTTAGATTTTCAAGAAAATCGTTTCAGCCGTTTTTGAGTCTATAAGGAACACACACACAAACTAATAAACAAACCGACAAAAAACACAAATTGATTTTTTTGTATAAAATATCCTCAACAGATAAAATAAAAAATGGCAGTCCCTTGTCTACCCTACGGGAAATGGGACAAGTCCTAAACCTGTCACGGGATAGTTCCTCTGGTCCCAATTCTTGTCCGCTTATATGAGAAGAACCTATCACTTTTATAAGGGTTTTTCGCTCTAGGTGACGAATTGCCACCATTCTAACACCTTAGGATAGGTTCTAGGGCAGTTCGAAAAGGAGGAGCACATTTTGCAGGTATTTTTAATGGAGATATCGTTAGTTGGCAAAAATATTTAACGGCTTATCAATTTTTATCAACAAGTAACAATCATAAGGTATGACAATTGAAACTTTTCATTTCCTGTAGGATATGTGTTGTGACAGTTAACTAATTTTTCAGTTTAAGACGGGTGTATTTGGGTTAATTGACTACAAATTTCCCGAAGGGTAGTTTTCGAGATATTACGCTTGAAATTACCTAAAAAATACTAGTTTAAACAACAAAGTGAGATCAAAAAGGTATCATAGTAAATAAATATATTGGTATAAAAAAAGGGTATGAGTGATCAAGAAGTGTATATATGATCAAGAATCGTAGTCCAGGACATCATACTTCACCTCGCTGCCATCGGCTTATTTGCATTTTTAAAGCGACCCCTGGTGGTTCTTTTTATGTAGTTTCATGCATAAAGCATAAAGTTTACTGGCTGTAGAGGAAAAGAGCTATTTTAAAAAACTCTGTTGTGAAGACCATTTGCGGCCAAGCCCGAAATGACGTTAAAGACAAGTAGTGATTGGGTTTTCATTGAATTAAAATAAGCTTAAAGAATAGAGTCTCGCAATAGTACCGAATTGAATTTAACAAGTTTCGCCTTTCCGTTGTTAATATAAAAGGCATGATTAACATCACGCGGGTGACTATAATATTATACACAGCAGCAAGGTTTGTAACAATCTCTTAAAGATTCTTCATGCAATATCTGTTAAGTTAAGCGTTTTGTGAAGAATATTATTTTGTATTTCAAGTGATTCGGTTTTTATACCGACCAGCGAAGGATGTGGGTATATTCATTTTGTTACTCCGTTTGCAACACATCGAAATATCCGTTTTCGACCCTATAAAGTAATATATATTCTTGATCAGCGTAAAAATCGAAGACGATCTAGCCATGTCCGTCCGTCTGTCTGTTGAAATCACGCTACATTCTTTAAAAATAGAGATAGGTTAGGTTAGGTTTAAGTGGCAGTCTGCCATCAGACTCACTTACTCAGACTCACGTTTTCGTCCATTGTGATACCACAGGAACAGAAGAAGGAAGATGCCTTCTAGTTCCTACCGTTGAACCATCCAGATCGCTTTAAAAAGCCCAGTAACTTGCGAATTTTCACATCTGCTAAATCAGAGAGGTTCTCAAAGAAATAAGAACCTTAAGTGGAACTCCTTCTAACTGCTAGTGCGGGACACACACTCAGAAGGTGTTCTATAGTCTCTTCTTCTTCGATGTCCCTACAGCTTCTGCAAAAGTCGTTGCTGGCAATCTTCAGTCTGTCAGCATGTTTTCCGATTAGACAGTGACCTGTCATGACGGACACAATGACTGAGACGTCTGTTCTAGCCAATGACAGCAAAGCAGTAGACCTCTTCAAGTCTAGATTAGACCACATAGTTTTGGAATGCTCACAGCCCCCTCTATGCGTGTCTGAAAACTTAGCTTACGTGCCAGAGGCCGACCCACAGATTCCAGTGTCCCTGGAGTGTGAAAGGTAGTTCCTAGTCTCGCAAGCTCGTCTGCTTTAGAATTTCCTGGGATATCTCTTTGGCCCGGCAGCGAGAACAGGTGAATTTTGAACTGTTCAACCGTCTCGTTGAGAGATCTGCGACACTCAAAGGCGGTTTTTGTGTTCGGAAATGCGTTCTCCAGGGATTTAATGGCTGTCTGGCTGTCTGATAAGATATTTATGCTAATCGTCGTAATGAAATTATATCTTAGCCACCACTTCTTTAATTGCAAGGATCTCTGCTTTATACACACAACAGTGGTCGGATAACCTCTTCCATATGACCAGTTCTAGATCTTTAGAGTACACCCCAAAGCCCACCTGGGCGTTTAGTTTGGAACCATCCGTATAAAAGTTTATGTAACTTCTGTTACCAGGGATATCGTAGTTCCAATCGGTTCTATCAGGAATAGTGGTACAGTAATTTTTATCAAAAAGCGGCTTAGGTGGGTTTAATCCACACTGCCCGGAACATCGGATATTGTATCAAGGATAACACAGTGTCCGTAGCCGCAACATGACCAATGAGAAAGCTCCCTTAACCTCACGGCAGTGGTCGCTGCAATTTGGGTAGCCACAATGTCCAGAGGGATAAGATGTATCATTATATTCAGTGCATCAGATGGTGTCGTCCTCAATGCGGCTGTGGTCCACAAACAATGCATCCTTTGGATCCGGTTAAGTGTTGAGTAGTAGGTGAATTTTCGAAGCGCCGTCCACCAGACCACAACACCATATAGCATAACAGGTCTGACAACTGCAGTATACACCCAATGCATGACACGCGGTCTAAATCCCCAACTTTTGCCAATGGTTCTCTTTTGCCCTTTCCAAAATGTTGGAATTGAAGTTCAATTTCCTGCCCACCAAAATAACATTCTCTCCACCCAAGGAGACAGGTTCCACAGTAGGCAACTTGTATCTCCTGCTGAAAAGAACTACTTCTGTCTTGCACGGATTTGTACCCTGACCACTTTCGGTAGCCCACTTTGCTATTGCACGCAGAGTTTCTTGAAGAGTATTTCTTAGAGTGCTGCGAATCTTTCCCCCAAGTTATCTGCATACGCCACCACTTTTCCTTCCAGAGGCAATAATATATTGTTAATGGCTATATTCCAAAGTAGAGGAGACAGTACACCTACTTGAGGTGTTCCTCTGCAGATCCATCTTTTTAGATCCACAGATCCCAAATCTGCCGTAATTCATCTGTTTGTAATTAAAGTACTAATAAATTTTCTTACGGTTGAGTTGATGCCTAGAAACTCCAAAACCTTTGTGATTGACGTCGGTTTTACATTATTAAACACCTTCAATGTCAAGAAATGTTACCATTGTATGTTTCTTGTCAGCGAGAGAACCCTCTATGTAGCCGACTAAGTCGTGAATGGCTATTTCAGTGGATATGTCTTTACTATATGCATGCTGCTGTCGTGGCAGCCGATCTCCAGGGATCTCTGCCCTAAGATATGTCTCTATCAACCTGCCAAAATTCTTCAGCATAATTCCTTGACAGCGAGAGAACCCTCTATGTAGCCGACTAAGTCGTGAATGGATATTTCAGTGGATATGGCTTTACTACAATATATGCACGCTGCTGCGACGACAGGCGATCTCCAGGGATCTCTGCCCTAAGATATGTCTCTATCAACCTGCCAAAATTTTTCAGCATAATTCCTTGACAGCGAGAGAACCCTTTATGTAGCCGACTAAGTCGTGAAGGGCTGTTTCAGTGGATATGTCTTTACTATATGCATGCTGCTGCCACGACAGGCGATCTCCAGGGATCTCTGCCCTAAGAAATGTCTCTATCAACCTGCCAAGATTCTTCAACATAAAGGATGACCGACTAATAGGACGAAAATCGTTCGCCTTCGTATGGTATGGTTTTACTGCTTTCGGAATGAAATTGACCTTCGTGTCCCTCCATCCTACAGGTATATATGACATTCTGGTACAAGCAGAGTATATCTCCCCAAGCCAGGGAACCAGTCTATCAAACACAGACAGTAATTCATCATCAGGACCTGGTATGATGATATATCATTAGGGCCTGGCGACTTAAAATCATCAGGGCCTGGCGAAACTTCTTATCGCCCAAAGGACTTTCGCTCAGACACAATTTCCCTAATGGTCTCCGACGAATGCATATCAGTGACAACCTCTTCTGGCGCCACGATGTCCGTTGGAGAATTCCCCGGGAACGAGTAGTTCTAGTTTTTGCTCACTAGACACTGTTCATACATTCTCTGACTTCTGGATATACCCCACCGTAATAGGTCTCGAGGACAGAATCTTCCTTAGCCTAGAGTCCTCAGATGTTTCCTCCACGGAGCTGCAGAATTCTACCCAGGATTTGTTCTGAGCCTTTCTAAGCTCGCCCTTATATTTTCTTAGCTCAGCTTTATAGATGTCTCAATCGTGTGGTGCTCTTGTTGCTTTTGCTCTATTGAAGAGTTTTCTGCAGTCCTTCCTTAGACCAACCAGTTGTGGAGTCCACCATGGCGGTCGTTGTTTGCCCCTTGGCTTGGCATTAGGGCATGCTGACACTAGCGAGTCATTCAGCGCCTTCGTGATCCGCTTGACAACTATGTCTATATCGTCCGTAGTTTCCATTTCCTTTTCTAGGGATAGTGGTGCCGAATTTGTGTCGAAATTTATCCCAATCCGCCTTTCTTCTGTTTAATCGAGGGACCACTACTTCAGTATTTTCTCCAAGGCTAAAACTAATTTAACGATGATCAGAGAAACTGTGGTTATCCAACACTTCCCAATCGCATATTCTTCCACTTATATCTTCCGATACAAAGGTAATATCTAGTACCTTTTGCCTGTTACTGGTAATAAAGGTTGGTTTATCCCCTTTATTACAAATCGACAGATTACAACTTATAATATATTCAATAAGCAGCTCTCCCTTTTCGTTGACATTCGAACTTCCCCATATGTGGTGATGTGCATTAGCATCACTTCCTACAATGAGGCTTTTCTTCCCTACAGAAGCAGCTTCAATCAGCGACTTAAGGTTTGAAGGCAGCATCTCTGAATCGTGTGTCATATATAGGGAAGCCAGCCAGTAATGAGACTTGTTTATTTCAAGGCTGGCAACTACTAAATCTTCCGTGCTTAGCGACGGATGAAGAAAAACATTTAGACTACCCTTTGTAAGAATACAGCCTTGTGTCTCCCATTCCCCGTACCCTTGAGAAGTTTAAATCCCGGAATTCTTCGTCCACGTACCATTCCTCTACACACCCATGGTTCCTGGATAAGAACGACGTCAAATCCCCCAACCATCAGGAGGACCTTTAGGGCCGCCGAAGCGGCCTTACAATGGTTGAGATTTATCTGTAGAAACCGGACCATAGTTAGGATTCAGAACTACCACCACTGTTGCGTTAGCCTCGCATTCTGACTCCACCAGGAGTTCATACTCACAAGATTCGTTAGAACTTGTCATGATGAGCTTCCGCACGCTCATCATCTGTCTTTTGAAATCACATTACAGTTTTTAAAAATAGAAATTTTGAGATGAAACTTTCCACAGATTCCTTTTTTTTATCCATAAGCAGGTAAAGTTCGAAGATGGGCTATATCGAACTATATCTTGATATAGCCCCCATATAGAGCGATCCACCGATCGGTCTATATGGGGGCTATAAAAGCTACACTTATTATACGATTTTGTTGGAATTTGGGACAGTGAGTTGTATTAGGCCAGTCGGTATCCTTCCTTAATTTGGCCCAGATCGGTTCAGATTTGGATATAGCTGCTATAAAAACCGATCTCTCGATTTAAGGTTGTGTTAGGCCTTTCGACATCCTTCTTCAATTTGGCCTAGATCGTTCCAAATTTGGATATAGCTGCCTTATAGACCGATCTCTCGATTTAAGGTTTTGGGCCCATAAAAGGCGTATTTATTGTCCGATTTTGTCAAAATTTGGCTCAGGTCGGTCCAGATTTGGATATAGCTGCCATATAATTATAATTCAGATAACGGTGTCAGATAACAGCTTTAATACAAGATGAAATTTAATATTTAAATTCGGACAGCTGGTCGGAAAAAGTGTGTGGGGTTCAAATCCTTCCATGAACTTCAGAAAAATTTTCATCGGTGATTTCCTGCTGGCTAAATTTGTGAGGTATCCTGCCATGTTAAAATTTCTCACCAAATTGTGTCGCTAAGCGGTACGCCCTTCGGACTCGGGAATAAAAGGGAGGCCCCTTATCATTGATCTTAAACATTAATCGGACTGCATTCATTGAAAAGAGAAAATTATATCCTGTTGCTTAAATGTTCATGGGAAATTTACTAGTTAGAAAAATATTCTTACAGAAAGTGTTCCGAAGTGAAGTTTTGAGCTTTTATAATTCTATTCTATTCTATTCTTTAAAATATTTCTTGTGTACGTTTGTTTCTTTTAAGGGTTGTTTCTTATATCAAATCATTTTGCAATGAAGGATCTATGAAAAGACTTGGTGATTTCATTTGATATAAGAAACTATTGGGTTGCCCAAAAAGTAATTGCGGATTTTTCATATAGTCGGCGTTGACAAATTTTTTCACAGCTTGTGACTCTGTAATTGCATTCTTTTTTCTGTCAGTTATCAGCTGTTACTTTTAGCTTGCTTTAGAAAAAAGTGTAAATAAAGTATATTTGGTTAAAGTTCATTCAAAGTTTTATTAAAAATGCATTTACTTCCTTTTACAAAATCCGCAATTACTTTTTGGGCAACCAATATATAAACTATATAATTTTGGTCATAATAATTTTACAGACGGTGTCCACGACAACAAATTTTTTCTTATTAAATGTTTCATCTGCAATTTAATCCAAAGAAATTAATTTTTTTAATACAAAAAATATCAATTATTTCTTTTTATTAAATTGGTAAAAATGTAATTTAAGAGAAAGGACAACTTTCCAAAAAACTGGTTTTTTAAGTTTGTCATTAATATATAATACAAAATCTATTATAGGTCCAATTTCAAAGATTTTTTTAACTGAATGGTCAAATTTCTTAATTGAACCATGTTGCTAATTTGGCCTTTCCCCTAAGTCAATTTGCTAACCTTCTACGACATTTTTACCTTCATTAAAAGATTTGTATCTTTAATAACAAAGCGAAAAGTTATGGATCCATTTAACCTTTTTTATGATGAAAATCCTTAATATCAAGTAAAAAATCTTTTACCTTAAAATGTTGAAAAATTGGTCACCTTTAAATAAAGTTCGGGATCTTTGGCTCAAACATTTCAAACTAGCACGAACATTTTTTCAGTGTGGTGCAAATGATGATGGATCGCAAAATTTTACATGTCATAAGACATCTACATGCCGTGTAATAGCGCCTTAAGAAGTTTGAGAAAAAATGTTGTTAAATTTTTTGAGCTATAAAAAATTGCCAGCTTTTGACAAAACAAATTTTCCGCAAAACATTACCTTTAATATTTTTTTTAAAAGTTTCATTTGTCTACTTTACACCAATCCAAATTTTATTAGATTATCTCTTTCCTAACCCAAGCTAGACTTTTTCTAAGACAGTTCTATTCTTAGGTATTTTTCTACCCATTCGTCGTTAATGGGTTAAGTCTACCCACATTCGTCCATCCGTTCAACAGATAGCCGAAATCACGAAAGCGTTCGAACGAATGAGGTTGTCACTTTATGTTTTTCGATTTCTTTATTATAAAACAACACCATCACCATTTCGCGGTATCGTAATTTATTTTCGAAATTGAACAATAACAGAACTGTAAGAACTAGGCTTGGTGTTTACATATGATTTTTGATTTTTGATTTAATTAGAAATTACTTTTACATGAGTATGGAACGGAAGTTCAATTTAGTTTGTTTACGAATTGTTGAAAAATAAAGAAAGAATATTAAATAATAGGGTGGTTCGTTATTATTTATATGACAATCACAGGTGTAGCGATATAATTATATGAAAAACATAGGTGTAGCTATAACTGCTATCCGCATGAAATTTTTTATAAACACTTCTTATGCCTATGCCACTACTAGCCGAAATCACGATAGCGTTCGAACGAATGAGGTTGTCACTTTATGTTTTTCGATTTCTTTATTATAAAACAACACGGTTTTCACCATTTTGCGGTATCGTAATTTATTTTCGAAATTGAACAATAACAGAACTGTAAGAGCTAGGCTTGGTGTTTACATATGATTTTTGATGTTAAATAAATGCTTAGGTAATATTGGCAATATGAGTTTTGATCTAAAATAATTGCTTAGGTAATATTGGCAATATGAGTTTTCACGGAGAATAAGTGCTTAGTTCTTTGTAATACAGTTCTAGTTCTTTGGAATACATGGGAACCTTATTTAACCTCATTCAATCACTTGAACTTGAAATTAATGTTTATCTATCAATACGATTAATGTTTAACTATTGGTTGATTATTCCGAAGAATTTGGGTATGGTGACCGAATTCTTTGGATTTAATTAGAAATTACTTTTACATGAGTATGGAACGGAAGTTCAATTTAGTTTGTTTACGAATTGTTGAAAAATAAAGAAAGAATATTAAATACTAGGGTGGTTCGTTATTATTTATATGACAATCACAGGTGTAGCGATATAATTATATGGAAAACATAGGTGTAACTATAACAGCTATCCGCGTGAAATTTTTAATAAACACTTCTTATTGATGTGGGTCGTTGGCCGCTGTAAATGGGTCGTTTGGCCCAAATTAACTTAAGTTTATAATACTAATCAATTTAAAAATACTTAAAAATTGTTTCGTATTACAAACTGACTGAGCTTATTCGTAAAACGGGTGCAAGTTTTTAATAATTTTACAACCTATGCCACTACTATGGTATTACAGGCATCTTACTAAGCCTAGAGATGAAGCTTATTGAAATTGGAAGAAATCGGTTAAGATTTGGATATAGGTACCCTATGTATGTTCGCCTGATTTGTACAATCCTGTTGAAATCGGGCACAAAGTGTTCTCTTATGACTCTTCTGATGACTAGTGAATTTCATAGAAAACGGTTCAGATATAGATATAGCTCCCTTGTATATGTGTGGCCCGATTTTCACTTCTAGAGCCTTGGCAAGCTCATTTTACAACTGATCTTCCCAAAATTTTACACAAATATTTCCTCTGTGACTCTTAAAATATGTTCGGAATTTTCGAAGTTCTACAAAGAGACAAGATTTCAATACAATTTTCAAAAAACAAAACTTTAATGCGATTTTTTAAGATAAAATTTCAATGAAATTTTTTCTAAAGCTTAAAATTTTAACTAAACTTTTCCTAAAGCATAAAATTTTAATCAAAATTTTTTACAAAAATCAAATTTTAATGACAATTTTTGCAAACTCAAAATGTCAATGATTTTTTTAAAACAATTTTAATGCAGTTTTTCTAAAAAAAATTTCACTGAAATTTTTAAAGACAAATTTTTAATAAAAAACTTTCTAAACACCAAATTTTAAGGATTTTTTTAAGAAAATATTTCAAAGAAATTTTTAAAGACATAATTGGATTGATATTTATTATACATTTTTCAAAAGACAAAATTTCAATGAGATATTTTTCAATAGTCAAAATCGTAATGACATGGTTTTAAAGACATTATTTTAAAAGATTTTTTTTTTCATGAAATTCGAATGAAATTTAATAAAATTTTTTCTTAAGTCAAAATCTTAATGACATTTTTTCTTAAGACAAAATTTTAATAAAACTTTTTATATTTTTTAAAATTCAATGACATTTTTGTGACAAAATTAGTGAAAGTTTCTTTAAACACAACACATCAATAAATTTTGTCTAAAAACAATATTTCGCTAAAAGATTCTCTAAGAAAAATTCCCCTCAAATTTTTACTGTTTCATTTTTTAATTTTGCTGTTTTTAGTTTTGTTATTAAATTAATTTTTAAATATTTCAATGGAATGCATTTTCAAGATATGATATATCCAAATGATAACAAACCACGATTTTTATTTATGAATTATTGATAAATAATTTAAATAAAAAACAAAAAGACCTCTAGCTTGTGTTTAAAAATAGCAAGTTGAATACAACGAACTACTATAGAAATAACAACATTATATTTTTTATTCTAAAATATTTTTTGTTTTTTTTTTTTGTTGATACATTTTTAATACTTTGTCCGAAGTCGGAGTCGAGATAATTTTTTTGACTCCGCAGCCCTGCTTTCAATTCAAATTTTGCTCGTTGAACAAATCTAAATTTACTTCACAAATGATTTATGTTTACTTTTAAAATAATAACATTTAATGACGTTGCTGTTCGTAAAGGTTTTTCTATTTCTTTACCTAAAGAACAAAGATGCCTTTGTCCCAAAGTCAATTACCTAATGTTCCACAATATATTGACCATTATAAAAGAGTTCCCCATTTGGCGTCTTTGAATTAAGGCTTAATAAGTCTTTAAAGTTAGGATAATCGTTCTTCCCTTGCACAGTTCATTGAAATGGAATGTTGCAATATTGAGAAAATCACAGCAAATTGTACTTTCGCGTAATCAGGCTCAATTTATATCAGGCTAAGTTCAGCATAGTGTCAAAAATAAACTACAATAGAATGCCATTGGCTTTCTCCCTCACGGCACACACTTTGAATCCATCAAAAATGCACCACCCATTCCCCAAACAAACGCAGACTTTTTGACTTTGTCTACAGTTGTGCTCCCTCTCGCTAACACGCCACCACAATCCTAGTGGATTGTCTTCGCTGTAATTGTCTATAACTGGCGTACGTACCCTTTAATATTAACAAATATTTAACGATATAACATAACGATGGGACATAAGGCACCAAACACGCATTGTTATTGACAATGCGCCTAATGTGTTTGGTATTTCCGGTTTGTTGAAATTAGTTCAACTTTATCCTTGCAGCTGTTCGGTAGTAAATAGTTTCTTTGTTTTTCTTATTTCACTTTCCATCCTGTGCCGTGTCGACCGTGTTGTCTGTTTTTAAGTTCATGTATATTCGGAAAACATGGCTCTGATAACTCACCGCATGATGTTACCAAGTCGGGCTCGGCGAGCGTGCCCTCCGAACCAAACAAATAAAATAGGAGTACTGCATGTACCATCTCTTGAGCACTACTGCGACAAAAATTTTAGCGTGCAAATTCCAATACGTAACGAACATGAAGTGAGTCTGCCTTTCTCAATTGCCAGACAGATATTTATGTGCATACACTGAAAAAATTCGTGTGATAAAGGTTTGAACCAAAGATCATGAACTTAATTTAAAAATGACAAAATTTTCAACTTCTTAAGGAAACATTTTATTTGGTGAAAGATTTTTTAACTGATATTAAGTATTTTTTATCTTAAATGGTAGTTTAATGGATCCTCAACTTAACGCCTTGTTACACAAACCCAATACGTAACGAACATGAAGGAAGTTTTCTCAATTGCCAGACCGATATTTACACTGTAAAAAATCGTTTGATAATTTTAAAGGTTTGAGCCAAAGATCATGAACTTAATTTAAAGATGACAAAAATTCCAACTTTTTTAGGATACATTTCCTTTGGTGAAAGATTTTTTTATTGATATTAATTATTTTTTATCTTGAACGGTAGTTTAATGGACCCCCAACTTTTCGCTTTGTTACACAAATCGTTAAATAAAGTTAAAAATGTCGGTGAAATTACCAAATTGACATTGGGGAAAGGCAATATGTTACTTTAGTTAAATTCACAGAATAGTCTTGCAAATAGGAGCTTCTTTAAATGTTGCCATTTTTTAAGTTAAGATACAAAATTTAAAAAAAGAGGTTTTGGACAGTCAACTGTGAAATAAAATGATGATGAATCAGCGATCGAAACGGATGATTGGGTAGAACTGGCAAACTATCGATATTCGCAACATTGGATATTTTCGATATGTCTAATAAAAAATATCCATACTATCGTAAATTTTGTATCACCTTTGTTTAAAACGAAAATGGGATCGATTATATGTAGTGGAACTTTGCCGATATTATCGATAGGAAAAATATCAATCGATATTCAGTCAAAAATTAAAATATCGATATTTTGCCAGCTCTATGGTTGTGTCGGCCAGTATATACAAATACAACAAATTTTGCCCATAAACACTCCATTAAGGAACAGGGGCAAACTTCCCACATTTCACTGAGTGCTGTCCGATACAAGCTCAATGATAAGGATAGTAGGCTAGTATATAACAACTTAAATTTTAAGATAAATCAGATATTTTGAAGTTTTGGTTCTTTGACTCGTAATCATTGCTAAAATCCCTCGAGCAAGGAAAAATCTTATATATTCAACCAATTTTTTTTCTTGCAAGCCCCCTTTTTCTTGAAAAATTCCGGCTTTTTATGAAATTTTTGCCGCTTCTTGATTTTTTTTTCAAAAATTTAGTTCAAGTTGCTTAAAGGGAAAACTAAAAATATAATTTGGAACTTAAGGCCAATTTTTAAATAAGACTAGCTGGAATTTTTACTCTACTTCCAAATGCCTTTCTTTTGAGTCCCATATTACCTTATCGGTTAATATTTCGGGTTTAGGGGTATTTCGGGGGTGGTCACTTGGCAATTAAAGTAAATATAAGATTTGCGCTCTACTTTCCGAAACATTTCATATGAGTCCCATAATGACATGATCGGTAAATAAGTTGTGTTTGACGGAAGGGTGGACCCCAGGGTCTTTGTCCCAATAATAAATATAAATTTCCCGAAAATCAATAAATTACCACCCCAAATAGCTATTATATAATAGAAAGGTATTTTGGGGTGGGGCGGCTTCCCAAACACATGGCTCTATATTGTCGTGATTGGTCGAACGAGCGCATTACCAATCTCCGAGATCTGGTATTTTTGAAATTAGGGTAATGAGAAGTGCATTTTAGGGGAGGCATTTCGACCCAAATATGGATATCAAATTCGTGTCTACTTCCAAATCCATTTACTTTGAGCCCCATATTATCATGGTCGGTAAGTATGGACCGTTTGGAGGGCGTTTTGGGGCTGGGGCGGCCGGCACTTTGCCCTGAAAATAGATATCAATCTCGTTCTTTACTCTCAAATACCGCTGATTGGAGCTCCATATTGCTATAGTCGGGGTTTAAGGGGTGATTTAGGGCGTACCCCCAAAATTGGATATCAAATTCATAATAGGTCAATTAACCTATTCGACGTATTTTTAGGAGAAAAAGCGCCACCTTGACCTGAACGCAAATTTTAATGTCATATTTTTAATATACTCCCAAATATCTTTCATTTCCCATATAGCCATGGTCGGCTGATATGCCCATTTTGGGGGTATTGGGTATTTTTTTGATTCTACAGAACAAACCAACAAACCGAGTCTCATATAGTCATGATGGGTTATATGCCCATTTGGGGCGTTTTAAGGTGTGGGGTTACCCCCTACACTTCGATCTGATTTTGTATGTCAGATTCGTAATCTACTCCCGAACACCTTTCGTTTAAGGCCCATATTGATATGGACGATCAATTTGTCTGCTTTTAGACATTTTGGGGTTAGAACGACTTCCTGGGTACTTGAACCCAATTTTTTATACTATATTCGTATTCTACTCTTCAATATCTTTCATTTAATATCCATAATGTCTTTATCGGTCCACTTGTGATTTTGGCTGAACATATGGACTAACGAAAAATCATGTTTAACTATATCTACACTTAGCTATTTTTTCAAATACACGTGAAAGAGCCTTAAATTAGACCGCACCGAAACTTACATAGGACACTACAGGTTTTCTTATGATTTTTCTAAATAAGGAGACCTGTGTAAATAGAAGCCATATCAAGTTATGGACCGATATGAGCCGCTGTATCTTAATATCAAATACAATAATAAGTTTTTGTATACATTATTGAGCGGATAGACAGACGGATGGCTATATCGATTTAAAATTTCATGAGGATCAAAAATATTTGTACATTTTGGGGTCTTATTCCAATGTACATATAGTTATTGAGTTGAATAGTTATATAAGAAAAAATAAAAATAATTATTTGTGGTTAAAAGTAGTTAATACTTATTGTATATGGAAGGTTTCCGGGATCCCTCTTTTTTAGAATAGTTTTCTCGCCAAATCCAGCATTTCTAATCTGGAGCTCTAGCTTTATTGGCAAATTAAGTTGGTCACGTTTGGTTTCTTCTTTATTTAATATCCATAATGTCTTTATCGGTCCACTTATGATTTTGGCTGAACATATGGACTAACGAAAAATCATGTTTAACTATATCTACATTTAGCTATTTTTTCAAATACACGTGAAAGAGCCTTAAATTAGACCGCACCGAAACTTACATAGGACACTACAGGTTTTCTTATGATTTTTCTAAATAAGGAGACCTGTGTAAATAGAAGCCATATCAAGTTATGGACCGATATGAGCCGCTGTATCTTAATATCAAATACAATAATAAGTTTTTGTATACATTATTGAGCGGATAGACAGACGGATGGCTATATCGATTTAAAATTTCATGAGGATCAAAAATATTTGTACATTATGGGGTCTTATTCCAATGTACATATAGTTATTGAGTTGAATAGTTATATAAGAAAAAATAAAAATAATTATTTGTGGTTAAAAGTAGTTAATACTTATTGTATATGGAAGGTTTCCGGGATCCCACTTTTTTAGAATAGTTTTCTCGCCAAATCCAGCATTTCTAATCTGGAACTCTAGCTTTATTGGCAAATTAAGTTGGTCACGTTTGGTTTCTTCGTCAACAGTTGATTTATAATGCGTCAATACTAGGCTTTACTTGGAGCTGTGCGACGCACTCTCTCCACGCAGTTAAATTATTAGGTTGCCGTTTACGCTGACAGAAGGGAGTTATATTAGAACTTACATGGCTAAGTAGTTAACGTTAAATAGTATAGCACACACAATCATATAAATATTTCAATGGTCAAATAATAAAAAAAAATAAACAAACTTTTTTTTCAGTTCAACCACTCTTGAAGTAGGACGGTAATTTATGTGTGTATGTGATAGTCACACCAAGGAGTTCTCTGAGTTCCTGAGAAGAATAAATAAAATAAAAATGTTTTCGTGTAATTGCGTTCTTTAATATAAACTTAACATTTTAAAATTTAGGTTTAAAAATGGTCGGTTGCACTAAGCGTTGTGCTATGAATGTGATATGAAAATGTAAGTTTGGGTACGGCCCTTTGGATATGTTGAAATATCTGCAGAAGTTCTTATGTGGAATGTAAATTATTCGAAAATAAAAAATATTTCGCGTTAGAGAAACCTTTGTACCTATAGAATGTTCCTAAATGCACTCACTCATATTGGCGTATTAAATAGTTTGCGTGAGCAATCATTTCCATATAACATCCAAGCATGCAATCTCTTTTTAGGAGCCTTAAGAGCAAATGTTCTGCAAGAGTCAGGCAATCGAACACTATGTTGATAGAATTCACCACAACCAAACCAAAGTTGAAGTTTTCGTCTTGCCAAACCTTTGTTTTGCCGTTCCGAGAAAGAAAAAATGCAAAACAAAACAGGAAATAAAATGCTCTAAAGCTACAACTAAATGTGCCTACCACAACTACGTACTCGTTTTGTATGTTGGTGTGTGCCATTTTACTGCAATCCATGACTTTCCCTGGTTACCCTTCGGATGGCTCACAGAACACGAAATACGTCCATGTTCGCCTCAATGTATACTTATAGATGAAACATAGGCACATATTTGCAGACGCACATACACACACACAGCACAACGCTTGCTTGCGAGGTATTGTTTCATTCTACTTCGTTCTCACTTTCGTTGAGAGAAGGTTGAAAACGAAAGCAGGACAGGATAAAAGTGTAAGTTCGTGTTCACACAGTCGAGCAGTCGTATTTTTGTTGTTCGTGATAAGCGTTGTGCGGTAACATAGCAAAGTTCTCTGCAAAAATTTAAAATAATTATTCAGTGTTTATTATATCCACTCCAATATATACCCAATATATATATATGTATATTTCAAAATAAATATCATGAGCAGGTATATGCTCCACGGTCTGGGCTAGGTGAATTAAATAGAAGTTTTCCACGAGTAATGAATAATGTGTGCCAAAATGTCACTCATACGATATTGGCTTTGTGAAGTGTGAAAATGAAAAGAAATGTATAAAATTTCAATATTAAAATGAAATCGTCCATATTTGCCCATCAGTATTCTTGAAAAAAAAAAAAAAAAACATACGGTCAAACGAATATCTAGAACGAAAACTCAAGAAAATTTTACGTGCATATTATGTGCACAATATCACACCTTAATAATGGCCATCACCACTCTAAGCCAAAGTGAAAATATGAGATAGTGAAAGAAAGCACAGCACAGCACAACACAAAACAGCACCCTTCACATTGCGCTGGCGAAGAAAAATCAATTCTATGTTGCTTGTACGGGCCTCAGCAGCACGAATCGAATCGTATCAAATCGAATCGAATCGAAGTGACTATAATCGTACGTTTGTCTGTCTGTGATAAATTATTCGCAAGCCCGTATGTATTTTAGTTGATTATCGTTATGATGTTACACACATAAATTGTAAACGATTTCCTACCTATTGGCTTAACTACCTACCAACATAACATGTACATATATACATACCAACGCCTGTGCTCAAGTATGTATATCAGCCAGTCCGTGTCAGTCAGTATGTACATTGTGTTTGTTGTTGTGCCGTTAAGTGTCATAGCCTTGAATGTGGATAAATGTACAACAAACAAAATAAATTAACCTACTGCTAACAACATCTCTATAACAACATTCATTATTCTCAACAAATTACATGCAACGACAAGACACACCAACCGAAACGATAACAACAATAAGAGTGCTAGTACCAATCCAATCCAACCCAGTCCGACCGACCCGACACGACCCGACCAAACTACAACTACAGCAACTGCTAGCTGTCAGCTGCTGCACCAACAATCATTGATAAATCAACTCAGCCGAGCTTCGACTTGCCAAGCTTTTTCTCTTTCGAACGACGTCGGTTTCTTTACAGGTATACGAACTTATGCAAACTTGCCAGTGATTGTATACGTACATACATACATTCATATGTTCGTATGTGTATGTATGCATGTGCGCGTAGAACAAAACATGTAGAAACACATCATTCCTCTGTTATTATTCATCATTCCACACAACTGAATGGAGATTCAGTTCAGTTGTTATTCTCTTCCCAGAGAACAACGGCGATGTATTTCATAAATACCAACGATAATATTAGCCAGGTCAAGATCCGAACTAATAAACTAACCCTGAAATTGCAGCATCGAAAAGCTGCCACCTACGAACAACACAAAAAATCAATTAATCGATCATCAAATCGACTTGGCTACTTACATGTCGGCAAGACTCACCGTAGTGGTCAAGGTTGTCTGTCTGTTCTTCTATGGTCTGACATAAGATTCGAAGCCAAGACATTTCCTTCTCAGCCCAAACTGGAGTTTTTTAAATGAAATGTGTTCTCCCTCGCTGTGTATGGCGTATTGTATCGCATCTGGTTGTACTTTTTTCTCTTGATTGAACCATGTCCGTACCATGCTCATCTGTTTTTTTATGTTGAAATGTTGCACATTGCAGTGTTTTGGGCACGTGTAACATTCGTGTCGCCTCATGCCAGCAAATTCATACACACTAACATTCCTTTGTGTGTATACTGTTGCAAAAAAAATCATGTAACATGGACGACCCCAAGGGACACACATATGTACGTGCATACAGAGGTATACAAAATAATCTTCCATAATTGTATTCACCTGATTTGGGGGATAATCGTTGTTTGAGGTCGCGGGAGATTGTGTGTTGGGTGCAAAGATTCAAAAGTACGAGTGGTTACTTATAAAAACAAAACAAAAAACATTCACCAAGACAGTAGTGTGTACAAAAACTGTAAATACACTTCGTTTTTATTTGATATGGTAAATCATATCTCTGTGTCGCTTCGAAACAAGTGGGAGAACAGCAAGGACATTTGCGAAAAGGAACCTATAATAATAACTCAACAAACATTTTGAAACAAAATAAGACAGTTAATGAATCCTCTATGCTGTATTCCTAATATTATGATGCACTTTGTTGTCAAAGTCGCCAATAACACACAAGCAGTTTAGGAATTTCGCAACCGCATTAAGTGTATTTAAGTTTATACAAAGAAATTGCAAAGTATCACTAAACTAGTGAATGTATAATCACTCTCATGCAATAATTATTGCCGCAATTGTTCATCATCGGAACGAGCTGGAACGCAGCATGTGAACCAAAAAAAAAAAAAAAAACAAAACCATATGAAGAGTTTCGCTTATATCTGGTCAGTTTGAGGATCCAAAAAAGTAAAATCGGCCTATTATGAGAAACGTGGACGTGTTTGGCGCGAATTGATGAGGGCTTAATCGAACTCATCGGATTGAATATAAGCAAAATCGGCATAAAATGTTTTCCAACCAAGTTTTAGTTTAATAGCTTTACTTATAATGGCATAGCGAGTTAGCCACAAACAACCATATTAGGAAAGTTTTATATAATTAACTAAAAATTTTATTAAGGTCGTCATTATCTGTCTTGTCCTTTTGGAATACCACGGATAATGTGTTGTGACATATACATACAGACGTCTTATATATTCATTTAGTGCCAGAAAATATGAATCTACCTACCACTTGATACTTTGCAGATGTACATATTGTCGACGTCGACCCGTTGGTAGAGTTGATATAGCTTCCCTATTGTTTGATGGTGGCAAATTTATTTTTAAAGCTTTATTACAAATTTTTTTTTCTAAGATTGTAGTTATCACCCTTTGTATTTTACGTGACTTAATGCACAGTTGTGCTAAACCGAGTTTGTGAAGACACGTCCAAGTCCCATATTTAACATGAGACAAACATGCACACAAAACTCGCCATTCGTATGTCTGTGCAAATAGCATCCATGCATATTTGATGCACTCTGGCAGTGTTTCCCCGTGATTTTGTTTCACATGAAAGTCAAATTGGTGCAGATATATATTTTTAGTATGTATGTGTATTTTGCCACTTTTGTATTCAAATGTACAAAATGTTCACACGGACTTAAGTGTACATTAAGTGGGGTCGGCTGCACTAGATTAAGATACAGGCCTGTTCCAATAACCGTGAAAGACCGAAGAATTTTGCGAATTCAATTTTAATTAATGTTCCGGTAATAGGAAATCGCAAAATTCCGGTTTCAAATCGGTCGGCCTTGATTCTGCGAATTGAGAAATCTTTTTTAAAATTGTTCTTGATTTTCCGCATGAATCCATCTTTTTGCACAGAGACTCTCTAGCTTCCTCTCTATATCTTCAAGATGGCTGTTGGAAGGAGTAATACCGCACACTCCTGAATCGGCGCTATCGGAAATTTTGTCGGCCATTGTGGCAAGCTTATTTAAGCTGTCATTGCTGACGGAGAGAATTGCTTTCATGTGACCGGGAAGATGCTGCATCCAAAGTTGCTTTAAAAACTCGTCCGATACCTTATCTTGAGCCAAATTTCGCATTTCGCTAAATAACTCTAACGACTTCTTGTCTCCAAGTTCAATTGTTGTCAAGAGTTTCTTCGGAATAGGACAAACAGCTTACCAATTTTTCCTTTAACATGCCAAACATATTCACAGAAGGGGATTGATTACGATGTCATGAACCCTTTCAAGTATGCTGCTCTCAATTGATGTGACAATCGGATGGAAATTCGTGGAGTCTTGCCTTACGCCTCCCATTAAAATTTTGATTCTGTTTAAATCAGAGCAAAGGATCGGAATGTCAAAATGGTGGGGCTTTAATCGATTCAAGAGAAATTTCCACAGGTGTTGAAGAATTGTCTCCTGGCATTGACATATTCTTTAATGTTCAATTTCCACGCTTTTGGTTCCAAAAAGATGATAAACGAAAAACACAGAAAAATAAACATCTGATAATATTTTCCTACAAAATATTGCAAAATTCTCCAGTAAAATGCAAATTTGCCCAAGAACATTCCATTAAGCAACAGAGGCAAACTTCTCAAATCACCGATTCAAGTTCAAGCCCAATGATAAGGGGCATCCTTTTTAAAGGCAAGTCCGAACGGCGTGCCGCAGAGCGACACCTCTTTGGGGAGAAGTTTTTACATTACAAAGTACCTCACAAATGTCACCAGCATTAGGAGGGAATAACCACCCAAGAACATTCCATTAAGCAACAGATGCAAACTTCTCAAATATCACCGATTCAAGTTTAAGCCCAATGATAAGGGGCATCCTTTTTAAAGGCAAGTCCGAACGGCGTGCCGCAGAGCGACACCTCTTTGGGGAGAAGTTTTTACATTACAAAGTACCTCACAAATGTCACCAGCATTAGGAGGGAATAACCACCCAAGAACATTCCATTAAGCAACAGATGCAAACTTCTCAAATATCACCGATTCAAGTTTAAGCTCAATGATAAGGGGCATCCTTTTTAAAGGCGAGTCCGAACGGGGTGCCGCAGAGCGAAACTTCTTTGGGGAGAAGTTTTTGCATTACAAAGTACCTTACAAATGTCACCAGCATTAGGAGGGGATAACCACTTTTGCAAACTTTTCTTCTGATGTTTTCGCCAGACCCCGAGTCATAGGTGGACTTACTAACCTCTGCGCTACGGTGGCCTCAAAAATTTAATATGCAAAAAATTTCATATGCAATTTAAAATATGATTGCAATTTTTGAAATGTTCAATTAATTTAGTAATTAATGCAATTAAAAAAATTATTGAAATTTTCAATTATTTTTAATTGATCAAATTAAAATAAACTTTTGCAATTTTCAAATAATTTTTTAATTGATCCAATTGAAAAATTTTCAAAATTTTTTGAAAAAAGGGTAGAATCAATAATTTTTTGAAATGAAAATTCGATAACAAAATAATTGAATCAATTAGTTTTTTAATTGAAAATTATAAAATTTTCAATTATGTCCTTTGCGCTTTTTTTTATTTGTCTTAAAATCTTATTAAGATTCCATTGTAGGGTATTTTCCGGCTTTAGACCATTGTCTAATGCTTTCTATTTGAAGAATAGTAAAGCAAAAAACATTTAAAAAGTCAGCAAAAAAAGTGTGTTGTTGCTAGAAGCATTTGACTGGTTTCCTTTATCGCGATTTCATTTTCAACCATAAAAAATCATCAGAAGGATTTGTCAAATGGATCAAGGTGCTTTACAACCATTCCAACTAGAGTAAGTTGTAATTAATTATTCAATTATGATTGTGATTGAAAAACTTTTCAGATTCAATTAAAAGATAAATTGAAACAAAAGAATTTCAATCGCGACTGTAATTGAAAAAAATTTCATATTCAATTAAGAAATGATTGTAAAATTTTAGTTTCGATACTTTAAACGTTGGCATTTTTCTTGTTAAATTCTCTTTCGAGATGAGTTTTGCTTGAAAATTTGTCTTTGCAGTGGAACAATGGAAGCCGAAGAAGATTCACCACATCATCCATGATTTGACTTGTTTCGACCCCTTGGTAATTGGATCATCATAAGAAATCTTTAGGCTTGGTGGTCGTTCAAATAACCTTATCATTGTGCTTGTTGTATCGACCCTATGTCTCATTAGCTGTTGATGGATTTCTTGTCCACACACCTAAAATAGCTTCCAGGGTATACAGTGTATATATACGATGCATATACACATAGTTTTTGTGCATCGATTGGAAGTGGTGTTCATGGCTTTGAACGCCAAGACGACGGAAGAACGTAAAGGATTTTCCATTAACGGGTGTTATTTTTGGTATTCAAAGAAAAATAAAAATTTTTGTGATAAATGGTCGGATGTTTATTTCATAATAAAGATGAAGCTATGTCATTAATAATGAATAAGTAAAAGCGTGCTAAGTTCGACCAGGCTGAATCTTGGGAATCCATTACTATGGATTCTGCTAAAATATGGGAGCTATATCTAGTTATAAATCGAATTAGACCGTACTTGGCACAGTTGTTGAGTGTCATAACAGGACACTATGTTATGTTTCAGTCAAATCGTATAAAAGACACGGCTTATAAGAACTCAAGAAGTCAAATCGGGATATCGGTTTATATGGGAGCTATATCATGTTCGTAACAGGACACTATATGCAAAATTTCAGTCAAATCGGATAAAAATCACGGCTTATAAGGGCTCAAGAAGTAAAATCGGGAAATCGGTTTATATGGGAGCTATATCATGTCCTTGACCGATTTGAATCGTACTTGGCACAGTTGTTGGGAGTCATAACCGAAAACCATGTACAAATTTTCCAAATCGGATTAAAATTGCGGCTTCCAGGGGCTCAACAGGTCAAATCGGGAGATCGGTTTATATGGGATTAATTACCGGTTATACACAGATTTAAACCGTTCTTGGCACAGTTGTGGGAAGTCAAAAATGCTACCCATAGAAATGTTGATTTTTGGTTTATCGTACGTTCAAAGTTAGATTTATGAGCCTTCAAAGTTGACATATTTTCGATTTATAAAAAAGCACACAATTTTTTGGCAAGTGTAATATCTCAAAATATAGATAAGGAATTGTCATATTTTATTTTTTCTATTGATGAATATACTTAATGAATTTTGAATTTAAAGAAATAGTAATAATGATTTCTTTAATCTTCTCTAGATAAATTATTATTTAAAATTACTATTTTTTTACAATTGTTCTACTTTTATGTAAACTATATGCGCTATATTTCACAACACGATTTTTGATTGCCCTTTAACATAATTCAAAGGAGGTTAACTGCCCGTCCCATAGTCGAAAAATCTTTAGAATAATTAATTCTATAACATTTGAACCGGTAAAATTATCTAAACGAAACGTGACATCGTGAATGTGGAGGTGGTTTGCAAAATATGAAGACCTAGTTGATCTAGGGGCTAACATGGGTCATGAATGATGGTCACCTCGAGCATTTGAAATTTTGAAGTGGTGCCAAATAAGCATTCATAGGTCGATCGTCATAAGCCTTTTGGTGAAAGATAGAGCGTTGGAGGTTTGTTTTCGATAGAATAACATTTTATAATCTGCCGAAAGCACGCTAACTTTCGAAGAAGTAAAGCTAGCCGCTTGAAATTTTGCACAAATACTTCTTATTAGTGTAAGTCGGTTGGGATTGTAAATAGACCATATCGGTCCATGTTTTGATATAGCTGCCATATAAACCGATATTGGGTCTTGACTCTTGACCTTTTAGAGGGCGCAATTTTTATCCGATTAAGCTGAAATTTTGCACATGTCGTTTTAATATGACATCTACCAACTATGCAAATTTTGGTTCAAATCGGTCCATAACCTGATATAGCTGGCATATAAACCGATCTGGGATCTTGACTTCTTAGGTCCTAGTGGGAGCAATTATTTTCCGATTTGGCTGAAATTTGTACAACGGCTTCTCCCATAATCTTCTACATACGTGTCAAATATGGTCTGTATCATAACTTGATATAGCTCCAATAGCATAGCAATTCTTTTCTTTTATCCTTTGTTTGCCTAAAAAGAGATACAGGTAAAAGAACTCGACAAATGCGATCCATGGTGGAGGGTATATAAGATTCGGCCCGGCCGAACTTAGCACGCTTTTACTTGTTTATTCTGAAAGGGATTGTGCTTATTCATGGTGATAAAGAACTCAAATTAAATTTGCAACATGAGTTTGGATTTTATGATACGCAATTCAAATGAATGCTATCTGTTGTACTCCTTGTGTTTTAAGTAATGTTTGCTTTATTGAATTGTGAATTGTCATTTTGTTTTTGCACATATGAATACCTAGTTTAGAATGGACATTTTTATAGCGCAAAATATTGTCGAAGAATGTTAACTTCTTTTCAATACTGACTGCTGGCAGATTGCCCGTTAGACAAAGGAAAAAAATAATCTTTTGAGCGTACGCCTTCCTACGTTCACTTGATCCCACTCTCTGCCAAATGAAAGAGACATATGCGTTAAATAAAGCAAAGGAATTTGCGAAACATTTTGGCTTAACAGAATTTTTGAATTGACGCATAAAAAAGCCATCGTTTACAACAGACGAAGTCTCTGAAGGTTTTACCATTAACGAAGTGAGTTTTACACCAAAAAGTGGAAGCTTTCATCAGTGGAGGAATATGTTATACGGTTACTATAAAAGTAGTATTTTCCCAATAAAACATATTTGTTTGCACTTAACAAATTATACGCTCCACGAATTAAAATTTCCGAAAAAACTAAATTACAAATTGTGTTGAAAATTTTAAAGAACATTTAAAAAAAGTATTTAAAAATAATTTATGTATTGGTTAATAATTTTAAAGTATTGAAAAAATAAACAAATCTAGAATTAAAAAAAAACTACGCCATTTAGTTACCATTTTTCCACAAGTTTTGACTTTGACTAAGCTCCGAAACAAACATCCATCCATCCTTCTCAAACATCCACTTCATTATCTTATATGGGTCAAAAGATATGATTTTTACAACGAAGAAACACAAACCGCGCAACTGTTCGACGACCCAAAAAATGCTTTAGTTTTGCGAACTGTGATTACAAGTTTTTGGCTATTTTTATAGTCAAAAGTGACAGCTACCGAAATACCGGGTGATTCAAAATAATATTGGGTTGCCCAAAAAGTAATTGCGAATTTTTTAAAAGAAAGTAAATGCATTTTTAATAAAACTTAGAATGAACTTTAATCAAATATACTTTTTTTACACTTTTTTTCTAAAGCAAGCTAAAAGTAACAGCTGATAACTGACAAAAGAAAGAATGCAATTACAGAGTCACAAGCTGTGAAAAAATTTGTCAACGCCGACTGTATGAAAAATCCGCAATTACTTTTTGGGCAACCCAATACATCCTATTGGGAAACCCTTTACATTGCTGCCCGAACGTCCCGGGTTCAAATCACGGCCTTACTCAGCCGAATTTTTATTTATAGTTTGTTTGCCTGTTAGGGCGATAATTAAAGATGTTCAAATAATATTTTCTTTTCTTTGTAATGATAGCTTAAAAATTGACTTTGTTATGTGCAGTGTAGAAGTATTTTATTTGGATTTTAGCCCAGAAAGCAAAATAGGAGACAAGCGCTAAACTATGACTTTTTTGCATTTTAGACCTTTAGAATAATATATTTGGATTCCACGGCCTGCCATAAAAAAAAAAAAGAAATCCCTCATTAATGTTAAAAAATTGACTCAACGTGTGTGTATGGGTGAAAAAGTTTGTTTTCCTACTATGGCACAAAACCATCGTAGTCCAAATCTTGAGTGGGTGCTTGGGTTTCAAGCATTTCCACCCCAGTTATGCTGAGTTGTCCTTCTCTGCTTGCGTAGGCAAAAAAGGTTTATTTACCACTTTCCCCATAGAGGGTCTTGCTCATTTGCATTGTGTTTACGCCATACTGCTTTCGAATGTTTGTGTGTGGCTTGGTTTTAGTGCATCTTTAGGTGAATATGAGAACATGCATACCTACACAAACATCTTTGAGGAGAATAATTAAAGTGTAACCATTGTTTACTTTTGAGAAGAGCCTTCGCACAAGTGTTTGTTTTGTATGTACACGCAAAAAATAAAACTTTTGGGACATTTTTAACGACAAACAAGATACATTTATCACGAAGTTTTGCTTTTATTGTAACCGTTTGACGTTTCACTTCAACATATCAAATTTTAGGCATAAACGTAGTATTATTGAACGTATTTACACCCTTTAGCAGCAGTAAGCGGCAATCATTTTGTTGTAAAATCAAAAACTCTGTAATTGTAAAAGTGCTTCGATAGCCACAAACGATTATTCGTTTACCGGATCAATAATTATTCTCTTGTGTCTCTCCTATTAGAGAGAAAGGGTGAGTATTAGAACGTAGAGAACAGGGGTTGGCATAAATACTCGCTCTATTGCACATTACTTTGTACGTACACAAGCTGACAATAATCCCAAGCTGAAACACAGGCATGCAAATAATTGCATTTGTGTGATCCTCACTGGTATAGACATATTCTCACACACAATATGTAAGAATTTAATGCAAAAAAAATGTACTTCTGTGGTAAACAAAAAACAACGTTTTTCGGAAAAGAAGTTTACTTGGCGAAATCACATACAATTTTCTATTATGTGAAACGAATTATTTTTTTCCGTGTAGGCAGCAGTAGTAGGGGGATAACCACCGCTTAAAATTCTTCCGATGTTCACGCCGGTATTTGAACCCAGGCGTTCGGCGTCATAGGCGGACATACATTTGTAATATCATCGGTTGGGAAAGGTGTCCCAATAAGATATATATGAAATGTGGAATTCATATAAAATCTTCATCAAAATATCGACCTGGAAAGCACATCGCCTGCGTCGAATCAAATAGTGTTTACGCCATTCTAATTCTCTTTACATACTTATTATTAGTCTCGGCGTCACTTCTTAAACGCTGGAAACTGCTAACTCGCAGGCGTGCACCTGGCTGCCTTAACTGATCATAATGTTATTTTTATACCGACCACCATAGGATGGGGGCATACTTATCTAGTCATTCCGTTTGTAACACCTCGTAATGTAATGTTCGTCTAAGACCCCATAAAGTATATATATTCTTGTGTATTTACTGCAGTTGTCAGACCTATAATGCTTTATGGTATTGTGGTCTGGTGGACGACGCTTCAAAAGTTCACCTAATGCTCAATACTTAATCGGATCTAAAGGACGGCTTGTTTGTGCATTACAGCCGCACTGAGGACGACACCATCTGATTCACTGAATTTAATGCTACATCTTATGCCTCTGGACATTGTGGCTAGACAAATTGCAGCGACCTCTGCCGTGAGGTTAAGGGAGCTTTCTCATTGGTCATATGGCGGCTACGGATACTGTGTTATCCTTGATATAATATCCGATGTTCTAAGCAGTGTGGATTACACCCACCTGAGCCGCTTTTTGATAAAAATTACTGTACCACTATTCCTGATAGAAACGAATGGAACTACGATATCCCTGGTAACAGAAGTTCCATAGACTTCTATACGGATGGTTCCAAACTAAACGACCAGGTGGGCTTTAGGGTGTACTCTAAATATCTAAAGCTGGTCATAGCGAAAAGGTTACCCGATCACTGCAGTGTGTATCAAGCAGAGATCCTTGCAATTAAAGAAGTGGTAGAATGGCTAAGATATAGTCTCAATACGACGATCGACACAAATATCTTCTCAGACAGCCAGTCAGCCATTAAATACCTGTAGAACGTATTTCTGAAGACAAAAACCGCCCTCGACTTTCGCAGATCTCTCAACGAGATGGCTGAACAGTGCAATTAAAGAAGTGGTAGAATGGCTAAGATATAGTCTCAATACGACGATTGACACAAATATCTTCTCAGACAGCCAGGCAGCCATCAAATGCCTGGAGAACGTAGTTCTGAACACAAAAACCGCCCTCGACTGTCGCAGATCTCTCAACGAGATGGCTGAACAGTGCAATTAAAGAAGTGGTAGAATGGCTAAGATATAGTCTCAATACGACGATTGACACAAATATCTTCTCAGACAGCCAGGCACCCATCAAATGCCTGGAGAACGTAGTTCTGAACACAAAAACCGCCCTCGACTGTCGCAGATCTCTCAACGAGATGGCTGAACAGTTCAAAATTCAGCTGTTCTGGGTGTCGGGTCATAGAGTTATCCCAGGGAATTGTAATGATGATATTACGAGACTGGGAACTACCCTACACATTCCAGGGATACTGGAATATACCTCTAGCAACATGTAAGCTAAGTTTTCAGGACCAGGCCCGAAGGACAACAAATGATAGAAGGTCACAAAGAGGGGGCTGTGAGCATTATAAAACTATGTGGCCTAATCTAGACTTGAAGACTTGAAGAGGTCTACTGCTTTGCTGTCATTGGCTGGAACAGACGTCTCAGTCATTGTGTCCGTCATGACAGGTCACTGTTTAATCGGAAAACATGCTGACAGACTGAAGGTTGCCAGCAACGACTTTTGCAGAAGCTGCAGAGACATCGAAGAAGAAGAGATTATAGAACACCTTCCGTATGTGTGTCCCGCACTAGCAGTTAGAAGGATTTCCACTTTAGGTTCTCATTTCTTTGAGAACCTGTCTGATTTAGCGGATGCGAACATTCCCAAGTTATTGGGTTTTAAAGCGATCTGGATGTTTCAACGGTAGGAACTGGAAGGCATCTTCCTTCTTCTGTACCTGTGGTATCACAATGGACGAAAACGTCTAAGTGAGTCTGATGGCAGACTGCCACTTAAACCTTACCTAACCTAACCATATATGTTCTTGCAAGTGGGCCATATCGGTTCAGATTTAGATATAGCTCCCATATAAACCGATCTCCCGATTTGACTTCTTGACAGAAATTTTGCATGTTGTGTTGTGTTATGACTTTCAACAACTGTGCCAAGTACGGTCCAAATCGGTCTATAACCTGATATAGCTCCCATATAAACTGATCTCCCGATTTGAGCCTTTTCAAGCCGCAATTTTTGTCCAGTTTGGCTAAAATTTAACATGTAGTGTTTGGTTATGACTTCCAACAACTGTTAGTATGGTCCAAATCGGCAAATATCCTGATATAGCTCCCATATAAACCGATTTCCCGATCAGACTTCTTGAGCCCCTAGAAGCCGCAATTTTTGTCCGATTTGGCCAAAATTTGCATGTGGTGTTCGTTATGACTTCCAACAACTGTGTCAATAACCTGATATAGCTTCCATATAAAACGGTCTCACTTCTTGAACCCCTGGAAGTCGCAATTTATGTCCGACATTAAAAACCCATTGGGCTTGCTTGGGATTATTTTCTTGTGGACGTACACAGTAATGTGCAATATCGGGAGCATTTTTGCCCATTACTGGTCTATACACTCAAATTCTCGCCCTTTGTTTCTGGTAGGAGAGACACAAGAGAATAATTATTAGTCCGGTAATAAACTTCGTCCCAAACATTTTATTTATTTGCGTGTAGGGGATGAAAAAAGCCAAAGCCAAATAGGGGGATCGGGTTATTATAGCATGGAAGTCGAAGTATGGAAGTCGTAACAAAACAACACGTGCTTCTAGAGGCTCAAGATTTCAAATCGTGGGATCGGTTTATATGGGAGCTATATCTTTGGAAGCCGTAATAAAACAATCAAATAAAAATTGTAGTTTCTAGGGGTTCAAGAAATCAAGCCGTTTTATTTTTGAAAACGAAATATCTCATATCTCGTCAACAGCACCCGATTGCATGGTAGTATATGCATGTTTTCTTTAGATCTCGTCAAGCTCTTTCTTCAGAGTTCTAAATCATGCAAATCGGTTCAGTTCAAGTTAAAGCTCCTCGAAGGTTGGAGAAGTTGAAAGTGGTGAACCTTGACAACCTGTATTAAAGATATAGACAACGCCATTTTCCTGAAAGCCTATCAACAGTTAAAAGTTGGGGACTTATTTCCAATATTTTAGTTGTTTCTCACACTGTACATCGTCATACAATACTAAAACCAACAGATTTCTGCCAAATCAGACACAAATTGAAGCTTCAAGGGCCGTAATGGAAATTCGGTTTATATTAGATTAGGAAGTCATAACAAAACACTCCGTGCAATGTTTCAGACAATCCATGCGATTTTTCAGACAGCTCCAAGTGGCTCAAGATGTCAAATCTGAACCGATACGACCCAATCCCCAATGACCTAAGAATTATATGTGCAAAATTTCAAGCGGATATCTTCATTCGTTTGAGCACTATCGTGATTTCGACAGACGGTCAGACGGACGGACAAACGGACATAGCTAGGTCGACTCAGAATGTCGAGACGATGAGGAATATATTTATACTTTATGGGGTCGCAGATCAATACTTCGAAGGGTTACAAATGGAATGACTAGATTAGTATACACCCATCCTGTGGTGGTGGGTATAAAAGCATTTTACACTTTCACACATATACCATTTACATTTCACTCTTCGAAATTCTCTTAAATGTATAAAATGGCGCAGAGGTTCGCATGTCCACCGATGACGCTGAACGCCTGGGTTCGAATACTGAAGAGAAAATCAGAAAATTTTCCAGCTGTGGTTTTCCCCTCCTAATGCTGGTGCCATTTGTGAGTAACTATGCCATTCGAAACAAGCAAAAGAGTGATAAGTTCGGCTGGGCCGAATCTTTTATACCCTCCAGCATGGATCGCATTTGTCAAGTTCTATGACCATTATCTCTTTATAGACAAACAAAGGATAATTAATAAAAATCGTCATGCTATTAGAGCCATATCACGTTATGAATTGATTCGGACCATACTTACTCAGATTATAAACCGATACAGACTATATTTGGCGCACATGTTGAAAATTGAAGAACAAGTCTTTGAACAAAATTTCAGCCAAATCGGATAAGAATTACGCCCTCTATAGGCTCAGGAAGTATAATCAGGAGATCATTTTATACGGGAGCTTTATCAGGTTATGAACCGATTTGAACAATTCTTGTCATAATCATAGTTTGAAAGTCAAAACAAAAGATTTCATGCTAAATTTCAGGCAAACCGGGCAAGAATTGCGCCCTCTAGAAGCTCAAGAAGTCAAAATCCGAGATCGGTTAATATGACAGCTATATCAAGTTATGAACCGATTTTGACCATACTTAGAAGAGTTAAAAGAAGTATTAAGAAAACACCTTATAAAAAATTTAAGCCAAATCGGATAAGAAGTGCGCCGTATAGAGGCTCAAGAAGTCAAGATCCAAAATCGGTTTATATGGCAGCTATATCAAAATATAGTAGGAAGTATTTGTGCAAAATTGCAAGTGCCTAGCTTTACTCCTTCGAAAGTAATCGTGCTTTCGACAGGCAGACGGACGGAAGTGCAGACAGACGGACATGGATAAATCAACTCAGAATGCCAAGACGATCATGAATATTTATACATTGTTGGGTGTCGGATCAATATTTCGATGCGTTGCATGGTTCCTAGGGTGGAGGTTAGAAAAATGACATGGCAGCCATGTAAAAACTTCTCCCCAATGAGATGTCGCACTGCGACACGCCGTTCAAACACAGCTTTAAAAAGGAGGCCCATTATCAGTGAGCTTAAACTTTTATCGGACTGTACTTGTTAATATGTGAGAAGTTTGCCCCTCTTCCTTTATCAAATGTTCATGGGCAAATTTGCATTTGCATATTGTATATGCAACTGTTCTCAAATATGAGTGGCATGGCCCTGAAAATATATATAAGATTTGTGCTCTACTCTAAAATACCTTTTATTTGAGACCAATATTGCAATGGTTAGCAAATACGTCCTATTTGGGTGGTGTTATGGGGGTGGGGTGGCCCTACAGACACTTTTTCCCGCATATTGATACCAGATTCGTACCTTACTCCCAAGGACCTTTCATTTGAGCCCCATATTGCTATGGTCGTAAATTTGTTCCCTTTCGGGTGTATTCTACTCGCAAAAACCTTTTATTTGAGTCCCATATTGTCATGGTCGGTTTTGGGGGTGGGGCGGCTCATTCATTGGGTATTCACGGGGTCTCCCCTCCCCAAAAGTATGTCCCAAATGGACATGTAAACCTAACGGGGATGTTTTACTTGATGCATTTCTTTCGAATATTAAAAATCAAAAATAGAGTAAACACAATAACTTTTTTTTTAGTTTAAGGCTCTTTGAGTTATCACGTCCTAATTAAAAAAAAATACTGAAAACTAAAAACAAAAGAAAGTTCCCCGCAAAAAATTGTAATAACAAAATTGGCACATTCACTCAATTCTGTACTTTTTCGATAATTTTAGAAAATAATTTGTTTTTGATTACTTATATACTAACCCATATTTTTAAAACATCTTGTTTTTGAACGTATTGAAAAGACTTCCACAAATTTCGGAGTTACTCTTTAAAAATTTATTAATAGTACTGCTGAAATTTTGTCTGGAAGCTATTTAACTTAACGTGGACAGTTTCATGCATTTTTAACGGATCGTTCGCAGATTTCATGACATTTTTGTTGGAACTAGGATCCAAACTTTGTTACTCCTTTCAGTTCAATAAAAATTACATTTTGAATAAGATATTAACATTGTAATTGAAGTTTCCATCATGAAAAACATGATTTTACCTACCAGATACGAGTTTTTGCGTAAATTTTTGGGATTGAGGGTTTACTCAACATTCAAATCAAGTTATTTTCAACGACATATTGAAGTTATTCAACATCCTAGAACGGTAGAGGTTCATATTACACAACACATACGGCTAGATGTTTCTTTTGTTGATTTCCTAGCCGTAGACCTCTGGCCTTACAAACTTTTAACAGAACATTAAAAGACTACATTTATTGCGTTATTTGGTCCCCATATTAATTTTATTTTTTTAATTTTGAGTCTAATCGAAAGAAATATTTTTAACACAGCATGCCGTCAACGTCTCAACTTGCCCATAAAACAAATAGTAAAAATATAAAACATGTGATTATGCTATAGTACAAAGTCGCATTACATGTAAGTTTATCCGATCGCTTCAAAAACTCGTGCTGAACGCGGAAATGGATTCTAACAATATTTAAACACTTTCGCCTTCTAACTTTTTCCGCAAAATCTCCGGTTTCTATTTCTAACAAAAATTTCATAGAAAACTGCGAATGGTCCCTTCCAAATGTTAATTTTGAATTAACAAAACGTCAACAATAAAATTAATTGATTTCTTACAACAAAAATTTCATAGAAAACTACGAAAGGTCCCTTCCAAATGCAAAAAAAAAAACAGTCCACGTTATTGACAAAACGTCAACAATAAAATTAATTGATTTCTTACAAAATAACTCTGAAATTGGTCCAAGACATGCCAACTCATCCTCACTTATTTTTAAAACGTAATGTTATTGAATAAAGTTTAAAAAATCATCCATTTTTGAAAAATATTATGAAAATGCATGTACCAATTTTGTTTACAATTTTTTGTGGAGCCTTTTCTTTAATTTTAAAATTTTTTAGTAATTATTATCAAATTGTGATAATTGAGAGAGTATTCGATTAAGAAAATGTTATTGATTTTGTTCTTTTCTTTTAATATTTGAAACTTTATAAAAATAAACAAGCAACAGGAAAAGCAAAAAATAAGATTCAGAGTAGCTTTGCTTAACTTGCGAAGCAAACAGTTAAAGCAACATAAATCGATTTTAATTGCTTAACTGCCAGCTCTTGTTATTTTTGTATTGTTGCTTTAACTTGTCTACATTATAAGCGTTTGGGTCATACTAAAATGAACTCTTCATTTATTTAAATTACCAGAGTTTTGAATTCATTGGCTTTTTTTATACCCTCCACCATAAGATGGGGGGTATACTAATTTCGTCATTCTGATTGTAACTACTCGAAATATTCGTCTGAGACCCCATAAAGTATATATATTCTTGATCGTCGTGAAATTTTATGTCAATTTAGCCATGTCCGTCCGTCTGTCCGTCCGTCCGTCCGTCTGTCTGTCGAAAGCACGCTAACTTCCGAAGGAGTAAAGCTAGCCGCTTGAAATTTTGCACAAATAGTTCTTATTAGTATAGGTCGGTTGGTATTGTAAATGGGCCATATCGGTCCATGTTTTGATATAGCTGCCATATAAACTAGAGTGTTTCGTTATTATATCCAATAACTGTGCCAAGAATGGTTCAAATCGGTCCATAACCTGATATAGCTGCCATATAAACCAATCTTGGGTCTTGACTTCTTGAGCCTCTAGAGTGCGCAATTCTTATCCGATTGGAAGGAAATTTTGCACGAGTATGGTTCAAATCGGTCCATAGCCTGATATAGCTGTCATATAAACCGATCTTGGATCTTGACTTCTTGAGCCTCTATAGGGCGCAATTCCTATCCGATTTGAATGAATTTTGGCACGTAGTATTTTGTTATGATATCCAACAACTGTGCCAAATATGGTCAAATCGGTTCAAAACCTAATATACTGATATGGCTGTCATATAAACAGATCTGGGAACTTGACTTCTTGAGCTTCTAGAGGGCGCAATTCCTATCCGATTTGGCTGAAATTTCGCAAGACGTTTTTTATTGTTACTTTCAACAACTATGTCAAATAAAGTACAAGTCGGTTCATAACCTGATATAGCTGCCATATAAACCGATCTGGGATTTTGACTTCTTGAGCCTCTAGAGGTCGCAATTATTATCCGATTTGCCTGAAATTTTGTACGACGGATTCTTTCATGACCATCAACATACGTGTTTATTATGGTCTGAATCGGTCCATAGCCCGATACAGCTCCCATATAAATCGATCTCTCTATTTTACTTTTTGAGCTCACAAAGAGCGCAATTCTTATTCGAATTGGCTGGCATTTTACACAGGTCTCCAACATATAATTTAATTGTGGTCCAAACCGGACCATATCTTGATATTGCTCTAATAGCAGAGCAAATCTTTTATTATATCCTTTTTTTTGCCTAAGAAGAGATGCCGGGAAAAGAACTCGACAAATGCGATCCATGGTGGAGGGTATATAAGATTCGGCCCGGCCGAACTTAGCACGCTTTTACTTGTACAGTATGGAATACTAACGCTTAAAACACTTCTCACTTGATTTTGGGAACAGTCTAAGATATGCCTAAAGGGCTACATTCTACTTTTGCGGAAAAATATAATTACCCAAAACCCAATAGTACCCATTTCAATTATATCTTGATGAATGGAATTTGATGACAATTAAAGTTTTTTGGGTCTCTTAATTTAATTTTCCGTTTGGGGGAAAATGATTGTCGCTGAACAAATTATTATCGAGTAAGAAAAGAAAAAACAAACAATGAAAACTATACCAATTGCACTGTTATTCTCACCGACAACCTTTCTCATGCATCAATCATCATCATACTCCAGAATCTACAAGAGAACCACGAAACGATAATGTAAAACATCTCCGGACGTTGTGGAAAACAGCCTCAAAAGCCCGATCATTACTCATTTAGTGAAAATGGGAGCAAAACATCTGCATGCTTCATGCCCAGAGTGGAAATGTATCTCACAGGGTTGGTGGAATCTTGCCACACATTCCTACGACAGTTTCGCAACCATAACCAATACAAATCTTTGCAATATTGTTCCTTTTTCACTTGTTATCATATCGATTAAATCAATCAATTTTTTTCAGCTTGAATGTATGTAATTTTTTATCTAAAAAAGAAGAGTAGAGCTAGTTTATAAGATTTTGCACTTGTTCCGTAACCGAAGAACTTAACAATAACAATTTTAATAATAATAATAATAATAACTATAGTAAAAATAATAATAATAATATTATAATACAAAATACAACCATACATTCTCATTTCCGATTCCGATTGCGAAAAAACTGAATGCCAACTTCTAAATTGGGAATTATTAGAAGCAGGAGACAACGGGACGAGGAACTGGTGGACGACGAACAACAGACTCGTTGAGACTTGCATGGCCACGGTTACTACTCGAAGACGCAGCAGGCGACTCTTTTTGGATTACCAGTAGTCGTAACATTGATGCGACATTTAGAATGTCTTCCCCGAAAGCTGCGGCTGCTCCCTCGCCGCACAATAGCAATGAGTAAGAGAATACATTGTAATGAGAAGAGCAAGTTGTGTTGCTGGACGTTTCATAGCTTCTCCTTTGAAGTCGACGCATAGTTTGTAGATTTGAGATTCATAGAACGCTCAGTCAGTCCGTCAGTCTCTGCGAAGGTAAAATCAGATATAGAAAACACAAAACCATCATTTGGCTTGAATGAACGTAACAACTTCATATTATTCGAGTGTGCAGAAAAGCATCTAAGGAAACAAAAACAAAAAACAAAATAGGGAGACTTACGAACTCCACGAACGAACTCATGAATCCCGCAAATAGAGACTGCATTGAGAGAGTCATTGTTGATTGTTCCTTTGCCGGGTGTATCATCCAGAAGTAATGCAGAACTGATTACAATATCACCATCCACGCCCATCATACACACTAGTCATAGTCATAGCCTGCAAATATGTACGTAGTCATTTAGTTAGACGCTTCCAGAGTTCCAAATGTACATACTACATACGTACTGTACTGTACTGTACTGTATCTATTAGACGCTTCTGAATTAAATGGTTTTTCTTCATACTCTTGTTTAAAGAACTACATACATATGTATCTAAATAATTTACATAAACTGTCATATATATATAAATAACCACCATGTACTACTATGTTTAGAGACATTATATTTGAATGTGCGTTCGTGTAGAGCTCGTATCAACATACGAAGGAGGTAGAGTTCTAGGATAGAATAGTAGACGTTGTATAGACCTTTCGCCAGACCGATCTATTGCGCTTTCGCCACATTGATTGTAGATCCGATTTCTGCTGGTTTGCTGCGATATATGCAGTGGCGAAGTTCGAAGCAATGGCAAAATCGCCTGTGCTCATTTGTTGAATCGTTTTCGTTTTTTAGTAGGAAGTTCTTATTTGGCTATCCTAACCTGTATGGTCTTGTAAATATTAGTGTCACTTAGAGCGTAAGTGGTCTGGTGAATACGGATAACAGTTCTTTTCGAAATGTATGCGGCTGCTGGTGGTGCATCATTGGCTTCGCGCCAAGCACGTCAAAGACAACGTCAGCAGAAGAAGTCGCAACAGCTGCAGGCAAAGTTACATCCACCGAAGGCTCCTTGTGTATCGGTTGCTGAACATGGCGCTTCTACTCCCACCCGCCACTCTCGACAATTCCATCAGCTGCCGAATAATTACCTGCGAACACCACAGGCACAGGTCAGAAAGCTGAGTGCGAGTTACACAGCTCAGTCGAAGCTCTTGTTGCCAATAGATGAAGGGGATACGCAGTCGGTGTTGCATATGCGCGTTCATCCACATGGGCATGGACATGGACACGGACATAGTCATCACGCACATAGTCATAGCCATCAGGAGCATCATCAGCATATGGTGCCATACACAGGGCAGCATCATGGCCGCGTTTCACCAAAGCTTGTACATCGTCACTCTGGCAGCAGTGGGACTAGCTTTCACCATTCCCATTTGCCAAAGTCAGCAACCGCAACTCTACCACTCGTCTCACAAGTTGAGGCCACACCACCGACGTCGCCATCGGGCGTAGCCGTCGCCGCCAAAGCGGATGAGGCGACAGATCTCCCACCAACGGCATGTCTAGAGACAGGCTCATCTCTGCCGTATCATGACTCCATTATTGTGACGCCGGCCACGCCCATGGCTTCGCCAGGACACGTGGCCAAACCCCATGAAGATCTCTCGGACGCCATCGCCGAAAAACAGCCGCTCACAGCTGCCATAGACTCGTGTGATGACGACGAGCAAATACACCCACCTACCGGTCCCTTGGAACGCAAATGCAGTGTTTATCGCATGAGGCGTAGCGATGCCTTTGAATATGAGCCTTCGGCCGCCATGACCGGAGTACGCCGCCAATTCAAAGAACTCCAATTCAATCAACAGAACCAACACTACGAACCCCTGATATCTGATGATCCGCACCTCATCTTCAAGGGCTTCTCGTCGACAACAGGTCGAAAAATCCAAATCTGCGCCTACTGTGAGGAAGGTATTTGCGTCTGTGAACACATTGAGGTAATTACCACCAACAGCCAACAAAGCGACCAAAGGCCGGCCATTTATATAAATGTACTTCTACAACTATCCCACCACCACTTACTCTATGTATCCTATCATCTTTACCCCCCCCCCCCACACACGCACACACACATACACACACACTTCTAAACACCTACACATGTTGACATGTTTTTCGCTATGTATTCTCTTTATATGTATATGTCTGCCTTTTACTTTCTCGTTTCTTAAGTGCCAATATAATTTATTTTATAATAGCCCCATATATACATGTGTGTGTGTACGAAAACAGCAAAAAATATAAATACGAATACCACTAACGGCGTACAATACAAAATACACCCGCTAAATTAGCCAACTCCATAATAAAGTGTACATACAAACCAACATTTGTATGTATGAACACCATTCTGCCGCCTATACACCAACCTCTAAAACGTCACCGACACCGACACCATCGTCAACGTAGCGGTTGGCGAAACTAACACCGCCACTGACTTTCTAAAAGACTCACGATTTACTTTTGTTGTTTGTTGCCACTACATTTCTCCCTGTGTATTTTCTAAGTTATTGCTGTTTGTTCTCAGTGTTGCATGTTTGTTATTGTTGTTGTGACGAAAATATTCTTTTCTTGTTGTTTTTGCATGACAAAGGATAGCCTTTGTTTTCGCTCTATGTCCTCTCGATTTAGTTCGCTTTAAGTTTTTGACTATGGGTAAGAAAGCTTTTGGGAGGGGGTGTAGTGGGCGGTGGTTGTTATGACAGTTCCTTAGTGTGGCAAGACAAGGACAGATGCCAACAAGACCTGACTCAGTCTGGTGTATGGCAGGCGGCAGGTGTCGGGTGGCTCGACTGGCCACAAGGTAAATGCTAACGCTTATAGATAACTACAAAAAGCACATCTCGCTATCACTATCCCACAACCACTATTCATGGAACCATTCATTCATCCATCACCACTACCCCCATACTGCCCCCAAGTATTCTATCTAGTCTTTGTTCTGCTTCTTGTGATGTTACCCTCCTTCTGGTTTTCTGTGTCCATGTTCTTCATGCCTTTCGAATTTTGATATACTGTTTTGTGTGTGTGTGTGTGTGCGTCTATTAAATAATTTTTCATGTTGTTGATGTTGTTGTTGTTGTCGTTGTTACAGGAAGCATGCATTTTTAGAAAACTGGACGACTGATAGACCAACATACGCAATATGCATGTCTGCTTTATACAGTTGACCTCGTACTTCCCCTCTCCCAAGGGGGATGCCTACGAAAATAACTACGAAAATACGCATCATATCTCATGTCCAAAGGAATTTTCAACTTTGTGCACCTGCCACGATGCACTGGGTCAACCGTCTGTTTCCATTGCTAAGGTACTACCCATGCGTTCCTCCAATTCTCAAATACTATACGAAGGATATAAAACAAATGCCAAATCAAAACACTCACTTTATGCTTGCTTTTGTTCGACACTTTTTATGGTGAGAGTAGCCCAAGTGACGCATTAGCCAAAACTGGCAAGGACTTCCTGTTCAAACTTAAATGCCCCACATCGAAGTTTGAGTACACAAAACTATGGGAAATGACATACGAAAACAAAAGCCAATTAAACATTTACAAACACATGGTATGGGCAATGTCTTTGAGTCGATCAGTTAATCAGCTGACTTTCCATAAAAGAATCGAAAAGAAAAATCGAATTAACAACCTATTAGCTGTTGTCTGGTCCATTGTTTACACTGAGTTTTTTTTTGTAATTAACACAAACAAAGTATGAAAGTTATTAAATTTGTCTGCAAGTTCAAATGAGTTGGGCAATAGGAAAGCAAAGCTTTGGAGAGTTAATTATTGATATTATGGAAGGGTATTTGGTTATGTTGTTTAAAAAACACCAACAATAGTTTCAAAAACTAAACTGATTATAAAGGAGAAGGTATAAATCGGCATTTTAAAATTGTTAATTATGAGCTTACCTTTAAAGTGCCTAAAATAGGAATTTTTCTCATATTCCTTGCAATCCGTACAGCTCCCCCTTACCGTAAACAGTGTTTTTTGCGCAATATTTCTAAAACACGGCAATGAATAACAGATCGAAATATTATTTGTACATATGTATGTATAAGTCACTGCACACAATACATCAAACCTAAATGAAAGAAAAATGAACAAAAAAGAAGTCATGAAGAATCATTTTAGTATTAAAATCGAATTTTTTATTTTCGGAGGAAGGTGTGAAAGACGAGTATGTTCTTCATAAAATTCTACTAAAAGACATTGCATAATAGGAGCCCTTATACATATACACCTGTATTCATAAAACTTAATGTAGATTTCAAAAAGGTTTATTTGACAGATTTCCTTTATAGAACTGTCGTATAATAAGAATAAGGCTGATAATACATATCGCTCGTGTACTTGTAAGCGGCATAACTCCAAAAAATTGACTTTGATTTTGAAAACGCATTTTTGAATGTTAACTTCCCTTTACGTTCAAATAAAAAAAAAATTAAACTAATATTAAAACAAATTTTGTAAGATAGCAATATGACATTTTTACACAAGTTAAAGTGTTAAAGATATCAACTGGAAAAATGCGTTTTTAGAGTTACGTCACTCATCCAGTACATGAGCTATATCAAGAATATAACAGGATCCTCTTTGGAAAAAGGACGAAATGATTTTTGGCTGAAGTTTGTGTATTTATATCTAATTTCACCATAAGTTTCAAAATTATCGTTATGTGCGGAAAAGTAAACTTTTCACAAAATTGCAATTATTTATATACCCACCACCGACGGATGACGGTGTATTAATTTTGTCATTCCTTTTGCAACACATCGAAATATACATTTTCGACCCTATAAAGTATATAAAGGGTGATTTTTTTGAGGTTAGGATTTTCATGCATTAGTATTTGACAGATCACGTGGGATTTCAGACATGGTGTCAAAGAGAAAGATGCTCAGTATGCTTTGACATTTCATCATGAATAGACTTACTAACGAGCAACGCTTGCAAATCATTGAATTTTATTACCAAAATCAGTGTTCGGTTCGAAATGTGTTCATTCACCGTAACGTTGCGTCCAACAGCATCTTTGAAAAAATACGGTCCAATGATTCCACCAGCGTACAAACCACACCAAACAGTGCATTTTTCGGGATGCATGGGCAGTTCTTGAACGGCTTCTGGTTGCTCTTCACTCCAAATGCGGCAATTTTGCTTATTTACGTAGCCATTCAACCAGAAATGAGCCTCATCGCTGAACACATGAATGAACACATTTCGAACCGAACACTGATTTTGGTAATAAAATTCAATGATTTGCAAGCGTTGCTCGTTAGTAAGTCTATTCATGATGAAATGTCAAAGCATACTGAGCATCTTTCTCTTTGACACCATGTCTGAAATCCCACGTGATCTGTCAAATACTAATGCATGAAAATCCTAACCTCAAAAAAATCACCCTTTATATTCTCGATTAGCGTAAAAATATAAGACGATCTGGCCATGTCCGTCCGTCTGTCTGTTGAAATCACGCTACAGTCTTTAAAAATAGAGATATTTTGCGGAAATTTGGGACAGTAAGTTGTGTTAGGCCCTTCGACATTCTTCTTCAATTTGGTCCAAATCGGTCGAGATTTGGATATAGCCATATAGACCGATCTCTCGATTTAACGTCTTGGGCCCATTAAAGGCGCATTTATTGGCCGTTTTTGCTGAAATGTGGGACAGTGAGTTGGGTTTAGCCCTTCAACATTCTTCAATTTGGCCCAGATCGGTTTAGATTTGGATATAGCTGCCATATAGACCGATCTTTCGGTTTAAGGTCTTAGGCCCATAAAAGGCTCATTTATGATCCGATGACGCCAAAATTTGAGACCGGGAGTTATGTTAGGTCCTTCGACATCCTTCTTCAATTTGGCCCAGATCGGTTCAGATTTGGATATAGCTGCCATATAGACCGAACTCTCGATTTCAAGTTTTGACCCCATAAAAGGCACATTTATTGTCCGATTTCGCCGAAATTTGGGACAGTGAGTTGTGTTAGGCGCTTCCACAGCCCTCTTTAATTTGGACCAGATCGGTTAAGATTTGGATATAGTTGACACACAGACCGATCCCTCGATTTCAAGTCTTGGCCCCATTAAAAGCACATTCATAATCCGATTTCGCTGAAATTTGACACAGGGACTTATATTAGGCTTTTCGACATCAGTGTCGTATATGTATATGGATATGGCTACCAAAAAAACAATATTTTGTTCTACAAAATTGAACAATGACTTGTACTTACTTTACCTCTCAATATCCGTGTCAAATTTGGTCCAAATCGGACCATATTTCGATAAAGCTGCTATGGGGGCATAAATTATGCATTTTCACCGGATTATGACAAAAGGTTGTTTTCATATATACCCGAGGTGGTGGGTATCCAAAGTTCGGCCTGGCCGAACTTAACGCCTTTTTACTTGTTTGACTATCTGAAGTGTCAGTTTTGGCCACATTTAAAAAAGCCCAAATCGGCCAGAATACTTTATTTAAGGAGCTCAGTGTCGAATTTCTTTACGACCGAAGAAAATTAATATGCCAATATATATAATATATACATATAAAGAAGCATCTTGACTTTCAGTCAACTTCAAAGTGATTCCAAATTCGATGCATACACAGAAAAATACAAAAATCCGATCTCAACATGAAATTAACAAACGCAATTGATGTTTTAATTGAAAATGCATAAAAAACAAAAATAATATCAGTCATCGTTTTTGAGAACCGAAAATTTGGAAAATTATGATCAATTAAGAAATTATTTGAAATTTTTCCAAACTTCAATTACTTTAATTGAAAACTATACTTATCTATTTATTTATTTATTATTTTTTTTTTTTTTGCATAATATAATTCGAAGCCACATGATGCCGATTTGAACAAATTACATAGAACTAAATTTTTTTTAGAAATAAAATATAGATCAAAAAGAAGAAAACACAATTGTTGGAGATATTACCCACACTTTAATTATAAGAATTTTATATTCTTGTTGTGCGGGTGTAAATAAATAAATTACAAATTACAAAATAAAAATCAGCACACTGAACTATAAAATTGTAAAAGAATTATTGACAATTACATAGTAACTTAAAATTGGTAACAAAAAACGGGTTTCTAATGAACTTGCTTGAGTAAGTTATAATTATAATTAAAAACAAGTAAAAGCGTGCTAAGTTCGGCCGGACCGAAGCTTAAATACCCTCCATTTGTCAAGTTCTTTGAATAACTTTTTCAAATAGAAAAAAAAACAGTCATAGAAAAACACGACCTCCGAAATTTCCGTCAAATCGGAGGCTGAAAAAGGTCAAGCTGGGGGGTCGGTTAATATGGCAGCTATATCAGGTTATATACCGATTTAGACCATACTTGAAACAGTTGTTGGAAGTCACACCAAGTCACAACGACATATGCAAAATTTAAATTCCATATTAGACAACAATTGCGCCCTCTAGAAGCCCAAGTAGTCTTAATCGTGAGATCGATTTGTATGGCGGCTATATAAGGATGTGGGCTGATTTAGACCATACTTGACACAGTTGTTGAAAGTCGAAATAAAATACTTCATGCAAAATTTCGGCCAAATCGGATAGGAATTGCGCCCTCTAGAAGCTCAAGAAGTCGATACCCAAGATCGGTTTATATGGCAGCTATATTCGGTTATGGAGCAATTTCAACCATTCTTAGAACAATTGTTGGAAGTCATACCAGAACACTTCATGCAAAGTTTCAGCCAAATCGGATAGGAATTGTGCCCTTTAAAGGCTCAAGAAGTCAAATCGAGAGTTCGGTTTATATGGCGGCTATATCAGATTATGGACTGACATGGCACAATTATTGGGAGTCATACCATAACACTTTACGCTATATTTCAGCCAAATCGGATGAGAATTGCGCTCTGTAGAAGCTCAAGAAGCCAAGACCCCAGATCTGTTTATATGGCAGCTATATCAAAATATGGACCGATATGGGCCATTTACAATCCCAACTGACCTACGATAATAAGAAGAATTTGTGCAAAATTTCAAAAGCCTAGCTCTATTCCTTCGAATGTTAGCGTGCTTTTGACAGACGGACGGTCGAATGGACAGACGGGCGGACATGGATGGTCGACTTAAAATATCATGACGATCAAGAATATATATACTTTATGGGGTCTTAGACGCATATTTCGAGGAGTTATAAACAGAATGACGAAATTAGTATACCCCTCACCCTATGGTGGAGGGTATAAAAATATTTTAAATATAACATGAAACTACTCAAAATGTCTGAGCACTGTTGTTGCGTAATTAACTCAAAATGTTGAAGAAGTTTTTGAAGAAACGCGTAGTTTGAAAACGAGAAATCGTTTAATGTGTTAAAAAGAAGATTGTATAACCTGGTAATCCTACCATGAAATCGTTTGTTAGGTTAGGTAAGAGTGGCAGTCCTTGACAGACTCACTTAGACCATTTTTTAAGTCCATTGTGATAAAACAGTAGCGACAGATCAAGGCTTCTGGCGGGAATCGAACCCACGACCCCTGCACTGGTAAAACAAGCAGGGCTACCGGGGCGCTCCGGTTCATATAACCACTTGCAAATGTGTGTGTAATGCAAAGGTATTCGCATGAAGTCGAGTTGATTGGGCTTTAAAAATTTTGCAGAAAAATAACAGCAATCTTTAATCTTATAAAAAAAACAACCTAAAATGAAACGCAATCTCAAAGAGAATGAGTATCGGACTTCTCTATTCAGTCAGTGAGCTTCTTTTTTCTCATATTTTCGACAGTTGTGCCAGAGTATACTTCGATGTAATAAAGAATATGCGGCATTATCAACGCGTCAGAATTTTTCTTTCAACGGTGGGTATACCCTCCTAATGCTGCCAACGTATGTAAGGCACTGCGCCAATTGGTATGGCAGCCATGCAAAAACTTCTCCACAAACAGGTGTCGCACTGCGGCACGCCGCTGGGCTATATAAAAGGAGGCTCCTTATCATTGAGCTTAAACTTGAACGGACAGCACTCATTGATATGTGAGAAGTTTACCCTTGTATTTTAATGGAAGGTTCAAGAGAAATTTGCATTTGCATATTAAAAGCCTGCAATCCCATGACAGCCGGTTGTATTACCGGATTGACCCGATGGATTCTTTCCTCGGCAAGGGCTGCCATCTCAGTGTACAATACACTGCTACAACAACAACAAAAGCCTGCGTATTTCTTATCTTCCGTTACCTATTGTCGAACTCGGTGTTAAATATCTCTTCTAATGTCTTTTTCTTACTGAAGTGCACGTTTAATGACAATATGAACGAAAGAATTCGACAAAAGTACGAACGACGAGCTTTGAAAAAAGTGGGATTAAATTGAAAATGTTCTGAAAATTGAACATAGTAACATAGTTCTCTCCACATTTGTTCATTAATGCAAGTATGTAACAAGACCTCCTCGAAAAACGCATTTGAATGTTTAGCCATCGTTTAGCGTTTGTGCTTTATCGACATTGTACGAATTTCAAAAAATCTTCTGCTCGCCCGATTCATTTTGTCAAAGTGTACGTGTATACTAATTTTGAGAGCATAATCTCAATCTGTAAAGAAAGTACCATTTTGAATGTTTTAGTACCCAATATTTAAGAATTAAAAAATCTCCAGTCGCCTTATATATACTGCCAAGATGTTACTATATAGAAATTTTGAGAGCTTTAGCTCAATCCGTAGAGAAGGTACCATTTTGTACGTTTTAGTACTTAAATGTTCAAATTTCAAAAAATCTCAAAAATTGATATATACTTTCAAATTGTACCTGTATGCCAAATTTCAATTTCAATCTAGAAAGAAAGTACTAAAAAGTACCAATTACAGCACTTAAGTACGTTTTCTTCCACTCCTGGTTTCAGCATCTCGTATTGGTACAACTTACCGTTTACTGTAAAAGTAAATAAGCTATTTCGAATTATTTAGTACTTTTTGGCACCAAAATGTACGATTTGTGAAAAAACATTTAGTCACCTTTAGTTAGTTAGTTCTAGCTTAATCCGTAAAGAAACCACTATATAGTGGCAAATGCGGTACTAAACGTACGTTTTCCCGTTTTCAATACTATTTTTCATAATTTTTCTATCTACCCCTTTTATTTCGCAACAGCATTCATTTTTGGCAAATTTCAAAATTCCAGCTCTATCCGTTCGCCTTGTTCAAGTTCACCCATTTCGTACATTATTGATACTATTTTTTTGGTACCTTAATGTACAAATTTCTCAAAACTCACCCAATTTATATTGCCATAGTGTACCTAAGTACCAAAATTGAGAGATGTAGCTCAATTCGTAAAGAAGGTACCGAAATGTAGCAATTATGGCACTAATCGTACTATTGAGCATGGCACTAATCATACGTAGCATGTCCGCCTATAACGCTGAACGCCTGGGTTCTAATCCTGGCGAGACCATTCGAAAACATTTTTAGCGGTGGTTTTCCCATCCTAATGCTGGCAACATTTGTCAGATACTATGCCATGTAAAACTTCTCTCCAAAGAGGTGTCGCACTGCGGCACGCCGTTCGGATTCGGCTACATCATTGATATGTGAGAAGTTTGCCCCTGTTCCTTAGTGGAATGTTCATGGGCAAAATTTGCATTTGCATATAAGATTCTGCCCAGCAGAACTTAACTATTTTAACTAACCTACAAAACTCTAAGACCCATAAGCTAATCGCTTTTCGTTCCAAGTTTGGGTAACAGGAAACATAAAAGTATCATTAAAAAATTGTAAAGTTTTCAAGTTTTTTTCTTGTCGCATTCATTTAACTTATTAATTAAATTGTGCAAAGTTTCCAAAATCTTTTCATAAATGCACTCGATAGGCAAGCCGTGAAGGACTAAAACGAAAAAATCACCCAGCACAAATCTGTTTTTGATCATTTGGTCGAATTGTCGGCAGTCGTAATGGAATATTCCAATTCGACATACATAATAAGGGTCTAAAGTAAAATAAAGCACTTGCAGTGACATTGAATGGATGTTCAAGTACACAGCAAAATGAGTTTGGCAATGTTGATGTATTTGTTGTTCGCAGCATTGATGATTGGTTTGTATCGGAACAGTGAAAAGTAAGGCTTTCTTCTCTCTTACAGCGCTGAAGATAGTTAGAGGACTATTTCAAAACAAAAGCGCGCTCTACACCGTACTCAATAATCGTTGGGTATGAAGAACACCTAAATCATTTTGACAAAGGTGTTGATGAAGATGTATGACGTATGAGAAATCACGATCCACAATGCCAGTCAAAGTGTTTTAAAAACAGCACACACTTGCCTAACTTTTATAAGTTCTTTGCTATGCTATACTTTAATTAGAAAGCATTGAATACGATCTCGAGCTGGAATATGTTCGAAAAATCACGAAAAGATTTTAAAGATGAAAAAAATAAAGTTAATATTTGTGCACGTGACTTTATGAATAACTGCTCTGTTATTCACAATGCATGTATTTCTGTAATTGGCCACACTTATTTGTGAGAAATGAACTACATAAACTTGCACTGAATATCTAACCTGAACTTATTTGTACTAGATACACGTCGTTTCCATAAAAATTTCTCTGCACTCCACTTCGCAGTATTTGCATTAAACAGCGGTAATGTACTAATGGCTCTTATGTCGGATGTCGGATCCTATCTACTTCAAATTCCTCATACCTTGTAATAAACTCTTCATCAAATCAAACTTTTACGAATGTACCCTTATAATGGTTTTATATTCAAATATATATCAGTTTTAGCTGTATACTAATTTCAAAGAAACCCTGTGTTTGGATTCATTTTCTTGAGCGTACTACTTTTAATGAGAGAGCCGATTTGGCTACAATTTTTTTTTTTGTGAATAATATGACTTTTGAATTATTTACTACAAATGATGGAGATTTAAATTTTGCAGACATTTGGTCCCAATTTTTAATGTCAAATTTGTATACTTATCATAAATCTCATTATTTGATGTCCATATTGTACTGAACGGCCTACACATCCTTTTAGGGGGGTCAATATCGACGCCAGCATTAGGAGGAAAAACCGCCTTTGACAATTTTTTTCTGATGTTCTTGCCAGGATTTGAACCCGGGCGTTTAGCGGTATAGACGGACATGCTAACCTCTGCGCTTCGGTGGCCTCCAAATGCCTGAGACAGTTTAAATGAATAAATAACTTTTTTTGGAATATAAAATTAAATTAGCATATTGTAATGTTAACGAAAAGTTTTCTTGATATTTAAAATGCATTTTTAAACCAGTAAGGATATACAAGATATTTACGTTTTATTTTATATGTGTTTATATCCACACAACATCTTACTTATTTATTTAATGAATACAGCAAGATTAACATATTTTAGTCATAGTGCACTTTAGATTAAGGTGGAAATTAATAAAGTTAAAGAGAAGAAAAGTAAAATTTTTAAACAACAAATCTCGAAAAAAATGGAAAGCCTTTTCCGCGTTGCTGATGTTTTAGATATTGTGAGGAAAGATATTCCAAAGTCGTATGGTACTCGTATGAAACAGCCATTAATACTAGGCGCCTCCTTCTAAAAGGACAAGTTTCCTTTCTCTTCTGTATGTCAATTTGTTGTTTTTTTAGGTGTTTGTTTCACAATGATTTTATGTCAGAATAATAGAGATCTAGTTCTTAGTAGATTATTGACGCTATAACCATAAAAAAAACTAGGCAACTGAGAAATATTGTGAGTCCTTCCTATACCGTAGATATACTTAATAATGCTATTAAATACCACATTTAATTACCTTTGGCTTAGTTTCTCTTGATTTATTGTGATATCCGGGAAATAAACCATTGGCTACGGCCCACTTATAGACACACGACAGGTCCTAGTTGTGTTGCAACGCATTCACTAATATTATTAACAGAGCCGCTATGAAATAACTGAACGCCATCAGCATACATAAGGATATTTGGGTATGGAACAGCTGGATAGAAAGATCTTTGCGTAGAGCGAAAAAAGGAGTGGACCAACTATTGAACATTGTAAAACTCCTTTGGGCTGTAGAATTGGCTCTGATATTGAATTCCCTGCGTACACTAATTGTAGCCGTTTCCCTTAATATGATTGAACCAGTTTTATAGGAGTATTACTGAAATTCAAAAATCTTCTGTTCATCATATAAGGAATAACTGAACGGCATCAACATACATAAGGATTTGGGTATGGACCAGCTGGGTAGAAAGATCTTTGCGTAGAGCGAGAAAAGCTGCGGATCAACTATTGAACATTGTGGAACTCCTTTGGGCAGTAGAATTGGGCCTGATATTAAATCCCCTACGTACACTGACTGTAGCCGTTTACCTTAATATGATTGAACTTGGGATTATCTTTTTTGATCTTTTCCAAATAGTCGAGATGAATGAAATAAGGTAGAAGGTAAGAAATTAGTATTCTAATAAATCTTGGGTCAATATTATCAAGACCCATAGCACTACACTTGACTGACTTATAAATACGTAAAACTACATCATGCGACACACTTCTAAACGGCAATAAAGATGCGTGTTTTCCACTATCCTATTAGTGTCTTGGTAGAAAGTGGACTCTATATCTAACGTCGGAATATCTACAAAAGATTTTTTTTAATTCATTGATAATTCCATGGTAATTAGAAATGGACTTGTATTTGCCAACTCCGGTATCGTTTATAATCCTCCACTAGCTTTTCGTGTCTAACGCCGAATATTATATTAAGAAGAATAATATTGTAATTATGCATAATTAATGAGTGTATTAACTTTATTTCTGGCTGTGCGGAATTCTTCATGAAGTTCAGTCGTTTCAAATGAAATCCTTAGTAGTGGAATTAACCCAAGGATTAGTATTTGATCTGTTCATTTTAGTTCTAATAGGGACTGTTGGATAATAGATACGTCCAAAGTAATCTTGAAAAAAACTCAATTTCTCATCGACAGACATAAGGTCATATATTTCCAATAAACTTTCGCAATCATCCAAATTTTTCCTCTCCATATTCTCCTACACATTGAAATTTTAAGCCAGATAAATCAAATCATATTTTGAGAAACAAGGGGTAGATATTTGGTAATGGAACAAAACATTGGAGGTATTATTCACAAAGAATCTATCCAAAAGGGTATTTATAGTTGACAAGAAATGAGTGGGATTTCTAGAATTGGTAGAAAAGAGACCCGGTATTAACTAATTGTCCGTTAATTGCGAATTTACCAGAATTTTGGAGTTGAAGCCTCCAGTTATAATAGCATCGTTACATGCCAATGTAACGTCGTTCTTTATCAGATCTAACTACAGAATATTCGTCTAAGTTTTTCAAGCTATAGCAGTGTATAACCGAGTCTCGGAAAGACATATTATGCCAATTTCCTTATTTTCAAATATATACAGGGCGCCAGAGAAACTTACTTATTTGAAAGGTCAATAAAAAGCAAAGCTGTCTAGCGTTCGAAGCCATCAATACAACTTCCAACAGATGCACTGAATCATTTGTACCACGGAAGTAGTGTAATTGTCGCAGAAAAAATGTCAGTCATTACATAAAAACACATGCATGGGGAAAAGTACAGTTAATAGACAGGGTTGTCGAACGTGGTTAATGTAGTAATTGTATCATAGAGGCGTTTTCGCAATTAATACGATTCTAATACAACATACCAACGCACGGCCCTTGAAGCCATCACACCTAAAATGGTTGAAAAGTCGTCTAACCAAAGACGATACACGTCCGATAGTGGTTGGTGTGTGTTGCTATCTCGGGCTTTCGTTTTCCATTTACAAAGAAAATCTCCGATCATTGAGCTCGTCTCGAACGAGAAACAAACAAAAACAAAAGTAGTTTAGTTATAGTTTTAATTATTTTTTTCTTTGAGAATACAAAATCCCAAATTTTTCATGCAGTCTTGAAAATACCATTGGATAAATGGCGACCCCATTGCACTGTTTAAGACCCCCATGGCACTGGTTAAGTCAGTCCTACACTGATTAAGTCGATTTTTGGAATTCGTGTCCACTCTTTGCAGCATTTCAATCGGTACTTTCGCAATGGCATCACGAACGTCGTTTTTAAGGTGTGCTATGGTACGTGGTCGATCATCGACATAAACCAGGGATTTCAAATAACCCCATAAAAAGAAATCGCACCGACTCAAATCTGGAGAGCGTGCCGACCATTGCAGATCGCCTCTGAGAGAGATGAAGTGGTCAGGGAAATGTTATCGCAACAAATTCATTGTATGTGCTGTTGCTCCATCCTGCTGAAATCACACGTTTCTTACGTTCATTTCTTCACGTTTTCTGGGTGCTGGGTCACAGAGGTATCCCAGGGAATTGTAGAGTGGACGTGCTTGCGAGACTAGGACATGGGAACTGGGATCTGTGGGTATGCCTCTAGCGATGTGTAAGCTAAGTCTTAAGGATCAGGCCCGAAGGGTAATGGATACAGATGGTGAGGGTTGTGGGCATTCCAAAATTATGTGGCCTGGTCAAGACTTGAAGAGGTCTAACACTTTACGATCGCTGGCTAGAATGAACGTCTCAATCTTTGGGTCCGTCATGACAGGTCACTATCTGATCCGAAAACAAGCTGACAGACTGAAGGTTGACAGTAACGACTTTTGTCGAAGCTGCGAGGACATCGAGGAAGAAGAGACTATAGAACATCTGCTGTGTGTGTGTCCCGCACTGGCGATCAGAAGGAGTTCCACTTTAGGTTCTGAATCTGGATGGTTCAACGGTAGGAACAGCCATCTTCCTTCTCCTGTTCCTGTGGTATCACAATGACGGAAAACGTCTAAGTGAGTCTTATGGCAGACTGTCGCTTAAACGCAACCTAACCTTCTTCGCATATAGGACTACGAGCTCACTTATGTAAAATCAGTGCGGTAAGTGATAGCATATGTAGGGCATGCGGGGAAGGTAATGAGACTTTGGAGCATTTCGGTTGTCATTGCCCGGCTTTCGCGTCTAACAGATACCGGCACTTAGGTGGGGACACAATACCAGACATGAACCAACTTAGTGGAGTGGTATTGAAAACAATAAAAGATTTTCTAAGTAGCACGGAATTCCTAACTTAAAATTTTCTTTTTAAAATGTTACTTTATAGTTTTTAAAGAGCACAATAAGCCGATTACTGGCTTAGGTGCATGTCTATAGTGGCATGGGGCTGATTAATACCTGCACCCTCTTTTCAACCTTACCTAACCTTTTTCGAGGCTTGTAAGAAAATCTTCCTCAATCATGTTCCTGCAACAAGTTGCTTTCACCTATAATAATCTGCGCGTTCTTTTTCTTCAAAAAAAAAAAAAAAAAAAATAAGAATAATAAATAAGGACCAATTATTCCCATTACCGACATCCACACCAGACAGTAACTTGTTCACAATAAAGTGGCTTCTGATGAAGTTCCCGCGGATTTCCACACACTCGAAATGAGTTAACCCACGACAGAATTGAATTACGATCAAGAACGAGTCTGTGAGGAGGAATTTCAGAGCAAGCGGGGAAGGCACGTTGCGTAGCAACAAGTGAACGGCCCTTAGAAAAAAGTCTCTACAGCGATGAGCCGCTGCTTCCTATACCAGAGCATGATGCCAACTGACTGGGGGAGAGAAAAACTTGGGTCTTCCCCCCTCGACCTCCTCCCCGCCCAACTCACCGCTCTGGAATTACTGAATTTCTTAGTTTTGTTGAAATGCGCAGTAGATTTCGAGTAACGTCTTTGGAATCTCTCTCCGCACTACTCATGAGTGTCATAGATAGTAATAAAGTAAAGTAAAGGTAAGGCATAACATCGGCATTGCGTTTGATAGAGAATATTCCTGCTTGAAATAGCCAAAAAAACATAAATAAGATTATTAATGTTTTAGGAAAGAACGGAAAAAATCTTTGGAATACTAAGTTGTAAATTTGAGAATATATAAAAAATCAGCAATATTATGAACATTCGTATTGTAAGTCTGTCTGGCTCTGAAGTTCTGTTTTAGGTATTTCTTCCGAGGCACGATATTTATCAATACTTTAAGGTTGAAATATGCATATTGGCTCGTCACCATTGAATCGTCCTATATAGGCTAATCCTCAAAATGTCTATGCAGACTTAATAAGACCTTTCTCTTTTAAGCATATCACATTTTGCGGAAACTTGTAATTTGTATTGGAGAGATGTTCGCTTATATAATATTGACCTGAAGACAATACAATTCAATAATTACTTACTATTTTGCATCTGAGTAAAATCGTTGACCTATTTTTTAACATGCATTCAAATTTAAACTATTTGAGCTAAACATGTAAGCATATGTTGTTGTTGTTCTTGTCAAGTACTTCAAAAGTTGTACACTGTATTCACAAAAATTTACTAATGAAGCATTTAAGTGAACAATAGTTATTAAATAATAATTGTATAATGAACTCACTGTATCATTTTGTATTCTAAAATCGTCCATAGCAGCTGAATAGTTAAGATGCAATTCTATACTTTTCTATGGTACCCCATTGCCACTTTTAGTGCTATTGTCAAAGAAAATTGTCATTGATTCGGTTTTATGGCAATCGGTTCCAGATATTATCTCGTAAGACCCTAAATCAGCGGATCGTTCTTATGGCAGCTATATCAAGATATAGTCCGATATAGCCCATCTTCGAACGTAACCTGCTTAAGGACCAAAAATGAATCTATGCGACGTTTCAGCTCAATATCCCTATTTTTAAAGACTAACGGACGGAACGTCTGTCAACAGACAGACGGACGGACATGGCTAGATCGTCTTTGATTTTTACGCTGATCAAGAATATATATACTTTATTGGGTCGGAAATGGATATTTCGATGCGTTGCAAACGGAATGACAAAATGAATATACCCCCATCCTTCGGTGGTGGGTATAAAAACTGCAATTCAACTGAGATATAATAAGCATTTAATTTTAATATTCTTTATTTTCATTCATCGATACAGTGCCGGATATCGTGTTTGTTTTTATTGAGTTTGCATCACTAAGTATGCAACTTAATTACAAAATTTTTAAATCTCACCAATATTAATTTGAACATGTCATAGGGCAATGTGTTGTAACTAGTGTATCTTAAGGAAAACTTCTAACATATTTAATTAGCCAAAAGATATAATGAATTAAATAAAATTTCAATCAGCAGATTCACAACGTGCCAAAAATCCGCGACACCAATTAAGAAATGTTTATTTTGCTCGTTAGTTTTGAGGACTTTTATGACCATTTTTCAAAATATGTGTAGGTATCCACGCCAAACTCTTTCTATTATCTACCGTAGACAATAAAATGACTAATTTTTAGTAAAATGTATAAAAAAATGTTTTTAAATGCCTTTCCAACAGAATGTCTGTCCAATAGAACTTTATCGATTTATTTTATTATATGATGTTATTATTTTGCGGGTGTATACAGAAATTACAAAAAGTGGGGTTATTAATTGGTTAAAGTAGGTCAGACCCTACAATAACTTATGCTAACTGAAGCTTATTTAACCCCTTAAAGGCTATCAATGGTTTGTGAAGGCAAATAAATATTATTAGTTGTTTATAAAGCCTTTGCAACTTTTTGTGAATTTTGGCCGTAGCGTTAAGAAGGGTTGCCTACTTCGACAACCTATTACTGTCCAACTCTGAAAGCCTATGCCCGCCCTTCTCCACAAATATCTGAGATGTGCGGTGTTATATGTATATTTATAAGAAAAAAAAACTTATTTTACCAAATATCATTGAAACATTTTATGAAATTTGGAGTTCTTTGGCCATTTTTTTAAGCACAAAACTCAAAAGAAAAAATGATTTTAATGTTCCTATACTGTGGTAAGCAAACCAAATCTAGTACCCTGACGAATTGTCCTCTACGAAACGATGGCAAACCAAAATTTTTCTCCATCTCTTTCAGACTTTGGTTGGCAAATTATCTCCAACAATAGAAAATTGCTGTAAATTTGCAATTAGAAATACATCAATTATGGTCCCCAGAGTAGACTAAGAATTCCGTTTTCCAAACGTTCTATTTTTCACTCTGTAAGTGTATACACTACATACATGTGTAAGTGTATCTATCTATTTATATGAAACGAAAAGATGATGCAAACAATTACGAGTTGAAAGTGTGAAGAACACAGGATTATTATGCAATAAGAAGACAGAAAGAAATATCAAACATTTTGTAATGTTATCATTGGTACTTATGAAATACACAACAAGAGCATACATACTCATGTAGTAAAATCGAAGAAAACGTTGATGAGTAATGTGAAAACTGACCAAGAATACATATTTATTTGTTTGCCATAGGAAATTTGTATTGATTGCCCGAAAGGAATGTCCCGATCGGAGAGAGGCCACATTAGAAGTGGCACGACGACGTTCACCCGGTGTGCCTTCTAGGATAATACGAAATTAGACATCGCAATAGAAAGTGGCACGCATGAAATAAACTATGTGCTGCGTTAAAAGAAGGCAGGAATGCGACGAATAGACGGCGTCTCCTTGGCAGTGGAGAGTGCCTTTTATTTGTTCCAGAGCAAAGCGTGAATAAATGTGGCGAAACTATCGACGGAAAGTAAAGACGAAAATGAAAAGATATATTTTTAAGAAATGCCACACCAAGTTATAACATTCCAATGTATGTATATGTCCGCAAAATGAAAGTGTCGCCAAAAGCGAAGAAAGCCGATACCGTTTGACAAAGAGTGAAAGTGTAAAGGTAACAACAACACAACGGCAACTAAATCTTGCTTTAAATAAATGTTAGAAGTGAGTTTGAGCATTTGCTTAGCTATATGATCGGAGAGTTGAGTAAGCACTATATAGAAGAGAGCGAATCTAGACGAAATATCAAGTTTATGTATCGTCTTCTGGGTACGTGCGCACAAATACGATTAAACTGGTGGTTGCGCAAGCGAAGAAGACGACGTCGACGCAAAGGTCAACGCAGCAGACAACAGAGGCATCATCACCGCTGGAAAGAGCAGAAACGAACGTAGCAGTTGGGAGTGCGGAAAGACGATCGACCGGATCTGTGCGAGTGGCTGGTAGCTGGTTGCTGGTACTCTTGGTACTCTGTGGCTGCCGGTAGCTGGCAGAATTGGGTATTTTCAGGTTCATATATCATTCTGTAAGAGACATTTTAATGAAATTTTTAGAATTATCTTGATTAATGAATACAACCAAAAACGACTTTAGTTTTACATAGGGCTCCTGAAGAACGCTATTTCTGTTCTTCATTGTGCTCGAACGAACGAACGAACGAAGATACGCTATTGCAACAAAGACGAACATTGTCGGGCCGATCCGATCCGATCCGATAACAACGTAACACAAATCGCCGTAAATCGTTCAACGATAGATATTATTTTGTTGCATCCCCTGCGATTGTATAAAATCAACGAATAAAGATGCAGGCTGCATTGATGCTAAGATCGAAATCTCGGGTGGCGAGAAGAAGAAAGCTACGAAAATTAGGTGGAAGACTTGAGTTGCCTAGTAATGTAGCAACCAAAGAAATAGCTCCATTTCCTCGTTATCCGCCTGAGTCATGGGTAATATTTTTTTCTTTAACATCAAACTCTCTCTCTCTCTTCTTCAATAAAACCAAAATCAAATGGAAATCCACATTATATTCTCTCTCTTTCTCTCTAATACCTACTACTGTTACTATTGTTACTTCTAACGATCTCTCCATTCCCCTACCCACCAACCTTAAACCCAGTTGTCTAACCAACTACAAACTAAGGGCCAATATAGTCCTTCTTATATATTTCTCCACTGAACGTTCTCTCAACATTATCAAAATATTTTCCTACTCAGTATAGTTCATATGAATCTCTCTCTCTCTCTCTCTCTCTATACATTATAATTTATTTTTAGTTTTTTGTTCGTTTCGCTAGTAGATGATACAAATTCAAGTTATTTAGTTTTCCCTTAGAATAAATAGCAATGTTCCGAGTAGAAAGAACTCCTAGTTTCTCAACCGACCTTGGTTACACACCAAATGCTTTTCGAAACTTCTCAATACTCAATTGGCCATTGGCGATCAATAGTCGCATCTCTTAAATTGCTTCCATGCTATTCTTGTTCTTTTCGCCCCTTGAGTTGCAATACAAATAGACAAAGAAAAATCTCATATAAGCGTAACAATAGCATACCACCACCCACCTATACCTCTGAATAACTATTTTTCAGCCTACTTTCCCCATTCTATCTCGTGCTCTATGCCTCTTTCTCTCTCTCTCCCTCTCTCACACTATCTCTCAAACTCTATTCCCCTTTACCTCACTCTCTATCTGTCTCTCTCTCTCTCTGTCTGACTCCGAAACTGCCTCACTCTTGAACTCTTACCCTAATTGTCCCTGCCTCCTTCTCAAAGTAGTGTATTATCTCCGATATTTGACACATCACATTGAAAAAATACTCTTTACCTTCCTTCCCTACTTTTGTAAAACAAACCATCTGAGCCAACCAACAAAGTAACCAAATGAGCAATTTGTGTAGATTTCAGCACTAATCTTCACTTTTACTTTAAGTTCTGCTAGTAGACCATACAATAAACCTCAGCCCTTTTAATTTAGAGAAGCCAACCTCTCCACTGCTCCCCACACCAGCCCCTATAGAAAGAACGCGCCCTTTCATTCAGCCATCACCAACAGACAACAACCATGCAAAGTATACTTAATTATGCATTACCAACACAAATACATGCATACATTCATACATATGTACTTGTACTTGTAGATATATACATACATGATGTGACCAAGTTTAATTACAAATTTCTTTTTTTCCATCTCTTCTTTTGACTCTTGATTCGAACGAAAACGAACATACCATGCGCCGGTGGTCAACTCAAAACCTACCTGATGGTTGCCATTTATCATCAACTACTGTCACTAATGTGTCAACGGTGCGGTGCGTTGGTGCAATGTGGTGCGTGCGTATGTCCGTGCGTGCTTGTACATGAACACCCATCCGCCGGCCCAATATTGTGGGTGGGGCAATATTCACGCGAAATCTTTTGTCAACCGTCCGAAATCACGCTAATTCACAAACGCATATTCGATTAAAAATCCTGTGTCTTGTATTTTCCTCTGATGCACGACGATCCTGTGTCGGTGTTGCCACAATAACATACTCGTTTCCTCCATTCCACCAAAATCGGCAACGCGGTCAATTAACACACGTGTTAAATGACTGAAATGTCTCGTCGGATCGATAACCACATTATGATACGTTTCAAACACCATCACCCCGCCACCACTGGCACCAACGCCACCCCCTTCTGTCTCTGTAATATATTGAACCTATGAACCCTTCAACAACTCAAATCAATCATACTTTTGTGTTGCCATCAATGCTCCACGCTCCCTTCAACATTATTTAACGTTTACACAAAAATTACATACGGCTCATAATGAATTTGACAGTAAGTTCTGTGCTAGGAAATGTTCCTTCTCCTCCTCTTCATTTACTTTATGGGTTTTGATTGACTCCTCGTTTGATTGGTCTTGATTTGATTTCTTTTCACCTTCCTTCTTTCGTTACTTGCGTTAGTTATTCTCTTTTTGACAAATTTTCTGTTACTTCTCTTTCATTGAAGTAAGTGTTAGAGTACAGTGAAAATGCTTGTAAATATATTTATTTTCGTAGTTTTTTGTGGAACACAGCATCGAAGTTGACTTTATTTGTAATCTATCGGAAGCATTTAACGACAACAGGCACACCCGTACACCAGAACACGGATCCTGCATCCCCCAGAATTGTTAATTACGAATTGAAATTCGAAACGATTGACCGAGCACTGGTCAATCGGTCATCATATCATCTCCACCAATACCACCACCAACTCCTACAATTAATTGCCCATTCCGTCATTCACATGCTTGAGACATATTCAAAACAAACGTTCAATTTTGCATTTGTTTTGTGTATGTGTATCTCGCAACTCTACAGATTGGGTAGATAAGTGGATGGCACCTCGTACGTCACCAGATGCCAATTGCTGCTGCCTGCCGTACGTCGAAACATTAGGTGCTCGACCAAGTCATTCGATTTCGCTTACCTAACGATCGAAACTAACTTTTGCGAGGGAAATGTTTATTGTGTGTGTGATCTCCATTGAGCGCGTTGCGATATGAACATTTCTCATGAACTTTGGTTTGGCCGATCGTTAAGTGCGCGTTGTCGAAGGAGGTGATTGGGCTCACTTAGGCTTCCTCGAAGAGTTTTTAGTATTTTTCGTTAAATGACAAAGCATGCGTGTTGTTGTTAAATGTATACAAGGAACGATAAATTATAAATATCCTGATGCAATGCAAACACTCACCCACACATGTAAACATACGGCGAGAAGTATGTTTTCACTCATACATACATACGTATGATTTACAAGCATTTTCCCTACTTTGATTTAGATACTTCTTGAATTCTCTAATGCTTATGGCGAGAACTTCACTGTCTTGAACCAACCGGCCAGACAAAAAAACCCACCCCACCTTAAATCCACTTCCACTTCTACTTCATCCTAGCCAAATGCTAATATCCACCCACTGCGCCGTATCCGTTCCCAGTAGTTTCGTTTATTTCGTTCAAAATCACGCTGAAAAATGAACACTGAACTTCATATTAAAGAAAACGTGGAGCACCTACAGTTTACAAGTCTAATGCATATGTATGTGCGAACATGCTATATGTTTGCACACCAGTGTTTTTACCCACACGCAAACCACAGAACACAGAGACACGTCATAACAAACTTATATCACAAAGTAATGTATTAAACACCGCCCGCCAACTGCTAAACTTGACACACCGACTTTGCGAATAATTTAAAAATCGATTGTACACAAACACACACACACATGCAGACAGCCATTTAGGTTCTTCATTCATAGATATTGCTGGCTCGTAAATCAAGCCATGCATTCATCTACCCACTCAACAACTTGCTAACGTCAATTACATATCGCTGGTCTTTAACAAGAAAATACCGTTTAGGGCATTTCTCATCAACACTTCCACACACACCCGCAAATATAATACACTCCTCAGACACACACACACAGAAATGTTAATACAGACAATCAAACATACAGACAACAAAATGGTATCAAGTTTTCCCAAAGATTCTGTTCAGCTTGCTTGCCTCTCATTCCCGTTTTCGATCTAGGAGCTCGACTTGATTCAATATGCGAATACAATTCCACAAAAAAAAATCAAAAGAATTATCCAAATTCGAAAGAAAAACGAATAAATCTGATATTCTATGCCTTATTATCAGCCAATTGAACCTCTGTAAGTGGTATGAGTGTGTGTTTCCCTCCATCCGCCAGCCACCGCGGCTGGTAGATCGACTTGCACATACATCGGCGATTTTTTTGTGGAGCATTCACAAGTTGAAACAAGTGGAAAAGTAAAACTAAATAAAGATGTACATGAAACGGAAAATAAATAATAAAAATTATATGAATGTGTGTGTTGAAAGGATAAAATACATACATGCATACTACTTGCATTTGTACCGACCAAAACTATAGATGTGTATGCGTACATATACACCCACAGCTGTTCTCTGTGTTTGCATATGTACGAGTATACGACACCACCTCATCTCAATTGCGAACAACCTGTAAGATGTGAATAAGACAGACGACCGAACGTGTGCCTTTCTAGATTGATATGAAACGGTGTTTAAAGACACACATGCGCATGCATGTGCACGCATAATCCAATAAATAGTGTGTAAGTATGCGGAGCACGATCTACTTGGAATTTGCAGATGCTTTGGATGCTCTTGACATCTGCGTTCAGTAAAATAAAAACTGTGTCTATTGCCTAGACACATTTGGCACACACACACACCCAATTGTCAAATCGTAATCATGCATGATCGTTTTGACAACGACAAGCGGTAAGTTTCACATAGATGCGTGGATGAGTGAATAAATAAACTGAGCTCATTGCGTATTGAGTGAGTTCAGTGAGATGGCGTTTTGAGATGTGACCCTAACTTCACTGGCTATTGCATTGCGGCTGTTGATCACTCATCTCGTTGGTTTATGTACACATACATAGTTCCTCCAAGTATGGGTGTCGCTGCTATACGTATGTATACCATATATCAACTAACAAACCAACTACCTCCCCACCCCCACCCCCCTCCTCCCCATAACACTTTCTAGCCTCCCTTAAATCAATGAGAATCCTAGTATTTCTTGCGGCAATTGAATTCAACAGCAGGAAAAAGACTGCTTGCGATTAATGTATGATCGATCATTTTGCATCCCCAAAACACCTGTTATACGTACATACATACAATCTTACCAATTCATACATACACATTTCAAATTATAAATATAACGGTTCATCATCAGCCCCTAGGTAATATAGGAATGTTGTTTCTCTAGATTATCGTACAACAGTACGAAGGTACAAATGATATAAACACAAATACATAATACATACATTTATCTACTACGTAGTTGTATAATATGGTTGGTACATCCTCTCATCTTGTGCCAAATACAGAGCTACACACACACACACACACACATGTATTGTATCATTCGCCACAAACCAATACGGCAAATGACTTCCCTTGTTGCTAATTTTAAAGGAATTTACAGCTAAGTTGCTCAAAAATTACAAATTATACATTCATATTGGCTTCAACCACACACACACACACACACACACACACTAGTACTAATTATTGATTTAAAATAATCAAAAATTTTTTACTTCAAATTAACTATTGTATCTTCTTACTGCAACAATGAATATTATACAGAAACATATTTGCTCTTGCCATTCGCACACACCGTTTCCCGTCATAAGTTTAAAGGAAAATAAGCCTGTCCCAAATGAGCTATAGGATAACTACTTTTAGCTACATATACGCATATCCATAGAGAGATAAGGAAACTCATTTCCACACACACACATACACACACCATGCAGACACATACTAAGTAAAAGTATTAATAACACACTTACACGTATATATGTATATATCCCTCTACACACCGTACAGAAGACAAGACCGACGAGTCGACTGTAAGACAAGCCGAAGTGATGATTGTGTTAAAACATAATTTCATTGAAATTTATAATTTAGGTTTGCAAACATTACGGCCATCAGTCAATCAATCATCCTGTATTAGGTATAACATAAATCTTGATTAAATCTATAGAATACATAAACTTAACACTCATTTGATGTCCTGATATCGTTGTGATTTCGTACAAACCAAATACACACACCTACAGACAAACATACTTTTATTTACAACTTCTACATATATGTATATACAATAGTTCTACATGGAATATGCATTTGCTCACTGTCAGTCCGCTTTCATATTAACTGCTCTTTGTCCTGTCTGTCTGCGCCTCAAGTGAAATATGGAATGCTTTAATGCTCTCTCTCTCTCTCTCTCGCTGTCTCATACTCACTCTCTCTCACAGACACACACTCCCACACACGTAAACATCTCCCTCACTGCATACGCCAAGCACACTTGATCGCCAATAAATTGCAAGCGAATGTATGAATCTGCAAACCTTTAATCCCGGACTGCTTAAAAACCAACCACCAAACCAGCCACTATTCTTAACTATTGGCATAGGCAGCGATAAACATAAAATACAAATTCTGAAAATATGAAAGAAAGTGAAAAGTAATATTATCTATTTTTTAGTAAAGGATTCTTAAACTAAACACTGACTATTGTAGATGAATTGGATTTTGTATGTATTAGAATTCGCCTCAGTTCAAAATTGTAGCATCTTATCGCTCTAAGATCTGAGGTAGGAACATAGACTTACAACTTATCATAATTGATGCAAGACAATTAATAGGCTTGCATATTTTCATTTCTATATGTACAGCGACTATTAAAAGAATAACTACAGAAAAATGTTTGATGAGAATGTGTTAAAAATCTAAACTTTTCTAAATAAACACTCCTAGAAAAAGAACAACATATAACGTTTCCCAAATCGCAAATAATCGTTAAAAACAAGTTCATCCTTCTAGAGTTCAAAATCATTCTTTATCACTTTTTCCGCATTGGGCCAATAACAACGTAATTGCTATACACAAGCTGACTCTCTCAACCCGCCTCCCTTTGTCTTGTTTGTTTGTGGCCCATGGTGCTGATGATTTATTTATGTAAATCGCATTGTTAATACGCCACCGTGGCTGGCTGAAACCTCAAAGAGCAAATAGTCCGTTTATGAAAAAGGAATTTTAAATTTAAGTTCGTAGGGCAAATCCAATATTTTTACCATAGACATACCTTTGTATGTATATAATGGCAAATCAAAATGCCCAGAAAACAAACTGGCGACATCAAAGGAAACTTTTGAGTTTATTTACAAAATATAAAGTTATGCCGTCTTAACATATATGTGTTCATGTAGGATGCACTACATAAGAAGTCATTGGTATAATGTTGCATTGCATGGGAGAGCAATCTAAAGAGCACACATACAACTAAAGGCTTGCACATTGCACTTTGCAAATTAAACATGGCCATTATAATTCCAGTAAAGGGTGGCCCATATAGTAATTGATGTGGAAAGCTATCGAAAGCCAACAATTACAGCCGATGACTTGCACGTTGCTTTGCAAAGCACCGAAATAAAATATGCCCACTACATTACATGTAAGGGGTTACTTCCCCCAGGCTTTGACATTTACAATGACATTCCCATAAATGCCCATAAATTTCCAAAATATTGAAGCATTGCCATAAAGGGATATTTATGAAAAAATTTGACTTTTCTGTGAGCTACTCTTTAAAAGTTCCTCAATGTATTGATGCCAAAAAATGTCTTCACTAGGAATTTACAACAATATTAAAAATACCTCCGACTGTGGAAAAACTTGAATTTTTTTAATTTAAATTAAATTATATTGACGCTTGAGTTGGTTCTAACAAAAAGTAGCAATTTTTAATTTTACAATATTTGAGGACAAAAATGGTTCTTTTTCTGTTTCAGCTACTGAGAATTAACCAAGCCCACATTCCACCTACTCCTAATCCTTACAATGAGCTACAAACAACTATTCGTATTTGATTTGGCTAACCACAAAATGTCTTTTCCCTTCAAGTGATACTTACAATTCATCTCTCTGAGTGAGACAACTTGAGACCAAACAACGATAATCCATGGATATGTGAAAACAAAAGGGCGCCATAAGTGCTGTGCTTTGTTATTCATCACTGTCATATATCAATATCGCATGGGCGTGCTACATTTGAGATGCATTGTAGCAGGCACATCCTTTTGATGTGTGATGTCTATGGAAAGCCATTGAAATCAAGTGTTGTCGAATCTTGAGTATGACATATGCGTTGAGCGCATGACAAGTACAAATAAAAATGATTGATTTCAACACATGTGTACACTAAAATCAGCTATTGAGTGCACATTACTTGTAACTTTGGACTACCAAATATCGTAAAAGATTACGAGTATGCAGTTATTGTCCAAATCTTTTGCCTCTGCTGGGAGTGTTATTTCCATTTTATACCCGTAAATATTGAAAATCTTTATCTAAATTTAAAAATGTAAGAGGTTCTCCGGGCAGGGATCTTTTATCCAAACTAGCTTAAAATTAAGAAAACCAAAAAGAAAAATTAAACATCTAATGTGATATTCTTAAGAGTAATAACAATGACAATTTAAACGAAGAAACAAATTGGCTCTCTAAAAATATCCCAGCAAATATCAAAGTTTGAGACGTTTTTTTATTATCATCGTTGAAAACAAGAAAACCAAATTGGACAAGAATGTCGAGGGGTCCAATGCAACACACTGTTCCATTTCGGAAGAAAATAGTTTAATGGGTTCAAGACCTTTAATCAGAACAAAGGTCCATATTACAGATATATCCAATATGGCACTTTCGCTTGCTTATCTGTTCCGTTGTGAGTGGAGCTACTCCACGCCACTTGGCATCAAATTTCTTTATTATTCATCCCCAAGGATTGTTCTTTCAAGATCCGTATTATGCCAATAGGCCTACATGTCGGTGAGGATGGAGCAAACAAAATGTGCAAAAATCTACTAGATCTGTTGTTTTTTTAAATCCAGTAAGGGGAGAGTCCCCTTCAAATGCAAAAAAAAAAATGAAGTATCCTATGTTCACCGAAAATTTCAGGAAAATCGGTTCAACTATTTTTGAATCCACACGAAACAGACAAACAAAGCTTAACACTTTTACTATAAACTATATATCGTGTGGCAGGTAAGTGGCCACCGCGATTCGTCAATCGCCTAGAAAAACAGGCTTAATAAGGTTTTCACCAATTACTACAAAAATTGAGACTTCTGAGCCTCAAAAAGTCTAAACAGATCGAACTACTAAAAAAGTAAGTACGTGTATTTGTGTAAAATTTCTACCGAAATTTGATATATGGAAGGCTTTCTTAATAACGATAATGGTGCGGACAAGGCTGTCCATTGTGAATATTCCCCATATTTTAAAATATCTTCTAAGCCTCCAATTATCTCATCTTATTATAATACTCATTATGGCATCAATATGATAATATTCAAAGCAAAAAATGTTTAATTTATTCGAATGATTTGAAGTTGTATTAGTTGACGACTGCTATTTTTACTACCAAATTTTTTTCAAAAAACCAAATTCCTTCCCAGCCGACCAAAATTGTAAACTAAAACAAAATATACACAATCAACTTGTAATAGCTATTATATATTTAACGATATGTAATATTACATAAAACAAGTAAAACTGCATAAGTTCGGCTGTGCCGAACTTTAGGTCCCACACTTTTTAACCCACCACCGAAGGATGGGGTTATAATCATTTTGTCATTCCGTTCGCAACACATCGAAATATCCATTTCCGGCCCTATAAAGTATATACATTCTTGATCAGCGTTAAAATCTAAGACGATCTAGCCATGAAATTATGCTACAGTCTTTAAAAATAGAGATATTGAGCTGAAATTTTTCACAGACTATCGGACTATATCTTGATATAGCTCCCATATAAACCGATCCGCCAATTAAGGATATTAGGCCCATAAAAGCCACATTTATTATCCGATTTTGCTGGAATTTAGGACAGTGAGTTGTGTTAGGTCCTTCGACATCTTTCATTAATTTGGCCCAGATCAGTCCAGATTTGGATATAGCTGCCATATAGACTGATCTCTCGATTTAAGGTTATGGGCCCATAAAAGCCGCATTTATTGTCCGCTTTCGACGAAATTTTGTACAGTGACTTATGTTAGGCTTTTCGACATCCAATCTGTCGATTTAAAGTCTTGGACCCATAAAATGCACATTTATAGTCCGATTTCGCTGAAATTTGACACAGTGACTTATGTTAGGCTTTTCGACATCCGTGTCGTTATGGTTCAGATCGGTCTCTATTTGGATATGGCTACTACAAAGACCAATACTTTGTTCTACAAAATTGAACAATGACTTGTACTTATTAGACCCCTCAATATCCGTGTCATAAGGAGGCATACATTTTGCATTTTAACCGGATTATGACAAAAGGTGGTTTACATATATACCCGAGGTGGTGGGTGTCCAAAGTTCGGCCCGGACGAACTTAACGCACTTTTAATTGTTTGTTAACATTTGTAAACAAAAGAAATATTTCCGGAGATATTGGTCTCTATCTATTCTTGATTTTGTCAGTTTCGGGAAATAATAGAGGCCGTTTGAGCCCATGAAATATTTCCGGAGATATTGGTCTCTATCGGGTAAGGATTTTGAGGGGATCAAATATAGTCACTATTCTTGATTTTGTCAGTTTCGGGAAATAATAGAGGCCGTTTGAGCCCATGGCTCAATACAACATACCATATTTATCCAACTATAATGCGATATTGACCATGCACGGCACATGTATCGAGGGTAGACCCCTCGCAACTAACTTTACCGAAATGTACCAAAATCAGGTAAGAAATTTGACTTCCGTGGGATCAAAACCTAAAATCAGCAGATCGGTTTATATGGAAGCCGTATTTAAATATAGTCCGATATTGACCATATTTAGTCCGAATATCAATATGGGAACCTATTTCAACTCACTGTTATAAATTTCAGCAAAATCGTAAAATAAATGGAAACGAAATCGGCAGATCGGTCTATATAGAAGCTAAATCCAATCTAATAGTCCTATTTGGTCCATTTAAGAACTTAACCGGAAAAAATGTGGATTTGTTTCAAAATTTTGCTCAATATCTCAGTTTTTGAAGGCTGTAGCATGATTACAACAGACGGACATACAAGCGGTCGGACGTACACGCGGACATTGTTAAATCGTCTTGGAATTTTACGACGATCAATGTGTTGCAAACGGAATGACTTAATGAATATAAACCCTATCCTACTTACCAAATTAGGTATAAAAAAAAACCAATACGGCAACACTGATTCACGGCATCTTTGCACTGTTAAGTTGTGCAGTACCTCGGACTGACAACATAAACTGCTTAAATAAAACAACAGCATAGTGTGCACCGTATGACCTAAAGTCTGGACCTGTCCAATTTACAATTCTTTTCGATATATCAATTATTCAACATGGTTATTGTAAGAGCTTACGGGATGTATTCGAAAACTCAAAATAATCTAAAAATCAGGAAATGTGTGAAAGATATACCTACTAAAATTAAAATGTATCATAAAGAAGATTATGGCAATCATACAGAAACATGACATCAACACTATTCATATACACAAACAAACGTCAATACAAACATACATAGTCGTATACATGTATTTGTCAAGCACGTACTCGACAAATCCAAATGCACGTTTTATAATATGAAATGAATAAAGCTTTGATGTCCGTTACATTTTAATCGCTCAACTACATGCATACATTGATATTATTCAATATACATACGTACATACATGCATACCAGCGTCCAAACCAAATAAAATGCTTTGAAATACCATGCAGCCTGCAGCATGCCAAACTAACAGGCGTATGGTATGTGCGTTTGTATGCATGTACGTCTGGCTGGCATGCTATTAAGATTGTTTTTTATCTGTGCGTGCGTGTGTTTTCTATCTTTAATCCCTGTTTGATTGATTGTTGGATATGTCTGTTGTGCAAAACGCCCACTCGACGCTTTGTTGCTTACATAATACTATTTATATTCGTATATATATATTAACTTATAAACTTTATTGTATCTCTTAACATATATAAAAATAATGCATCGATTTATGTTGCATACTGCATATGATAGTCGACATGCGCATGCGTAAACACTGCAAATTAGCCTAAAAACCAACCCACACCAACAGCTATTCATATGGACCAAAATAATGTATGTGTGTACACGATTGGCTACCGACTGCAACTTTGATGTACACAATACCAACACATGCTCATAGATATGTGCGCATGCAAGAGTCTGTTATAATCGTAGTTTTTTTTTTTTTGTCTTTTGTTCTCTTGTTAACATTATATCGTACAATTTTTAACTATGTTGCCGATATTTACAACACAATTCCACATTGTATTGTAAAAGTTTTAACTATATTGCCGATATTTACAACGCAATTCCATTGTGTACTAGGGCGACTCGATATGCTTTCTAATAATCAAAATTAGGACGACAAAGGCAGAGGACAACATTCTCGAAAAGTAGTGAAAATAGTTCGTTAACTCTTGAAATGATAATGATATGTATTCGAATAATTTTTCAGTGGAATGCTGAGGTGTTTGTGCCTACATTCTGTGCTGCTTGACGAAACCATACTTAGAGGCTCAAAAATTTCTAACTGGATGGAGCTTCCAATAAATGTAAAAAAATATGTGTTTTAGTCTTAACCCATCAATGCCGAATTGGTAGAAATATAATATCCCACACATAAAACTATCTTGAAAGGTCTTAAATTCAGTTTCTGTCAGTGCTGTCATTTCTTTTTCATAAAATCGTCAAAATTTAGAAAAAAAATGGTCCAAATCGTCAAATTTTATCTTGAAAAAACGTCATAAAATCGTCACAACTACTATTCGAAGGCCAAATAATGAGGGCTGCTCCATTTGGTTTATTATTACATTAAATAACACCATAAATATATCAATATTTAATATTCAGAGCCAAATTTTCTTTTAATACAAAATTCCTATGAAATCTTCAATAAAATGTTATACAAATTCCTCTAAGGGCAAAATTTCAATAAAATGTTGGCTGAAAGCAAACTTTCAAAATGGTTATCGAAATAAATTTTTTTTGAAAATTCAATTTTTTTCGCAGACCTTTTTCTATTAACATAATATATGATAACAAACCTTGGAGGCGACTGTAGCGCAGAGGTTAGCATGTCCGCCTATGACGCTGAATGCCTGGGTTCGAATCCTGGAGAAACCATCCGAAAAAATGGTCAACGGTGGTTTTCCCCTCCTAATGCTGACAACATTTGTGAGGTACTATGCCATGTAAAACTTCTCTCCAAAGAGTTGCCGCACTGCGGTACGCCGTTCGGACTCGGCTATAAAAAGGAGGCCCCTTATCATTGAGCTTAAATTTGAATCGGACTGCACTCATTGATATGTGAGAAGTTTGCCCCTGTTCCTTAGTGGAATGGGCAAAATTGACAATCTGCAAACCTTAAAAAAGGTGGGACATTTTTGGGTCAAAAATCGAAAGAGTAAAAACCAGACGGCATTACTATAATTAGCAAAAAATTTAACCATACTATTCAATATCGACCAGATGACTTTAATAATTATGTGACCTTCAAAGTAAAAAAATTGTCAAAACGTAAAGGAATTTAAAACAACAATCGGCAAGCGTCAAAAGACTAAATTTTATCCAAAATGACGTAAAATGTTCATGTCTGGCAGCACTGGTTTCCGTTAACCTAAAGCGTAAACATTTTTTTTGAGTTCTTGATCCATTTTTTTTTTAATAAGCAAAAAATGAGTTCTAGCCAAAACCCATACAAGCAAATCAGCTGCAACAGTGTTAAAGCCCCATAAAATGGTCCTACCAATGGTCGATCATGGTCGATTAATTTGGGATAAAAACTGGTGCATTTTCGTTTACTTCAATTTTGTTAGTGTTCGTTTTTTTACCACTTACCAATTAAAAAAAAAAAATTTATCACACTTTTTAAAAGTTGCGAAATAGCATCACTTTGAAATAGTATTTCGTCATCTTTTACGGTCCTGTGGTTAAAGAGGCGTCATTAGACGAAACCCTCTGATACAGCACCAAACAATTAATACAATTCGATTGCGCAACTTAATTCCTATTCTCTTCAAAATGGTCAAAAAGGCCAACTGAAAACTGATAAAAATGGGAGACAATCGACAGCACTAGCACAACATATAAAAGAGAGCGGACATGCGGCAAACTTTAAGACAGTAAGAGTACTTGACAGAGAGAAAATAGAGAACAAGCGATACACATTAGAGAGCCTACGGATTCAACAAATACTTAAAGAGTCGATAAACACCAAAGAAGACAAAGACAACACTAAGCTGCAGTATTCCATTGCAATAACTTGAAAACGACTGTTCTGTGATATTAGTAATAAGTTTAGACTTTATATACTTCCCTCAAAGTGCAATTATTTATATTATTATATTTTCTGTGTCGTGGTGTCCAGTTTTTATAGTAATATAAGTAATTCAACGAAGATGTAAAATTAATCGTAAGTCTAAATGGAAAAACTAAGCAATACAAAACATATACTTTATACAAGAATACTTTAAACAGGAACTTCAATAAACTCTGTCCTGATGAAGTTGGAAAAAATAACCAACGAAACGTCGAGAGAAAAAATGAAAACGATTTGTTTTATTTAAAAAAATCCTCAACCTGACCAAAAAAGCCCATCAACAAAACAAAAAAACATTAAATATTCACATTGGTCATCAAAAACACAAAAACAAAATATTTCATTCGGAGGGCCTGCCGATACATACAGAAAATGCAACAAACACTGTCTACAACGAACAACAACATCAACATGAACAACTTCTTTCAACACACAAAATGTAAGTACAACACAGAAACGACCTTTGTACTCAAACAATACTGCCGATCAATAACAAAGCTTGCGAAACTGACAGAGAGAAGCAATTTTCTCCTAACATGCAGAAAGTCAAATGTAACACCAACACACTTACACAATCAAACAAAGAACATCACCAACTTATTCCGACTGACAACAACAAAAACAGAAACAGAGAAGATACTCGCAAAACTAAACTCAAAGCTACTCAATGTAGAAATAAGAGAAACGCACATACATATAAAACAAACAAAACAAGGGATAGCAAAGATAGAGGGAGATATAAGCAATACACTGAACGAAACGGAACTCTCAATTTTCAAGAATGGACAATGGGATAGATATAAGAATATAAAAACTAGGACAAAGGAAATACACTCAGCGAAATCAAATAAAATAAGATCGGATAAATTCTCGAAACATAATCTACGGTTCAATGACAATTGGTTTGTCAATAAAACAGAAGTAACATTTCCGACAGAGTGTAAATGGCTACTATCTATGGGGTCAAAATTTGCACTCCCAGTCAACAAAGACAATTTTGCACCAGTTCCACTTATCGCGGACATTGAACAGTGGGTGCAGAATATAGATGACGTCCGGGAGAAAGAAACAGCTAGGTCCAAAATAGCTAATAGAATTACGAATTTTAAGCGAAGCATGAGAAATGATGACAGAGAGAAATTCATATTAGGAATCTATGAAGAAACAAAGGAGATAATTGATGCAAACAGAGACACGATTATGGTCACAACTGCAGACAAGGGGAACAAAACAGTAGTCATGTCAAAGAAGGAATATCACCAGAAGATGAACCAATTACTTGCGGATAAAACAACCTATAGACCAATCGACGTGGATCCTACGGAGAAACTCCAAAAAGTTAACAATAAAATTATCATGGAACTATTCAAAAGTAAACATATAACAAAATGGGAAAAAACTAAATTAGACAGCATTTCACCGCAATCGCCAGAACTATACGGACTGCCGAAAATTCATAAGGATGGCACTCCCCTCCGGCCTATATCTTCGTCAATGAACGTCCCCTGCTATGCTCTTTCGAAACACATTGGAAACATACTAAAAACTATAATTTCGACGGAATACAATGTTAAAAACTCTCTAGAACTGAAACAACAACTCGGATCTATCACTTTGGATAAAGATGACATTATCGTCTCCTTCGACGTGGTATCGTTATTTACTAACATACCGATATATCTAGCCATTAAGAAAATTATGGATAAATGGGATACACTTCGGGTTAATACCACCATTCCAAGACAGACATTCCTCAAAATTCTCAATTTCTGCCTGAAAGATAACAATTACTTCACGTATGCTGGAAAACTTTACCAACAAACTTATGGTATGCCAATGGGGAACCCACTCTCACCAACGATTGCGGATATTGTACTTGACACCCTTTTGGACGACGTAATGGACGAACTGCAGAGTATGAACATAACGGTAAAATTTATAGTGAAGTATGTAGACGACCTGTTCGCGGTGATAAACAAAAAAGATGAAACAACGATAATGAAATTAATGAACGCGTATCACAACAAATTAAAATTTACGATAGAAAAGGAAACTCGTGCAGAGTTACCGTTCCTGGATATGAAGATAATAAGAAATGGAAATACGTTAATAACAAACTGGTACGCGAAACCAACAGCATCGGGAAGAATGATTAATTATAACTCTACGCAACCACACAGCACGAAAATTAATACGGCCAAGAACTTCATCCACAAAGTTCTACTGTTAAGCGATGAACGTTTCAAAGCAGACAACATAAATAAAATACAACAAATTTTAAAACAGAACAATTATCCAATGGCATTAATAAATAATTTAATTCGCGACGTCACCAACGGATCCAAACGACCCCATAAAGAAAAAGCATCAACGACGAAAAAATTTTACAGTGTACCGTACATCCCTAAGCTTACCGACCGCGCATCTTTGGGAAATATCATACTTGACGAAAACTCAACAACAGCATATAAATCAAACAAAACTCTAAACCAAATATTCAGGAAAAAAGGAACAACAACCAAAACAGACAAACTCAAACTAAGCAACGTCGTATACGAAATTACGTGTGATGGAGATCAACAAGAAAAATGCAACAAAAAATATGTGGGAACCACCAGACGCACACTAGGCACTAGGTTGGCTGAGCACGAAGCCGACATAAGAAAAGGGAGACAATCGACAGCACTAGCACAACATATAAAAGAGAGCGGACATGCGGCAAACTTTAAGACAGTAAGAGTACTTGACAGAGAGAAAATAGAGAACAAGCGATACACATTAGAGAGCCTACGGATTCAACAAATACTTAAAGAGTCGATAAACACCAAAGAAGACAAAGACAACACTAAGCTGCAGTATTCCATTGCAATAACTTGAAAACGACTGTTCTGTGATATTAGTAATAAGTTTAGACTTTATATACTTCCCTCAAAGTGCAATTATTTATATTATTATATTTTCTGTGTCGTGGTGTCCAGTTTTTATAGTAATATAAGTAATTCAACGAAGATGTAAAATTAATCGTAAGTCTAAATGGAAAAACTAAGCAATACAAAACATATACTTTATACAAGAATACTTTAAACAGGAACTTCAATAAACTCTGTCCTGATGAAGTTGGAAAAAATAACCAACGAAACGTCGAGAGAAAAAATGAAAACGATTTGTTTTATTTAAAAAAATCCTCAACCTGACCAAAAAAGCCCATCAACAAAACAAAAAAACAAAAAATGGTTTCCATTAGTCGATGTATAAAATTCACCAGAAAATGGTTTTATACCACTCACTAATTAAAATAAGGCAACAACAATGGTGAGAAAGTGCAAAAATAGTGTTCAAAAAATAGAACACTGGTTTAACCTGGTTTAAGTTTCTTGGACATGGATGCGTATGATTACTTTTGGATAATAATACCCATATATTCCATACACAATACGCCACCTAGGTCACTCATTTTCCATGTAAAACCACTTGGGAAAAGATTATTTGTAAATCAAATCACCAATTCATAGGCGCTATGGACTTTCTCTTTTTTTTTCCGAAAACATAACCGCGCACATACTACGCATGGCATACAATATGAAGGGTCCCTGGATTGTCCTGATGACGTAATTGTATTTTAAAGTACTGCTAAGTCTAATATAAACACATGTCTTTTTTCAAATAAACCTTCACCACAAATGAAAAAAAAAAATATTTGTATCAAACACTCAACATCTCCTTGGTGAATTTATAAAAAGAACAACTATAAAATATTTTTTGTGTCCAAAAAACGAAAATTTGGATATAAATCGTAAACAAGAGCTGTTGTTTACGATTATATCCTGATTTGGAAATAATGGCACCATTCATCATTGAAACACAAAAAAAAAAAAACTGATGAAACAACCAATCTTTTTCATTTTGTTGACGAGGGTAATCAAAGGATACCAGTTTTAATTCGTTGAAAAGATATTTACGAGGAATTTCATATAATAAGTTTGTTAAAAACTACTTAAAAAATAAAATACGAGGGCCGATACATAATGATTTGCCATTTGTTGTTCATTTTTCGGATCTCTTTAAAGACTTCTGGCAATCAAACTGTGATGTACCACTCAGAATGACCTCCTATGTTTCTCAAGCAGAACAGTCGTCGAATGACCAGTTTTGCGAAAGAAACAGGCGACCATTTGATTCGAAAGGCTTCTTCCACGAACAACTGTCGTTGGATTTGGTTTGACTTCAAAGACCCACACGGTTAATTGTACGATAATTCACATCGAAAGTTGCGCAAAATGGTCGCATGAAATTTTTACGATTTAATTCCATATGTTTGCCTAATTAATTTTTTTGAGCACACAAATGATGTGCAAAATGGTCGCATGAAAGACCCACACAGTTGATTGTACGACGTAGGGATCCATTTTTCTTCACCTGTGATGATCTTATGAACGTCTTTTACGCCTTTTTTTGAACGATTGCCAATTTGTGCGGGATCCAACGAAAAGAAACCTTTTTTATGACCAGATGTTCATGCAATATCGAATGTATGCTGGTGGGACAAATGCGAAAGATACCTCTATCTCGTGGTATGTCACATAACGATCTTGCATTATAAGGTTGTACAACAGTCGTTTTGGACGACCTTCATGGAATTCAAGTTTAAGCGAGCGTCGGTCACGACTGAATTCATTAAATCTGGTTTTCACAGTGCAATCGGATAGTGCTTCATCGCCATACAAAGATTTAAGTATATCAATGCACTCTTGTCGTAATAATTCGCATCGAAAGTTGTGCAAAATGGTCGCATGAAATTTTTACGATTTAATTCCATATGTTTGCCTAATTAATTTTTTTGATCACACAAATGATGGTCGTACGTCAAAACGTTGTGAGTACAATTATGCTAGAACAAGTCAAACATTCCAATGAAAATATCAGATTGCATCCAGTAATACTTAGTGTGGCCTAGGCCAGAAAATTATATAGAAGCCCTCGTATGTTTGGGATAAAAACACCAAAATTTCAATAAATTCCGTTTTGTACAAGAAAAAACAAAATAGAGTCAAAGCTTGTGTAAACATTTATCAAATAGCGATAATGCTACAAGTTTTATGTGTTATATAAGACACATTGAGAGAACAATTTTCTTAACACGGATTCCCAGCATTCCGTGAATAAAAAATAAGTTTGAAAGAGTAAGATTCATTTAGAATTTCTCTGATTCAAACCTGTTTTATTAATCGCAACATTATAATAGGAGAATTTTTATTTTTGTCAGAAACATAATTTCCATATTAAGCCTAGTACTGACTTCGAATGTGCGGAAAATGTTGCTACACATCAATTAAATTTTGTGAAATCTCACAATGTTTCCAATAGTGTTGCTAATTTGTTTAATTTTAATTAAACTTTTTTATATGGCGTGTGAAGCGTTGTTTTGGTAGAAAACAGTTGTATGTTGACATCGTTGTTATCATGTGACTGTCAACAAGCTATAAACAAGTTTTTCTACAAATTGGTAGTTTTAAGTACAAAGCCATCCGTGCGCTACGGTGGCCTCCATCTTTTGGTAAGTAAGTTATTAATAAATGTGGACCGCAGATTGTTAAACGCCCCCCTCGATGTCAATGCATACCGCCAGAGTGTACGTTTTGGCATCGAAGGATTCTTCTATTTTATGCATAACCTCGTGCAGGGCAATCTCCACCCACCTTCGCTGGATGTCCTACTCTTTATCATGGGGTCCACAATACGTTCCATGGTTTTGAGTAGAAAGGAGTAGAAAGGACGTAAGGCTTATGCGCTGGTAAGCCTTTAGTGTCACATAACTTGCCTTGCCAGGCTTAGGTATAAATACCACCCTTGCCTCCTACCAGGATTTCGGAGTAGGTAAGTCCCAGGCACGCTGTGAGTAAGTAAGTTATTAACAAACTTTCTTACGATTGTGTTGATGATGGAGAAAGTACAGGATATTGTGGCGGTGCTGATATAGGGGGCAACGAGGAGTGCTCCAAGAGCAGCACTGAATGCGATACTTAATCTGAGACCTTTCCACTTGTACGTGGAGGGCGTTGCGTTGAGTAGTCTTCTGACCTAGGGAGTCAGGAACTCGCGGGGCGACTACATGGCATAGGCATTGCCAAACTGATCTTTCGTATATGGCGACTTGAAATTTGTCATCTCGGAGAGGAAGCTTTGGGCTGAGGGCGCCTCGATCTTCTCTGATCCCTCTATATACACGGATTGGTCCAATATGAATGGGGGGGACTGGAGCAGAGGTTTTTATTGAATTCGTAGGGATAAGGGAGTCACATAGACTTCTGGTCGGGAGTAGTGTCTAACATATCCCCAATATCTCTATACAAAATAAAAAGACAACATTTCTAAAAAATTTAAACTAACAATTTTTGTAAACAGATGATTGTGATTGTTCGCTGCATTTAATAGACATGTATACTTAAAATCTCTATTTGAAAAAATTTCGTCGTCATTTCACAAAAGTTTTTTTATAGTGCGTTTTGACAACTGTTCGGGCGAAAACTCGAAGTCACTACTAGGCTTTAGTAGACAAAAATTAATAAAACATTCCCTTTCATAATATATATAAAGCAAAAAGTGGATTGAAGGAAAAATGAAAGATTTATAAGAGTCTTGTTCGAAAATAAAGTCAGTATGTTCGGCCGGAGCTTTGAACGACCACAACCGCGGATTATATCATATACAAAATTCGAAAATGGAGTCTTATGAGAACACATAAAGATTGGACATGCATTTGCTTTCAAGGGAAATAAATCCTTAAAATCGGGAAATCGGTCTATATAGCAGATATATTCAAATACGGTCTGAATGAGAACAAATTACTTTTTAAAATTTCGTCGGAATTATATAACCCACTGTTTCACATTTCAGCGATAAAAACTGCGCTTACTATAGGGTCATCGGTTTAAATGACGGCTGTATCTAAATATGGAATTTTAATACTGTTAATATAGCTCCTTCCATTGGTGGATGTGAAAAACATCATCTTCATCTTTTTATGTGCAATACGTATTTTTATCATATCGCCCCTAATCTTCAAAAAGATGTTCATAAGTGCCAAAATCAAAACTTTATAGAATAGCTTTATTTTAAAAACCATAGCAAAGGGTAGATTAATGAGAAGTTTTACATGGCATAGTACCTCACAAATGTTGCCAGCATTAGGAGGGAAAACCACCGCTGATTTCTTTTTCTGATGGTCTCGCCAGGATTCGAACCCAGGTGTTCAGCGTCATAGGCGGACATGCTAACCTCTGCGCTACGGGGGGCTCCATTACATACCTTAACATTTGTGCCAAATTCCTTCCATAACCGACCTTATTTAGATATAGCTGTTTTATTAGCCGATTCCACTGAATTTCGGAACCTGCAGACATCGTACCGAATATGGTCAAGATTGGGTTATATTCGGATATAGCTGCCATATAGACCGATCTCCTAAATGAGGGCCTTGGACCCAATAAAAGCGCATTTGTTATCCGCTGAAATTTAGAACAGATATATCCTTTGAATGAATATGGGACATATCTGACTTATTTATATAGCTGCTGTATAGACCGATCTTTGGTAAAAAGTAGAAAGAATAGGCCCAAATTGTACTTAATACCAGATATCAACGAAATCTTAAACTGTGAGCTGCTTTTGACACCTGAAACCCCTTGCCTGATATGGCCTGGATCGAAGCATAATATGATATAGCTGTATATATCTATAGCGATTTCTCTAATAAATTTCTTGTGTTCACAAATACTGCGTTTTTATCGGATTTCGGCCGAACTTAACGCGTTCTTAACTGTTTCACTTGCTTCAATAGTTCATATAATTGGGGATTTGGGGCGGACCGAACTGGACCACTCATTTTTTCTCCCATAGGCGTTTAATCCCAATCGACCCATAATTCCGTTTTAAGGAGTTTTATTTTGATGTTTGATGTTTGCGTCCCATATTGTCCCAATCGAGCAATAAGGGGTTTTTGGTGATCCCAAATTTGAATATTTTATTCGCATTGTACTTTCAAAGATGTTTGGTTTGAATCCCATATCCCGATTTGTAATCTACTTCCAAATGTAAAGCGTTTTATAATGATTCCTTGCATATATTTTTTGCAGTTATTGCCTAATTTGTTCGAGGTACTTGTGTCTGGTAAAAGTAATGTAAGTGCACTGTTACAGAATTTATGAACCAAAAATAAAATGGCACTTACATTGCAATTGTTGCATTTGTCGTAAAATCATAACAGTTAACATTATGGGTACAAAATTTTAACTAAAGCCTAAAGCCTAGTACTGACTTTGAGTTTTCGCCCGAACAACTGTCAAAACGCACTATAAAAAAACTTTTGCGAAACGACTACGAACTTTTTTCAAATAAGCACTACTAAGTTCTTTTTACAAAATGATTTCAACACGTGACTATTAAATTGCTGCGAAAAATGACAAGCAGTATTTTACAATATATTGTTAGTTAAAATTTTTTAAGAAATGTTTAAATTGTATGTATTGTTATTAGTTTGTAGAGATTTTATGTATAATGAAAGACACTGCACCCGTCCAGAAGTCTATGTGACTCTCTAATCCTCAGGAATTCAACAGAAGCAACCGCTCCAGTGCCCTATTCAACTTAGACCCAACCGTGGACTCTAAACTCGCCATACGTCCTTTTTCTTTAGCACAACACTAGCTGTGTTTTTTTTTGGGGTTAATGCAAAGCGACTGCCAAACCATATGACAATGACATCAGCATAGGCAATAAACTTCCCCCTTTCCTCGTCGAAGTTCTTGAGTATCTCATTGAAAACCCAGAGTTACAAGAGAGGTCACAATCATCCTTATCGAACCCTCTACCGGTAAAGCATTGATTATTCTGCTCTTCAGCATAGCATGAATCTTGTTAACTTTATGTTATCAAAACTCCTTCTATACAAAGTGAAGTCGCCTGTCTCCAAGTTCCACTCTATGTAACCCACCTCGTTGTTGTTGTTGCCACATTTTCATGTGAAGGTAGCGCTAATTTAGGTGAGCAACCTCATTTCAGTCCATAGGACCGATCGCTGGGGGAACGTCATAGACATTAGTTATTTAAAGGCGCCAATAAGCCGACCGACTAGACGTTTTACTCTTTGCTGAAATGACTCGTTAGAAATATCTTCAATAAGTGGAGCATGGATTACTTTATAGAAAACTGGCGAAAGGTAAAGAAAAACGAGGTCTTTCTAATGTCACAGCTTTGATTAAATCCGTCGCAGTACATTCGATGAATACATTTTTGGTTTTTATGGATGTCTTGGAATGATAACCATTAATGACGGGAGGTAAAGGCAACACCACTCCATTGGCATCATAGATCACTGGATAGGCCGGTGAGCCGGAACGCAATTGATGCAGAACTGCTCTGGTTTGGCAGGCAGGCCAATCTCCAAAGACTACATTTACCCGGTAGCTTTTCATCGTATCCGTTTGTTTATTATAATCTTCATTAATAAGAATAAGCTGCTTTGTATTTAAAAAATTTTATTTTTGTGGAAAAATTTTTTCTTATTGTATTTTGGTTGACAGTCCTATGGTAACAATGATGTTAACATATAACTGTTAACTATCGAAACAACGCTTTACATGCCAAATAAAACAGTTTAATTACAACATTGTGAGCTTTCGCAAAATTTAATTGATATTTAGCAACATTTTCTGCACAATCGTAGTCATTACTAGGCTTAAAGCTGGAAACGGTAATAAACTATCCATTTTTAAACTGAAAATCTCAACATTTGGCTCTTATAGCTCATATACATTGTTATTTTTATGACCTGGATTTAACTAAATCCAAAAACAAATCCAATCCGTTAACACTGCGCGTATCGCACACATCCATACACACGTCTTGAAAACAGTTATATATTTTGGTACTTTTATCTATTATTCAGCCATGAAATCGGGTTCATTTGGGATTTAAAAATAAATAAAATATACACGGGATTTAGAACTTAAATCACGAACAGACCATTAAACCGGATTTAGTGGCCCATGTAACGTACTTTTACGTCTTTTTGGAAGTTTGTGGACGATCAGTTAACTTTATTTTATTTTATTATACAAAAAATTAATGCAAAGCTTTTGAATCTTCGAAATACACCAAAATTTGACAAATTTCTCAAATACCAATTGAGATACAAACATTTTTGGGCTATATTGATGCTCTATCCAGCAAAACAATTTTTTTTGGAATTTATTTATATTAAAGTTTTGAAAAGCAGTACAAAGTAGGGCACACCTTCAAACTTTTCACTTAAAAAAATTCTTATCAATTTACTGAATTTTCCCATTTAGATAGAAATCGCTGTACGTCGTCGTAATCCTCACCTACTTAATTTGCAAATTTTTTCTATTAAAAATGAACAAAGAACTGGGCTTAAGGCTACAACCCCGTGTTTATTTGCCCAACGACATTTCAAGGAAATTCACTTAAGCGAAGTCAATAAATGTTTTCTTATTTCTGGTGAATTTGTTATCGAAGCTTGACTGATTTGGAACGGTTCAATTTTTCTGCGATTAATGTCTTCCTGAAACATTGGGCAATGTACATCATTTCCTTGACCTAACGACAAACCTCAAACCGATTTATTCGTATATAAATTCATAGTATTTGAGTAATTTATTAAAGGTTGTTTTACTATGTTTTTTAGCGCTAATAACTCTCCATCCCCATATAACAAACTATGAATGTAAATGATGTGAAATAATTAGAAGTTTTTATTATGCTTACAACTAAAAAAGAAACAACTAATCGTGACAAAAAAAAAAAACAAAAGCAGCACGGTATTAAGTGAAATTTCCTGTGTAAAAGGTTTCACAAATAAAGATATTTGGGTTAAAGTTTTTCACAGGCATACCGAATAGAGACGGGGATACCCTGCCGAAGTGGAAACTATTTTACTGGTTTTCATCTTCCTCAATTCACTTAAGCGAAGTCAATAAATGTTTTCTTATTTCTGGTGAATTTGTTGTCGAAGCTTGACTGATTTGGAACGGTTCAATTTTTCTGCGATTAATGTCTTCCTGAAACATTGGGCAATGTACATCATTTCCTTGACCTAACGACAAACCTCAAACCGATTTATTCGTATATAAATTCATAGTATTTGAGTAATTTATTAAAGGTTGTTTTACTATGTTTTTTAGCGCTAATAACTCTCCATCCCCATATAACAAACTATGAATGCAAATGATGTGAAATAATTAGAAGTTTTATTATGCTTACAACTAAAAAAGAAACAACTAATCGTGACAAAAAAAAAACAAAAGCAGCACGGTATTAAGTGAAATTTCCTGTGTAAAAGGTTTCACAAATAAAGATATTTGGGTTAAAGATTTTCACAGGCATACCGAATAGAGACGGGGATACCCTGCCGAAGTGGAAATTATTTTACTGGTTTTCATCTTCCTCAATTTATTTAGATGATAAGAATTGAACAACATAAGAAGTTCAGTAAGACTATTTAAAGAGTAACACTAAACTTCTTATGCTGTTCTATTCTGTACTTTTTTAAATTGAAATAATGCTGGTATTTATACGATATCTTTCGTCACATTTGGTTTTAGTTCCTTACGTCTTTATTCCCAAAGTGTTTACATTTTGAATTATCAAAGTTTTATTGTCGCCTACTTAACAACAATGTGTTTTCAAACATTTTGACGCCCCCATCCCAACCCAATAATTGATTGGTTAGTTCATTTATCAATCAGTATTTGCTCAGACCCTAGGCGGTGGTGGATTCTCTAATGAATAACGCAAACACAAGTTCGAAAACCTTGTTGAGGTTATTTGCCTACTCGTTGTAACAAAGATGACAACAATTAAATATCCATTTTTGAGTATTTGAAGGCAGAACAACTTGTTTGTTGTTTGATTTTGTATATGAGAACGTTAGTAAATGTTGCAGCAGGTCGAATTAACCCTTGTCTATAAATCATATTTCGAAGGTAAACTGTTGACATAACATTGCGCTTAGGCCATTATCTATGAACGTGCATTTATAATAACATTTTTTTTTAAATTTTATCATTTGGGAAGTGTTGACCCTTTCATAATGTCTGCTCGCTCTGTTGCTTTTATTTAAAATTAATATAGATGCACACGTTTTGCGCTACATTTATTCTCTCTTGAAATCATTCATACAATCGAACATTATCCGGCTGCAGGCTGTAGGGTTCTCTGTTTCAATTACAAAACAGAAGAACAAACAACCTCTGTTAAAGTAAGGCACCAACCACTAATTATCAATGACATTTGCCAAATGGATTAACGCATACCTTTTTCTCATCGCATTGTTATAAGCGAATCATTACAAACGGTTTCAATGATGAAGCAGAGACCTCTACGGTCTGAAGCCGGACAATATGCGCTTGTATGGGTTAATAAACATGTACACAACCATGCTTACGTATTCAGATTATGGGACGTTTGTCCTTTGTCGTAAGGCAACAAAAACATATTTCATAAAATATGTATGTATGTATATACATATGTATGTATCGATGTTGGTATGTAAAATTTATATGTAAAATTTATCTAAAGCTACAAAAATCAAACGGCAAAGGTTTGATTAACTGAAAACAGATGTTAAACTAAAATAACGTTAAGAATAAACTTTGTTTCTCTGTATCTTACGATTTTTCCTCGATTATTCAATATTTTCAGAGTCCTGCCCTATTTTATTATTTTAGCAAATTTTTTATAATTAAATGCAAGAAATAAATTTGACAAGCCACAAGTAAAAACACAAGTTCGGGCGGGGCCAAACTTCAGTAACTACATACGTCCATGGATTATGCTTGGGCCCATATCAAATCGGAAAATCGGTTTTTATGAGCACCATATCTATTTATGGAGCTATCCGGAACGTGTGAGGTCTGGTATATAAAAGGCATAAGTGTTCGTGATGAAATTTCAACCAAATCAGTTAAAAATTAGGGCTTCTTGGGGCCCAAGTCACGTCGGAGGATCAGTTATATCTATTAATGGGACTATATACAAATATACGAGGTCTGCCATATAAGTTTCTAGTCAAGGCTACACTTAGTGTAGCCTAATGCAATCTGACATTTCCATTGGAAAGTTTGACTGTTTGACTAGCACAATCGTATTCAATACGTTTTGACGTATTGAATTTAAAGTGATTTCAAAAGAATTTGAAATTTAAAGTGATTTCAAAAGAATTAAATAGGCAAAAACAAGTAAGAGCGTGCTAAATTCGGCCGGGCCGAATCTTATATACCTTTCCCCATGGATGGCATTTGTCAAGTTCTTTGCGCGGTTTCTCTTTTTAGACAAGCAAAGAATATTGAATATGAACTGTTATGCTATTGGAGCTATATCAGGTTATAGTCAGATTCGGACTCGTGCAAAATTTTTATCAAATCGGAAAAGAATTGCGCCCTCTAGAGACTCTAGAAGTCAAGACCCAAGATCGGTTTATATGACAGCTATATCAAAACATGGACCGATTTGGCCCATTTACAATCCCAACCGACCTACACTAATAAAAAGTATTTGTACAAAATTTCAAGCGCCTAGCTTTACTCCTTCGAAAGTTAGCGTGCTTTAGACAGACAGACGGACGGACATGGCTAGATCGACTTAAAATTACATGACGATCAAGAATATATATACTTAATGGGGTCTCAGACGCATATTTCGAGGTGTTACAAACCGAATGACGAAATTAGTATACCCCCATCCTATGGTGGAGGGTATAAAAATGTGTGATTACACAGATGATGCTTTTAAAGCATTCAACATCCATTTTTTCGCGGTGTCTTAATCAAAGTGGAAAAAGTGCTTCGACAATTGGTTCGAGCGCATGCAAAAGTGTATAAATCATGCTTGAGAATACTTTGAATAACAATAAAACCATTTTTGATGATAAATATTTCCATGCATGATTTCTGACCTAAAACTTATGTATATAGCAACCCTCGTATATTAGCGAAATCGAATGAAATCGTGTTGAAAAATGGATTTTACGAACTCAACGAGTTTAATTGTCTGAAGAACATATGTATTTGGCAAATCAAGTTTATACCAAATCGGGGAAAAATTAAGGCTTATATGGGGTTAAGAAGTCAAGTCGGAGGATCGGTTTATATGGGAACTATATCTATTAGGAGGCCCTTTTATGCATAGCAGCCAAACCTATTGAACTCCTGTGTAAAAACGATTTGTACGGACTCTATATGTTTTATTGGCACAACGGCCTATACGGCAGCTATAATCAAATAAGGTTCGCCCGGTTTGGACTGCATTCGCCAAACCACCAGCCTGTTAATCAAAATAAAATATAATTTGAACGACTGAAATTTTCTGCAAAGAGTAAATCTTACTGGGGGGTCGTCTTGGGAGCTGAGTTGTTTGCATGCTAGGATTACTAATGCGGGGGTCGATGGTTGGGTTCCCACTAGATGCCTAATCTGTCGCTACTGTGGTACCACAATGGACTAAAATAGTCTAAGTAAGTCTGTTTAGAACATAGACTGCCACTCTAACCTACCCTAAACCTTTGGATGCAGCTTAAGAACCATAAGGCCACAATTTTCATAATTTTTGGCTGGAATTTCGTATGCAGCATTCTTATATGATTTAAAATGCCTATTCCAAATATGATCCAATCGCTTTGTACCTTTTGTTTGTTGTCTTTCGATTTCATAGACTGATTTTCGGAGTAAACTTCCAAATTTATATCCGATTTAGCAGTTATATTATGTTAATATTGTTAACATTCAACCTAGTGCTGCTCGGAATCGAGTGATAGCATGATTTATCTGGGACCCGAACCGATTTTCCGATTTGATTTTTGTGAGCTGCTCTACAGAGTACATGCGATATTCAGTGAAAGCAAAACTGATCTTCTAATTTCACACCTTCCTGCCTAATTTGGATGTAGGTTAACACCTAGGTATGCCCCATTTACACTGATTTTCGGATTAAACTTCCAAATTTATATCCGATTTAGCAGATATATTCAGTTAATATTGCCAACATTTAACACTAGACTGCTCGGAATCGAGTGATAGCATGATTAATCAGGCCCATGAACCGATTTTCCTGTTTGATTTTTGTGAGCTGCTCTACAAAGTGCATGCGATTTTCGGTGGAAGCGAAACCGTGGGTAAAAAAACTCTTTCATTTTACTTATATGCAAAGCCAACGATATGGATGCATACATACATGGCAAACTACATATACACATATATACATATAGACATCTATTGCTATTTAAGACATCTACGTTTGCATGCAATGCATATTTTTACATACATACATTTTTTGTTGTTGTTCTTTGTTCTTTCGGATATTGAAATTGCTTATGATGATTGATGTTCGCGCATTTAAACCAGAAGCATTTTGATCAACCAATACTTACTTATTCTAAATAAATACATATATATCTATATACAAATATTTTATAAAAAAAGAATATTCGTTTTTGTTTTTTGTGCGCATATGGATGTTTACATACAAACATGTTTCTGTGGAAACAACAATTGGGTAAGAGTGAAAACTAATGCACATTTCTTTCTCTCCTCCGTGTCGCATTGCTGCTAAACTAGTGCGCTCAGGGACGAGCTGCTTGGTTGGAACGCGGAAGACGTTGCAGTGTTCAAGAGACACAGCAACAGCAACAGGCTACGTGTCATCGGCGCTGGGTCAAAAGGAACAGGGTAAGTACTGCATAGGTAGCATACTTTTGAAAAGTTCGCTTTTGAATTGATGTCTGGCTTTTTACAGATACAGGATGCCTCGCTGGGCGGTTCATCCGACGATGAGGACTTTTTGGGAGTCTTGCGAGGTCCAAGTACATTCGCCAATGCCTTTTTGTACGTTGGATTGGGAACAATTGCCTTGGGACTGGTGATAGCGTTTGTAGGGACAGGAGAAAAGGGATTCAAAACTGTCGAGCTACGACTCATAGGTCCATCGCTTATTGGTAAGACAAAGCCTATCTGTCTATGTTGTAGTATATCCTGCTTATCCAAGAAAAATTCCTCTTTTTAACAGGTCTAGGTTTCGTATGCTGCATGCTAAGAATATTGTTCTGCATATGCCCTTCGCATTGCATAGCAAACAGCAAAGGCGTCCGAAAGAAAAATGGTAACAAAGTCGATGCGGACCACACTACCTCCTTGCTTAGAGGCGAAATAAAACGAGTTTCCATTGCACGAGCTCCGGGACAACAAGTATGTCTAATAATGCTACGGTTATTTACAATCTTCGGTGTTCCGCGTTTCACTTTTCCCCCCAAATCATTTTGTCACTATAACGTGAATAAAGTGTTCAAGTTGTATCAATTTGCATCAAAAGATATCTTAAATGAGATCCAAAAAGTATTTTACCACAAACAATTAACATGAGCTTTTTGTTTGCTTGATAATTAAAATTGATTTGCAGGGAAAAGTGAAAGTTAAAACCAGAATGTACCCGCCTCTGTTACTGCACTTGCAAAGACACCAGAAGTGAAAATCGGCCGATATATACTATATATGAGAGCTTTAGCTAAATTTGGACAGATTTCCGGATAAGAATTGCGCCTCTAGAGGCTTAAGAAGTCAAGATCCCAGATAGGTTTATGAGAATTGCGCCCTCTAGTGGCTCAAGAAGTCAAGATCCCAGATCGGTTTATATGACAGCTATATCAGGTTATGAACCGATTTAAACAATACTTAGCACAGTTATTGGAAGTGATACCAAAACACAACGTGCAAATTTTCAGAATTGCGCCCTCTAGATGCTCAAGAAGTCAATCGGTTTATATGGCAGCTATATAAAAACCTGTACCGATTCGGCCCATTTATAATCCCAACCTACATTACTATGATATATTTGTGCAAAATTTCAAACGTCTAGCTTTACTTATTCGAACGTTAGCGTGCTTTCGACAGACGGACGGACGGACATGGCTAAGATATATTTGTGCAAAATTTCAGGCGTCTAGCTTTACTTCTTCGAACGTTGGCGTGCTTTCGAAAGACGGACGGACATGACTAGATCGGCTTAAAATGTCATGACGATCTAGAATATATATACTTTATGGGGTCTTAGACGCATATTTCGAGGTGTTATAAACGAAATGACGACATTAGCACACCCCATCCTGTGGTGGAGGGTATAAAAATAAAATTAAAAAAAAGTAACTTCTTCGAACGTTAGCGTGCTTTCGAAAGACGGACGGACATGGCTAGATCGACTTAAAATGTCATGACGATCAAGAATATATATACTTTATGGGGTCTTAGACGCATATTTCGAGGTGTTACAAACGGAATGACGACATAAGCACTCCCCATCCTATGGTGGAGGGTATAAAAATAAAATTAAAATTTTAAACTGATTATAAGAATACCATATTAACTTTGTGCAAATTTTCAACCAAATCGGATAAGAATTGCGCCCTCTAGATGCTCAAAAAGTCAATCGGTTTATATGGCAGCTATATAAAAACCTGGACCGATTCGGTTCATTTATAATCCCAACCTACATTACTATGATATATTTGTGCAAAATTTCAAGCGTCTAGCTTTACTTATTCGAAAGTTAGCGTGCTTTCGACAGACGGACGGACATGGCTAGATCGACTAAAAATGTCATGATGATCATGAATATATATACTTTATGGGGTCTTAGACGCATATTTCGAGGTGTTACAAACGGAATGACGACATTGTCAAACCCCATCCTATGGTGGAGGGTATAAAAATAAAATTAAAATTTTAAACTGATTATAAGAATACCATATTGACTTTGTGGCAATAACTACATAAATGTTTTCGGTCACAATCAATTGTCAATTGGGTTTCTACAGCGAGGATTTTTACAAGTAAAAAAAATCGCTCGGCTAAAGGAATGTTTATATACTGGCTCTGGTTCTCATTATAATGGGAATTTTATCCAGATCATAGAAATTCTTCGTGCAATCTACACCCACATTGTAGTTTAAAAATCTGTCGTAACGGGTTTCGCTCGTTTAGGGTCGATTATTTTTTTTTTTTCTGAATAACTTCGTAGCTTGAGATCTTGCATAAACGCATGAGTTACCATATTCCATTCTCGAGCAGTTCTCGTCAAATTATCAGTCGAAGTGAAGTATTTGTTCGTCCAACCTGCATGGTTCTCATTATAATGGGAATTTTATCCATATCATAGAAATTCTTCGTGCAATCTACACCCACATTGAAGTTTAAAAATCTGTCGTAACGGGTTTCGCTTGTTTAGGCTCGATAATTTTTTTTTTCTGAATAACATCGTAGCTTGAGATCTTGCATCGTAGCTTGAGATCTTGCATCGTAGCTTGAGATCTTGCATCGTAGCTTGAGATCTTGCAACCTGCATAATAATGCTTCTGCCCAAAAAATTCTTCTATTCCATTCTTGAAAAAATTCATATGCATTTGTAGCGTGAAGAAATGATCATTAATTGTATCGGTTTCCAAAGACAATGTTTATGAGCCTTTTTAAGAAAATACCTGCCTAATATGCTTATCCACCTCTTCAAACCAGCCCAATAATTAAGCAGCCTACGAGTGCGTGTATCTGCGTACACTCTTAAAAATTCTCCACTTTGACAAAAGAGTAAGGGGTGTGGTCGGTTTATCACGTGGAACTAATGCAACGTCTCATCATCCTCCCCGCATGTCCTACACATGCTATCACTTGCCGCACCGAATTTACATAAGTGAGCTCGTAGTCCTATGTGTCCTGTTATGATACCAATAGCTATACTGACCTCCTTCTTGCTTCCTTTTAGTAGTAGCCTCGTCTTCTCACGATCTGGATTCCCCCATAGGATTTTCGCCGTCCTACCGACCGTTTCGCTGTTCCACAATGTTGCATGCGCATTCGTCGCCCACTCCCTTAACTCGGACTGCGTCGGTAAAGATGTTCATACTCGACGTCATCGCGTTAGCACCACACCACTTCACGCATACCGTGATCGCCCGGACCTGCAGGACCGTATTATGGTCAGGTAGTCTAAAAACAGATCTCAGTCCCTGGGTTCTCAATGTAAACCCCTCCTCAAGCTTAAGTATCAAAGTATTTCGCAAAACCAGTCTCTCTTCTGTCCGTATTACTATATCGTCTCTATATAATAACGTTCTAATATTCAGTCCCTCTAAAATTAGACCCCCTTCCTGCCAGCCATGGAGATCATTTAAATAAAGAGTTGCGGAGATAATAGACATCCTTAGCCTCACGCCTGACTACGTACGTGAAGTATTCTGATAAATCATTGCCAGTCCACACAACAGTTTTTGTATTTACACCCTACACCACTACTGTGGTACAGGGTAAGTGAATTTGTTTGTAACACCCATAAGAAAGAGCAATAGATCCATTAATAAGTACACCGATCGACTCAGAATCACTTTCTGGTTCGTTTTAGCTATGTCCGTCTGTCCATGTTAATTTGTGTACAAAATACAGGTCACAATTTCCATCTGATCGTCTTCAAATCTGGCACAAGCAATTTCTTGAGCATAGAGACGAAGCCTATTGAAATTGGTAAAAATCGGTTCATATTTGGAAATAGCTCCCATATATATGTTCGTCCGATTTGCACTAAAATTGCAATTACATCGTCATGTGTAAACCGATTCCCAAGAAATCGGCTCTATGAAATTCTTCGGCATTATTGGAAAATTTCATAGAAATCTGCTCAGATTTGTATATAGCTTCTATATAAACGCACGTCCGATTTGGACTAAAATTAGAAGTATATCGTCATTTATCACGAAATTTTGCGGTAGGGATCCCTTTATAAGTCTGGACATTTTTGGTGAATTCATAGAAATCGGCTCAGTTTTAGATGTAGCTCCCATATATATGTTCGTCTGATTTGGACTAGTATTGCAATAAATTGGTCATTTGTTAACCGATTCACACGAAAATTGGCATAAAGGATTCCCATATGACTCCCGGTATTGCTATCGAATTTAATAGAAATCGGTTCAGATTTAGATATAATAGCTCCCATATTTACATATTATCGTCCGATTTTGAATAATTCTCAATTATTCAGTAATTTGTAAACCGATCTTGACAAAATTTGGCACGAAGGTTTCTCTTATAACTCTTCTAATGACTGATGAATTTCATGGACATTTGTTCAGTATTAGGTATAGCTCCCATATATATGCGTCTCCAAATTTTCACTTTGAAAGCCTTTGCTAACCTATTTTCAATCGATCTTCTCAAAAATTTGCACAACGATTTACATATCAAATTTAAGCAAATTTTAAATTCAACGACTTACCCTGCATATCCAAAGTGGTGTAGGATATCAAAAGGTTGGCTTCGCCCGACTTTAGCCCATCTTACTTGTTTAGTATACGATTTTTATCACATTCAACATTTTGGTTGACATTCCTGCAGTGTGCAGTTAATATATCAAAATGTTTCGAAGGCCGTGTATACCTCACACCTTTTTCTTTTCTGCCAATTTCATTTGAACTATAGATGACAGATTGAATATATCATTCACTGTTGAATAGCCTCCTCTGAATCCAGCTAGATACAAGTTTGACCTTTTCGTAATCCTTGCATTTAAGACTCCCATCAATACCTTTACCATTGTGTTCAAAAACGATATTCCCCTGTATATGCCTGGTGTCTCAGTATTTCTGTTTTTGCGTATTGGGAATATAACCGTTTCGTTTAGACTATAATCTACTTCCCCTGTATTAAATACTTTATTATATATTCTGGGAGGCCACCGTAGCGCAGTGGTTAGCATGTTAGGTTAGCCTATGACGCTGAACGCCTGGCTTCGAATCCTAGCGAGACCATCAGAAAAAAATTTCAGCTGTGGTTTTCCCCTCCCAATGCTGGCAACATTTGTGAGGTACTATGTCATGTAAAACTTCTCTCGAAAGAGGTGTCGATTCTAAAAAGGAGGCCCGTTATCATTGAGCCTAAACTTGAATCGGACTGCACTCATTGATATGTGAGAAGTTTGCTCTTGTTCCTTAGTGGAATGTTCATGGAATTCGTTCGATGCATTCTTGTAGAATTCATAAGGCACCCTATTTGTCCCTGAGACTTTGTTATATTTTGTGTTTTTAAGATGCTACGTATTTCCGCTTTATCAACATCTCGGTCCAAATCTTGATCGCTTTGGTGAAATATAGCCTACTGAATATCAGTTGCAATAAGTGGACAATATGCAATGAATTGCCTAAAATGATGACATTTGATTTTCGTCCACACGGTGTAATGACAATATTCGTTTGTATTGTGAACCAGACATATAGGGAATAGGGTGGGGGAAGTTTAAGTTATTTTTGCAAAACAAAAATCATGTTTTGTTGCTGTGCGATTAATGGTATGTTCTTTTGTAAAATTTTTGGAACTTTTTGCATTCCCTAGTCAAGATATCCCGGCACTCACAAGAGGTCCAATAGCAAAATGCTTAACGAAGGCATGGAAGCCTTACGCCAGATTGCCACAACATCGCTCTTTATGCAGAACGAACAAAAGCCAGCGACAAATCGCATTGTTCCCATTATAAAGGAGCCCGAAGCGGCAGCAGGTAAGTGGGACAGAATATTCGACTCGTAGAGAAGTACGATTTGAATTGACTAACGCATTCTTTCAGAAAAAAGTGAGATGGGTGAGAAGGCAAGCCTAAACGCAGCATCAAATCGCGATGCAAGTGTTCCGGAAAAATTTACCAATACCTATGAGATCGAGCGAACAGGGACGAGTACTGCCGTTTACACATCTGCCCCCACCAATCCTGAGGATAGTAAAGCGTATCCTGTGCCTGCGATTAGCGGTTTCAATAACAAATTGTCGCGCCAGCGTGTTTCAGTGCAACAACAAAATCTAGCCGTTTCCCAATTAATTGGTGGACAAGAATCAGTGTCCTCCTATGATGAAGCTTGTGGTCAGCAAATGGAAACATCCTTAATATTTGTAAGAAATCCGAATTTGGACAAAGAAATGCGCCCGCCTTCGAATGCTGCACCAACAACATCGAGTAGGATGAATATAAATGATAGCAGCCTGGTGGCATCAACACATCTTTCGCCGCCCGAGGCGAGTTCTATACCAACAGTGCATGCGCCCAATTCATTAGCTGCTGCAAGGCAGACAGGCAACAGTGTTAATGCGCCTAGTACAGCGAGTACATATGCCGCTGCATTAGCGGCGTCTATGTCGTCTCGTGGAAATTCCGATCGAACGGAGAATCTCATACGAGGACCCCTAGCGATGCCGTTGTCAATGTTAACCGCATCGACATCATCGTATGCCTTACCATCTTCAGCTCCCACAACATGCCTGACTAGGTCAATCACGTCAAGTCCGCTTCCAGCACAACCATCTACAGCGCCCTCTCTCATGTCTACAACAGAAATTTCGTCATCGCTCAACCCACAGGCCATACCCGGCCAAGTAATCGATGATTTGCCAATTGGAACCACAGTGCCGAGCTCTCATAGCAGTAATTGTGAGCAGCCTCCATGTACAACAAATCTGAAATTTCCCGCATCCTCAATGTTATCTTCCACATATTCGGCCAGTTCGTCAACGCTTTCGCCTAATAGTCTGGTAGGTTCTACTTCGTTCACCGTTCCTTCACTGTCTACCCCGATAAGCAAATACGAACCAGAACTCCTTTTGAGTCCTGCCAAACTTGGTCAATGAACTGTTCTAACTCTGATCGTCATGCCATCTCAAAACTCCTATGTATTTCGCCTACATACACACCCACATGCATATAAACCCATGAAACGCACTGAAGATAGATGTCGCTCTAGGTAAACAAGCAAATCCATCAAAGTTTTAGACAAATTAACCAATTCTATCAGCGGATATGCTATTGCTACTCGACGCCATTCGATCTCTGAACTCTGCATTAAACATTTGTGGATGCTAAAAGCTTTCAATGTATAGATAACAATATTTTTTCAAATTATTTCTAGGATGTTCTCGACTCCTTCGGTCATATAATGTTGCACGCGTAACGAACACCGATGATCAAAAGTGTTCAAAAACTTACTTGTTCACTAGGATATGCTTCCGGCTTTGCCAAATGACAGAGTTATAACCTCAAAGCAACAATAAGAAAACGCGATAGAACAAGTTTTTTAATTGCATTCCGCCGGGAGGTCGTCCAAGATAGTGAATTTTTTATCTAGGCTGTTACTATACATACTATATGAATAAATTTATATATATATATATATACTATACATATATACATGTGTATGTCGAGTATAAACTAATTTAGAATAGTCAAAATTAATGAATGAACCGTTCATAACATTTAGTATAAGAGTTAAGTGATTAACCAAACGCATGAAGCGACACAACTGATTCGGTTACTAGGTAGATAGTCCAATAGTCCAATTTATCCTCATTACCTTGCGTCACTTACCTATATCTCTCGCCGCCGCCGCCTCGCCCCCGCCACCCAGCGTTGTGCGTTTGCTTTATCTGAATGTTTGCAGTCGCATTTTAATTTGGCTGTCCATTGCCGTAGGTCAAGGTCCCATCTCATGTCGCCCAACTTTGATATCCATCATTATCATCATCATCATCATCATCATCATCATCATGATACATCCCGTCATTTCGCGCGCTATCACAATCAGAACACAAACATTCACCCAACCACCATCGACACACTCACTTATTTAGGCTAGTTTGTAAGTAAAAGTAAAGGAACACCCAAAACCATACCAAACAATCCAAACCAATTACTCCTACCATGCAACAGACTACAGACTACAAAGGTATCTATCATACGACTATTGTTGCTTTCAAATGTATCTAACTATGATGTATGTATGTATGTATTATATATGTTTAGAGAATATATGTAAACTGTTATTTACGCATACAAACATACAGTACGCCCACAACGTGTGCTAGTCAACTTGTTCATGCCAAACCGGACAAAGTATTCACTGGCCTACAGGCACATCAGACGATCGGTTTATTTTATAATGTAGTGAGTGGCGACCAATAGTTACCCATAATGAATTCACATCAACTCATAGCCAAGGAAATTCAAAATTTGCAAATACATACGTATATATAATTGATTTCATACATAAAAAACACTCCTTTTACATTTTTTTTAATTTGCTTGATTTGTTTGGTTAATCGATCGGTTTGATCCCTTAGATGTTGCCCAGACCAAAAGGAGGGATCTTAGTTAACTCATTTAGAGTACGTAAAGATTCTAGATTCGCATATGTTGTACCAAATACCTGCACCAGAAATTTAAATCTTATCCAAATGTTAAATTACGTATGTACGTGTGAAGCTTGTGCAACTTTTTTCTTCGAACGCATTGTATGTTATTACTGCTTCATCGGTATATTATATCGGTATTTATACCCTACACCACTGCTGTGGTACAGGGTATTATAACTTAGTGAATTTGTTTGTAACACCCAGAAGAAGTACACCGATCTACTCAGAATCACTTTCTGATTCGATTAAGCAATGTCCGCTTGTCTGTCCATGTTAATTTGTGTGCAAACTACAGGTCGCAATTTTCATACGATCGAAATTTGGTACAGGCATGATTTTCGGCCTAGAGACGAAGCCTATTGAAATTTTAAAAATTCGGTGCAGATTTAGATATAGTTCCCGTATATATGTTCGTCCGATTTGCAGTAATACAGCAATTAAATAGTCATTTGGTTACCGATTGTCTCGAAATTTGGCAGGAATCTGGACTCTTGGCTCATGACATTACAGTTGAATTTTATAGAAATCGGTTCAGATTTATATATATATTTCCCCGATTTTCAATCCTAGAGCCACTGCAAGCGCATTTATTCACCAATCTTCCCAAAATTCTGTACAACGCCCTCCTCGACGACTTCCTCAATATCCTTTATGATAATTCTCAACCGCTTCCCACTTCCAATTATCCGCACTAGACGATCGATGAATCGTTTCGTTTGTATTTCGTATCTGGTCATATCTGATTGTGGTGCACAAAACCGACATGTACAAAGTGCCTTATTGCTTCCCTTAAAATTGACATTGAAATTTGGAGATACTATGTTGTATTCGTGAAGAAATTTCAAATTTAGCTTAAAACATTCTTAGTGGAGTTAAAGGGAATCTGTGCCAAATTTCAAGCCATGCATGTATTCCCACGAATTGTTTGAATCCTTAAGCTCCAAAGACCATTGGGAGAGTTGCCAGTGAGCGTTTGCAAATCGAGTACGAGATTAGTTTCACGCTTTAGGGACGATAGAAAAAAAACCCTGTTTTTCTCCTTTTAGTACAGAGCAGCACTGATTTGGCATGAAAAAGCCTGTGTACTTATACGTGTACGTATGTATGTTTTATTATTTCCCTTGTGTTCACTTTTGTTATATCCGCCGTTGCATACTCCGTATTCTTGTAGTTATAGCAATCTACCATTATTATAAATATTTACTATAACAAATTGTTTTATTATTAATTACAATTGCAGCATACTTCATATTTATCTATGTATAACATGTCCGAGACATATACTATAACAAAAATGTAAATGTATTAAAACAAATGGAAAATCTTGTTTGTTTGTTTCTCTTTAATTCATCAGGCAAATGTCGAAAAGGTAAATTCTGTCGAAAATGAAAATAAAACGCACCTTCTTACTTTATGGCTGATTAAAACAGGTTGCAAATGGAAAAATATCAAAGTTATTCAAATATTTTGAAAACTAGGTACATACATACATAGTTTTTTCCCGGCAAGGGATAACTATCAGGCCCACACAGGCTGGAACTATGTGCTCCGATCGGTGTGGTGTTATTCGTTGTCACGAAAAGCTGAGCTGTTGGGCTATCGGGCACGTCCACAGAATGTGGATAACGGAATGCCCCAAACGGAATGGCCGCAACAGCAGTCGAGTCTCAGTGAGAGGACGGGCGGCACAGGCTATTACATAAAAACTGAATCCTTTAAATAACCAATGACCATCATGATCGCCACCTTACTTTAATTGGCTATGACAGAACATTTGTTCCACTAGACGAACGTAGAATAGCGTTCCAAGCGCCTCGATCTTCTGCGCTCATTCTAAAATCTCTGACACCAAGTTTCGAGGTGTCTCCCACCACTTGATCTTTCCATCGGGCTTTTGGTCTTCCCGGTTTGCGTGTACCACCGTGTTTGCCTTCAAAATACTTCTTTGCTAGAGCTTCTTCGTGCATTCTGATAGACTGCCTCCTTGTCTGAAACCTCGTTTAGTATTGAATGGTTCAGAGAGATTCTTTCCTATTCTTACTGACGAACGCGTATCAGTGAGTGCCATCCTGGAGAGTCTTACTAATTTTGCAGGGATAAGGGGTATCGAAAGCGGCTTTGTAGTCAATAAAGAGATTGTAGGTGTTGATTTGTCCTTCTCGGGTCTTTTCCAGGATTTGGCGCAGTGTGAATATCTGGTCCAGAGTGGATTTACCAGGCCTAAAGCCGCCTTGATAGGGCCCAATTATCTCATTGACTTTTGGTTTTAATCTTTCACACAATACGCATGAGATTATCTTGTATGCGATGGGGAGGAGACTTATTCCTCTGTAGTTGGCACATTTCGTCTTTTCTCCTTTCTTGTGTGCGGGACATAGTAAGCTGAGGTTTCAATCATCGGGTATGCGTTCTCCTAGACAGATTGCGCAGATAAGCTGATGCATACGCCTTATCAGCGTGTCGCCTCCGGCCTAAATTGGTTCAGCGAGTACCCGTCGGCTCCTGCTGCCTTATTGTTCTTTAGTCGGGTGACTCCTACCGATTTACAGATTTACGCAATCTTCAACTTGTATTTGGTGCGCCCAAAGAAAGCTGGTTCCGTAAAAAGTTGAGAAAGCTGCACAGTGATGTGAGTCGGGTGCAGCGTATTTGGTGAATAATTTTGGAATGGCTCAACAACTTAAGTTAGACAGGATATAAACGAAAAAAAATGTTTAACTTTTAAGGACCCGGTAGCTAAGTTGGTAGCGTGTTCGGATTACCAGTTCGATTCCCACCAGGACCTGGTTTGTCGCTATTGTGGTACCACAATGGATTAAAAATGTCTTAATGAGTCTGTTAGGAAATAGTGTATCGGTATCATCATGATAGCCATCGTCTATTGGATTGTCATGCATACAACAGACTACATGTTCTATAAAGGTAGAGTTTTGTAATACGGCAGTCTCACTTAGACCCAAGGTCTCTGGTGAGAATCCAACCCACGACCATCGCACTGGTAATCCAAAACCTAATCAGACTCATTTAGACATTTTGTTTCATTCTAATAACTGTATTGACTATTTTTAAGCTTAACCTAAAGGCCGGAAAGCTTATTGGTATCAGCATGATAGCTCCTGGCACGGTATAACTATGAGCACCTCACATGCTGGAAGTTTAAACCCCGATCTGTGTGGTTTTCATAAATTATCATGAAAATCTTAGCTGCGAGCTACCGGGTGCATCCACTGGTTGCGGATAGTGAGATTGTCCTTACGGAGTAGCTGCAATTGCAGTCGTGGACAATCGGCGGTATCGAACTGAGAGTCTCAGTGAGAGGCCGGGCGGAACCGCTTCTTGCCGTATTAGAACAAAACAAAAAAAAAAATTCCGCGCAAAATTTCAGTCAAATCCTTAAATAACACTCCCTGCTAAACATTTGCTAAATAAGACAAAAACTGCGGCTTCTAGAGGTTTAAGAAGTCAAATCGGGAGATCAGTTTATATGGGAGATATACCCAAATCTGAACCCAAAAGGTGCATTTGCAGTCCCCAACGACCGACATCAAGGTCTCTATACAAAATTTTAAACGTATATCTTTATTCGTTCGACCCCTATCGTCATTTCCAACATCTATGGTTGTGGTTATAAAAATATAAATAAATAAACATAAAATATTTACTTCAATAAATAAATTAATTCAAAATTGGTCTGGGCAGAACAATCTGTGCTTCCTAGGATTAAACAACCTATGGCCGTAATGTTCCCGCGGCAATCTAGATCTGGCAAACTAACGATAATCGCAACATTCGATATTTTCGATAGCTTTAATAATAAATATCGATAGTATTGATACTATCGTTAATTTCCCATCACCTTTATTACAAACGGAAACGAGAAGATAAAATCAACAGACCGATTTATATAAAGGGTGATTTTTTTGAGGTTAGGATTTTCATGCATTAGTATTTGAAAGATCACGTGGGATTTCAGACATGGTGTCAAAGAGAAAGATGCTCAGTATGCTTTGACATTTCATCATGAATAGACTTACTAACGAGCAACGCTTGCAAATCATTGAATTTTATTACCAAAATCAGTGTTCGGTTCGAAATGTGTTCAAATTTTGACAAATTTTGTTCAGCGATGAGGCTCATTTCTGGTTGAATGGCTACGTAAATAAGCAAAATTGCCGCATTTGGAGTGAAGAGCAACCAGAAGCCGTTCAAGAACTGCCCATGCATCCCGAAAAATGCACTGTTTGGTGTGGTTTGTACGCTGGTGGAATCATTGGACCGTATTTTTTCAAAGATGCTCTTGGACGCAACGTTACGGTGAATGAACACATTTCGAACCGAACACTGATTTTGGTAATAAAATTCAATGATTTGCAAGCGTTGCTCGTTAGTAAGTCTATTCATGATGAAATGTCAAAGCATACTGAGCATCTTTCTCTTTGACACCATGTCTGAAATCCCACGTGATCTGTCAAACACTAATGCATGAAAATCCTAACCTCAAAAAAATCACCCTTTAGAAACAATATCAATGCACAGACCACATAAAACCAAGGTTAATAAAGTCAGTTGGAAGTTTTGAGTGAAGTCATCGATATTTTGCATGGTCTACTTTGAACCGGAACGATCTTGCTCTCCTAAAGAAGGTAGACGACGATCGCCACCTCCACTTATAGACATGTGGCTACAACAACAAGAACAACAGAATGTTGCGATAGTTTTAAGGAATGCCATGCATACAAAAGACTACATGTTTCATAAAGGCAGAGTTTTGAAATCCGACAGTCTCACTTAGACCAAAGCTTCAGGGTTGATTCCAACCCAAGACCATTGCACAAGTAATCCAAATTGCTACCGTCTACCTGAGAGGCACAGTATTCAATCAGATTCATTACATACTTCAGCGCGTTCTTTCCTTACTTTACTTTACTTTAATTGGCTATGACAGAATATTTCTTCCACTAGCCGAACGTAGAATGGCGTTCCAAGCGTCTCCATCTTCTCCGCTCATTCTAAAATCTCTGACACAAAGTTTCGAGGTGTCTCCCACAACTTGATCTTACCATCGGGCTTTTGGTCTTCCCGGTTTGCGTGTACCACCGTGTTTGCCTTCAAAAGACTTCTTTGCTGGAGCTTCTTCATCCATTCTGACAACATGACCTAGCCAACGCAGCCGTTGTATTTTGATGCGTGTAACTATGCTATCGTCGTCATACAGCTCGTGCTTCATACGTCGCCTATATTCTCCGTTAACGCAAACGAAGAATCTTTCTCTCAAATACTCCAAGCACTGCCTCATCTGCTTTCACAAGTACCCATGCTTCAGAACCATATAACAGCACGGGTAGTATCAGTGTCTTGTAAAGTGTAGTCTTCGTCCGTCGAGAGGTGGCCTTGTTTTTAAACTGCTTACTTAGTCCAAAGTAGCATCTGTTTGCCAGTATTGTTCTTCGCTTTATCTCAAAACTGGTGTCATTCGTTTCGATTACGGCGGTGCCGAGGTAGATAAAGTTACTGACTATCTCAAAGTTGTGTTTCCCAACTTTCTCCATTTTCTTTATCTGCTCGGTTCTACAAGGCTTTTTGGGAGTGGAAACCATCCATTTCGTCTTATCTCCATTTACTGCCAGACCCATTTTCACTGACTCTCTTTCGATTCTTTCAAAGGCTGCAGTTACTACTTCCGGTGACCGACCTATGATATCGATATCGTCGGCATAGGAGAGTAGCATGTGCTCTCTTGTGATTAGTGTGCCATATCTATTCACTTCTGCATCTCGTATAATCTTCTCCAGCAGGATATTAAAGAGATCACACGAGAGGCTGTCTCCTTGTCTGTAACCTCATTTGGTATTAAATGGTTCGGAGAGATTCTTTCCTATTCTTACTGAGGAACGCGTATCAGAATTCTTTCCTTATACTCGACATTCAAATTGTTAATTGCAATCTTTAATCCCATGACAGCCGGTTTAAGTACCGGATTGACCCGCTGAGATCCTTTATCGGCAAGGGTTTTCGCCTCAATGTATAACACTGCTACAACAACAACAAATTGTTACTTGCAATCCGTGGCAAAACAATTAAAGGTGGTCTCATTTGTACAACAGCCACAAATCATATGGTGCAATCTGCCATCATGTCTTCAAGCTAATCGTACTTTTGCCAACACACGCAAAGAAATTTGTGTGCGTATATGTATACGTGTGCTTACATGAGCAGAGAATATGCGAGAAAGAAGATAACAACAAAGAGAATGCAAACAAAAATCTGTCACCTTAATACCGTCAAACCTGGCCAGCTGTTAACGCCTGTTCGCGTGAGTCCACCTTTTAAATCCGCCTTGCTTGCAACCTTTAATATAGGTCGTCTGTTCTAGCCAGCGAGACCATCAGAAAAAATTTTCAACGGTGGTTTTCCCCTCCTAATGCTGGCAACATTTGTGAGGTACTATGCCATGTAAAACATTTCTCGAAAGAGGTGTCACACTTCGGCACGCCGTTCGGACTCGGCTATAAAAAGGAGGCCCCTTATCATTGAGCTTAAAACTTGAATCGGACTGCACTCATTGATATGTGAGAAGTTTCCCCTGTTCCTTAGTGGAATGTTCATGGGCAAAATTTGCAATTTCACAGAAAAAAGTCGTGCTTCGCCTTTCACCTTTGGATTTTAAATTTTTTTTTCTGAAAGCTTATGAAGGGTCGGGGGAGGATGTGCCATTTAAAAATTTCAATTAAGGCCAAACTACCTCAAAAAGACAATCCATTGGCAGCCGGTTGCACGTACCGCATTGACTCGATGAAGTACTTCATCGGCAAGGGCTGCCGCCTCAATGTACAACACACTGCTGCAACAACAACAACAGAACAAACAAACAATAACACTGACGTTACCCCAGCGATCGGGCCGAAGAAGCTTGCGAAGGATCGCTACCCCTACATAATAGCATTTGGCTACAATAATAGCACTTTGGCTTATATATATAATTATTTGTTCCTTTATTGAAAATTTGTTTAATTAAATAAAGTAAAATTGTTTTAAATCTACCAGCTTTTCCTTTCGTTGCAGGTGTCGCAACGGTAATTTATTAGAATAGTCTTGGCTGAAATCGCGCCTTAGATTTCGCTTGTTGTTTATTTATTATTATTTATTTATTATTATTTATTTTTATTTCTATTTTGTAAAGTAATCGTGAAAAGAAAACGAACAAGAAAAATATATTTAAATTCAAGTAAAATATGTAACTACAGATACCATATTTCTTACCACCCAGCGAAACATTTTATTGAAAAATGTAGTTTAGTAAAGATTACTATCGGGTGTGTTCTGAAACTTAATTTAGCTTGTGAAACGAAAACTTTTCACTTTGAGTTGTTCGGCGGCCCTTTTCTCCCCTGAAAATGTGAGAAATTTTCACCATTTTTTTGCAGGGAATACAAACAAAATTGTTTTAATTTACGATGAAAAAATATATGTAAACACATATAAACACTTGATTACCAATAGTTGGTAGGTTTATTATTTGTTTCCGCTATATTTTTACAATTACATCACTTTATGTTCATTGGGCTCGTCTCGAAAGAACAACATTTGGATGTTGACTTTTGTTTAGTTTTAGGAATGGTGTTTAAACTGGCGATAATTATTTCTTACTTTTCTTTTTGTTATTTGAGAAAACGGTTAAAAGCAATGTTTGTTTACATTACAGTCTGCAAAGCATATGCAGAAAAAACATGTTTTGATTTTTCGAACGTGAATTCGAAAAATTGTTTTTCGCCGCTATCACAGAAAGGTAATTTTGGCAGCGGGAAAGTGAAAAGTGAAAGTAAGGTTAAATACAGAACACAATGCTACCAGTTTTAAAATGAATCCTTTTAAAATCTGCAAAGCATATGCAGAAAAACATATTTTGATTTTTTGAACGTGAATTCGAAAAATTGTTTTTCGCCGCTATCACAGAAAGGTAATTTTGGCAGCGGAAAAGTGAAAAGTTTTCGAAAAGTGAAAGTAAGGTTAAATACAGAACACAATGCTACCAGATTTAAAATTAATCCTTTTAAAATCAAGTAATAAAATATATATGCATATGATAGAAAAACTATAAAAGGTAACATCTCGTTTGAAAAATCGAAATACGAGAAATTAAAAAATAATAAAGTAAAAAGGAAAGTTTGTATTGGAGAAATATGTTTAAAGGCTAAATTAAATACGTATGCTTGCCGGTCTAACATCGCAAACTGAAAAATGTTGTGGGCTAATTTAATTATAAAAAGTTCACTTAAAGTACTACAGAATCCTGTGATATAATGTTGATACCTGAAACCTTGGTGTTCTCTTTAGGATTCAAAGTATCATCAAAACTTTGTAGGCGTAAAGGTGTTTTCGTCGCACGTATTGCAGTTTCTACCGACCGGGATCGTGCTTGAGAGCTATTTCTGATGCAACCCAACGGCGTGCGTTTCCCTTTTGGGGAATCAACATTTGTATTGGTCGCTTTCAAATGAGGAGTAGATGACAGGTTTTCACTGTCTTCGTAAATCCTCTGACAAAACACCCGTTTTTGTCTACGGCTAAGACTTTTGGCATTTGCCTTTTTGCCGTGTCTAACACGATCTAGTGGCCTATTCGTAGGCCTACGAGTAGCTTCTTTCTTTTCATCAGCAGGAACTTGAATTTCTGTAGCACTCAGCGAGACAATACTGTTGCTCTTATTACTTTCGTTCAGGTTTAGCGTTAAAGTTGATAAAATATTTTCGAGAATGAATTCCTCGCTTGCATCGTCATCATTGAAAATAATTGGTGTACGTTCGATACCTATAGAAGGCGAACGAGGATCAATTTTTTGATCACAGGTCGGAGACGTAGGTGTTATCGCACTCTGAACTGGTTGCGGCAATGATTTACTGCTCTCTGCCATTTCGATATCATCACAGTCACCAGCGGGCAGTACACTAAGAACATTATTACTAGCAAATAAATTGGCAAAAGTGTCATCCAGATTCAATGTTCTCTCGAGGGAGTCTTCAAAAATCAATGGAGTTCTGTTCAAATTGAGGCTGGGAGATCTCGGATCATTAATATTATACGTAAAACCTTTAAAGAATCGTTTACGCAGAACCTCCAAAGGGTTTTCAGAGTTTGATTTCAAGTCAGTCGCCACAAGCGGAATACTTTGAGGAACCTAAAAAAAAAACTTTTTTCGAATTTCAGCTAGAAAATTTAAGGGTATATTACTTGTATGGGTGTTCTACTGCAACCGCTGGGAGAGCGTGGGTCCATGCTGTCTATATCTATATCTTGTATTTTACTTGTTCTGGATCCCATTTAAAAATCGAATCGTCTTCGAGAGTCAGATGATTTAAATTATTTTTCGAGCCCTTCAAAATCCAGCCAACGAATGATGATTACCCGCTTCACATCTAGAGATTCAAAAGTCGATTAAAGTAGTCGATAAGTTTTGTGATTAAAAATTTTAATAATCGATTATATTTGCAGTTTTTTATTTTACTACTATAGTCCTGTTTTATTTTAGTACTATATAGTGGAATGCAGCGAAATTTGTGTGGAAATGACATCAATCAAGCAAAACAAGGTTGCCATTAAATCCGGATTTAAAGAGCAGTTTAAACAGTGTTTTATAAGGCGAGGTCATGCGAACAGCTGAGCAACTCTTTTCAAGAATTGTGTATGGATGTGTGTGATACGCACATTCATGTATACGCGTGTACGCTTGTGTATGTCACTTAAATCCGCAAAAGCGTATGTAAACGGACAGGACTTGTTTTTGGATTCAGTTAAATTCAGATCATAAAAATTACAATGTAAACGGGCTATTATTTTTAAATACCAAATAATTCCGATTTTATGGCTGAAAAATTGATAAAAGTACCAAAATATTATTATGGTTTTGTGTGATATGCACATTAATGTACGCTTGTGTATGCCACTTAAATCCACATAAGCGCAGTGTAAGGACAGGAATTGTTTTTGGATTCAGTTAAATTCAGATCATAAAAATTTCATATAAACGACCTATAAATGTCAAATGCTTGTGAACACAGTTGTGATTTTTCTTTTCTAAAATCTTAAAGAGTTTTTTTTTATCCGAAATTCCACACAAAAGCAACGAAAATGATGAAAATACAATTATAAAACATATTTTAAGAAGATCAATTCGCATGGCCTTATAAATGTAAAGCAATGTTTATTCTCAGGAACATCAAAAAAAGATGTTCTATTTTATCCGATATTCCACACACAAGCAACAAAACTGTGTTATAATGATGAAAATACAAATATGAAGCACATTTGAAGATGAGTTTTATTTTATTTATATAAATAATATATATAAATATATAAATAAATAAATAAATATTTTTTATATTTATTTTATTTTTATTCGTGAGATACCGGCCGAAATGTTGGAAAGAGTATGCCAAAGTTGAATTTAGTGGATGAACCATTTGAGGTGCAGTCACAGTCAACATTTCAAACATTAATTATATGAACCACACTATCGATACAAATAAAGATATCATGCATTTTTCTGAGTTGTATGTGTTCGTTTTTTATATAGCTCGTAAAAAGTCACCCTTTATTTGGGAAAGTCATTCAAAGAGCTTGTGCCATGCAATCCATGATGGAGGGTATATAAGATTCAGCGCAGTCGAATTTATAGCGCTTTTATTTGTTTACTCTCAAATAAGTTTCATTTGAGTGCAATATTGTCATTATTGGTACATATATCCCAGACATATTAACCTCTATTAGTGAACCCTAATTGAAGCATTTATTCGTGAGATACCGGCCGAAATGTTGTAAAGAGTATGTCAAAGTTGGATTTAGTGGATGAACCATTTGAGGTGCAGTCACAGTCAACATTTGCATGAAATAATCTTCAAACATTAATTATATGGACCACACTATCGATACAAATAAAGATTTCATGCATTTTTCTGAATTTTATGTGTTCGTTTTTATATAGCTCGTAAAAAGTCACCCTTTATTTGGAAAAGTCATTCAAAGAGCTTGCGCCATGCAATCCATGGTGGAGGGTATATAAGATTCAGTGCAGTCGAATTTATAGCGCTTTTACTAGTTTACTCTCAAATAACTTTCATTTGAGTGCCATATTGTCATTATTGGTACATATATCCCAGACATATTAATTTACAGGTAGTGTCAGTTGCCCAACAACAAAATATTGAGTGCACTATCTGTCAAAATCAGTGATTAGTGTAACCAAGTTATATTTATTTCCTGGTAGTGGCAGTTGCCCTACAACAAAATATTGAGTGCACTATCTGTCAAAATCAGTTATTAGTGCAACTCTTATTTTGTGTATATAACTAGTTCGCGCCATTTTTCATTGTTTGTGTGGCATGGTTCTTAACTATAATATACACACACAACCAAAACTCGTTGAAAGATAGTGCACTTCGCGAAAAAAAATTGTACTCAGCTGTTTACATTACACTACCCGATAATTACGTTATGAGTGTAATCCGGATTTAGTGTACGTATATTATGTATGAGCCATTTTTTGTTGTTTGTGTGTGTTATGGTTCTTAACTATATTACTCACACACAACCAAAACTTGTTGACAGATAGTGCACTCGCGAGAAAAAATTGTACCCAGCTGTTTACAGTACACTACCTGGTAATTATTTCATGCATATATCCATCTGATGGGTTTTGAGGATGGGAACCCCAGACAACCCACCCGAACAATGGTTACAAATATGTTGTTTTCAGGAAATTATAAGAGTACATAGTATTTTCGCTTGAATCGCACCAATCTTCTCCGAGAACTGGCGTTTTTGATAATTGGAGCAAAAATTTAGGGGGTAGGATAGCCCCTCCGACATTTCGCTCTAAATATCTTTAATTTGAGTCCCATACTGGCATTATCGGTAAATGTGCACGGTTTGGCCCAGGATACACTAAGGTGAGGTCATGCTGAGTAACATTTTTTATTATTGTTTTCATTTTGCAGTAAATCTAAATTTCAAAGGCTTGATAACATAGCTGCGATTTTTTCTTAAATCTTCAAAATAGGTTCTATTTGATCCGATACTCCACACATAAGCAACAAAACAGTGTTATAAAGATGAAATTACAAATATACAACACATTTGATGAAGATAAGTTGTAAAACAAAGTTTATTTCTAAAACCACTCACACTTTTCAATTACGATGTTTGCCACTCAATCTAGTTTTGTTTGGGGGTAGAGTTTTATATTGGTCATGGCGAAACAATTAAAGGTGACAAATGAGACCACCTTTAACTGTTTCGCCATGCTCGAAATGGAGCGTATTAAAAAAGAATATCAAAAAACATTTTGTCTTTCCAATTTCTGTCAACAGTGTAGCATTTATCATCAATTGGCAAAAATCTTCCTAAAACTAAATCGATTTTAAAGTCGATTATTCGACTTATTTAGATAGTAAAAGTCGACTTAGACTTTTTCACACAAAAATTCGATTAAACGATTAGTCGAAAGTCGACTTTTTTTAGATCCCTAAACCGGACTCGATTTTATTCAAAGATGTTCAATAGGTATAGATGTGCCATCGCACAACACAATATAACTGTGTATGAACAATGAATGAGTTTTCAATGGATTGAGGACACTTTGCTTTTAAACTTTAAATTATTTTTACAGAACACTTTTTAACAATTATTTTTCTGCTGATTTTATGTTAACTTGTATTTTTGTTTAACATGTATTTTTCTACTGATTTAATGTTCACCCAATTTCATTTGCTCCTCTCTTATGGCTGGTACTATGTTCATTCGTATGATTACTTTATTGAAACACTACAACAATCTAAATGATAACATAATACTTTTAATCAAATTGTTTGAAATGTTATGGTTGAATGTCCTGCTGAATGAAATCAGCAAGTTTTTTTGCTTCAAAATCTATTTTATAAAAAATATAATTACGAAAAATTTTCGCAAAAAGTAAATATAGTGCCAGAGTTTAGGTGACAAAAAATTAAAAAATCTAATTTACAGAAAATAGAAAAGAAATAAACAAAGATACATACATATATTGGAAGCTACTACTGTCGAAACCCTATATACGTGCATTACGCCATAAACCCCGTTTACACTGCTCTTTAAATCCGGATTTAATGGCTCGATAATCTGTTTCCCTTCATAAAGTCAGCTGACGAGAGTCCTAAATCCGGATTTAATGAGCAGTGTAAACGGGGTTTTAGTTTCCAGCGCGGGAAGGGAAGGGATTAATAAACAAATTTTGTGAGCACACAAATTTGTTTGCGTGAAACATTGAAACCAATAAAACAAATTCGATGCATACAATGATTTCAAGAGTTGCCACTAAAAATTCTTTTTGCGATTTTTTCACCAATTTTTCTCCAGCGTTTCGCCAACTTTTTTATGGAGTTTGACAGCATTCCGCCCAAAAAGATGTGCAGAATACTCAGCTTAGATTGAAACAAAAGAAATCGTCAGATTTTTAATCGTTGTTCGTGGTTGCCATTTGTTCGAGGGAGTGAAAATTCATCTATATCAATCTATAGTCTATGATTTTATTGAAAACCAAAAAGTCGATTTGTACGCATGAAAAATCGATAATTCGATAATTCTTAAGTCGATTTATAGATCCCTATTGTGTTGTATCTTCGATTTGATGGTAAAAAAGGGAATTAAGAAATAAGTTTGCAAAAAACTAAGACTAAAAGACTAATTAAAATGTGTCGGCTGCAGGTGTTGTGTTAATTCAGTGAGAGAAAATAAATATTTTTTCGCTGGTTTTGAAAATCCTGCTCTAAAGAAAGTACACTTATTATTGTTTTGCTGTCGGAAAATTTCTCTCTATAATTTGCTAACTTATGGCGTCCGTTCAAGCGGACACGGAGCATTTGATTTTGCCTGGTTGTGCAAATGATCCGAACTTTGCGGTGATATGTGCTTTTCTTCAAAAATTCGGTGGGGACCTCGGGTTAGACTTGCCCAATTTCAAGCAACTACAGGAGTGGCTCACCAAGACAGACGAAGGTAATGGATATATAAGGTTCTGCGACATTCTTGGTAACCGAGTTTATGTTGAAAATTCTTTGAAAATATATAAATATATCTTTTCAGTTGCGCCTTCCCTAAAGGACATGCATATAAAGCTTATGCGAAAAACTCGAAGGACGGTGCACGAAAAGAGTTGGGAATCCGCTTTGAGTAAATTTTGCTTTTGCTATTCGGCTCATGATGCTTGGGAGATAGAGCGCTTTGGATACAAAAACGCAAGCATTAAAGTGAAGCTACGTGTATTACGGGTAATTACGAGAAAAATCCTTCATAGCATGAAGATATTTATACATACTGATTTTCAGGAGCTACTCGAAAGTCAATTTGAGAGAAACATGAAATTTCGGGCAAAAATTCTAAATCAAAGTGCGGACTCACTAAGAACACAACCAATTGGACGGGATCGTCTGGGCCATGCCTATTGGGTTACTCAGGACAATGACTGCAATCTGCGTATATATCAGGAGCATTTAGACGAAGAAATTTGGCAAGTGGTTGCAACGAATCGCGATGAGTTTGTGAATCTGATTGGACGGCTTCGCGGCAATGAAGTTGTTCTGCCATCCAATGACATCGGCATTGTGGACGAGGATACCAGTAGCAGCAATAGCTTAGGAACCTGCGATCAGAAGCAGATTACCCCTGCTGAAGAGAAGGATGGCGACGATGAGAAAAAGATACCAAAAATAAGTATTAGACTCATTACTGAAAAGAATTCAAAGGAAGGGGCCAAGGATGTGGGTAAAGGCGAGGAAGAACTTGCTGCCGAGGAAGATGCAAAATTGAATAAAAAAGTAGCCGGGGATCTTGAGCAATGTGACGAAGAGTTTGAAGAAATCGAAGAAGAATACGATGAAGAAACCGAAAATGATGATTCCAGGATAGAAAGTGAAAACATGAAAACGGTAGAGGTAAGTGATTAAAACTAAAATGGTTTTTGTTGTTAGAAGAAGGTAATACTTATAATGATCGTTATTCTTTCAGCCCTTGTTGATATCACAAAATAAAATAAAAAATAAGTTACCCGAGTCCGATGGTCACACTAATCTAAACCGAAAAAGGATGCTGGGCTCAAGTCTTGAGGAAAATCAAGAGGGAAGTCTTGTAAAGAAACCTAAACCAACATTGTTGGACTCTAAACGACCAAATAACATCGATTCATGCGAGAAGGATGGAGAAGAGGACGTCGATGGGAGTAGTGAAGGCGATGTCGAAGAAGAAGATATTGACTCGGCAGCCGCCGAAGAAGACGAGAATGAAGAAAAACAAATAGAGGATTTTGATGATGACGACGATGAAGAAATTGGCGAGGATATTGTAGGCAGAGAAATTTCTGATCCTGTTTTGCACGTGCAGGGCGAAGGATCGGGAAAAGATTGTGATGCGGGGAACATTTGGAGTAATGCTGATTTTGGCATCGAAGACGAAGATTTGCCATTAGTCAGTGGAGCAATAGAAGAAACAGTCATTTTGGTTCATGGAGAAGGATCAGGTTTCGACAATATGGTAGGCAATATAAAAACTGAGGAAGAACTGCCATTGAATTCAGACATGGTTGTGCCCGAGGAGAGAAAACAATTGTTAACATCGGAGGGCTCGTCTCCAAAACCATTAAAAACTTCGGGCACCAGCGAAGGGACCCCAAATGCGTCAAAGTCTAATACGCCTACAAACGTCACAGCTAGTGAAGAGAATTTAAAAAACTGTTCCCCGAAGGTGGAAACAAAAGTGGATAACTCCAAAGATAAATCGGAAAGAACTAGCGATTCTCCTGCCAAGAGTGAGGAAACCCAAGGTAATGGGGAAAGAGATCAAGTACCAAAAATTAAACTGAATTTGAGCAAAGCTGCTCATTCCATAAGCGTTGAAAAAGAAAAAGTTTTGGACTCTAATCGCAGTGCCCTTGTGGAGGAAAACGACGATATCTATGATGCTGCTGAGCGAAAAAAGGAAGATAAAGTCGGCGCATTTCCAAAGCAAATTAGAAAGAAAAATACTCCTAAACTTGAACCGATCATACAGAAGAACTGCGAAACAAAATCAAAGCCACTTGAAGCAGATGGCAGCATAGCCGTCTCGTCGATCACCACGGCTTGGAGTCGAAAACGTCGTCTCGAGGATTTTGCACACCAGCAAATAACAACTGCACGTCAACAATCAGAGAGTGAAATTGATGTAAATTCCGAGAACACAAATACTGAAGACCTTCATAATGAAAAGGATGTCGACATTGACGAGGGAGATGTTGGTGGTAAGCGCCCAAAAATGCGCCAAAAACAAAATAATGCAGAGCTGAGAAAGAAGGTGGAAGCTCAAAAGGCAGCCGCTAATGATGAAACCACTTCTTCTAGTGGTGGCGAAGAGAATGTGCAACGACGAAGGAAGCTGGTCTCCCCCAAAAAACATAATGAAAAACCTATAACGAAGACGGAACCCGAAGAAAATTTGTGCCCGGAAAATGCCCTCCCAAATAATACCAACGGTCAGCATAAAAAAGTGGATACAAATGTCTTACACAGCAGCACCACATCAACAAAACAAAAGCCTTCGCCCAGTAACCCATTGGGCAGTATAGCCAAACACAAGCCAACGTTGGACGAAATTATCGAAAAGAAATTGAAGCGAACACAGGAAACGAATAAAAGCGACAATATTGAAGCGAAAGAGGAGGTAGCTGTTAAGACTCAATATTCGCCTCCAAAAAAATCACCCGTTACCAAACCGTTGAAAAAAAATTTGCTCACTCAGATACGACAGGAGGAGAGTGATGCAGATGCGCGCACTCCTATAAAACAATCTGTTATCGAAGTTTGTCCACCTACGAGTAGCACTGCTGAAAAGTCGATTGCTTTCCCCGAACGTCACAGAAAAAGGCATAGCAGCGAAGAAGTGGATCATAACATTATTTCCGATGCACCAGAAGCAAAGAAGGAAGTTTTGTCTGAAGATATAAAGCAATACGAAGGTAAGTGTAAGACCGAAGCAACGATACCGGAATGTCAGAATATCGAAGATGTCACGGATGAAGTTAAAGAGAGTCCTAAATCGGAGTTGGGTGGGCGTCGTTCTGGGAGACGCGCAACACTTTCCACCGCACATCGTGAAATTCCTCAAATAAAACGAACTCGAGGATGTAAAAAAGACATTGAGGCATTGGCAGAGCCTAAAAAAGAATTCGAAAATACAAAAGATAAGGATGACATGAAATATTCAAAAATTGTGGTAAGTTACCCAGTTAAGCATTTTCTTTATTATAAAATTACATAATTGACATATTTTTAGGATGGAGCTCCAAGTTCATCCTCCATGATATCTGCAGAAATAAAAAATGAGGACAAATCTGAAAAGTCTGAAGCAAAATTGCAGGATACATCCGCCGATGCTAAGCAAGAGACTCCAACAAAAGTGACGATCAAAGGAAATCGCAAACAAAGGGATGTAGACACGACAAATATAATTGAGAGTACCGATTCCGAGACTCCCGTACGACAATCGAGACGCATAGCACAACAAAAGATCCGAGAGGAAGCGGAACGTAGAAAACTTGAAGAAATTGCACTGAGAACTATGAAACAGGAACTAAAAAAGAAGAAGAAGGCCGAGAAACAGTTGGATCCTACAGTAGTACCGCCACCATCGGAACCTTCTTCGGATTCCGCAGAGAGCGATGTAGAGATGAAGAAAAAGGTCCAAAAGAAAAAGTGCCCGGGCAAAAATGGCAGTTGGTCATCTGGTTCGGAAGAACAAGAAGACCCTGATGACGAAGAAGACGAAGAACCGCCTCATTACGATACTGACCCTGGGTCACCACTTTTCAAGTCGGACCACGAATTTTCACCTGAATCCGAAATTGAAGACGAGACACAAGTTGTACCAATGAAGAGAGCCCGCACTGTGAGAAAAGAAAATGCAACAGAAAGTGAGCTGATAGAAGAAGAGGAAGCTTGCCAAAAGTGCAACAAATCCGACCACCCGGAATGGATACTACTTTGCGACAAATGCGACAAGGGCTATCATTGTTCGTGTCTATCGCCAGTCCTCTTTTATATTCCGGAGGGAGACTGGTATTGTCCACCGTGTCAGCAGGAACAGTTAATTAAAGCTTTGGAAAGTCACCTTAACGAATTTGACAATATGGTTGAGCGCAGAAAAAAAGAACAGGAGGAAGAGCAACGCTTGGCGGAAGAAATAGCAATTGCAAAAGCAAAAGCTCAGCAGGAAGAGGAAGAGAACAAAAACAAAATGACTAAAAAAGGCAAGAAAAAAATCGGAAAAAATTCAGCTGACAATAGCGATGACACGAATAGTCAGACAAGCGACAACAATGACGACTCACAGGGGTCGAATTCGGGGGAGAGTGACGTTGAGCCAAAGAAACCTTCAGCCAATAACAAAGGAGGTAGATGCTTATCGAAGAATAAAAACAACGACAAGAGGAGTCGCAAAGAAAGAGGCTCAACACGCATCACTCGCGCTCGTAAGCATAGATCTAAATCCGAACCCAACAGTGACACCCCAAGTGGATCTAACTCCGACAGTGAATCGAAGAGTAGCTCATCATCATCTTCCTACTCCGACAGCGATAACGAACCTATCTACAAGTTGCGCAAGCGCAGGCAAATCAACGTAAGCTATAGGCTTAATGAGTATGACGATCTCATTAACTCTGCCCTTAAAAAGGAAATGGACGAAGTTGCGGGAGCGGGTAATCTGGGACGTGGAAAAGATATTTCGACAATTATAGAAGCGGATAAAGAGGAGAAGGCTCGCCAAAAGCAAATAGAGGACGGCGAAGCGATAGCAGATGACACTATTAAAAATGAAGTTACGCCGGAAAAAGAAAAATCTTCCAATGCACAACAGAAGGACAAGTGCGACAATGAAACAGACAGTGATGATGAGCCAATTAAAAAGGTAGTTCAGCCTAAAAGTAATCTCAAGAAGAAGCCTCGTAAACTCACAACTTTGGACATAAGCTCCGAAGATGATGATGGATCCGATGAAGATTTCAAGGGCTCATCAGTAGACTATGACGACGACGATACATCCGTGTCTGCAACCAGTAACAGTGACTCCAGTTTGGAGGTGTACAAACGTAAAGATAAATCCAAGAAAAAGCAAAGAAAGGCTGCGCGCCGAGCTTTCCGCGAACGTCGGAAGGACAGAAAATTTGTAGTTGACGAAAGCGATGACGACGAAGAAATACAGAAGCCGAAATCTAAGAAAAAGCGCAAAGACATTTCCGATTACACCGAAAGTGAAGTCGATGATGATGACCTCTCGGAGCTATCCGAAAACATAGACAGTGCCGATTTGTGCGACGACACAACAACAGATGAGTCCGATGGTGCTTGGAGGCCTAACAAACGAAAGAAATCAAAGAAAACAAATGCCTCCGCACCTCCTCCCAAAGCGTCCAAACCTAAACCACATTCTACCAACAAGTCCAAAAAGTTGGAGTATTCCGATGACGATATTAGCGAATCCGAGGATGATGACGACAATGACGAAATCGAAGGCGTGGGTGGTGGCAAACAACCCCGATCTCAACCACTCCAATGTAAGTAATTTTTGCTTTAAATCCTTATATGTATGTAGTTAATAGTAATTTTTCACCTTACTTTACAATTGCACAAATGACAGAATTGCTACAACCAAAAATAACACAAAACAAAGCAATATTGACATAATGATAAAAGGTATAGATTATAGACAAACTTTACTTTCATGCGACGACCAAAAACCGCAACATGTTTTGATGCGTGTTTCGTACTGCACAATTCATAGGTAATGGTCTGTTAGCTAGGTTATTTCAAAATGTCATAAAACCCAAAAAATAAAAAAGTTACGACCATTAATAAAAATTAAGAGCAAATGACAACTCCTCTCACATTTTTTGCCTGGAATCTGTTTAAGCGCCTTATCCATTGCACTTTGTTATATCCGCGCTAATTCGAACCCAGAAAGCTTAAGTTTCTCTCGCGAAATGTTGGCATTTGAGCATAACAAAACTTTTTACATAGAGAGAAAGAATTTCTCTGCGACTGCACTCTAAAGTTGAAGTACCCCAGGCAAATATGTGCATTGTGTAAAACTGCAATAAAAAATTAAAATCATTTTTTTAATGTTTTTCTTTTTTGATTTTGTTTCTTTACTTATTTAATATTATTACCATATTTCAAAGCATTTGGAATAATTTTGATATGAAAAAAATTATTTCATAATTTTTTCCATAGAAAATATTTACATGTGCATATCTATTTTTTTTTTATGTTTCATAATATATTGTTATGTATCCTTTTGTCTTTGTGTATAAGGACATTTAAAAGTATCCTTGGCATAAAACTCAAAAATATCAATGTTGCCATATCAATTTATTACTATTTAATTATTATTGCCTGCCCGCCATTATAAAGTTACGTTTCTTGATCTAAAATATGCCTTTTCAATCGTTCAATATGGAGGCATCATTGTTTTATGGAAACTCCACACTATTCGTCAACAGAATCAAATATGCTGTTTAAGATGTCTTAATATAATTCTGCATTCATTTTAGTTGGAACAAGGTATATTTGCAACTTTTCAAGCGTCCCAAATGCACCAAAAACCATAAGGGATCGATCCGTGGCTATGTTTTTGGTTGCAGCACTCTTGCCGAGAATCCCATCTAATAATTTGAGGACCATCGGGACCATCAATATCAAAGTTTATTTCGTCCCAAAATTATACAAATCAAATTCTTCACCAGAAAATGTGTATTTTTCACAGTAATCACCAACAAATTGAAAATTGTTGGCTTTTTAGCTCCTAAAACTTAAATTTTTAATAATGCACACATAAATGTTTTCTATGGAAACTTTAATCTTTAATCACAGAAACTAAGAATAATGGTGCTTTGGATTAAGGTAAAACCGAGAATTGGCTATGAAATGGAAAAGTGTTTAAGGCAGCGAACATTTTGTCCTTTGATTGTTGTTCAAGTACTTGTCTAATTAGATGGAAAACAGCCGAGTCCGAACGGCGTGCTGCAGTGCGATACCTCTTTGGAGAAAAGTTTTGCGGCCACAAAGTTATTATTATTCAAATGATTTTTTCATTGTTCTAAAATGTTGTTGTTGTAACCATCATATGGATGTGGCATACGAGACCACACTGTCGCTGAATAACTTACCACTGACCTGCCAATCGCTTTGTGTGTGGTCAACAAGGTTTCTTTTTCAGCACCCCAAGTGCTGCCCGTCAAGTGACTCGAGGACTTCGTGCGATTTGGTGGCAGATAATGTTTAAGAACGACAAGTATTTTGGGACTCTTGATGGTCGGAATCGTTACTCCATCGACTATCACATTCAGCTCATTATTCATCTCTTGCGTGTATGTATCACAAACTTGCAAGAATTAGTGTTTTTTTTAAGTCGATGTTAACAGAAGTGAAATTATATGTGCTAAATGGTAAGGACCAAAGGACTCGAATCATTTGATCTGTCTCAAAGCCAAGAGTAGACTTACAATATATGCCTAGGCGAATCAATATATAGACTGATAATAACCTTACCTAGCATGAGTGTCATCACACTGACAGAGCCTCACTACCCAAAATTTGACAACTATTCATTTTTAGTAAAGTTATATCAATAAAAGTTCCAGAGATATAGCAGAACTCTAAACAAGTTTGTGGAAGTTCGGATGCCAAATACGAGTTTCATGAAATTAAGATGTGTAGCAGAAAAAGGCGTGCTATTTATGTGGCAGTCGTAGGCAAATAACAAAATCGAATGAAATTTACTATCGAAAATTTTTAATCGGAAACATTGTTGAAATATAAAATTATGAATAATTCCGAGAGTAAAGCATTCCAACACTTAGAGCGACATGACCGACAAAGGATCTTTCAAACATAGTTCTATGAATTCGAGGTATTTTCACCTTCGTATTTCTAATCGGTCGTGAAACGTGGAATAAAGTGCAAGTGCCATTCCATTCTTGATGACTTTGTAAAAAAAAAATATAAAATCCTGCAAACCAAAAAGCTATTGAAGGATGATCCAACAAACTTAACAGCAATATCATATACATGTTTATGAACCCGAATATTATACATAAATCGAACAATACTGTTTAAAACTCGCCTGATCTTTAGCAAATTATATAAATCAAAGGCAATAGAAAAAACCTCCTATTCGTATTGTATTTGTGGCATTAAAATTGCATGTGCAACTCTGGTGTAAACCTAGGTTGGAAAGTAAAAACATATTGAATACAATTTACGCCAAATCCCAAAGGTCTTAGAATGACTAGATTCAGTATGGGGTCCAAAACAAAGGGTGTATACTAGAATAACGTCCAAACACTTATGGTCGCTCTAAAAAATCTACCATCGTCTGACGAAAAAAAATCTCTAATTCTGTCTCATGAGAACCAAAGAAAATGACTTTGGTCTTCAGAGAATTGAATTGTAAGAGAATTATTATTCGACCACTGCAAAATATGATCTTGTCCCTCAAGCGTCGTGTGCAATAGTGATCAGCTAAAAGGAAAACATTGCATAAGTTCGAATCAAAAATCTCAGACCAGATCATTTATGTACAAAATAAATGGAAGGGGACCCGGAACAGAACTTTGGGGAACCCCAGAAGTTAAGGGAGGAATACCAGATCTAAATTGATTTCTTCCGACAGTATTTGGCAGCAGTTGAATTGACGATATTCTTTATTGTATTGCAGCTACTCATTCATGTCACTAATTGGGCCATCCAAGAATATAAATGGCTTGTGTGGGGAAAATAGGTTTTGTACCAATTCAGTTAAATATCTTTATTTTTGATGACTGTAGCGTTGGAACAATGTGCGGTATCATCTTAGAGTGGTTCGAATACTAAAAGCGAATAAGCGAACGGGACTGTTTTTTTTTTTTTTATAGCAACATTTTAGTTTTATTGCTTCATTGAAAATGCATGCCTTTTTAATCATTACCAAAGAAAAACATACATACATGTACACATATTTTGACTAATATCGAAAACTGATGTCACAGTCATAACAATAATGAAAATTTTATATTTGATACCAAAACAGCAAAAGTAAAAGCAAAAGTTGGTAGTTCTTCAAAAACCAAGAAGAAAAAGAAATCAACCGACGAGGAGCAGAGTCTCTCCGACAGTGGCGACAGCACAAGACGCACCCGAGGACGCAGATACGCATACATTGAAGATTTTGATGACGATAGTTCGGATGGAGGAATAAAGCCAGGTGTACAGAGACCTGATACGCCACCAGAAGAACGAGAAAAATTCATAAAACGTCAAGAGGAAATAAAACGTATGTTGGCCGAGAAGAATGCAGAAGGAGCCAAACTGGTAGCTACACCTCGTTTAACGCCAATTAAAAGTGAAGGTGACAAAGATAAGAAATCACCTTCGAAAGTGGCGGGAGGAGACTCGCTCTCAACGGTTCCATTGTCGGTTATTAGGCAGGCTAAGGTCCTGGATATAGATTACTTGCAACGAAGGGGAGAAAATATGGATGACTTGAGTGCTGACGTAGGTGATGTAGATGATTTCGACGATGCCGATTTGCCCGATGATCTGCCAGAGGATATGGATGAGGATGCCATAGCTCGTATGGTTGAAGACGAAGAGGAGGACTTTGGAGCCGTTTCAGCCAGGGAATTGCCACCGCCAGATGAAGTACTGCGGACGCCTTGTGCACCGGTGAAGCCAAAACCAAAAGAAGTCGAAAAGAATGTACCCCCAACACAGCCACCCATCGCTATTTCAACTCAGCCAGCACAGGTGCCTGTAACGGTATCACCTTCAGGCCTTCAAGAACCAGTGAGAAAAAGATTTCCAATGCCCACAATGCATCCACCATTATTGCGACATCAATTCAACGTTCAAGATGCAATATCCAGTGGTCAGCAAATGGTTCAGAGACTACCTGTTCCAAGACATGCTGCTCCGCAGCCATGTCATTTGCTAAATGCCCTCTCAGCACCCCCGACTCAATCGTTGCCTCGGACATATCCTCCGTCACTCCTCACTCGAATGGCTAACAGCTTGCAAATGCAGACGCCTGCATCTCCTCTTCCGACGGCATGTAGGGCACCATCTCCCATTGTCGTGAAATCTGCGCAGCAACTCAATCTTCAATCACAGGATAAAGGTACAACACAATCTGCAGAGCCTGAAATGAAGCCACGGGGTCGGCGAAAAAAGATCACTCCATTGCGAGATACCTTGCAGAAGCAACAAACAGCAGCAGCCATTGCGGCTGTGTCAGGAGCGGTTATTGCGGATTCAGCTAAATCCACTCCCCCAAGTGTAATAAAAGGGGGTCCACTTCTCAAGGGTCCGCCAACGCCCAGCATACAACAAACCGGACCGCCCATGACAGGAAGGCCAATGGCGTCCATGCCAACATCTATCTATCCAGGATCTGAAGGTGTGTTTCAAATTTGACTTGTTTGATATTGTTATAACTAAAACTACAAATTTTTAACAGCAGGATTTTATGGACCACCCGGTTCGCGTGCTCCTCATCCACAGCGTCATCGAGGGCCACAAATGGCACCAAACCATTTGGCACCCCATCCAGCAATGCGACATTCGTATGGTCCACCGCCGCCTTTGAAGGGAGCCGGACCTCTTTCAGCGCCAAACGCTGGCAATCATCCCAATGTTCGAACACCGCTACATCATATACCATCGTTTATTGGAGGCCCGCCAACTGCCAGACATTCCGCTCCACATTTGAATCTCTATGGGTATAAAGAGTTTATTGTCTTTAATTTTTAACTTAATATGAAGCACAGCTCAGAAATTGTTTTACAAAATATTTTGTTGTATTAGCAGGCCATCACTGTTTGGCAATCCGAATTTTGGTCCTCGTGGTCATCATAGACCTCCTCCACCTGTACATTCATCAGAGTATCCGGCTGGTTCGCGTATGTTGCCTTAACACCAATACATTTTCAAACGATTTAATGCAAACCCACCCATTTCAGGTGCTTATCCACCTTACGGATTCTATCCACCCCCACCACCCCTGACGACACCTTTGAGAGGTCAAACTGCAATGCAGCAGCAGCCGCCACCATCAGTTATAGTTTCCAATGTACCGTCTATTCCCACAACATCATCGTCATCAAGCTCAGGTACAACTGCAGTTACTTCTCCAGAGAGGATCCAAAAACCTGTGATGGTCAAGCAAGAAATGCCTATTAAAAGCAGCCCATCTAAGACGCCGGTCGAACCAACGTCCAAACCAAGCCCAGAACCCAAGAAAAAGCTTACCACGCTAGAGGCATTCACTGCCGGAAGTGCTGTTGTGAAATCCCCGTTGGCTATCACAGTTCCTGTTTCAAAGCCGCATGGTTCGCCTGGTCATGGAGACCAACATGTAGATGACTCTCCGCCAAGACCCAATCGTGACGCGACACCCCCGTTAAGTGAACAACGGCCAGGTAATGACGGCCAGGCTAGCGAGTTTAGCGGCCTGGTAAGCTACTTTAGTTCCCAACATGACGACTACAACACGTAACATTAGAAACATCCCTCATCATAAATTTTGTATGTACATATTTATTTTCTAAAGGAAAACTTTAAAGGTGTCCACGCCAACGCGCGCGTTCGCGACCCCTTTAATTCCTATGTATGCTTGTAAGACTTCGAACAAAAATAACAACCATGCACTCCGTAATGTTTCATCGTTTATTTTGGGTATTGACATGATTTTGCAATTTTAAGCCTTTTTACTTGTAGTGACTGCGTCGTCCACCATTTATTGTGTATGTTTGTCGTCATACGAACCAACTTGTTGACGAAATGGCGCATTCGATATATGATTATTATAGTATAGTATCATCATCAATTATGTGTATTTATGTTCTAGTATTATATAATATTTACTTTTCTGTTTTCAAACCCATTCGTCGAATGTGAAGATTGGCGAATTTACAATAAACTAGATAAAAAAATTTTTTGAATGATTCTCTCAGGGGGGAACAATATGGGAAAATAATTGTTCTACTCCTTTTTTGTAATATGTGTACCTTGAAACAATCAGGAAAACGGGATTTGTTTTCATTACACGTTTTCAAATGACAAATTTATGTAATTTGATATGAAACGTCTTCAAAAATTGATTCCCAGAACACATCAGTACTTTTCTGGTTGGCACAGAACACCCTCAAATGATCCTTAGTTTTGAAAGAAAGCGACTTAAGTTTGTCGATCAACGTATCATATCTTTATTAATTTTGTTTTATGGTAAATAAGGATTCGTGTGAGCGCAAACATAAAAAACATTGGATCTACTCGAAAGGGACAACAAAAACTAGGGTTACCATGGCGTGGCGATCATGTACCAAACATCGAAACAAAAATTGAGAAGAGCAGGAGGCCGCTTTCCAACTAATGTTTCTTGGCATTGTAGTATGTGTATGGATAAGGAATAGAGTAGTAGGCTATATACAATCGGTTGTAGGCTTAAGTCGACCCTCACTGTTGTATGGGCCGTCGAAATAGAAGAATATGCGGCTCAGGTTTATGGATCATATAGTGAATCCAGCCACGTGATTGTTGTACTCCAATTGAACGCCATTCAGCTTCAGACATCAGATGTGTTTTAGGGACCAGTTTTACCAGTTCCTTTGGCAAAACCACATGCCTAAACGATGATGATGAAAGGAAGACCATTATTTGATTTCCACTTTAGGCAATCATACGCACCTGTATTCATACTTTTCATCATAATATTTATCAGAGTAATAGATTTCCTTGCTCATGTTCTTGTCCTTGCTAGGTTATGTACCTCCTGAGTCCTTTCAATTGATGGAATTTTGTGAAATGATAACTGCACAACCGTTCAACTTCCGTTGTTTTTAATTCGTTGATTCGCTTAAAGGTGCTAAGAATAGTTACAAAATTTATTTAAAATGAAAGGTGCAATGTTTTAAAAGCGACGCACGAATTTTTTGTTTGGCGGCTTCTATGATATATAAACGATGTATTGGGGATCAAAAAGTCGATTTTTGACTAATCGATTATTATTCGACTTTTGGTGTGCAAAAATCGAAGATGTTTAGTGGCATAGACTCAAAATATTAATAGATTACCCATCGCTCTCAATAACAAATGGCAACTGCGAACAACGTCATGGCATAATCTTGTGGCTGCTACACATGACAATGCAAATAAAATAGCACATTTATATTGAAATTTTTATGATCTGGATTTCACTAAATCCAAAAACAAATCCTGTCCATTTATACTGCGTTTTTGGGGATTTAAGCGATATATACAAGCATACATGTGTAGAGATGGGCGATGGGTAAATTCCCAAAAGGTATTTATCTGGTAAATAGTGTAAACACCTGAGTAGTTTTTCGAAACTATTGAAATAAATGACGCTTTTATTTAGCTGTTGTATGAAAATAACAGCAGCTAAAGGTGGTGCGTCCAATTGGCCCGCCTTCGTCTTTCTCGTAAACTGGCAGATTTCAGTCTTCTCTGAGTTAACATTGAGAACCCTATGTCTAGCCCAGTCGTACGCCATCTGCAAGACCCTTTCAGCCCTTCTGCGTAGCTGGTTCGGTTCCTTAACCCCTAGAAGTTTTATAACATCGATTGCGTAGCAGATGTGTTTAAATCCCTCCTCAGTCAGCATCCGTAATAGAGAATTTATGGTGAGCATCCATAGGAGTGGCGGCAAAATGGCCCCCTGTGGCATGCCCTGTGTCCCTTTCTCCCTTAAATTTGCGTGATGGGACAAACAATTTATCTATCTGTTCCTTAGCATATAGTTTATCTAGTCTCTAAGGACCCGGTCCACCCGGTACAGATACGTAGACAAAGGTTAGGTTTGGTACTGATAGGTGGATAAAAGCGTGCTGTTTGTAAAGGTGCAGTTCGCTAGACTTCCTACTCATTACCCTAGTATCCATGATACGTTCCATAGTTTTGAGTAGCTCTACCCTAACTCTAAACGATTTGAAATCAGCTGTTTCATTTTAGTACTATACAGTAGAGCTGGCAAACTATCGATAATCGCAACATTCGATATTTTCGATAGTTTTAAAAATGAGAAGTAAAAATCGGGAGATCGATTTATATAGAAGCAATATTAATTCCCAAACCAAATAAAACCAAGATTTATAAAGTCAGTTGGAAGTTATGAGAGAAATTATTGTACAAAATGTTGGTCTAATCAGTTGAAAATTACGCCCTTTGTAAGTATCTTAATGAATACAAATGTATCTTAATGAATACATTCAGTGTTGGATTGCTTATTTTTGGGAAAAAATAAACTTTTGGGATAGTATCCATCGGAAAAAAAACAATCGATATTCTGTCAAAATATTAAATATCGATAGAGCCATCGATATTTTGCCAGCACTACTGTATAGTCCAAATCACGATTAATCGTTCCTAATTTTCTGTTATTCCATGTTATCGATAACTTACCATTATAACATTGCACTGATATTTTATCCAGAACATCTGACTTGCACAGGATAGGACTAAAATAAAACACAGCATTTGTTTCATTCTTAAGATTGTTACTCTATACTCTATAAAATAATTGTGAATACAATTTTTTTTCCTTTAAAATTATAATTAAATAAATTACATCTTATGGAGTGATACAAAACACACTTTCTATTTTTATACCCTCCACCATAGGATGGGGTATACTAATTTTGTTATTCTGTTTGTAACACCTCGAAATATGAGTCTGAGACCCCATAAGGTATACATATTCTTGATCGTCATGTCATATTAAGTCGGACTAGCCATGTCCGTCCGTCCTTTGAAATTATAATTAAATAAATTACATCTCATGGAGTGATACAAAACACACTTTCTATTTTTATACCCTCCACCATAGGATGGGGTATACTAATTTTGTCATATATACCCCATAAGGTATATATATTCTTGATCGTCATGTCATATTAAGTCGAACTAGCCATGTCCGTCCGTCTGTCTGTGGAAAGCACGCTAACTTTCGAAGGAGTAAATATAGCCGCTTGAAATTTTGCACAAATACTTTTTATTAGTGTAGGTCGGTTGGGATTGTAAATGGGCCAAATCGGTACATGTTTTGATATAGCTGCCATATAATGTGTCTTGACTTCTTGAGCTTCTATAGGGCGCAATTCTCGTCCGATTTGACTGAAATTTTGCACTTGGTGTTTTGGTCACTTCCAAAAACTTTGTTTCTTGAGCCAATAGAGCGCCCAATTCTCATTTGATTTGGCTGAAATTTTGCATGAGGTGTTTTGTTTTGATTTCCAATAACTGTGCAAAGTAAGGCGCAAATCAGTACATAAGCTGATATAGCTGCTATATAAACCGATCTTGGATCTTGACTTCTTGAGCCTCTAGAGGACGCAATTCTCATCCGATTTGGCAGAAATTTTGTACAACGGCTTCTCCCATGGTCTGAATATCAATAGCTTGATACAGCTCCCATAAAAACCTATCTCCCGATTTTGCTTCTTGAGCCTCTACAAGACGCAATTCTTATTCGAACGAACTGAAATATTACATAATGACTTCTACAAAGTTCAGCATTAATTTATGGTCCGAATCGACTATAACTTGCATTACAGTTCTTATTCAATATTCTTTGCTTGTCTAAAACGAGATACCGCGCATAGAACTCTACAAATCCGATCCATGGTACAGAGTATATAAGATTTGGCCCGGCCGAACTTAGCACGCTCTTACTTGTTCTTGATATTTTTTTTCGTCAAGCCACACCACTTTGTATCTGTATAGGATAAAAGCGAGACATACATACATATATATTTGACACATTCCCATTTCTTTTCGCATTACATATGTGTGAAAGGGACCACAATATGGTCTTGATCAATACATAATTTATACTATTAAATAAAAAATAATTTCGTACAATTAAAAATATGTTTAACATATAACTTGTTTACCAATCACTTGTCAAAAGAAAATTGTATTTCTATGTCAAAAATTACTAAAGCAATTAACAGCTTGTTTGAAAAGTTTTTATAAGTCAATACCGTATTTAATAGGTCAAATTTAGGTTATATTTTTTCTCTGATAAGAAAACGTTAGGTTTCTAATTATGGTTGCCATTTTTTTGAGAGAGGGAATATTCATCCAAAAGAATCTATTGTCTGTGCACTACATTGTACTAAATAATGCTGAGTTTTCGCGATACATCCATCATTTACTTGTCATTATCTTGTGAGAATGTCGATTACAGTTTTTCCTCATGGCTGAATTATATAAAGATTGTCTCCCGCGAACAGCTGTTAACAGTCGACCAGATTTGACTAAATAACGCTGAGTGTACGCGGTACATCAATCATTTACTTGCCATTATCTTGTGAAAGTATCGATTAAAGTTTTTGCGCATGGCTGAATTATTTAAAGGTTGTGTGCAACATTCAGGGTTGCTGTTTTTGAAATTACATATGTCATGTCTTATCGTCTAATGGCAGCTTAAGATGTCGATGTTTGTTTGCATTCTTTTTGTTGTTATCTTCTTTCCGACATAAACCCCGTTTACACTGCTCTTTAAATTCGGATTAAATGGCACGATCGTCTGTTTTCCCTTTATAAAATCAGCTGACAAGATCCTTAAATACGGATTCAATGAGCAGTGTTGTACACGTACATACGAATTTCATTGTACGCGTCGGCAAAACGTCGATCAGCTTGATGACAAGATGGTTTGTTGTTGTCCAAATGAGACAATCTTTAAATAATTCAGCCATAGTTTTTTCAGTGCTTTTCTCAGAATTTCCCGTTTCGATACTGTTATGGAAAATTTCGCTTAAATTTTGTTTCTTATTGCAACAAAAATTTCGCTTTAGCTGCTTATCGACCGTTTTCTTATATAAAATATAAGAATCGCAGTACTATACATTTATACAGGTATATGTAATTACACATTTAGGAAGGTAAGTGCTTCGTGATAAGAAAGATATATTCATTTACAGGTAGTGGCAGTTACCCAACAACAATGGTGATAAGTGCATTTTTTGTTTTACATACCCAAATTAGCGTGCAAAAGTAACATGGGCACCTAAGTCCAAACTACTGTAAAAGGAAAAATTGGATGGTATGCGCAACACTGCAAGCAAATGCCACAAAAGCAAAGCGCAAAATTTAAACAATTTTGAACTTTGACGTATAAAAACACTACCTCACGTACACAGAATGTCGCTCTAATTCAATCGTCAAAGTTGCAAATTCTTTAATTTTTGCGTGTCGTTTTTGTGGGATTTGTTTGCAGAGTTCCATTTTTTTATGCGCGCGCTAGGCGCTTGAAATTTTGCACAAATACTTCCTACTAGTGTAGGTCGGTTGAGTTTGCAAATGGACCATTTCGATCCATGTTTTGATATAGCTGCCGATTTGACTTCTTAGGAAATATTTGGCTGAAATTTTGCACGTTGCGGTTTGTTATGACTTGCAACAACTGCACTAAGTTTTGTTCAAATAGGCCTATAACCTGATATAGCTACCATTTAAACCGATCTTCAGATTTGATTTCGAGTTCGAATTTCGAATTTTGCTAGTATTGTTTTGGTATGATTTCCAAATTGGTTCATAACCTGATATAGCTGCCATATAAACCGATCTCCTGATTAGACTTCTTGAGCTTCTTGGGGGCGTAATTCTTATCCGATTTGGCTGAAATTTATAAATTTTTAACTGAAGAGTCGGATATCAAAACGTGATGCATTAAAATTATTGTAAATTTTATTAGTAATCTGAATCTGTAACAAGTAAAATTGGGATAAAATCGAAAAAAAAAATTTTAAAATTATTTTTTTTTCAAGTTTTTTGCGTGTAAGGGTGAAGATCATTAAATTTTACAATTTTTGTTTGTTTCTCTTTCGAGACGAGCTCAATGATCGGAGATTTCAAATGGAAAAGGAAAGCCAAAGATAGGAACACACACCAACCACTATGGGACACGTTTCGTCTTTGGTTAGAAGACTTTTCAGCCGTATTCGGTGTGATGGCTTCAAGGGCCGTGCGTTGGTATGTTGTATTTGCGATCGTATTAATTGCGAAAACGCCTCTATGATACAATTGCATGTATTTTTGTGTAATGACAGACTTTTTTTCTATGGCAATTACACTTCTTCCGTAGTACACATGATTTTTGTGCATCTGTTGGAAGTTGTATTGACGGCTTCGAACACGCCATTTTTTTTTTAATGGCGTGTAACTTTAAGGGTCTATAAAGTCGAAACAAATACATATATTATCATGATCTTTTCACAATTTGTAGATAAAATAGCGCTTTAAACAAAAAAAAAAAATAAGAAATGTTACAATTTATTATAAAAAGCGTTCCAAATGACCAAAATAAGGTACAACCTTCTCTAAAATGAGCCTTTTTGGGTAAACTACCTGTTTCTCACACTAGGAGTTAGAAACATTTGGCAGTTAGTGAGTACAAATGTGGGGCTATTTAAAGGTGTTAAGAACATGGGAATCGGTGCTTTGCGATTTGAGGAAAACATTTTTCTGTCTAAAAATTGTCAATTTTGGGATAGCCTAAACTACTATATATTAGGATTTCCGCAGCATTAATAGCATCTCTAGTCAGTTCTCTTTAAAATATAAAAAATAATATCTACTGGTGGAAAAAAAAGATATGAAGAAAATATTTATGTTAGTTTTTGTACAAACAAAAACAACAAAATTTTGATTTTTTTCAGAAATTTTAGGTTATGAACCCATAAAATTTTTGGTAGGGAGGAACTATCTGCACCAATTTTTGTTTAAGTATTCGTAGAATTTTGTAACCAAAAATCGGTTCACAAAATATACCCACAAATTCAGGAATACTGACCATTCTTCAGAAGAAGAATAATGAACTAGTCAACGAGATATACGCGAACATAATAATAGATGACGCTGAAAAAGGAGACTGAAAACGGAAACGGCTGTGGTCCAGAGGATATACGGTATGCCAAAAATACACAAAGAGAGTTATCCACTACGATCGATATGCTCAACGGTAAACTCACCTGCCAGTGGTCTTTGTAAATACATTACAACAATTTTGTCAAAACTGACAGAAGGTTCGAAATACAATGTCAAAAACTCGGCACACTTTAAAGAGAGATTGAAAACACTGTGGTAGATGCAGACGAGATGACGATTTCCCTAGATGTTGTGTCATTGTTTCCGAGTATTCCTGTAGATTGTGCAATAAAAATCATAGAAAGTAAGTGGACTACAATTGAAAACTAATCACACATGACGAAAGGACAATCGGTATTTCATGTACAAGAATTAGAGATTTATCAATGGAATCTGCAGCCTCGCCAATAGTGGTCGATATAATTATGGAGAAGCTATTGGATAGATGTCTTCAAAACTGTGATATTAGAACTAAGACCTTGACGATAATTATTGGGATAATTAAAACCAGTGCAATCGATTTTGCAGTGCATACAATTTAGAATTGAGAAGGAAGAATATAACCGCCTTCCTTACCTAGATATGGAAATAATTAGACAGAACGGAAAGATACTGATTGATTGGTACCAGAAATCAACATCTTTCGGAAGACTTCTAAATTACCACTCAAAACATCCCAAAAGATAATTTTGAACACAGCCAAAATTTTTAATAATAGAGTTATGACCATTAGTAATGGACAATTTCACGGGAAAAACAAGGGCATAGTACTACAAATACTAAAAAACAACAGATTTCCACAAAAAACAATAGAGACGCTTTTCAAGCAGAATCCTGTTACAAGAGCCAAAGAACAAGAAACCAAATCTTTTAAATCAAATACTTATGTGCGCTTCGAAAGGTCAAATTTCGTGGACGGGAATAATTACAAAATTTACACAAAACGACAAACACCCTTAGAATAATTTTGACAAACCCAAAATCGAAGATTTATAAGATTGACAAATCAAATATTAAAGGGTGATTTTTTTGAGGTTAGGATTTTCATGCATTAGTATTTGACAGATCACGTGGGATTTCAGACATGGTGTCAAAGAGAAAGATGCTCAGTATGCTTTGACATTTCATCATGAATAGACTTACTAACGAGCAACGCTTGCAAATCATTGAATTTTATTACCAAAATCAGTGTTCGGTTCGAAATGTGTTCATTCACCGTAACGTTGCGTCCAACAGCATCTTTGAAAAAATACGGTCCAATGATTCCACCAGCGTACATACCACACGAAACAGTGCATTTTTCGGGATGCATGGGCAGTTCTTGAACGGCTTCTGGTTGCTCTTCACTCCAAATGCGGCAATTTTGCTTATTTACGTAGCCATTCAACCAGAAATGAGCCTCATCGCTGAACAAAATTTGTCAAAATTTGAACACATTTCGAACCGAACACTGATTTTGGTAATAAAATTCAATGATTTGCAAGCATTGCTCGTTAGTAAGTCTATTCATGATGAAATGTCAAAGCATACTGAGCATCTTTCTCTTTGACACCATGTCTGAAATCCCACGTGATCTGTCAAATACTAATGCATGAAAATCCTAACCTCAAAAAAATCAAATAAAATGCAATGGCGATGGAACAAATGCATGCCCGATGATGTATGTTGGAACCAGAAAAAATAAACTAACAACAAGGTTAGCAGGACACAAATCTGATATTAAACTGAAAGCCAGAAACGCGCAGGAAAAAAAGCACTTGCCAAAAATGTGCACCTTGAACTGCTCTAGCTCCAGTGAACAGTTGCATATGCAACCTTGGCAGACGAATGTGAAGTAGCTACAGTTTCGTTAAAACGGTCGGACCGGTGGTTTGACCCAACAAAATAAAAGACGATGTACTTGTGCATTTAATTCACAAATGCATTGTGCTGCATAGCGACACCACTTAGTAGATAAGTTTTAACATGGCAGGATATCTCACAAATGTAATCACCGCTGAAATTTGTTCTGATGTTCACGCCGGGATTTGAACCCAAACTTTCGGCGTCATAGGCGGACATGCAAACCTCTGAGCCACAGTGGCCTCCATTAGGGATGGTATAGACGACGATTTAAATCCGACTCTTTCAAATCAACTTTAATGTGAGACAACAAAATTTGGCAGACGAATGTGATGTAGCTATGTTTTCGTTAAAACGGTCGGATCGATGGTTTGACCGCAGGATACCTGGATAAAAGACGATGTACTTGTGCATTTAATTCACAAATGCATTGTGCTGCATAGCGACACCACTTAGTAGATAAGTTTTAACATGGCAGGATACCTCCTGATGTTCACGCCGGGATTTGAACCCAAACTTTCGGCGTCATAGGCGGACATGCAAACCTCTGAGCCACAGTGGCCTCCGTTAGGGATGGTATAGACGACGATTTAAATCCGACTCTTTCAAATCAACTTTAATGTGAGACAAAAAAATTTGGCAGACGAATGTGATGTAGCTATATTTTCGTTAAAACGGTCGGACCGATTGACCGCAGGATACCTCATAAATGTAACCACCGCTGAAATTTGTTCTGATGTTCACGCCGGGATTTGAACCCAAACTTTCGGCGTCATAGGAGGACATGCAAACCTCTGCGCCACAGTGCCCTCCATTAGGGATGGTGTAGACGACGATTTAAATCCGACTCTTTCAAATCAACTTTAATGTGAGACAAAAAAATTTGGCAGACGAATGTGATGTAGCTATATTTTCGTTAAAACGGTCGGACCGATGGTTTGACCCAACAAAATAAAAGACCAAGTAGTTGTACATTTAATTCATAAATTCATTGTATTTATTTTTTTTTTAATACTATTTAAATATTTGACAAATATCGAGTGGTTTCTGCGTTTTAAGTTAGCAAGGCGTGTTTGGAGCCATCATGCTCCTCACTTTCGCCTGGTTGTCCTATGGAGTTCACAGTTAAAATCGAATTGGGGTCTTCCATGGGGTAGGGGGGGGGGGGGGGTCAATTGTTTTACTTGTTTTCTATGGAAATTTACATAATAATAGATCTTAAAAATTAAAAATTCAATAACTTTGTGGCATATTTTCAATATTATTTTGATTACATATTTGAATAGGTGTGTGTGTCGAGTTGTATTGTTGTTTCATTTTAGCTTTCTTGCATTTGGATTTATTTTATTTTTTAAAGTTCAGTAAATTCAAAACAATGCTGCTTTTTTCTCTTTTCTGGGGAAGGGGAAGGGAGAGAAGGGGGGTAAAAAATGGAAAATCGAAATGGATAGAAATTCAGAAGTTTACCTGCAGCAATGGTTGCCGCCGTTTGATGTCTAAGATAAATAAATGAGTGTGTGCTAATATTTATATATTTTTTTATATCACCCTGTGTAGTACTTGTTCTTAATAATTTCTTAAAATGTTATATCAATGATTGGCTTAAAAAGTATTTAAGTTGTATATGTGTTTGTGTATTTATAAAGAATTATTTTTCTTGCTTAATAATTTACAACAGTTCTTTTCGTTTGTGCTCACTGTCAAAAATGAAACAAAACTAAAAAAAGAAGAGAAAAACACATATCGGGTTGGGAGAGAGAGAGAGAGAGAGAAAGTGGAGATCAGACCGATGGTCGGAATGAATCTGTCTGTGTGTAAACCGGAAACGAGAAATATATGTGGTCGTACGAGGGCTGGGAGGGTTGGAAGGGTTGTTTGATATCAACACTATTGTTTGCTGTTATAATATATGTATGCTTGTATGTAGATGAAATAGTTAAGTATATGTTCTATTTTTTATGTAGTGGTAGCATAAAATTCTATGTGTCTTTTGTTTTTCTTCTTCTTATGTTTTGCTGGATTAGGTTAGTGGTTGGCTGTTTTTTGACTGCTGCCGCTTCTCAGCGCTGTTGCGGGTGTCGTTAACGCAAATGTCAGATTTGAGTTTGACATTGACGCTGATTTCGACTAACATGGAGGAATGACTCTCTAATTGATTGTGTTTGGTTATTATTTCTTTAGTTAATATTGACTATTTGTTGTTGTAGTTGTTTTGGGTATGGTAGGGGTAGTTGTTGATTTAGTAGGCATGAAGAGTGATTCATATTTGGCTATTTTATGTTTGTTAATATTCGGTTAAGTAGAGTTATTTATGGGTTAATAGGAACCATCCTGCTGCTACTGCCGCTGCCGGGGCTTCACCATTCATCTGCCGGCCCCCATGTGGCAGAGATCTTACGAAACTAGGTTTGCTGGTAGTTTAAAAACGGAAGAATTCTGCATGTTTGCTGCTGCCTGTTGCTGTAGTTGAAATGTCTAGTACACTTAGTAAGTAGAAGGGTTTGTTGCTGCTGCCGCCTTTGTCGCCTCCATCAGCTGCTCCAATGTTTTGGATTGCCACGATGTCTTACGCCTTATCATCATTTCGAATGCAATGACCAAATTTGCTCCATCCATTTGGATAAAACCCACACTTACTGTTGCTGCACAAGCAGTTGCTCGACTTGGTCGGCGGTTCGCAAAAGAAAAGCAGCGCTCTCTCTGTAAGCGGAGATGACTTGGCGTGCTGCAGTGATTTCATTGGGACTTAGTTTGTGCGGCAGCAGTGGAGGACGCACCGCATTGGCATCCATGCCATTGTTTGCATTCACAACGTTCAGTCCCTGCTGCTGTTGTTGTTGTTGGTCTTGAGTCTGCTGTTGCTGCTGCACTTGTTGCAGCTGCTGCAGTTGGTGAGTGGCCGTGGCCAAGGCATTTGTATTCGCCACATTTCCATTGTTTAGGTTTGTGTTGACATTGAGTTGGTTGAGTGTGGCTAAACTGCTAATGCCGCTGCCACTGTTGTTGGTTCCTTGATTGTTTACATTGACGGTTGTGCTTGGGGTGTTTGAAGTGATGGCCGAAGAGCAAGACGGTTTCATCGAGAGGTCAGTGGGAGTCACTGGAATAAAAAAAAAGAGTTGTTAGGAAAAGTAGGTATAAACTCATTTCAGAATACCCCTTCTATACACCTATTGGCATAATTTAGAAAGTTATTTTACCCACCACAATAGGATATTAATGTGCGACCCCATAATGTATATATATTATTGATCGTCTCGACATTCGAAGGCGATCGAACCCTGTCAGCCCGTCGGTCTGTCGAAATCACGGTAGCGGTCGAGCGAATAAAGGTCTTAACATTTTGTTTGCCCAGATACTTCCTACACAGAACAAAATAACTCTTAGAAAAAAAAAACCAACCAACGACTTGACAGATAAAGTTATTGAAATTTTTGTTGATTTTCAACAAATTCTTTAGTTGAGGTAATTGTTAAAATAGGCGTACTACCATATAGAGCACAAAACTCCCATGCAATTCATGACTTACAAACTCAGGTTCGAATCCCCCGGCCGGCACAAAAAAAAAATTATTTTTTTTTTCATAAAACTTTTTTTTAGAAAATTCGTCATAAAAATATATGAATTTCGTATTCAGAAAAAACTTTTTTAGAGTGGTTTTAAACTTTTTTAATATAATTAATTGAGACATTTATCACTGTGCAGCAGTCCTTATTGATTTATTTCATCATAAAGAAGATGATGTTGGCCGGCGTGCAAGACTACTAAACATGACATCATGAATTCAATACTCTGCGGCACCAAAATTATTAAAATTTGTTTTTAAGGGTAATAGTAGAGAGTGACAGAGGAAAACCCGAGAGCAGCAGTAAAACGAACGAGACAAAGCAGCGCGAGCCGAACCAAGAAAACTGAAACACCACCACTAGAACAAAGCACATGCGTTAGGTGGTTAGATAGTTTTTTGCCTTGCTTATTGATGTATTGTAGTTGTTGTTATACGTTTGCTTGCAAAGAGTGCCTTTCAACAACAAATTTGTACTTTGGGTCATTGAGATTCAAAATAAATTGTTGCAGGAAAATTAACAACTTTCGTAGTTTTCTTCGAACAAAGTTGTTGTTTTTCAAAATTATTTCTATCTGTGTATAGATGTAGGTCGTTGGGGTATGCAAACGGGCCATATCGGTTCAGATTTGGATATAGCTCCCATATAAACCATTCTTCCGATTTTAGATTTTGAGCCGCTTGTTATTTGATTTGGCTGAAATTTTGCAGGTAGTTTTCTGTTACGACTTCCAATAAAGTACGATCCAAATCGGTCTATTACCTGATATAGCGTTTTCGACCAATCTCTTTTGTGCAACATTTTGGGAAGATTGGTGAATAAATGTGCGTTGAAAGGCTCTAGAAGTGAAAATCGGGCGAAATATAAATGAGCTATATCTGTAACTGAACCTATAACTATAACAGAAACGATTTATATGAAATTCACCAATAATATCGAGAATCATAAGAAAATCCTTCCGGTTAACAAATGAGCACATTATCGTAATATAAGTCCGAATCAGACGATCATATATATGGAAGCTATATCCAAATCTAAACCCAGTTTTCCAATATCAATAGGCTTCGTCTCTTGGATTAAACAAAATGCCTCTGTTAAATTTGAAGATGATCGGATGGGAATTGCGACCTCTACTTTGTACACAAATTAATATAGAGAGACAGACAGACGAACAAACAGACAGATGGGTCTGGGTTTCTTCCTTCTGGTGTTACAAACAAATGCGAGTTGTAATACCCTGTACCACAGTAGTAGGGCTGTAGGGCATAAAAATGGTGACGAAGAAACCACTTCCATAGAAGTGGTACTGAGTTTTATGAATAAAATCGTAGCGACATGTAGCTGCGTTAATACAAATTTCGCTTCAATTATTGGAAATGTAATTAAATGCTCACGAAATGTGCTCCAATCATCTCTGCTCCTATGCTGTTGTCTTTGTTGTGTGTTCGGGTAAAGAATACAGTCTGTCGGATTTCGCAATAATTTAACAGCTATTTTCACTGCGATTGAAGTTAGTACTAGGCTTAAAGAGGAACAAACCTTTGAGGTCAGAAATCAATGAAAGCTGGGCTGTTGGCGTACACCTTATCTTTCATGTGGCATCACAAGAAGAAGTCGCAAGATATTAAATAACAAGATCTCGAAGATCAACTGTGATCCCCTTTTCCAAAAATAAGACGACCCGGAAACATTTCCCGTAAAGGAGCAATGTGATCTCCTAAAAGAGCAATGGTCTCGTTGCTTGTGTGGCAATGAAACGGAATGGCCATCCAACTCCGACCATAAGAAATGATTAATCATCTTAATCTTAAAATAACACCTCTTACTGGAAACCCCTTTAGATATCACTTACCGTTTCCTAATGATGTAACGCCCGGAAAATATGTAGGATATGTTTGCGTTCGGCCAGCTACTGCCGCTGCTGCAGCAGCCACAAAGGGCGAAGCGGTCGTGGGAGAAGTGAAATCGGTTGGTCTATATAAGGGACTTGTTGCCGGCAGACCTGTCAATGTGGCAGCGGCATTGTTCGCCGTATTTCCATTAGATAAGGCGGCGGTGGTCAGGGGCTTTATGTCCATTCCTGTAATGCTGGCGTTGGAACTTAGAGCTAAAGGAGAGCTGCGAGCTGAATTCATGCCACCACTGCCAGCGCTGGATGAAGCGACTGCAGCAGCCACAGATACTGCGGGTGCAAGTGACAGGGGCTCTGGGACATCCGAGTTGGGCGTGGAGCGCGCAAACCCTGTACATGTGGCAAATGGTAGAGCGGCAGCATTAGCAGCGTTTGACCCATCGTTGGCTGAGGCTGATGTAACGGTGGAAGATGTGCTGGCCCCACCTACAGAAGCAGCCGAACTTGTGGTGGCCGCAGCGATGTTGTTATTGATATTGTTGTTGTGCAATAAGGCGGCCGCAGCGGCCACGGCCGATCCAGGAGCGGGTATGGCGTGCGTGATCGGTTCTAGGCCTATGCGCATCCGTTTGGCATTCAGAGATTCGTTTTCACACGCAATGGCCAATATCTGCTCCGCCTGTACGGATGTCAGATGAGCTGGTGTTGGACGGGTCTGAAATGAGTTGTCCGTTGACGTAACTGTTCTTATTGACTTTAGTTTGTACTACTTACCGTGTTTTCCCAGCCATCTCGTGTCTTCTTATTGCGCCTGCACGACTTGAGATAGGTCCGTATGCGTTTGCGGGAACGATCACTAAATTCGGGAAATTGTCTGGCACAGGAATCAATAATGGCTTGAATTTTTTCCTTTGGCTGCTTGGAAATCGGCACAATTCTATCCAGATTTTCATCGACAAAAAGTCGCACGAACATCTGTTCAAATTGAGAAGTGATTTGGGTTTGAACAACACTGTTCGTTGGCTCTCAAGTCATTCATACTTACGTTAAAAGCTTTAAGCCGTTCTGGGTCATGCGAGTAGGCTAGTTTTTCGTCAATTTTATCATCTGAATCGTCTTCGGAGCCTTCATCCTCCTCCTTCTGGCCGGATGAATTTGTTTCATCTTGAGCTTCCATGGGCGAAGGATTTCCTTCTCGCGGCACAGGAGACAAAGAGGCATCCAATTTAGTGTTTGAAGCAGCAGCATTTTGCGCCAGAGCACTTTGGTATTGGGCCCAAAGTCCTCCAACAATACTTAGATCAGGACCGTCCGCACCATTGCGCGCCGCATTTGAATTCTGATAATTCCATGCCAGAAGCATAAGCTTCAGCTTATCAGCATCCTTCATAATGCCGGCATATGGATCTGCTTCGGTGTTGGTCTCAGAAGAGTTGGTTGTATCCGTTGTTGTGGCAGGAGGTATGGCTTCCTACAAATAAAAAATGTTCATTAAATAGGGGTTCGAAAAGGTAGATCGCATACAAATATGGACAGCAATGGTACAGGGTAATTTAGCTTAGTGCAGACAACCAGAAAAATTTGTTGGTAAAACCAGCAAAAATGTTTGCTCTAACAGCTGAAAGTCTGCTGACTTATTTCTCTGGGTGTAAACATGAATGTATGCAACAGCCAGAAGCAGAGTATTTAGGTGAACTATTACATTAAACAAAACATTAACTCCTAAAATTGACATTTTTTATTAATATATAACAAGTACCTCAAATGTTGTTTAGAAGTTCAAAGATTCCGTACGAATTCATTCAAAAGTTTAAAATTTTTAATTTAATATCAGCTGACAGCATTTGCTGATATCAGTTGACTTATTTCTCTGGGTGTAAACATGAATGTATGCAACAGCCAGAAGCAGAGTATTTAGGTGAATTAATAAGTGAACCGACCAATTAGACTGACTTCAAAATGACAAAAAGCTTCATAAACTGATGAAGACCCATATAAATCTATCTCCCAATTTGAATTCTTGGGAACCTGGAACCTGGTAATTCTAATGTCATTTGCCTAATAGACCAAGATACAAATCGATTTAAAACATTATGAAGCAGCCATATCAACATGGGGTTAAAATGAAAGGTCTTTGAGGGTAGAATACGAATTTGGTTTTCCAATTATGGGCCGAGTGTTTGTTGGGCCGCTTCGCCCATAACAAATGCCGCAAAGCGGTCATTTGGTATTATCGCGGCAATTCGGGTTTCAAATGAAAGGTCTTTAGAAAAATGTAGGTATTTGATATAAGAATTTGGCAACAAGTATCTAGAGCCGGCGCTCCCTAAAAATCCACCAGAAGGACATATAGACGGATTGGAACACATTGAAATCAAATAAAATGTCTTTGAATCGGATATTAACCATTCCTTCCAAACGAATATGTATGCCGATCGAAACAATACGAGAGTCGAATGAAAAGCCTTTACATGCCGTACCCGTTATGGCATTTGCATGACATGCAAATGAAGGTATTTATGCCCAACAACTTAAATAAGTTGTATCCTTGTGGCACCCTGAAAGTCTAGATCACCTTGGCCCCGCGATCGAGGTCTGTACAAAACTATTGTGATTTATGCATTTCTATAGAAAGTGCTTACACTCATTAAAAAAAAACCTGCTGATAGTAGCAAATACTGTCTGCTTGCTGTTAGTGGTTAATTTTACTGCTATTACCAGCAGTAATTATGCGGGCACAGCTGAATGTTTGCAATTTGAGAATAGCAGTCTGACTGCTTAAAGTCTGTTTGCTGAAGATGATCGCAGCCAGAACAAAATATCTAAAATAATCAAAACACATGATCGGTAGTAGCAGGCAAAACATCCAAACATTCCGCAGATAACGTGTGGTCTGCGAAACAATACAACATTCAAGTGATGAAAGAGGATTTTCAAATAACAAACAACAACAAGGCAAGGAACAAAACGTTGCTATTTCATCGCACACAAGTGCTGTTGTTGCACTTACTTTCAAGGGACAGCAAAGGACAAACGATATAGGTAGGTAGGCCAAGAATGGAAAATATGTTGGCACAGGCTGATTTACTTTTATGGGACAGCAAAGGACAAACTAGGGGATAGTAAGCAAGGGACAAAACGTTGCTATTTCATCGCACACAAGTGCTGTCGTCGCACTTACTTTCAAGGGACAGCAAAGGACAAACGACATAGGTAGGTAGGCCAAGAATGGAAAATATGTTGGCACAGGCTTATTTACTTTCATGGGACAGCAAAGGACAAACGATGTAGGTAGGTAGTCCAAGAATGGAAAATATGTTAGCACAGGCAGACTTAAGGAAGTTTCACAAATGGGATATTTATCAGTAGTAATAATACAATAGATGTGGGCAAAGCTGGATTAAAGGATGTTTTATGACGGAGATGTTGACCAGTAGACCAATGGAAATGTGTGCCTCAGTGAATGTTTGTAAATGCAAATTTTGCCCATATACAATAAGAAACAGAAGAGATATTTACATTCCATAATCCTTTTTTATATGATATTGGGATATGTAGCATCGACAGTCATGAGTAAACTAACAGAGCAATAAAATTGTCATACGACATTAGCCACCTTTCAAAATGTATACCAATGAATGCAATGCCATGTGTACAGGGAATCTGTTGATCAGCCAATTCGTTTTGAGTAATATTCCACAAATAAAAATCTAATATTCAAACATTATTTCTCACGGCCATTAACTTGACTCTCTTTGAAAATAATGCCTAAAGTAATGAAAACACATGGCCGGCCGGCTGGATTAAAGGATGTTTTATGACGGAGATGTTGACCAGTAGACCAATGGAAATGTGTGCCTCAGTGAATGTTTGTAAATGCAAATTTTGCCCATATACAATAAGAAACAGAAGAGATATTTACATTCCATAATCCTTTTTTATATGATATTGGGATATGTAGCATCGACAGTCATGAGTAAACTAACAGAGCAATAAAATTGTCATACGACATTAGCCACCTTTCAAAATGTATACCAATGAATGCAATGCCATGTGTACAGGGAATCTGTTGATCAGCCAATTCGTTTTGAGTAATATTCCACAAATAAAAATCTAATATTCAAACATTATTTCTCACGGCCATTAACTTGACTCTCTTTGAAAATAATGCCTAAAGTAATGAAAACACATGGCCGGCCTAATAGGCAAACATACATATAATAACATAAAATAAGGCAAAAGCAAACTTTTTTGTCAGTTCAGCAATTATAAGTTTTGAATACTTTCGCAGATTTTTGTATTTTAAAACAGCAGATTTTGATAGTTAAATATCAGTCGAAAATGTTTGCTAAAATTGCAGCCCTATGTTTGCTGAAACAGCAGTAATGTCTACTTTCCCATTTTCAACAGACAAGAACTGTTGTTTTAATTGACATTTACAATATTCAAAATGGCCGCCCTTGGCATGCATAAATATGGAACAGTCATGCTAAAAAACCTTAACAAAAATTTTAAAAAAGGGACAAAAGATTAAAGAAGCAAAAACTTAGATTTTTGGAAAATCGGACTGCATTCATTTATATGAGAGAAGTGTCACCTATTCATAAATGGAATGTTGAGGGAAAGTTTATAATATTTTTTATTTTAAAAAGTAAAAAGGCCAACACCTTGGCTATGTATATATGACGATATTTCGCAAAGTCCGGAGCATCATTTAACCCATAGTAGCTATATCGAAACATAATCTGTTCTGAATCAAACTCGAAAAAATTCACTGTTTCAGTTTCCAGTGAAAACGGCTAATAAATGTTTTTTTTTATAGATTTAAGACCGCATATCGTCAAATCGATATATAGGAGGTCGATAGAAGATTGACCTATGTGGGGGATATGCTCAAAAATGGTCCGATATAAATCATTTTCAGAATTGACGTAAAATACTAAAACACAGCTCACTATTCCAAAAATGAGCACATCACTGAAATTGGGCTACAAATGCGGCTTTTATGAGCCTAAGACACTAAACTGGAAGATCGATCTATATGGAGACTATATTAAGATATAGCCCATCGTCGGACTTAAACTGCCTATGAGCAGGTAAAGAAGAATCTTCGCAAAGTTTCAGTCTAGTATCTCAATTTTTGAAGAGTGTAGATTTTAATAGATAGGTGGACGGACATGGGTAGATCGCCTTCGATTTTTACGACGACTAAGAATATATATACTTTATGGGGTCGGAAAGGAATATTTTGATGTTTTTATCCCATCCTTCGGTGGAGAGTTTAAAAAGCATAAAATTTTGTATTAATCACTAAGCTCTCTGGTAGGGAGTACCAACATAAGCAACAAAACAAAACCATAAGTTTACACATAAACTGGTTGGGGGCGCTTTTGAATATAGAAAAATGAGAGTTATCTAAGAAGATGTCGGTAGTGTCACTCTGTTTATGTCGTTTGCATTTTCTAAATATCCATTATTTCCTTTCCCGTGAAAAAAACTTACTTTGTAATATGTTTATCTATCATTCTTTTCTCTTTGTGTAAATTCGACGTCGGGCGGACAATAACCATATTAAGGATATGCGGACATGGCTAAGCCGAATCAGCGGGAATTTCTGAGTCGAATTGTAAATTTTATCACAGTTTGTGCTTTTATAATAAATTCCCTTTGAAAGTGTCCTTAATTTACCAATTTTATGCTAGGACCTAAAATACCCAACTGGATACCTTAGAAAGCACTACATCCAACTGTGGATGTCGTTTTGGCACGGATTATCATTAACCGTTCACCATAGCATTTCGTAGTTTGCTTATTAGGATCAAAAGGAAACAAAAAATCCAAGGGCATGCGTGGCATCCTCGGTTAGGATGGGTTTATGTGGCAGTCTGCCATCAGACTTACTTAAACGTTTTCGTCCTTTGTGATGCCACAGGAACAGGAGAAGCGCCTACTGTTGAACCATTCAAATAGCTTTAAAAAGTCCGACGACTTGTGAATGTCCACATCTGCTAAATCAGTAGTTAGTTTGTCATCAAAGAAATGACAAACTAAAGTGGAACTTCTTCTGACTGCTAGTCTGGGACACACACACAGCAGAAGTTCTGTAGTTTCTTCTTCCTTGACGTCCTCACAGCTTCTGCAAAAGTCGTTACTCGCAATATTCAGTCTGTCAGCATATTGTCCCATCAGACAGTTGCTATGATGACGGTCACAATGACTGAGACGTCTGTTCTAGCTAGCGACAGCAAAGCTATAGACCTCTTCAAATCTAGATTAGGCTACATAATTTTGGAGTTTTCATAACCCCCACTTTGTGTTCACCTGTCATTTATTGCCCTTCGGACCTGAACCTGAAAACCTAGCTTACATGTTGCTAGAGGAATTCCCAAAGTTTCTAGTTGCCTTAGCATGTGTAAGGGCAAGCTCGCCTGCTCTACATTTCCCTGGGTTATCTCTGTGACCTTCTCGATTTGACCCGTCCAAGTTCTTTAGAGTATACCCCAGAGTCCACCTGGTCGTCTAGTTTGGAACCATCCGTTTAGAAGTATATGCAACTTCTATGAACAATGAATAAGCTCTCTTAGCCTCACAGCAGTGGTCGTAGCAATTTTGTATAGCCACAATGTCCAGAGGCATTAGGAGTAGCAATAAATTCAATGCATCAGTGGGGCGGTTATGCGTTCAATACTCAGTCAGATCCAAAGGATGGATATTGAACAGTAGGTGGACTTTTGAAGTGCCGTCGAACAGACTGCAACACCATATAGTATTATAGGTCTGACAATTGCTGTATATACTCAGTGCATGAACCTGAAGACCTAGCTTACATGTTGCTAGTGGAATATCCACAGATTCTATTTGCCCTGGCATGTGTAAGGTAGTTGCTCCAGCTCGACTGCTCTACATTTCCCTGGGTTATCTCTGTGACCTTCTCGATATGACCCGTCCAAGTTCTTTAGAGTATACTCCAAAGCCCACTTGGTCGTCTAGTTTGGAACCATCCGTGTAAAAGTATATCCAACTTCTATGACCAATGAATTAGCTCTCTTAGCCTCACAACAGTTGTCGCAGCATTTTTTTGTCTAGTCACAATGTTCAAAGGCATTAGATGTAGCATTAAATTCAGTGCATCAGATGGCGTGGTCCTCAGTGCGGCTGTGATGCACAAACAAGCCATCCTTTGGATCCGACTGAATATTGAACAGTAGTTAGACTTTTGATGTGCCGTCCAACAGACTACAACACCATATAGCATTATAGGTCTGACAACTGTTGTACATACTTAGTGCATGCCACTCTGTTAAAACTTCCAACTTTTGCCATTGGCTCTCTAGCAGGTGTATAGGGTTTGATTTTATGTTCAACTTCCTGTCCAGATATTTTGGTCTTTCAATAAATGGATCATTCTCACCTCTCAAGGAGACAGGTGCCACTGTGGGTAACTTGTATCGCCTGTTGCAAAAATCTACGTCCGTCTTAGACGGATTTACTCCTAGACCATTTTCGGTTGCCCTCTTCGCTGTCGTACGTAGTGCTTCCCGATGTATATCTAAGAGTACTGGAAAGTATTCTCCTAACGGCAATTACCACGTCATCACCATACGCGATCATTTTTACAGCTTTTTCTTCCAGATACAATAATATATTGTTAATGGCTGTATTCCAGGGGATACTTCTCTGATATCAATAAGTGCAGTCCGATTAAGGTTAAGCTCAATAATAAGGGGTCTCCTTTTTAATGCCGAGTCCGAACGGCGTGCCGCTTAGTGACACCACTTGGTAGAGAAGAGTTAACATGGCAGGATACCTCACAAATATAGCCAGCATTAGTAAAGGGAAAACCACGGCCGAAAATTTTTTCCGTTGTGCACGAAGGTATCCCCAGTTCCTTAATGGAATGTTCATGGGAAATTTAGAAATGGCTTAATTCCAAAGTAGAGGAGAGTTCCTCTGCTGATAAATCTTTTTAGATCTACAGATACCAAGCCTGACGTAATACATCTTTTAGTAAGTTAGTTATTGATAAACTTTCTTACGTTCATGCCTCGAAACACCAGCGCCTTCATGACTGACATTGATTTTATATTATTGATGGCACCCTCAATGTCAAGAAATACTACCATTATGTATTCCTTCACAGCGAGAGAACCCTCTATGTAGGTGAAGGGCTTGCGCTTGCTATATGCAGGCGATCTCCAGGGATCTTTGCCATAAGATATGTTTCTATCAAACTCCTTAGAGTCTTCAGCATAAAGGATGACAGACTAAAAGGAGAAAAGTCTTTCGCTTTCGTGTAGTACGGTTTCCCTGCTTTTGGAATAAGAAAACTAAATTAAATTGATTAATAAATTCAATTGAATTATATTGAAATAAAGGCCTTTAAAATTTAAAACCGGACCTTGACTGTCAAAGTTTTGACGAGCCAATACGAACGCTAATTATTAGAATTTCATTTTATTTGAATCAACTCTGCTCATTAACCGACAGCCTTGCAAGAACTCAGCATTGCGACAAATACATGGTGTGGCTATAGTTTTAGAATCTCAGAAAATATTACCATTATCCACAGTTGGATCTAAACTTGTATCTTTGTGCAAAGACATTGCTAGACTAGAGAGTGGGAATTGATTTGCCAAGCTACAACTACCTAGTTCGATCAAAATATTTGGTTATAATAAAAAAATGGTGAAATGTAACGCCTATTTAGGGGCTCATGGTCCGAAAATTGCTCATACTCTACGTTTGTGTTTGGGCATGTGTTAAAGTAAATCTGAATCATATAAGGGAACGGCAACATGCAAATGTAGTTGTCATTGTATATATGGTACCCACACATATACACTTATAAAATTTGTTAAATACATACGTATATAACTATTATCTATGTGAATAAATGAATATAGACATTTCGCATGTATATAATTCAAATATGTATAGTTGCACTATGTGTGCGTATGTGTGTGTGTGTGTGTGAAGGATAACATGCATATTCTTCAATAAAATAAAATGTTATTTAAAATGCATTTGCGAAATTTTTAGTGGGCAAAAAACGGGAACCTATTTTTATGGAATTCAAATAAAAACACACACACACATATATACCCCGCCGACGGATGCGGGGTAATAGACACACGCCTGCTGTTGCAGTAACACCGCGGACGCCAGACACCACCGCCATTGTCACGGCCTTGTAGCGCACTGCTTTTGCTGTGTATCTAACGCCTAAACTAGCGATTGTGCGATTATTTAGACCCCGATCTAATGGTCGCCCACCACCAACTAGCCTGGCCATTACCCATGCCTTGGCTTTGGTGCCAACTCAGCTGCCAGATCTGACACCGCTATTGCCGCCGTCCACCGCATTTGTGTTTTGCGTTTCATAAAAAGAGAGTCAGTCACATTGTTACTGTCCGTCCATCCATGTCGATATGTGTGTGTGTGTGCGTGTGCATTGTTTAAATTTTGTGGTATATATCATATGTCTAGTCTCGGGGCTAACACAGCGCCAAGGCAGAAGCAAATGAACCATGCTCGTACAAATTCATACACAGGCGTGCATTACAAACACACACACACACACACACATGAACACTACACGTGAGTGTATGAAAAGGCCAAATAGTGAATAGAGTCAGTTTGTAGGCAGCCCTGCATCGATCTGTGGATGCGGAGCAGAAAAAACAACCATGAAAAAATATGCATTGGAACAAAAAAGGTACAAACACACACCCATTAAAATCACACATACATACTCGTACATGTACCCCCACGCATATGTAGTGTGTCTCCCCGAGGAAGGTGCAGCAGCAATAATTTCCTAGTCACAACACCCCCAAAAGTAGGCTACCATGTTTTATTACTCTTTTGCTTGGTGCTGCTGCCGAGGCCGCCAACACCTGCATTCGCTTTAAATGTATGTATGTACATTCATGTGTATGGGCCACAAGTGTGAGTGGCAGTGGCTTTCCTAAATTGTTTTTATGATTATTTGTCATGTCAACGCTCAACGTTTTGTTTTTGTGCTTTTTGATTCCATTTTGCGTTGTTTTTTCTTTCCGTTCCGCCAACCAATAATGCCAAACACTAACTAACTAAGTACAGCATACTTTGTGGCGCTCAATTTATTTGAATGTCCGTTGTTTGCCTCCACAATTATTAGTGCGCATTCATTCTGTGTGTGTGTGTGTGTGGCTGATGAATGGAGTGATGCATGCACAGTACCATCGCCAAGCCTTGTGGTAATAGGGAGCCGATGTATTTGCGCTTCCATGAAAGCTCAACGTGGATAAAAGAACGTTTAGGATCACCCAGTGTTGTGGCTCTCAACAGTTCTTGGGTAGATGTAAGTTTGGAGGCATGGATTTTGGCAAAGTTTTGCCCCTGTCGACTGAACAAGCTTCAAAAAGGCTTAGCAGTGCAGCAGTACCACATCATATCTTTATTCGCGTGTCCCATCCAGGGAAAGAGGTATGTTGAGCCTTCTAGGATGATATTGCCATAAAGATAATTTGTTCAACTGGAACATACTCTCCGACACCTCATCCATACGATACTCTCCGACACCTCATCCGTACGGGCAACGTGGTGACAGCCAACTGTATTGACGAAGGAATTTCAACCTACTTCAGTGTAACAAAATTCTCACCAAAGGTAGCTGCATAAGCAGCGGCTGCTGCGGCAAAGGCGACCCGCCAAGATATATCGCACAAAAGTCTCTTACATGGGCAGGGGCAGGGGAGACCTTCGTTGCATTCCAGATTCATGTTTGACACTGCATTCGTTACGCACAATTTTGTGCTGTGCTTTGCTTTGCGAGAAAAACAAGTGCGGACAGATGAGCTGAGAAAAAAGACAAAAAACCTTTTGGCCAAGCATAAAACACACACACGCACTCGCACACCCATACGTATGCATAAGTACACGTGCAGAGGAGTTGTTATTAAAACAACCATAAACACGCACATCGCCACATAGTAAAAAAATATTTTTAAAGGCGGAGCTTTTTTGATCTTTTTGGTGTATGCGTAAAATGCGAACTCATTTTTTACAAAAAGAAGAAAAAACGCAGAAAAAACGAATCAGAGCAGCAGCACAACAGAGGGACAGAATGTGGCAGGAGTCAGCAACGAGTTGCAACAACATATTTCACAGCCGCATCGCTGGCATGCTGCAGTAACAAGCAACCCAACAAACAAACACATGAAGAACAACAATGGTGATATTAACATTCACATTAACAATTGGAATCCCTCACATGTGGGCAAACGAATTGCCTTGCTGCCGAGTTGCTAACGCAGCGGGTGCAGCACAGTGGCCAATGTTTTGAGTGCTGCTGCCTGCAATGGTAGCAATATCGTCGGGAAAAATGGGGCATCATCATGTGCAGCAGCATGCATTGCGAGAGGGTGCGTGCGGCAAAAGCACTTTATTATCAATTTTGAGGGATACTCTCAACCATAATGTGACAAAATCGAGGATAGCGTCAATACTTGGTTTTGGAGTTTTTCCATAGAAAAACGATGCCAGGATTCTGGGACAGTATTACTCAGTAGCTCAGAGAGTTCGCCAGTCGATAGCGAGCACCTATTTTACTCTGTTTTGTGCCGTTTATTTCGGAGCCAGAGTCTCCGCCTTAACATATTGAAGTCTCACGGTTTGTAGCACATAATATTAGAGCATTTATTCATTTCTATATGGGTATTTTAAATAATTTCATATTTTAAATAATTTCATTACAGTATTTTTTTGGGAGTTATGATCATATTTTCAATTGCCACATGAAAAGAAAGTATTTAAAGGACACAGGCCGCTAGATGATGTAACCATGTTATAGTGATGATGGTTATTCTGGTGACATTTGAGAGGTATGCAGGCAAGTAAAAATTATCTTCTCTTTGCGGCACGCCATTTTGGCCCGACATATCATTGAGCATAAATGCGTTTTCGCTATTAATACGATTCAAATACAACATACTAACGCACGGCCCTTGAAGCCATCACACCTAATATGGTGGAAAAGTCTTCTAATTTGAACCTGGGCACACGGAGCAACAGCGAGAGCCATTGCCGTTGTCTTAGCGTTCGAAGCCATCAATACAACTTCCAACAGATGAACAAAATCATGTGTAGTAAGGAAGAAGTGTAATTTGTTACAGGTAGAATGTCTGTAATTACACAAAAATACATGCATTGGGAAAAGTACAGCTAATAAGCAGGGTTGTCGAGCTTGTTTAATGTAGTAATTGTATCATAGATGCGTTTTCGCTATTAATACGATTCAAATACAACATACCGACGCACGGCCCTTGAAGCCATTACACCTAATATGGTTGAAAAGTCTTCTAACGAAAGACGAAACTTTGGCTTTCCTTTTCCATTTGCATCTCCGATCATTGAGCTCATCTCGAAAGAGAAACAAACAAAAATTGAGCTAAAACTTAACATTTTTGGAAGCGGAGTGATCTTCTTATGTTTGGAAAATAAAAAACCGAAATAAGTCACCCCTCTTTGAACGGATCACGGATGGCACATTTGTATGATTTTCAAATTTTCTTTGTTGTTGGGTAGTGCTTCAGATAAGCTGCGAAAAGATACCTTTTAGCCGAATTTTAATTTGCCTATTCCACTGTGCTATGGTACGTATGATGTATTTTATTTATACCGGCACAGGTCGGTAGATATCAAAAGTATACGCCATGATGTCCATAAATAGCTTTCATCCAATATAAATAATTGTTATACAGTGTACTCGCGAAAATAGGAACTCCTCAATATATGAACACTGTAATATATGAACCCCTCTCACGCTCGGCCCATGTTGATTGAAGATTTATCTTTTTTCTAGTGGGTCTTCAATCATTTGAGAGCTTTTGGGTAGTCATTCAGAGCTACAGATAGTTCTTCAAAATCGTAAGTGCGGAACAACTGCACTAATCAACCAATAATCAGCCCATGATAGCAAAAAAGTTATAACGTGTATTGCATATATTTGGGATCTACTCAAACTTTACATATAGGATCTCACACTTCTCAGCGTAGCGGCGGAATACATGAGTGAGGTGGAAGGGAAACTTCATGTCGTCTCTCCAGCCCCATGTTTCCATAATCTGAGTTTTACCATTGCTGAAAGCTGCTTTCAATTGGTCATAATTTTTTTGAAAATCATGCCAAAAGAAGTACTCGATGTTTGGTGATTTAGTCGACTCATGGAGCTCATCATCATCGTGGGTGTGGGGTGACCTTTATCATCGAACATTTGCTGCATTCCAACTGCAACGCCTGTCTTTTTGTCGGTATTTACGCTTGTTGCATCAGCAACAACCATCACAATTGATTCCCACAGGTTGAACTCATCTAACTCATTCTGGAGTTCTTCTGTGAATCTGCTTTCAAGAAGTTTCCGTCAAGGTGCATGCTCCACTCCTCTGTGCTTACCAAGTAATCATTCATCCGGGTAGCTTTCTTTTCGATAGCCTCGTGAATTCCTGACTGACATGGGGTTGGGATTTCAATGCCCTCAGCGGAAAGCTGACCGTTGCTGTCCAGTAGGACGACAGCTTTGAGCTTGTTTCATTGCATCTCAATGGAAATGGTGATCCATGATAAAACTCCCATACACAGAAAAAATTAGACCTACATGGTAATGACATATGAAAAACTTTTCAAACAATGTGTTAATTGCTTTGATTATTTTTGACATTAAAATCCGATTTGTTTTCGTTCATGGCAAGTGATTGGTATAAAAGGCATACGTTAAAACATATTTTTAATTGTACGAATTAAATTTTTATTTAATGATACAGAGTGTAAGTATCTATTTCTACGTTCTGCTGTGTCCTCTTTCACACATATGTAATGCGAAGAAGTGCGAGTGAGACAACTATATGTCTAGTTTCTATCATAGACAGACACATAAATCGGGAAATCGGTCTATATGGGAGCTATACTAAGATATAGTCTGATCTGAACCATATTCGGCACAGATATATGTGATCTTAACGCAATTCGTTGTGCCAAATTTCAGCCAAATGGGATAATAAATGTGGCTTTTATAGGCATAAGATCTTATATCAGGAGACCGGTACAAATTTGGACCTAGTAGGTTCTTAGGATACAATTAGAGGGAAATGGTTTTAATCAGGATATTTATCGTTTCTTACACCAAATAATAAAACTATGGATGTCGAGGGGGGTCTCATTGCTTAAAATTTTAGTAAAAAGGGCGTAAGTTTTGGTATTGACTATTACTGGTTCAGATATTAAGGGAGCTCTTACAATTTTCATGGGTAGGAATTGCGACTTTTGTGCGTTCTCTGCCTTCAATCGTAAAATAGGGCTATGTGGCAGGTGCATACAAATATGGTTAGATTTGGTCTATACTCAGATCTTGAAGGATCCATGCAACTCACTGTAACGGCGAAAATGGGTACTATAGCACATTTCTTGGCTCAAACACTTAAACCCGCTAATCGCTTTATCCAAACTCGGCACGGTTGTTCTTTGAAATCGGGACAAAAATACGACTTTATGAACTCCATATTTCTTGTCGGGAGATCGGTATAAAGGGTGTAAATGGAATGGCAAAATGCCCAACTCTTCAGTGCAGGGTATAAAAACATATATTGCATTTTTGATTTGTAGAACATTTTGTAGGTCTTGGTCGGGTTTGGCAGGATTTTTCTTAAATTTTGGTAGGAAATAATTTTCTTGAGTGACAACAGCGGTTGTTGCCTAATGTGTAATGAAAATAAAGATTTTACGACCCACATAAAACATATGCACGCAGTTCAAAACCACTTGGAAAAGGTCACAGAAATCTAGTATTCTATTCTATTTACTCATTCAATAGGAGATAAGAGTAGCTTATAGATACACTAAGAGAAATTTGTTAGTAAAACAGCAAAAATGGTTGCTGTAACAGCAGAAGGTTGGGTTAGGTAAGAGTGGCAGTCCTTTACAGACTCACAAAGACAATTTTATTACTATTGTGATAGTACAGTAGCGACAGACCAAACCTCTAGTGGGGATCGAATTCAGGACCTCTCTAGCAATCAAGCCATGCTAACAATTCGGCTTCCGGGGCGCCAATAACAGCAGAAAGACTGTTGAAAATGGGACAGCAATAATATTTTCTGCTGTTTTCAAATTGTAAAAAATTGAAAAAGCTCAAAAATTTCATATATATATATATATATATATATATATATATATATATATATATATATATATATATATATATATATATATATATATATATATATATATATATATATATATATATATATATATATATATATATAAATATTTAAATATTTAACCTCTCTATATATATATATATATATATATATATATATATATATAAATATTTAACGTAGAATTTTTTCTAAATTTCTACACTTTGATAGTTTTTGAACGAATTAACAAAATAGCACCCAAAATAACAACTAATTTTGAATGTATGCTTTTTAACAAAAAATGTACGTCAAAAATATGGATTTTTTATTAATATATGTCAATAAAAATAAACATAATAAACATTTTGTATGGATTTATAGAAAAGTTTCACATTTAAAACTCAATATCAGCAGACAGTGTTTGCTGATATCATCAGACTAATTTCTCTGGCTGTAGGTTAAGAAATAGTGTAAATTACCGAGTAAAGATGAATAATTATAAAAAAAAAATTGTTTCAACCATCTACCAAGAGGAAATATCCCATTCTTACAGTACCGACAGGTTAAAATGCCTTTTTAGGTGGATTTTTGAGTTAGACGTTCCTTCTACCTTGATTCTTAACTGATTTGTGTTTTTCTGTTACCAATAAGGTACAAACAAAACTTTACAAGTCCGTCCACTCATTTTTGATATATCCCGTATATTTTTCAAAAAATGGAGACGGTTTAGGTCAAATTAAAAAGTCTTCGGTTTAGGTCAAATTGAAACGCCCCTAGAAAAATGTTGGACCCGTTAACTCTAAATGTAAACAGTATTAATGCCGTATTTGCATCGTTAGACATATTTGGCAACTGCAAAGTTTATATGGATTTCTTTAAGTGATATGACATTTAGTATCTTTCATAGTACCTTGAGTGACTTTAAAGTGAGTGACTTAAAAGAAGTCAAATTTGCCACAAAAAAAAAAATGAAAAATCGCTGATTCTGGGGCATTTGGTACCAATGGACATTGATCTGCATAATATAGTCACAAATATAGTTTCATTGGACAAGTAAGGGACGCCAGTTACTGTTACTGTTGGTATTGATATTGTGATTAAGTTGGGCAAGCACACATCACCAATATATATGCTGCATGAGACTGAGCAAGTACTGCACTTTGTTTTGATTTGAGTCTAGTTCTGATTTGAGTTTTTATCTTGCCTTTGTTTTGGCCTGTGTCCCATTTTACACTTATTAACATAATGAGTGGCCACAACTGGCGGTGTGAGTGTGGTTGTGCTTTCCTGTTTGCCTGCGTGTACACATGAATGTGCTTTAGTCTGGGCGCTGTGCGAAGTTTATGTTGGGCTCACTGCATAGGATGCAGTCCTCTTGTCTGGCCATGGCCACGTTAGAAATAGTGCTTAGGATTTGATGGTTGCTTTTATTTTTTCTAACTCTATGGTAGTGGTGGCGTTAAAGAGTGCGTTTTCGCAATGTCGTCGCGCTATGTTGTTTTTGTTGTTGTTTTGTTTTGTGGCATTGGTAGGTGTTTATTTGTTGTTGGACTTTGATTAATAACCAAACAATAAACTAGAACTGTTGGCCAACACACAGTACGTGAATGGATGAGTGAGTGAACGACTAAATGAACGACAGTGCTTATGAACACAATCAGACATCAATGTTGATATATCTGAAATGATTGCAATCCACCTTCTCCGCAAGAAACAGAGGAGAGGGGGTGATTCTCGTGATCCATAGGAAAGCCATCTTGTCTAATTAGGAAACGCTAGCAACTTATAACAATGGAATGGAGCTCTTGGTTTTGTTTGAGCGATTCTTTTTAAATAAATTGAATTATTTTGCAAATTCCTGCCATTTATACGGCCACCGGATATTCTTAAGTTGCTTATTTTCAGTGCTGGGCTTCTCTACAAATCACACTTCAATATTTTCTTTGTGATGTGGAAAGCAACGGTTTTTGGTTTGTGCCCATTCTGTGCTGATGGGATGTGATGTTCCTATTCCGCCTTGTGGAACAGGTGCAATTTCCGAGTAGCGGATGTTTGCAATTAGTGGTGGCAAAACTCTAAGCGGCACCACTATTGCTTGACTCTCCGCTTATTTACATGCTCACCAACACAAAAATGCAAACACAATGCCAGCAACAACACCACTATGCATAGCGCCAAACACTCGCAACTTCTCAGAGACCATTATGTGGTCTAGTTGGGCTGTTTGGCTTTCTCTATTTATTCTGCTCTTAGTGGCATATATTAATTATGACAAAGTAGTTGCTAATCAGCGAAAAGGGGCTGAATGAAGTTTTACCGGGTTACTTTGTTGGCAGATCGGACAAGAAGCCGTTTTAGTTAATTGCCAAGAGACCTAAAAAAATAGTTTAAAACAACAAAAATTAAAAAATAGATGAAATAAGAATGCGTTAAGTTTGTTAATAATTTGAATTAAAAAAAAAGTGTTGAACTTTTGCTTCGCATTGCTTTTAAAGTCCGATTTTGTTTGGCTCAATACAACCTATTTTAGTATACCTATTTCCGCTACAGAAAATCGGGCTAAATATTCTCCAATTATGAACACATATGTCTAGACGAGTGATTATCTTATATGCCAGCTGTGTCCAAAGGAGGGTTTGATTTGATTGGATATTTGTCGAATGTTCATGAATCTGCGTCGAATACTCGAAGATATTCTTGTGATAACAACAGGAGTGAATGAAAGGTCTTTTTCGAAAAAAAGCTAAATATTTCTCATTTAAAACCACGCAGATTTCTTACTATTTATCTACACTCAGAGAAATTTGTTAGTAAGAACAGTACAAATGTTTGCTGTAGCAGCAGAAAGTCTGCAGAAAATGGGACAGCAGTAATTTGTTGCTAAAACAGCAAAACGTTTGCTGGTTTTAAATTTTAAAAAGTTAAAAAACATCAAAAATAATTATAAATACAGTCGAAAAGGGATAAGTGAAACGTTAAAAATAAAATAATTTGGCTTCACTTATCCGTAGTTTTCAGTTAAGCGTAAATCGGATAAGTGACATTATTTTCCAGTTAAGCGATACAATAGTTTGGATTGACCTGTCAATCGTTTGAGTGCGAATTTGATATTTCTGCCAACAATTAAAATATTTGAATTTCTTCCCAATTTTTTATACAAATTACTCTTTAAACGACCAATCGTTTAAGTGCAAATTTTGTTTAACGACCAACAATATTTGGAAAGAAATTATGATTTTCGTTAAAAATTTCAAAATATAAACACAAAAATAATTTATGCGACAGTCGTCACACACGTGTGGAATATTATGTCGTCGTACTAATTATGTATGAAATATATTGAGTTAAAAAACAGCAATGCTCAGTAGAACAATCAGAGACACTTATAAGCGATATATAAAAATACCTATTTTCAAAATGAATTTTCAAAATTTCTGATAGTTTCCCATAGAAATAACTTTTTCACTTATGCGGTTTCAGTTTCATATAAAAGCAGAATGCATGGTGTGCAAACTTTTTCAGTTTAGCGGTATTTACACTATAGCTATATTCACTTAAGCGAATTCAATTGCATTGAATAACAACAAAAATGTATGGTACTTTCCATCAAGTTTCTTAGCGGGAATTTTTAGTTTTTGCGGTTTCGGCTGCATTTCAAAATATGTTATATTCCATCACATTTTCAATTTACAAGCATATGGCGTGAAATTTTTTAAACTTTTACAATTTGCTACTTTTTTAACGAGTTTAACAGCAGACAAAATATCTATTACTATTTATTATATTCATGCTTTTAAATAAAGAAATTAACGCCTTAATTACGCCAATTTTTTTATTAAGATATAGAAAATGCCTCAATATGTGTTAGAAGTTCAAACATTATGAATGGATTTAGTCAAAAGTTAAAAATTTGTAATTTAATGTCAGCAGACATATTTTGCTGATATATTTTTCTGGGTGTAAATTATATTTTTGGTTTATTTATTTACAAAAATATAATAACAATTTTAAGACTAAACCAGTTTTTACATGTTTTTATGAATTACTAGCTGGTTCGAATCTTGGCGAGAATATTTGAATAAATTTTCAGCAGTGGTTATCCCCCGTAATGCTCGCGGCACTTGTGAGTTGCTATACCTTTTGGTATGGCAGCCATGCAAAAACTTTTTTCCAAAAGAGCTGCGGCACGCCGTTCGATCTCGGCTATAAAAAGAGGCCCCATATCATTGGGCATAAACTTGAATCCGATAGCACTCTCATTGGCATGTGAGAAGTTTGCCCCTTTTCATTAATGGAATGTTCTAAAAGGAAAGAAAATTAGCTGATCAACAGATCCTTGTACACATAACCATTGCTGCCAGTGGTATGAAGGTGGCGAAAAGTCTCTCGTCAATTTTATTGCTCTGCTAATGCCCACACTGTCGTTTGTCGAGTTCTTTTCCTGGCATCTCTTCTTAGGCAAAACAGGATATAAGAAAAGATTTGCTATGCTATTAGAGCGAAATCAAGATATGGTCCGGTTTGGACCACAATTAAATTTTATGTTGGAGACCTGCGTAAAATGTCAGCCAATTCGAATAAGAATTGCGCTCTTTGTGAGCTCAAAAAGTAAAATGGAGAGATCGATTTATATGGGAGCTGTATCGGGCTATGGACCGATTCATACCATAATAAACACGTATGTTGATGGTCATGAAAGAATCCGTCGTACAAAATTTCAGGCAAATCGGATAATAATTGCGACCTCTAGAGGCTCAAGAAGTCAAGATTACAGATCGGTTTACATGGCAGCTATATCAGGTTATGAACCGACTTGTATTTTATTTGACATAGTTGTTGAAAGTAACAATAAAAAACGTCTTACGAAATTTCAGCCAAATCGGATAGGAATTGCGCCCTCTAGAAGCTCAAGAAGTCAAGTCCCCAGATCTGTTTATATGACAGATATATCAGGTTATGAACCGATTTGAACCATATTTGGCACAGTTGTTGGATATCATAACAAAATACTACGTGTCAAAATTCGTTCAAATCGGATAGGAATTGCGCCCTCTAGAGGCTCAAGTAGTCAAGACCCAAGATCGGTTTATATGACAGCTATATAAGGTTATGGACCGATTTGAACCATACATGGCACAGTTGTTGGATATAATAACGAAACACGTCGTGCAAAATTTCATTCCAATCCGATAAGAATTGCGCCCTCTAGAGGCTCAAGAAGTCAAGACCCAAGATCGGTTTATATGGCAGCTATATCAGGTTATGAACCGATTTGAACCATACTTGGCACAGTTGTTGGATATAATAACAAAACACGTCGTGCAAAATTTCATTCCAATCGGATAAGAATTGCGCACTCTAGAGGCTCAAGAAGTCAAGACCCCAAATCGGTTTATATGACAGCTATATCAGGTTATGAACCAATTTGAACCATACTTGGCACAGTTGTTGGATATAATAACGAAACACGTCTTGCAAAATTTCATCGCAATCGGATAAGAAATGCGCACTCTAGAGGCTCAAGAAGTCAAGACCCAAGATCGGTTTATATGGCAGCTATATCAAAACATGGACCGATATGGCCCATTTACAATACCAACCGACCTACACTAATAAGAAGTATTTTTGCAAAATTTCAAGCGGCTAGCTTTACTCCTTCGGAAGTTAGCGTGCTTTCGACAGACAGACGGACGGACGGACGGACGGACAGACGGACAGACGGACGGACATGGCTAGATCGACATAAAATTTCACGACGATCAAGAATATATATACTTTATGGGGTCTCAGACGAATATTTCGAGTAGTTACAATCAGAATGACGAAATTATGGTGGAGGGTATAAAAAACCGAATGGAACGCAACAACCACTGAGACACACATCTCCATTGGCCTACTGGTCAATATCTCATTCAAAAACTTTCATAAAACTGGCCATGCCAACCTGTTTTGGTTTACCTATGTGTATGTGCAATACATGACATGTATTGTTTCTTCTTACTTTCCGCTTCTGCGAGAAAATCCACTTGTTTGGTTTTCCAGATATTTTTTTTATGCATTTGTCGTGTGTAGGAAAATAGAAGAACAACAGTGCAAAGGTGTTTTAAACAGGGAAATGCCGCAGAAGTCCTTCATTCCTATTTGATGCTTCTGACACATGTGTGGTGTGTTGTTTACAGTAACGATGACCATTTTTACTAGTCATAAAACGCATATGCGCTGTCTATGCTCGAAAATATTTTACAAATAGCGTGTGCAATTTACAACAACATCAAATGGCTATCCCTTTGTTTGTAGAGTGGGTGTTTGATGCAACTTTTTTCTCATTTTCTTGCCTAAAATACCTATTATAAACTAAGCAACAGTAATTTTCAGCAAATAACAGACGTTTCAGCTGTAAGCTTGCTGTTCTAAAATTGCAGAACTACTGCTGCAATAGCAGAATTACTGCTGTAATAGCAGCAAAATTAACTACTAATATTCAGCAGGCAGTATTTGCTATTTTAAGCAGACTTATTTCTATGAGTGTACTTTATTTTTGGTCGTTTTTCTTGTTCCTTATATGTACCATATGCCTAATAAGTACCTATAAGAGTAAATAGTTTGAAAGATACACTTCCTGGATCAACCTTGTATTAAATTTGGATATGTGAATCGTACTCTGTACTCAAAGTTCCATAATTTGAGTCCCATATTGCCCCGTTCAGCATGCATGTCCACTAGAGGGGGTTTGTGGTGGATCCCTGATACTTTACTCTCAAAGCCCTTTCATTTATTTTTCATATTGCTCCTGTTAGTCTGCATTTTGGTTTTAGACGCTAGGACTTTTATATTATTTTAAGATTTGTATTCTATTTGCATAAACATTACATTTGAGTCCCATATTTTCCCCATCGACCTACATGTCCGTCTAGGTGTTTTTTCTGGGTTACTTCGCATGTTATTTGGGTCACTTGGTCGCGAATTTAGAAACCAAATGTTTTCGCTTCACCCGAATACCATTTAATTTAGTGTCATACGAGGGTTGCCATTTATATTTCGGGATAGGACAACGCTTGTTTTACAATCTGCCAAATGACAGCACTATCGTAAACCCTGACATTTTTAAGGTTATATGTAGTCAGAACGTTTTGTCATACGACCGCTATTTGTGTTGTTTTTAGTAACTTAAAAGATTCATCTCGCCCAAAAACTGGAATTAAATCGTGCACATTTTAGTGAGATTATTTGTTTACAACTTTCGACGTGGATTTACTAAACAACAGTGCATCGATGGACTTAATAAAATTTTTGGCGATGAAGCTCCAACAAGGACCAGATGGTATAGTGAATTCAACTGAGGTCGTAGTTCACTCCAAGACGAAATTCGTAGTGGTCGCCCAAAGTCGTTTGTTGTTCCAAAAACCATTGATGCTGTGTGTCAACTGATATTGCAAGATCGTCATGTGACCTTTCGTGAGATTGGGACGACCTTAGGTATTAGTGGGACCAGCATATATTCAATATTGCATGAACAATTGACCGTCAAAAAAAATTGTTCGCGTTGGAACCCACACAATTTGTCAATCGCTCAAAAATTTTGCTGCTCTTGCACAGTCGTTTTGTTGTTATCGCGAAATATTTGCAATTTTAGAACAGTAGGCTAATTGCTGAAAATAATTGCCGCTTAATTTATGAAGAAGAGTAAACTAAAATAAAGTATAATGAAAGCGAAGGGAAAAAAATTGTGGAAAGAAAATGAGACAAATTTGCCTAATCGCAGCCAGAAAAAAATACCTAAAACACGTTACGCGGGGGTCTGCGACACAAAAAAAATATTCAAGCGATAGTCAAAAAGCAATAAAAAAAAGGTATTCAAGAAACCAACAACAACATTCAACAGTACAACATTCGGAGTGCCGTCCGATTCAAGTTTCAGCTCAATGATAAGGAACCTCCTTTTTATAGCCGAGTCGGAATTTACAATTTACCGTGGGCGAAGTTACGAATGTCATCCGTGGCGCCAAACCTTCCAAGGCGTTGGGCCCCGACGGAATCTCTACATTGATGCTGAAGAATCTGGATTTACCTGGAGTTGAGTACCTTACCACTGTCCTTAACCTGTCATTGAACACTCTTATAGTTCCCGATGTCTGGAAAATGGGCAGAGTGATCCCGCTACTGAAGCCTGGTAAAGACCCGAGTTTGGGGGAGTCGTACAGACCGATCTCCCTTCTCTCACCAGTGGCTAAGACTTGAGGCATTACTCCTCCCGAGCCTCGTAGGAGAATTTCCATTCGCCGAGCATCAACACGGATTTCGGAGACATCACAGCACAACAACAGCTTTGCATGCCATCACCACACACATTTGCCGTGGCTTCAATCAACCCAGGCCATGTGATAGGACGGTCCTCGTGGCACTGGACCTATCGAAGGCATTCGACACGGTCAGCCATGCCAAATTATTTGAGGACATCGCCAACACGTCCCTCCAGCCAGGCCTGAAACGTTGGGTCGCGAATTATCTGTGTGGCCGCCAGTCATTTGTGGAATTTAGGGATAAGAAGTCAAAACACCGTAGAGTAAAACAGGGAGTTCCCCAAGGTGGGGTGATATCTCCGGCTCTGTTTAACCTCTACTTATCCTCCATCCCACCTCCTCCAGACGGCATAGAGATCGTATCATATGCGGACGACTGTACGATCATGGCATCAACCCCCACCCATTGATGACATCTGCGATAGGTTGAACGTCTACCTCAACGAGCTTGCCTCATATTTCGCTGCAAGAAATCTGAAGATATCCGCCACCAAATCTTCAGCCACACTGTTCACTACAAATACGCGTGAGGTGAATTCTGAGCTGACTGTGATGGTCGATGGAGAAATGATTCCGACCATCAAGTGTCCCAAAATACTTGGCGTCACATTTGACAGCTCCTACACTTTCTCCCCACATGCCACAGCAATCTGCAATAAAGTCAAAAGTAGAAACAAGGTCCTCAAGTCACTCGCTGGCAGCACTTGGGGTGCAGACAAAGAAACCTTGTTGACCACGTACAAAGCAATTGGCCGGTCTGTGGTAAGTTATGCAGCGCCAGTGTGGTCACGTCAACTTTGTGACACGCAGTGGAATAATATTCAGATCTGTCAGAATGCCGCCCTCCGAACTGCGACGGGCTGTCTCCTTAGTTCTCATGTGGACCACCTCCATCAGGAGACAAAGATCCTACCAGTGCGAAGACATAACTACATGCTGTCTAAGCAATACCTTTTGGGCTGTTATCGCAGAAATCATCCAAATCATCATCTTGTGGATAGATACCCACCGCCCAGAAGCCTTAAGGTTGATCTACACGATCTAGAGCGTGAGGTCCAGCGCTACAAGAGAGAACCTCTAGATCAAGCGGCATATCGAGCGGGTCTGAACAACATTCATGCAGACACGGTAGCAGACGCGTTAATTGGCTACCGGGTGAATGTAGTCCTTGGAGAACGACCGCCACCCATTGCACGCGAAGAAATCGACCTCCCCCGGCAAACCAGAGTGGTTCTGGCTCAATTACGTTCCGGCAGATGCAGCCGCCTCAATTCCCACAGAGCTAGGATTGATGCCGACGTGCAAGATGTATGTCCCGATTGTAACCAGGGACCGCACGATACACGTCACCTGTTTAACTGCCCGGCCAGACCCAGATCCCTGTGGACGCATCCCATCTTAGTCGCGGAGTTCCTGGGTCTTGACACTCAACAGAATCAAGCAGACGAAAGATAGTACACAATAAACTGCTACAACAACAACAACAACCATTTAATTTAGTGTCATACGAGGGTTGCCATTTATATTTCGGGATTGGACAACGCTTGTTTTGCAATCTGCCAAATGACAACACTATCGTAAACCCTGACATTTTTGAGGTTATATGTAGTCAGAACGTTTTGACATACGACCGCTATTTGTGTTGTTTTAGTAACTTAAAAGATTCATCTCGCCCAAAAAATGGAATTAAATCGTGCACATTTTCGTGAGATTATTTTTTTACAACTTTCGACGTGGATTAACTCAACAACAGTGCATCGATGAACTTAATAAAATTTTTGGCGATGAAGCTCCAACAAGGACCAGATGGTATAGTGAATTCAACTGAGGTCGTAGTTCACTCCAAGACGAAATTCGTAGTGGTCGCCCAAAGTCGTTTGTTGTTCCAAAAACCATTGATGCTGTGCGTCAACTGATATTGCAAGATCGTCATGTGACCTTTCGTGAGATTGGGACGACCTTAGGTATTAGTGGGACCAGCATATATTCAATATTGCATGAACAATTGACCGTCAAAAAAAATTGTTCGCGTTGGAACCCACACAATTTGTCAATCGCTCAAAAAAAGGCTCGTGTCGACTGGTTGAAAGAAATGCTCCAAAAATGCGAAACAACTGCATTTTTGAGCACTCAAAACATCGATTTGATGAGCTATCCGCCGTGTAGTCGTGACTTGGCGCACCGAATGGTTTCTTTTTATTCCCGTATGTAAAAATCGGAGGTTAATGTTTTTCGTTTTTAAGGGAGCGGTTGCATACACACAATTTGTCAATCGCTCAAAAAAAGGCTCGTGTCGACTGGTTGAAAGAAATGCTCCAAAAATGCGAAACAACTGCATTTTTGAGCACTCAAAACATCGATTTGATGAGCTATCCGCCGTGTAGTCGTGACTTGGCGCACCGAATGGTTTCTTTTTATTCCCGTATGTAAAAATCGGAGGTTAATTTTTTTCGTTTTTAAGGGAGCGGTTGCATACTGATGTGACAGATTTTAAAATTATATTCGTATTGTATTCTCAATTACCTTTTAATTAAGTTTCATATCTTTTCTATCGGTCTACACTCATAGAAAAAAGTCTGCTGAAAATAGCAAACACTTTCTGCGGATTGTACGTATTTAATTTTGCTGCTCTTGCAAAGTCGTTTTGTTGTTATCGCGAAATATTTGCAATTTTAGAACAGTAGGCTAATTGCTGAAAATAATTGCCGCTTAATTTATGAAGAAGAGTAAACTAAAATAAAGTATAATGAAAGCGAAGGAAAAAAAATTGTGGAAAGAAAATGAGACAAATTTGCCTAATCGCAGCCAGAAAAAAATGCCTAAAACACGTTACGCGGGGGTCTGCGACACAAAAAGCCGAGTCGGAATGGCGTGCAGCAGTGCGACACCTTTTTAAGAAGAAGTTTTTACGTGGTGACCAGTAGGCAAATGGAAATGTGTGTCTCAGTGGGTATTCTATATTCTTTTTTCATAAAATATAGAAATAGTAGCCAAGACAGTCATGCTCACATTGGCAGGGCAATAAAATTGACGAGCGAGTTTAGCCACTCTTCGAAATGTATAACAATGGATGCGATGCCATATGTAGAAGGAATCTGTTGAGGGTGTATGACGTGGTTTTTTGGGTCGGGACGGCCTCTCTGAGACCTTTTGCCAATATTTCGATACATATATCGTATTCTACTCCGAAACACTTTTAATTTGAACTCATGTTGTCCTGATAGGTCCACTCATTATTATGGTTGATACTTTTTTTTTTTGCCTGAAGCAAGCCTTTCGAAATACTAAGATGAAGCACTGAAATACATTTTCCAGCAGTGGTTTACCTACCACATTTATGAGCGCTTTAGCTCCTAATTTACAATAATGCACCTTACGAAATCTTATAATCAGATTGAAAATGTTTTAATTTCTTAAGCATAACAAAAAATGTAGATAGTTGGTATATTATTAAGTAGTTGCAAATAGTGCGTGCAATGGCTTAGCCGTCATTCGTTGCTTGATTCATTCCATTCATCGCTTACTTCAAAGACCCTTGTGTGTTGGCAGGATGCAAAGTTTGCACAATGGGTAAGACAGACATGTTCCAAGTAGGGAAAAACTAAATAAAGCGAGAAGAACTCCCTTTGGACCATACCACTACACAGCTTTCACATGCATATACATAAGTCCACATCTACATTTAAATGTGTTTGTTTGCCAAAAAGCATAGCTAAGACGACGACCTTAGCGACAGACTCAGGCTTATATAACGAAGAGGGCAGCCAAACACACATACGAAGATCTCCTATGTACCCGGCCAAAAGGAATCATGTTAAGCTCGCCAATACAATTCCCCCTGCCCATATGCTGTGCGCTTTGGCATTTGGCCGGATGCTGCTGCCAGCCTTCAAATGCTAGAAACCAAAATCATTTCACCGTATGTTAGCTTAGGCCAGAGACAGAGGGATGCTGCTGACTCAAGATTCTGATATTGCAGTTGAATCGTTTGGGATATAAGACATGTAGGGTGAGGTAACAGCTAAACGCTAACAGGCCTTTTGCTTTGTATAACAAAGGGGGAATCTGTTACTGCAAAATGTGGCACATTTTCAAAAAGCCACATTGCTGCAATATTTTCTCTTCAAAAAAGGCTGAAGGAAGTTAACACAGAGCAACAGAAGCACCAAGCAGTGACAAAGTCGGTGACAACTGACGCATTCCGGTTAAATGTTTGTTAGGAAAATTTCTAAAGCGGCATCTTAAGATGTCGATGGAAACTGAAAGTAGAATTGGATTATTTATCACTAAAAGGTGCAGAACTATTTATACCCTACACCACTATTGTGGTACAGGGTATTATAACTTAGTGTATTAGTTTGTAACACCCAAAAGGAAGAGAAATAGACCCATTGATAAGTATACTGACAGAACAGAAGCACCAAGCAGTAACAAAGTCGGTGACAACTGATGCATTCCGGTTACATTTTTGGTAGGAAAATTTCGACATTACTGGTCTGTCTGTCTGTCCATGTTAATTTGTGTACAAAGTACTGGTCACAGTTTTCATTCGATCGTCTTCAAATTTGGTACAGGCATGATTTTTGGTCTAGAGACGAAGCCTATTGAAATTGGTCCGATTCAATAAAATAGTCATTTATAAACGGATTCTCTCGATTTTCTTTTGACTCTCGACATTACTGGTGGATTTCATGGAAATCGGTTCAGATTTAGATATAGCTCTCATATATTGTATATAGGAGTTTGCTCGAAATCGGTTCAGATTTAGGTATAGCTCTCATATATATGTTGGTCCGGTTTCGAGAAATATTGCAAAAAAATTGCTCATTTGTTAACCGATTCTGGCGAAATTTTGCAGGAACGATTTTCTTATGACTCTCAATATTACTGGGGAATTTCATAGAAAGCGGCCCAGATTTAGATAAAGCTGTTTAATATGTATATACAGATTTTCACCCCAAGAGCCTCGACGACTACCACATTATCTGATAAAATTAATTATCGAAATTACCGATTTGGATAAAATACTAATTAGTACAAGTAATTGTTTTATTGCGTATAACAAAATATTGGTCTTTTTAGTAGCCATATCTAAAAATAAACCGATCTGAACCATATACGACATGGATGTCGAAAAGCCTAACATAAGTCACTGTGTCAAATTTTAGTGAAATCGAATTATAAATGCGCCTTTTAACTAAGTAATATTTCTAAATTATTTGAACACATTATTTTTGATACAATTAATTTTATATGAAAAGTTTTATATCGCCATTACCACATAGGTTTATCAAGAGTCGCTCATCAATTACAAATTTGACTAATTTTTTCCAATAATATATCTCCAATTTTGAACAAGGTTTACAAGTTGATAATAATATACGGATCTTACAAAGGCATTGCACATAGAGCTGGCAAAAAATATCGATGGCACTATCGATACTACCAATATTTATTTTTAATGAATATCGATTGTTATTTTTCCGATGGATACTATCGAAAAATATTTTTTTTTGCAAAACTAAACAAAAATAAGCAATCCCACACTAAATGTATCCTTTAAGATACATATAGAGGGAGCAATTTTCATCCGATTACACTAACGGATTATGCAATGATTTCTCTCATGCCAATCAACTGACTTTATTAAACATGGTTTTGTTTAGTCTCTGCATCGATATTGCTTCTATATGAGATCGATAGGAGATCAATCTCCTGATTTTTATTTATCATTTTCGTTTGAAATATAGGTGATCCCAATTTAACGATAGTATCGATATTTATTATTAAAACTATCGAAAATATCGAATGTTACGATTATCGATAGTTTGCCAGTTCTAATTTGACAAGGTGTCTCACTCACAAGGGGTTTCACTCTAAATTTTTAAAATGGATTGCTTCGTATTTATCCAATCGTAGATGTATAGCTGTTGTTGATGGATGTTTGTCTTATACTTACAAGGCTACTTCTGGAATTCCTCAGGGTAGCATACTCGGCCAACTGTTTATATTATTTGTCATTGAGATCGCTTCTTTAATGAAATCGTCTAGAATTTTGCAATATGCGGATGACTTATCAATTTTTCGCGCATTTATTCAGATGCTGATGCTTTAAATTTGCAAATGGATTTGAATATTTTTCCCAATGGTGTATAGATAATCATTTACCAATAAATATTTCTAAGTGTTGTAAAGTTTCTTGCTCCAAGTCTAAAAACTTCATTTGCTTTGATTATAGTATTAACACTTGTAAAATCAGAATTTGCACCGATGCCTTGGACCTTGGAGTTATTTTTGGTGATATGTTCCCTTTTCTTAGCCACTTGAATCATGTTATACCAAAGGCTTATGCGATACTCGCATTTGTGAGAAGAAATTGTAAAGGCTTTAAAGATCCATATACATTTAAGCGCCTTTTATGCGCCTTTTATGGGCCCAAGACCTTAAAACGAGAGATCGGTCTATATGGCAGCTATATCCAAATCTGGTCCGATCTGGGCAAAATTAGAGACGAATGTTGAAGGGTCTAACACAAATCACTGTCCCAAATTTCGGTAAAATCGGACAAGAAATACGCCTTTTATGTTCCCAAGACCTTAAATCGAGAGATCGGTTTTTATGGCAGCTAAACTACATCTGGACCGATCTGTGCCATATTGCAAAAATATGTCAAGGGGCCTAATATAACTTACTGTTTCAAATTTCGATCGAACAATCGGACAATAAATGCGCCTTTTATGGGCCAAAAGCCCTAAATCGAGAGATTGGTCTATATGACAACTATATCCAAATCTGAACTGATCTGAGCCAAATTGAAGATGGACGTCGAAGGGCCCAACACAACTCACCGTCTCAAATTAGGGCTTAATCGGACAATTAATGCGCCTTTTATGGGCCCAAAATCTTAAATCGTGAGATCGATCTATATGGCAGCTATATCCAAATCTGGATCGATATGGGGCAATTTGAAGAAGAATATCTACTGGCCTCACAACTCACTGTCCCATATTCCAAATCGGATATTAAATGTGGCTTTTATACACCTAAGACCCTAAATCGGCGGATCGGTACATGTGGGGGCTATATCTAGATATAGTCCGATGTAGCCCATCTTCGAGCTTAACCTGCTTATGGACAAAAACAGAATCTGTGTAAAGTTTCAGCTCAATATCTCTAATTTTAAAGACTGTAGCGTGATTGCAACTGGCAGACGGACAGACGGACGGACATGGCTAGATCGTCTTAGATTTTTACGACGATCAAGAATATATATACATTATGGGGTCGGAAATGGATATTTCGATGTGTTGCAAACGGAATAACAAAATGAATATACACCCATTCCTCGGTGGTGGGTATAATTAAGAAAATTACAAATTTTACATTATAGAAATGGAAAAATTAAAAAAGATATAGCTGACTTGGTTAATTTGAATCGGAATACTGTTTTCGACATCTTCAGTCGAGCAGCATATGAGCTTCACTCTTAATAGTAGGTTATACGGTGGATTTCTTTGCAGTAACTGCGGCCAAATCCATAATTTAAACAGAAGATTTGCGCAAATTTGCGGCACTACGACGAATTCTACGTTTGTCCTGGGGCGTATGAGCAGTGTAGGTACATCGTATGAAACTTTTATCATATCTTTCCCCGTTTTTATTAAAATTCGCAAATACATTATAGTTTTGACCGAGTTTTTAGCGATTTCTCGGTAAGAATTGGTAAGTGGTATACATTAATTTTCACCATTTCCGGTGAACTCCAAAAATTTTTTCTACCGAGTTTTATTACAAAATTACCTCTTCATCTTCACATTAATTCCAAGTAATATCCCCCATCTTTAGATAAGACGCTTCCTTCAGAAATATTTTTAAGTGGTTATATCCTGTTGAACCGAAGTGTATGGAGAGTAACCACAGAGTCAAGTCTTTCTATTTGAGAGTTTTTTTAAGTTTGGATTAATATCTCACCAACTGATATTTGTGGAATAGTTCTCCGACCTGTGCTGTTGTTCAAGTATCAAATCGATTTGGATAATTTCAATGATATTTGCTGTCATACAACTCAGTTTATCAATTGGTTTATCATTGGTTGGTACTCATCATCTCAAATAATAACTTAAAGCATTACTTTGGTTAGCTTAAAGCAAGTCGGCATCAAAGCAAACTCTTCGGTATGGTGCTGGAGGTTTGCTTGTTGTGCCAAGTTGTTCGTGAGAAGGGTGAGCTCCCTCCGTTCGTTGCTAAGTTCTTTAATATTTTGTCTTAACTTGTCTTGATTTGGGATAGACAGCAGCACAAAAGAAATAAAACATTTTTCAAACACTGACCTCAACCCCAAGTCGAATGACCATCGCTGGGTATAGCCTGGGTATCTCCGTGCCCATACCAACCGCATCCTAGCATTTGCAATTGTTTTCTTATTTCTGGCCCGACTGAGCGTCGCACGTTTTGGCTATTCTTTGTTGAGGATTGTTGGGTAAGGGTGCTGCTGCTGCTTCCCATTGACTCGATCTGGGGTTTCCTTTTTGTTTTCTTCGTTCGAGGTCCATGGTGGGAAGGGAGGCAACAAGGAATGTTGAACGACTCTGCACGTGGGTGTGTTTGGGCCATGGCTGGCTGCCTGGCTGTTTGGCTGCTTGGCTGCCAGGCTGCCTAGCTGATGGGTGTATCTGCACATGTCTGTGTGGATGCCAGTCGTTGACGAAAAAAGGGGATTATTGCAAATGCCATGACGATGGTCTTCATCATTTCATCTAAACGCTAGAGTAGGAATGTCCTTCCCACACGCAAAGCACTCACTTCGACTTTCTTTTCTGACTCGCAATTTCCATGTTGGTGTTCTCCGCCGTAGCACCGTAGTGCCTTCAGCAGCTGCTGTGCCACAAAGAAGGCAACGGGTCAGAGCCTTATTTCTTTGCTTCTTCTCTTTCTGTTTGGCTGTGAGTACCCTCTTTTGGTGCTGGCATCTCACAAAGACGATGGCGAAGAACGTGAAATAAAAAAAAAAAAAAAAAAAAATAATAAAACTGTAACAAGTTGTTGATGTTGATGAGTTTGAACAGTTTGGCTATGAGAATTTGTTGAGGAGGGGCGATGAGGGTGGCAGAGTCGAATGGCGATAGTGCGAGCTGGTCTGGGTGGATTGCTCCAACATTGTTTTTCGTTGCTGCTCGTAAACAATTTGCTAGATATAGAATTTCTCGGAAAGGACGAACTTGACAGTGGTGGAATAGGCAAACGACATAGCCTAGGGGAGTGAATACATATCCAACTGTCAATTCAAACTCCATCCACCTTTATCCTAATCGTTTGCCAGTGTACAGTGGTGTCTGTTGTCGATTTTTTATGCAGCAAAAGGGACACCAAATTCGAAGGCGAAAGATAGAATTATTGAGTTAAAGGGCCAACCAAAATTCAAATAAAATTGAATTTACTCTCGCTGTGAAGACAGAATTCACCAGGTATGGGTACTTAATTCTCATAAAAGTGCCCTCATAGACATCTAGACCACTGTATGCATTAAGTAGATATTCCTTAGCAATTCATGGGAAAAAGTCGAAGAAAACACAAATGCCAAGCTAAAGGAAGAAGGTAGAAGGAGAAAGACCCCGACTCCTGTCCGGTAAAGCCAAATCGAAAAAGGAAAGATTACTTTTCGCTTAGTTGCTTGGTAAGAAACCGGACAAACAACTTTAGGATGGAGCCATAGACAATGAAGAGCTGAATTGGGAAGCAACGGAAAACGGGGAGGAGAGAATTTCTCTGCCACACCATCCGCATCCGCACCAATCAGCTAGACAGCATTAAAGAAAGCAGACGAAAATATTCTCTTGTACAATTGTACAAACACACACACACACACGAGCATACATAAAGCGGAAAGAAGAAATGGAAAATCTTACAAAATGTGGTATGGAACTGAGTCCCAACTACTAACTGGCAACTCGACTAAGGCTATACGTTGGGGAACACACTCCCTTTTGCTTTGAACGCGAATGAAGGAAAGTTTGTGATGAACGTATGCTCTGAGTTGGGTTGATGGACGGTGGGGTTACGGAGGAACTTTGGCTTTGGCAAACGGCAGTGCCAGTGCCGCTGTTCCTCAAAGACATTAGTTAACATTGGCACATGTTGGATTAATATTTTCTTGCCACACTTACACTCGCACACACACACATACACATGCCAAGGCACACACTGTATCACTCGTACTCTCGTATTATCTAAGCTGAAGCTGAACGTGGGCTACGTTCCAGCATCTAGTGCACAAAGTCTAAGGTTGTGAAGAACGAAATTAACTGGGAATGTAAGACGAGATGTGCCTCAACCGCACACATCGATAAAAGGCAAACACTCACACGTAAAAATGTCTTGCCGTAAACTTGTCTGAAGCTTGAGAGGCGTCGGAGAAGCGGCATGCTTGATGTGTGTGCGTGTGCATGTGTTCTTCTTCTTTTTCGGGGGTCCTTTGCTTCGCTTCACATCGGTATGGGGACACACAAACACATAAGCTCACTTTTATTCACAGTTCAGTTCAACTCGTCTTATCCGGGCCTAGACATTGTTTTTGATGTGTTCCCTGCAATCACATCAGCATCCTTGTGTGCTTCCCCCCACCAAGCCCAACACAAACGCCAACATTTACGCCCACATCCACATGCACACCATCCACTTGATGGAGGCAAACGAAGCTTCTACTCACATTACCCATTTCTGCGCCACATAGAGTGATTGATAATGGGCGCCCTAACAACCACCTTGTCACCCACCGGCAAGCAAACGTACGTACCCTTTTCCCAAAGAGTTCGCTAAGAACATTTCTAATTCCAAGTTTTAGTTTGCACGCAAAGCATGGCAATGGCTGAGAACAACATGGAAGGGGCTTCTACACTTTCTATTCTTTAGGGCTGGGCTGGGTGTATTTCCAAATGGCTGTGTGCCCTAAACATTTGCAGTAGTCTGGGTTTTGTGTTTTCCAAGTATCCGTGCTTGTTTCTTCTTCCAAATTTCGTAAGGGATTTAAGCTTTTTGCTTCTCCTTCTTTGCTCGCATAGTTTAGATACTCTGTCGCACATTCTATGCCAAGGATTCATTAAAAGGTTGGAGGGATGGTAGTGGTGCTGGCGCTGGTGGTGTTAGTGGGGGTTTTTATAAAGTTGCTCACCACATACTCCACTTTCAGAGGCACATGCTAAGACCCTATGTGTCACTGGGAGTTATAGCGACCATGGCTCGGCTTTATTGATATCTATTTTTGGGCCTTTCATAGTGAGATTTTATTTCGGCCTGAGACCAACGTGGCTGTAGCTAAAGGCGCTTACATCTTTCTTTGCTTCAATTCTCACGTAGGATACTCAAATAACGGGGACACCTGTCGGGAAGAAAAGAAGGAAAGAAATTTTCGGACACTATGAATTGAAGCCTTAGAGAGCAAATTGCAGGGAAACCCAACACAACAATTCTCAAATTTTAAAAAGAAATCCCCAAAATTCTGTCAAATGGGGAAACTTAATAAAAAAAATTGGGTTTTTTTGTATTTTCGACATTTATGTTGAAACCTTGCTACTGTTCTTTAGTAGAGTTAAAAGGCTGTTATAGCATGGGCAGCGAAGTGTAGTTTAGTTTTTAAAAATTTCTATTTTGTGAAGGACTGCTGACAGCAAAATGAGATTTAAGACTTGTATAAACATTGGAATATAAGCATATATTATCCGATTAATACATTTTGTTAAAGACAGATTCCTAAAAATTTGAAAAAAAAAATCCTTGAAATTCGCAAAGCTGGGAAAATTTCTTGAAAAAGTGATTTTGAGTGGTCATAGCGCCCAATAAGAATAAGACATTATCTTTCAAATATTCAATTCGAAAGTCGAGAAACTTAGTATGAGAAACTTTATCTTCCCCCTCACTTATTATGCAAACCGACAAAAAAATAATCCATTAATTTCAGCCATTCTTCTACGAGGAACTCTGAGGAACTTTCACAAGAGATTAGCCTAAATAGGCCTTCGGTTCATGATTTCAATATACCTGCCCGTTTTTAGGCACGATATCTCATGGAAATAGTATCTTTGGGGAGTGCAAATGTTGCCTTGTGGCATAGACTGTTAATCACTCGGCCGCTTTCCAATCCCCTGTTTAGAAAATAGAACTATTTTTGGTAAACCGAAACTCGAATGTAGACATAAACATACATGCAAAGACACAAAAGCAAGTGCATTCGAGTATGTATGCATGTGACTTTATGAGGAAACACAAATCCTTACACAATCCAAACACATGCACACACAAGGGCGCACATTAACATGCCACATCTTCGGCAGGAGTCTTGGGATGTTCTGGGTTAAAACAGAAGAAGAAAGAAAGGAAATAAAAACTTAAAAAATTTTAAGTTAAATTAGAGTTTGTAATAGGACTTTGGCTTGAGATTCTACCATGCACACGCAACCAGACCAGACATTTGCCGACACTGCCAGGATGGGAATGTGAAAGCCTTCTTTATCTTGGTCTTTGCATGTGAGGCAGCCGGCATACAACACCATCAGTTGCACCAATACCAGATGCTAGATGCCAGCAGCCACTGCCTCGTCAGACAATTTCAACCCATTTCAACGCTGGGCTGTTGCGTTGTATGTCCGGACACCAGAAAGCAGTTACGAGTAAAAAGTCTTTGCTCCAAGGATTTTCTTCTTCGTCTGCAGTTTCCTTTAGATTTGTCGGTTGGAGAAAGTAAGTGTGGGGTCTTTTGTGTGTGCGTTCATGTGAGTGAATGTCGTGCGTACATGCGTGCCACAGCGTACGTATGAGTTAGAGGGTGAGTGTGTGTGTGTTACGGTGCGTCAGTATGTATAACGATATTGTTGATGATAAACAAAGTGAAGCAATACAACTTTCTTAAGCTTACCAAGAACATTACGTTTCATAGACATACTCACATATCGCATCTACACACATCTAAACTCACCCACAATTTGAAACGGATTGGGTCTGACGCCAGAGATGGAATTTCTTAATTTCACAAAACGAATGGCACAAAAGGACTTCGAAGTTTTTGAAAGCAATAAAAGATGTTGGGAATAAAATTGGGAGTCTACAGGGAGGCTTGAGTGGTTATAGAAATTGAAAAAAGAAACTATACGAAAAACAACGATAATTGTTGTAAGAGCAGACTGCACAGTGGTGAAAGAATCTAAAACAAGTAAAAACGTATCTTATATATCCTCCACCCTGGATCGCATTTGTCAAGATCTTTGAACGACTTTTTCAAATATATATGGGCTATATCAAGCTATTGACCGATTTGGACTGTACTTGTCATGGCTGTAGAAGTCATAGAAAAACACCATCTCCAAAGTTTCAGGCAAATCGAGTGATGGTTGCGCCACTCCAGAGGTTCAGAACCGATTTAGACCACACTTATCAACCGATTTAGACCATACTTATCAACCGATTTAGACCTTGGAACAGTTGTTGGAAGTCATAACAAAACGACATATGCAAAACTTCAATCAAATTGGATAAAAATTGAGCCCTTAAGAAGACCAAGAAATCTAATCGGGATATAAGAATTGCGCCTTCCAAAAGCTCAAGGAGTCGAGACCCAAGATCGGTTTATATGGCAGCTATATCAGGTTATGAACCGATTTGAACCATACTTGTCACAGTTGTTACAATATATATCATAACAAAACACGTCATGTAAAATTTCATTGCAATCGGATAAGAATTGCACACTCTAGAGGCTCAAGAAGTCAAGACCCAAGATCGGTTCATAGGGCAGCTATATCATAACATGGGACCGATTCGGCCCATTTACAATCCCAACCGACCTACATTAATAAGAAGTTTTTGTGCAAAATTTCAAGCGGTTAGCTTTACTCCTTCAAAAGTTAGCGTGCTTTCCACAGACAGACGCACGGACAGACAGACGGACATGGCTAGTTTGACTTAAAATGTAACGACGATCATGAATATATATACTTTATGGGTTCTTAGACGCATATATCGAGGTGTTACAAACATAATGACGAAATTAGTATACCCCCATCCTATGGTGGAGGGTATAATAACGATCACGTCATAAAGCAAAAGTTAAGCCGTTATCAACAAGTGACGGATAGATAGCAAATTTTGCTTAATATGCGTTTTTTGGGTTCGAATATACGAGTTTTACTTCACTTATAAAAAAAGTCTGCTGATAAAAGCAATCACTGTCTGCCACGAGTACAAAATAATTAAAATTTTACAACAGCAAGATAAATAATAGCATAATATTCCACGCATTGCACACAAGTGATATAATGCTTACTTTGTTGTGCTTAATAAATAGTAAGGAAGTGACAAATGATGTTGTTGCAATTAATGCATAGCAAACATACAAACATAAGCAATAAAATAAGCAATGAAATATTGATATTGGGACACATCAATGCAATGCACACATCTATATATATATATATATATATATATATATATATATATATATATATATATATATATATATATATATATGTATATATATATATATATGTATATATATATATATATATATATATATATATATATATATATATATGTATATATATATATATATATATATATATATATATATATATATATATATATATATATATATATATATATATATATATATATATATATATATATATATATATATATATATATATATATATATATATATATGTATATATATATATATATATATATATATATATATATATATATATATATATATGTATATATATATATATATATATATATATATATATATATATATATATATATATATATATATATATATATATATATATATATATATATATATATATATATATATATATATATATGTATATATATATATATATATATATATATATATATATATATATGTATATATATATATATATATATATATATATATATATATATATATATATATATATATTTATATATATATATATATATATATATATATATATATATATATATATATATATATATCAATTTGTGTTTGTTTGTCCCCTTTGAGGGGACAATAGCAATATGGGGCTCAAATTAAAAGTCTTTGGGAGTAAAGTACCAATTTGATATATATATATATATATATATATATATATATGAAATATGCTGATCATTGCAACGTGGGGCTCAAATAAGAGATATTTTAGAGTAGAACATGAATCGGATGTATATTTTCAGGTCCAAAGCAGTGAGTGGCCGCTCCCCATCCCATCCCCCAAAACACTCCCCAAACCGGATATGTTTGCCGATTATGTAAATAGGGGTATTAAATGAAAGGTATTTGGAAGTAGACCACGAATTTGTTGTCAACATTCGGGACCAACAGTCTGAGGGGCGTCCCATTCATATAAAAACCCCCAAATAGGAGGTATTTGCTCATCATGACAATTTAGGTCTTAAAGAGAGTGGAGCTCGATATTGATAGTTTTTAGAGCCTATACCCCTAACCGGCCTGCTGACTTTTGCAATAAGGGGCTTAAATGGAAGTTAGTTGAGATTAGCAAACGTATTTGATATCCAGTTTTGAAGCCAATGGCAATATGTATTTGAGAGTAGCAAGATGCAGATATAATAAACTATATATATATATATATATATATATATATATATATATATATATATATATATATATATGTATATACATACATATATATATTATAATAGACTATGGCTGTGAATCTGAAAATCAGAACCATTAAGTAAATAAATAAAAAAAACAAGACCAAATTTCTACGAAATATTCCCAAAAGGACAGCATTTAAATGAAATTTTCTTTATGACAAAATTTCAGAGCAATTATTTGGTAATTTGTTTCATAAGATTGATATGGAATTATATTAAAATATTAACATTAAATATATCATAATAAGTTAATTTGGCATCGCTTTGGCCACAGTGCAACATATGTAAGACTCGACACCAAAGTAACGTTTTTCACGAATGATTTAAAGACTATGTGGGAGAAGCTAGCTGCCTCGTGTTTTGTATCAGTATGTATCGGTGGATAGAATACGCCTTATGTTTATATCTGGGTGAAAGTCTAGTGTAAGACTATGTCTTAGTCTTAGACATATTACAAATTTCCAAACGATTGTGCTTTTCCATCTCTGCTATGTGCGATAGCAGGCGGAAAGTGGAAAGCACATTTTCATTTTGCTAAAAGACAGTCGCATACATATTCATACATACATATGTATGTACATTTGTGCATGTGTATCAGTGTAAGGATGTATTAACGTAGGTGTGGGCGTATGAGCTCCCTTTGATTGCAATGGGAAGGAGTAAGGGCCATCGTATGTGCTTGGAAGTGTGTGTACTTGTGTGCTGGGACATTAGAAACTGGAGAAAGGAAAAAAGAAACGGGCAGAATAAGTTCATAATACCCCCTTAGGTTACATGTTTAACTTTACTGCTTGACCATGGAACTTGGAAAATGTTTAATATGGAGCAGTAGCAACAACAACAAAAAGAAGGACAATAACAAACATCAAGACAAGACTGAAGAAAAATTGTGCACAGGACAAGAAAGAAAAGTAAAGAAAAATGGAAGGAGGTACAATGGAATGGGAGACTTGGATGAAAGTTGGCCAGGATCTAGAAACACCATCACCGTATCCCCCACCACCATCTACACCGTCGTCACAGCAGTTCCAGAGTAGTGGCTTTTGCAAATGATGTTTGTGAAGAGTGTGTGGAAGTTTTAAGAAACGAATATCGGAAAAATGTAAGAAGGACCTGATATTGAAGTCTTTGTGAAGTGACCCACCCACCCATGCAAGCACCCACACTGATATTGTCCATCCATAATGGAAGAGATGGAAGACGAAGAAGACAGGGGAACTAAACGTACCCAAAAAATTCAAACATTAGATACTTGGACAGTAAAATTACTGTGTTCAGATGCCATGGGGTGGTGTTGGGACTATTGACTGCCGCTGCCGCAGCCATACGCAACCCTTGCCTCCGCCACCGCCTGGGCAGCAACCACGTCTTCTACACAATTTTGTAAATGACTTTGAATGTATGTGAGTGTGCCTGTATGTGTTTGTGTGTGTGGGTAATGATGTACAAATGTATGGCAATGGGTACGGCTGCCTTTGCCAAGTGTCTTGTGTGGCTGACAGGGTGCTCCCTTGTATGTGTGTCCAAATATCTTGATGAGCAGTTGGGGAGGTGGAATTGACGCCCAAGAAGGAGCTTTGCCTTCTTTTGTTGTGTTTGATGAATTACCGTGAGTCCTTTTTACGAGAAGTTTTGCCTGTCTGTACTGTGCTTAGGTTTTCGGAGGCCACCCCCATCCTCCCTTGCCTTGATAACAAGCAGACATGCCAACCTCTCCTTCTCAAGAATTTGTCTCCTCACTTCTCTCTTCCCTCTAGGTGTTTTGTCTTTGGCTTTTCTTTGAGATGTTGACTCCCGAACCTCGAACAAGTCGCGCTTGTTCTTTGAGTGTGTGGGTGTTTGTGTAAGCGTTTGCACACATCGCAGCAATAGGAAGTTGTTGTTGCCGTTACTTCTCCGTTTTCGGTATACCCGAGCCGATTTAATGTTTCCCACATCATATAGTCGCGTGTATTTGATGGAAACGCTAATACATATCAGCGGGTATATATGGAGTCTCATAAATACCTACATTTGTTTGTCGATATGTGTGTGTGTGTGTGTGTTTGTGTATAAGGACATCAAGCCAAATGTAAGAAGAACAGGATGAAGAAGGCGATGATGAATACAAATGAAACGTGTCTGTGGCTTAAATGGGAGCAATCGCTTGTGTGTACATACATGTGTGTGTTATCACACCCTCACACATGTATTACAGTGCATAAACTTCACTATCTTCCCAATATCCCTTTCATACATGCTTTGATTTGAAATTGTTTTACCATTTTGAAGGGGGTTTTCAAAGATTATTTTCATTTCATTGTCTTATGTGGCCAACTCTTCACCCTGCGGTTATAAGCAGGATGCCCAATATATTTGGTTGACCTAAGCACTTGGCCAAACTATCCTTTTTTTCAATCAAAACAAATATGTGAAATAAATATTCTTGTCATCATTAACAATAATATACCGAGCGCAATTGGAAATATAACGTTGGAGATATATTTGTGCGCTTGGTAGTCTTTGCGTTCGGACTCTCTTAGAAATTCTGATTTGACATTAAGGTGTGACACACTACTAACATAGTGCACTGTTACGATGAGATCCCCCATTAGGAAAAAAAAATAAATATCCAACTCACTTCATACAACAATCAAACTTAAAAAAAGCTCTTATACTTGTGAAAGATATTAGATGGATTTTTGGATGGAGAAATAAAGCGCCACTCATCATATATACCAATTTTATAGAAATTTTAACATTGGGAACATTGGGTGAGCCCCCACTCTCATATCACTTCAGCTCAACAATATATGTAGACAATATTCTGTGCCGTGCGCTAAGCGATACTTATTTGAAAGAAGTTTTACAAATGCCGCCTGGATAAATGAGGGGGGGTTATTCCAGCATTCCAGGCAGTTGAAAAACTCACGCGAATACCCCTATACGTAGATATGGTGGCCTATGTTCCGTCGTGCCGCTCACTATGAAGTCCAAAAATCAATCTGCTAGAATTTGTCATCCGGCTTTTATCTGAGTTGGAACATCAGTGGTCACTTTGCTAATGGTAACAATTTTATTATTTTCGTATTCTATTCTAAATAATTTTTGCTCTTTTCGGCTTGCGGTATTAACGGAAACTGGTATATGCTTGAGGAACCTTCGTCGAAAACTACAACTCGAGATGTGGCAGTTGGGTTTCACTCTGGCTACTAATCTTAACAACTGATTCATAGATTGGCTCGAGCGTAAGACAGCCTGAAAAAGTGGCAACTGAAAAACAACTTAAATATTGGTTCAGCAGCCTTAGAACTTGCCTTTACCTGCCATTAATACATAACAGGACATATCCGTGCATATTTGGATATAGCCCACATAAAACCGATATCCTAGACGTCTCAGACGATTTGGCTGCAATTTGTATGTGACATACACTTGTCGATACCAAACCCCATCCTCATAGGTCCATAAATAGATGTAGCTCCCACGCTCAGAGAAATTTGTTAGTAAATAAAGCAAAAATGTTTGCGAATATAACAGAAAGTCTGCTGAAAATGGTTCAGCAGTAATACTATGCTAAAAGAGCAAACAGTTTCTGCTGTTTTTAGATGGTAAAGAGGTGCAAAAAGTCTAAAAGTGTCATAAAGACCTCGATAATTTGTATATTTCATCTTATTTTGGAATTTTGTGTTGTGGTTGTAGCTACATGTCTATATGTGGAGGTAATGATCCTTGTGAAGCTCCCATAGGTCAGCAAGCTCGTTCCGGTCCGGTCCGAGGTATCGAACGCCGTGGGAGCAGTTTGGCCATTGTTTATTTAAAGGCGCCAATAACTCGCCTTGTCCTAACAAGCATCAAAGGCATTTAGTATTTTTACAAGAGCCGGTGCAGCCCGGCCACTCAGTGAGATTCTCTGCTCGATTCCGCTGATTGCTCGCGACTGCTGTTGCCGCTACTCCATATGGAGCATTGCACTTTACGCAACCTGTGGCCCGTAGCTCGCAGCTAAGCTTCTCGTGACTACGATGCACACTACACAGATCGGAGCTCTCAGTTCCAGCACGTGTGGTGTTCATGGTTATCCCATGCCGCGATATTTTAGTTTTTTTTGTTAATTTTAGAGGCATATAGCATACAATTTTTTCCAATTTTCTGCAATTTGACAATTTTTTGATTTAGCAAATAACAGCACAGAAAATAACTACTTATATCATATAAGTACTTTGGACCAAGAAATGTAAGCCTTAAATTAGAAAAGAAATATATTCCAATATAGCAAACCAATTCCTAATTTCCTCTTGCCAACGCAATGCACTGCATTAATAGGGGACATTCCCTGCGTGTTGGTTGATAGAAAAAAAATGCTTGAATTGTTGGTAAGAAGTTCAATAACTTTTAATGGTTTTATTATGATTTTGAAAATTGTTCCCACCGGTGGCTATCGTGGCGCAGAGTTTAGCATGTCCGACTACGAAGTCATGTTACAACTTCCAAGTTATGTTGCTATGCAGCACGCAATTCAGACTCGGCATGAAAAAGGAGGCCACTTATCATTGAGCTTAAACCTTAATCGGGCTGCACTCATTGATATGAGGGCTCGAGGGAAGTAACCCCTGTTCCTTAATGGAACGTTCATGGGAAATTTAGTAATTAGTAGATAGTGTTTGCCGATTTCTGCAGACTAGAAGCTTTAACCCATAAACGATGACATTTCATCTGGTCATTATATGGACCATTTTTAATGAATTATTCATTTAAAAAAATCAAAAGAAAATAAAAAAAGTTTACAAGGATTTTCTACATTAAGCAGAAAAACTTTATCAAATATAGATATAGTTTTAAAGTTTCTTTTGTTTATAGTTTCGAACGTTATAAAATGTTTTTTGGTTTAGAGTGTGTAGACTTTTCTGTACCACTGTATATGGAGGGCGGTTACATCATTTGGGGATTTGACAGCCAAATCTAATTCACAAACGATACTGAAGAAATATTATGGACATATTAAAATATCACTATCCGTATCTCTTCTTTGAGTATCCACTTTCAGTTCAATCAAATGAAAATTAAGATTCTAGGGACTACATAAATTCAAACGGCGAATCCGTTTATATGGAGAATATATCATTTGAGGGAGCTATCTGGATCTTATGCGATAAGCGGTAATTAAAATTCTAAATGGATGAGATGCAAATGGGAAAGGAAAGCCGTTTTGGCCTATTTACAGTTCGAATCGACCTAGGAGCTATTTCGATTTTGATAGGCGGATATATAAATGCACGATCATGGCTAAATTTAGTTTTTTTTTTAAGTTAAGATGTGAAAATGCATTGCTGCATGCACATAGGTCGTCTCTTATGTGTTATGTCGAACTAACAATCAGCATTACTAACTAAAAACCCACCTTATCGCCGCAGAGAGTCAAATCCACCACGCACCGCTTTCGCATAACTTCGAGGAGACTGTCAAATCGCTCCTTCTTCCATTTTATTGCTTGCGTCCAAGCTGAGAGCACTTAACGATGAGAGTAGTCGTCGGCTAAAGTTTATCTATCGAGGCAGAAGAAGCAAAATAACAAGTAAAGTGTTACCCCATTTAGGGAATACACTACGTAAAATTTCCTAAAGATCAGCATATATTTCTATTTACAATACAGCTGGTGTTAATTGATTACTCGGTCGAGTGAACTCCTCTTTCATAGGAACACCTTTTTGCGTTTTCTTGTTATACCAAAGAGACAAGAATTTAAGAAAAATATCATAATCTTACTCAAATTGCGACATACATCTCTTATGGAAATTTGTTGGCCCTAAATGCAATTTTTATAATGATTCTGAAGAATTCACTCGAAAACGATTAATTTTGTTACCAAATCAATGTAATAGCCTTATGTTCCCAGCTTGGATAAAGTGAACTTTCTGAATAAAGTGAACAGGCCCTGGAAAGGCGTACCCCAGTGCGACACTTCTTAGGGAGAAGTTTTTCACCACCACAGTGGCGCAGAGGTTAGCATGTCATGCCTAAGACGCCGAATGCACGAATTTAAATCCTAGAATGAAAATCAGAAAAATTTTTAGCGGTGGTTATCCCCCTTACTAATGCTGGCTACACATATCCTGCCATGTTACAACTACTCTGCCAAGGAGTGTCGCTATGCGGCACACCGTTCGATCGATCTAATTTTTATCCGATCATTTTAAAATTTAGCCCTCTGTCTGTCTGTCCATGTTAATTTTTATCTGATCATCTTAAAATTTTGCAGATACATTTTGGCCTAGAGACGAAGCCCATAGAAACCTGAAAAAATTGGTTCAAATTTGGATATATATCTGTATATTCGTCCGATTCGTACTAATTTAGGATAATAATGTGGTCTTTTGTTAGCCGATCCTCATGAAATTAGGCACGAATCATTCTCTTAGATTACTTATAGGTGCAGACTCCCATATATATGTATGTATCGCCCGATTTTCCCTTCTAAAGCCTTTGTCAGTGTGCTTATCAACAGATCTTCCCACAAATGTTCACAATATCTTCTTCGATGACATCTACTGCGAATACCGAGTTTGCGATAACGTGTGTTCCGATCCTCACGAAATTTGCTACATAGGACATAGGATTTACTTATGACTGTTGGCATTTCTAGTGAACTCTATCGGAATCGGTTTAGATTCAAATATACCTCCCATATATATATATATATATATATATATATATATATATATATATATATATATATATATATATATATATATATATATATATATATATATATATATATATATATATATATATATATATATATATATATATATATATATATATATATATATATATATATATATATATATATATATATATATATATATATATATATATATATATATATATATATATATATATATATATATATATATATGCATTTTTTGTAAAGATAAAATTGAAATTGGGGCTATTAGAGCCCTTTTGGACCATGTCGGCCGAAAGATTCATAAGGTAGCTGTATTTTAATGTGGAGTGGTTTTCATAAAAGTCATTCATGTTTGATCTTAGATGCAAAATTTATTGACTATCGGACTATAATAATAGCGACCAGAAGAATACTATTGCGCAAGACCACCATAAACTATAATAGGCGTGTTTTATTTCGGCCGTTAATGAGTTTTCCTTGAATTTGAACTAGGTGAGTTGTTGCTTTGCCATCTTTGTGTTTATCACGGATGATAATTGTTGGTGTTGGTAAGAGGGAAGAATAGAAAAATGTATTGTAGCAAATTGGTAAATAAAAGTTCATTCTTCAATATGTATGCCTTAAAACATTCATCTATAAGTAAAATGATATTTCTGTTCTATTTGCATTCCGTTTTTTGCATGAGTGTTAGTGTTGTGTTATGTTTAAATAAAATTTATTTAACGGTAAGTGCTTGTAATCCATAATCCATCAGCTTGCTCAATAAAACACACCTAATGAAACTCTTTTATTTTTTCGAAACAAAAAACTGGAGATGTTCTTCAGATGTATTTGGTCAAGGACAAGTTAAAACATGTAAATGTTCAATATTCAATCAAACACTTAAGTAATAGAATTTAGTATGTTCTCGATATTTTTTTTGTAAACTAAATTTTTATTATAAACCTGCCTGCTTAATCATAATAAAGGCTGCTTATGGTTTTTTTTTGTGATAATAGCCGAATGTTTACACCGTAAATTATTTAAGGGTTAATGGATCTTTTAGTGAATGGACCAATTAGTAAATGGTTCCAAATGTGTTTTCCTTACGGTCTCATTTACACCCAATTAATAAGAGCATTTTAAGGAAATGTTTTTGTTGAACACTTCAAACCAATCTAAAAAGACACAAAGCCAAATTTATTATTATTGTTGTCTCTTTCTAATGACTTTTTTGTGTGTTTTTTTCGCAAATTTCCTCCGAAATATTCAAAATCTTAAATATTCGAAAGTGACATGGTTTAGCTTTTAATAATGATCATAAGCCTTCGTGTTCGAAGTGGTTTCTTTTTGGAGGTTGGACAAAAAAACAAAAACATTTGTTGTGATCCTACCTTGTGTAGCAGTACTGAAGCTTTCCGTTTCGAAGCCATTTTTGTGGTGCCACCTCCGCCACCGGTTGACGACGCTGTACGTGTCGATTGTTTAGAGGTTTTTCTCGGATTTTTCGGAATTTTGGATAATTTTTTTAACAACGTGTACAAAAGAATTAAATGGGCAATTTTCCGTTCGATGCGTTGAGGAGCGAAGTTTTCTCTCAGTACGAGTGGTATTTGCAATGCCAGACAACGAATGCCACAGTTGTTTAGAATTCTAATTCACGCGCACACACTCACTTTCACATGTACACATACACAGACACGGACACAAACACACACAGAGCTTGTAGCTTCGCTACTTTGGCGTCAAAGGGTTAAAGTGTTGTTGTATCTTCAATACTGTTGCATATCCGTTTTGTATTTGAGATTGGAGGATCTGAAGTTTTGGGCCCTTGTGTGGGTTTATTTTTTTCTAAATTGTGTTCGAGGTTGTTTTTATTTGTTGCCTTAATTTTTTTTTTTATTTTTTGTAAACAGTTGCTTGATTTCTCTTATTGATGTCTGACATCAATCCAATGATCGGCTAACATTTAAATTTTTTAAAAATATTTGCAATAACCGTCGTTATCCTTGCGGTTTGGTTTGTTTGGCTACGTTTGTCACTGCTCGAGAGGACACTGGACACGACTTATCACCCCGACAATTCTTAGCTAACTGATCAAAACAGAAACGTGCGAATAGATTTTGAATTATAGTGTGTCAGTCGAAGGCAACAGCAGGCCCACCGCAACAGTGGTGGCGGCCACAACGGCAGGGCAGTCAGCAGAAGGAGGCAGGAGCCGAATACAAGAGAGAGAGATGACACTTGCTGGGCAAACACACACGGTGACTTTGTTGTTTTGGGCTTTGCTCGTTCCTTTTTTGCCGGGCATGCGCTCTGAGTGGGCGCCAAACTAAGGCGCCGATGACAATCACACAAATGTGGGACGTTCGAGATGAGTGAAGGCCCAAAGAGTAGTTGAAGATAAAAGCATGATGAAGAAGGACATCAACAAAAACAACAACAAACGGTAGTAGAATGGTGGAGCTAGACCGACCATAAAGGAGCGACGAAATCAGCCATGGTGAGTTTTTGTCATCGCAGGAGTAGATGTCTATGTTGAGGCAACCTTCCAGCCAGTCAGTCAGCCATCCAGCCGGTGGCGGTGAGTGAGTGCATAAGGGAATCGGGAAAACATCTGAGTAGGCCGTGAGTGTGCTAAAACCAGCCAGTCAGCCAGCCAGCAAGGACAAAAACAGAGAGTCGGTAATAAGCGGCAAAATGTCAAAGTGCCAAACTTGCCATCACTCTCCTCGCAAATTTTGGCGCTCTTCAACACTACCGCCGAAAAGGGAGTTATGGAAAACAGCTGTAGTGACGTAGTAGGACGTAGCAGAAGCAGAACACGAGTCCTCGTGCTGTTAGTGTTTGTGCTTGTGCTCGTAAGCTCAAAGCGGGACTCTTGCCTGTTTTGTTGTGCCACACATTCTTGTGCAAGTAACGGGGGTAAATATCGACATCATCATCGGCATCAACTTCCTCGTGGTTATCATCATCATCGTCGTCATCATAATCATTGTCCCTATCATCGTTGTCCGCAACATCGTTGTTATTATTTATTTCGCCGTTGTTGTTGTTGCTCTCACGTAAACTTACATGCGGCAGAGTATGAGGGAGACAACGTTGAAACTCGTGGAGAGAGAGAGAGAGTATGTTTGAGCGATGAGAGAGAGGTGAAAGTATGAGAACGCGCGTAAAACTAACCACACAAATACGTACCCCTCTACCCCTCCCACCGACCACTGATGATGGAACGAACATATGTACATCCATGTGCCCTAAGTAAGGGGTCAGGGGTATGGGTCTCGGTGCGTACACTTGTGTGAGCCGCCATGCAACCATGCGAAATGCAAAAACAACAAAGCCAGAGGAGCGACTAAACGAAAAGTGAAAGGTATGAGTGCGCTATTTATTAGAATGAGTGATGGCAGGATAGTCTGAGAGACGAGAGGAATGGGAAGTGGTGTCGTGTCTCTCATCCCATCGTCATTGCTGATGTTGTTGTTTTTGGCATTTGGTGTGCTCACAAATATCATCCAAAATAAAAAACCGGTGTCGGCGTTTCGGACTTGAAAAATGATTAAAAAAATGAATAACATGGACCGTAGAAGTGGGCGTAGCGCAAGGGATGGGGTTATCAATGCAACAACGAGGGAAAACAGACAAAACATCGGCACAAGCAAAAACGTATGAATGGTTCTACACAAGGCGAGAGTACCAAAATCAAGCAACAATAGAGGACGATTGTACGGGAAATTCTGCCGTGGCCACCGATGCTAATGATGACGATGATGGTGATGATGATGCAGATGACGATGGCGGTGATTATGACGTCCCCTCACGGGCACCAGCGACTATATTGGATGAATAGAAATATAAGGATAACAAAAAAAAAAAAAAAACAAAACAAAATAGCAGCTCTCCAGGTCTGTGGATGGATTTGCATGCCACGCAAAACAAAAGCAGTGCTAAACGTCATCGGTTCCAAAGTGGAGTGAGCATTTAAGTGATAGGAACATCACAACCGCCATCAGCACTCGCAAAGGAGGTTGGTGCATAGCTGGTGCATGCATGCACGAAGCTTTTTCCAAACTGTATGGTGGACAATTGCCATTGTGTTGTTGTAGAAATAGAATTGGTTTTTGTTTTTGGTTTTCTTTTTGATGTGTCAGTGGTGGTACTCATTCAGAGCATGCTATTGATGGTAGTCGGTCGATGTGGGTTCAGACAATTTGGCAGCTTAAGATGTTTGGCCATGGTATGTGTTCACACATACATATGTAAGTATGTGTCACACCCACATCTATACAATACTTGGTGTGTTATATAGGATTTTGTCTTGATGGCTGGTTAACACGCATACCCATGGATGTTGAAGAGCGTAAGCATGTGTGTATGCAGACAGTTATCAACAATGTGAGTTGGGATATTCATTTGCTTATCAATGCTAGTAATTAATTCAGCACTGGCAAGAAGTTTCATAATCGTTCTCATATTTCAGTGACGAGTTTATCGACATATTCAGCTCTGAATAGGTTCCTCCTCTTTGGGTAAAGAAGAATCGTTGAGAATGCACCCTTCTATTAATACAAATAAATTTCCCATGAACATTCCATTAAGAAACATGGGATACATCTCACATGTCAATGAGTGCTGATTTTATTAACAATTGCTGATTTTACTAATTTTTGCTGATTTTACTCACAAGTTTCTCTGAGTGTAAGTATTTGAGCTTGTCGGAAATCAAAATCGTTCTGTTGAGGAAATTTGGTGCTTCAAGTTTTTCCACCTTTGTCTTCCTCGCAAACAGGCTGATTTCCGTTTTCTCTGGGTTAACATTCAGATCCCTTGGTCTAGCCCAGTCGTGTGTCATCTCCAAGACCCTTTCGGCCAATCTGCATAGCACAGTGATAGTCGAACCCTTGATGCAATGTGAACTGATGTGGATATTAAAAGCCGAAGTGGAATGTTCTCATTAAACTCCAACAGGTTCCAAACAAGTTTAAACCTGATATGATCAATATGTAATACACAGAAAAAAATTAAACGAAAATTTTTTCAATTAAAAGTTTAATTGAAAAAAAAAACAAGTTTCAATTACAAAATTAATTGAATCAATAATTTGTATACCCTACACCACTACTGTGCTACAGGGTATTATAACTTAGTGCATTTGTTTGCAACACCCAAAAGGAAGAGAGATAGAACCATTGATAAGTATAGCGATCGACTCAGAATCACTTTCTAATTCGACTTAGCTATGTCCGTTTGTCTGTCTGTCTATCCATCTTAATTTGTGTAAAATTTGTGGCACGAAGGATTTTGTTATGACTCTCAATATTGCTGGTGAATTTCATAGAAATCGGTTCAGGTTTGGATATTACTCCCATATATATGTTCGTCCGATTTGCAGTAATACACCAATAAAATGGTCATTTGTTAACCGATTCTCTTGAAATTCGACAGGAAGGATTTTCTTATGACTCTCGATGTTACTGCTGAATTTCATAGAATGCTGTTCAGATTTGGATATAACTCCCATATATATGTTCGTCCGATTTGCAGTAATACATCAATAAAATAGTCATTTGTTAACCGATTCTCTGGCAATTTGACAGGAAGGATTTTTTTATGACTCTCGATATCAAAATTGAATATTATAGAAATAGCTCTTATGTATATATATATCGCCCGATTCGCCCTAATTCTGAACCAATTTTGATGGACCTGATGTATCCAGATAGATTATTAAAATTTTACAACGTCTTCCTCGACGAATTCTACAATATCCATAAAGTTTGGTCGAAATCGGCATATTTAGATAGTTTTTATACCCTTTCAATAGTTTTTATACCCTTCATCATAGGATGGGGGTATACTAATTTCGTCATTCTGTTTGTAACACCTCGAAATATTCGTCTGAGACCCCAATTTTCGTCCGATTTGACTGAAATTTTACATGTGGTGTTTTGGTACCACTTTCAACAACTGTGTCAAGTATGGTTCAAATCGGTCCATGTTTTGATAAAGCTGCCATATAAACCGATCTGGGGTCTCGACTTCTTGAGCCTCTAGATGGCCTTTGGAGGGCGTAATTCTTATCCGAATGAACTGAAATATTACACAATGACTTCTACAATATTAAGCATTCAATTATGGTCCGAATTTGACTATAACTTGATAAAGCTCCAATAGCATAACACTTCTTATTTAATATTCTTTGTTTGCCTAAAAAGAGATACCGCGCATAGACTTCGACAAATGCGATCCATGGTGGAGGGTATATAAGATTTGGCCCAGCCGAACTTTGTACGCTTTTACTTGTTTTAATTGAACTGGAATTTTTTTTAATATTTCAAATATGACCTTAGTCTCAATAAAATGTATATTATTTCTCGTCCTATCAATTTATGACTGTGGTTTTTCGAAAAAGGTAAAATACTCCCATACCAACAGTCTTTTGATTAGATTATTAAATTTGTAGACGAAATTATAATCTTATTTATGATCAAAATTTCCATTATATTATTAATATATGTAATTCATAAATTCATAAATTTGCCGCCTCGCTACTCTTTCTTTTATAATTCAGGAAAGCATATTTTCCGACATCCGTAAAATTTTCCGACATCCGTGTTTGCGGAGCTTAACATAAATATGTGTGCCAAGTTGCATCGAAATCGAAGGTTCGCACATTTGCCTATTTTCAATAAATTCTTTTAATTCATTCCTTCAAAAAATTAATTGAGAATTTAAAAAAATCTTCAATCATATTTTAATTAAATGTGCAATTTATTTAATTGAAAATTTTGTCAATCACTGTTTCAATAATGGACTAAAAATAAATCCGTAATATGTTTTTTATGGTTGTTAAAAGTTCCCTTGACGTCAGGGCATACCGCCAATGAGAACATCTTGGCATCGAAAGATTCTATTCTATTTTATGCACAACGTCGTGCAGGGCAGAAGGAAACTTCATTGATGGCCGTCGGTCTCAAGTCTTAATTTTAGGCTTGAAGTGGTTTCTAAGTATTGCTCCGATGAAGACTGCACTCAACGAAATTTGCAAACATTTTCGTCTTCTATTTCAACTAACAAAATCTGCTGTTTCAACTACAAAACCTGTTTTTTAAAACGTGTTACTGCTAAAATCAATTCCACTGCTTTGAGTGCGTTTCTCACCCATTTTGTTTTAATTAGTTTTTAGTTTTACTATATATGATATATCCACCACCATTGGATGAGGGTATACTAATTTCACCATTCCGTTTGTAGTTCTTCGAAATAATGAGTTGCCCAAAAAGTAATTACGGATTTTTTAAAAGAAAGTAAATGCATTTTTAATAAAACTTAGAATGAACTTTAATCAAATATACTTTTTTTACACTTTTTTTCTAAAGCAAGCTAAAAGTAACAGCCGATAACTGACAGAAAAAAGAATGCAATTACAGAGTCACAAGCTGTGAAAAAATTTGTCAACGCCGACTATTGAGGAGAGAACACCCATTTACGATTGGACTTTCAATCTCCTAGAAGTTAAAATTCTTAGATTTTGTTCTTGACATTACATATAGAAGAGTATTCGGCTGTACTGTTTTTCTTTACACGTTCATAGATGGGCTTTCCTCCTTACAGCAATTTTCAAAATTGGCTAATTTGGAAGTTGGTGATGCGATTTAATCCATTAACATCGGAGAGGTAGAAAAATACCTTGTCTAAGAAAAATTCTAGCTCGAGCTAGGATTGTCGGAAAGTGAACGAATGAAGAGGAGAAAATTGGAAAGACAACAATTTTTATAGGTCAAAAGCTTGAACAAAAAAATTTCTGTTAATTCTTGCCAGTGAGATTGCTGGAAACCGTTTTATTGTCTTATTGCATTTGATGGTTTGCACATTAACACATTTATGGCAATTAAGCCTACTATTTTTGAAAACAGGTGCAATTGTTAAAGTCATTAAAATTAAATTTTCCTCTCCAAATGGTCTAAAAATATTAGGAAAATGATTTTTTCATTGTAAAAACATAGTGGCTTTGGCATTTAAGGCATTTTTTTTTTAAAAATTTTTCAAAAAATGTTTAAAAATTAAAAAAAATGGTTAAGTCAATAAAAATTACCTTAATAATGTATATATGAAATTTCATCAAAATCGGACAAGCGAATCGGGTGTTAGGCGTTAATGGGCTTAGCGTCCTTGTCCCTCCACCGGAAACAAGACGCAAAAGTATAACCAGTGAAAGTCAGACTATAATTTTGCTAATTACTCTTCTTTGGGACAAGTGTGTAATATTACCTCCAATCGGAATATACACTAATATCTCATCCTGAAGCATATCCTTGCAAGATATAAGTGATATATGAATGCTTCAAATGTGCTCATGAGAATATCCTGGACTGAACAACGACATATTTAGACACACATCACTTCATGGGTGAATATGAGATATTGAGCTTTGTTTCATATTTTTATTAAATATGATTGCAAAATTTGCCCAGGCTAGGATAACAGGCTGGGTAATCCAAAACAAAATAAAGAAGAGAGCTTCATGTTTCCATGGGTTTAAATAATTTCCATATCGAAAATGAAGACAAAAGGAACGACTAATCTCCAATGTGTTAAATATTGTGTCGAGCATTTCTAACCCACCATGGAGACCACCACTCACGGACGGCTGCTGGTGTTTCCAATTAGTTTTAATGCACCCAACAACTGCTTCTAACCCTAACCCAGTCCAGCCCCAGTCGCCCACAACGAGGATAACAAAATGCCAACATGTCCTGCTTCGATCAACCAGAAAATAAGCGCAAAAATCAAACAAAAAAAGAAGAGAAAATTGTCCGAGTTGATGACTGTGAATAGCTGTGCATCAGCAGCCGCGGCAGTGGCAGTGGAGCTACAACAACAAGAACAATAACCAAGGGGTCCAACACTGTTAGCTGCCCGACAAACCCAACATAAAGTGAACGCCTATTTGTATTTTATTATTTATTGTAAAAAAAAAGGAACCAGAGGGGACCGCCAAAGAGCACAGCGGTTTACTGGTCACCATTGCCAGTGGCAGCACTGGCACTAGCAGTAGCACTAACACCGGCCCCGGTTCCAGCTTCATGTTCCAATTACACTAACCACTCTGAAGCACCCACAAAGTTAAAACGTATCCACATGCACTAACAATAACCTGGTGTGCCCATACAATTGTGCAGCCACCATCACCTTCACCTGCACCTGTACCTTCAACACCAGCGACAGCCGATAAACACCAAAACCCTTTTGCATTTTTAAAGCTCCGTTTTTTTTCTGCCACACTGGGCAACAGAATCTATGGAATGGTGTTCGCCTGTCACTGATGTTGCTGTTGTTGGATTTTTTAGAGTTTAATGCAATTTTTGTAGCCAACACAATTGCATTGCACATCTCGTTGAATGCATTGCATCCGAGCAATGCAGTGAGTGGTACCTCAAATCGCGCGTCTGTCTATGTGTGTATGTGTAGGTGGCTTTGTGCTTGTGTGTCCTGCACCCCAGTGGCCAGTGAGGCAGCGCTCATTCCTCATACGCATTTTTGATTTAGTTTTGATGGCACAAAATACGGTCGAAACCAACAGCAACAACAACTACAACACCAATAACAAAAAATGCATTCTAACTGAAACAAAACAAAACAAAAAAAGTAGGAAAAAAAAAAACAAAAATCAGATGAACCAGCGGCACCACACTTTGGTACCATACAGTTAGAGCTTTAGACAGAAGCTTGCTGTGGAACCATTGAACTGGTGACCCTCGATATGTGTTGCAGCACAGGCTTCCATTTTTTATTTGGTCGAGGAGGCCACCTTGGATGATAAACTAACACTTACATGTATGGTCATGAGTGGGGTACTCTTATGTGCTGTGTATATAACACAGGGATATATAAGGCACACAGAGACACATACTCACACACACACACACAGATCGAGGTCCAAAATTCGTTATGTATCTATTTAGTTTATCATAATCATCATAGATGCCTAGGCCCATTTTGCAGCGGTCTATGTAGGCACCAAACTCGATTTGGCATGAATGGCATGAAAATGAGAAGAGCAGCATTTGGGGGCCAGACGAATAGGAACCCATGTGCTGCCTTTTATTTTGGCGTAGTAACAACAGCAAATCGGAAATATTTGTTAAATATCCTCCATGAGAAAAAATTATAGTTTTCGACAAGCGTTCTATTTGTTTATAAATTCGGGAGTGAAGGATAGGCCCAAGAGCCCAGGACCATCCCCATGACAAATTTTTGTGGTAAATTTTTATGACTATACAGTACTTGTAAAAAAAAACTAAAATATCTTCGGGAGAAACAAATCTGTTCTACTGGGGAGGCAATATTTTTATTGTAACTGTTTCTCCGCCGTTGAACGTTATTCGTTTACCACTTTTTGATGTTGAACCGCTTCGGTTATGATACAATTTTTATAAACTTTGTCTGTGGCAAGGGATGGATGGCCCTTTTACGCAAAAACTCAAAACTTCTTTTAGGTTAGGTTGAAAAGAGGGTGTAAATCCGTCCCATGCCACTATTGACATACACCTAAGCTAGTAATCGGCTGGTTGTGCGTTATAAAGGCTAAAAAAAGGTAACCTCGAAAAAGAAAATCTAAGTTACGAATTCTGTGCTACTTACAAAATCCCTAATTGTTTTCCATACCACGCCCCTAAGTTGGGTCATGTCTTCTTTAAAGCCAAGAATGTTTCGTTTACACCAAAAGACGATTTTTTACACGAAAATATGACTCAAAAGCCTCGCACCAAACGGCGCCAGGCTGGAGGCAACTAAATTTCTGCAGCGCATAAATTGTTTGGTTATATTTTGCTCGATGAAGAAATACCCATCCTATGTATTCGTCACCATCATCCTACGGGAGGCCACCGTAGCGTGTCCGCCTATGACGCTGAACTCCTGGGTTCGAATCCTGGCGAGACCATCAGAAAAAATGTCAGCGGTGGTTTTCCCCTCTTAATGCTGGCAACATTTGTGATGTACTATGCCATATAACACTTCTCTTCAAAGAGGTGTCGCATTGCGGCACGCCGTTCGGATTCGGCTATAAAAGCAGGCCCGCTTATCATGGAGCTTTGACTTGAATCGGACTGCACTCATTCGTTAGTGGAATGTTCATGGGTAAAATTTACATATGTATGTATTCGCCATAAATCCTGGCATTTTTATCTTAAACAAAGTCTCTACGTTTTAAAGAAGTTTACTTGTTTATGGCCAATGAATTATTTATTTGGGTATAGCAAATGGGTTAATATGAATACATACATATTTATCAATGAACATTCCATTAAGGGTCAGCGGATACTTCTTTCATATCAAACAGTGTAGTACAATTCTAGTTTTAGCTTAGCGACAGCACTTGTTAGAGAACTTTTAAGATGGCTGGAAACTTTACAAATGGCGCCAGCATTTGTAGGAGATGACTACCGCTGAAAATTTTTTTCTGGTGTTCACGCCGTGATTTGAATTCAGGCGTTCGGCGTCATAGGCGGACATGCTATCCTCTGTGGCCTCCAATATAGTCGGCAAATATCTGCCAAACTAGGAATGACAGCTGCATGATATATGTTTAAATCACAGCTCATTTGAAAGAAAGTAATTCGTGATGGACTTCAGGCATAATAGTGTAATTGCGTTATATTTAGCTAAAAACTCACAACCGGCTTTTGTTGGCGAACTCAAACAACTCCAATTGAACAAAATGTTCAAGCGAGTGGCTATTGCTAAAGATCTGAAAATATGCCGCGAAAGTATGCAACATATATTGAACAAGCGAACGCGTGCTGGGCCGTCTCATATATACCCTCCACTATGGATCGCGTTTGGCAAATCCTTTGCAAGGTTTCTTCTTACATTCAGAATCTAAAAATGGGGAATGGGAGGTTATAACATCAAATTCTCATAGATCCTTAAACAGTTGGATAAGAATAACTTTGTGTAGATGCTCAAGATTTCAAATCGAGAGATCAGTTCGTATGGAAGCTATACTATGTTAAAAACCGATTGTGATCACAATTTACAGAGTTATCAGAAATCATTGTGAAAAAATTGCGCCTTCTAGAGGCTCGAGAAGTCAAATCGGGGGATCGGTTTATAGGGAAGCTATACGTATCAAGTTCAGTTTTGGAGGCCACCATAGCGCAGAGGTTAGCATGTCCGTCGATGACGCTGAACGCTTAGATTCGAATCATCTGAAAACATTTTTTCAGAGATGATTTTCCCCTCCTAATGCTGGCGACATTAGTGAGGTACTATGCCATGCATTAAAACCATGTAAAAACTTCTTCCAAAAGTGGTGTAAAAAGGCTATAAAAAGAAGGTCACTTATCATTGGACTAAAACTTAAATCGTACAGCACTCATTAATATGTGAGAAGTTTGGCCCTGTTCCTTAATGAAATGTTCATTGGCAAATTTGCATATCAGGTTGTGGACCGAGGAAGATCATGCTTGGCGCAATTGTTGGAGGTCATAAGAGAAGTCGCGCAAAATGTCGAACTAATTGGATACAAATTGCTTCTTCCTGAGCTTCAAAAAGTAAAAAAGGAGTAAAAGGAGCTCGGTTTAGATTGGAGCTATATTACGTTATGAGGCGATTCGGATCATAGGTAGCACAAATGTTGAAGGTCCTAAGAAAAGTCATTGTATTCTAATTTCATGAAAATCGGATAAGATTTGCGTCCTCTAAGGTCTCGGGAAGTTAAACAGGATATCGATTTACATGGGAGCTATGTCTAAACATGGACCGATTGGCCCCATTTACAATCCCAACCGTCTTACACTAATGAGAAGTATTTTTTGCATAATTTCGAGCGTCTAGCTTAAATTGTTCGAAGGTTTGATTTCTTTCGACAAGCGGGCAGACAGACGGTCCGTCTGCTGAAGCACATACTACGAGCTGCCACCTGATGTAATTTTCCATCTTAAGCTATGGCCGCACTCCAGATGTTTTTATCGAGCCTGCCGTCAAAGTAAAATTAAAATATTTTACATAAAAAAATGGTTGTTTCAATTGATAGACAAACATCTGTCTGTTGATACGCTACAAACTTTAAAAACTATTATATTGAGCTGAAACTTTGCCCATATACCTTTTTTTAGGCCATAGGAAGGCTAATTTCGAAGATGGGCTATATCGGACTATATCTTAATATAGCCCCCATATAGAACGATCTCCCGATTTAGGCTCATAAAAGCTGTATTTATTATCAGATTTGCCAGAAATTTGGCTCAATGATTTATATTAACATCACCGACATCTGTGCTGATATGGTCCATATCGGTCTGTATCTTAATACAGCCCCATAGCCCCCCCGATCTTCCATTTTAAGGCCTAAGGCTCATAAAAGCTGTATTTTTTATCCGATTTTACTGCAATTTGTCACAATGGTTTGTGTTTAGATCCCCTACATCCGACCTGAATATGGTCGAAATCGGTATACATATGTCTTAAGATAGCTCCATACAGACCGATCCCCCGATTTAGTATATTGGGCTCTTAAAGCTGCATTTATTGGCCGATTTCGCTGCAATTTAACATAGTCCGTTGTTTTTAGCCCTTCAGCGTCAGTGTCGAATATGGTTTAGCTTAGATCATTTTTGTGCATAGCTCAATATAGACCGATCTCCCGATAGAAGGTCTTTTACCACTATAAATAGCGTATTTATGTCTTGATTTTGCTTAAATTAAGTACAGTGAGCTACGTTAAACCCCCGAATATGTTTCAGATCGATCTCCCGATTTTCGGTCTTCCACCCATATTAGACTTTTTTATTACTATTTTTATGCTAACATATTGAACAGTGAATTGTGGCGAGTTTGGTCCAGATCAGACTATTTTTGGGCATAGCCCCATATAGACTGATCTCCCGATAGAAGGTCTTTTACCCATAAATAGCGTATTTATTCCCTGATTTTTTTGAAATGAAGTGCAGTGAGCGATGTTAAAACCCCGAATATATATTTATCTCCCCATTTACGGTCTTCGACCCATATTAGACTTTTTTATTACCATTTTTATGCTAGCATATGGAAGAGTGAATTGTGGCGAGTTTGGACCAGACCAGACCATATTTCGAAAAAGCTGATGTAGGTTCATAATCGTACATTTTTCACCGGAGGTGGTAACGAAAAACGTAATTAGTACTGAATTCGAGATAATTCCTAAAAACGTGCAAGGTAACCCTTGTGCTGATAGTCAGTCTGTCGTTTTCGTAATTAAGGTAGATATCACATTTATTATCCTCCGTTTTTAAGGACATTTGCTTCTTTATCTTGAATTCAGTACTATTTACGTTCTTCGTTCTTGAACATAAAATGTTTTGAAGATAATGGCCTTTAATTTGATGTATGACACTGACCAATTGCTTTAGTCGTTTCAGAGACTGGGTCGCCGAAGTCCCAAAGTCGTCAAATAGCTAAAAATTTAGATTTTCTAAGGTTTGTGCTCAAATTCAGATTTGATCTTATTTGCATATAGCTGCCACATAGACCGATTTCGACCTTATTCTTTGGGTCCACAAAAGGCGGATTTACAGGACGGAGACCATTGTGACGCGGAGTTAAACATGTCAGCCTACGACGCTTATCGCCACGAATCCCCACCACTAATGCAGGCGACGTTAGATATCCAGCCGTGAGCTAAAACTTGAATTGGACAGCACTCTTTGATATAAGAGAAGTATCTCTGCTGTTCCTCATACTACTCATGCATATATTGCACCTTTCTTCTGAAACTTGGAACAGCGATGTAACCTCGACATCCTTGTTCTATATGTGCTTGATCGCAACAAATTGGAAGTAGCAGCCACACAGACCGATTTCCCAATTTAAGAACTAGAGCTCTTTAAAGCCGTTAATGAGTTGTATTGGTCTAGTTTTTTACCGATAATAAACGATCTCTACTAATAAATTTCCAGGGTCCGATTAAAGTTTAAGCTGTTTTTTTATGCCGAGTCCGAACGGCGTGCTGCATAACGACAACCCTTGGTGGAGCAGCTTTAACATGACAGGATATCTCACAAACGTAGTCAGCATTAGTAAGAGGGCTAACAACCGTTGAAAATTTTTCTGATGTTCACGCCGAGATTTGAAACCAGACGTTCGGCGTCATAGTTTGAATTGGATATAATTTAACATTTCCTATTTAAGAGTTTCAATCCAAGTTGAATATGGCCACTACTATTGCATGGCTAATTTGCTTCATAACAAAAAATGTCATATTTGCAATCAAATTCTGCCATCGTTGTGCTCGCTAATAGCAAGCTCATCATTTTTTTAAGGCCTAACTCAGTGTCAATATTAGGATTGACCTGGGAAAAACGCCACCAAAACTGGACCTCTAAATCGTTTTGTTTTTGCTTGGTTTTGCAACTGCAGTGTGTATAACAGGGAAAATTGTTGTTATTGCATCCATGCATTAGTTGGTCATTTATGCAAATATACGTACATAAGGGTCATACATACATACGTGCCTATATACATGTCTACGTGCATATGCGTGGGGTCCTTATGTTTAGGAAAGGGTAAGGACCTATGCCCATTTATGTGCCGGTTTTTTTTGCTCAAGTGGTTATTTGGTGGATCCCATTGTATGCTCCGTTGTACATGACATGTTCACATGCATCATGTATGCACTATACAACGCACACACACACACACCCACACATACATATGTTTAAACAATATCACATACAGGGTGGCTGATGAAAGCCGCTACCAAAAAAAAATGTAATAACTTTTTTTCTATTTAATAATAATAATTTAATAATTAATTTAATTAATTAATTAATTAATTTAATTAATAATAATTTAATAATTAATTTAATAATTTAATTTAACATGAATAAAAGAAAAATGTATTCCATACACCGAAAAAAAAATGTAGCAATATTCATCATTGTAGCAATATTCATCAGCCACCCTGTATATGCACATTCATCGATTTATATGTGTGCTTATGAAATAATTTCCATATCATATTTTGAAATTGTTATAGACATCACCCCCGATAGCGTACCCATTCACCTGCTGGCATGATGTGTGGCATTGTTTGTGTCATGTTACTCCACTCATTGTCCTCAACCGCCATCTATGAAATTCATTCACTTGTCTAAAAAACGGCACTGCCCTGTTCGAACACACCTATGTCACACATACATAGATAGCTAGCCTCGCTCTATGCGGGGGAGGACACAGCTCCCTATCTCCTCTTCTGTCCAAGTGTTTTTATGTATTATGTGAATATTTTTAATTTGGATGCCATTATTTGCATAACATCAAATTAATATGCCCTAACCTAGGGCAACGTTTGAAAGCACAATATTGACCCAGGTTCGTTTTTTTTTTGTTTTTTGCAAAGATGTTCCCAGGGTACAGCTTCCAGTGAATTTAAACTAAAACGCTTTTGGATGCCGATTGCATATGACATATCAAATCAATAGAACCAATTTAGATTTAGCTTGAGGCAGTAATCATACATTTCTAACCCAACCTAATCTAACTTTAAAACACTCTAGCAGAAAAGTCTTTATTTTAAACCGGCATTTTAATATACCCCACCATAGGATAGGGATATACTAATTTCGCCATTCCAATTGCAACGTCTCGAAATATTGGTCCAGGACCCTGTAAGGTCTATGTATTGTGCATTGCAGTGACAATTTAAGTAGATTTTTCAACTATTCCTTATTAATATTTGGTCGGTTGAGATTATGGCCACAATAGAATCCAATGTGACTGAAATTGGCCCACCTCACTGTGATTCAAAATCGAAAAATTCTTAAAATCCTTTTATAACTTTGAAGCGGATAAAAACACTCCCTTGGCTGCATCGGTGAGGGCAGTCAAATATAGTTCAATCTAGAATGTATTCTGTACGAATATCGGCGAGTCTAATATTTTATAACAGAGAAATTTGTTAGTAGAGACAGAAAAAAGTCTGCTGAAAACAGGACAACAGTGAGTTTCGATTAAGCAGGAAACATTTTCTGCTGTTTCCAGACAACAAAGTGTTAATTTAAGCCTCAATATTATATATCATTCAATATCTTAACGACCGTTTATCTTTCAAAGGAAGATAAGTTGTAATATAAAATCAGCAGACAATATTTGCTGATATCAGTAGACTTATTTGGTCCCATTTAGAATATATTCAGAAATCGGATTATAAATGCGGCTTTTATCAGCCTAAGATTCCAAATGCGGAGATCTATATATGTGGGGTTTTTTCACGATACAGTCTACAATATAGCCTTTGAATATCACTATTGATCTTAACCTACCTATAGACTAAAGAAGAAGAAGTTTCAGCTCAACAACATTATTTTAAAGACTGTAGCGTTATTTCAAGAGACAGACGGATAGACATGGCTACATAAGTATTAGGTTTGGATGATGATCACGAGTACATATATATACTATATATTCTCGAAAACGAATATGTCTATGTGTTGCAAACGAAATGACAAAATATAAATACCCCCTCCTTCGGTGGTGGTGGCGGTATAAAAGCAATCAAGGACGGGCTAACGTCGGGCAAGGCGCATGCAGGCTGTCGTTGAAATTAAAATTTGCTTACATTTGAAAAACAGAATTGCGACCAAATTCCGTACATATTGTGGGAATCACTTAGGAAAACGCTGTGCAAAATTGCACAAATCACTAAATTATTACAATACCAGTAAGGAAAGGCAAAAGTCCGGTGAAGCCGACTATATCATCACCGAGTTTGCGTACTAATTCTAATGCGTGGAACCTATGTTGAAATATAGTCAGATTTTAATTTTACATACCTATTGATATATTGAATATAACCTTGTAAGATTTTCTTATCATAAGACCTTAATTGTGGCTACAAGAGTTTAAAGGCTATATCATATGAAATATATATATGGGAGCTACATATAACTAAATCTGGACGGACCTTGATAAATTTTAGCACACATACTAAGACGTCAAATAAAAAACCTAACGATAAATTTTATAAAGATCAAACCAAAATTGTGGCTTCTACAGCCTTAATAGGCCATATCAGATGGAATATATAAGTTAACAGTTACTACATTTCTGTTTTTATTAATTTGAGTGCTTTTACAGAACTGAATCAAAAATCTTAAACTTAGGTTGAAGTTGGTTGGTGCTGCTGTTGGCGCTGCTGCTGTTGGTTGGTGCTGTTGCTGGTGCTGCTATTGGTTTCTTGCTGATTGACGATTTTGTTATTGTTGTCGTCATGAGGTGTCAGGTTACCCGCTTTGCTGTGTTTGCTGTTGATCTGCGGTACTGGTGGATACGGATTGTTGACCCTTGCGTTAGCTGTAGAAATGCTTACATTTCATTACCATTACCATTTCATATTGTTGCTTACAAATCATGATGGTTCACTGTTTGTTGTTGCAGGCGGACAATGTTGACTGACAGCGGTCAATGAATTAATCAATAGAATCAGCAATTTTTTGGTATCGAAATCCAATATAAAGAATTCTTTGTTTGGCTGACATCCCAGCAAACATCTTTGATGTTAACACCTCCCCTCTTAGTTACGAGCGTCCTCGATCGTAATACCGTTAGAAGTAAGGTATCTGAGATAATCTTGGTACGTCTCTTGGAAAGTTTGTTGAATTCGATGTCGGAACTGATAGTTGATTGGGAGGTGCTAGATTAACGGTTTCAATCAATGGGCGCTGCTTTCTTCTTATCAAGAACAATACCAGAATGAGAGCTGCAGCTATTGTGAGTAAATGCACGGCCGCACTCCATTTGTTTTTAATGTTCAACAGTTCTATCGCTTTTGTATTGTTTAGATGGATCCTTTTTACAAATTCCAAAGTGGTTACTTCTTCTATTTTTGATCCAGGAGATCTAGGTTGTAGGATTGCAGGTAATGGTTCGGCATACGTTGTTTGGAAATAGTTGTATGTCTCGTTGTCAATTGTTATGGAAGCGTTTTGAAACTTGATTATGAAGGTTCCCGTAAGATTGTACTGCTCGTCGTTGATGAGAATGGTACCATCGAATTGATTTAGTAGAATCATCCCAGGCAAGACTTCCTCTACTGTAGGGGTGGTGCTATGTCTCAATAAAGTACAGTTTGCTTCTACGCTTTTTAAAAGATTTAACAAACAATTTTCTTTTTCTATTCTTTTGACATTATTTAAATTACAAACAGTCAGATTATTGAAAGATTTACATGGTTTAAGGATCCCATAGGATTCATTTTTACAAACTAGTATTTCATTATAATCAATTTTATTAATAAGATCCCCACTCTTAGTGGGTTTAATCAAGAGTTTACTGCAGGAATCTAAATTCGTAGTCGGTACATTGACGATATAAATAAGTGATTTTTCATTTGATGCAATTTTTACTTCAGAGAATTCGAATATTTCTTCTATGTTTACAAAGGGAATTGAATCTTTCTCGAAAAGCTCTTTTGCAATATTCACTTCAGTGTTCGACAATACAAATGAATTTATTATGCCGGACTTTGCCCAGTGAATGGCATAATTTACATTAACAATTTCTTCCTTTAAAAGGTCAATTTTCATTTTGAGCATGGTTATAAAATTTTCATTGGTTTTTACAATTTTTATAATTTTGTTGGTATTTTCTGTGAGTTCATCTATTTTTTTTAGAGACAGATTATTTATTACAACCTGCCTATTATTGCTTGACAAAACATTGTTAATTTTTTGCTCTATTATCTCGAAATCGTCGTGATCTGGATTTCCGGCGATCCATTTCCAAGTAGATCCAATAAAATTAAGAGATCTCTTTACTCTGGGCTTAATCCTATCTAGGTCGTTTAGTTCTCCCCTAAAACGTTCTTCTATCTGCTGATCAACACCGGATATGTCTGCGTTAGGGTTTAGTATTTCCCTAACCGTGCGCCTAGACTGTTCTACACATGCCCGCAGTATTCTCAATATTACCATTAGGTAGAGGAGGCGGTGGATTGGGAATGTTAAGGATTGGGGGTCTCAGTAAGTCACCATTTGGGTTAGCCATATTTCTAATTATTTTCCAACTTTTCCTAAATCTATTGATTTTTCTATTTCCTGAAGTTACAATTTTTAAATTCTTTAATTATTCACCAAAATTTTTTTCTCTACCAGAGTTTTCACATTTTTTTCACTTTCGTACTTAAATTCTTCTTAATTATTAAATCTAACTTTTTCCAACTTTTCTTAATTCTATTGATTTTTCTATTTCCTGAAGTTACAATTTTTAAATTCTTTAATTATTCACCAAAATTTTTTCTCTACCAGAGTTTTCACATTTTTTTCACTTTTGTATTTAAATTCTTCTTAATTATTAAATCTACGATTCACAACTTTTTTTTTTTTTTTTGTTCACTGCCTACTTACAAATGTATCCCTATAAAGATTTTCCATACGTCCATAGAGGCGATTTCGTTGTCCTTTCGTTAAATCTACTTGGAGAATCGTCCGCTTACTTGTTGACGTGTGTTGAGCCGGTAGTTGTAGCTACAGCCTCTGTGGTCTTCTAGGGTGTTTTTTTGGTCCTTGGTCACAGCCTCCGGGTGCGTTGATGGATTGTTGGGCGCCAGTTAACAGTTACTACATTTCTGTTTTTATTAATTTGAGTGCTTTTACAGAACTGAATCAAAAATCTTAAACTTAGGTTGAAGTTGGTTGGTGCTGCTGTTGGCGCTGCTGCTGTTGGTTGGTGCTGTTGCTGGTGCTGCTATTGGTTTCTTGCTGATTGACGATTTTGTTATTGTTGTCGTCATGAGGTGTCAGGTTACCCGCTTTGCTGTGTTTGCTGTTGATCTGCGGTACTGGTGGATACGGATTGTTGACCCTTGCGTTAGCTGTAGAAATGCTTACATTTCATTACCATTACCATTTCATATTGTTGCTTACAAATCATGATGGTTCACTGTTTGTTGTTGCAGGCGGACAATGTTGACTGACAGCGGTCAATGAATTAATCAATAGAATCAGCAATTTTTTGGTATCGAAATCCAATATAAAGAATTCTTTGTTTGGCTGACATCCCAGCAAACATCTTTGATGTTAACATATATATGGGAGCTATATCTAAATCTGGCCCGATTATTTTTTCAATTGTTAGCACAGATGTTAGGACGTCAAATAAAACAATTCATGCAAAATTTTTTAAAGATCGGACCAAAATTATGCCTTCTACTGAATTTGCTTTCTACACGTATTGGGACAGCAAAAAAAAAAAAATGATACAAAAGTTTGTAAAGATAGGACCAAAATTGTGTCTTCTACAGCCTTAATAGGCCATATAGGATAGAAGATATATGTGGGAGCTATATCTTAATTTGGACCAATTTTTTTCAAAATTAATAGCGTTTTTCCTTGGATCAAGAAAGTGACTTTGCAAAATTTTGTGAGAGTCGGACAACAAATGCGACCTGTGCATTGATTACAAGAATACATGGACAGATAGACGGACCGACGGACAGACCGACATAGCTAAATCGAATCAGGAAGTGATTCTAAGCCGATCGGTATACTTATCAATGTGTCTAGTTCTTCTCCTTCTTAGCGTTGCAAAGAAATGCACAAAGTCATAATACCCTGTACCACAGTGGTGGTGTAGGGTATAATTAGTTAAAATCGGACGAACATGCAAACACATATATGGGAGCTATATCTAAATCTGAACCATATCCTATGAAAATCTGTACATTTTGTAATAGGTCTTCTTATAAGAGGCGCTTTTTTGGTATTCAAAGAAAAATTCAATTTTTTGAGATAAATGTTGAATGTTTATTTCATTAAAAGCCATTAATAATGAAAAAGAACATCAGCCAAATAGCCACCACGGTTACGCTAACAGGACGTGAAGTGGGAAGGGGACTATTGAGGCCATAAAAAAACCCTTTATTACCCGAATTCGATGAAATTTGGTACAGACCCATATTTGGATATAGATTTGACCATATTTGGATATAGCTGCCACATAATAGACCGATCCCGATAAAGTGTAATGAGCCAATAAAAGGAGCATTTTTCATCCTATTTCGATGAAATTTGGCACAGGAGTTCTGGTACCCCTCTAAACCTCTTTGTTGAATATCGTCCAGATCGGACCGTATTTGGATATAGCTGCCATATAGACCGATCTCCCGATATAGAGTATTCGTCAATTGCTACGCTATTGGAGCTGTGTCGGGTTATAAACCCATTCGGGCCATATTTGGCTTGGAGGTTAAAGATATTAGTAGATCCCATTGTGCAAAATTTCAATCAAATCGGATAAGAATTGCGCCCCAGATGACTTAACAAGTAAAATGGGGAGATTGGTTTGCATATGAGCTATATCAGGTTATGGAGCGATTCCGACCACATTCAGCACGTATATTAGAAGGCATTGAAGAAGTCTTTGCAAAATTTTAGCTAAATCGGATAAGAATTACGTCCTCTAGAGGTTCAAGAACTAAAATCGGGAGATCGGTTTATATGGAAGCTATATCAGGTTTTAGACGGATTCTAACCATACTTAGTACAACCATTAAGTGTCATAAAAGACGTTTTAGAACAACATTTCAGCCAAATAGGATAAGAATTGCGCTCTATAGAGGCTCAAGGGAGGTCGATTTATATGGAAGCTTTATTTAAATATGGACCAATATGGCCCATTTACAATCCCAATCGACCTACACTAATAGGAAGTATTTGTGCAAAATTTCAAGCGCCTAGCTTTAAAGTTAGAAAGTTAGCTTTCCACAGACAGACAGACGGACATACTTGGCTAGATCGACTTTAAATGCCAAGACGATGAAGAATACATATACTTTATGGGGTCTTAGATCAATATTTCAAGATCTCTCGATTATTTACCAAATTTCGCTCAGCCTTTTCAATTGTTCACTCAAATGTACAGGAAATGATAGACATTTTAAAAAACAAAACTTAAACAATTTTAGCATGAGACTTTAAGCATTCAAAAACATAATTACTCGTACATTAAAGTGCTAGAATAGTGATTTGATACGTTCACTTCGAGTTAAAGAGTTCTCAACAACTTCTGTACTTTTTTGGGGGGAGGGTGGTTTAAAAGATTTTTACAAAAATCCTCAACAAGCGTCTTTATCAAGGATATTTTTGTCTTTTAATGGTTCAGTTATCTCACTAATCCAACTTACACACATGCAGAGGCTTTTCGTGTACTACTTCAGCCATCAAATCAATAAATCATGAATTTTGAGATTCATACTTTTTGTTGTCCCCTAACATTAGCTGGACAATGACAGCGGCGAAACCAACAATAACGACAGCAACATCAGCCTTCTGATTGACTTTGAGGATACGTATTTCATTAACAAACCCTCAATGGTGAGTAGAGAAGAGATAGGGAGAGAGAGTGAGAGAAGACAAAAGAAGAAAAAAACTCATCAAGAAATGAAAATCCAATTTTTATCTACGAAAACGATATCTTAAACGACACTTAGTTCGAGCATTCCACACATACACGCATAAACTCATAACGGCAGGGGAGTGAGTTTGGACAACGAAAATCACACAAAGAAATGGGCAAAAGCAGACATCATCCTGAAGACTGAAACTGAAATTGAAATTGCGATGGAAACCCAAACAGCTATTCTGGCGGACTCTTAGGAGGACTGGTGAAAAAAATTGCACAGAAAAGATGAGCAAACAATCATTTCGCCAGCATTCGTCCAAGAGTCCCATCCATCGAATCTTGAAGCGAACGAATTTTCGCATTCACTTTTACACTTTGCAGCTCTAACTAAGCACAAAGGGAGAAGTTAACGAATAGAAATATCAAAATACAAAAAAAAAAGAAAGGACCAACAAAGCAAAGCTATGAGGGCTTGTGCCGACCTCCTGCCTCTCCCAGATTGTTGTCCAGTTGAAGGCAGAATGTTTGCTATTAATGCTTGGTGGTGATGGTGGTGGTTGGCACGGGCAGACAGGCCGAAGCAAAGAAATGTTATCTCCGTGAAATGGGACGGCATGGGAGGGGAGGGAGAAATGTAACCGAGAGTCGAGCAAAATCTACTCTTGAAAAATACTTTTCATCAATTACACGGCAACCCAATGGTAAAGGGTTGAGTTAACTCAGACTGAACATCCATTCCCCCTTCCATCCAGCCATGAGGGTAGCTTATTCGCAAAGGGAGTAAGGTACGCGGGTAAAATTAACCAAAAATGCTCACGAAAAGTTTTATAATGAAATTTACCTAAAAATTTCAAGGAGATTTCAAGGTAGGAACGACAACGCTCCATAGGCACAACGGCGACTTTAAGAGGGGGGCTTTCACGGAACGTGTAGGTAAGAGTGGGGGGGGGGGGGGGGGAGAGTAAGAAGTAAGTAATATGGCACTTCTTTGTATTAGCTTAGGCGAACACGTGATTGTTATGACAAGGAAGTTGGCAAAGACACCCCCTAGGTGCAGTTCAGCCCACAGCTCATAGCCCACCGTCGAATTTCGTGTACTTATTGAGTGGTTGGCTGGCAGTCAGGCTGGTAAATTTGCTATTCGGTATCCCTGCCTTGTATGCTCTAGTACATGGGTGCGTCTCATCACAGCCTTCAGCACACAGTCCTCAGTGGTATCGCCGACGCCGTAGCCGTTGCCGTTGCCGTTGCCGTCACCACCGTCATACTCGTAATCATCATTTGTTTTTGATGGTTTGATTGACATACCCCTCTCAGGTTTGCCTTCGAATGTTGGTTTATATGTCTCTTCGTCCGTCCATCTGTTCGCCCGTGTACTGCTTTCTACTTTCTTAAGGGAAATGACTCCAACGCACATTTGAATTGTGTGTGTAACGGGCGGACTAGATTTACTGCGCCTAAATGAATATAAAAGAGTATTGCGGGCCCATATGAGAAGTGTACGAATCATAAAAGCCCACACAGCGTTGCCGTTGAGTAATTTTTTAGAAGGCGAAAAAGTAGTAAAAAGGCGAAAAACGATGCACCAGCCATAATGGTTTCCAAAAATGCATTTTTAAATATGAATTCAAACAGCGTAGCTGTTAAGAAATTTTGAAAAAGTTGAAAAAGTTATAAAAACTAAAAATTATAGGTACTCATATTGAAAAAGCTGTAAATTCAAACAAACAAATTTTTTTCTATAGATAAAAAAGTTCTCTATATATAAAAAAATAACATATTGTTAAATATTGGAGCAAACATGTTGCCGAAATCTTATTTAAAAAGAATTATGATGACAAATTTAGGGAACATTTTTATTAATTTACTAACTAAAAAATAAATAGTTTCTATAGCAAACAATTTTGGAAAATTCACTAATTGAAGAAGCTATTAAGAATGGTTTGACATATTTTTTTACGAACTTCCAAAATGTCTTTGAAGTGTTCAAAATTTTTTTGTAACATACATACGTATCATTGTGTCCAAATTGTATTTTTTTTTAATTATTGTTTTTTTCTTGAGCAAAAGGATTCGATTTTTAAAATTTGTAACCGAAAGATGAGGCCCTTTAGGCTTTACCAAAAACACGATACTGTGTCTTTTATTGTCCTTAAATACACAGACATCCGAAGGCACACGCATACAAGGACATAATCATTTTCTATTGTTGCTAATGCGTGTCTTGTTGTTGAATACCATCTTCGCATTGCTTCTTTGGCCGCAGTTGTTGTAGTTGTTGGTCTTATTTTCCACGTACCACTTACCCGCCACATACATGCATACAAACATACTTAAACCTACTCGCATGTACATACATTCGTGTGAGAGAGCAAGGATTTTCATGTGTGGGTGTATTTATCTCCTCTTCTTTGAGGAGTGCGTGTTTATGTGCTCGCCCGTTTGAATCCTTACATGGATCACGAATATAGCCTCGAACATTGAATATCGCTATGACTGGGGTAGTGTGAGTGGATGACACCCCACCACTCACGTTACATGCAGTGTGGTGTGAAACTATGCTTACGAGTATGCCCCAACAGTCGCCGAGCCGACCAACCGTCCCCGCCACCAACAAAATATGAATGATAAAAAATGCCGAAAAGGGCTAAACGCCCACTCTAAATGTTTTTTTTTTGTCGAATTAAGTTCGACATTTATAGAAAAGGCAACCTGCTTGTATAAGTCATGTTCCCAAGCTTGTGTTGTAGTTATATTAAGCAGGTGATGAATGCAATGTAAAATGGATAGGCACAGATTAGCACATGTCCTAGGCAAATTATCTCAAAGGCCCCAAAACATTATTGAAACAAAACATTTCTAACATGTGTCTGAATTCTGTTTTTAAAGATTATGGATGGCCACTTCCACTTCCTTCCGTCCGCCTGTGGAAATCACGAAAGCGTTCAAAAGAAGACATCCACATATATCGTTAGTAGCAAGGCAACAATGTTTTGAGTTGAAATCGCTATTTCGGATTGTCGTTGTAGAGCTTTGCCTAGACTAAGGGTTTCATCGTCTGTCCTTCCTCAAGCTTGACATTCAGGATTTGCTTTGTCGAAATTTGTAGTGCACCCTAGTACTGGGAAGGGAGTATAGTGGAGTGTGGTGTTTTAGATGACAGATGCGTCATCCAGTCCTCGTGAAGCCTTACCTACCATGCCTTCACTTGACAATTTGCAAACGTTCTTCTTATTGATGTAGATTGTTGTTGTTGTGGCACTATGTGGTCTTCTATCTTTCGTCTGCTTGATTCCGTTGAGTATCCAGATCTAGGAACTCTGCGACGATGATGGGGTGCAACCAGAAGGATCTGGGTATGAGTCGAGTGGGTCTGCCTGGGCAAATGCCGAAATCGCGATCATTGCAGCCCGCTTCTTGATACATTTAACACACCACAAATGTTGAGACTCTTTGAAGAGTTTTTGTTGTTTTGTTTTGAAATAGAAGCAAGAAATAAAAACACATTGGTCTATGCTGGTAAAACCAACAAAAAAAAAATTGTGACCAAACTAAAGAAGCGCAAAGGAATGAATAGAAGCACGATCAGCTCGTCGAGAAATATGTGGTTAATATGCACACAAGTCTTTAGCTTTGTGTGTATTGTTGATGTTAGATGTCTTTTTTTGAGAGATGTTGGCTGTTACAATTTAACTTTCTCTTACTGCGCTATAAAAAAAGGTTGAATAACAAGACCGAACATTTCGTTCAGAGGGCATGCTTCTACCATTGCACTGCACACCAATTAGTGGGTAGGTGGAAGCATGTAATCTTTTGGTGGCATAGCAGTCTGATGAGTCCCCTGGCAAAGGCCGAAATGGCGATCATTGTAGCCCGCCCCTCGATACATTTAACACACCATAAATGTTAAGCCTATGCCCAAAAGGTAATTGCGGATTTTTTAAAAGAAAGAAAATGCATTTTTAATAAAACTTAGAATGAACTTTAATCAAATATACTTTTTTACACTTTTTTTCTAAAGCAAGCTAAAAGTAACAGCTGATAACTGACAGAAGAAAGATGCAATTACAGAGTCACAAGCTGTGAAAAAATTTGTCAACGCCGACTATATGAAAAATCCGCAATTACTTTTTGGGCAACCCAATGTTTGAAGTGGTTTTGTTGTTTGGTTTGAAATAGAAGCAAGAAATAAAAACACATTGGTGTAGGCTGGTTAAACCAACAACAAACAACTAATCTCTAATATTGAGAAGGAATTATTCATTTAACAGTTTAAAATTTTTAATTTAATATCAGTAGATAGTGTTTGCTGATATCAGCGGACTTATTTCTCTGGGTGTAGTGAAGTACTCGTTGACACACTAGAACTACTCGTTGACACACAGAGGTTGTTGCGCAAATTGTGTCTGAGTTCATTGACCTTTTGGCCTAGGGAGACATACTCTGTTGTATCTGCATGCAACTATGGGATGGTGAGGCACAAAGGTCATTTTTATTCCAAAAAGATGCAAACCGTGCCACACGAAAGCGATCTCTGGCTATCTCTACTCATAGCCTGTCTCGGCAACAGAAGCATATAGTGGGGTGGAAAGTCCACTGAAACAGCCTTCACCACCTAGTCGTCTATAATAACCTACTTACCAAAATGTCCATTATGGCAGGTTTGGGATCGGTAGATCTACAAAGATGGGTTAGCAGAGGAACTCCTCAAGGCGGTGTACAGTCTCCTCTTTTTTTGGAATATATTAGTTACCTATATATTACTGCTCCTGGACTTCAGATTTGGATATAGATTCCATATAAAATCGACCCCAAAAGCCATAATTAGTGCTCAATAGGGCTGGTATTTGGTTGCAAAGAACTTTTATATCTTCCAGAAACAACACAAAATCCTGCACATATATGTCCATAAATATATACAGCCAAAATATAAATCGAACTGAGACCCCAGGAAATTAAATTTTTGCCCGATTTGGCTAAAATTCGGTATGTAATGTTCGTTTAAAGCCCCCAACAAATTCCGCCCTGATAGGCCAATGAATGGATATAACCCCATAATAACCGATTTCCGGATTTGACTTCTTAAGCCCCCGGAAAGCACAATTGGGCTAACATTTGGTATGTGTTATGCTATTGGAGCTTTATCAAGTTATAGTCCGATTCGGACCATAAATGAATTGAATGCTGAACATTGTACAAGTCGTTATGTAATATTTCAGTCCATTCTAGGGGTACAAGAAGTAAAATCGGGAGATCGGTTTATATGGGAGCTGTATCAAGCTGTACTGATTTGCGCCATACTAAGGACAGTTGTTGGAAGTTATAACAAAACATCTCATGCTAAATTTCAGCCAAATCTGATGGTAATTGCGCCCTCTAGCGACTCAAGAAGTCAAGATCCGAGATCGGTTTATATGGTAGCTATATCAGGTTATGTACTGATTTGCGCCATAATAAGCACAGTTGTTGGAAATCATAACAAAGCACCACGTGCATAATTACAGCAAAATCGGATAAGAATTGCGCCCTTTAAAGGCTGCAGAAGTCAAGATCCAAGATCGGTTTATATGGCAGCTATATCATGAAATGAACCTATTTGAACCATACTTAGCACAGTAGTTGGAAGTGGTACCGGGAAAATTACAGCCAAATCGGATAAGAATGGCGCCCCCTAGCGGCTCAAGATGTCAAGATCCAAGATCGGTTTATATGGCATCTATACCGAGTTATGAACGGATTTGAACTATGGTTTAAAACACTACGATGAAAATTGCGCCTTCTTAAAGCTGAAGAAGTCAAGACCCAAGATCGGTTTATATGGCATCTATACCGAGTTATGAACGGATTTGAACTATGGTTTAAAACACTACGATGAAAATTGCGCCTTCTTAAAGCTGAAGAAGTCAAGACCCAAGATCGGGAAAATTACAGCCAAATCGGATAAGAATGGCGCCCCCTAGCGGCTCAAGAAGTCAAGATCCAAGATCGGTTTATATGGCATCTATACCGAGTTATGAACGGATTTGAACTATGGTTTAAAACACTACGATGAAAATTGCGCCTTCTTAAAGCTGAAGAAGTCAAGACCCAAAATCGGTTTATATGGCAGTTATATCAAGTTATTAACCGATTTGAACCATACTTAGCAAAGTTTTTAGAAGTGATACCAAACAGAATGTGCAAAATTTCAGTCAAATCGGACGAGAAGGCTCAAGAAGTCAAGACCCAAGATCGGTTTATATGGCAGCTATATCAAAACGTGGACCGATATGGCCCATTTACAATACCAACCGACCTACACTAATAAGAAGTATTTTTGCAAAATTTCAAGCGGCTAGCTTTACTCCTTCGGAAGTTAGCGTGCTTTCGACAGACAGACGGACGGACGGACGGACAGACGGACGGACATGGCTAGATCGACTTAAAGTGTTATAACGATCAATAATATATATACTTTATGGGGTCTTAGACGCATCTTTCGAGGTGTTACAAACAGAATGACGAAGTTAGTATACCCCCATCTTATGATGGTAGGTTATAAAAAAAGTTTGAATTACATCAAAAGTGTACCGTGAATGCGTTCCCATTTTTTCTTCCTTCTTTTTTATGAGGTAGCCTGCGAACTCCACTCAAGACCAATTTAATCTTTCTGAAATTGCCTGTCAACAGCTACATTCGCCCATCACTCTTGTCATTTAAACCAGCTCGAAGCACTATATATCTTCCGTTGTGTTTTCTCTTACTGTAATATTTATGTATGTATTCGCGACAGCCATTGTGCATGGTTAAGGTTTCTTTTGCAAGAGGAACCTAAGTTCCCAAATTTTTTCGCAATTGCAGATCTCACCCTGTCCCCTTCTAATTTGAACCTAACTTGAAAAAGGCTTAAATAATAAGCTAGTACAATATTCAGTTTGTAAATCGAATTTGGAAAAATCAAAAGTATTTTTATATGAAAATAAAATTTTCACTAAATTGTAAACGAAAATGAATTTCCCTAATTATATTTGGCCAGCTGACTTGAATCCTTCATTTGCCATTCGTTGATGCACTGTTTATTCTAGGCTGGTGGCAATCATTTATTGTTGAAGCTGGTCTAGAGAAATCGTCTATTTCTTGGTGGGATGAGGAATGGTTGAGGAGAAAAAATCTATCAATAAAGAAAAATTACGAATGGTTGTTTTGGGCTAACTTGGGTATTGTATTACAGATTAAATGGTGTTGCGAAATAACAGCTCCAGCCATGTGACCCATACCGATGATGGTTGGCCAATTTATATCATCATCATCATCCATTATGTAGGAGTATTTAAGTTTTCGTCAATTTATGTAACTCCCAGGTGAGACGGAGTATATCTCTCGAATTTGTTTTTTGTCAAGAAATTTAATGCAGTCCTTAGTTTGTTCTTATAACGAAATTGACATGGACATGAACAGGAGCATAAAATGTCGTCGATAGGTTCTTGGGAAATGAAAGCAGCAACAAACAGCTACTGCCTGGAATTGCTGATTAGATGGAAAGAAGGGAAATATTGGGGCGATAAGCATAACATCAGTGCTTGGAGCGAGCCTAGGGTGTGAGTTTACTTGGATTTTTCTGTATATGCTTTATTTAGGCGAACAAATGAATCTTAAGAAATGACTTTACTTTTGCCATGGCACTTGGGATTGAGGAAGAGCCAGAGCGAGAGCGGGAGGCAGAGTGGGAGGATGATTTTTACTGCTTGACAACAATCTCAGCTCCATGAAAATGGAACATGGCACAGGCAGCAAAGGCATCGAATCATAACCAAAACTCCATCACAATCACAATCACCATCCTTGCCATTGCCTTCTTGACCACCCGTCCAGAAGAAATGCAAGATGCATTTCTGCATATGGACATTATGTCAAATATGTGGTCTTTGGAAGAGCAGGCGGTGGAGGTTATGGGCCACACTCGATTGTCCACTGTAAGTGCGTGCGTGCTGCATAGGCCTATTGCATGCTCTCCTATACTACGTCATGTGCATCTCAGCATTTTAAAATTTAAAGATATTCTTGGCCAAGGGCCGAAGCAGACCACTTGCCTCTGTAGATCTGTGGGTGTGTGCCTCCCCTTCAAGAAGTGTAGTTTTGCAGAAAAAGAAGAAAAAACTAAGAATAATTTTCTTATTCTTGCACACTTATTGAAAGATATGAGCAGGCCACATCTAAGGCCTACGTTGTATATGTACAACATTATGTCGTTGTTTGTGCGTAGCATTAGTGTATATGTGTTTTTAGAAAGATACACACACAATGACATGTGTATGTATGTGCTGATGCTATATTAAAGAACCTCCTCTCATGAAAATCCTTTTTAGGCTAGAAATGCATTCGACTTGAAGTCGGCCAATTTTAGGCCCAAGAAAACTCACACTAATTTCGTACAGAGACAATCACATGCATACGCAATCACATGCGTACGTACTAAAAACACACACACCCACACACTCACATACACATTCAAAAGGACGACTATGCATGCATATTTGATTATGGTGCGTATTCATAGTCCACAATGACAGCATTCCTGTTTCTTTGGGCACACAAATTTATTAAAAGAGTATGTGGCAAAGACTTGTTGTGTATAAAAATACAGCCAAAGGATGTAAGGAAACCCGAAGTTGGTCTGCTAATGGTGGAAACGTTCACTGACGACACACAAATGGACGGAGGAGGCAATGCAAAAGACAATACTGTCGCTCGAAAATATAAATCGTAGGTTAACTTAGAAAATCGGTAAATTTTTCCCTTTTTTATACCCACCACCGAAGGATGGGGGTATACTCATTTTTACATTTCGTTTGCAACACATCGAAATATCCATTTCCGACCCTACAAAGGATTTTTATTCTTGATCTTCATAAAATTCTTGGAGAAACTACAAATGTGCGTCCATCTGTCTTTCGGTCTGTTGAAATCAAGCTACAAATTGAGGCCTTAAGTTTAAACTTTGCACAGATAATTTTTATTACCATACGCAGGTGCGAAGTCCACATATTTGAAGGGGGGCTATATCTTGGAATAGATTCGTTATACACCGATTTGGAGATTTGAGGTTTTGGGCACGCTTATAACCTGATTTATAACCTGAACCGGAGGCAGCTTAGCGCAGCGGTTAGCATGTCCGTTTAAGATGCTGAAAGTATTCGGATCCTAGCGAGAACACCAGAAAAACAAAAACGTTTAGCGGTCTCTTCCTAATGCTAGCGAGGTACTATATCATGAGGTACTATACCATGCATACAAGCCATGTTAAAACTTGTCCCCAGAGAGGTGCACAAGTATACAAAGGCACGCCGTTCGGACTCTGCTATAAAACGCAGGACCCTTACCATTGAGCTTAAACTTGAATCGGATAGCTCTCATTGATATGTGAGAAGTTGCCCTGTTTCTTAATGGAATGATTCTGGGCAAATTAACATTTTTGAGCTCTTGATAGAAAGTTTAGGAAAAAATAATAGGGACTAATATTGAATAAAAAGAATAATATTGAATAAAAAGAATAAGAAAAAATGTTTAGTTTTATGAAAGTCTGAACCTGACTATTCGTAGACTTGTTGAATTTTGAACGGCGATCTAAAATTGGATGTTAACTCTCATTTAACACATGGACACTCGTTATGGTGATAGTTTCGGTGAATTCGGGTGGAAAATAATAATAAGGGCATTTATCAAATGCCCTTATTATGTGCTATTTGGTACTCAAAATCTAAGAGGAGAGAATTACAAGTGGCTAGTAATCATTCTCATGCTTTAATGCAGTATTTCTTTCGTAAATTAAAAAATGTTCTCAGAGTAAACACAACTGAAGAAAAGAAAAAAAGTGATAACAAATTAATAAAAACATATAAAAACCATAGGGGAAACGGTTTTGCTTTCTGTCTACCCGGATGTTTTCAATAAGCTTTGGGTTGCGATGATTGCACTGAAAAAATCTTTGTCCTAATTGTGACGATTCGAGCCAAAGATAAACAAACTTAATTTTTAAAGATGATAATTGTCTGATAGGTTTTGACTGATATGATAGCTGATAGCTTTGATGTGGGCACAAACCCCCCGTGGTGTCACTTGGGTAGCTACCTTTAACATCCTTTAAGGTAGTGAGCTAAAATGTGCCACAAGTTCACCTATAGAATGATAAAAAGATAGGTTTGAGGCGTCAGGTTAGTAGTCCATTACCCGGAAAATCTAAGGAATTACTTTGAAAAACGCAGAAGAATAAAAACGGATCACCCATAAGATGGCGACCCCTTCAAACGTGTTAAGGACCATGATTTGCGTATCTGCACCTGGAGTGTACGCACTCTTTAAAGATAGAGTGCAGGGTTGAAGAAGTACAGGGCAGACATTTCTGTCATACATGAAGTGCTATGGCTCGGGAATGGCTCTTCAACAACACCGAGTGGTGACGCCCCATATTATAGCTGCACTGTGACGAGGCATGAATTTGGCTGTGGATTTGTGGTTAGTCGGAGAATGCCTCCAGGTTTATTCCGGTGGAAGCTATTCCGGTGGCTAGCCACAATCCGCATAAAGGCCAAATTGTCAACATTAGCTTTATTTGCGTCCATGCCCTGACGGAAGATAAGGACGAACAGACCAAGCTTATTTGCTACGAGCGTCTACAACGGGAATACGACCTCTGTACCGACCATGATATTAAAATCGTTCTGGGAGATTTTAATGCGAAAATAGGAAAGGAAATGTTTTGGCCCAACAGTCGGAAAATTTTGCCTACACGTAGAAACTTCCGATAATGGATTGAGGCTAATAGACTTCGCTGCGGCTAAGAACATAGTAGTTGGAAACATTAGATTCTAACATCGAAGGATTTGCACGGCCATATGGCTGTCGCTCGATTAAAATACGAGAAACCAAATAGATCATGCTGTGATAAATGGATAGATCGATCCGAGGGGCGAACATCGATTCGGATCATTACCTTTTTTCGAAGGTTCACACGTCTTAGTGTGGCGAGAAACGTACGATCTGACCCTGCATGGAAGATGGTCATTGAAAAGCTACAAACACAGCAAGTGGCAACTGCATACTCCACTCAACTGACCCAACTGCTTAATGAAAGCACTCCTTGTCCCGAAGATTTAACGGCGCAGTGGCAATCCACTGCCCACTCAATGGAAGCCTCCCCACAGAACCCATGGTACGACCAAGAGTGTCGAGATGTTACTGAAGCCAAGAATGCGGCATATAGAGCGAATCTGCAATCAGTAGCAACGCGCCAGATGAAGGAGATCCTAGTGTCCGATGTTGGCGGCGAAGAGGATACCGCGTAGCCAATCCCTGATAATGGTACAGAATGTATACCTCCTACTCAGAATGAGGTCCAAGTTGCATTGATCCGATGGAAAAACAACAAGGCAGCAGGAGCCGACGGGTTACCCACTGAACAATATAAGAACGGACGTGACACGCTGATAAGGCGTATGCATCAGCTTGTCTGCACGATCTAGCTAGAAGAACGCATACCCAATGATTGGAACCTCAGCATACTATGTCCAGTACTCAAGAAAGGAGACAAACGGAATGTGTCAACTATTGAGTAATAAGTCTCCTCCCCATCGCATACAAGATACTCTCGTATGTTGTGTGAATGATTAAAACCTTATGTTAATGAGATAATTGGTCCCTATCAATGCCAAAGCCTAGAAAAGACTAGAGAAGTACAAATCAACACTTACCACATCTTTGTTGACTACAAAGCTGCTTTCGATAGCAGCTATACGTTTCAAGTCATGTCTGAGTTTGGTATCCCTGGAAAATTAATAAGGTTCTAAAGGATGACACTTGCTGATACGCGTTGCTCAGTAAGAATAGGAAAGAATCTCTTCGAATCATTCAATACCAAACGAGGCTTCAGACAAGGATACAGCTTATCGTGTGATCTCTTTAATATCTTGCTGGAGAAGATTATACGAGATGCAGCTGTGAATAGATAGGGCACACTAATCACAAGAGAACAAATGCTACTCGCTTATTCCGACGATATCGATATCACAGGTCGGTCACCGGAAGTAGTAACAGTAGCCTTTGAAAGAATCGAAAGAGAATCAATGAAAATGGGTCCGGCAGTAAATGGAAATAAGACAAAATGGATGGTATCAAATCCCAAAACGTCTTGTACAACCGATCAGGTAAGGAAAATGGAGAAAGTTGGGAACCACAACTTTGATATAGTCAGCAACTTTATTTACCTTGGCACCGCAGTAACCGATCGAATGACACTAGTTTTGAAATAAAGCGAAAAATAATACTGGCAAACAGATGCTACTTTGGATTAAGTAAGCAGTTTAGAAACAAGGCCACCCCTAGACAGACGACGATTACACTGTACATGACACTGATACTACAAGCAGACGAGGCAGTGCTTGTGAAAGCTGACGAGGCAGTGCTTGCAGTGTTTGAGAAAATAAAAGCGTCGTATGAATCACGAGCTGTATGAGCTGTATAACGACTATAGCATAGTTACACGTATAAAAATACGACGGTTGCGTTGGCTAGGTCATGTTGTCAGAATGGATGAAGAAGCTCTAGCAAAGAAGTCTTTTCAAGGCGAACACCGTGCTACACGGAAACCGGGATGACCAGAAGCCCAATGGAAAGATCAAGTTTTGGGAGACACCTCGAAGATCAAGTGGTGGGAGACACCTCGAAACTTGATGTCATAGTTTTTTGAATGAGTGCAGAAGATCGAAGAATCTACGTTCGCTATTCTACGTTCGGCTAATTTGTTTTCGCTGTGCGGTAGGTTTTCCAGACTCGGTACAGAAAGCTCTTGGAACATAAATTTCTATATGCCATAAAACGCTTATTTACTATCCGATTTTGATAGATTTTATTAGGCCCATACGAATATCGTAGTTCCTTCTTCGACACATCGAAACTAAGCTCCCGCATAAACCGATATCTCTATTGGACTTTTTATTGACTGTTTGATACTCTGAAAGATGCCATTATTATCTGATTTGCCTAAAAATTTGCACTTTTTGTGTATTGTCATGATTTCCAAAATCCGTTTAAAATATGAAGCAAATTGGTTCATAACCTGATATAGTAGCTCCTACTTAAACCGATTTCCCGAATTGATATCTTGAGTCTCCATATGAAGCAACTGTCATCCGATTTGGCTAAAATTTTGCACATAGTATTTTGTTACGACTTCTAACAGTCAAAGCCAAGGACGGTCCAAACTTTATAAACCGATCGATCTCCTTATTTGAAAAATTCATTCAAAGAACGATTCATGGTGGAGGATGTATATCTAGCAAGTTTTTCTAATCAATATGCCAGATTTCCAGATTGTTCTAGTTTTATGATCACAATGGTCGATACTGATACTATTCAATATAAGGCCGTCCTCATTGAAACGTTAATATTGTGGTCTGAACCTTTCATACCGTCATCAACTCTTTATCTTTTACCATGGATATAGGATTTCTTTGGCAATCTCAGTTTCTTACAACACCTACAGCAACAAAAGTATATCCATGTGAGAGCACCACATATAACATGCCTTGGAAAGTCCTTGTGCATGCCTGATGACACCCTACTCTCCTCTGCTCCCCTTGTTGAATGTTTGATATTTTTCCTTGGCTTTTTGTGCCTCTGGACCGAGAAGGATGATACACAGGGTCGTTGTCGAGTCCCAAATCTCCTACTCTCTTAAGTTGTGTTTATTAAATGGCAAACTGTCAGTACCTCTTTTCGGCAGCGAGCGTCTTGCTGTTTGTTTCTCCAAAATGTTCCTTCGGTTGAGCAGCATCGGCATCGGGCAGTGGCAGCAGCAACAATAAGCCTCAAATGAGTGTTTCATTTGAACATTATTGCCGTTGTCGTTGTTGTTAGACAACTAGGAGGGCCACTATAGCCAGCCAGCCAGCCGGCCATCCTCCTGCTCACCCACTGCACAAGACGTTCCACTTTTGTAGCCTCACAGCCTCACTCCCACAGCCAGGACTTTGCTGGGTATGTTGGTTGGTTGGTGTGGTTGTTGTCATGGATGGTCAAAAGACGTTTTAATGCATTATTTCTTCTTGTTTTCGTACAAAAACCGATGTTAGTTGTTGTTATTATTGCTGCCCCTGCCCCATGTCAACTGTGTGAGTGCGTGTGTGTGTGCCCTCATACGTTTGTACAGACGGCGTTGCCTATCATTTTTGTTCTCTTTCTCTCTCTTTCGGGGTTATACATCTATCGGTTTTATGTTTGTATTGTAAACGTGTAGGTTTGTGTGTTTGCATGTAGTATCTGCAGTTTGTCTTAGAAAAGGTGAGTGTGTGTGTGTATGTGTGCGAGTATGTGTATCTGTGCATAGCCTGTTGTCAGTATGCTGCTGTATGTCTTATGCTTCAGGTTAGATCCTCTTTCCTTCAGTTTCAAGCTCTTATACGAATGGATTTCCTGTGTAAGTGTGTCTGTGTATGTTTGAGGGTGTGTGTGTGTGTGTGTGGATTTGATTGAAATTGATTGGATGCCTGTTTCGATTTGGAGTGAGTTTTCTTAAGATTTCAAGAAAATTTTCTTAAAGAATTGTTGAGTTTTTCAAGAAAATATTTTTGTCTTGTACGCATGCTATCCACCTATGGTGTGGCTGGCAGCCTCTTGGACTGGGTTAATGGCATCTGAAGTTTTAGGTTGCAGCTCTTTGAAGCTGGTAAACGATAGAAAAAGGTCTCCACACCACTGACATAACGCATTTAAATTCTCTTCTCTTCTTCTTGTCGTTCTTCGTCGATCCATCATAGGCTGATTTCCTTCTCGATTTTAGATAGGGATGAACTCATTTGCCTATGAGTTTTTAATGAAATGGCCCCAATTTGATTTATGACATGCTGTTTAAAAATAATTTGTATTCTTTTAATATTATTGTAAAGTGCAGTTAATGAAATGAAAGCCGCTTGTTGAGGCAGCCTATAAGACAGAGAGCCTGGGTTCTAGTCTTGGTAAGAATATTCAAAGTCTCGGATTTTTTTTGTTTAAAAAGTTTTGTTATAACAAAGCGTTCTTTTTGAGAATATTGTTGAGAGAGCGAAATATTTAATCAAATCAAAATTTTGGTTTATTTTGCTTCAAATTTCCTAGGTGCATTTTATATACATAAAATCTGTTTATACAAAACAAGTTTACAATTTTATTTATCTATTTTTTAATCCGTCGAAAAAGTTTGTTACTTAATATTTAAAAGAAAAAATATTTTTGAACTTATTGTCAAATGAATTTCAACATTCACATGTGGCAAAAGGAGAGATATCATATACAACGAAGAGAAAAAAAAAAAAAAAAATAGAAAAGCGTGAGTGTAAAGGCATTGTGGTGTATCCACATTTATTATTCTGAATCGTTTAAATTATTTATTTTTAAACAAAGTAGGTTAAGTTTTCATTTTCCTTGTTAGTTTATATAACATTTTTGAGTTTTAAAAAATATGTTAAATTGAGTAGGCATTGGATTGTCATTTTCTTTTCATTGTACAGAAAAATTAGATTGATTCGAAAAAATATACAGCGGTCAAAAAAAGTATTCATCATTCAATGTTTTTTTTTAATAAGTCTACAAAAGACAATTGGAATAAAAACATATTAAACTAATGATGCAGTAGTGCTTGTGTGATATATATGTACACAATTTCATTGTTTTTAAAGAAAAAAATAGTATTTATTGGAACAAAAAGGGCCATTTTACAGCTGAACACAAAAAATTAAACAAAAAAAGTATTCATCATTGCAAAAAACAAAAAAATAAATAACATAATTTAAAAAAATTAATACTTTGTTATTCGACCACCGCGTCTTATAACTTCTTTTAAACGGTTTGACATCGATTGGACTAATTTAGCGGTTATATTTTGGTCTATATTAGTCCATTCCTCCATTATCACCTGTTGCATTTGACTCTTGCTCGAAAAATTGCGCGTTCTCAATTTGCGTTCGAGATGTTCCCAAAGATGTTCAATTGGGTTCAAGTCGGGACTTTGAGGAGGAGTTTTAATGACTTTGGGGCAGTTATACAGCATCCACATCTTGGTATTTAAAGCAGAATGTTTGGGGTCATTATCTTGATAATATTGAAAGTTATTACCAAGCCCAAGTTTTACAGCACTATCTTTTAAATTCCTCTTTAAAATGTCAATGTAATACTTATGATCCATTACTCCATTAATAATTTCAAGATTTCCCGCTCCTGAAGCCGCCATACACCCCCAAACCATTAAACCACCTCCACCATGTTTTACAGTAGCAACTGTGTTTCGTTCTTCAAGCTCTGTATTTGGTTTTCTGTACACTATGACCTTTCCATCGCACCCAAAAAGATTAAACTTGCTCTCGTCTGCAAAAATGATTGTTTTCCAAAATGATTCGGGCTGTTTTACATACATTTTTGCGAAGTTTAGCCTTTTCACTCGGTTTATTTTATTTATAAAGGGCTTCTTACGTGCAGTTCTTCCTCTGTAACTATGCCTTTTGAGTGTATTTCGAATTGTTTGTGTAGTAACTTCCTTCCCTAAATATTCCATAGTGTTTTTACGAAGAATGGTCGCATTTGTCTTCGGAGTTTTCTGAACTTGCCGCACTAGCCAACGCACATCTCCAACTGAAAGTGCTTTTGGTCGACCAGATCTTGGTTTATTGTCAACAGTTTTCGTTTCTGTCCACTTTCTGATGATGGATTGTATAGTAGATCGTGGTCTATTTAATATTTCACTGATAGTTTTTTGAGTTAAACCATTCCTGTGGTGTTTTATTATCAAAACTTTTACCTCATCAGAAACCTCGTTTTGCTTACGACCCATTTTGACAAAAACTATATTTTCAATGAAATTAAATATTTGCTGTCAAGGGCAAAGCCTCCTTTACTAAATAAAACAGAAAAGGGGGATTCCCAAATAATATTTGAATTTGACTTTGATGATAGCACATCAATGATGAATACTTTTTTTGTTCTGTTTTTGGTGTTATTATATAAAATTGCATTTTTTGCGCTAATTAAATTTATTTTTTGAATTTATTTTAAAACATATTACGAAAAATAAACTATCGCATAAAACTGCATTATTTGTTTACTTTAAATTTTCTTCAATTACCCAAAATAAGTGAATTTATTATCAATTTTGCTAATGATGAATACTTTTTTTGACCGCTGTAAGTGACGTGTCAGGAAGCAAAATTAAAAATATTCATAAATTTGTTAATTGTTTGCGTTTTATTTCGTTTTGCACCCTTAACCACGTCAGCATGAAATGGGTGAATTGAAGGTTTTGGAACAGACACATCCCCTTCTAATGGCGACAGAAGTTATGAATACAAAAGGTAATCTAGTGACGGACACCGAGAATGTGCAAGGAATTTGGACAACTTTTACAGTTTCGACGGCGCTACTTTGGATTGCAAATTGTGTAAGTGGCTATGAAATGGATCGGCATATAAAATATTTTGATCGATTAGAATACCGAATACCACTGACGATATCGTGGGCCGAATAGTGCAGGCATTACCTATGGGAAATATTGATAAAGGATCTGGCAATAATTTCCGACCGTCCAGAAGACATGGGCATACTGCAAATTGACAAGTATTTCAGCCCATCGGCCAATGCTTTTGTTAAAATGATGACCCGTACGCAGGCGTTGTTGATTTTGTACACTGACCATTATCAGCATCATCTTGACAAAATAAGTTTTTAAACAAATAGTCATGGGATGCATGGATACACACAGGTTCTATTCTCAGCAGTAGCACAGGGCTTACTTACATGAGAACATCTGTGTGTGAATTCACTGTAATGAACCAATGGGGACAAAATTTGCAACGCCATGGTTGATGTTGTCTATAGATGTAAGAATTGCTACCAGTAGTTTCTCAAAACTTAAACTCTGAAAATCGATTTATAAAGAAGGTATAGAATCGACAGTTATTCGATAAAAGATCACATCTCGCCCTATAGAAATGTGAACAGCAATGATCACCCAACACAAGTTTTGGAAGAAATATCGATCTATGGGATTCCTAAGCAACTGCTTGTTCTTATGTTCCTCTGTTCCTTGAACACATTCAACTTTGAAAAAGTCTATGCAAAAATTGTACAATGTGTCCAACAGAAAAATTTGTGAATAATGGCTCTCTTCGTAAATATTCATCGTAATAATGATGAAGATGAATTTTTATAATAAGTGCGGATGGTAGCTTCGACCATCCCCACATTATGTCTCTACTCACATCCATGGGAACATGGCTTCACACGAATGTCATGAACTCTAGACTTGACTATGTAATGACCGACTGTTGTATACACTGAGGCACATGCTCATAAGGAGGTTATACCACATAGTGCCAACATTAAGAAGGGGGTGACTTGGGCTCCCTGAGAAATTTAACAAAAAAAAAAAAAAAAAATGCTGTTCTTAGTACTGCCAACCGGCATCGTCCAAATCCATCTCTCAGCCATCTCAAGCCAACGAACAGAATTTGGTGCAAAGCAAACCAACATGGAGAGGCAACAGACTCAGAAGTCCTTCGTTTCCATTTTTAGACAACTTCGCAAAGCAAAAAAAAAAAAAATGAAAATAACAAACGGGCAAAAAATGCTAACTGTTACGGTGCTATGACGAAGATCGACCCTACCCAAAAAGTTGGCAACAGCCATAGTCTTACGTTTGTGAATCTACCATGGATTTTTGCCTACATTTCAAAAAATATGTGGGTGTTTGTTCCAAACGTAAATTTAGTCGCTTTCCATATATTTGAGAAAAAAATTTTACTACCCCAATGAGTCTGGCAATGTGTAAGCTGTTGTTTGCAGTAGGGAAGCATTAACGTCGTTCTTGCTGTCCTTTTGTTATGGCATTGTAAAGTTTTCCAGCGAAAGCAACTCTAAGCAAAGCAAAAGGGGAACCAAGCACAAGAAAATATAACGAAAATTACGGTGTAAGGACTCGCAGTGCACTGCCACATTTGAGTGTGTTAGCAGCAGTTTTTTTTTTTAGTTCACCGACTGCATGGTGGTCGGTTAGAGATACTGGTCGATGGTGCGCTACTAAGGAAAGTTGATGGAAGAAGTAAAAGTTAAGCTTAATGATCGACTTTTTCTGCTGAAGAGGCAAAATACTACTTTTTGTAGCAAAAGGGTTACTCAATGGGAGTTTTCTGTAACAAGTTTTACAAACCTATTATACCTATTGTACTTGGGCTCCCTGAGAAATTTAACAAAAAAAAAAAAAAAAAATGCTGTTCTTAGTACTGCCAACCGGCATCGTCCAAATCCATCTCTCAGCCATCTCAAGCCAACGAACAGAATTTGGTGCAAAGCAAACCAACATGGAGAGGCAACAGACTCAGAAGTCCTTCGTTTCCATTTTTAGACAACTTCGCAAAGCAAAAAAAAAAAAAATGAAAATAACAAACGGGCAAAAAATGCTAACTGTTACGGTGCTATGACGAAGATCGACCCTACCCAAAAAGTTGGCAACAGCCATAGTCTTACGTTTGTGAATCTACCATGGATTTTTGCCTACATTTCAAAAAATATGTGGGTGTTTGTTCCAAACGTAAATTTAGTCGCTTTCCATATATTTGAGAAAAAAATTTTACTACCCCAATGAGTCTGGCAATGTGTAAGCTGTTGTTTGCAGTAGGGAAGCATTAACGTCGTTCTTGCTGTCCTTTTGTTATGGCATTGTAAAGTTTTCCAGCGAAAGCAACTCTAAGCAAAGCAAAAGGGGAACCAAGCACAAGAAAATATAACGAAAATTACGGTGTAAGGACTCGCAGTGCACTGCCACATTTGAGTGTGTTAGCAGCAGTTTTTTTTTTTTAGTTCACCGACTGCATGGTGGTCGGTTAGAGATACTGGTCGATGGTGCGCTACCAAGGAAAGTTGATGGAAGAAGTAAAAGTTAAGCTTAATGATCGACTTTTTCTGCTGAAGAGGCAAAATACTACTTTTTGTAGCAAAAGGGTTACTCAATGGGAGTTTTCTGTAACAAGTTTTACAAACCTATTATACCTATTATAAAAAATTAAATTATTGCATTTTGTTTGTTCCGAATAGAAATAAAAACGGCTAAATCTATCTTTACGAAATTTTCACAGATGGAACAATCTAGCCCCACGGTGAAAATAGGGTACTTAATTTTGTGATATCCGAGAGCGGGGCCACATCGATTTAAGTGAACTTTTGTATGCCATCTTATGGTAACCCAAAAATATAAAATGTTCGTGTCAAAGAATCATGGAGGACGCCCTACCCCAAAACCCCCCCAAACGGACATGCTTACTGATTGGGACAATGTGGGTATCACATGAATGTTATTAAACCGTAGAGTACGAACTTGATATAACAAATGGCAAAAATGGCATGTTTAAAGGTTGGGGCAATGTGGGCATCAAATGAAGGGTAATTGAAAGTTGCATACGAAACTTACACCAAAAAATCACCCCCAAACGGACTTGTAGGCCGATCGGGACAACATAAGATCCAAAGGAAAAGTACTTGAGAGCAGAATAAGATTTTACTTACTTTAATTGGCTATGACAGAAAATTGTTTCTAAAAGCCAAACGCAGAATAGCGTAATTCATTAGTTGTTCATTTTGCTGCTATTGTAGTAGTAGTTCTGCTATTAAAGCAATAGTACTGCAATTTCAGAGTTGCAGGCTTACTGCTGAAAAGTCTGTTGTTTGCTCAAGATGACTGCTGCTTAATTATGAAGGGGGCCGGGCCTAATCTTATATACCCTCCACCATGGATCGCATTTGTCGAGCTCTTGCACGGTATCTCTTTTTAGGCAAACAAAGGATAAACGAAAAGAATTGCTATGTTATTGGAACAATATTAAGTTATGGTTCATTTCGGACCATAATTGAACTGAATATTGGAGCCCATAGTAGTCGTTGTGTAAAATTTCAACCAAATCTAGTAAGAATTGCGCACTTTTGCATTAGGCTATAAGCCGATTCAATAGCAGTAAGAAATGTCTGCTAATACAGCAGCCCTATGTATGCTGAAACAGCAGTAATATCTGCTTTCCCATTTTCAGCAGTCAAAAACTGCTGTTTTAGCAAACATTTTAACTGTTTTCAATAACAAATTTGTTTGAATGTATATTTCACGAAGAATCTTTCTCTCCAAAACTCTCCAAAACTCCAAAACTCCAAGCACTGGTATTGCCATTTGGAAGTTCATGCTACACAGATGGATGAAAGCTGGAGGACAAAGTGGACCCATCCCTGGGTCCACATTGAAAATCCAGTGTCTTAGATCTGTTTTGGACTGGATGACCATAATACGGTTCTGCAGGCGGAGATTCGGGCCATCACGAAATGAGTGAGGTGGTGTGGTGTTAACAAGAGGAGGTCGAGTGTGAACATCTTTACGAACAGTAAACTGGTCATCAGGGTAATAACTAACGAAAAGTTCACGAACAGTCTTGCGGTGTAAGAAGGAGAAGAACGCCTTCTGTGAGCACGATACGATCCTTATTATTTGAGTGAGGGTCATAGCGGAGTAAGGGGGAATGAAAGAGTATACCGCCTGCTGAAGGTCTATAGGCTGCCGTCAATAAGCTTGGTTAACCCGAACCATGGGCAAATTTGCAGTATAGCTTTCGGTATCATAACGGGACATATAGGACTACGAACTCATTTATGCAAAATTGGTGTGGCAAGTAATGTCAAGTGAAGGGGATGTGAGGAAGATGTTGATACATTAGAGGTTTTCGAAAGCCATTGCTCGGCTTTCGAGGCTAACAGTCACCGGAACATAGATGCGGACACAATATTAGACATGAACCAACTTAGGGGCGTTATTGGGAAAACCATTAACGATCTGACTTGGATTTTCTTTTCGAGGTAACTTTTTATTATTTAGGGCTCACAACAAGCCGATTACTGGCTAAGGTGTATGTGCATAGTGGCATGGGGCGGGTGTCATATCCGCACGCTCTTCCCAACCTAACCTAACTAACCTAGTATTAAAAAACTGTTGACAAATTTTCTACCCCTGAAATAGGAATAATATTTGTTGGGGCCTAGCTTGAGAGTTTCCTAGCTTCATCGCAACAATGCTTTTGGCGGATAAACAAGCGCCCTTGTAATTCGGAGTAACCGACCCTGGTTAGATTGTCCAAGTGATTTCTTTATCCCACACAAGAACGATGGTTGTTGTTGCTGTTGCGTCGTCGTCTATAAATGCTACGACTCTGTGGTGCTGCCAAAGCTTCTATTATCCATTTTATTGGGAAGGGGGTACTGCGACGCTTGTAATGCTTTGGAATAAAAATGAAATGGTATATGGCGATTGGGAGATAGAGAGGGAGCGAGAGAAGAAAAAAACACTTTGTGCTTGTTCCTTAATTTTTTGGCAACATGAAGTATGGCAAAAGGATGCTTCAACCAAGTTACCTTTTTCCGTTGCGCAAATTGTTATCTTCTATGCTGAGAAAGGAACCCAAAGGCACACACAAAGAGCAGAGCAATGCTAGCGCGACCGGTACTCGATAGAATGGGAGGCGGACGAAAAGGAAATGATGGCTGATGTTTTCTTCAATTACCAAGCTCCGCTGATCGCCCGCCCGCCCGCACAACGGCCTTGTTCGGATGTACCCCAGTGGTGGCCATGTTGGTGGCATTTACTTTGGCTTGCTTGCCTTTTGCCAACATTAAGAAGCAGCGACTAGAGTACGACGGTTACCCTAAGCTCCGTCTCCATTCTCCCTCTATGGCTGTGCTTGGCTGTGAGGTCGGCTCGTCCTTGGGATGAGTGTTACTCCCTTTATGTACATTTGAGCAGCCTGAACAAGAGGAGCACAAAAAATGAAAGGATTTTTTAGATGTTGCCTTTTTTTATGATAATGTCTGTTCATTTGGAGGCAACAAAAACGCGCTGTGGATTTTTGTGGAACAACCTCAATGTGGAAGTTTTGTAAGGGGTTTGTGTGTTTGTTTTAGTCTTCTTGCTGTGCCGAGTTTTCTCATTTTCTAGGGCGCCACGCCGAAGCCATGGCTGGTGTGTTTTTGTACTTTTTATGGTAAAAATATTTTGTAAAAGGACATTTGATGTAATGATGCCTCTCCTCTTCCACATGCAGACAGCAAACAAAAGCCTTGAGGTTCACAAAACCATTACTAATCGGATTTCTCCCTACAACACCATCACAAGCGACAGCATCTAGCTCTAGCTTCGGCACCACCACCTCTTCCCCCATGCCAATTCATCTCGTTGTCCTTGTGGCGCACATGAAAGCACACGGGCACCCCTCACCAAAGTGCCCACAAACGTTCTGCAAAAGTTCATTTGAACGCGCGCTCGTATGGGTGTGTGTGTGTGTGTATGTGTGTGTATGTGTGCGTGTGTGTGTGTGTGTGCAAGTGTTTGTGAGCTCATCCTTATCCTTGTTGGAGTCTATCCCTGTGTGCAAAGCCAGCCATGGATGGCATAGGGAAAAACCAAACGAAAACTTTTTCTTGTTAGTAGCCCCGGACAGTTTTTGTGCTCTTGGTTTTATTGTTTTTCTGTTCTGGCTTCGCCGTATCTTAGCCAAGAAAAGTTGAGCTCGTATGTGGGCGACTTTTGGTTTTAGCCCTCCCCGGCTCTTCTTCTTCATTTTATCCTTGGCCACCGCATCGCATAGATTCAGTCAGCTCTAGTGGATTCGGTGTTACCCTTTCCCCAAAAACGATACAAAAGGATCAGCCAGCATTGGTGCGAGTCAACAAAAACGAAGATGAATTACTTTTTCTTTTTGGCCGGACTTTGGCCATCAATTCGTTTTGTGCTTTTTTGCCTCCGTTCAGTATTTTCTTACGAACGCAAAAGGCAGTCAATGCCAAAAGCGAACCACCACTGCCGTAGTCAACGTCACCATTACCACTACCACCACCACCGCCACGACAACGACCGACCAAGTCAAAGAAATCCATTTCTCGTTGTTTGTGGTTGTAATTCATAACTTGGATTCATGAAATGAACCACTAATACACGTACACAAACACACGCGCACACACACACACGCACGGCTATCAAAAGTATGGGCATTTATGTCGAAGTAAATACGTTATGTAGGTGGTCTGTGGGCTGAGAGCTGTGGGGTGGCAAAATCTTAAGATGTTCTCCACATAAATTAAATTTCATTGGCGATGACAGTGACGATGCGGGACGTCCTGCTGCGGAGTGAATTGTCACATTGATGACTTTAAGAGTTGAAATAATTTGGCAATTTTTCCATTCACTTTTGTCTTTGCGCCTTATAAGATCGCTTAGATTCCTTTAGTGGTAACTACAATGTTTTTGAAAATAAATGTCTCCACTGTGGTTGTTAGTTACACTAGTTGACAAAAAAAAAAAAAAAAATAGTAATAAGGAAGGAAAGGCTAAAGTCGGTCGGAGCCGACTATATAGTATCCAACACCTATCCCACAATTAGTTTTACGGGTGATAGATATAAATGGAAGCTATATCTGAAATTTTACAGACGTGTTTAGATCGGTAACAGAACAATACATGGCAAATTTCGTACAGATAGTTTGTAAATTTTTGTGTAAATCGGGCGAAGCATATATGTACATGGAAGCCACATCCAAATCAGAACTGACTTTGATGAAATTTAGCAAAAGAGTTCAGATCGGTAGCAAAACGATTCGTGCTAGATCTTGTGGAGATCGGTTAAATATTTTATAACTGCGGCCTTGCAAATCGGGCGATATGTATTTTCAATATAAACATCGCGGGCTATACTCAATCAAATTTGTTATTCAAAACCTCAAAAATATTTGCTAAAACAGCAGATTTTGTCTGCTGAAACAGGGAAAACAGACATAACTGCTGCTTCAGCAAACATAGGGCTGCTGTATAAGCAAACATTTCGGTCAGCTTAATCAGCAAACAAAATCTGCTGTTTTAAGTACAAGCATCTGATGAAAAAATGTTATGCTATTTTTTATGTTTGCCTGTTACTTGTTTTGATTAATTTAGGCATCTTTTTTAGAAATTTTGTTGCAACAGATGATTTTAATTTGTGGATTATAACTGTAAAGCAGCTACCTGATCCATCCATTGGTACACATTTCGAAATGTGACTCAGTTCGCTCGCATTTCTTGTTATTGCTCTACAAATGTGTGCATGACTGTCATGGCCATTCGTCATGCCATTTTAAGTCGATCTAGCCATGTCCGCCAGTCTGTCTGTCGAAAGCACACTAACTTTCGAAGGAGTAAAGCTAGGCGCTAGAAATTTTGCACAAATACTTCTTATTAGTGTAGGTCGGTTGGGATTGTAAATGGGCCAAATCGGTTCATGTTTTGATATAGCTGCCATATAAACCGATCTTGGGTCTTGACTTCTTGAGCTTAAAGAGGACGCAATTCTTATCCGATTTGGCTGAAATTTTGAACGTGGTGTTTTGGAATCACTTCCAACAACTGTGTCAGGTATGGTATAAATCGGTTGATAATCTGATATAGCTGCCATATAAACCGACCTTGGGACTTGACTTCTAGAGCTTCTAGAGTGCGCAATTCTTATCATTCTTATCCGTATAAACCGATCTCCCGATTAGACTTTTTGAGCATCTAGAGGGCGCAATTCCTATCCGATTTGACTGAAATTCAGCATGACGTGTTTCGTTGTGACTTCCAACAACTGTACCGATCTTGGGCCTTTACTTCTAGAGCTTCTAGAGCGCGCAATTCTTTTCCGATTTGGCCGAAATTTTGCGCGAAGTGTTTTGTTTTGACTTCAAACAACTGCGTCAAGTATGGTCTGAATAAGTCCATATCCTGATATAGTCATCCTTATAACCCGATTTCCCGATTAGACTTTTTGGGCTTCTAGAGGGCGAAATTTTTATCCAACATGTTTGAAATTTTACATAGACTCTCAGGCGGACAGGTGAGCATGGCTAAATCGAATAAGAAAGTGATTCTGAGTCGATGGGTATACTAAAAACATTTTCTATCTGGAGTTAGTAAAAAACATGCTATACCCATTTTTAGACCTTATTTGCTGGGCATGGATGTTGTATGTCGCAGCAGAACTCAAGTTGCCAAATCGAAAGATCGTTTTATATGTTAGATACATAAACCGGACGATTTGGCAAATCCCTAGCGAACTTCTTCAATAAATTGATATATTTTAAGTGGCTTACCTACTCCTTTCACTGTTAGCGTGCTTTTGACAAGCCAACAGGCGAACGTTCGGACTACATTACTTCGACTTAGAATCATAATGATTAAGAATGAAAGAAACATAACATTTATAAAGAGCACCCGTTAGCCGAGTTGATTTCGTGCTCGGAGCTTCCTCATTGGTCATGTGGCGGACCAATGAGACACTGTGTTATCCTTGCTACAATATCTTATGTTCCAGACAGTGTGAATAATACCCTACCTGAGCCGCTTTTTGATAAAAAAAAGTACTGGTAGAACCACAATTCTTGATAGAACCGATTGGAACTACGATATCCCTGGTAATAGAAGTTACATAGATTCTATACGGATGGTTCCGAACTAAATGACCAGGTGGGCTTTGGGTTGTACTCTAACGATCTAGAACTGGTCATACCGAAAAGGTTGCCGGACCAACCAAGTGTGTACCAAGCGGAGATCCTTGCAATTAAGGAATTGGTGGAAAGGCTAAGATATAATGTCATTCAACGATTGGCATAAATATCTTCTCAGACAGCCAGAATCCCTGGAGAACGAATTTCTGAACACAAAAACCGCCCTCGACTGTCGACTGTCAAAATTCACCAGTTCTGGGTGCCGGGCCACAGTGACATCCCAAGGAAATGTAAGGTGGGCTAGCTTGCGAGACTAGGAACTACTCTACACATTCCAGGGATACTGAAATCTGTGGGTATGCCTCTAGCGGCATGTAGCTATGAGGACATCGAAGAAGGAGAGACTAAAGAACACCTTCTGTGTGTGTGTCCCGCACTAGCAATCAGAAGGAGTTCCACTTCAGGTTCTCATTTCTTTGAGAACCTGTCTGACATCAAAGAAATGAGAACCTTTGCGCCTTTTATGGGCTCAAGTCGTTAAATCGAGAGATCGGTCTATATGGCAGCTATATCCAAATCTGACCACAACTCACTGTCTCAAATTTCGGCTACATCGGACACGCAATGACAAAATGAATATACCCATATCCTTTGGAGGTGGGTATAATAAGTAACAGGCAAACTTAAAAAAAGACATTATTTTTTTTTCAGCAGACTTTTGTAGTTAAACAGCAGATTTTGTTTGCTGTTTTAGCAAACATTTTTGCTCTTTTGAATAACAAACTTGGTTAAGTGAATTTTTATCCAAGTCGGTTCGCAAATAAGTATAGCTTCCATATAAATCCATTTTTATATCCACCACCATAGGGGGGTCCAGATCGGTTTATAAACTGATATGGTAGCTCCATATGAATCAAACTCCCGAATTGACATCTCGATCCTCTGGAATCCCTAATTGTTATTCAATTAGGCTGCAACATAGTGTTTTGGCATGACTTTCAAGATCCATGGTGCCTAATTTGACAGAAATTTGATACGTAAAGTTCAACTATGCCTTTCAAAAATGGTAATTTTGTATAACTTTTACAGAGTCTCGACAATGTGGTGTACTTTTTAATCTACAGGTCAGGCCCCAATGGTCGCAATTTCGGCGTTGCCAGTACCATCCGGTTATAATGCCATAGAAAGATTATATGCTTCCACCTACTCACTTATTAGTGAGCAGGGCAACGGTAGAAACATGCCTTTCGAATGAAACGTTGAGTCTTTTTAGTCAAATTTTCTTATAACACAGTAAGAAAAAATTAAAATCCAACTGCCAACATCTCCTTAAAAAGACATCTAACATCAGCAACACTCACAAAGCCAAAAACTTGTTATCCAGACAATCTTTGATTGCCATAGAATAACCTAACAATTTGAGCGTATTGCAACTGCATATTTGTCTCGATGTGCCGTTCCTGCATTCATTTGTTCCTGCTCCTCTTTTGTTCGGCCATTTTCCTTACTTTCCCTTCTATCGACTGCTATATCTGTAAGTTAGTGTAAAAAAATCATCTGCCGCCTCAATGGGTTCTTGGGTGAAAGTAATGCACTTTTTGTCTACCATTGGTCGGACTTGAGGGAACTTCTTCAAAGGAAGGAATTTTAATTTGGAAGATGGATTTTGAAATCTTCTAAAACTTTTCGGACATCCTCGCACACAAGGAAAGCGTCGGCTGGAAACCACATCTTAAAATTTCCACATCAATTCATTTAAAATACAAATTTGTCTGCGAACATATAACCTTTTCTCTTCATGGAGGAACAGAAAAAGAATCCTCAACTTCAATTAAACGCAAACCTTTTACCATCGACATGAGATACCATAACAGCCCATACCCATGCTCACCCCCAAGTTAAATGTGCCTCCATCTCCATCGCCCCCACCATTAACACAAGGACTATGACGACGACTCATGCTGCCTACACAGTGCTCCTTCCTCCCTTAGGGTCGGGTCGTTTTTGAAGAAAAGCCGTAGCAAAGGCATAGAAGCAGTACCACAAACAGACTTGGGAATAAAATCAAACTAAGAAACAGTTCAAAGACTCCGGGATACCACAGAAACAAAAGGGTACATTTCGGGTACAAGTGGGGACATATCAAAATGAGATACCTTACGAGTCCACTGAACACACACATGCACACACACACACACATACACGCACATACACAATCTGCTACATCTTCCAAATAAATGGCATTCAGAGACTCCAAATGAGAAATGTCGTTTCTTAGGACGAAAATGTGACGCCAGTCGAGGAAAAAGACACCGAGGGGTTTGCCCAACAAAAACGGTAACCCATCGACGACAACAACAACAACAAGAATAAAAACAGGAGCAGTAAAAGCAACAGCAACCCGAGAATAACCGGGGAATATCCTTTTTTTCCAGTTCGCAGAGAAGTCATATAGCCACGGGTGGGGGAGTGAGTCTAACATTTCGTCCGTATGGTATGGTATGGTATGCTTTGTATGTCGGTGTGTCGGCATGCATTGTGGTGACCCTCTTCAACTGAAATGTCTTAGCTTAGCCCAGAGTGAATGACTCGAATGTTGTGTTGATGATGACTATGATGGGGGTGCTGGCGGAAGTGGCAGTGGGGTGGGGGGACACGGGGTGTTGTACTTAGAATTTTATACGAAGGAGTTTGTGGTGCTGGTCGTGGTGGCAACGGAATGGCACGGTTCTGCTGCTGATATTGGTATTGCTTCCTCCGGAGTGGGTGGGAGGCACGATTCCATGATTGCACGAGTGCCAGCCAGAGTTTTTCGAATGAACCCCAACAACGACTGCTGTTTGTCGACCAATTTCAAATGAAAAGCAAACCATCATCATCGTCGTAGTACTCGCTCCCATCCTCATCAGCACATAGAAGGTACAACAACTTGGCCGTCAGTGTTGGTGTGCCACGGTTGGGTTGAGAATAGAAAAAAGGGAACATTTCTTGGCATTTGTTGCCAACAAAAATACGAGGATAACCATTCGAGTGCTAACAACTAACGAGGGTCATCTCGAAAGAGTCTTTGGAGATGATCTGTCAAATACCTTCAAAACAGTTTTGAAAGTAGCCCAAGTTGGGAGGAAGTAAGCTAAAATACTTTGGTTATCTACTAACTGTCCAATATTAAGAACACAATGACACACAACATTTTACACTATGTCTGGTTCTATGGCTGGAGGCCACCGTAGCGCAGACGTTAGCATGTCCGCCTATGACGCTGAACGTCTGGGTTCAAATTCGGGCGATACCATAAAAAAAAATTTTTCTCCAAAGAGGTGTCGCATTGCGGCACGCCGTTCGGACTCGGCTACAAAAAGAAGGCCCCTTATCATTGAGCTTTAATTTGGATCAGACAGCATTGATATGTGAGAAGTTTGCCCCTGTTCCTTAGTGGAATTTGCATGGGCAAAATTTGCGTTTTGCTTGTTCTATGGCTTCTCCGATGTGTCAAAATCGAATCAGTTGTAATGTAACGTAGTAAATCCGAAACGTTAAGGCGGACTGCTCATATGACATGTCTGATCATGTAATGGAAGCTTTACATACAACTCAAAATTTTTGCTATCACACCTGTATATGTTATTTTCTTATGACATAACCTGAAAATGTAAACAAAAGCTGATTTCCAATGCATACAAATTTTGAAAGTTGTGAGAAATCTGATTAAATCCTAAAATTGTGAAGACAATTTAATTTGGGGGTTCTTTCATCCATGACAACAAAACAGCTGATTTCTTTATGTAGTAGTAGTAGTAATCTTTATTTTCATAATTTTCTTTTTCAATACAATAATGTCTAAATAAAAGCAATCTATATATTTTAGAGTTAATTCATTAAAATAAAGATGTGCGGCTATGACTTCTAGAAATATTTTCAAATCTGTTTTAAGGGACATTTTATGCTTATTATTATTATGCGTTCTCGGTTTATGTTAGCTTTCGGCATTTTTGACATATGGTAGATAGTTTCTCTCTCCTTCAAATTGCATGGCCTGCACAAATCGTTCTCAAGCAAATTTAAGCCTCTCTGGTTAGCATTGAGGTATATCACATCGACACGTGCTTTAAATATCCACAAAATACCCTTAACATTGTATCCGCCATTTAGGTATAAACACCCTCTTGAAATTTCCACGTGTTTATAAAATCGTGACTTGCTTTGTAGAGCTTTCTGCAACGATCTTTGTTTCTTAGCTTGCCATAATGAATCCATCATGGTATTAGTCATACTGTTTCATTCACCCTGCGTAAAATTTCTTCCCACCAATGGTTGCATATCCAGCTCATTTAAAGCTTTCCTCCAAAAAATTTGTTTCTGAACTATTGTAAGATTAAATTTGTGCGGCGGTCTATCCCTTTTATATCTGTACAACGTACTAGAAATATACGTCAAATGCAGTATCAGTGTTTATAAATGACATTCTTATAAATCTGTTTCCATAACTTGGTGTAGAATCTGGCAAATTAGGAACAAATTTTAAGAAAAAGCGCTGCAATTGGTCGACCTCTTTAAAATGCTCATAACCCCATACCTGCGCTGCATACGACTGAGCCGATCTGCATGGCGCCATGTACAAATTCCATTTATCTTGCAGGGATATTTCGTTTTTCTTTTAGAAGTTTTTCCATGTTGCCTTTATAGCACTTTTAGTTTGTGTTGTCCGGGACCGAATGTGCTTCAAAGAGAACACGTTCCTTATTGAAAAAATAACATGTGTGATTTTGAAACGTATCCCACTATGTGTGCAACTTTAACAAATGCAAATATTGACATGTCATAGAAAAACACATATAGTGTGATAGCAGCTTTACAGTGCTATCCCAGTGAACTAAACGTTCAGAATTCGGTCAGAAGTCTGTACGAAAATCAAAAAATGTTTCCTAATCCGGGTTCTATATGAATTCTTAATGAAAAATATATGGAGTGGTGGACACCACTTCGAAAGGCAACGTCGGAGGGAAATCTGATGTTTCTGACAGAATTCTAGTCCAAAAGGGCAAAAGTCGGGCGGTGCCAACTGTATAATACACTGTACCTACCCTATAGGTACAATGTGGGAGCTATATCCAATTCTGAACCAATTTTGATGAACCTCGGCGAGCAAATATGTTCATACTGTAATAACTACGGTTGACAAATGACAATATTATTGCAAATTGCCCAAAATTTGACGAACATATTGTACATATGGGAGATATATCTAAATCTGAACCGATTTCAAGCAAACTTCTCATATATGGTGGGAGTTGTCGAGGAAGGTGTTGTGCAAAATTTTGGGAAGATTGGTCAATAAATGCGCTTGCAATGGCTCTAGGAGTGAAAATTGGGCTATATATATATATGGAAGCTATATCTAAATCTGAACCGATTTCTATGAAATTCATCAGTAATGTCGAGAGTCATAAAAACCCTTCCTACTAAAGTTCGAGAGAATCGGTTAACAAGAGACCATTTTTTTGCATTATTTCTGCAAATCGGACGAACATATATATAGCAGCTATATCCAAATCTGAAGCGATTTAAAGCAAACTTTTCAGATATTGTGGTAGCCGTCGAGGGAAGTGTTGTAAAAAATTTTGGGAAGATTGGTCAATAAATGCGCTTGCAATGGCCCCAGGAGTAAAAATCGGGCTATATATATATGAGAGTTATATCTAAATCTGAAGCGATTTCTATGAAATTCACCAATAATGTCGACAGTCAAGAGAAAATCCTTCCTGCCTAATTTCGGGAGAATCGGCAAATCCGATTTTTTCAGTTCAATAGGCTTCGTCTCTAGGCCGAAAAATATGCCTGTACCAAATTTGAAGACGATCGGATGAAAATTGGGACCTGTAGTTTGTACACAAATTAACATGGACAGACAGACGGATATAGCTAAATCGAATCAGAAATTGATTTTGAGTCGATCGGCGTACTTATCAATGGGTCTATCTCTCTTCCTTTTGGGTGTTACAAACAAATGCACTAAGTTATATACCCTGTACCACAGTAGTGGTGTAGGGTATAATTATGGGAAATTAGGAAGTGAAATTCGAGTTGTCGTAAAGACTTCTGACCGAATTCTGATGTTGAGTGTTAATGAATACGGATGTGTTTTCTGACTTGTCGCATCGATTTCCTTAAGAATTCAAATGTTTTTTCTGACTCGTCCTATCAACTTCTGAATAAAAATATGTAGAATTCGGATGTACTTTCCGACTTGTCTTGTTATCGAATACTAACTAATTCTGAAAGAATTCTTACAGTATTAAAATGTGTTTTCTGACGGTTCAAGTTGCAAATTTGGTCTTAAAAATTCCATTAAGAATCTCCTTTTTATAGCCGAGTTCGAACGGGAGATTTTTTTACATGGTATAGTTCCCCGCAAGTCGTTATTCCAGCATGGAATAACGACTGCTGAAAATTTTTTCTCATGGCCTCGTCAGGATTCGAACACTGGGACTCAGCGCCATAGGCGAGCATGCTAACCTCTGTTCCACGGTGGCATCCAATGGTTCACACACAGAAATACGCAAATAATCGCACAAATAAACGCACAAGAAGAGAAAAAAACATTTGACAACTCATTCAGATATCGTTCAAAATTCCTTCCGAGCTGTCGGGAAAAATTTCTACCGGTAAAAAATTTTCCAAAAAAGCAAGCACAAAAAAAGGACAAAAAACAATTCGACACTGAGTTCCGAATTCCATCAGAACTGCCGGATAAAAAATTAATAACGGTTCAAAGAAATAAATATGTAACAAGTAAGAGCGTGCTAAGTTCGGCCGGACCGAAACTTATATACCCTCCACCACGGATCGCATTTGTCAAGTTCTTTGCAATACCCTCCACCATCCTATGGTGGAGGGTATAAAAAAGCAATCACAAAAAGATAAAGACATTCGACACAGAGTTCAGATATCGTTCTGAACTCCTATCGTACTGTCGGAAGAAAAATTAAAAACGCCATGCAACAGGAAGTTCAGAATTCTTTCAGAACTGTCGGTACAGACAAACAGTCCAGAAATCGTTCAGAATTCTTTCCGATGCGTCGAAAAAAAATTTAAAAATTTATGTACAAGACGTTCAGTTGTCGTTCAGAACTCCTTAAGAACTATCGGAAAAAATTGCACAGAAAAGCACTCCAGAAATCGTTCGCAATTCCTCTCGAACTGTCGGACGAAAAATTGAAAAAAAAACTCCCATGACAAGACGTTCAGAAAAAAAAATTCCTCAGAAAACCAAACAGATTTTGGAACGATTTCGGTAAGATCTTAACGGAAGTGTTTAGAATTTGTACAGAAATGTCTGATATCCGAAATTTGGTTTACTGGGATCTTGCGTATCCTATATAATGCGTGCGTTTGGATAATCGTTAAAAAAAATTTACGACAAGACGTTCAGATGTCATTCAGAATTCTTTAAGAACTATCGGAAAAAATGTTTACAAGCACACCACAAATCTTTCAGAATCCCTTTTGAATGGTCGGACGAAAAATCCAAAAAACTCCCATGACAAAACGTTCAGAACTGTCGGAAAGAAATCTCTCAGAAAACCAAACTGAATTCGGAACGATTTCGGTAAGATATTATCGGAAGAGTTCAGAATTTGTACAGAAATGTCTGATCCGAAATTTAGTTCACTGGGATCTTGCGTATCCACTATAATGTGTGTGTGTGTGGATAATGCATTGTTCTGCTCAATGCAATAATCCATTGGTCGGTGTTCTACATACATATGTTCTGTGATCTAAATATCAGTGGTGGAGTGTACCACTTAAGGGCCAATGCAACCATTGGTCCGTTGCTGTGTGTGGTATGTTAAAGTGTCAGCGGTTTGGTTGTTTGCATTCATTGTCCTCTTTAGTCACGAAGTTTTGTCGACATTTGATACACTGTTGTCTAAGGTACATGAAATCCTCATCGCATTACACAGTTCTAGGTATTGATCACATATATACAAATGTTCCTCCGATTTTAAGTAATATTGCAATAATATGGTCATTTATCATCCGATCCGGAGGAAAATTAGTACATACCTCTTATGGCTGTTGACAATTTAGTGAATGTTGTCAAATCGTGGGGATTTGATCCCAGGCGTTCGACGTCAAAGGCGGACATGCTAACCTACAAATTTTAAGAGAAGAAAAAAATATTTGACACTACTAAATTTTCCACGAACATTCCATTAAGGAACAGGGGATACTTCTCTCGTATCAATGAGTACAGTCCGATTAAAGTTTAAGCTCAATGATAAGGGGCCTCCGTTTCTGTGCCGAGTCAGAACGGCGTGCCGATAAGCGACAACACTTGTTAGAGAACTTTTAAGATATCTGGATACCTTACAAATGTCGCGAGCAATTGTAGGGAGATGACTACCGCTGAAAAATTTTCTGTTGTTCACACCGGGATTTGAACCCAGGAGTTCAGCGTCATAGACGGACGGACTAGCCTCTGCGCCACGTTGGCCTACTACCGCCTGCATTTGTGGCAGGATACCTCACAAATGCAGCCAGCACTGGTAGGGGTATTCCGGGATTTGAACCGTTCGGCGTCAGAGGCGGACATGCTTATCTCTGTGCCACGGTGGCCTATTACCTTGAAAAATAAAATGTTGACGTTTTCTAAAAAAAATAATTTTATGCAACATTTAATATAAAATTTTAAAAACATTTTTTAAAATTATAAAATTTTAAAAAATAAAATGTTGGGAATTTTTTTTTTGCAATAATTAAATTATCATAATTTATTAACTAAGATTCCTGGCTCAAAATCGAATTTCATTTTCTATCACATTTTATGCCTTTATTGTTCAACGAAAATTACCACACCACCCTTCGAATTTTCTAAATTGTACCCCAACGAAAGCGGCCAAAGAAGAAATCGGTACACTCACAGACACTAAAAGGAATGGCAATACCAAACAAAAGTGAAGAATTTTTAAGGACGTGCAATGGTATAAGGAGGCTTCGTCAGGCCAGAGCTTCTTTTTGTTTTTCAAACATTTTCCCTTGATGATGATGATGGTCTGAGGAAAAGGACTGACTCCCCCACCTCCTCCAGCACTTGGGGCAACTGCGTCGGCCAAAACTTTACTTACAACAAACACTCAAACACTCGCTCCCGCACCCAAACAGTCATTCATACCACACAGATATAAAAAGGGAACGTAATAAAACGCAAAGCCAAACAGTGGGTGTGTAGTGTAGTGATGGATAACAGCCCCGAGTTGAATATGGAACAGTGGCTGGTGGGCGGGCGAGTAGGCGAGCGAGGACATCACTGCGGGACAATGGCTTTTGGGATGGGAATGAATGAATGGGCAGCGTGCTGGGGTGCACAAATGGGGTATGATGTGCCTAGCTTAGCCCTTCTCTAAGTCGAAGGCTCCCGTTGCCTGGTTGAGTGTGCCAAGAGGGATTCGCGTTTTGGGTTACTTTTATTTTATGTTTGAATTCGTCTTTTTTTTCTGTTCGTCCTAGCCAATGCTTTGCGTGTGGAAGCACTCACAAATGTTTGTACGCCAATGTTTCTTTGGGTATTAAAGTCCTCACATATCCTCTCGTGTGCATATGTTAGTGTGTGGGTATGTGTGCGCCGTGTGTGTGTATGTGCGCTATGCTCGTTGGGATGTAAGACTTTGGGCTCGTTCTCTTGCCTTGCTGAGCAGTACGAATGTGAAGGGCTTCGAGTGCGGCGGCGATGACGACGACAATGGCGACAACGACTCTAGCGCTGTTTTTTCTGTCCTGATAAGACACACAATGGACACATCAAATTGTGGCTTTAGTTGCGCTTTGCCTTTTCTTGTTAAGGATTCCATGCTTTTTATTTTAGCCGTATTTTTGTTCACACAAGCACAGGCACAAGGAAGGAGGTGGAGGACATAATGTATGCACTGCCAGAGAATCGCTTTGACTGTGGCCGCGGCGGTGCGAGGCGTGTTAAGGGTTCCACTGACGGGCGGCGGACCCCTTCTACAGGGTGGCTGATGAATATTGCTACAATGATGAATATTGCTACATTTTTTTTTCGGTGTATGGAATACATTTTTCTTTTATTCATGTTAAATTAAATTATTAAATTAATTATTAAATTATTATTAATTAAATTAATTAATTAATTAATTAAATTAATTATTAAATTATTATTATTAAATAGAAAAAAAGTTATTACATTTTTTTTTGGTAGCGGCTTTCATCAGCCACCCTGTAGGTTGCCATTTACCTAACTGATGTTTAGAGCTTTAGCGGATGGGTCGCATGGCCATGGATGGGTGTGTTCCTGTCTTACATGTGTACACACGCACACGCACTGACACACACACACACACACGCTCACATGGAAATGCCCGACATGGCTGAGTCTAATGGGTTGGTAGTTCGGTGCTTCTTTGTTACCTTGTAAATATGAATTTCGGCTCCTCTGACGGCAGTGCTTAATAAATGAGGCCACAAAAAGTTTATAAAAATAGAATTTATGTGAGATCGCTGTACTCTATGAGCCATCAGCCAACATTCGACTCCACACATGGAGTGAGTACGGTGATAATTTTCTAATTTCAAAGGCAAGGCAAAGCAATGAGTTGAGGACTTTCTTTCTTCTACAGCTAGAGCTGTTTCATACCAGAGGTGGATTAATGTTAGTATAGTGTATGTCTTTTTAAACTTGTCTTAGAATCCTCAGTCATCTACTAGGAGAATGCCTTACTTTTTTCAAGGTAAGCCAGAGTTACTTCAATTCAAATGGATGTCATGGAAAAGCTCAGCATAATTTATCTTGCAGAAGATGCCTCTTCGCTTTACCCTTTTTTTAGAGCGAAACAGCAAACAAAAAACTCTGCCGTCTGAGAACGGGAAGAGATAAGACTTTGACATTTTGAATAGTCCGCGGTCTTTATCCTTTGGAAAATTTGTTCCGGACGCCAAATCTTAATTCATTTAGCCAAACTCAACACACTTTGCGGCAAAGTTATGGCAAACTTTGTCAACAATCCAAGTCACAAATTGGAATGAGAATCGAAACGCAAATGCATTCAAAATCGCAAAACGAAACATTAAAAGTCGATTACCTAAGAAACTAGAAACAATATGGTGGATCAACATTTCAAAGAGTTATCTCTATTCGTTCTCAAAATGAAAGATTTTAGTTTAGTTTACTATAGTTTTTTGATATTATCCCCCTTTGCAAATGTAAATTTTGCGCATCAACATTCCACTAAGGAACAAGGGCAAACTTCTCACATATCATTGAGTGCAATCCGATTCGAGTTTAAGCTCAACGATAAGGGGCCTCATTTTTATAGCCGAGTCCGAACGGCGTGGCGCAGTGAGACATCTGTTTGGAGAGAAATTTCACATTACATAGTACCTCACAAATGTTGCCAGCATTAGGAGGGGAAAACCACCGCTGAAAAATTTTTTAATGATCTCGCCACGATTCGAACACAGGCGTTCAGCGTCATAGGCGGATATGCTAATCTCTGCGCTACGGTGATCTCCCACTTTGGCCATTGAAACTAAACTAGTACGCAGTTGTTAAACTTTTTGAGTTAGAGTGCACTAGACCGTCCCATGCTATAAGGGGTAATTTTTTTTTGCAAAAAGAGACACGCATGCTCTTAACTTCTTTATTTTTGAACTTAATAAGCGAAATAACAAATATCATGACGATCGGTTAATGATAACACTTGCCCCATCGGTATTCAAAATTGGGAAAAGTGAAGTTTTTGGGATCTATTGGAGGATTTTACGTCTTAGAATTTAATTTGATCACAAAGTGAACATTTATATGGCCAAAAACAAGTTACACTTAGAACCACTACTTTGGCAGTTAATAGTGTACCAATTGACTCAGAATTACTTCCTAGTTCGATCAAGCCAAGTCCGTCTGGGCGCGAATCCGCCAATTTCTCTGTCCGAGTTTTATAATCAAAGTACAGGTATCCAATCATTAAGAAATTTTGCACGTACCACTTTTTTTCCGAGACGCAAACGCCATTAATTTTGGTAAAAATCGGTTCAGATGTAGATATAGCTTTCATATAGTTGCAGTTGTCCCAATTTTTAACCGATTCGCACGATGATTTGGAAGCCTCTGCCAAATTTCATCAAAATCGGTTCAAATTTAGATATATCTCCCATATAAAGATAGTAGTCGAAGTAGAGTTATTCGGATCAGTTTCTGTATGTTGAAAACTATAAAGGGAGCTACATCTAAATCTGAATCGATTTTAATAAAATTTAGCATAGACTTTCAGATGAGTAATACAACATTCCATTTCATGCAATTTCATGCAATTCCGTTGAAAGTTGTAGTAACTAGGCTCTTATAAGTGCAAGTCGGGTGAATTATATATATGGAAGCTATATCTAAATCTGAACCGATTTTTGGGCTAAAATAGTGATATATGCAAACTTTCGTGATGATTGGATAACGATTGCGGTTTGCACCTAGTTACAAAACAACGAGACAGCACAGAAACGATATGCGGACAGACGGACCTGGCTAAGTCGAATCAGCAGGAATTTCTGAGTTCGACTACATATTTCACAGCCACAGTAGTGGTGCGGGGTAAAAATTGTGGTTTGTAATAAATTCCATACAAATGTATACTTAGTTTAATAATTTCATGATAGGACTTTAAATACTCAACAGGATTCCTTAGAAAGCACTACATCCGACTTTGGATGCTGTGGCGTCACAGGTTATCTTTAACCGATCACCATAGTATTTGGAAAAAGAAAAAATGCTTTGCAAAAAAAAAAAATGCCTTTTGGTTTTTGGGAAACTCTTTTCAAATGGCCAAAATGCACACTAGATGTTGGCCATTTGAAAAGAGCTTGGCTGTAAAAAAATGTTAAGGGGAAACATTTAAAGTTCCTTTGTTTCATTTTGAATTATCCCGCATGAGAGAGACATTGGGGATAACTCTTTTTTTTTCTTTCCATTAATCGTCTTTTGTCTATGTCGCAAATTTTTAAAAACTGAAAATCAATATCATGGCATGACCATGGGTATGGGTATGCCCTTGTAACAAAATTCACGAAAGATCGTCGTCGATTGTGTTTTTTTGCTTACATAGAACCTATTTAAAGAATTATGTTGGAACTTATCTGTTTCTCAAAATGAGCAAGGGTTCCCTGTTTTCATACATTTGTAATATAAGACACAGGAGGCAAGGTTCACTTATGCTATTCGAATCTTTCCACTCCCCTTACCCACTTGTACCACCTTCTAGGGGACTGCTTGACAGATGCACCACCTAATACGTCGTCTTGTCTTATCCTTCTCCTTAAGCCACGAAATTGTTCTAACCCCAAAGACGACAGCAAAAGGGAATAAGGACATTTCATCAAACGTGAGTATAATTGTGGTCTTTCCCCAAAAAAAAAAAAAAACACACAGTCAAATAGCTCATAGACACAAACACACACATACAGTGGGAAGCAAAACCGAGTGAATGTTTCACTTTATCCATATCTTTCGAATATTAAAAATCTAAAACAGAACAAAATAAATAACTTTTTTATACGAATTTTCTTTTATTTATCACCTTTTGATAGTAATTACTGAACACATTAAAAAATTAAAGAAAGTCACTACAAAAAATAGTAAACAAAATTGAGACATAATAAATTTCCAACAAAATAACTCTAAAATTTATTGAAATAATGTCACCATATGCTATTTTATCGTTAAACAAGAAAAAAGGCGTTAAACACGGCCGGGCCGAATTGTGGATACCTACCACCTCGGGTAAATATGTAAACCACTTTTCGTCAAAATCCTGTGAAAAAGGCATACCTTATGCCCCATAGCAGCTATATCGAAATATGTTCCGATTTGGACCAAATACTTATAAGTATACTATAATATTGATTTTTTTAGAAACTATATCTAAAAATAAACCGAACTAAACCATATACAACACGGATGTCGAAAGGCCTGACATAAGTCACTGTGTCAAATTTCAGTTAAATCGGATTATAAATGCGCCTTTTATGGGGCCAAGACTTTAAATCGAAATATCGGTCTATATGGCTGCTATATTCAAATCTGGACTGATTTGGGCCAAGTTGCAGAAAGAAGAAGTTTATAGACCCAAAACCTTAAATCGAGACATCGGTCTATCTGGCAGCTATTTTCAAGTCTGCACGGATCTAAGCAAAATTGAAGTAGGATGTCGAAGGTCTTAACACAACTCACTGTCCCAAATTTCGGCGACATCGGACAATAAATGCGCCTTTTATAGGCCTAAAACCTTAAATCGAGAGTTCGGTCTATATGGCAGCTATATCCAAATCTGGACCAATCTGTGCCATACTGCAGAAGTATGTCGAGGGGCTTATCTTAACCCACTGTCCCAAATTTCGGCGACATCGGACAATAAATGCGCCTTTTATAGGCCCAAGACCTTAAATCGAGAGATCGGTCTATCTGGCAGCTATTTTCAAGTCCGCACGGATTTAGGTAAAATTGAAGAAGGATGTCGAAGGTCCTAACACAACTCACTGTCTCAAATTTCGTCGACATCGGGCTATAAATGCACCTTTTATGGGCCCAAAATCTCAAATCGGAAGATCGGTCTATATGGCAGCTATATTCGAATCTGGACCGATCTGGGCTAAATTGCAGAAAAATGTCAAAGGGCCTAACACAACTGTCTGTCCCAAAATCGGATGATAAATGCGCCTTTTATGGGCGCAAGACCTTAAATCGAGAGATCGGTATATATGACAGCTATATCCAAATCTGGATCGATCAGGGCCAAATTGAAGAAGGATGTCGAAGGGCCTAACACAACTCACTGTCCTAAATTTTAGCAAAAGCGGATAATAAATGTGGCTTTTATGGGCCTAAGATCCTAAATCGTCGGATCGGTCTATTTGGGGATATATCAAGATATATGCCGATATAGCCCATCCTTGAAATTTGCCTGCTTATGGACAAAAAAGAATTTGTGCAAAGTTTCAGCTCAATATCTCTATTTGTAAATACTGTAGCGTGATTTCAACAGACAGGCGGACAGACGGACGACCATGGCTAGATCGTCTTAGATCGATCTTTAACGCTTCGGTGGTGGGTATACAAAAAGTTATTGATTTTGTTCCAAGAAAATGCAAACAGTGAAACATCGACTCGGTTTTGCTTCCCACTGTATATATATACGCATATGATTGACATGAACCCCTGGCACAAATATTATGGATAAAACTTCCACACTGGCATAAGTAGAAGTACAAACGGACGCCAGCAGTATACGAAAAAGGCATTAAATGGGTTTAAGTCATACACGAATACAACTCCGGCACAAAGGGTGGGGGAGGGAAAGGGCGAAAGATACTTTTGGCCCAGAAGCCAAACAGAAAGGGCCAAATTCACCAATTCACCCATACCTCCACCTTCTTGGTAGCATGTTACCATAGCTGTCAATCAAATGCGAATCTAAGACACAAAACAAAAAGGACACTAAGTAACGAAGTAAGGACTGCGGCCCAGGCACTGGGCAATGTACGATGAGATGGCATGAATGGTGTGGGGAAGAGGTTACAAAGAAGCATGAAATATGCTTTGAAGAACATCTCTCATAAAAATTATGACCATACTCGCATAAATGTTTCACCAGTGCCATTATGCCATGGGGTGGGTGGGTGTATGGGCAACTGTGGCTCGAGTCTGATGAAATCGGTTTGTATCGTTTTGTGTTTGTGTTCTTAGGGAGTGGGCAAATGCTATGACTGAATTGTCGCATGGTGGTTGAGTGGAGAATCTGAACAATGACTGACGACAGTAAAGTAAGACGGTTCTTAACGAAAATACACTCCATCTCTGTGATTGTCCTAGGCAGACATTAAAAGTAATCCAAAACAAGTGGAAGAGGGTCTTAAATATGCTCCAATGCGTCTGGTTAATCAATTTGTTTGTCTTTCATATCTTTACTCCTCAAAAAGGCTCTAATTTCCAATTAAATGATGACATGGTGGTCTACTCTATATGTGATCAATGTGGTTAACTCGTTGCAAATTAACCTTCCATTTTGCACAATCAGCCTAAGATAGACTGTTATGTTTTCTTATTTTCAGCAAAAAGTTGGAATTATTACTTTAACAAAATGAATCATACCAAATTAAAATGTGTAAAGTTTGGCCAGACCGAAGTTTTGGTACCTACACTCAACCAAATGTATACTATGTTCTACTTTTCTAAACCTTTTGGTAAAATACTAAGCTGCAAACGTGGCGTATACATGTATGCCTCTGAAATAGCTGTTCTCCACTTCCATACCATTATTTGAATCCAACATGATCTCAATTGGTCTTTAAGTCAGCTTGAAGGAGCTGGCTTAGTATACCCCCATCCACCATAGGATGGGGGTATACTAATTTCGTCATACTGTTTGTAATTTCTTGAAATATTCATCTCAGACCCCATAAAGTATATATATTCTTGATCGTCATGACATTTTATGTCGATCTAGCCATGTCCGTTCGTCTGTCTGTCGAAAGCACGCTATCTTTCCAAGGAGTAAAGCTAGACGCTTGAAATTTGTAAATGGGCCATATCGGTCCATGTTTTGATATAGCTGCCATATAAACCGATCTTGGGTCTTGATTTCTTGAGCCACTAAAGGGCGCAATACCTATCCGATTTGGCTGAAATTTTGCGCGACGTGTTTCGTCATGACTTCTAACAACTGTGCAAAGTATGTATGGATCTGAGATCTTGACTTTTTGAGCCTCTATAGGGCACAATTATTATCTGAATGGATGAATTTTTGTATAACGGCTTCTTCCATGAACTTCAACATACATGTCAAATATGGTCTGAATAGTCTATAGCCAGATAAAGCTCCCCTATAAAACGATCTCCCTATTTTACTTTTTGAGCCCTTAAAGGGCGCAATTCTTATTCGATTTGGCTGAAATTTTACACAATGACTTCTACTATGGTCTCCAACATCCATTCCATTATGATCCGAATCGGACTAGAACTTGATGTAGCGCCAATAGCAGAGCAATTTTTTTTATCCTTTTCGTTCCTTTGTTTGCCTTTGAGACAGGAAAAGAACTTGACAAATGCGAACCATGGTGGAGGGTATAAAAGATTCGGCCTGGCCAAACTTAGCACGCTTGTACTTGTTTTTTTAATCACGTCACTCATCTTTGAGATCTGTCATTGTTGGAAATGAGGTCAGAGGGAGGATCAGCTCTCCTTCAAAAATCGAATAATCAAGCCCCCTCCGCTGCGCCTTCATTAGCACCACGCAAAATATGTGTTTTATGATTGGCAAATATTCCAATTAGGGGAGGGGTTTTGGAGAGCCATATTGTCATGATCGTGCAAAATGCTGATTTGAGTGGGTTTTCGGGTCAGTGCGGCTCCCTAGGTACTTTGACCAAATTTTTAATACAAAATTCGTACTCTACTCTTCATTTGAGTCCCATATTGTCCCATTAGTCAACTTTTATTTTTGGTTGGTGCTTTTGGGGTAAGGGGGAGGGTCCGCACCCTTCCGATATCAACAAATTATAAAGCATATTACTCCTTCCAGGTCATATTCGTAATCTACTCTGGAATACCTTTCATTTGAGTCCCAAGTTGTCCCGATCGGTCCACTTTTATTTTTGGGTGATTAGTTTGGGTTTAGGGGAAGGGTTCGCCCCCTTACGATATCAAGAAACTCTATAGCCTATTGCTCCTTTCAGACCCTAATACCTTTCGTTTGATTCCCATATTGTCATTATCTCCAATATGCCTATTTGAGGGGGTTTTGTGGTACCTAGGGCCGGCCCCTAGGTACCTAGACCCATTTTTTTATATCAAGTTAGTACTTAACTCTCGAATACCTGCAATTTGTGTTTCATAGTGCCCCGATCTGTTTACTCTCATTTTTGGTTGGTTTTTTTGAGGTATGGGGTTCAGCTGTTTTCGAGTCTATTCAGAACAAACAAACAGACAGACAAACAAACACACTTTGAGTTTTATATTTGAGATTTTTATATAAAAAATTAATTTTAGTTTTATTTTGTTTTTTTTTTCTAGCCCGTCAACAATAATTAATAAAAGTGTGACTGAAGGTACTTATGCACATATTGAGGACTTTAGTTTTAAATTTTTTACAGAAATTTGTAAGCATTTCAACTTTTCGAGAAAAAAATTTAATTATTTCAAATCTGAATGAAAGATTAAGAGTTTAGAGTAAAAGGGAGAGTAGAAACCGAAGCACCGTTTCTTTTTTGCAACGTGGAATCTTTGAAAATCTCAATCTCAATTTCAATTCCATTTCCAATTTCCCTCTTATTCTTCTTGCTTGGCAAAAGACAAAGCACTTTGCTGTGTGTGTGTGTTTGTGTTTTTTCGTTCTTTTTATTCCCGGAAAAAAAGGGTCCACTTAATTATACCATCTTTACCTTAACAACTCCAACCCACGTCTACTTTCACAAGTATAAGTTTACCCTTGTGATGCTTCCCGAATAGAGTTGCTACTCCAGGCCGCAGACTTTTATAAGGCATTTAGAGCTTCAACATTTTCCTGGAGAACGAAACATTTTAACCCTTTTTCAACTTTTTTGTTTTTTGAAAAAAATGCAAATTTTTGTGATACAAAAAAAAGAGAAGAAAACGAAATGCCCGCCGACCTACTCCACAAATTTGTAACAGGTCTTCGACAATGGCTGCAGTGCTTGCGAACTGTTGTTTTACAAAATCTGTGTGGATGGAAAGGGGTGTGAGGGAGTGGGTGGCTTAATGCGTGTGCAAGTATATCTGGGTGTGTGTGTGTGTGTGGGATGGTTGAAATCCTTTGCAATCCTTTGGCGGGAGAGGGTCAGGAGAAAAACATAATTTTTCCAAACAACGAAAATTTATTTTTGATTGAGTGTGTAGAGGGGTAAAGCTTGTTGTTGGGCATGGCTGGGCCGAAGTTGGGGGTGGAGGTTGAACTGAGTTGTTTGGCAGTTTTAAGGATAGCAGCCAAGGGACATCAAGAGAAACCGGGGCAGAGGTGTTCTCGGTGCTAGAAGGTATGAGAAATTTGCTATCCTCCCCACCCCTGAAGGAGTTGGGGGAGGGAAAAATTAAAAAAAGGATTAAGAAGGTTGTTGTTGTATTTTTCGGAAAGAGATCTGCTTGCTTGCTGGCTGATGTTCGGCAGTTCGTTTTGCTGTCTTTGTTGTGGGACGACCAACCGACCGACCGACCCGCTTTATTGTCTAATAAGTGTCTTGGTGTGTTGGCACTGAGCTCACTCGCAGGACTAAGGACAAACTCTAAGGACTCTAACGGCAAACACAAACGCTGAAAACAAATACTTTACCCGTCCGCACAGACACACAGACTCGGGTATATGTATAGCCACTACCCACATTTGGCCAAACATACAGGGACACCCAGTCGAGAGCATTGCGTTGGTGTGAGCTAAAGATGGATGTAGTCATTGTTGAGTCCTCGCACTTTGCACATTCGTCCTGCAACTTTACTTTGTGTTAACTGTTTTATTTTCGTTGGCATGGCATGGCGGCATAACGTTGGTGTGTCCTGCCATGTGCTTTGTCCCGTACACGGCATGCTGGCTGATAGCAGGGGAATCATCATCATCATCGTTGTCGTCGTAGTCGCAGTAGTTGTGGTAGTGGGGTGCCCTCCATGCCCCTGGTGCCCAGATACGGTTACGTTCGTTGCCACTTGGGGCATTCGAATTAGAGACTTTGCTCGTACTTTCTTTGCGCCTTGGCCAGCCCTGCTGGTCCGCCTGGTTGCGTTGCTGCCTCTTCCGTTTCCTCGCTTGCAGAGTTGGGGCTGTTCTAGGAGTGGGGGGCGCATTGGCCGTTGGCGGGGTGTCCATAACTTTCCTTTTTATTTCATTTGGTCGGTAGACACGCCGGAAACGTGAGCCCCGCATGGGTGTGAGCTTAGTTAACGCACATTCGTGTTATTTTCTGCGTCGTTCATCTTTATTTTTGCTCGATTCTGGAATTGCCTGCCTTTGCTGTTGCTCGGTGTCCTTTACCCATCGCCAGTCGGCTCTTGCCTTTCCCTTTTCTTGGGGTTCTTTATTCGTTCATCCGTTCAGTTTTACTATTGTTGGAGTGGTTGCTGTTATTGTTGTTGTTGCCCTGGCTGGTTCCCTGGGACAGTATTTTAGGGCTTATGTAATTTCCAAGAATCTAATTACTTTTTGACGACCACTGTGTGTTATTTCGTCTATTTTTTGCTATTTCTTGTAAAGCACCAAAGCGGGCTAAGGGAGGTGTGGGGCATTGGTGACGGTTGTATGGTTGCATTGGCGACGATGACAGTCGCTACGACTGTTGGTTGGCCATGCAAGGAGATATTGATTGAGTTTCTATGATATTTTGCATCGTTACACATATCGCCTTCTTGCCATTTTTTTTTTAAAACCGGTTCAGCATTATTTTACAATTACTGACTTGCGATGTGTTTTGTTTCAGAAGAAATCGGTACAGATTCATTTTATAATTACTATAAACGGGTATAGTAGTAAAATTGTAATACTTCACAATTATATTTATAGAAAAAAGATCAATATTCGGGCCACAAATAAGTTTTTTGCAGCCTAGGCAAAATTTTGTGCCCCCGAAAAAACCATATTTGGAGGACTGCCTATAGAAGCCTGCGATTTTTCCATTAATTAGATATGAGCTGTCTAGGCTGCACCAAGTGTTGTCAGATGCAATATGACATTTCCAATCGAAAGTTTGGTACTTTCTAGCACAAACGCACTTTGAACGTTTTGACGTACGATCATCATTTGTGGGGATTACAGTGACTTGAAAAAAATTAGTTTAACAAAAAACACAAAATTTAAGTTACTGTTTAATTTTGTATTCCAAATTTCAACAAAATCGGGTAATAAATAAACCTTTTATGAGCTGCAGACCCTTAATCGGCATATCGGTCTATATGACAGCTATATCTAAATATAGTTCGATCTTAATCATATTTGGGTCAGATGGCGGGTGTCCTAAATTTCAGCGAAATCGGATAAAAAATAATGTTTTTATTGGCTTCATATTCTTTATTAGGAGATTGTTCTGTATGGCAGCTACATCTAAATATAGTCCGATCCGAACCATATTTGAGACGGATGTCGGGAGACTTAAAACTACCCATAGTTTCAAATTTCAGCGAAATCGGATAAAAAATAAAAAATAATTAAGGCTATTAGACCCTTTATCGGCAGATCGGTCTATATAGCAGCTATATCCAAATATGGTCTGATTTGGCCCGTTGAAGAACTTAACCAGCGTGCATCAAAAAGACGTATCTGTGCCAAATTTCAGTTCATTGTCTCAATTTTTCAAGGCAGTAGAGTGATTACAACAGACGGACGGACAGACACACGGACATCGTTAAATTGTCTTAGAATTTTACGACGATCTGAAATGTATATACTTTATAGGGTCGGAAATTGATAGTTGTGTTGCAAATGGAATGAAGTGGGTATAATGAATTGAAATCCTGAAAATTTTCGTTCGATAATTTTTTACGACTTTCGTCGTGGATTATCACGACGAGAGTGCATAGATGAACTTAAATCTTTGTATGCTGATGAAGCACCTTCCTATCGCACTGCCAAAAACTGATTAAATTAATTCAGCCGTGGCCGACGCTTGCTCAAATAGAATTCCGTGAAGGTCGTCCAAAAACGGTCGTTGTACCAGAGAACATTGATGCCGTACGTGTACTAATAATACATGATCATCATGTGACATACGAAAAACTTCAACAAAATATCATTTTTTTTTTAAATTCAATCTTGCATTATTATTGCACAAGAATTAAATGTGTTTAAGTGCTCCTTTTAAGCTAATATAAAAATTTTGCCCATGAACATTTCACTAAGGAACAGGGGCAAACTTCACACCTATCAATGAGTGCAGTCCGATTCAAGTTTAAGCTCAATGATAAGGGGCATCCTTTTTATAGCCGAATCCGAACGGCGTGCCGCAGTGCGACACCTCTTTGGAGAGAAGTTTTACATTGCATATTACCACACAAATGCTGCCAGCATTGGGAGCGGAAAGCCAACGCTGAAAATTGTTTCTGATTGTCTCGCCTCGATTCGAACCCAGGTGTTCAGCGTCGTAGGCGGGCACGCTAAAAAAGGCATTTATTTGTTTCACATGTTTTTTTATATAGAGTTTGACAGTTGTTCACGTAAAAAGCCGCATAGAGTACCAACCCTAAGATATAGGTACCCTTGAGTATTTCTTTAACCAGTACACATTCGATATTGCATGAAAAACTTGCCGTAAAAAACGTTTGTTCTGACTGGATTCCGCACAATTTGACAATCATTCAAGAAAACAAAAGGCTCGTGACGATTAGTGCTAAGAAAAATTAAAAATATATGATCGCGGAGCTTGAAAGTACTTTGATAAAATCGTCACAGTTGGCGAATAGTGGATCTATGCGTATGAGCCCGAAACAAAACAACAATCGACCGTGTGGGTCTTCGAAGACGACCCAAATCCGAAAATTGTTCGTGAAAGAAGCACATTGAAGCAAATGGTACCCTGTTTCTTCGGCAAAACGCTTGCGCATCGTAGGACGGACAATTTTGAGTGGTATACCACAGTTTGATTGCCTGAAGAAGAGAGAAATGGGAGCTCTCATACATCGGCTCAAACCAGCGCCTTTTTGATGGGCCAAAACGTCGAAATGATGGGTCGTCCGCACTGTACAGCGCACCCCACTGTACAGTAGCACCCAATGACTTATCGACTTTTTGCATTTTCATTACGAGGTTTACCTTTTATATTTCGGGATTGAACAACCCTTGTGTTGCAATCTGTAACTGACAGCTCTATCGTAAAGCTTAGCATTTGTTTTACAGTAACTTAAAAGATTCATCTCGCTCAAAAAATGTAATTAAATCGTCATTTTCGTTCGATTTGTTATTACAACTTTCGACGTGGATTAACTCAACAACAGCTAACAATAGCACGTAAGAACTTAATTAAATTTTTGGCGATGAAGCTCCATCAAAAACCAGCGTTTTCAATGATATGGTGAATTCAACCGATGTCGTAGTTCACTCCAAGACGAATTTCGTGAAGGTCGTCCAAAATCAGTTGTTGTTCCAACCAGCATGTTGTTCCAAAAACAATTCATGCTGTGCGCCAACTGATATTGAAAGATGTGAGTAGTACACCACAGTCTTGAAGTCTTGGGATAAATGCGAGCTCTCACACACCGGCGTCGAATTGATGGGCCGTTCGCACTGTACAGCGCACCCCACGGTATAGTTGCACCCAATGACTTATCGACTTATTTGCATTTTCATTACGAGGGTTACCTTTTATATTTCGGGTTTGAACAACCCTTGTGTTGCAATCAGTAACTTACAGCTCTATCGTAAAGCTTAGCATGTTTGAGATTAAACGTACTCAGAATGGTTTGACATACGGGCGCTTTTTGTGTTAAATCTCGCTCAAAAAATGGAATTAAATCACGAACATTTCCGTGCGGTTATTTTTTACAACTTTCGACGTGGATTAACTCAACAACAGTGCATCGATAAACTTAATTAATTTTTTAGCGATGAAGCTCCATCACGGACCAGTGTTTAAAGATGGTATGGTGAATTCAACCGAGTTCGCAGTTCACTCCAAGACGAACTTCGTTAAGGTCGTCCAAAATCAATTGTTGTTCCAACTGATATTGCAAGATCGTGATGTGATCTATGGTGAGATTGAGACAACCTTAGGCATTAGTGGGACCAGCATGCATTCAATATAGCATGGACATTTGACCGTCAACAAATTTGTTCGCGTTGGGTCCCACACAATTTGTCAACCGCTCAAAAAAGGCTCGTTTCGATTGGTCGAGAGAAATGCTCCAAAAATACGAAACAACTGCGTTTTTGAGCACTCCAAACATCAATTTGATGAGTTATCCATCGTATAGTACTGACTTGGCGCCGAATGACTTCTTTTTATTCCTGTACGTGGAAAAAAAGGTCCCGAACCTGAATAAGCAGGTGATGCGTTCTGAATACATGTTTTGGAGATATTTTCAATCAGAGTGGCAAAAGTGCTCCGACAATTGGCTAAAACGCATACAAAAGTGTATCGATTTTAATGGGGAATATTTTGAAAAACAATAAAGCTATTTTCGATGATTAATATTGATTTTTGTGTTCTCTAATGCCGAAATATAAAAGGCAACCCTCCTATTAGGTTAGAAATTTATAAAGCAGCCCTCGTAAAACCTCAATTATTTCTATTTTAACTTCCGTTAAAATATCTCTCTCATACTTATTTCCATTTGTTATCCTATTCCACTTAAAATTGCTGATCGGTTAAGAATGAACTGAAAATACATTAGAGTGGGTCAAATTATTAATCGAAAAAGCGGTTATCAAAATAATTAAATAGGAATCAAGTATGGAAGGAGCTTCTTGTTACCACTTATTGAGAGGTGAATTCGGTGAACATTTTATTTCATGTTAGGGACCGGTCAACTGGCAGCCTAGATCATTCACGGTCAACATTTGCATGAATCTACAAAGATAAAATTATATGGACCGTTCTATCAATTCAAAAAGAACAGGAATTTTTCTGAATTTTATGTTTTTTTTTGTTGAAAAACTTTCCTATAGCTCTTAAAAAATCACCCTTTATATGGCAGCTGTATCGAAATATAGACCGATCTGAACTATATAGGGCAAGAATGTCGAAGAGCTGAAAAAGGCTCACTATGTCAATTTTTAGCGGAATCGAACAATAAATGCGCCTTTTATAGATCAAAAGCCTCATATCGGGAGATCGGTTTATAATGCAGCTTTATCTAAATATAGACCGATCTCGGCCATATTGAGCACGAATGCTGAAGAGCCTAACACAGCCTGCCGTATCAAATTTTAACAAAATTGAGGCATAAACGTGCGTTTATGACCCCAAGAACTTACATCGGGAGATCGGTATATATGGCAGCTATATCTAAATATAACCCGATCTTGACCATACACGGTTCGAATGCCGAGGGACCTAACACAATTCATTGTTCTACATTTGAGGGCAATTGGTTGATCAATTATTATGACTTATTATGGGTGTAAAACCTTACATCGGGAGATCGGTATATATGGCAGCTATATCCAAATATAGACCGATGGGGGCTATATTGAACGCGGATGTTGAAGATCTAACACACCACACTGTGCCAAATTTCAGCGAAATTGCCTTTTATGTGGAAATAAAAAGAAGTTTTCGCAAGGGTTCAGCCTTTAGTATTTCGAATTTCTTGGACCGAACTGTCCGGACAGTCTTGGCAGTATCCTCTAATATATTGCGGATGACAACGCAATGATGTTTTGCTAATTGAAGCAAATCAGGATCAATTGCGACATTTATATACGCAAAGTGGGCAGGATCGCCATTTCGGAATTAGGCATATATATGCCTGATGACATTACTTTATTGAACATGTCGGCTCTGCCGGTGTCATTCAATGGTTCCCCAAAATCAATCTTTTCAATACACTTATTGCTAATACATACAAATATTTAGCGTAAGTGTTCGCTGGCCACCAAGGTTGTGCATTTTCAAATTGCTACTTATGCTTAACTATCGCTTGAGCATTCGCTCATGTCGGCTGTTGCTTAGTGTAATTTGACATTTTCTTTGTTGATAGTTGATTGGAGGGCCTCACGAAGTCAAATCGGCAGATCTGCTTATATGAAAGCTATATCAGGTTATACCTATAAACTCAAAAACGGCTGGACCGATGTTTATGAAATTTTCGCATATGGTAGAGGATGCCCCCATGGATATAGAGTACCTCATTTTATGATATCCGTGAGGAGGGCGAATGCTCCCCCTGACCCCAATTTTCCGAAACGCCAGATTTCGGAGATGGGTACATCGATTTAAGCGAAATTTTGTATGCCCCATTATAGTAACCCAAAACACACAAAATTGGTAAAAAACTTTGGGGTCAAATAACTGTGCGGGACGACCAACCATAAAACCCACCCAAAGAACGATACAATATGGGCATCAAATGAAAGGTAATTTGCAGTAGAATACGAAACTTATATACAAATTTGAAGTCAAGTTTCAAACAACAAGTAACACCTTAAAAACCATCTCAAACGAACATGCAAGCCGACCGGGACAACATGTCATTCAAACGAATGATACTTGAGAGTAGAATACGAAACTTATATTGAAATTTTGGGGCATCCCAATACATGTACAAAATCGGCGTGAGGTATTTTCATTGCATCTCAATACGTGTGCAAAATCGAATCAGATTAAGATATAGCAGCCTTACATATCGTTTATCCAAGTTTTCAATGAAATTATTAATTTAAGATACTACTACGATATGGTTTGAATACACTATCCTAAGATTTTCAACGAAATTAATTTTTAATTTATTGCTTGGAAGTAAAACAGATGACAAAATAATTTTCTGATATAGAGTGGATATAGAGTACCTCATTTTATGATATCCGTGAGGAGGGCGAATGCTCCCCCTGACCCCAATTTTCCGAAACGCCAGATTTCGGAGATGGGTACATCGATTTAAGCGAAATTTTGTATGCCCCATTATAGTAACCCAAAACACACAAAATTGGTAAAAAACTTTGGGGTCAAATAACTGTGCGGGACGACCAACCATAAAACCCACCCAAAGAACGATACAATATGGGCATCAAATGAAAGGTAATTTGCAGTAGAATACGAAACTTATATACAAATTTGAAGTCAAGTTTCAAACAACAAGTAACACCTTAAAAACCATCTCAAACGAACATGCAAGCCGACCGGGACAACATGTCATTCAAACGAATGATACTTGAGAGTAGAATACGAAACTTATATTGAAATTTTGGGGCATCCCAATACATGTACAAAATCGGCGTGAGGTATTTTCATTGCATCTCAATACGTGTGCAAAATCGAATCAGATTAAGATATAGCAGCCTTACATATCGTTTATCCAAGTTTTCAATGAAATTATTAATTTAAGATACTACTACGATATGGTTTGAATACACTATCCTAAGATTTTCAACGAAATTAATTTTTAATTTATTGCTTGGAAGTAAAACAGATGACAAAATAATTTTCTGAGTTAATCAAAATTGTAATTTTGGTAGCAAATAATTGGCAAATATGCATTTTATGACATTTTTAATAAAACTGAGTAAGTGTTTGTGCTCATATGACTATATGTACTATGCATGTACACACTTACATATCTGCATTCATAAATGGATTTGCATCGAAATATCTTTGAATACATTCATGATAGTAAACATGCCTTTGTTCGACGCCAAGGAGCATTTTATAAAAAGGATATTTTGAAACAAAGGCAAAAAGTTCTTTTTTGTGCCTGTGCATGACTTAAGATTTTGCATTTAATATAACATTTATGTATGTATTTCCACATATATACAAATAACAATACACACACACACATACATATATATACATACATGCTGTTTAGTGTAAGTCCTATTTATTTTCATGCCAGAAAATCAGCAGTGCTTCGTTGTGGTCTGTCCTATACAGCCACGATGCCACCTTCTTGATCCTCTTGGCGTTTGGGGGTTGTCGTCTAAAAAATTTTCCAGGTGCATTTGCACGCACATAAATATGTCTAATTTTGCTCAAATATTATATAAAATGCACTACATAAATAATTTGATGTCGTACATACTTGAGAGGAGTATATATTTAAAATGGTCATTATATAATGCATTTATATATAATTTATGATATGGCCACAAAGTGGGCTCAAAAAATGGCCTATTGCATTGATTATGCATGCATAAAAGTATGCATGTTATGAAGGCCTACTATTCAAGATGCAAGATGCATACAATTTTGTCTTTGTAAGTCCAGATCCTGCATACACACAGACCCCCGATTGATGGGCTGGAAAGCGGGATGCGTATCTCTGAGGTTAATGCAATGCATTTCGGACAAAACTCCTGAGATGGAAGAGCAGTTAAGAAAGAACTGCATTTAAATTAAAAAGAGAAGCCTGGGCATATGAATGTGGATGTAGCGAGGGTTATGTGTGAGTGTTTTAAGGCATGCCATTTGTTGCCTATCTGTAACAACAAATTGCAACTACCTTCACTCTCACCCTCACCCTCCCCCCTGCCCAACGAAGTATCCAAGAAAGAAAAGCTAGTTCTTGGGCCTATGTGCATATGCATGATTTTAAGAACACAACAGAAAAATACATTTGTCAGTATGTATATAGGTATTAAGAAACTTGCATAGCTAGGTATCTGTGTATGAGTATTGGTGTCTATGTGTGTTTCTGGTTCTTGAACGGTAACTCATTTTGGCTTTGCTTGGTGCGTATTTGTGATTTGTGTTTGTATTTGAATGTCTTAGGATTTTGTTCGGAGTGCTGCCTATAAAAAATATGACTTTGCATCCAAGTGACTCCTTGAATGTATTAGAATGCAAGTAAATGTAACCCCCACATCCACATCGACCTCGGCCCATTGCCCAACACATGCATGTTCGTGCTGCCATTGTTTGGTTCTTTACCCACTTGCATGCATCTTTACTTTACCATGCAGAGAGGGAACGCACTGCCATATTTGAGAAATGCAGATGCACTTGATGAAATATGCAGTTGCTTAAAGAAGTACATATTTCGTATGTTTTAGTGTGCATGGTTGTGTTTAAGGATGTGTGATGGTGTTGGCCACCCACCAGGGACATATAATTACAAGCATACAGATTTAAGTGTACAAGGGAGAATTTACGAACCGAAGAATGACCACGATATGTAAGCAAAATGTTACCGAAGAACGCAGAATTCTTAAGGAATCCATTTTGATCTTAAGACATGTTGTGACAAGCCTGCAAAAACAACTTAGAGGAGTTCAATATACTACAAAATCAACTCCCAGCTCCAATCGTCGAAAAATGTATGGTACTTAAAACGTTTATATGTGGTTTATTTCGAAAAATGGTTAGGGTATTGATTAAGACCACTGGCAGCCCAAGAAGTCTTATCGTGGAATCGGTGTATAAGGCGTATGCGAGGAAGGTTTAAGTATACTTGACGTACCAAATTTCAACCAAATCGTGTAAAAACTGAGACTTCTTCATTTTTTTCGCAGGTGGGTGGGGCTGTAGATATATCCCTGCGTGGGTTTCAGCGCACAGGGGGATTAGGAGGGTCGGAGCTTACGTCCTCGGTTGCTGGTCCTTCGAGGCTAAAAAATCCGCGCCATCGTTTTAATTGCTATTCGGATACGGTTAATTCCGATCCGATTTCTCTCTCAACGGGACACATAGGACTACGAGCTCACCTATGTAAAAACGGTGCGGCAAGTGATAGCATGTGTAGGGCATGCGGGGGAGATGATGAGACGTTGGAGCATTTCCCTTGTCATTGTCCGGCTTTCGCCGCTTTGTTTCATTCCGAGGGGACAGCGTTTTTATCCCAGGCCTCTGTAATTATTGGGGGGATCGGTTGAGCTATGGAATGTGCCCCATACCACAACGGTTCGGCAAATACGTTGTCAGGACCGGTAGATTTGCCGTTTATGCATGAGACCAGAACGGCTTCATTTCTTCGCAGGTGGGTGGGGCTGTAGATATATCCCTGCGTGGGTTTCAGCGCCTAAGGGGATTAGGAGGGTCAGAGCTTACGTCCTCGGTTGCTGGTCCTTCGAGGCAGAAAAATCCGCGCCATCGCTCTAATTGCTGTTCGGGTGCGGTTAATTCCGATCCGTCGTCATTGGCGTTGCCCTTATATTATTGCTGTTCATTTGTTTTATTGACTTGTAAATACCACGCATGTTTCCACCAGTTGCTGAATTTTCGGCTAGCATATTAAAATATATTTGCTTATCTCTGCAAACAAGGCGTTTGACCAGCGAGGCGGAGGTGCGATATTCAGTCCTGGCTGCGGTTTTTGTTACACTTGATTTTGCCCATAGCAAAGCGTTGCATAGACGTTTCAGGTGTTTTATTTCCTCTATAGTTTCGTTGCTTATCCATGGTTTTTAGGATCGTCTATCAGTACCTATGATAGAGGTGGCCGTCTCCGTACATGCAGCTGTTTTGTTGGTCCATTTCTGGATGATATAATGTAGCTTCTCAGTTAATGCTGTCTTGTATTCGCACATAGTTTTGCAGATTTTTTAGGTGAAAAAGGATGAACTCTGTGCGTTTTGGTTTGAGTCCTTTTCACGACCGCTGGGCGTAGACGTAGAGTGGCCACTAAAGTGGCCACTGATCGCGATCGATGTGGGCTCCACGTCTTCAGAAAGAGTTTGCTGATAAGTATATGGTCGATTTGGTTACGGGTGTTTTCGTCTGATGATTCCCAAGTATATTTGTGTATATTTTTATGGGGAAATTTTGTGCTTCCAATAAAGAGCCAGTTTCGTACGCAGAAATCAACAAATCTGTCGCCGTTGTCATTCCTGTTATTGGCAAGTCCTTGCATTCCCATGATTAATTGTAGATTATTATTGTTATTGCTCACCTTGGCATTAAAGTCCCCCATAACAAGTTTAATGTCTCCTTTTTGTAGAGAGCGTGTCACTGAAATCAGTTGGGAATAGAATTGATCCTTTGTTTCGTTGTCATCGGGTTTGGCTGGCGCGTAACATTGTACAATAGATATTTTGCAGATTTTTTAATTTAATATTGGTGTCATAATGCGTTTAGATGTGACATTGTATGATAGAAAAGTACGTTTTGCCTTCTGCGACAGTAAAAGACCGACCCCGTTTATTCGGTGGATTTCATTGCCTGAAAAATGAAGTGCTAGCTACCCATAGTACTTAACCGAGGATGTCTAAGTTGTCGTTTGGCATCTCGTTATGGACTTGGTAATGGTGGCGGATATCACTTAAATATAAGATCGAAATAAGAAACTTATAACAAAATTTGCCAACAGGTCTTAAGAAAGTCGCCTTACAAAAATAGCCGCATCTCCAAAAACTGCCATACGGAAAAGTTTACTGATCGGAAATATATGGGATTTAAATAAATAAAATAGTATTAGGGATTGGTACCAAGTTTTAGGGGCCGCTCCCAAAAAATATTTAAATTTGTCTCACGTTTTGAAGAACGCACATGTTCTACCCAAGCCCTCTATATATTTGTAATACCTTCACGCACCTTTCTTAAAGCTTGCATTGTTTTAATATCCGCTGCCCAAGGAAGTAGTTTGAAATTCCAGATAAATCTTACTGATGTATGTCTTTGGGGATCGCAACTAGACTATATGGGTTCAGATGTGGATATAGACCATATTTAAACCGATTTTATTTCTTATGGGCGCAATTCTTATTTGATTTGGCTGAAATTTTGAAATGTGACCTGAATCAGTCTTATGGTCTATGATTTAACTTCTTGAGCATATACAGAAAACAGTACATAACCATTTATTTCACCTCACATTATATTTTTTAAGATTCTGCCTATAAAGAGAACCCGTACAAAGAACTTGACAAATGTCATCCACGGTGAAGGGTTTATAAGACTAGATCGAGCCGTACTTAGCTCGTTTTTTTGTTAAATTTTGAGTTTTATACATGGGTACTTGTAAAAGCGGAGGAGGTAGTGCTTGGAGTGTTTGAGAGAAAGATTCTTCGTAAAATTTATGGACCAGTTTGTATTAATGGAGAGTATCGGCGTCGTATGAACTACAAACTGTATGACGACGTAAGCATAGTTAAACGTATCAAATTACAATGTTTTCGTTGTCTGGGTCATGTTGTCAGAATGAATGAAGAAGCTTCCGCGCAAACTGGAATGGCGAAGAGCCCAATGGAAAGATCAAGTGGTGAGAAACCTCAAATCTTGGTGTCAACGATTATAGGAGGAGCGCAGAAGATCGAGGCGCTTGGAATGATATTCTATGTTTGCCTGGGGGACCAATTAAAGTAAAGTAAAGTAAATTTGGAATTATATTTTTGTGATTTGTTCAAAAAATTAACTTAAACAATGAGTCCTTTTTTTTTATTCCGAACACTTTTGATTTAGATGGACATTCATTTGATACTTTTGCCAGAATCCCCATAGAAACAAAATCGTGAAAAAAGTATCTGGTAGTTTCCGTGAAATGTATGGAATGAATCACTGTTATTCCGAAAAGCTATTGAAAAACAATGAGTCCTTTTTTTTAATCCGAACACTTTTGATTTAGATGGACATTCATTTAATACTTTTGCCAGAATCCCCATTGAAACAAAATCGTGAAAAAAGTATCTGGTAGTTTCCGTGAAATGTATGGAATGAATCACTGTTATTCCGAAAAGCTATTGAAAAAAATATTTTCATTGCATTACGGCTCTTATCTGATGGGATTAATGAGTTTATTATTTTGAAAACAATTTCTGTTATTAAATATTCTTATCGCTATTTCTATGATTTTGTTGGATTTTCCGGGAATTCAGAAAAATTAGAATAAATAAGAGCGTAATATTTAAGCGCATGGTCTATACCAGCTGATATCGATGACTTGGCGAAGCAATCAAGTGACAATATGTGTTTGGCTTAGGCCGTTAGTTTTTGTTTTGTACCTTAATACAAACACAAAAAATTTGCAAAGATTAAAAAGATTTTGTAATTTATTTTTGATTAATTGATTTTATTGCCTAATTACATAGATATTACAGCTTACTGATGATGACTTTAGTTAAATATAGAATAAGAAATTTATCGTTATGTTAGATTAAATTGGAAAGAGGGTGCGGTTATTAATCCGCCACATGCCACTATATACATACACCAAGGCTAGTAATCGACTTATTGTGCGCTCTAAATTTAGTATCTAGTACAAAGTTCTAAATCTGGAATTCCGTGCTACTTACAAAATCCCTAATTGTTTTCCATACCACGTCCTAAGTTGTTTAATGTCTGGTGATGTGTCCCCACCTAAGTGCGGGTGTCTGTTAGCCCCGGGGCATCATCATCTCATCTTCCCCACATGCCTTATACATGCTATCACTTGCTGCACGGATTTTACATAAGTGAGCTCGTAGTCCCATGTGTCCTGTTACGATACCGAAGCTATACTGAGGTCTTTCTTACTTTCTTTTCAGTAATAAACTCGTCTTCTCTTAATACGGATCTCCCCATAGGATTTTCGTCGTTCTACACAGAAAAAATATAGACCAATATTTGAGCGATAGAATATGGTATTGACCTATAAAAAACGTTTCAAACAAGGTGTTAATTACTTTAATTATTCTTGACATACAAATTAAATTTTCATTTGTATCGCAGCATGTGATTGGTAAACAAGGCATATATTGAACATATTTTTAATTGTACGAATTAAATTGTTATTAAATAGTATAAATTAATAAGTATTATTAATATTATCTTAATTTAATAGCTTATTATCATATAGAGATTATATGGACTTGGAAAACAGCGCTGAGGACAGAATATAACATGTGTGGATCTAGATCTCTTGGTATTGTGTGTAAAGTGCTAATATTGGTATTTATTATGATTTACTTTATAATTAATTTGTTTATAAAACTCTTTACAGACCATGTCCCGATAATGAAGTGATACTCATATTGGAAACGCAAATTTTTCCTGTTCGTATTGAAGTGAGGGATCATTAAATAAAAAACTATAATTATTTTCAAGCAATATTTTTCATGTTTTATACGCAATTTATTTTTTTCTATAGATATAGATCTATAGATATCAAATTCTTGCAGACTAGTATACACTATTCATATATACAATACAAATTATTATTGGTAACAATGACTTGTATATTAATTATAAATTTAAATGCAAAATAATTTTACATTTGAGCAAACTTTTATTTTCAGACATATATAAGATGTGATAGTACTTATAGAAATTACAACAAAGACGACGTAGAGGATCATTGTTAGAGTAATCTCTTTGAAAATATTGTATGAATGAATTCAATGAAATAAAAAGAGTTTTATTCATGTAAAACATATCTGTTATTAATTTTTAGAAAACAGCTTAAAAACAAGGAAACCTTTAAAATAATGTTCACACTCGATGACATCGCGTTAGCACCACACCACCTCACGTGATCTCACCTCAATTACAATTAAAAAATTAATTAATTCACATCGAAGCACCACACCACCTCACGTGATCTCACCTCAATTACAATTAAAAAATCAATTAATTCACATCGAAGCAATCGAAAAAGAATTTCAAATTATCTAAAATAATCGGTAAAGTTAAGAATTTAAAATTTAATCAAAATTTAAAACTAAGAAATCTTAAAAAATAAAATATTTAAAAACAAGTAAAAGCGAGCTAAGTTTGGTCGGCCCAAATCTTATATACCCTCCACATGGATCGCATTTCTCGAGTTATTTTCCAGGTATCTCTTTTTAGGCAAACAAAGGATAAAAGAAAAGAAGAATTTGCTATTAGAGCTATACGATACGGACCATAATTGAATTGAATGTTGAAGACCATACTAGAAGTCATTGCGTAAAATTTCAGCCTATTCGAGTAAGAATTGCGCCTTTAAGGGGCTCAAGAAGTAGAATAGAGAGAACGGTTTATATGGGAGCTGCATCAGACTATATACAATATTTGACACGTATGTTGAAGACCATATGGCAGCACAGTTGTTGGAAGTCATAACGAAACACGTCATGCTAAATTTCAGCCAAATCGGATGGGAATTGCGCCCTCTAGAGTCTCAAGAAGTCAAGACCAAAGATCGGTTTATATGACAGCTATATCAGGTTATGGACCGATTTCAATCATATTTAGCACATTTGTTGGAAGTCATAACAAAACACCTCATGCAAAATTTCAGTCAAATCGGATGAACATTGCACACTCTTGTGGCTCAAGATGTCAAGACGTCAAGATTTAAGATTGGTTTATATGGCAGCTATATCAGGTTTTGGACCGATTTTAACCATACTTAGCATACTCATGCTAAATTTCAGCCAAATCGTATAAGAATTGCACCCGCTTGTGGCTCAAGAAGTCAATATCCAATATCGGTTTATATGGCACCTATATCAAAACATGGACTGATATGGGTCATTTACAATCCCAACCGACCTATACTAATAGGAAGTATTTGAGCAAAATTTCATTATTAAAAAATAAATAACAAAAAGTAAGTTTGAACATTTTATAAAAGATCTTGCATCCTTGTATATCCATGATCTTTAATAGGGATATGCATATTTTGACGACCAGATCGAACTCAAAGCTCTTTTGATTCCTTTTTGATCATATTGTACATAAAATGATCAATAAAATAGTTGCTGGCATCAAAATTTCTCTTTCGATACTTGAAGTGCATTTTTATCTCTGTATAATTAAAGTGAACAGGAGCTACTCACACGCAAATCATTTAACTACCCTCATTATTATTGTTGCCTTCTTTGACTTCGTCTCTCCCCTTGGCTATGGTTTGCATTTATGTTTTAAGAAATTTTGAAAACTAAATACACATTTTTCCAAGATGCTTAGAGAGCCCACTAACACTCTAATCGAATCGAAGCAGTCGGTCGAACTCACACCCGGGCACATCTTGAGATGAGATGAGCCGGGCGTGTGACTGGATTGGCGCTTAGCTGGGAGTACTCTTGAGGGCGAGATCTTTAAGGAAACTTCAATCATGCCATGCTTCACCCTACCACGTCTGGATGGGAAAATGTCTTTAATGTAATTTCCAAGTTTTTGCAACAAATAAACGTCACACATAAAAACAGCAGGGAGCTATGTATGAGTGTAGCTATGAATATATTTGTATGGAATTTCATATACATACGCTCACATTTTGCGATGTGTTTTAGGCAGAAACTAAAAACTAAACACTTGCAGGCGTACACATACCCAAGGTATACAGACACACTTACAAACATTTGATGCACAAAACACTTGCTACATAAACATACAAATTGCAGGGTTAGTGATAACGAATGGATTTTTCTCCTTCATGATCATAAGAGCTGTTGATTACATTCAAAGGGAAGTTAATGCAAAATGTGCCACAGTGCATAGTGGCATAGTAAACAGACATGGATACAGCACAGGTATTAACTAGATGATGTAGAAAATTTCAGGACCCTAGATGGAACCTTCTCCAATAACGGAGGATTTCTTTTTTGGAAATAGAGAAACACATACCTTGCATTTTTATACCCACCACCGAAGCATGGGGGTATATTCATTTTGTAATTCCGTTTGCAACACATCGAAATATCCATCTCCTACCCTATAAAGTGTATATATTCTTGATCAGCGTAAAAATCTAGGACGATCTAGCCATGTCCGTCCGTCTGTCCGTTGAAATCACGCTACAGTCTTTAAAAATAGAGATATTGAGCTGAAACTTTACACAGATTCGTTTTTTTGTCCATAAGCTGGTTAAGTTCGAAGATGGGCTATGGGGTTTTAGACCCATAAAAGCCACATTTATTATCCGATTTTGCTGAAATTTGGGACTGTGAGTTGTGTTAGGACCTTCGACATCTTTCCTCAATTTGACTCAGATCGACCCAGAGTTGGGTATAGCTGCCATCTAGACCGATCCCTCGATTTTAGGCTTTGGCCCTATAAAAGGTGCTTTTATTGTCAGATGTCGCCGAAATTTGGGACAGTGAGTTATGTAAGGACCTTCGACATCCTATTTCTATTTGGCATAGATCGGTCCAGATTTGGATGTAGCTGCCATATAGACCGATCTCTCGATTTATGGTTTTGGGCCCATAAATGGCGCATTTATTGTCCGATGTAGCCGAAATTTGGGTTAGTGAATTGTGTTGGGCCCCAGATCGGTCCAGATTTGGATATAGCTGTCATATAAACCGATCTCTCGATTTAAGGTTTTGGGGCCATAAAAAGTGCATTTATTGTGCGATTTCGCCATAATTTGGGACAGTGAGTTGGGTTAGGCTCCTATACGTTTTTCCGAAATTTGGCCCAAAATCGGTCCAGATTTGGATATAACTGCCATATAGACCAATATCTCGATTTAAAGTCTTGGCCCCATAAAAGGCGCATTTATAATCCGATTTCACTGAAGTTTGACATAGTGCCTTACGTTAGGCTTTTCGACATCCGTGTCGCATATGGTTCAGATCGGTTTATTTTTAGATATAGCTACTAATAAGATCAATATTTTGTTATACATAATTGAACAATGACTTGTACTTATTAGTATTTTGTGCAAATCGGAACATACAGCTGCTATGGGGCATAAGGTATGCATTTTTCCAACACCTTTTTACTTGTTTTAAGTTAATATGCTAAGTTAAAAACAATTCAAAACAAAAATTAAAATTGGGCAGTCTTGTATGAAGTAAAAAAATAAAATAATTTGAAACGGATGGTTGAAAGCTGTAATGGGAGCTATATCTAAATCTGAATCGATTTTGGTGTTATTTAGCAGAGGCATTCAGATTGGTAATACAACATTCCCCACCGAATTTCATGCAAATCGGTAGAAAATTGACTTTGCGTTTTTAATTGGTTTTTATTCTATCTACCATAGGAAGGGTTATACTAATTTCTACATTCCATTTGTAACACATCGAACTATTGATCTGAGACCCAACAAAGTATATACATTCTTGATCGTCTAAGTTGATCTAGCCGTGTCCGTCCGTCTGTCCAACAGTCTGTCTTTCGAAAGCACTATAACTATCGAAGGAGTAAAGCTAGGGATTGTAAATGGGCCATATCGGTCCATGTTTTGATATAGCTGCCATATGCCACCACTACTCTCTCTTTTATAATTCGGGAAACAATATTTTCCGTTGCATTTTTGGAAAAACTCCCAGAGGTGTTTTGTTTTTTAAAAAGTGATCATGGACCCAAACATGATATTGATCATGGACCCAAACTCAAATATTGATTCTTCTCAAAATTTTTTATATAACATTTGCATATTTTCAATAAAAATTTTAATTGATTCAATTACAAAATGAATTGAATATTTCGGAAGTTTCAATCTTTTTTTTTTTAATTGGGTCAATTAAAACATTAATTGGAAATTTCAATATTTCAATCGTTTTTTAATTGAAGACGCAATTTTTTAATTGAAATATTTTTCAATCAACTTTTTCAAAATCTATGATTGATATTATAAATTCGTGCAATATATATGTAAATGAGAACTATTGTTTATCTTAATCTGAACCGACTTTTAAACAGACCATTTAAAACTTGTTGTTACTACGGCTATATAAATGCAAATCCGGCGATAAATATGTATGGGTGCTACATCAAAATCGAAACCGATTTTGGTGAAATCTGGCAGATATGTTAAGATCAGTAACAAAAAAATCCGTGGCAAATTTTGTGCAGATCGGTTACAAATTGTGTTTATTACAGCCTTATAAGTTTAAATCGGGCGATACAAATATATTGGAGCTATATCCAAAATCATTTCCGATTTTGATGAAATCTCGCAGATATGTTAAAATAAGTAGCAAAACAGTCCGTGACAAATTTTGTTCAGGTCGGTTGAAAATTGTTGTAACAACAACCATTTAAGTGGGAATCGGGCGATACATATATGTAGGAGCTATATCTATATCTGAACCGATTTTAATAAAATTTTGTAGATATGTTAAGATCAGTAACAAACAAAACAATCAGTGCCAAATATTGTGCAGATCAGTTGAACATTGCCCTTACTACGGCCATTTAAGTGCAAATCGGGTGATACATATATATGGGAGCTATATATCTAAATCTGAACCGATTTTTACCAAAATCAATTGCGTTTGTCCTTGCGCCAAAAAAAAAGTGATTTTTGCAAAATTTCGTGACGATTGCACAATAAATACGACCTGCACTTTGATTACAAGAATACATGGACTCACAGGCGGACAGACGGACATGGCCAAATCGGATCAGAAAGTGATTCTCAGCCGATCGGTATACTTATCAATGGGTCTAGCTCTTCTCCTTTTTAGCACTGCAAACAAATGCACAAACTTATAATACCCTGTACCACAGTGGTGGTGTATAATTAATTCTATCATTAATTTCGTGATTGAAACCGACTTTTATTTTTTTCTGTGTATTTTGTGATTTGCATAGTTATCTTTAGGGAGGGTTTCTATCTAACCACTGTTTAGGTTGCTGATATTATTTGCAATAATTATGCCACATTGAGGCGCCTCGGTAACCGACATGGTAGCGTGCTCGGATTGCCATTGGGAGGGTCGTGGGTTCGAGTCCTACCAGAGGCCTTGGCTTTCGCTACTATGGTATCACAACTTAAAATTGTCTAAGTGAGTCTGTAAAGGAGTGCCAATCTAACCTAACCTAACATAATGCCATTCAATTCAATCTCATTATGGTATTTATGAACAGAGATTGCCAGACCAATTTTCGAACCCTGACTTTATCTCTTTGAGTGTGCTCTTCAGTAATCTATGGCACTGTTGTCGGGAGATTGAACTTCGGCTCACTCCCCTTCATCGCATGCATGTGAGCTTGAGGCGTATGCCTGAGTGTGAGTGATGTCTTAAGAATGTGGGCAAATCTGAAAAGTTAACCCTTTTTCTTCGAAAGTTGCCGAATGAGTTTGAGAGACTTTCGTTCGTTTCTTAGCACGAAAGTTGATGAGAATGGGGTGTAGTGTGCACAGTTTCTTTTGCTCATGTGAGTGTCTTAAAAAGGAAAATTAACATTTTGTTTAAAACTTGTAGACATTTTCGTAAATGCACATACACGAACATACGCATACAACCACAGACTCACGACGTAAGCATCCATTTTTGAGGATAAGTATGTATGTCGTTTTCGCATGAGTGTGTCTTAAGGACTTGATGATACGAGTTCAGCAATGAATCCTTAAAAATGCATAGTCGAATCTTCTATGGTTATTGTAATTATGTATTCCAAGGCAAACATATATACCACCATTAACCCACACATCCCACCCCACTCCCTAGTTCACTTTACATGCTAGAACAGACATTTACTTTTTAAGCAATCAGGACCTGAACTCCTTGACCAAATCATGTTGTTTGGAGCCATTAATATGGGCGATAGGCTGTTGACCGATGCTGGGGCTTTGCCTACCAATGCCAGGCTCCGTTTTTTTTGTTGCCTCCTTCCCACACTGTTTGTGCGTATTGTAATATGTCATCTAAGTATGAAGGCTATGCTTAGCAGCATTCATGAACTTTCTTAACAGCAACATACTGACAGGCAAACTTTTATTGCAGTTCTGTGGAAAATTCGAAGGAATGCATAATTTTCAAAATAAGAATTTTCTCTCATGCATCGATTGTCTTTAAGAAAAATTAGAAGTACATAAAGCTCAGTATTTTAAAAAAATATGACAAGAAACCTTCATCACCATATTTGAATCTATTGACATCGGAAAATTTTGCATGACGCATCTATATAAAAATCAATATAATTTTCATGTATTTTATCGCCAAATATATAAAAGACTGGGATATATCATAGACTGGAGGATTCAGAAAAGTAATAAGCGTTGGTTGTTAAATTGGAAAAAAGCTCACATTTCCAAATTGCAGTAGAAAAGGATTTCTAAGAAACCAGAAGTCCTAAAACAGATTTTATTGCAACTGCATGTTGAAATATGGATGATTTGGAATATACTAATAGCAAAAAGTCTGCTGCTATTATCAGCACTATCTGCTGACTGTCATTAATTAATTGTATTGCTATAACAGTAGTATATCTGCTATTTGCAATTTCAGAACAGGCTGACTACTGAAAAGACACATGACCACCAGAAACAGGCAAAGACATATGATAGCATTACATTATACAGACCACGCTCAAGTAATGCTGCGGTTATTGTGTGAAAAAAAAGAAAAATAGCAATATAAACTGTTCTGAAATAACAAACAACAATGTCCACCTACAGTGGATAGAAAGGTACAAAACGTCGTTTTGCAGTCATTGATTTAATTTTGCATCGTTGCAAAGCAGCACCGCAATTGTGATTCGAGTCAATGTTTGGTGTTTATGCGGTGTTTCTATACTCGGTTTATGATGTTAAAAGCGGTAGTGCACGCAGCATGGATGTGAATGTGCCGATACATACTTACACCGCATTTTTATGAGTATACCGTAAACCAGTAATATACCACCGCTTGCACTTCTTTGGCAGATTGAAAAAGTTTCATGACAACAGATATTAATACGTACACTCAAAAAAAAGTTTGCTGAAAATAGCCAACACTGTTTTCTTAATATTAGTAGTAAATTTTGCTGCTATTGTAGCAGTAGTTTTGCAATTTCTGAGCAGCAGTCTGACTGCTGAAATGTCTGTTGTTTCCTGAAAATGACTGCTGCTTAGTTATGAAGGAGATGTCAGAAATTTATACCAATGGATGCGCTGTCGTACATATGATATGACAAGGGATCTGTTTACAGCAATATTTCATAAAATAAAATCATCTTTTCTAACAAAATTTCTAAACAAATGCCTAAATAATCAAAACAAGTAACAGGAAAACATAAAAAATAGTATAAATTTTTTGTACTTAAAACTGCATATTTTGTTTGCTGATTTGGCTGAGCGAAATGTTTTCTAATACAGCGCTATGTTTGCTGAAACAGCAGTAATGTCTGCTTTCCCATATTCAGCAGACAATCACTGCTAGTTTAGTTCAGACTTTTTTTTTGCTGTAATAGCAGTCATGTCTGCTGTCAGCGTTTACAGCAGACAAAAACATTATTTTAGCAAAAAATGTTTTTTTTTTTTTTTATTTAGAATAAGAAATTTCGTTGTGTGTTCTTGAGCCTCTACAAATCCAAATATTTTCCAATTTAGCTGAGAACTTCTAACAGCTGTAGTATGGTTCATATCGGCTCATAACTTTATATACATGCCTCCTATATGTCCTGATCTCCTTATTTGAAAAAGATATTCAAAGAACTTGTCGAATGCGATACATGGTTGAAGGTATATAGGCAGTAATCCTTCTATTAATGAAGGATTGTAAATGGGCCCTATATTGTTTGGGTATAGCTCCCATATAAACCGATCTCCCGATTCTACTTCTTGAGCCTCTGGAGAGCGCAATTCGTATTCGATTTGTATACATTTTGAAATTTTGTACTGTGACGTTTTTGTGACTTTTAACAGATGTGCCAAGCATGGTTTGAATCGGTCCATAACCTGATATAGCTCCCATATAAACCGATCTCCCGACTTTACATCTTGAGCCCTTATAGGGTGCAATTCTTATCCTTTTTGGCTGAGATTTTGCAGAATGACTTCTTCTATGGCCTCCAAAACATCCAAATCAGGTATGCCCCGAATCGGTCTTTAATCTTTTACAGCTCCAATAGCATAACAATTCTTATACATAATCCTTTGTTTGCTTACAAAGATATACCGACCTAAGAACTTGACAAATGCGATCCATGGTGAAGGGTATTTAAGTTTCGGCTCGGCCGATCTTAGCTCGCTTTCTTATTTGAAATATTTAAATGACAAACTCAAAAATAAAGCAAACAATGTTTCGTCAATTAAGAGGCCGTTAAACATGTTATTAAGCTTTTGTCAAAGTAAAAGCAGGAAAAAAAGAATTTGCTAGGCATTTGTGAATGACAAAATCTTGTTGTTAGATTTATCTCTCAACTTTATTATTCTTTGATACTCGCTTTTCATGGTGGCAAATCAACAATACTGGATTTTTGTTGTTAGTTTTACATTTTTGTAAGATGGGCCATGGTGGTTGGGAATAACTCCCAACCCATAACGATGGCAGCACAACTCAAAACACCGACTATATCACCATTCTCAACAGCAGCAGCAGCAGCATCGGCGACAAGAATTTTGAATGACTATTTGGCTACCACTGACTACGCTGTCTCCAGCATCATCATTATCATCGCTATCATCATTATCGCAGTAGTCATCGTCATCGTCGTCGTCGCTTTGTCGTTGCGAGCAAATGCTAACCATTCTCTCCTTGTTGACATTCATCTGCGTGCTTGCACCACCACGTTTTGTGAGCCCCTCCAGCAATCGTTTTACTCTGCCACCATAGCCATCATCATCATCATCACCATGGTCGTTGTCGTTTTCGTCTGCTCTTACTTGGTGTGCTCACTTTAGAGCACAGCATACTTCTGGGCGATTATAAACATGTGATTTTAAAGTATACTTCGTTGCGTGTGCTTGCTTTGTTTTGTGTTATTTTGCCGTTTTTTGTTGAATTTGTCTTGTTTTGTGTGCGCTTTTTTTTAGTTGTCGTTGTCGTTGTTGTTGGCATTCGTCGTTTATGTTTTGGTTGTTGCTCTTGTTGATGGCGTTAATATCTGGCGCAATGTCTGGCTGGAAGTCATGCTTTTCCTCTTTTTCGAGCCGCTGTTATTGTTGAAGGCCATTCAACAGGTTATATTGTTGTTGTTTCTGTTGTCGTCGTTGCTGCGGCTCATATTATTTATTTTCTTTTGGGCTACGTCATCGCAGCCATCGTCATCGTCGTCGTTGTCGTCGTTGTTCTATTTCCTTTCTTCTCCTTTGCTGTTGCTATTTTAGTGTGTGAACGTATTCCAGCATTTCTTTTCTCCACAACCCCATACATAAAAAATTAAAAAAAAGTAAAAACAAAACACACGAATACACGCGCACCAAACTTTTCGTCTTTATGAAGTGTGATTTGCAAATATATTTGACAATTATGATTTTTTTTCGTGGGGCAATTTGGAAACAAAAGGAATTTCCTCCAAAACTAGAGATTTATTATTTTCCTTTCAAGTTTATATGCTTTGATTTTCGTACAAAGCAACAAAAGATATATGCAATTTTGCTTTAAGGAATAATTGAGACTTAATCGAAGATAGTACAAGTGTTCCTAAAAGTATGCAGTATTTTTGTAAAAATATGTTATTCTTATTCTTGCCACCAAAATACTATATGGAATATTTAGATTTTTTGGATGCGTTTTTCGTATTAAAATCCTATTTACTAAGTAAAGTGGTGAAAATATAGCTACTTCTATGAAAAAAAACATGGGGGATATATGTTTATCCCATTCTCTCATTGGTTCTCTATTGATTAAATACCAATTTTCAAAAATACAAAATAGGACATATATGTCCCATCCGTCCTCAAAGGATTAAGATTTAACCTTGTTATAATTTTTGAGATGGCTAGTGGGAGAAAAGGAAAACGACTAGAGAAACCAAAAATACATAAACATGGTTAAAGTGGAAGGACAAGGTGAATATTCAACACATATCTAGCGCCCCTGTTCGGGCAGTTAAGTCTTAGCAGTGGAATGGTTGGGACTCGATTCTCATTAGAGGTTTTAGTCTTAAGAACTCTTACCTTGGCTATGGACTTGTGCAAATGCAAGTATGGCCATGCGTAACAGGGCCACACTTCTAGCTGTCCGATTCAAGTTTAAGCGCAATGATAAGTGATTAACTTTTTATGGCTGAGTCCAAACAGCGCAACGCAGTGCAACACCTCTTTCGGAGAGAAGTTTTTATATGGCTCCTACTCATGGCATAATACCTAACAAAAGTCGTCAGCATTTGGAGGGGACAACCAGCGCTTAAAATTTGATCTGATGTTCTCGCCAGGATTCGAATCCAGGCATTCAGCGTCATAGACGGACAAGCCAATCTCTGCGCTACGGTGGCTATGGCCCAGTAGAATTTGAAAATTTTGATTTTCCTTATCAGTACATTCAAAAAATATGGCATTTTTCCTGACAGATTTTCGGAATGATAAAAAGATACCACCAAATCCACAAAGAATGTCATAGCGATCATGAGGGTCCAAGACCTATACTATTTTGAAATGTGTGAATTGAAGGAATAATGCAATTAGTATCCCACTCTCCCCTGTCAAAAGTTATAAAATTCTTTTTGGTACTTTCTAGATTAATTGTGTGAAATACATTGCAACGGTTTTGAACATCAATCTTACCACTCAATGTAGTTTGCGACACTTCATACATGCCATCTATGTAGATAGTCAATCTCCTTGAAATTTTTAGAAAATAGCATTGGCCTAAAGTGAGAGAGTTAAAGCCAATACTCAAATAAACGATTTGCAGTTAATGGAAAAACAAAGTTCTTTGCTTGTGCCCTGCAACGATTGCCTTATATTTTAATCATTAAGCTTCGATTTGGTGAGTACCCTTAGCCCTCTTAGCACTCCACTCTGTATTAGTTCGTACATACGAGTATGTATGTTGGCATATTGATGTACCTCCTCGTTCCGAGTTGGAACTTCATTAATTTTCACGTTGTTTCGAAAACGAATATGACAACAACAAAAAAGTTTATCATGAAAATTAAGACAAGGTACAAGGATACATCCGCATTTTGAATGTTCGTATGTGTGTGTGTGTGTGGCTCCATGAATACGGAATACGCTATACAGCACTCTCAAAAAAAAAAAAAAGCCCCGAGTAAAAGGACAAAGTTTTTTGTTTTGTTTTAGCTTCGCTCATTCCTGGCTTATCATTACGTTTTAAGTTAGAAACCCAACGGTCCCATTTTTTCGTTCATTCTTTCATTTGTAGCCATAAACGAGATAGTCCTTGCTAAAGGATTCCAATCTTGCTGTTTTTTTGTGCCTTGCCAACCAACAAAAAACGACTGAAGGAAAAATAAATGAACTCTTGATAGAAGGAAGCCAACGTACCCATTTTTATTGAAAGAACCTTAGCCCAGCAAACAGTTCGGAGGATTGATTAAATGTGCTAGTGAAAATCTATAACAAATGAAAAAGCCGTGCCGAATCTTGGGCACCCACCACCATGAATTCCGCTAAAAATGTGTCTTTATTAACTCAGTTCGTATTTGAATTACTTTACAACAAGCAAATCGGGAATTAGTTGCAGCTGCTATAGTCTCAAGTAGTCACATCGGGGAATCGGTATTTAAGTGGCCTATATCATTATAAAGAGCGATTCGGATCATACTTAGCACCGAGGCTGGAAATCATAGCAGAATTAAAATTCAGCCAAATCAGGAGAAAATTGAGGCCTCTAGGAGCTTATGAAGACAAACCCGGGGATTGGTTTATACGGAAGTTATATCAGTATAAAGACCAATTCGGATTATACTTGGCATGGTGGTTGGAAGTCATAATAGAAGTCCTTGTCACAAATTTCGGCCAAATTAGATAAAATTTGTGGCTTTAAAGGGCTCAAATCTGAGAGTCGGTTTATATGGGGGTATATCACTTTATTGGTATACCCCCCCATAGAAAGAGGCCACAGTAGCGCAGAGATTTGCATGTCCGCCTATGACTCTGAATCCTGGCGGGATCGGCAGTGGTTTTCCCCTCCTACACTGCAAAAAATGTTGTCCTTACTTTAAAGAATCGAGCCAAAGATTAACAAACTTAGTTTAAAGATGACTCATTTTCTAACTTCTGAAGGAAACATTCTCTTTAGTAAAACATATTTTCCTTCCTATTAAGGATTTTTTATTTCAAATGGTAAATCTTTAACTTTGGTTATTAAAGACAAAAATCTAAAATGAAAGTCTAAAGTTTGAAAATTGGCCTTGGGACAAGAAAACAGTGAACCGTGGTTAAAAACGTAAAATAGCTTTACAAATAGGAGCGTCTTTAATGTCTTCAAATGTTTAGCTTTTTTAGGTTCAGGTGATAAGTTCAAAGAAAAAATTTTTCAAAAAATAATAATTGGACAATCATCTATGAAGCAAAATAAGAATGAATCAGCGATCAAAATTTGAAACGGATGATCATTTCCGTTTCGAACAAATAAAGATATCATCTTTATTTGTTCGAAGTAAGAACAGAAGTCCCTGTGGCAAATTTCATATCCGAGGATCGGTTTGTACACGGGATATATCAGTTTAAAAACCGATTCGGATTATAATCGACACTGAGGTTGGAAGAGAGAACACAATACCTTGTGCCAAATTTCAGCTCAATATATATCATCCTTTCAAAAATGGCAAACGTTTTTCTACATCTTTTACCTTATTCCAATGTTTTTCTAAATATATGTCAAATTACCAAGGTTCGCACAGGAAAACAAATATTTTATCCCTGTGGCAAATTTCATATCCGAGGATCGGTTTGTACACGGGATATATCAGTTTAAAAACCGATTCGGATTATAATCGACACTGAGGTTGGAAGAGAGAACACAATACCTTGTGCCAAATTTCAGCTCAATATATATCATCCTTTCAAAAATGGCAAACGTTTTTCTACATCTTTTACCTTATTCCAATGTTTTTCTAAATATATGTCAAATTACCAAGGTTCGCACAGGAAAACAAATATTTTATATAAACAATTACGGTTTTGGAAAGTCCACGATATGTACTGCAGCAGCAGTCTGTAGCCTTAATTAAAATATAAACTCTAAGCTGTGGAGTATGGCTAAATCCCAAAATGAAGACGAAACAATGAAAACCCCATTTTTAAAGCAAATACAGCCAAAACCTATTTTTTCTTATATTTTACACGAATTCACCCCGTCCATGTAAATGTTTTAGGGGCGAGGTAATCAACTTTTCGTTTGAGCAAATACGAAATTGTTTATTTCCAGGCCATCTTACTTTAACTGGATATGACACAACATTTCTCCCATTAGCTGAATTAGAAAAGCGTTCCCAGCGCCTCGATCTGCTGCAAAATTGCAAATTTTGCCCATGAACATTTTACTAAGGATCAGGAGCAAGCTTCTCACATATCAATGAGTGCACTCCGATTCAAGTTTAAGCTCAACCATAAGGGGCCTCCTTTTTATAGTCGAGTCCGAACGGCATGCCGCAGTGCGACGTCTCTTTGGAGAGAAGTTTAACAGGGTATAGTATCTCACCAGCCAGCATTAGCAGGAGAAAACCACCGCTGAAAATTTTTTCTGATGGTCTCGCCAGGATTCGAACCCATGCGTTCGGCGTCATAGGCGGACATTCTAACCTCTGCGCTACGGTAGCCTCCATTAGCCTTGTTAGAATAGCGTTCCCAGCGCCTCGATCTGCTCACCTTCTAGAATCTCTGATACGAAGTTTCGAGATACCTTTCACCACCCTTTCCATCGGACTTTTGATCATCCCGGTTTGCTTATATCACAGAGATCGCCTTCAAATGAGTTCTTCGCTGGAGCTTCTTCATTCATTCTGACAACATGCCCTAGCCAACACCTCCATTGTATTTTGATTCGTTCAACTCATCTAACGTCGTCATACGAGCTGTATTCGTGGTCCATACGGCGCTGATACTCTCCATCAATACAAACTGGTCCATAAATTTTAGGAAAAATCTCTCTCAAGCACTGTCTCGTCTGCTTTCATAAGGACAAATAAGCCTTAGCAATTTGTATATCATCTATTTGGCTATTCTTATTGTAATGTGGCAAAGATTTTTGTGTTTTTCATTCAAAAATGAGTAACTTAATTCCACAGATGTTGCATATGACCTTTGAAGTTAACTCATAAACGCCTTGGATTTCGGACAAAAATTTAATTTAAAAAAAAACATTAATTTTCTTATGCTTTCCTAATTCCCTGTATTTTTACTGCAAAAACACTCCTTTGCATTTGCACAAGGAAAATTTTCTAAACTCACTCTGCGACAAGCAAAAGTCCACAAGCGAAAAGTTTTGCTGGTGCCTTTGGCCACCAACCAGACACCCACCCACCCGTTCACGGTTTGGTTGCACGAAAATGAAGCACCCAAAAGAAAACAGAGTAGAGCGCACATACGCCAGACGAGTCCTTGTTAGATGTCGACTCTTTCATTTCATATTTTTCCTTTGCAATCTTCTTCTTCTTCGACATCATCATTTGTAAAATTGTCTATGCTTCGACAAAGGCTGCCTTGCCGTCAAATCTGTTGTTGCTGTTGCAGATGCTCCCCTTTTATTCTGCTTGTAGTTTTTTTTTTGTCCTAAGACAAGGGCACCCTTTTGCCAATGCTATCCGGAGATAGACAGTCGTCAGTTAAGCAAACGGACTGTGCTCAAAAGCGAGCTCTTGCTTAGCCTGGTCTTGAATTCGCAACTCCTGCTACAACTACTCGTTTACAAATGGTTGCAACAACATGGGTCATAGCAAAAGATGCTTTAAATTGGCATGACAAGGTGATGTGACGTACTTGTGTAGTCGAATACAAGCATTGCCCAAAGTCTACAGACTTGAAAACCGCCATCATAATAGAAAATGGATGTAGTCCTCATATAAACCGAAATCCCAATATGACTTCTCAATTTTTATCCGATTTGTTATCTAAATAACACTAATGCTTACACCAGATAGGATCATAATTAGATATAAGTCCGTATAAGCCAGAATTTCGATTTAAGTTGAATGAAATGTATTGGGTTGCCCAAAAAGTAATTGCGGATTTTTCATATAGTCGGCGTTGACAAATTTTTTCACAGCTTGTGACTCTGTAATTGCATTCTTTCTTCTGTCAGTTATCAGCTGTTACTTTTAGCTTGCTTTAGAAAAAAAAAAGTGTAAAAAAAGTATATTTGATTAAAGTTCATTCTAAGTTTTATTAAACATGCATTTACTTTCTTTTAAAAAATCCGCAATTACTTCTTGGGCAACCCAATAGTAAGCAAAGTACACTTAAAAAAAACCAACAAAGGGGCTATGTTATGCTATGTATATGCCTCATAAAAACCGTTCCCGAGTTGACTTCTTTAGCAATTAAGGGACAACATTATTTTCGATCCCATCAAATATAAAAATAAATGAGCAACAGTTAAGGGTAATTTTCAGTGAGGAAATTCATAATTTTTAATTCCCATCACTCGGCTGTGCTGTTACACTTTCAAGACTCCTCTTTACTAGTATTTCACTTAGGTACCCATCTACTTCATCACGAAAATCGAAGTTATTTCGAAGCAAAAAAATAGAAAAAAAAACACATAGACACTCACACACACACGCACCCAAATGCAGCCAGGGAGGCAAATAAGAAAAACGAAAAAAAAATTCTAAGGAAAATTGCAATTTCGTTGAGTAGTCGTTCTGTTCATCGTGTTATTCCAATAAGGCTGTTTTCGCCTTTGCCTCTTACTACGATTTTGCTCAAGTCACTTTTCTTCGACTCCAAATAGGACAAATGAATTCCTCTCCTCTTCTTTTTTCACACAAATTAGAAGAGCAGTACCCCTTTACGCCTTTGGATTCACCACTACGGGATCCGATGGAAAAACGAAGAAGACAATTATCGTTGTATCATCGCATCTTCAACAGAATGAATACGAGCGGCAGAGTTGTTTTTCATTTTGCTTCTCATTCAGTGTAAGGGAATTATTAAAATAACGAAAGGACCAGAATGGGCAACTTGTGAACATAGAAGGCAAGAATTAATGAAAGCTAATGAAACAGAGTACGGCAAAGTCCAAACTCCTTGCTGCCCTTTCATATCCTTTTTTGGAAAATCAGTTTTTCGAAATTCTGCAGTTATTCTAATATGCCACAAAAAAAGAAAACCGTTATTTGAGGAGTAAGTTTCATTAAAATGAACACAGATACAACCGTAGATTAAAAATTAAAGAAGAAAAGATGAGCGTGATCATCTGGGCCGAATTCTGAGCAATTAATTCATTTCACATTACTTTGTTACTTATTGTGTTATCACAGAACTTTTGTCCCACTAGCGTAACTTAGAATAGATTCATATGCCCGTTGATATTCTGCGTTTCTCCTGCAAGTTCTGACCAGTAGTTTTGAAATAAATCTCTCTACTTGGAATTTCCATTTTGGCCTTCCCCTTCTGCGTGTTCCACAGTGTTGACCCCAAAAATAATTTTTAAGTGGACCTTCTTTTTTTCATTCCGATACGTGTAACTATGCTAGCGTCGTCATACAGCTTGTGATTAAAAATTTCCATCAAGTCAGACTGGTTGAAAAATTTTGCCAAGAAGCATTCTCTCAAACACTTCAAGTACTACCTCGTCAAGTTATTTGAATGTCTTTTTCCAATATATATGAGCTATATCAAGTTATTGACCGATATGTACCATACTTGTCATAGAAAAATACCTGCTTCACTATTACAGACAAATCGAGTGATAATTGCGCCCTCCAGAGATAGGTTTACATGACAGCTTTATTAGATTATGAACCGATTTAGACCATACTTGACACAGTTGCTGAAAGTCATACAAAACGACATGTGCACAATTTCAGCCAAATTGAATAAAACTTGCACCCTCTAGAGGCTCAAGAAGTCAAATCGGCAGATCGGTTTATATGGCGGCTATAATAGGCATGAACTGGTTTAGACCATACTTTACACAATTGTTGCAAGTCATATCAAGACTACATAAGTTTCATCCAAATCTAGACGTCACATCGGGAGATCGGTTTATATGGCAGCTATATCAGGTTATAAACCAATCTGGACCATACTTGAGAAAATTGTTGGAAGTCGTGTCAAAACAGCGCGACTAAAATTGCAGCCAAATCGGATAATAATTGCATCCTCTAGAAGCTCAAGAAGTCACATCGCGAGATCGGTTTATAGGGCAGCTATATCAAACCATGGACCGATTTGGCCCTTTTACAATCCCAACTGACCTACACTTATAAGAAGTATTTGTGGAAAATTTCAAACGCGCAGCTCCTTCCAAAGTTTGGGTGCTTTCGTCAGACCGACGAGCGGACGGAGGCACGGACATGGCTATGCAAATGCAAATTTGCCCATGAACATTCCATTAAGGAACTGGGGCAAACTTCTTAAAATTAAATATTTAACGTCCTAGGCCCATAAGCCACATTTATTGCCCGATTTTCTTGAAATTTGGCACAATTACTTGTGTTAGGATCCTCGGCATCCGTGCTAAATATTGTCAGTCTATATCTTAATATAGCCCTCATATAGGCCGATCGCTTGATTAAGGGTCTTGCGCTCATAAAAGCTTCGTTTAATATCCGATTGGGCTAAAATTTGGCACAATTTTTGTGCTAAGACATTCGTGCTGAATATGGTTCAAATAGGTCTGTATCTTAAAATAGCTCTCATATAGACCGATCTCTCGATTTAACGCAGTGAGCTCTGTTGGGCCCTTCGACGTTTTGCACAGATACTTTTTATTGATTTAAGTCGTTGAAAATTGCACATGGATCAAATTTGACTTCCTGACCCCATATAGGACGCAATTCTTATCAGTTTCCTCTATTTGCCTATAAAGAGATTCTGGCTAAAAAATTTGTTTACCTATAATGAGATGCCGGGCAAAGAAATTGACAAACGCGATCCATGGTGGAGGGTATATAAGATTCGGCCCTTGTTATAAGCTTTTTTGCTTTTTTCTGTTTTAATTTTTTTTTTTTGAAGTCTTGGAAAGCGCAGAAGAACCAAAAGTTGACTTAGAAATTTCAGATTGATCATGGAGAACGATTTAAGGAAAATTCAGTAACAGGCTCATTGATAAAGGAAAATGCTAACATATTTCATTCAAAATTGAAGATAAGTTCGAAATGTAAATATTCTAACAGATGGTTGCAAAAGTTTAGAAAGAGAAATGAAAATTACAAACCCAAGGCTGAAGGAGAAAAAGTCTCAGATAATTTTGCAGTAGTATTTCAAGGGAAAACTAGGTTGCCGATATTTATCCGCCCCATGCCACTATAGTTATTTATAAAGCGAATAAGAAAGCTTGGGTAAGTCAATACTAAATTTTTTAGAAATATTTTACAAACATTTTGTTCACCAACTAAGAGACCATTTTAAGAAAATTGGTCTGAATCCGAATCCGGTGAAAAATGTATACCTTTTGCCCCATAGCAGCTATATGGGAATATGTTCCTATTTGGACCTAATTGTGTATAACAAAATATTGGTCTTTATAGTAGCTATATCTAAAAATAAACCGATCTGAACCATATACGACACGGATGTCGAAAAGCCTAACATAAGTCACACTGTCAAATTTCAGCGAAATCGGATTATAAATGCGCCTTTAATGAGGCCAAGATTTTTAATCGAAAGATCTGTCTGTATGACAGCTATTTCCAAGTCTGAACCGATCTGGGCCAAATCGAAGAGAGAAGTCGAAATTTCCCGAATTTCGGCGAAATCGGACTATAAATGGGCCCATGACCTTAAATCGAGAGACCAGTCTATATGCCAGCTATATGGAAATCTGGACCGATCTAGGCCAAATTGCAGAGAGATGTCGAGGGGACTAACACAACTTACTGTCCCAAATTTCGGCGACATCGGACAATAAATGCGCCTTTTATGGGTCCAAGACTATAAATCGAGAGATCGGTCTATATGGCAGCTATATCCAAATCTGAACCGATCTAGACCAAATTGCAGAAAGATATCGAGGGGCCTAACGCAACTCATTGTCCCAAATTTCGATGGAATCGGCCAATAAATGACCCAAAACCTTAAATCTAGAGATCGGTCTATATGGCATCTATATCCAAAGTTGTCAAAGAGCCTAACGTAACTCACTGTTCCAAACTTCGGCGAAATCGGACAATAAATGCGCCTTTTATGGGCCCAAAAACTTAAATCGAGAGATCGGTCTATATGACAGCTATATACAAATCTGATGTCGACTGGCCTAATACAATTAACTGTCCAAATTTCAGCAAAATCGGATAATAAATATGGCTTTCATGTGCCTAAGTCCCTTAATCGGCGGATCGGTCTATATGGGTGCTATATCAAGATGTAATCCGATATAGCCTCTCTTCGAACTTAACCTACTTATGGACAATAAAAGAATCTGTGCAAAGTTTCAGCTCAATATCTCTATTTTTAAAGACTGTAGCGTGATTTCAATAGACAGACGAATAGACATGGCTTAGATTTTTAAGCTGATCAAGAATATATATACTTTTTAGGGTCGGTAATGGATATTTCGATGTGTTGCAAACGGAATGACAAAATGAATATACCCCCATCTTTCTGTGGTGGGTATAAAAATTGTATTGACTTATAAATAACGGGAAGTTTATTAAAACTCATTAAAGATCTTGCATATGAAGATTAAACAAGTAAAAGCGTGAGAAGTTCGGCCGGGCTGAATCTTATATACCATCCACCATGGACCAAATATGTCGAGTTCTTTTCCCGGTATCTCTGTTGTGCTGTTTCAGGCTATAGACCGATGCTGTTTCAGGCTACAGACCGATTCAGTCATGGGAGAAAACGTTGTACAAAATTTCAGTCAAATTGGATTATAATTACGCCTTCTAGGCTAGGTCAGGTTATTAACCGATTTGAACCAAATTCAGCACAGTTGTTGGAAGCCATAGCAAAACACGTCGTGCAAAATTTCATACCATTCGGATAAGAATTGCGTTCTCTAAAGGCTCAAGAAGTCAAGACCCAAGATCGGTTTATATAGCAGCTATATCAAAACATGGACCGATATAGCCCATTTACAATCCCAACCGACCTACACTAATAAGAAGTATTTGTGCAAATTTTCAAGCCGATAGCTTTAATCCTACGAAAGTTAGCGTGCTTTCGACAGACAGACGGACGGACGGACGGACATGGCTAGATCGACATAAAATACCATCAGATAAAGAAATGATAACTAACATACGCCAGATAATGCTACATACACCATATAATGCTACATAAAATATATGAAAAGATAGCTCAGGTGTAATAATGCTTCCTAATTTGCTGTTTTGTCTGATGGTAGTATTAAAGATATGGTATATGCCACAGATACGATTCAGGAGGAATATAGTGCAGGTGAAACTGATGCCGATGGTATTATTCATCCAAAAATTTCTTTAAATGAAGCAATACATGGTTTAACAAAATTGGACTTCTTGGAGGGCCCTGGCTGCTCTGGTATTTCAGACCAAGCGAAATGTTATTAAAAGTATGTGTAAAATATTACTCCATTATCCGGGAAAATCGATTATCCGTAATGCCTCCGGTCGCGAGCATTCCCCATAATCCAGGATCAACCTATGTCAAAACATATATGGCAATTTGCATATAAAGATAGTTTCCATGTTTGCACTGGAATGCCCATGATATGAAACCGAATAAGGTTATTCTCAACTACATTAGTTATATATAGTGAATGAAAAAGCTGACAGTTATTAATCAGCGCAACATTAGACTATTTTGTTTTTGGAGACCTCAATGCCCAACATTCCACATGGAGCAATGTAGCAGACAACATGTTCTATAGGCATTCACTGCAATCTAATTTTTATGTATACATAAAAATTATCAATCAAGTTTTACACGTTTTGGGGGAAAAAACATTGGAAGCACATCTGTCGCAACTGTCAAAACTGTGGAGACCCGGATCGTGAAAAGACGAGGCTATTACTGAAAGGAAATAAGGAGGAGATTAGTATAGCTTTCGGTATTAAAAAGGGGCTGATAGGACTACGAGCTAAATTATGCAGAATTGGTGCGCCAACAGATAACTTGTGTAGGGCGTGACGGGAGATGACAACTCATCATCTTTCTGTTAGAAATGGGCTCTAAATTGTTTTGTATTGAACTACCACAAGTCAAACACTTGTACAAGATTTTTTGCCAGCCAAATTCAAACATTTTATGAGTGTGCAATAATTTGGATGATTTCAGACAATCACTTTCAAAGGCCGCAAAGTTGTTCTTACCACTGTGCACTAATTAACAAATGCCAATATTTTGGATATTCATACTATACATTCCCCCGTTTGTGTTTCGAAATTCCGTAGCTTTGCAGAACAAATTGAAACTTCAAAAAATAAATTCGAATAGATTGATGATAGGCGGCAATCTGATACTCTTAAATTTAACAATAGAAAGAAGAAATCGCACACCGCACCCATTTGGTTTCTCGCCCATCAAAAAGTTGCTAACAACTGAATTGTTGGGATTTCAATTGAAGGGAATTTCCAAATTTGTAATCAAGAAGCACTGCAAGAGAAATGTTCATTTCTATCTGATGGCCCGACCGTTAGTCTGTTTGAGGTACATATGGCATATGCAGCAAACACTAATTTATCAAAATTTCTTTTCTACGAAACAATAAAATTCAATTCATTCGATTATTATGTCATGCCCCTCACAATCCAGATTGGGAATAGCGTCACAATAGCAAAGCAGGTAGCTGGCTGGTCTAGTGGAGGTGATTAATAATAAAAGTGCTGTGAATTATGGACGGGGACAAGATGAGCATTTTAAAAGACTTCCAAGAAAGAAGTCAAACGGTCGGTGAGTCAGTAGGTTGGTAAGCTAGTGAGTCAGTGGGACAGCGAAACAGTGATCATATCAGAATTTGTAAATAATCGAAGAAGATGCAAAAACACCCAAAGATCGATTAGAATTCAAAATAAGTGTCAAAACACTCACTCACTCGCACTCATCCACCACCGATGGTCGATTGGTAGCGGTTGGAACGGCAGAGGCAGGGGGCATGCTGACCAATAACAATCTCGTCGATAGATGATGATAACCTCATTAGGAAAATAACAACTCGAGGTGTTTGAAGAGCTGACAGAGCAAGCCACCAGAGCTATTTACGGCAACGAGACAGCGCTTATCAGCTGGCGGGAGAGCAGAATAGGCGGCCTCGTCAATTTGGGAAAGATCAGAAACAAGCTAAATATTGAGCCGGCAAACAGTTTCACAGCAGCAGCGTTAGAGAAAGCACCAATCACAAAAGCGGCGTTAAGGCAACATTTGTTTCTTTTGTATTTCGAACTCATCGCTCGTTAAGAGATGAGAAACCCAAAGTATATTTTGAAAGTCCTACTAGTGCTACAGGTAATAATGGTATATGCAATTTCCAAATTATTCTTTGTTTAATCGGCATGAACTTTGTCGCTTAGATAAGCTCTTTTGCATGGAGCTATGGGGTAGGACACCCCGATGCCGAAACCATAGATGTGGGACATGCATCAAGTTCAGCAGCGCGGGATCAGTTTATAATTGATGCGGCCATAAGGCGTGGCATGGATGGGGATGCTGTGGCAGAACTGCTGCGCACAAAAAAACCGGTGGTCAAAGTGAAGGCACAACCCAATGGCACCACCAAGACTACAACGTACTCACTGGATCCAGACGGCAGCATATCCAGTAAGACCGTTACAGAGTACCAGGCAGTGAAGCATTATGACTCTGGCTCCCTGCCAGACGACGTGAACTTGGACGATATTCTGAAGTCGCCCACAGGTACAGTGACCAAAACTTTCACCGACAAAGATGGGGCTAAGGTGACACGGACATTTGCCGTGAGCAAGCCTGCCACAGCCACAGTCGATGACGATTGGACTAGGCCATACATCCCTACATGGGATTCCAATCCCGGATTTCCTTGGTCATCGGAGCCAAAGACACCCGAGGGGGGCAATGTACACAAGACCACTACAACCTTTGTAGGGCCCAACGGTGAAAAACGTGTAGTGGAAAAATGGTCATCCCAACCGGAAATCACTATTAAGGAACCCAAGTTTCCATGGTCGGTGAACACACAAACACACACTGTTCCGCGTCTTCAGCCCTGGCCGTCAGCAGATCCCGAAATAGTAGGCACAGATCTCCATCGCCCCTCATCGAATTGGCCCACTTTCAATTTCCCTAATTTTCCACATGCATGGCAGCCCACCAACTCCATGGGAGATCCTGACGAGTGGACCGTGGTTGAAGGCAATCCCAATGTAGAAACCACAACAACCAAGCGCAAATTTCAATCGTGGACCCCCAAAACTTGGAACTATCCCGACATAACGACATCCACTGAGCCGATTACCACCACAGTCAGGCCAACGGCTCAGGCAAAGGTAACGACACCCTTGCCCAGCTTAGATGATTTCCTAAAAAGTCAATATGGCCACGCCATAACGACATCAAAGACCATATCTACCAGTACGAACAAGGCCAAGGAGCCACCGGTGGCCACAACCACCCAGAAAGCCATAACCATCAATATCGATGATCTGCCAGTAATGGATGTTCTACACAATGGCAAACCGTTAGACGTAAACAATCTAGGCAGACTACCACCCTATTTGAGGCCCACCTTGGATACGGGCAATGTGCTGAAAATTGAAAACAAACATCCCATTGAGCCGGAACAGCAAACGGAGACCAAACAACTTGAGACCAATGTACTCAACATCACTAAGACCCATGTGGGTCACGCTAAGCCCACATTCCAAGATTTGGACCCAGAAATGCAGGAAATACTGCGTAAGGCTAACATATTGCCTGAAGACATCTCCAGCATCGATGGTGACACCATAACCAAAACTCGCAAGGAACCGGATGGTCGTGTCATCACCACCACCTACAAAGTACGTTCATCATCGCCGACTCCCCCCATCAAAGTAGAGAAACCTATATTTACGAGTTACACTCCAACACTAAACAGCAAGCCTTTAGACATGCCCAGTTTGCTGCCCGCGGCACCCACTACCTATCACGCGCCCTTATACCCCATAAGCCCTATTGCCGAATTTCTGGCCAAATTTGGCTTGACCAAGTCGGATATATTGGCGAAAAATGGAGAATACACCAGAACCCTAATCGATGACGATGGTCAGGTATTGACTGCTACATTTGTGCTGAGCTCTCCCATAGCGCCGCAGCCACCAGAAAAAAAACCTTACAAATAAGCGTATAAAATTACTCCCCAAATCGTTTCTTGGAAAGTAAATGCCAAAAAAATTAAGAATTTGTAAGAAATGCTATTTTAAAATAAAACGAAAATTATCGTAGTCTCATTTGTGGCCATATCGCTAGAGAGAAGTTGACTTACCTTGTCGCTGAAAGTGGCTGTAAACAACTACAAAATTCTGAAATCTGCTTTTCAATTAATTGCGTTTTATTTGATTGGTAGACTTAAGGCTAATCGAACATTACATTTGCAATAGATCTAGGAAGCGATAAAAAGCATTTGCGCAGCATTAAGAAAAAAGCAACAACATATTACAAGTAATAAGCATTTATTAAAAGCTCAGCTGCGTAAAAAAAGAAAACAAAAACAAAAACAAAAAATAAAACAAAACCAAAAAATAAATACAATAATAAATAAAACAAAAATATTGCAAAAGCGATTCAAAAGATCTCAATGACTCAACAAGATGTTCAACTTATGCTTGTGTTCATGGCTATGGAGGTGTTGGTTGATAAGTGTTGCATATTTGTAGGCGTCTGGTTGAACAGAACTATCCGGCATACTTTTCGGTGGTATTTCAGCTCATTTTGAATACACATGCAGGCCAAGCGTTTCATAGAAAAGATAAACTAAATTAGTAAAAATTGTTTTTGTTTCAATGCGAAGTGTAACATTTTTCATTCAATAAAAGAAAACATAAACATTAAAAAAAATATTTAAAAACTAAATAAAGGGGCGTGTCAACAAATCGCCTAAATCTACGCGAATAAAAAGCGCATACGAAAATTAAATAACACAAAAAAAAAACAACAAAATAATCATTAAAAAAAAGAACGAAGAACAATATGAAAATAACAAAAATAATGTAAAGAGGGGGTATTAGCACATAAAAAAAAATATTTAACACACTTCCAATAGGGGTCCTTATTTTTTATTTTGAGCCTATTATAAAAGTTTGTGTCTCGTGAACTTTTAGTCTCTTTACGGATTCTTTAAAATTCAGGGTTTAAACATAAAATAAAAAATCTTTTTAAATATTCAGCATTGATAAATGCTAGTATAATTGAATTTACTTAATTTTGATATATAACTAGCTTAGGGGATTTTTGTCTTTTTCAGTAGGCTCGAAAGTCTTTTGGCTTACAGGTTTTAACTTGTTTAATTTTTTTTATATTTCGCATAATATTTTCTTTTTAATATACTGGCGATTTACTGATTTTTGTAATTGATTAAAAAAATATCTCTGGATTTTGGAAACATCTGTTAATAGAGAGGATACGATATTTTGGTTTGTCTTGGGATCTGAAATCTTGTGGTTCATTCAGTTACAAGGAGTATTTGAAGTCTTTACTTACCAAATTATCAAATCGCAGCGCCTCCTCGTCGCTTAACCCCATGCTGCGGGTCAATTGCAAATAGGTGGAGGTTATCGGTTTCAGTCGCTCATAATCCAAAGGCGGCAAGCTTGATATTGTGCGCAATTGGGGGATTCGCAAGGCAGGCAAGGCTGAGCTTTTGGGTGGAGTTAGAGGTTCCTGCTTTACCGAGCTGGGTGTGGAAGTCGCCTGAATTTCACTCTGTGGTGGAGGCGGCTTGTGTGTAGGAGTAGCTGCAGTTTTCTTTGCGCAATCATCGACCGATGGCCTTCCTTGGACACTGAAATGGGAAGAATTTTTCGAGAGATTAATTGCACGGATTTGGGTTGACTGTACAAAATCCTTGTCGATCGTTGGTATGAGCAGTGACATGGGTAATGATTCCAAAGCTTTTGTTTTTTCAGAGCTTTTAAAGCGTTTCGCTTTGACAACACTACTATTATCGGCCTCGTCTTCGGAGGAAGAGGAAATACTGGGTTCATGTACATTTAGAGCCGACTTTTTGCCCAGAGCAGGGAGGTGTGCGAGTTTGCTTTTATGGGGGTAGGGCAAAGATTCTTTTTGGGAGCTTGGAGGAGGCAACACTGCATGTGGCATGGGTAAATTTCCCGCATAGAGACGACGCATGAAGTCATAGTAACGCATTAGACTGTCTTGAGATTTCAGAGAATGAAAATCAAAGCCATAGCTTTGATAGGGCGTTACAAATGGGTGGGCTTCGGTTGTTACCGGTGGTGTCGAAGGTCTTTGCAAGTTGGGGTTAATGCGAATTTTGGGTATATGCGCTTGGCCAAACGACAGCGGCTTGGGTGCCGTTGCCTGTGCTACCAAAGGACTGGAATTGCGCCTGGGCAAACTATGTTCTGCTACTTGCTCTGTGGGGCAAACAAAAGCTTTGGAATTATTATCGGGATGAGAATATCTGCGTTTTTTGGGTTGAACTGAAATCGAGTGCAAGGCTCCAGTTCCACCAGGCGTGTGTAAAGTAGATTTTGTTGAGAGTTTTGTAGTTGGACCAGCCTCCAAAGAGCTTTCAGTGTGCGAAGAATAATTTAAGACTTCAACTTCTGAAGAGCTTTCATTTTGTGCAGCGCCCAGATCGTCTTTTAAGTTATGAGCCGATGGTGAAGAAGGACGTAGATTTTTCTTGCACTCTGGGCAAATGGAGAGAAAGCGTGTAACAGCTTCTCTGGGTAAGAAAGCATAGGTCTCCGAAATCTGTGGAAAAATAACAATAAACAAGAAGAGTTAGTAAAAATATTTCCCCTTACAACAAAGACTCACAATTCTATAGGTGCGCTTTTGTCCTGCATGCATTCCACTTCTGCCACCCAATTCCATGTGAATTTGGAAAATGATATCGAAAAATTCTTCCACCACGGCCACTTTGCGATACGTTCGTTTCTCCAAATCCTGCAAATAATAGTGGTGATAAAAGAAAATATCTCTACCCCTTTACTATTTAGAATTCTTACCTTTGTTGTGGATGCCACATAGAGGTCAACATCGGCTGGATTTTCCGAGAGTACCGCATTTGGCGGCAGTGACTTTTTATGGCGTTGAGTACATGGTGCATCCTCAAAGCTTTCAGGGCGTTTCGTAGTGAAACCTTTTAAATGATGTTTAAATTAAAATGTACCTCATATTTGGTGTTTTATTTGAATTTTGCCAGCTTACCTTTTGTTTTGACCCAAAAACGAAATTTAGAACTATCCGGTCGGCTATGCTCCTTACCTTCCAAAGCTTTTAATATGCGCACCTTCTTTCTCATGGTTATGGTTTTGGTCTTGGCCAAGTCACCGTATGTCTTCAATGCCCAGGGCTGGAAAAGCTAAAAGTGTACAACAAAATTGAGTGCGTTAAAAGTTTTTTTTTAGTTAGTTATAAGAAAACTTAACCTATATGAGCGAGTTTGTAATGAGCATACAGAAGCTATTGAGCCGATTCCCAGTTGAAATAGGCTGATAAGAGCAAAATCAATCGTGAGTATTTATGTACACATATGCAGAGGTTCCGAAAGCAAAAATTGGTTTGTTTAAAACTTATATTCGCCTACAGATATGCCAATTTTTGACCAAACCGTTTTTAGTGTTCGATAGAGTTTCAAAAAGCCTTAACTCAAAGAAAAAAAGTCTGCCGATAATAGCAAACACTGTCTGCTGACTGTTAGTTTCAGCTGGTTCAACCATTTCAAGAACATTCTTTATCAAAGATTTTCCTTCCCAACTAAACATTTAATAACCCATAGATAGAGAATATACATTTTTTGGTACAGGTAAGATATATCAGCCAAGAAATAGCTTTTGTTGCTATAACAGAGGTAATTCTGCTGTTATAGCTAGATGTTTGTAATTTCAAAACAGCAGGCTGACTGCTAAAAAGTCTGTAGTTTGCTAAAAATGACTGCAGCTCTATTTGATGATAGAGTTGCTAGTAGGAGGGTAAAAAAAATAATATAAATATCTTAAGTAATGCAAACAAAGAAAGGAACAATGTTAATGCATTTCACTCCAGTGAAGAGATGTTGTTGTTGTTGTCGTCGTTGTTGTAACCACATTTTCATGTGGAGGTGGCGATCCTCGTCCAGGTCCTGTAGGTGAGCAAGCTTGTTCCGGTCCAAAGGACCTATCGCCGCTGGAACAGAGGTGACATTGATTATTTAAAGGCGCCAATAACTCGCCTTGTCGCATCGAGCATCATAGGCACTCAGAATTTGTGCAAGAGCCGGTGCCATCCGACCTCCAACTGAGATTCTGCATGCAGCTATGCAGCTACTCCGTATATCCGCAACCCAGTAGGTCGCAGCTAAGTTTGTCGTGACAGCAAAGAACACCACACAGATCGGACCTCAAAGTTCCAGCTTGTGTGATGCACACAACTATCTTGTGCCGGGTATTGTTCTTGTTATGCTTACTAACAGCAGTGGATAGTAAGCAAGGGACAAATGACGTTGTTGTATATGTCAATGTATTGCACACATATATGCTCATATGTATCCCAAAAATGGAATAAATGTTGGCACAGGCAGATTTTAGGAAGTTTTATGAATGCAATATTGACCAATAGAATATTATTTCGTATATTTCAGCGTATGTTGCAGTCAATTCATTGCACACATAGTCCAAAAATAACAAAAAAAACGTGGGAACAGGTCGTTTAAAGGAAATTCTATGACTGAGATATTGAGCAGTAGGAAAATGAAGATGTGTTTCTCAGTGGATGATTACATTCCATGTTTTTTTCATATAATATAAAATAAGTATCACAGAGCTACAAAGCCTGTAACCAAAACAGCCAGGTCGATATTAGCAGAGCAATAAAATACACGAGCGAGTTTAGCTGCGATATCTATGTGTATAAGGAAGTTGTTGGTCAGGTATTTTTACTTTTCAGTAATATTCTATAAACTAAAATCTTGTCTACTTTCATAATTCCAGAGGGTCTTTTGCTCGACTACCTTTTAAAAAATTCTTAAATTAATCAAAACATATGACCCGATGTAATAGGAAAACATAAATACTCGTGAAAGCATAAAATAATTCAGAACGCTAAAATTTGCCAGTTTCGAAGTAATATGTTATGTGTTTAACATTTTATTTTAGTATGCAAAATAGCTGATTTTGTTAGTTGAAATAGCAAATGAAACTGTTTGCTAAAGCAGCAGCCCTTTGTTTGCTGAAACAGTAGTCGTGTCTGTTTTCCCAAAGCAAACATTTTTGCTATTTCGAATAACAAATTTTGTTCGGTGTAAAAAAAAGTTGAGAGGGCTAACTCATATAGTTTCGACAACATTCCATTCGCATTATTTTGTAGTTCTTGTTGCAGTTTGTTGTGTTCTATCTTTCGTCTGCTTGATTCTGTTGCGTATAAAGACCCAGGAGCTCTGCGACTAAGATGAGGTGCGTCCACAGCGATCTGGGTCTGAGTCGAGTGGGTCTGGCTGGGCAGTTAAGCAGGTGACGTCTATCGTGTCAAGACCCAGGAGCTCTGTGACTAAGATGAGGTGCGTCCACAGGGATCTGGGTCTGAGTCGAGTGGGTCTGGCTGGGCAGTTAAACAGGTGACGTGTATCGTGCGGTCCTTGGTTACAATTGGGACATATATCTTGCACGTCGGCATCAATGCTTTCTCTGTAGGAGTTGAGGCGTCTGCATATCCCGGAACGTAATTGAGCCAGAACTACTCTGGTTTGCCGGGTGAGGTCAAATTCTTCAGGGGCAACGGAAGGAGGTCGTTCTCCAAGGACTACATTCACCCGGAATGTAGTCCGCATCTGCTACCGTGTCTGCATGAATGTTGTCTTGACCTGCTTGATATGCCACTTGATCTAGAGGTTCTCTCTTGTAGCGCTAAACCTCACGCTCTACATCATATAGACCTACCTTAAGGCTTCTGGGCGGTGGATATTTTGTTATAAGAGACTCCTTTATATGAATTTCGTTGACAAGTAATAATAATATTTCGTTATTACAGGATAGCTGACACAAGGTGTTTTCAAGTTCAAACTCGTATATCTATCGAAATAAATATGATAGCTGTATGGTATTTGTTTTATTAACAGCAAAACATACTTTTTATATACCGCACAATAAATCGTTATAATAATGGTAGCGTTGCCAAAAGCCATGGTAAGAGTTAAAGCAAATTGCAACAACCTGAAATGTTCCGGCGATTGAAGACGCGAATTCAACAAAATCCATACCGTCAAATGGCTAAAGATCTAAAAATTTCCACATTGACCTCAAGGTAAGGTCTTACAGTTCCAAAATGCACAAGATCTTACATCAAAGCAAAAAAAGTTAGACTCCACAGAGCAAATGGGTTGCTGTGCTTCCAAGAATGTAATGAATTACCAAACATCATGTTTTCTGGCGAGAAAAATATTCCCAATTGAGCAAAATGATTACGAACGAACGAATTTACGAACAGGTACACGAAGGAATTTTCCATCTCAAGTGCTGGTATGGGCAGCTGTGACCGCCGATGATCACTCTGCAATCGTTTTCAACAAGTTTATGCTTGCTGCTTACAATCTCTTCTAATTACTATAGGATTGATCTCTAGTTCCTTAAGGTCATTCGTATGAAATTTCAAGTGAATCTGACCATCTGTACTGTGTGTACAAATCAACATGAAATCAACTGACAGACAGACGATCAGAACAAATTTCACCTTTTCAGTGTTGCGAAATATTCTGACAGACAGACAGGCAAGGCTAAATAAAATCAGGAAATTATTCTAAGACGATCAGAATAAATTGCACCTTTTCCGTGTAATGAAAAAATAAAAATTTAACCCAGCACTTTAAAAATGCATGTAGATGGGATCCCTTCCAACGAAAATAGCTTAAGCGTAGGTGTACCACAAGGTTTTGTTGGGTCCCCTTTTCTAGATGGTGGTATACCCACCTATTCATTCTGCTTGTAATGCAAATTTGAGCGAGGACATTCCATTAAGGAACAGGGGCAAACTTCTCACATAGTAATGAGTGCTGCCCAATTCAAGTTTAAGTTCAATGACAAGGGGAGTCCTTTTTGTAGACGAGTTCGATCGCCGTGTCGCAGTGCGATACCTCCTTGGGGAGAAATTTTAACATGGCTGCAATACCATTTTTTCCAACGGCATAGCTCCCCACCAATGACGCCAGCATTTGGAAGGGATAACCACTGTTCAAAATTTTTCTAATGTTCTCGCCAGGATTCGTTCCAGGCGTTCAGTGTCGTTGGCGGATTTGATAACATCTGCGCTGCGGTGGCTTCCATTCTGTTTGTAAATTGCATATTTTGAATATTCCACTAAGGAACTGGGGCAAACTTCTCACATATCAATGAGTTCAGTCCTATTCAAGTTTAAGCTCAATGATAAGCGGTCTCCTTTAGCCGAGTCCGAACGGCGTGCAGCAATGCGACACCTCTTTGAAGAGAAGTATTACATGGTACAGCACCCCACAAACGTTGCCAGCATTAGGAGGGGAAAACCACCGCTAAAAATTTTTTCTGATGGTCATGGGCGGACATGCTAACCTCTGCGCCAACCCAAAATATCGATTTGCTTTCTAAATCTATCTAACCATGTACATCTATCGAAATCACAATGACGGTCAAACGAATAATGATATCCGCTTGAAATTTTTACAGACATTTCTTATTGACGTAGGTTGTTAGAGATTGCAAATGGGCCATATCGGTTCATGTTTTTGGACATAGCTCCCATATGAAATAGTCCTTCGATTTGACTTCTTGAGCCCCTAGAGGTCGCAACACCCTTGACAAGTGCGATCCGAACCGGTCTTTAACCTCATACCCGATTTGACATCTTGAGTCCGTGAAAGGTGGAAGAGAATCCATGCCCGGCCGAACTTATCACGTTTCTATTAGTATCCAATAATGACCCCTGCGTGTTCTTGTTAGATAAAACCGCTAATTATGTTCATCTTAACTCTTCTTTGTACAAACGACCAAGATCATCAGTGAAACGCTTGAGAGTTGTAAGGTTACATAACAATTTTCTCTACATTGTTATCAGTACCTAAAATACAGTTATTATTGTTAGGATTTTTGGAAAAATTTTTAATTTCGTTCCGCAGTTCAAAATACAAAAACCTACAATTTTTAACTACAAAAATTATACATATATCTTATTGGGAGGTTCTGAAGTCCCACTTTGTACAAAATAAGTTCTCTTGGCACTTACCTCATATATATGTTCTTTGTCATCGAAATTTTTTTGCGATGGAACTACACCTTCTCCACCCTGCTCCGAGGCGATCACCAATGAAGCTGCAGTACTCTGCACGGGTCCATCGTCATCAACATCAGCATCATAGGCAATGTCAACTCCCTCAACTTGCCTATTCTCACTCTTTTCAAGCTCGCCTTCCTGTTGCTCTTCAATAGCGTACAGTTTACGCTCCCTGCTTTCAGAGCTGAAGGCTTGACGTGCTTGATATGCGTGAAAGCTGTGGCTCTGTTGCTCTTGCCTGGAGTGCATATGAAGCTGGTGATGTTCCGCATAGCTTTGAATTAGAGGGCCCGTGGGAGAGTATGCAGCTTCTTCAGATTCTGGAATCGGAGGCTTGTCGTTAGTTTGGGTCGAAGACATTTTTTTAATGATTTTTTGATAACTGTTTTCCGGGTGTTTCTATTTTAATCTTTGGTGGGATCCATACAAAACTGTTAAGCGAAATTTGAGAACAGGAATAAGTTAGAAGAAATTATTTTAAATACAATCCATTTTGACACTTTTTGAATAAAACATTTCAAAGCACAGATAGTTTATGCCATTCATCAGTGGAAGGGATATGTTCAAAAGTATGCACAAGATGTTTAAGTTAATTATTAATTACAAACAGTTATTTTTAAGAACCAGTAGAGCTGTTCAATTCATATGATGCACGTTTACTTTGCCGTGCTCATTTTTATCGGATAGACGATAGCTAAGCAGTTTTAAGCATCAGCACTAAACGCCTGCAATGTGATTCTATATCAAACTTCTTTATTTAATCACTTTTATCTAAAGTTCATGAGATACTGTCTTTTTGTGACATATTTTAATTTTTATTGGCATACTAACACTCAACAAAAACTCAATCACGTTGTGGATAAAACGCCAACGATATTCCCAATCAAATCAAATAAAACAAAAGTAAAATTCAACGGAATGTGTAAAACAAAAACTTAACAAAAACAAATAACAAAATTCTATGCGATTTTCTCAAAAGTCAATAATCGATTTTAATTCTCAATCAGGTGATCCAAGAAATTAAAAAAAAAATGCTTTAACCGCGCGACGAATACGGATACGAGGAGTAATGAACCCACGGAAAGTTAACTGATAACTGATCATAAGTGACCAACAAGATGACCATACCAGCAGACAGACAAAAGGCGGCCGGCCGCCTCCTGACGAAAACGATGCTGTGCTTCCTACAGGAACCGGATATTTTCCTTTATTAGAAAATTAACAAAAATTCCTGTTTTGCTATGTACACGAAAACAGAATAAGGGGTTAATTTTGAGTTGTCTCCAGAAGTACAGAGGGGTTACTTCTGGTTGCCTTGATCATCTTCTTATGTACAACTGCGGCGAGATCTTTGGTGCTCCTTCTTAACAAATCACGTGCCTACCTCAATAGAGAGGTAATAACAATAGGGTATCTATTGTTTTTCTCTGATGTGTCTGTTGCGCGGAAGGTTAAGGGATGTCTTCGGATACAATGCAACTATTTCTTTAAATGGGTTGGTTGGTAAAGACGTTAGGTATATTTGTTGTTGTTTCTATTACTCACAGCCATTTTGTTAGCATATATTGGTTGTCTCATGCGGTAGTAGCAGCATACTTTTAGGTGTTGCATCTCTCATGTTACTTTTTAATTAGTCTCTTGGACATTGTTGCCAACTTCCAAAGTAGGCGTAGGTCCTTTTTCGTGAGGGAAACTATTGCGTAATGCACGTATATAGGGCTTCGCCAGTCTTAGCTTTCAATATGTGTATCTTTCTTTCTTATATTTCTTTTCTTTTTGCTGTAAATTTAATTTTTTTGGCAACGTTGTTTGCTTGGAGGAAATAAAATAATTACCAACACCTATAAGCTTGACATTTGCTGACAAATTTTGAAAGCACAAAAATGTCGCTGTTATTTCAATCCACTTTGCACCATGTTCCATGTGCTCAATTTTCATGCAATGTATTTAAAAATATTACTTAGGTTAGGTTGAAAGGAGGGTTCAGATATTTATCCGCCCCATGCCACTATGGATATACACCTAAGCCTGTAATCAGCTTTTTGTACGCTCTAAATACTAAAAAAGTTACCTCGAAAAAGAAAATCTATGTTAGGAATTCCGTGCTTCTTACAAAATCCTTTACTGTTTTCCATATCACGCCCCTAAGTTGATTTATGTCTGGTATTGTATCCCCATCTAAGTGCCGGTGTCGGTTTAATGCTAAGCTATCACTTGCCGCACCGATTTTACTTAAGTGAGCTCGTAGTCCTATGTGTACCGTTGTGATGAAACTATACTGACCTCCTTCTTACTTCCTTTCAGTAATAGCCTCGTCTTCTCACGATCTGGATCTTTTCATAGGATGTTCGCCGTCTTACCTACCGTTACGCTGTTCCACAGGGTTACATGCAAAACGAGACAGTAATATAGAACCGAAAAAAAACGTAAAGACCGAAAAAAATATGCCGTGTGTGAACGGGTAGGGATATATTTTTAAACCTTGAAATGATGAGAGCTGAAATGTTAGCGACATTTCATTTTAAAAGTCTTAGTTTGAGTTCAATTTTGGAAGTGACTGCGGTTTTGAAAACAATTAAGAGAGTAAGTACAGAGTTAAGCATATTGAAATTATCGCATAAGGTAACATTTCATTATCAATCATTTTTTAATTGAAAATTTATATTCAATTTATTTTAATTAATGTTATTGTTCAATAATTTCTAATTATTATAATTGTTATTACAAATTGGTCTTAGATCCTTCTTTCATAGCATCTCGATCGAAATCTCGATCATTGCAGCCCGCCTCTTGACACATTTAACATACCACAAATGCTGAGACTCTTTAAAGTGTTTCTGTTGTTTTGTTTTGAAATAGAATCAAGAATTAAAAACACAGAGGTCTAAGCTGTTTAAACCAACAACAAAATTAAATAATTTTTGTGACCAAACTAAAGAAGAGCAAATAAAGGAATGAAGGCACGTTATTTATATATATTCACTACAAATAGTTATTCTTTATAATAAAATTGCTAAAATGTTCCTTCCGCAATAGGTTTCAATCCTACGAAACCACATATATTCTTACTTACTTATTTACTTTAATTGGATATGACAAAACATTTGTTCCGCTAGCCGAACGTAAAATATCCTTCCAAGCGTCTCAGTCTAATGCGCTCATTCTAAAATCTCTGACATCAAGTTTCGAGGTGTCTCCCACCACTTGATGTTTCCATCGGGCTTTTGGTCTTTCCGGTTTACGTGTACTACTGTGTTTGCCTTCAAAAGATTTCTTTGCTGGAGCTTCTTCATCACGCAGCAGTTGTATTTTTATGCGTGTAACTATGATATTGTCGTCATACAGCTCGTGGTTCATAAGTCATCTATATTCTCCATTAACGCAAACTGGTCCATATATTTTACGAAGAATCTTTCTCTCAAATACTCCAAGCATTGCCCCATCTGCTTTCACAAGTATCCATGCTTCAGAACCATATAACAGCACGGATAGTATCAGTGTCTTGTATAGTGTAACCACATATATTCTTGCTTGTTGTAAAGTTTTATGAGGATTTAGCCTTATCGGTCCTCCCCATCTTGATTTAATATCCATTTTTTCGGCATATATCAGAGCGAAACCTTTTTCAGATAATTTTCATACATATGTAGGAAACATTAGTGAAGGAATTTTTCTGGATTCCTTTGTCTTGATTAGAATTCAAGGCGATGAAACATCGAAAATTTGGACCGAATATTGAAAGTCTATTAAATTGCCCCAAATAACTATAAATTGAGTTACAACTAAAATAGTGCATCAACTTTCAATACTTTCGAAAACATTAAGTAAATATTAACATTGGTAACTCTGTCCATTGATGATCGGTAATACAAGACTCACCAGTGTCTCGAAAGTATACCTCATTATATGGTACACAAACATATTGGTATTGCGCATGGGGTGAGTTGAAGTTGTTAGATAGCCTTTGCCTCTTATTATTGTCATTATGTGGCAAGTCAAGACACCAGGTAAGAGATTGTTTTTCGTCTTCATTGGTTGTCCTTGCTTGAAGAGAGCATTTTATACAATGCCACCACCACTATTGTTCCTCTTTCTAATACATAATGCGCATTTCGGCGATACACTCATCGCTTGGTGTGTCCGGTTCGCCAAATGTATTGAACTTCCCCTCACTGAGACCTACTTGATGAGCCATTTTATTCATATACTTGTGCGTCTTGATCTGTTGGTTATTTTGTTTGTCAAAACTAGTTTTTTTGAGCTTATCGAAATATTTAGCCACATTTTTCTAAAGATGCTGAAAGTTCGTTTGTAAGTCATGGGTTTTTTATATTCCATTAGCTGATGATGTAACGGAAAAGATGTGCAGGGGTCACTGTGCATCTCAATATACTGTATTTTGGGAATCCTAGGTCTTGCGAGAGAATAATTAAGAAAAACATTTTTATAATTTTAACAAATAAAAACTTTAGTAAAATAGGATAAAAAATGCCGCAGTAGCGACAGACCACAGCGTCTGGTAAGAATTAATTTTCAGTGCGGTACCAAGCAATTTGAGGAAATTTGCACAAATTTTTGAGTACACGAACACACTTGAAATAAAATAAAAAATATAATAAAACTAAATAAAGCAAAGTAAAATACAATAAAAAACTAAAATAACAAAAAATAGACAGAAACAATTTTTAAGTTCGGCTGGGCCGAATCTTGGGAACCCACCACCATGGACTCTGCTATAAATTTATGCAAAATAAATTTAGTTGAAGGGCATGATTTTATTTTATTCTACATACCTCTAGGATCCGATCGAGGATGATCGAGAGACCGGTTTACATGGAAGTTATTCAGGTTATGGACTGATTTATACAGTACTTGAAACAGTTTTTGGAGGACATTACATAACACCACATGCAAAATTTCGGCCAAATCGGACGCAATTTTTGGACAGCACAGCTTTCCACAGTTGTTGGAAGTTATAACAGAACATTATGTGCAAAATTTCAGCTCAATCGGACAAAAATTGCGGCTTCCGGGAGCTCAAAAAGTCAAATCGGGTGATCGGTTTATATGGGAGCTTTATCAGGTTATAGACCAATGTGGACCGTATTTAGCACAACAGTTGGTGGAAGTCACAACAGATATGGAAGACATGCAAAATTTCAGCCAAATCGGCAGATCGGTTTATATGGGAGCTGTATCAGGTTATAGACCGATGTAGACCGTACTTAGCACAGTTGTTGGAAGTCATAACTGAATACGGTATACAAATCAGCCAAATCGGACCAAAATTGCGGCTTCCAGGGGCTCAAGAAGTCAAATCGGGAGATCGGTTTATATGGGAGCTACATCTAAGTCTGAACCGATATGGGCCATTTGCAATCCCCAACAACCTACATCAATATTAGGTATTTGTGCAAAATTTCAAGCGGTCAACTTTATGGGTTCGACCGCTATCATGATTTCGACGGACTTGGCTAGATCGAATCAGAATGTCGAGTGTCCCGAACATATATGGGGTCCCAGATCAATATTTCGAGGTGTTACAAACAGAATGACTATATTAGTATACCCTCATCCTATGGTGGTGGGTATAAAAAATAAAATGTATTAAACGGAAACCAAAGAATGCTACAAAATAAAACATGAAAAGCCTGGGTTGTTCGGCCGGTCCGAATCTTGGGAATCCATCATCATGTATTCTATTAAAAATTTACGCAAGCTGGACTTAGTGAAAGGTAGTGGTGTGACGTGGTACGGCATGGACATGTTTTTGAACATCTATTTTTGTGATAGAGAAGATCGATGTCGATAAAACATCGATGTGTTTTATGTTTACATTGGAAATCTTTTTTGTACATCAAAAACCGAAAACACAAAACAAAATAAGAAATGCGGAAAGAGGAGGAGTCAAGTCATAAACATAGATGTTTTTCTGACCATTTCTTCTTTAGCTTTTTATGAGGCAATCTGACTGAAGACAGAAACATTGATGTTTTTGCAGAAGTTAGCTTTCTTTTTTTAGGTAAGAAAGGAATTGAGACAGAAAAACATCGATGTTCCCGCTTTCACTCAGATTGCCTCTTAAAAAAGTAAAAAAGAAAGGGAAACAGAAAACATCGATGTTTAAGCCTTCACTCAGATTTCCTCCTCTGTTTCTTACTTATTTTTGGTTTTGATGTCCCAAAAAAATTGCCACAAGCAAAATTCTCAAAAAGATCGATACAAACCATCGATGTTGAAAAAACATCGACACTACAACATCAATGTTAAAAGTACTCGATGTTTTTCAAAAACATCAATGTCGATGTCGCAGCCCTATTGGAACGGAATACTTTAACCTTGCAGGTCGTTGAAGACAAATCGGGAGATTGGTTTATTTGGGAAATATATCAGATTAAAGACTGATTTGGGCTCTTTAAATTAGGTAATAATGACAAATTGTAGTCCACTGTGATACCACAGTAGCCATGGAGCAAAGCCTACCAACTTGGCCAACAGGAAATTTTAAAACTGCCAAAAAGAAGTTAAAAATTCCATTCATTCTGGAAAAGCAAATTATATTCTCGCATTATTCGAAAAAAGCTGTGAAAATGTAGGCTTCGATCCGTAATGAACTAAGCATTACCCCCCACACCACTTTCCTTTTTGAATTTTCCATTTTGATTTTTTTTTTTTTTTTGATAAAAACCGGTTTTTTTATAACCATGATTCGCCTTCGAAGAAGTTCCGTCAATTGGCAAAATAGCCGTTATTTTACATGTGCGCATTTGGCCATTATCCTATTTGTAAAGGCTGGATGCTAAAAATTGCTAAGACTCTCACACAGATACTTCACTGCATGGATGCGGAACAATTTTCTCACACTTCAGCATCATTAGTTAGGATACCAAGCTCTTCGGTCACATAGTCTGACAAGAAAAACAGGCTCAATTCGTACATTTTTGGTGAACTTTCACATAGAATTTTCAACACTCTGCAGGAAAAAGGACACTTTGAACCAAAAAGGCCTTAAAAAATCCAGATTTCTTTAATGGCAAATATTTCTTATAAAAATTACACAAAATCCTGTTTCGAAGAACTGGACATGCCAGCCACCCAGTCGACAGCATCACTGATCCTGGCATGCATGCATTTGCTAACAACCCCCAAGTGATGTCCATCTTCGTGCGAGAGGACACACAGTGACGGCGTTCCTATGAAAAGGTTAAAATGAACTTTGACATGTCTTAGATTTGGAAGACGTGTGAGATAAACAACCCTTTTCTCTGTGTTGGTATCTTTCATATACCCTATCGGAGAAAACAAGTTTCCAATGGTCATCGTTGGTCATTATGATGTCCTTGCTGTTCCAGAATCCTTAACTGATGCTGCATTTATAAGCACCCGTATATTTTCTTATTTTTTCGGTAATATTGTCCAGTTTTGATGTGTGTTTTTTCCAACGTCTTTTAATTCTCATACATTTGTTTAATGAATCATTCAAGGCGCCCAAGCATCTCTGGATCGTTTAGCTCTGGACCCTGTTTTTCATTCCTGCAGTGAAAAATCTGTTTTGTTTTTGGAGCGGGCAAGGATAAATAAAATAAACCAGAATTTGCTAGAATGTTAGGTCACGCAAGGCCATAACTAACCCTGTTAACAGTGTATGGCCGTTGTTGTCATAAAGAAATGTATCCAACGAAATTTTCTGCAAAGACAACATTTTAAAGAGATTTTCTATAAAAAATTACAAAGAAAGTTTCGCTGAAAACGAAATTTTAAGAAAAATTCTCTTTTCTATCTCCAAAGATAAAATTTTTAAAAACCGCCTAATAATAACCCTGCGCCAATTTTTCGTGAGACTGATAGCTAAAATGTTTTATTTTGGAGCCCTATCAAATTAGGGACCGATTGGCATAGATCATAACAGAACATCATATAGCCGCAAATAATAAATCAAGCGAGGAGATCGGCTTGTATAACAATAGCATCAGGTCAACATGTTGAAAATTATGGCAGAAACCAACCTAGCAATTGTGTCCTCCAGTATCTCGCAATATTACAACTTGAGACCGGTTTATGTCCATATTCTCCCTTTCTATAAAATAGGGAGAATACAGATCTCAAATACTTAACGGCGATATATTGTGAAGTATTTAGAAAAATAAACAACTACCCCAAAAAAAAAAATTCTTCGTTAAACACTTTCAGTCGAAACTTTTGCTCTTTGGTACTATGCAATTTGGCGGCCTTTTCCATATCTCGCTCCATTGCCTGCACCTACTTTTACCGTCTATGAGTAAATTAGAAGTCATTTCGCATCTTTTTCACATTTGTGCTTCATCACTCAGACATGCAATGATATCTTATTTCGCGTTGACGGAAATGTTGACTTTGTAGCATTTTTTTAGGGGTTTCTTTTTTTGACATTAGAGGGAATTCTTAATGAAACATTCAGAATAAACATGAGAGTTGGCCAAATCCAATCAGCGTTCACATATTTTTCTTCTGCGCCCATATACATTTACATAACATTTGTAATTAAAATTTCGATAGATTCGCCTGCTTAGGTTGTCTGTCTTGCAGACAATTTAATCGCATGCCCATGCATGCGCTGCCCATGCATTGAAGACGCCTAAATGCATAGTCAGCTGAAGAATTTTTCAAATGCCCATTAAATTTCCAATCGTTGCCATGGACTAGGACAACCAATGGAAATCAATGAATGCATTACAATAATAATTTAATTTAACAACTTTGCCTATCGATTACTAACCCAGTTATGTGGCAGATTTTTAGGCGTTATACAGGAAACAAAACAAAAAAAAAACACAAATGCTCTAAAATTCAAATATCCTTTTTTTTATTTAAATATAAAAATGCATTTAATTATTGAAAAGTGTGTGTGTATGTATGTGTGCGAGTGGGTATGGATGGATGCTGAGGGTTGGTGAGTTGCTTAATAATGACGTGGCTGTAAGAAGGATGGAGCGCTGTCATATTAATTGCACACATACATTATTATACAAAGTTTAATCAGCTCTAGATTTTGGTCTGATGCATGGCATATGTTCCTTGTGGACATACGGAGGTGAGCAGTCGTGGCAGCAGTGGGTCCGGCGAAAGGGCCACATTTGTCAGTCCCACCGATGCGGTACCCATTATTGTTACCTCTGCTGCTATTCTTTGGGGTTGCTCTGGATCCGTTCAAAGGCAAGTGTGCTCGTTTGGTTGTTGCCGCATTTTGAAGGAGGTCTTTTCGTATTTTTTCTGCATTGGCTGATGGGGTTGTATTTTGTGTTTGCTGTTGCAGGCAAGCTGCAAGGATGCATTCTTGCCAAGAATCGCTGTTAAAAAAAATGTGTTGGTGGCTGTGTCGTTCAAGCCCTACATGTCGATAGATGTGTATGTGTCTGTGGCGCTCAGTGAAAGCTATGGTTTTACTGTTTTTTTCCACACGCATTTAAGTATCAGTGCATCTCTTTTTCGTTTTGGTCATTTTTTCGCGATTTACAACAACACTGTCAATATCCCCCACCAAACATACGCACGACGAATGCAACGCACACGGCACGCACATAATACAAAGGCTCGCAAAAATACGCATTCGACGAACGAATCATTGGCGCTGCTTTTGGTGAGATCAACATCGAGGGTGCACTGGAAAATGTAATGAATTTTGCTAATGAATTAAATGTGAAAATCAAAACTAATTTTGGAGGTCACCGTACCGCAGAGGTTAGCATTTCCGCCAATGAAGCTAAACGCCGAATCCTGTCGAGAACATAAAAAAAAATTCAGCGGTGGTAATCCCCTTCTAATGCAGGGGGACATTGTGAGGTATATGGCATGGATAGAAGCCATTTAAAAACTTTTCCCCAAAAAGGTGTCGCACTGTGGCACGCCGTTCGGACTCGACTATAATAGGGAAGCCCTTTTTCCAAATGTGAAATTAAAACATGTAGAAGCTTGCTTGGGAGCCCTACGCCATGGATTCTGCTAAAAATTAACTTATTTTTGGGGCATAGTTGTACTTTAAGTTCCAACTTTCTGGCAAACCGGAATGGTTGGAAATCATAACAAAACACTACTTACAAAATTTCAGCCAAATCGAAAAAAAATTGATGCTTCCAGAGGCTCAAGACATCAAATCGGGAGAACGTTATTATTTGGAGCTATATCAGGTATTTGGAACATATTTGGCAAGGTTGTTGAAAGTCTTAACAGAACACTACATGCAAAATTTCAGCGCAATTAAAAATAAAATTTGGCTTCAAGAAGTAAAGCTGAAGAACTTCTTTATACGGGAGCTATATCCAAATCTGAGCCGATATAGCCTATTCGCAATCCCCAAAGACCTACGGCAATAAGAAGTATCCATGCAAAATTTCGAGCGACTAGCTTTATGCGATCGAACGCTATCGTGATTTCCACAAAAGGATGGACAGAGGGACGGTCGGACGCGCATTGCTATATCGTCTCAGAATGTCGCGATGATCAAGAATTTATACTTTATGGGTTCGCAGATCAATATTTCGAGATGTTACAAACGCAATGACTAGATTAGGTTCCTATGGTGATAGGTGTAAAATATGAATTTATCAGCAGTCAAGGGACTACCTGCATATCCCTATTTTGGTTTTCGTGACAACATCAATTTGGAGAAACCAAGTCAAAATCCTCTCTATAAGGACAAAATTTCAATGCAATATCTTTAATTCAGAATGTTCTCCAAAGTCAAAGATGATGGCATTTTCTCTAAAAACAAAACTTCTGTAACTTTTTTATTCCATTTTCTTAGAAGCGAAAATTAGAACGCAAATTTTCTTTAAACAAATTTCGAGAATATTTCATATTCTCTAAAAATAATATTTCAGCAAATATTTCTCAAACAGTAAAATGTTGATGGAGTTTCTTTAATGAAGATAAACATTTCAGTCAAATCGGATTAAAATTGCCAATTCAAGAACTCAATGCGACCTACATCAATAAGAAGTATCTGTGAAAAATTTCAAGCGGATATCTTTGTTCGTTCAACCGATATCATGATTTCGACAGACGGTCGGACATGGCCGTAAGAACGGGTGAAGATATCTGTTCAAATGGTAGGAGTTGAGGTATAAGGGAGATCATATGCAACATTTTAAAGCCCTAGATGGTCCTGATGCCTCTTGGCAGGCCTCTAAATTTTCTCCCCTCGGCATTTCGAATATTTATTTGGACTGTCAAATCTTCATTTGTGGTCCGAATTCCAAAATTCTTTTTTTGCTAAATAGTGCTTAATAATCCCTACAAAAAAAGACTGTTTAAAGTCTATAATATCTATTCCGGTGTAGGAGATTTTAGAAATCGGACCACAAATGAAGATTTGACGGTCCGAATAAGTTTTAAAAATGCCAAGGTGGTCAACTTAAGAGGCCTGCCAAGAGGCGGCTGGACCACCTAGGGTATTAAAAGTAGTTTATTCTATCCCACAGTGTGGTGGTGGTGGTGGTTATAAAAATGTTATCTAAAGAAATTTTCATTAAATTTTCTGTACAGAAAACAATTCAAAAATATTTTTCTAAAGGCAAAAAATCAAAAAATGTTTTCTTTTAAGACATAATCTGGTTGATACTTTTTCTGAAAACTGAATGAAATCTTCTCTAAAGGCAAAATCCAATGAAATGTTCTCTAAAGAAAATTATGGACTTGAAGTTTCCCAATCATTTTCTATCTGCTCCATATTTCGCGCAGAGGTTTTTGTTATGAATGTTGTTGGTGTTGTTTTGTTATGAATGTTGTTGGTGTTGTTTTGGGACTGTCACTGCACTGTGAAGGTTGTTGTTTGTTGTCGACTGTGTTGTGTCCATTCCTCTGAGTGGGTAAAAAACAGAAGAGGCTCAACACTGTGTCCTATTGAGGTTTTGTTGTATTATTTCCTCAGCCTTCGCAATGGGCATTTTTATGCATTTTATTTTTCATTCGCACACGCACGAAAATAAAATTGTAAAAAATGCCATCCCGTCTACTGACGCATACAGTTGCGGCACGACAACTGCACACGCACGCACGTCCACCCACACACACACACATGCACACACAGCACTTTTGGCCAAAGAGCCTGTTGTCCTGTTTGTATTCTTGTGAACGGCACTGCCCTGCACTGCAAGTAAATAATGTAAGCTGCGTAGTCTGGAGTCGCGGCGCAGGATGCAATTCAGCCTTTTGGTAAGGAGGGCAATGCGATGCACTGGCAGTGGACGGCGAGCAGCGGACACTTGGGGATAGGGACGCTGTTCCCCCTGTCCATGGATGTGAGATTTTTGTACATAATTTTTGTTCGTTTTTTACGTGGATGTACTACTTTTTACGCGCCAAAGAGGAACAAAAAGCCATTCTTTTCTTCTCTTTTCTTTTTTTATGTATTACGCGCCCAGCCATGTGCGTTGGCCATCATGTGGGTGTGTGAGTGCGTGTGTGTAAGGATATGGGGACTTTTCGTTGGGCATCTTTTTTTCATTATTTGCCAGCAATGATACGCACTTTTTGACACTCTGTGGCAGTATGATGCGAAAACGAGGTGGGGGGAGCGAATGCTAACGTGGTAGAGGAGTACCTCTTTTGTGCACATACATAAAATGTTTGTGTCCCCTTGTATACCCCCACAGCGGGCCGCCCCCGCACCCTGTGGTTCGATAACGGTTTTCCATACAAGGCACAAAATAGCCTCACCGAATGTTGATGAACGAGCTCGCTTGCCAAGAGACGTGCTTGGTGGGGTGGACGAGGAAGGGTGCAGTGCAACGATGGGTATGCCAATGTTTGTTCCATGTTCCATGGACTCTGTTCTGTTCATTGTTCGTTGCATTTTCCGCTTTAATTTATATCATTTTCTTTTGTTTGTTTTGTTGTTGGTGTTGCTGTTGCTGTTTCTGCAGCTATTGTAGCTGTTGGTGTTATTGTTGTTGTTTTTGCTGATAATATTATGCTTTAGCTTTAGTTTATTGGACATGTCGGATGCGTGGAGTCATTTTTTCTTTGAATGCATGTTCCGGGCAGGTGCATAGTTTGATTTTCAGCCCGAGTATCGGATGAGTGGGGGCTTTTGCTTTACATGAATAACAGTGGCCCAATGAGCCACCAAACGACCACCTTCCCTTTGTGACAGCAAGTTTGGCTGGCCTGTGGATGATGGATGCAGGCACACTTACATCGATGCCTACTTATGTCCATTTGGATTATCATGACCTGGCCTCTGGTGCTCATTAAATGTTGGCAGGGTTTGTGTTGGGAATGAAAATGTTTTCCATGAAATTTGTTTCTCGACACTCACACACATAAAAAATGCCATTATTTTATCATATAAAAACAAATTGAAAATCATTTTTAGTAAAAGGCAAACGACGAACGAGGCATTCCAACTAAAGAGGTTCCCACATTCGAGTAAATCCCCAACAATGATGGTGTGATGGGAGGAGAGGACTTTCCATGCATTGCAGGATACACCATCGAACCCATGGCTGTTGTACTCCTGTTCACCCCTCCGCTTTTGGTGGCATTAATTGTTGCTGCAAATTTTTGTAATTCTCTTTAATTTCTCATAAAAATTAATTTCAGATAGAATCTTGATGTGGCATAAAAAGAGAGAAATCTCATTTAAAGTCTTCTATGCTAGAGTTTTGTTTTTTCTATTTCATCTCTATTACTTGTTCTTCAAATTTTAGAGTAGTGCAAAAGCAAATTTGTCCATGAACATTCCGTTAAGGTGCTGGGGCAAACTTCTCAAATATCAAGAGTGCTGTCCGTTTGTCAAGTTTAAGCCTTAATGATAAGGAGCCTCCTTTTTACACCCGAGACGTTTTTACATGGCTACCATACCATTTCTCCAAATGGCATAGTTCCCCACAAATGTTGCCAGCATTAGGAAGGGACAACCAACGCTGACATTTTTTTTCTGATATTCTCGTCAGGATTCGAACCTAGGCGTTCAGCGTCATAGGCGGACATGCAAACCTTTGCGCTACAGTTTTTAGAGACTTAGGCAAAATTAATTGTTTGCAAGAAAAAAACAGATAAAAATTCAAGACAAATCTTATATGCTCTCGAACACGGATGTATATGTTTATTGGAAAAAACAAAAACGGTCAGATCAGGTGGCTCAACTGAAGCATGTAGAGTTTGGAGGTGTATAACATTCGGGAAAGAGCTGTTCCAGAAATTAACTTGCAGCTTTTGGCTTAAAAGTGAGCTTACTCTGAAAATTGGTAAATTTTTCTCATTAACTATCCCAACTGATCAACCTTAAAACTATTTCTGTAAAGATTCGTATGGAAAATAACATGCGTTCGATAAAGCTACAGACATCGCTAAATTGACTTAGAATGTAATTGTGATCGATATTTGCTGCGGTTGTGGTATCTTTTAATGTATACTGAATGGCTGTATGTGTCGATTGTTAAAGACATTTCCTACTTACAAGAAGTGTTCTTGTTGAAAATAAAAACTAAATGGGACACATTCGATTGTACAGGGTGATTTTTTAAGAGCTATAGAAGAGTTAAAAAAAACACATAAAATTCAGAAAAATTCATTTGCTCATTATTTGAATCGATAGTACGGTCCATATAATTTAATGTTTGAAGATTATTTCATGCAAATGTTGACCGTGACTGCGCCTCAAATGGTCCATCAGCTTAGTCCAATTTAGGCATACTCTTTCCAACATTTCGGACGGTATCTCGCGAATAAATGCTTCTATGATGTCTTCCAATGTGTCAATTGAAGCGGGCTTGTCTGTATAGACATAAGCTTCAAAAAATAGTCCAAAGGCGTTAAATCGCACGATCTAGACAGCCAATTGACTGGGCCCGAACGAGAAATAAAATGTTCGCCGAACTCGCCTCTCAATAAGTTCATTGTTACGCATGTTGTGTGGCATGTGTCAACGTCTTGTTGAAACCACATGTCATGCATGTCAAGCTCTTGCATTTTGGCCAAAAAAAAGGTTCGAAGTCATCCCACGGTAGCGCTCACCATTCGTAGATACGTTACGATTCACAGCATCTTTGAAGAAGTACGGTCCAATGATGCCACCAGCCTATAAACCGCACCAAACTGTGACTTTTTCTTGAAGCACTGGTAGCTCTTGCAATGCTTCTGGCTGATATTCAGTCCAAAATCGAAAATTCTGTTTATTTGCGTACGATGAGCACGCATTTTGATAACTGAAGATGTTTGACAGTGAAACGAAACTCGAAACGTGCGGAAGCTGTTGAAAGCAGTGTTGCCAAAAAGATAATAGCTAAAAATCACCCTTTATAATGGCGATCATACTAGCTCTTACCCTAATCATAGCTCAAGCTTAGGCGTTAGCAAGAACAGCAGGTAATCAAAGAAATCGCAATTCGACTTCCATAAATCTATGTACTGCAAGAACTCCAGACTCTCCGTGGTTTGGGTAAGATCGCTTCGTAAATGTTGTCTATACTGATGAAATTTAATGAACTATGAGGAAGAAAAATTTAAATTATTTTTAATAAAATGGGCGAAAAAATAAGTTAATTTAATTTATGAAATCTAAATTTGGAAAGTATTCGAGATCAATACTTCAGAGGTATCAAACCCCTAATTCTCCACTTAAAATAAAAATTTTGAATGATGATTGTGTTTGGGAAATCAAATCAGCGAGTCAATGGGGCTCAAGACGATAATCAGTTTATTTGGGTGCCATATCTACTTACTTGGTTTGGCTATTGAAAGACATAAGTGTATATCATTTACCAAATTTCAACTCAATTGTCTAAAATTTAAAACTCCAAAAGGTATAACAAACGGTTGAGCACTTTCTATGGATGCTGTATCTATTTATCAAACTAACTCAGCGTCCTTGGTTGTCTGTATTGCATTCCAAATTCAATAGTTCGGAAAAAAGTGCAGGCTGAATATGAACCAATATAGCCCCTGTACTCTTCTCACCGTCCCCCATCAATAAAAGTTGTAAAAAATGTTAAGCAATAGACTGGTTCGAACGCTCTCCTGATTTTGATAGACAAACGAAAATGGCTAAACCTACTAAATCGAATATCAATATAATGGCAATATAATATCGAGCCCTTCCCCAAAAAATGATGTAAGCGACCAAATTTTACAGGAGACAGTTTTTAATAACTTTTTATATATTCATAATTGGCCGTTGACATTTGGCATTGGACTCTGGAGAAAGAAATGAAAGGTTTTTCTAAATTATAGAAAAGAAATCGACAAACGTACTGGCGGAACGGACACAGACAAACACACTATTGGCGAACGTTTCGGGTGCTTGGTTAGGGTACCTCATCGGCGCCAATGCGTGCACTGAGCCCCCCATCTAAAAAATATATGTATGTATTTGATATTTGCTGTATAATGTGGCATACGCTTCGTCATTTTGTACGGTCACGCTGTTAGTTTTCAACATAATGGCGGTTACATCGTTGTATAAAATTTAAGTACGAAACCCATTTGTTATACGATTTTCTTGAATCAACTGATATTCACAAAATTTGGAACGAAGGATTTTTTTATGTCTCCTGAGATTACTGGTGAGTTTCATAAAAATCGATGCCACCATAAATGTTTCGGCTGCTTATCACTTCTAGAACCTTTGCAAGTGCATTTATGAGCCGATCTTCATAAAATCTTCCACAACATCCTCTTATTTGAGTTCTATTAAGAGTATGGAATGTGGTCGAAATTAGTTACGGTTAAGATATACCTCCTATATACAGCAAAACCGAGTGGATGTTCCACTTTTTGCATTTCTTGTGAGTATTATAAATCAATAATAGTACAAAATCAATTACTTTTTTAGTCGAATGCTGTTTCAGTTATCAAGTTTTGAAAATAATTACTGAAAATTTAAAAAGTTAAGAATGCCACATTTTTTCGAACCGCTATAACTTTAAAATAAATGAATGAATTTAAAAACGCCAAAAGAGTTTTTTCTGCAGAATTTCCTAAATTCTAAAACTATGTATTACAAAATTTAAAAAAAAAATTAAAAATATTTTTTTTGAACATCTTCTAGCTCGAGATAATATTCAATATTAAAGTTGATCAAGTGTATGTTATTATCCAAAACACTTTGACTGGCTTGGTGGATCATGATTTCTGATACGCCATATATCTTCATCAAAACCTTTGTCGAATTGATTAAAGTACCCTACACCAGAGATTGCTACCATTCGCTTTTATAATGCATTCATATTTTCGTTGCTTTTCACTTGCCTTTATTCATTAATAGATTATTCTATTGACATGACATAAACCGTATCTTTAATGTAAATAAGCATCAGAAATTTTTAGCAAGCTACACACTTATCTGACAAGGTTAACGCGGCAGCATTCAAGAAATTAGCACTAAGTCTGTTGTTCTACTAATAATATAGACATTTTTGCTTCAACCAGTAGAGTTTTCCTATGATTTGGGTACCGTATTGTCCGATCTTCCTTCAGTTTTTTCGAGCTCGCAGAAAACGTGAAGGTTCGGAACAGTCAATTAGTAAAATCATCTTAATGCTATTTTATTGGTCAATTCCTGGCCTTTTTTACCTTGATCACAAAACAAGTACTGACGGGTAAACAGTACAGAACGAAAACGCAGCTAGTCGAACCAGGGAAAGTTTCTGAGTCGGTATGTACATTATATTACTGCCACAGTAATAAGCGTAAGAGTGGCCCGAAAAAAAAAATGTTTTTTTGAAACGCATACCCTCTATATTTTTTTTTTTTTACTTTTGATCGGATTCGCGGCCAGACGGACTTAGCTTGATCGAACTAGGGAGTAATTCTGAGTCTATCGGTGCACTATTAACTGTCAAAGTAGTGATTCTTGGTATAATTTGTGTTGAGTTAACAATAAGTGCCTTGTCTTTGTCCAAAAAGTTAAAAGCTAAGGTTTTTTAACCTTAGCTTTTAACTTTAATTATGCCTGTGCCAAATTTTAGGATGATTGGATTAAAATTGGGACCAGTACTTTGTTCACAAATTAACATGTACAGACAGACAGACGGACATAGCTAAATCGAATCAGAAAGTGATTCCGAGCCGATCTGTATAAAACAAATGCACAAAGTTATAATACCCGTTACCACAGTAGTGGTGTGGGGTCTAAAAACATATCTGAGCGGACGCATTCTGAATGTTGAATGGTGAAACAACTGCAAATGCAAATTTTCCCATGAACATTCCACTAAAGAACTGGGGCAAACTTCTCACATGTATCTGAGTGCTGTCCGATTCAATTTTTAAGCTCAGTGATAAGGAGAATCCTTTTTATAGCCGAGTCCGAACGGTGTGCCGCAGTGAGACACCTCTTTGAAGAGAAGTTTTAACACGGCATAATACCTCACAAATATTGCCACTATTAGGAGGGGATAACCACCGCTGAAAAATTTTTCTGATGTTCTCGACAAGATTCGAACCTAGGCGTTCAGCGTCATATACGGACATTCTAACCTCTGCGCTACGGTGGCCTGGTGGCCATGAAGATTCCATTAAGAAGCAGGGGATGCTTCTATCATATCAATGAGCGCAGTCTTATTAAAGATTAAGCTCAATGATAAGGGCCCTCTTTTTTTGTCGAGTCCGAACGGCGTTCCGCATAGCGACACCAATTGGTAGAGAAGTTTTAAGTTTTACCTTACAAATGTAGCCAGCATTAGTAAGGGGATAACCACTGCTGAACATTTTTTTTAATGTTCACGCCGTGATTGAAACCCAGGCATTCGGCGTCATAAGCGGGCATGCTAACCACTGCGCCACACTAGCCTCCATATGGTGAAGTTATCTTCCTTATTTTTATTTTCCAACCTGGGCACACGGAGAAGCAGCAAGTGCCGTTGCCATTTTCTAGCGTTCGAAGCCATCAATACAACTTCCAAAATATGCACACAAATGGCATGTGTATGCCATGGAAGCTAAGTAGTCGTATAGAAAATATGCCTATCACTACAAGGAAAATGCATGCGGTGGAAAGGAACGGTTAGTGTGAAAGGTGTCAGACTTGTGTTAGTGTTGTGCTTACGGCGTAGACACGTTTTCGCGGTATATTTGACATAAGTAAGACCTACCAATGTATGGCCCTTGAAGCCTCCACACCTAATATGGCCGATAAGTTATTTGAACCAAATGAAACAACGCGTCCCATAGTGGTTGGTATGTGTTGTGATCTTTGGCTTTCCTTTTCACAAATCTGCACAAATTGCACAAATCTCCGATCATTAAGCTCGTCTCGAAAGAGAAACAAAAATTTTTTTTTTTTTTAAAGTTGCTTTTTTTATGGATTTTAAAAGTTTTTGTGTAAGTATTCCAGAAAATGGGTAATATGTACTCCTTTATGCAAGTAAAATATATTTAAATTCAATTTATCCTTACTACAAACGTTGCAAACGATTTACATATCAAATGATAAACAAATAACCTTGGAGAAATATTCCTTATATTCACATTTATTATGTATTAATTGAGGGGTTATCATTAGAGTTAAATTTAAGATGCTTGTTATAAAGGAAATGAAACGTATTAAATTTTGGTTTTCTTTAAACTTCCCTAAAGTATAGATATTCCACTATTTTGGAAATTTTAAGTAGATCCAAGTACATATGTATTGTGACGACGAAAGTCAGCAGGCTTCGTTTCGCCCATACTTTAGGATAAGATCAATAAATTGAACAGTAGTTTAAGTTAATCAACGTATATAGCAAGAGTTGAGTTAGTTCAGTTTGTCGATTAACAAACTATAGCACTTTGGTCGGTTACCTCCTCAACGGCCAGTTAGCAGACAACAACAAAACACAATGACTTGTTGACATCCAAAGTTGTTTACAACTTTTGGGGGCAAATTGCAACCACACAACACAGGGGGTTGTTTTCGCTAAAATTATTTGCAACCGTAACTGCAACAAAAAAACAAAGAGTCGTTTACTTCTTAGAAGTGGTAAACAGCTTGTTTTCGAGTTTTGGAAAAACAACTTTTTATTCAAAACAAGTGCGTGGCGAAGCTCAGGGATTGCGCATATAAAAAGGAGTCGCAACGAATTTTCGAGACAGTTAACGAAGGGACCAGAAGCCGTGTAGACGTGGTAAGTAGAGTGAACTAAGAGTGCCTTACTTCCTCAAACATATTAGGGTGTGCCCATTCGTCGCCCAATGTATTGTATTGTGTTAGTAGAGTGCCCTTTTGCCCCCACTTTTATCAAACGGATTGCCCTCTCTCGTCTCCTCGCGCCGTCAGCTAGTGAACCCGAACAGTGCCGTATACGAGGGTGTGCCTCCTAGTCACTAACCCGCGTATAGTGTAGTATAATAGGCTGTGCCTTGCCACTCTCTAACCACCGCCCGAACCCCCACTTTTATCAACCGTCTCTCGTCTCCTCGTGCCGTCAGCTAGTGAACCCGAACAATGCCGTGCACTAGGGTGTGCCTCCTAACCAATAACCCGCGTATAGGTCGTATAATAGGGTGTGCCTTGCCACTCTCTCTCTATCTCTCTCTCCTTACCCCGCATCGTATCGCATATCTCATGTAGCAACGCTGTGACGTTCCGCATTCTCGTATGTCGGGTGTGTCTCCTACCCAACCATCAGTGCCCAACCGAGTATTGGGGTGTGCCTCGTGTCACCTACCGGCTGTCCAACCCGAGTACCCAACCGTGTATTAGCGTAAACTAAATGGGAGAAAAAAATCCATGGCATCAAATCATGTCCAATTTTATCATATTTAAGTTCATTTTCTTTAATTTAGGGGTCACTTTTATTTTGCTAAGTTCCGAAGAAATAAAGCTAGGAGGTTGAACTTTTGCACAAATACTTTCTATTAGTGTAGATCGCTTGGGATTGTAAATGGGTCATATCGGTCCATGCTTTGATATAACTGCCATATTGGATATAACTACTGGATCTGGCATTCTAGAGCCTTTAGAGGGAGCAATTCTTGACCAGTTTACCAGAAATTTTGCTCTATTTGTTATAAAGATGTATCGATTTCCGAAATCTTTGGCACCACCACCAGCAATTTTTTGTGTTCAAAAAATATAAAAAAAACACTTTTAATCTTAGCTTCAGGAGATTCGTTCACCTTCCATTTTCACTGAGTTTCGAATTTCACATTTAAGTCTTTCCACAAAAACTTATCTTGAGCTGAAACAATTTTGAATTTCAATATTTGTTTTCTGATGCAGAAAGGATGAGTTCCCAACCTAGTAGAAGTAAAATCAATTCAAATTTCTTCCTTTATACTTTTTGTTTTAATTGAAAAAAAAAAATCCTGTTCTTTATTAAAGAGCCCAAAACCACAATATTTCTATAAATGTTAATGTGTGTTCATTTTCAATGCACTATGAAATTAATTTAGAGATTTACTGGACAATTCGAAGGCATTTTGCAAAATTGTTGGTCTTGACATAGAAACAAAACCAATGATTCTTTCGTATAAGCGATCACACATGAAACAGATCCTCCTCTCACGACAATGTAAACCTGTTGCTAAATGGTGCTGGAGCTTGTGTCCTTGTCTTGGAAATGCTATGGGAGGCACCAATATAGACATAAATTGGCCAATGCAAATGTAAATAAGGCGCCCATAAATTTAAAGTGATGTTCCGAAACCTAAATAAAATCATCATACTACCAAAAAACTTGAGATTTGGTATAGAAACTTGAAACAGACAAAAGATTCTGATTAAAGCCCATTATATCAATGATATGCTCTTAATTTTTTATTTGCCCTTTCATTTTCACATTTCAATGCTTCAACATGATGAACGTGTCTCCAATGTTTTAAGCTTGGTATATTCTTGAAGTTTGCCCCTATTCCTTAGTGGAATGTTCATGAGCAAAATTTGCATTTGCCTATTCTTGAAGTTATTTGAATTGGAATTTTCAATTTATATTGAAAATTAAATCTTTAAACCTAAGGTTTATCTTCATCAAATTACCTTGGTGCGCAAAAGAATTGAACACCCGCCTTTAAAAAAAAAATGAAATAGTGACATCAAAGTAGCTTAAGTTGTGGTTTGGAAAGGAAAATGTCTCCCATAGCATCACATTCGAACATTGGCATTTTTATTTCATTTGAGGCTACCAGATAGCCGCATTCTTTCGGATAGTTTTAAATCTTTGAGTCGATGGCGGTATTTTATCGTGCAACGTGCATAGTTGTACAGTCTCATATCGGTTTTTGTTTTTAATTCCCTTCGTGTCCAAATATCTTGGAGCCGGAGTGAGATATGAATGTTGGTGTTGGTCTAAAACGCGAAGCAAGAAACAGGCCTTTCTTTATGTACATCTATCTATGGTGGACAGCACCCACTTTTGATTCTGGCAGTGACCCCTTCTCCCGCTCCTCTCCAAGAGCTCCTTTCGTTTGCGGCTCCCTACCATGGCTGCGTTTGCTCCTTAGTTCTTAAGCCCTTTCCTTTTGGAGGCAATGTGGTTTGACGGTTTGGTTGGTGCCAACAGACATTGCCTACCCATTGTGTTTGGCATATTTTTGGGGGTGGTATATAATTATGAAGGTGACCCTCGTGCCCTTGCACCGCCTCCTCGCCTAGGATGCGGTGTTCGCTGTACATATGTATTTAATCAGGATAATTATATACTGCGTTTGCATTTGTATGTGTGTACATGGATGACAACCATCACCATAGTGAATGCAAGCACACATACACACACACAGATTCGCGGGCGCCCGAGTGCATACTTACACAAACACGAGTTGTACATGAAGCGAATTGTCAAAAGCCCATCTTCGCTTTTTGAAACAAGCAAAGTTTGAGTTCCCATATGCACATGCACATACACACACGCGTGTCCTTATGCTAGCATGTGTGTACATAATTTACACACACACACAAACTTACGCATTGAATGAGTATGATGATATGCTGTTTAAAAGTATTTCTGGTCATTTGTGCCCCACACAAGAACGCACACACTCACACCACACATCACTTACATAGCGTGGCGGTGGGATGATGGCTCTGTAAATCGCCTCCTTCCCGTGACTAGTGAAAGCTTTTTGCACTTACAGCCTTAATGTGTATTTGTCCATCAAGTGCAGCTTGCATTTGTGAGTGCGTGCGTTTGTGTATGCATTAATATGCAATTGTGCGTATGCATATGCGTGTGTGTCTACCTTTGTGTGAGTGTCGAATTCATTGTATGATGTTATCGTGATAAGAGTGCCATTGCACAAAACGAGAAACGACTGTGCGAGGGTTTTTTTGCCACATTAGGTGACTGGTGAGCGTGTGGGGATAAACACAAAAAGTGAGAATGCCACACAAAGACACAACTAGTAAGCCAAACACACATATCTATATATACTTGTGTGAGTGTGTGTCTGATTCTCTACTTATGATTATATACTCATTATATTGAAAATGTGGTATAGGTCTCCTAATAATAAAAAGGAAGCCCCACAACCGGTCACATTAAATATTTTATCCGCACGCACATTCGCACATATGTGTGCTTGCACACACATACACGTACATACATATGCATACCTATACAAAATATTAACAAGAAAAGCAAATACTCACCCTGGCATGAGGCTTCACATACATAGAGATGTGTAAATATGTAGGCCTGCATGTATTTCGGATGTATATACAAATACATACTTATATGTTTGTGTGTGTTCATTGCATTTATATGCTTCAATGCCTTTGTGAGTGTGTGTACACGTGTGTGTGTGTAAACATATTTATAATTTTCTTGATTAAAATTGCAGTAGGCTTATGACCGAAAAGAATTTTCCAAACTTGCAGCTTCGAAGCTGTACAAAAACTCCTCAAACCTCCCAAAAAGAAATAATCACAGAAAACAACAACAACAACGACTGCAAGACTAACAGCATCTCCACTAGAAATAGCAACAACAACACCAACTATATTGTCAAACAATTTCTTATCATTCGTAGAAGAACAATGTACAACTTTTGCATGCCGGCTAAGCATCTCTACGTTGCATTGCACCACCCCAATAGTTGTTTTAAAGAAACAACCACAACAACAACAATAGCATGCACACAGCTCCTTCGAATTTTCTTAAAAGAAGTTCTGCAACCACACAGACATCTTATGATTGTTGCTGTTACTGCCGTCCTCATCAACTGTGGACTGATGGAAAATTAAATAAAATTTATTAACCTAAGTTTCTAGAGAAAAAAAAAATCTAAGTTCTTATAACATTTCTTTTTATATTCTCCATCTTGAGAAAAATCATTACTAGAGAACAAAATCACCATTTACGAGAAAAAAATGTTTCTATGGTATTTGTATCACATTTTAAACTAAGTAAGATCCAATTTGAAGTCAAATTTGCTACAGGATAGCTGATACAAAGTTTCACCAAGTTCACACTGGTATATTTGTCAAACTACAATAGAAATGACAGCAACATGATATTTGTTTTATTGACAGCTCATTATCTTGTTTACCAACCACCACCAGCATTTACTTCTGAGTTTATTTAAAAAGAAAGTTATTCGTAATGGAGTTTAAGCGTAATGTATGAATGCGTCAACCGGTTATTTTTGGCGAACTCTAATATCTCTCAGTGAACAAAATAATTGTGTATCGATCCATAAATTGTTATAATGACACTTGTAGCGTTGCCAAATGCCGTGGTGACAGTCCAAACTCAGACTCAAAAGAGCGATGGAATTTTCTATTTGACCCATTTTTTGAGAGCAAAAAAGATCTACAAGTATGCCAGTACGGATGCAATTGTACAAGAATTACCCAAAATGTCCGCAGATTACATTCGTGCAGCCTGCTACTCATTTTTTTTACCGATTCAGAGCTAAAGAAGGTCATATCGAGTTAAAGCGAATGGATTCTGAAATGTATATTACTTGTGTTTACCTAAGACCTACATCAATAAAACTTACTTATTTTATTTTAAATCGTCTATGACAGAACATTTGTTCCACTAGCAGAACGTAGAATAGCGTTCTGCGCTTATTCTAAAATGCCTGACACCAAGTTTCGAGGTGTCTCCCACCACTTGTTCTTTCCATGGGGCTTTTGGTCTTCCTGGTTTGCGTGTACCATCGTGTTTGCCTTCAAAAGACTTCTTTGCCGGAGCTTTTTGACAACATGACCTAGCCAACGCAGCCGTTGTATTTTGATGCATGTAACTACGTCGTCATACAGCTCGTGGTTCATACGTCGCCTATACTGGTCCGTATATTTTATGAAGAATCTTTCTCCCAAATACTCCAAGCACTGCTTCATCTGCTTTCACAAGTACCCATGCCTCAGAACCATATAATAACACGGGTGGCATCAGTTTCTTTTATAGTGAAATCTTCGTCTGTCTAGAGGTGGCCTTGTTTCTAAACTCCTTACTTAGCCCAATGTAGCATCTGTTTGCCAGTATTATTCTTCGCTTTATCTCAAAACTGGTGTCATTTGTTTCGGTGCCGAGGTAGATGAAGTTACTGACTATCTCAAAGTTGTGGTTCCCAACTTTCTCCATTTTCTTTATCTGCTCGGTTGTACAAGAAATTTTGGGTGTTGAAACCATCCATTTCGTCTTATCTCCATTTACTACCAAACCCATTTTCCAGGATTTGGGTTAAGCAGGTCTAAAGCCGCATTGATAGGGCCAAATTATGTCATTGACTTTAGGTTTTAATCTTTCACGCAGTACGCTCGAGAGCATCTTGTATGCGATGGGGAGGAGACTTATTCCTCTGCAGTTGGCACATTCCGTCTTGCCTTCTTTCTTGCGTACGGGACATAGTATGATGAGGTTCCATCAATAAGGACAATTTGGAACCTTCATTCATTTATTCGGGAGCTATTATGATTTCGATAAAGGTGGGCCGGAGGGAAAAAAATATATGGAAATTTAGTGTCTGAAGAAATCTTAAAATTAAGAGACATTTGTCATTGAAATTTTATTCTGGTTAAGAGTTTTATTAAAAAGTAATTACATTTGTGAGAAATTTTTGTTAAAATTTTGAATTTCAAATTTCATTGAAATAGCTTGTATTTATTGATTATTGGATTTCAATGTACTCAACCACATTAGCTTACGAAACAATTTACTTCTTTAGGGACTGAATGACGTGATTAATAATGCACTTGAGTTTGCTGTACCTGCATTCCAGAAAAAAACACTTTGGAAAGATTTAACAACTCGATGACAAAGAGGCATAATAGGCAGCAATATGAGCAGAGGAATTAAAAACTTGCCTACAACAACTACCATAACGAAAACATTTCGGGCTTAAGTATCGAAGAACCACTACGAATGTAGACAGAGGCAAAGAGACTCTACCGAAAAAAGGATACAAACAGTTTAATTAACATCAAGACACCGAAAAGCTTTGATGACTCGAACAGCTTGCTTGAAATAAAGCAGACCTTCGCCAGGTTTCTAGATGTCAATCATAGATTTGATAAATCGACATTCCATTTAGTGGACTTTAATGATTCTTTAAAGTCAAACGAAATAGCAAGTTTAATTTTTTTCTTTTTGGTTAAGATGGGAAAATGCATTGCTGCATGCACAAAGTCGTCATTTATATGCTACAGACTAAAAACCCACCTTATCGTCGCTGAGATTTAAATCCTACTCGGCACTGCTTTCGTATTACTTCGGAGTGGCTCTCAAATCGGTTGTTACACCTTCTTCTTCGCTGTATCTTGCTACTGCGGTCCAGTTAAAAATATTTCTGATCATTTTGTCTACAACATTTTTTGCTGTTATTGACCCTATCTGGTCTTCAAGAGACGCGCGTGGTTCCTCCCATCGTGTGCAGTTGAAGAATGTATTTTCAGTGTCATCGTAGAGGCAAAAAGGAGTGCTGCACTTCCCTCTGTGCTTGACATGAAGGCTATCTGCCCACATCTCGCACTCGTATAAGAGAATGCTGCCACAAGCTTCCATTAAAAGTTTCCTCTTTTTTGGTAGTTGCCCCCCTATGTTTGTCATAAGTCTGCTCAGTTGGGCCGTGATGGTTTGGAATCCAGTCAAATTCCGAGGTAATTTACTACCTTCCCTGTCGTGATGACTACCTTGTCGCCTCGCATGTCAATTTCCAGGGGGCTCTTGATTTGGTTAGCAGAATTAATTCAATCTTGTGTGTGACCAGCTCTAGTCAGCGTTCATGCAGCCAGTTCCTAGAGCGGATTATTACCTGCGATAGCTTGCGCAGTGCCTCTTCCGTGTTTCAAGCTGGTATGACTGCCGCAATGGTGTCTGCGTAGCCTACGAGAAAGCTCTCGTCAGGCAATTCCATCCTTAGAATGTCATCGTAGCTGATGTTCCATAGGTCTGATACCAAGTTTGATACAATTTAGTAGGTGCATAACGATAGAGGAGATTACGTACATATAAAACATATAAAATTCCATCCTTGTCATCGTAGCTGATGTTCCATAGGTCTGATACCAAAATTGATACAGTTTAGTAGGTGCATAACGATAGAGAAGATAACGTACATATAAAACAATATCAGGGAAAAATTCTGCACGAGAATCGACAACAAAATTACTACTGAATCGGTATTGCAGCATATTCAATAAATTTATGAATTTATGTTTTTCCACCAGTGTGGATAAAGGGGGAAAGGTTGTAACCCTCTCAAAAAAGGACAAACCTACGAATCATACAAAGAATCTTAGGGGTATAACTATGCTTTCTAATATAAGCAAGACAATATATTATAAACTGATTTTGTGCAGATTGACTGCGGAAACTATATTTCTGATATAAGACAATATTAGTGAAAAAAGCTTTTCCATCAGCAATCGGGACGATGTAAGACTCATGAGTTTTTTATGGTGAACAAGGCATAGTTTGCACTCCCAGCCTTTTCAATTTATAAATTTTCGAGCTACTTAGAAACTGAAATGACTTAATAGGTTTTGTGGATGACTTAATTTATCATGCTGCAGATACGCAAAAACAAAATATCACTAAAAAAAAAAAAAAAAAACATTAATTGAATCAATCATTTTTTAGTCGAATCCGGACTATTTTTTCAGTTACGATCGTGATTGAAGGCATTTTTCAATTAACAAATGAATCGACTCTACAATTTTTTTAATTGAATCTGAACTTTTTTCAATTACGATAGTTATTGACATTTTTGTCATTTTCTATTAAAAAAATTAATTGATTGAATACTTCTTTTTATTTGAAACCGAATTTTTTTGCAATTACGAGGTGATGAAATTTTTGAAATTTTCAAATAAAAAATTTATTGATTCAATAATTATTTTAGTGGAATCATAAAAAAATTTTTATACAATTATAAAATGTGATTGAAAGTTTTATCCTTTTCGATTAAACAATATTTTTTTCTTTATTTCACTCGACTCGTTTGCCAATTCATTGAAAAAAGATGATTTTATAGAAGGAAAACAGCTGTTTTAGTTGCATTGACGGACGAATCGAGTTGCATCGGACACTTATTTCGACCCAACAGCATTGTTATTAATGCCCGGTTTTGAAAAAGTCTAGCTGCTTAACATTTGATAAATACTTTATATAAAGGGAAGATAAAACTCCACCAAACTGTATGCATTATTAATGGCATAATGACTCCTTTAGCACCGATCTAATTGTAAAAGATAAATGGTTTTTGTTGGTTTTACTTCCCCAATGCATGTAATTTATACAGTTGTTGCCTCGCTATTCTTTCCTTTGTAATTTGAGAAACATTTTTTTCGCTTTTTGGAAAAACCCCGGAGGTGTTTTTTTTTTTCTAAGGAGTGATTATCGACACAACATAAACCTCAAATTCGTGTTCCGAAAGTTTTGTGAACAATGTTGCATGGAAATCATGCGCTCTTTTTAGAAAATTTTCAAAAGAACATTTGCATATTTTCAATACCTTCAATTACATTTTTAATTGATCCAATTAATAAATTAATTGAAACTTTCAATAGTTTTTTAAATTGAATATGCAATTCTTTTAATTGAAAATCTTTTCAATCACCTTTCCCAAAAACTTTGATTGATATTATCATTTTTGTGATTGAAGCAGTCTCAATTAAAAAATTAATTGAAACCAAACAGTTGGCATATGTAACTACAATATACGGTGAAATAGGAGCCAATTTGCTTTAAATGATCCCAATGGTATAGAAATATCAAACAAGAAAGTTGTGGTACTTGGGTATTAATATTGATAAATTTTTATATTTTGACAAACACATTAACAGTGTTAATTAAGTGTAAATTTAACTCTCAGATAGAAAGAGCGAAAGGTCTTTTTTCCGTTACGGATATTTGTTTTTTTTTTACACGGATGATTTCTGTATAGATCGCTTAAGGTGAGCGTTGTATATTCCGAAAAAGGCACGTCCTCTGTAGTGAACATCAGTAGCTAACGGTTGTAAAATTATAGCAGCTTCTTGACTAGGTTTTTATGTTGTTATAACCAATTTACACCAAACTTGGCATGTATGTTGAAAGTCATAACCGTGGCCTCGTGCAAAATTTTAGGCAAATTGAGCTGTCCACTGTGCTCAAACTGACCACAAACAGAGCTTCAAAGACGTAAAGAGTTTCACCCAGGAGAATCATTACAAACACAGATTCACTCTTGAGATGCTGCACTTTAGCTGTGTTCGCAAACTTGCGCTAATTTTCACAAATTTTACTGGAAGTCGTTCACGTACTTTATTTGCCAGCAGAAGAGAGCCCGAGAGTAAATTTAATTAGGATTTTTTTGCCAGCAAAAATTTGCAACTTTGAATAGATGTTTTGTAAAGGTCAGCTGTTTTATGAAAAGCAGCTGTTACATGAAAATACAAAAGCTAACATCAAAATGGATCAAAAAAAAAAACAGAGGTAAATAAGAAAGAAATAACAAAAATATTGTTTATTGGTAATTATTAGATTTGTTTAATTTTTATTTACTTTTATGAAGATTCAGGCAATAGCCAGTATTCACCGACTCCAGGCAGATCCAAATTCTTCAGCATCAGTGTAGAGAGTCGTTTTCGTACTTTTGCTGGCAAATTTTTAAAGAGAGTAAAATAGCTCCCGGTATGGGTGCCCCGGTAGTTGGTAGCGTGCTTCGATTACCAGGGTAGAGGTCGTCGGTTCGATTCCTGCCAGAAGCCTTGGTCTGTCGCTACTGTGGTATCACAATGGACTTAAAATTGTCTAAGTGAGCCTGTAAAGGACTGTCACTTTTACATAACCTAAAATAGCTCTTATTCTCCAGCAAATTTTTACTGGAAAAGTACGCGAACAGACCTATTATTGACATTCCTCCTGACTAGAAAATAAATTACAAGAACGACACGTCGGCAAATCAATATAGAAAGAGAAGAGCAGTTGACAACCGGCAGTGAGATAAAGAGCAGTACTTCAAATGTAACTCATCAATTAATATGTAAACATTTTTCTTAATTTCGTTATGATTTATTTAAGTTAAATGTTTATTGTTTTGTAATTTGTTAAAAAACAAACAAAGTCAAGCGAAATATCGGAAACAAATTGAAACAACTCCCTAAAACACTTTGTTTTTACTGACCTGCAGCCGAAACCATTAAGTAAGCCATAAAAATACCAAAAGATCAACTATACGCCAAGAAATCTAAATTTGATCTATAGAAAATACTTTGTGTTGAGACAAATTTAGATTTTATCCATAGAAAAAATTGACTTTATCGAAAATATTGGGTTGCCCAAAAAGTAATAGCGGATTTTTTAAAAGAAAGTAAATGCATTTTTAATAAAACTTTGAATGAACTTTAATCAAATATACTTTTTTACACTATTTTCTAAAGCAAACTAAATGTAACAGGTGATAACTGAGAGAAGAAAGGACGCAATTTCAGAGTCACAAGCTGTGAAAAAATTTGTCAACGCCGACTATATGAAAAATCCGCAATTACTTTTTGGGCAACCATATTTCATTTAGATTTTGTTCATATAACTGTTTGTTTATTTGACATCCCAAAAATATGACCCCTTTATGTGGGCATTTTTATAATACAATTTATAATTATCCATTTTTGCTGCATCTACGAGTTAAGTACACACAGATGTCCAAGGCACCCCCATGCACCAGCCGAAGCAAAAATTACTTGACCTCTGCTTCTTGTTTATCTGAATTTCTTATCTTGCTCTAACGCACTTGCCACCTAGGCCAACAAGGACTAAGAAATATTTTCCAAAAATTATGTGCCTCCTTGGAAATCTATTATGTTTGTGTGTTTGAGTGTGGTATGGATATTGCACGCACTTAGTTGTGTACTTTACATGCTTAGACGCACACACAAAGATACCATGTATGTGTGTGTGTCGGAACTGCTTCGGTTCTTAGCAGTACAAAAAAAGGAACAAATGCAGTTGCTCGAATCTACCTTAAAAAGAGTCTTCGGAATGGAATACGTGTTCGGACTATCGGTCCATCTTTGTGGGGAAGTATGTGCTTGCGTGTGTGTGTTTGTGTGTATGAGTGGAGTTGCATTGCACTTTCTTTGGTAATGCAATGTCTTGTGCAATAGTCTTCTTTATTTTCTTAACAGCATTTTCTGTAAGTTGTATGTCGGTGCATATGTGTGTGCATACGAATGTTGTGCTCTCAAATGCATTTCCATTTTGCACATGCACACTCACACATGTTAAGGACATATTCGTAATTGTTTATATGTTTGTGTGTATTAGTTTTGTGTTAAGTTGCATCCTGCATTCAACTTCTTCTAAAATAGCTCTTCTTTTCTGGCTTAAATTACATTTTGCACATTGTTTCCTTGAATACGTATACCCTTACACACACACACACACACACATATATATATATACCCCAGAACATTTTCTTATGCCCATATTGTACTATATACACATAACATGTCCATATATGTACGTCTATTATATTTACGCTCCTTAGCTGTATCTCATCTACTTATCCAAAAATACTCGTTTGAGGTTTGACAAAATCTAGATCTATCCAAGAATCTTAAAAAAAAACATTCTTCGTTTTTATCCAATCTTTCAATTTGAATTCTTGAGCCCCTAGAGCCGGAAGAAACAATTCTTATACCAATTTATGGAAATTGCTCTGATGAACGAATTATCATGACTTTTAATAGCCATACCAAAGTATGGCATAGGTTGGTTGATATTTTCCGCAACCTGTCTGGAAAAAAAACCGTCAATGTCCTGTCCAACATTTATACAAGCTGCCGCAAATATTAGATTATTTAATCTTATACAGTGTTGCGATCTTTTTCTTTATATTGAATTGTCGTTCGCAAACTCGCTCGACACAATCAAAACAGGGATGCAATATCCAAAAGTCCCAATCTCATGTAAAACAAAACACCAAAATACTTATTCAAAAACACACCTATTAAACAGGACAACATCGACCTGCCCGTAGCGCAGAAGTTAGCATGTCCGCTCAAGACGCTGAACGCCTGGGTTCGAATCTTGGCAGGACCATCAGAAAATTTTTCAGCGGTGGTTATCCCCTCCTAATGCTGGCGACATTTGTGAGGTACTTTGCCATGTAAAAACTTCTCCCTAAAAGGTGTCGGCTATAAAAAGGAGGTCCTTTATCATTGCGTTTACAAATTGCATCGGGCAGCACTCATTGATTTGTAAGAAGTTTGCCCCAGATCCTAAATAGAATGTTCATGGGCAAATTTGCATTTGCAAACTCGCTCGACACAAACAAAGCAGGGATGCAATATCCGATGGTCCCAATCTCATGTGAAACAAAACACCGAAATACTCACTCAACATAACACCTATTAAACAGGACAACATCGACTTGCCCGCTTGCATTCAGATTTATGAAACGGATGAACAGGATATTCAAATGTTATCTTCGTACCCAACAATAACTGGAACCACAACTACTGATGGAGAGGCGAGCACTTCTCAAGGAAATAAGCGAAAAGTACAAAACACGGATGGGCACAAACGATAGGCAGAACCCCTCAACTAGTAATGGAGAGGCGAGCACCTCTCAAGGAAATAAGCGAAAAATACAGAACACGGATAGGCAGAAACGAAAGCAGGAGAAAGGCGAGGAGAGAGAAAACACAAAGGGTTGGGACGAAAATCGGGAGGCACCGCGCAGGTCAAGTTGTGAGAAGCGGAGTTCCTGGGTGAAATTCTGCTACGAATTAGACGGCACTAGTGAGGCTCCTGCCACGCCAAGCTCTCTGAGGATAGAAGACGGAACTCACACCAAGAACAACCAGGAGACGGTGGAACTACTAATGGAGACACATTTTCCAGGCCACTTGGAAGAGGACGGCGATCGAGACATCGTAATACATGTAAGGGCTGAATCCAAGGAAGATCTTATCGGTGACTTCGTTGACGAGAGAAGATAGTGCGAACGATACGCACTTTCCAGCCGTTTAAATCAGCTGGTCAAGACTGGATCATCCTGGCGTTGCTGCAAGAGTATCTTGGGGTCATACTGCCATGACTGCAACTAATTTTCAGGACAAGCCTAATATTGCCCTATATACCAAGCCCATGGAGAGAGGTCAGGGTGGTATTTATGCCTAAGGCGGAAAAAAATAGTACTACCAAGGGTTTTAGGTCATCAGTCTATCATCACTGTACACAAACACTGTACTGATAGATCTGAAGGTGATGGAGCGAGATGGAGAGAGGTACATAAAGTTCACGAGAGGACGAGGTGTCTTTCCAACCGAAGTGGTGGACGATAGAGGCCTACTTTGATTTTAAGAGGGCATTTAACAACATGGAGGTAGGATCGATAGTCGCCGGCCTGGACAACACGGGGATACATCTCCCGGGGATAATATGCTTTGCGGCTGACTTATCAATGCGGACACTGGAGACAATGTGGTCAGAAGACGGTTGACAAGGGGTTGCCTCAAGAAAAGGTGTTCTCGCCAAGTCCTTGGAATATAGTAATAAACGAATTTGATTTGGGTCTCAACGGAGATGGCGTGAGATTGATAGCATTTGTGGACGACGTCGTCCTATAGTCCTATAGATGCAGATTTCTGTCAACGATCAGCGAGATTATGAAAAGGTCACTGTAGAGGCTATCAATATGGGCTGGTTTAAAGACGGAGCTGGAGCTCTTCCCTTGGATACATAAGATAACGGTTTTCAGACTTCCGCCTTTGAGCGGCACCATTCTGCAATTATTAAAGGATGCGAATTGTCAACTGTTTTTCGAAGGGAATACGAAGCAAAAAGCCACAGAACGTTATTCGGTAGGAAGTGAGGAGCCCAAAGATGACATATCTACCAAGGAGCTTCGAAAGGTGCAGAGACTAGACTGCGTCAATATTCAGCATGCTTGTTTGGAGAAAACGCTGAACATAAAACCTATTGAGGTCTAATATTCGCGGCTGTAACGCTAAGGTGGCGCGTAGGCTGATGAAGTTGGCATGTTGTAAAAAGACGGACACAGGGTGTAGGCTGAGGGAGTCTACGACTACCTGTCGCTTAGACCGATTCCAGAAAGGTTGTTCAGGATTCACTTTCCAGGAAGGGAGGTGTAGGAGGCGGATGCTGTGTTTGAGTTTGATGAGACCTCGGTCTTCACTTACTGTTCTATCATAGAGTCAGGGACGGGATTGGGGTCTACTCAGAGACACTCGACATTGTATTTTTAGTAAAACTGCCGGACGAGTATACAGTCTTTCAGGCAGAGGTCTGTGGCATTTCGTAGGCAGCAAAGAAGATCCCTAGTTTCTTCGAAATTCTGGATATAGGAGTACTGTGTACCTCCACTGACCTCATGACCTTGAATTCAAGGATGGTGAGGTCGCATTCAGGGCCCCTAAACACTCCGCTACGCGCTGCGTACACTCATCCGTTTCTGCTCCTCCATCTTCTGTTCCAGCTATTATTGGATGGTGCCAATTTACGAAATACCGTCGCAAGTTTTCTTGCAACCGGATTTTGTCTTGATTTGTCTTGTCTTTTTTTTTTTTTTGTTTTTTTTTTTTTTTTTTTTTGTCTTGTCTAATAAAAACTGTGTTGTTGGTTATTGACTAATCGTCTAGGCATTTCGTAAGCCGCAGAGGAGATCCATAGCTCCTCCGAAATTCTGGATATAGGTGTACTGTCCACCTCCACGGACCTCATGGCCTTCAATTCGAGGATAGTGAGGTTGCAGTGCGTAGCGGAGTGTTTGGGGCCCTGAACGAACTCCTAACTGGGTTTCCAGACACGTCGGTCTTCTAGGGAATAAAAGGGCGAGTGATTACGTCTGGAACTACTGAACATAGTTGTCTTGTTGTTGTAGCAGGGTGTTGTACGCTGGAGCGGCAGCCCTTGCCGATAAAGATCTGCATCATCTCAATTCTGCCATGGGACTGACTAAACGTAGTGGATGAGGTGACCAACGCTAAGGCGGTGGTGAAGTTGGAATCCATGGATGATTGTCGGATTGCCAGAACTCTCTGGCCTGCGCTCGACCAAAAGAGGATGAGAGAATTGCCGGGCACTGCTCGATAGGCCATATGGCCGCTTGCTTTGGAGTCCCGCACAACGAATACTGTAGACTATGTTTAGATAAGGATGAGGAGGAGACCATCCTAGGATTCCATCCAAATTCTGCAAAATCGTATATAAATTGCGGTCTCTTCGGAGTCTAGAAATCAAAAGGAAATATCGGTAGCTATGAGTAACTTCGTTATTTCGGAGCGGTCTTTTTGTCAACTGTCACTTGATTTTGCTCAGTTGTTGTTTCATTATATAATGAATAGACCTGCTGCTAACATATGGCTCCCAAAGAGCCAGAAAAATGTCGAAAAAAAATCTTTCGACTGGAATTTTTCCAAAATAGACTCGTTCTGCTTGCCTGAAATCATTTTTAGAACATAATGGTCAACCCTTATTATTTTAATACACCTCAATTAATGGTCATAACAGCAAGTGAAATGCGTATTATTTCTTTTTGAAAATCACACATCCAAAGGCTGGTCCTATATTCGTTTCTCACAGTTCAAAATACATACACATTTCACAAGTAATGAAGGAATGTCCAACTGAATGAAATCAGCAAGATTTTTGCTTCAAATTCTATTATCTAAAAAAAGGAATCATGAAAAAATTTCGCTAAAAGCGAATATAGTACCGCCCTTAAGAAAAAAATCTCGATATCCATAATAAATGGTCAAAGTACAATACTTCAAGTTGATACATTTGTAATATTAAAGCCTTTTTTGTATAATTGTTTTAAAGATTTTTTATTTCTCTTTCGGGACGAGTTTAATGTATGATCTTTGCAGTCTCCACACCTTATGGATGGGTTGGTATTCTATTCGCCTTCGACGTGAACAACTGTCGAATTAGCTAACAATTTTTTTTTTTACTCTAAAAACAAGTGAACCTAGTCTAATATTAATGTAAGATTGAGCTATTTAAACAAATTATGATATTTTGTTAAATTTGTCGCAAATATTCCGAAAGCCGAACATAATACTCAGCTTAACCGATGAGCCCCATCACCAAGGGTGGTACGCGCCTTACATGGTTGGCGTGTGGCATCACTTGCCTTCCTTATGGAAGAGAGAAATAAACAAAAACTTTAGTAGTTTCACCAGTTGTGGTAATATTTTGTCCGAAATTAAATTAAAAAGGGTTTGACAACAAAAATGATTCCATAATATTTAGAAACTTAACACATTTTCTTGAAAATACTTATATCTTTTGGAATGACGAATTCCCCTCCATGTATTTTTTGTTATTTTTTATTTTATTAAAATTTTGTTTTATTTAGTACCGTGTTTGCTTTGAAATCCTTTCCGGCAAAAAAAAGATCCCCTACTTAAAAAAAAAATTCATAAAATAATTATACAGTTCAAAAGTACTAAGTTTATTGGTTGGTGTCTGAAATAATTATTGCCTAACATGCTATGTTTCCGCATAACCAATTCACTTGAAGTGTTGTCAATGATACAATGGTATGTGGCATTGCTAAAGAATGGGCAGCACTTTTAATTTGTATTCAAGTACGTGGTACAACAAATGGTGCATATATTTAGGAGCTCGGTGGTGAGATTCTTTCTCTGGTGGTTTGTGTCGAGGGTACCTAACACCGTACGCTAAGAGGTGAATATAAACATTAGTAAAATTCAAAACCACAAACTTTTAAAACTTTATATTTGGAAACCGCTAGGCGCCAAATATATAACAAATCAGCCAAAGTGAGAACGATTTTTAAAATTCAAAATTGTATACATCTTATATATAAAAAAATTTGTGTTTGTTTGTCGGTTTGTTCGTTTGTTTGTGTGTTCCTTATAGACTAAAAATCGGCTGAACCGATTTTCTTGAAATTTTCACAGATGGTGCATAATGATGATTGATATCCGAAAGGGGGCGGATCCTCCCTCCAAACCAAATTTTCAGAAACGCCCTATCTCGGAGATTGATAGTGCGATCTAAGCGAAATTTTGTGTGCTTTCTTATAGTAACCCAAAAACAAAATTTAGTATCCAAATTTCGGATGGGGTACCTAGGGGGGCCGCCCCACCCCCAAAACCTACTAAATATATATATATATATTGACAAATCACGACAATATGGGACTCAAATGAAAGGTATTTCAGATTAGAAAACCTTTCTGATATTCAATTGTCGGAGCAAGTGTTTGGGGGTCCACCCCAACCCCCAAAACACCCCTAAATCGGACATATTTACCGACCATGGCAATATGGGACTAAAATGAAAGGTACTTGCAAGTAGAATACGAATCTGATATCCAAATGTAGGACCAAGTTTCTGTGGGGCTTAAATAAAAGCTATTTCAGTGTAGAATACGAATCTTATATCCAAATGTGGGACCAAGTGTTTGGGGGTGACTTTTCATTTGCGTCCCATAGTGACATGAACTTCGAATATATCCAATATGTCCGTTTGGGGAAGTTTTGGGGTTGGGGCGGCCAGATGGCTACTTAGACTCAAATTTTAATACCGTATTCGTATTCTACTCTTTGATACCTATATTGTCGCGATCTGTTCACTTTTGATTTTGGGTTGTGTTTTTGACATGAGGGGGAGGGTCCGTCCCCCTTCCGATACCGAAAAATTATGTGACCACCTATACTTCGACATGAACTTGTATGACAGATTCGTAATCTACTTCCGCATAATTTTCGTTTGATACCCATATTGTCCTTATCTGTCCACTTTTGATTTTGGGTGGTGTTTTTGGGGTAACGGTGGAGGGTCTGCTCCCTTCCGTTATCAATAAATTATAAATATTCGTAATCTACTCCCGAATACCTTTCATTTGAGTCTTATATTGGTCATGATCGTCATATAAACCTCTTTTAAGGGGCTGGGGCGGTCCGCCAGGTACTTGGAACCAAATTTTATTATGAAATTCCTACTCTACTCTTGAATACCTTTCATTTGAATCCCATATTGTCTCGATCGGTCCACTTTTATTTTTGTGTAGTACTTTTGCGGGTAAAGGAGAGGTCCGCCCCCCTCCCGGTATCAAAAAATTATATAGCCTATGTTTCCTTTCAGACCAACCTACACAATCTATGAAAATTTCAAGGAATACCGAACAAACAAACAAACCTACAAACAAACACACACAAATTGAATTTTATACATAAGACAATGGTTCGTTTTTTCTTTTTGTTATTTTTTATTTGATTGCGAAAAATATATCAAACCATAAATAAAAATAAATGCTTACTGTCAAATTTCGCTCACGGAACAATTAAACATTTCAGCGACTATTCCGAAAGCAGAATAGAATACCAACCCTTAAGTAGTGTTTTTAGTCGTCAAAGCTAAGAACTGTTTGACTTTTGGGAGTTGATTTTTTGACATTTTTTGGCAGAATTGCATGTTTCAAGGCGACGCTCCTCAACCCTCATTCTATTTAGGTCTTTAAAGCCAAAACAGAAATCGGGCGTTGAGCGTTGCGTTGAAAAATGCAACTCTGCAGAGAAACCCCACAAAAGCAATGCGCAAAAGTTAAAGAACTTTCAACTTCTTTCCACCCTTTTTATACCCACCACCATAGGATGGGGGTATTCTAATCTAGTTATTTCAATTGCAACACCTCCAAATATTCGTCTAAGACCCTATAAATTATATATCCTTGGTCGTCTCGACGTTCTGAATCGATCTACCCATGTCCGTCCGTCCGTCCGTTTGTCGAAATCACAATAGCAGTCGAACGCGTAAAGCTAGCCGCTTGAAATTTTGCATAGATAGTTACTATTGATGAAGGTCGTTGGGGATTGCAAATGGGCCATATCGGTTCAGGTTTAGATATAGCTCCCATATAAACCGATCTCCCAATTTTATTTCTTGATTTTCATCCGATTTGGCTGAAATTTTGCACATTGTGTTCTGTTGTGACTACAAACAACTGTGCTAAGTACGGTCCAAATCGGTCGAGAACATGGTATAGCTCCCATGGAAACCGATCTGCCGATTTGCCTTCTTGAGCCCCTGGAAGCCGCAATCTTTGTCCGATTTGGCTGAAATTTTGCATGTAGTACTCTGGTGTGATGTCCAACAACTGTGGCCTGTACGGTCCAAATCGGTCTATAACCTGATATAGCTCCCACATAGACCGGTCTCTCGATCATCATTGTTCGGTTGCTAGAAGCTTTGATTTTTGTTGGTTTTACAGATGTTTGGTATGTAGAATAAAATTATGCCCTTCATCTAAATTTATTTTGCATATATTTTTAACAGAATCCATGGTGGTGGGTTCTCAAGATTCGGCCCGGCCGAACTTAGCACGCTTTTACCTGCTTAAGAACCCTACAGTTATCCTGGTTATTATTTAGGAAATTCAAAAAATTTCTTAAATACATACATCCAATATGTGCAAATACATTCCATACGCAACTGTCATGGACATTGGCGACTTCTCCGGGTTTCCGCATTATTATGCAGCCTCCTTCGCTTGTATCTTTACTTCTTAGTTCTCTTCATAAAAGTTAATGAAGTTTATAGGACATCTCGTGTCCAGGCTCATATAAACAATTATACGCTCGGGCTGGTTTAAGCTCAGCTGCCGCCAACCTGCAGGTTTGAAGATGTACAAAACGATGGAACGAACTTTCCTCTCGTTGGAGATGCCACATATATCACGTGCTAAACCAGTAGTTCGCTCACACCCCAGAGTTGGTTTAAGGGATTCCTGTTCCATTTTTCTCTGACTCTTACTCTCTCATCCTGCCTTGAGTGTGAAGAACCGACCACCCGTTTCCACCTACAACAAAAGCAGCACAGCACTTGATGGCCCTTGGTAACAACTTTCCATTGAAAGGTTTCTACCTTAATTCCATCATTATCACCATTCACAGCTACAATAACAATAAAGCCATCAACGCAATAATCACCCCAAAAAGCGTCATCATCATCATCACCTTTTCAGCTGTGCCCAATATAATCGTGGGCCAATAAGAGCCGGCAAACAACGTAGGCCAACTTCCAGTAATAAAAATACGAAAGCGAAATTAAACAGACAATCATTCTGCCATCTTCCAAAGGAACCCCAAAGAACTTTCCACCGACCCACACCCCCCCACTGGGCTGCAGAAAAAGTGTGAGAACGCTCTCGCCTCAAATAAATGTTTTAATCTCTTTTGAATCAAGTGTTCCATTGTCGTGCAGCCGTTACCGCCAATGCAGTCTGTACACTGCCCTAAACAAAATCGCCACACACCACCCACGCATGTCTAGGAGCTCCCATTGTCGCTCAAAGTCCCACATCAGCTGCTGGAGGTGCTTCGTAAAATGTTTGATTTCTTGTTTCTTTTCCCCCCTCCCCGTGAATTCACATTCACCACTCAGTTATTTTCTGTTTGGAATAACAGCATTTGGATTAAGAGGAGAATGTTTGGGAGTCCGGGTTTACGTTGTCATTCTGGTGTTTTCACGTCTCGCACGTGCTTTGCAGCCATGGAGTCTGCAAGACACAGAATCACATGGAAATATCCCAAAAGAGAAAAAAAGGCAAAATGTTGCAGTTGAAACACTGCTTTCGAATGTGGACAGTTTGTTGCGAACCACTCAGCTGTTTAGTACTGACAACACACTCCAACCACTCGCTAATTGTGAAAAATAAAAAAAAATAATAAATTTTTTCATCTTAAAGGGCGGAGCTGTGTTCGTTTATCCATGTTGAAAGCACAGGTTTTTCGCGAGTACTTTTTTGAAAACCTACACAAATCTCAATGATAACAACGATACTTTTATTATTGTAAATTTTTATACCCACCACCGAAGGATCGGGGTGTAGTCATTCCGTTTGCAACACATCGAAATATCCATTTCCGACCCTATATTGTATATTATTCTTGATCGTCGTAAAATCTAAGACGATCAAGCCATGTCCGCCCGTCCGTCTGTCTGTCGAAATCGCGCTACAATCTTTAAAAATTGAGCTGAAACTTTGATCTGTCCAGATTTGGATATAGCTGCCATACAGGCCGATCTCTCGATTTAAGTTTTGGGGCCCTTAAATGGCTCATTTATTTTCCGATTTCGCTGAAATTTGGGACAGTGAGTTGTGTTAGGCCCTTCAACATCCTTCTTCAATTTGGTCCAGATCGGTTCAGATTTGGACGTAGCTGCCATATAGACCGATCACTCGAATTAAGATTTTGGCCCATAAATGGCGCATCTATTGACCGATTTTGCTCAAATTTGGGACAGTGGGTTGTGTTAGGCCCTTCGATATCTTTCTTCATTTTGGCCCAGATCGGTTCGGATTTGGATATAGCTGCCATATGGACATATATATCGATTTAAGGTTTTGGGCCCATAAATGGCGCATCTTTTGTCCGATTTCGCTGAAATTTGGGACGGTGAGTTGTGTTAGGCCCTTCGATATATTTCATCAATTTGGCCCATATTGATTCTGATTTGGATATAACTGCCATATAGACCGATGACTCGATGTAAGGCTTTGGGCCCATAAATGGATATAGCAGCCACATAGACCTATCTCTCGATTTAAGGTTTTGGGCCCATAAATGGCGCATCTATTATCCGACTTCGCTGAAATTTGGGACAGTGAGTTGTGTTAGGCCCTTTGAATTATTTCTACAATTTTGCCCAGATCGGTTCAGATTTGGATACAGCTGCCTTATAGATCGATCCCAGGCGCATTTATTATACGATTTCGCTGAAATTTGACACAGTGACTTATGTTAGGCTTTTCGACATCCGTCTCCTATATGGTTCAGATCGGTCTATATTTGGATGTAGCTGCCAAAAAGACCAATATTTTGTTGTACGAAATTGATCACTGGCTTGTATTTATTACATCACTCAATGTCCGTGGTGAATTTGGTCCAAATCAAACCATATTTCGACTATGCTGCTATGGGTGCATTGATTATGAATTATGAATGTATGAATATAAACGAAGTGGTGGGTTTTCAGCCCGACCGAACTTAATGCCTTTTTACTTGTTTACAATTATGAGCGAATGTCCTGCTGAATGAAATCAAAACAATTTAGCACCGGATAACTCTGTACGCTACCGAACCTTGTTAGAGAGAACATTCTTCTTTTTGTTTCGGCTATAGTTTGTTTAATTAACGACACTCTGCGTATATCATCACGCCTTTTTTTTTAAAGAATTCTTAGCTGAGGCTTCTTCTTTTATTCTAAACCTTAAGGGTGGTATTATATTCACTTTTAGCGAACGTTTTTCATGATTAGTTGTTAGATGTTGTTGTTGTTGCCACATTTTCATGTGGAAGGGGCGATCTTTGTCAAGATCCTGTGTGAGCAAGATCCAAAGGACCGATCGCCGCGGGAACAAGGTGGTTGATTATTTAAAGGCGCCAGTAATTCGCCTCATCATATCAAGGATCGTAGACACTCAATATTTGTGCAAGAGCCGGTGCCGCCAAACCTCTCACTAAGACTCTCCGCTCGATACCGCTGATAATTCGCGACTGCCGTTGTAGCTACTCCAGCTAGAGCATTCCACTATTAGCAACCTGTGGACGCGACCGGTAGCTAGCATCTAAGCTTCTAGTGACAGCAATCAACACCACACCGACTGGACCTCAATGTTCCAGCCTGTGTAGTGTTCACAGCTATCCAGTGTCGTGGGAAAAAAAATTGCTGATTTCAATCAGAAAATAACATCTTTATCACCAATCTCGCTGTAACTCTTTCATCTCTCAAATTTGACTCCGCGTCTTTTATTTGGTTTCGCCGCTAGCGATTTGTTTCGACTCCGACACTGAACTCGTTGGTTAGGCTCAGACTCTAACTCACCTCAATTAACCACAAGAGTTTTGCTCTTCCCCTTCTGCGTTTACCGTGAGGTCTTTTTTTAAATGACTTCTTACCTGGGGACTTTGTCATTCATTCTGAATCTTAGCCAACGGTTAATAAATAATGAAAAAAAAAAATAGCACAACACTTCAACAACAATACCACTCTAATTATTAACTCTTCCTCTCTTTTTCTTCAATACTCAAGAGAGTGATATTAATATCACTTAGCGGTCGTGATTTTTATATCCGCCAAATATCCATTTCCGACCCTGTAAAGTATATATTCTTGATCAGCGTAAAAATCTAAGACGATCTAGACATGTCCGTCCGTCTGTCTGTTGAAATCACGCTACAGTCTTTAAAAATAGAGATATTGAGCTGAAACTTTGCACAGATTTTTTTTTATCCATAAGCGGGTTAATTTCGAAGATGGGTTATATCGGACTATATCTTGATATAGACCGATCGGCTGATTTAGGGTCTTTGGCCTATAAAAGCCACATTTATTATCCGATTTTGCTGAAATGTGGGACAGTGAGTTAAGTTAAGCCCCTCGACATACTTCTTTTTTCTTGTTATTTGTGAATCTTGCAACATTTTATGGCACAAAGCGAGAGAATAAAATGAGATTACAAGCTTTTTGAGAGAATAGTTTATAATTAACTAGTAGAATATGTATTTATATTTAGTGAAGTGAATTGATGTTGCTACGTTGTGTTATTAGAAAATTTGATTGATGTTTGGATACGAATGAGCAATTACCAAAGCGATATCGTTGTTGTTTTTGTAGACACATACTTGCATCTCGTGACAGCCAATCTTCGCACAGCTTCTTTGGGTTAGGTGGTTTGTTTTGGTGCATAGACCTGAGCTCTTTTTATATCCTACACCACCACTGTGGTACAGGGTATTATTTCATCCGAAATAGACTTTAGCCTGTAGAAACCACAATTTTCCTCCGATTTTGAATGAGACGTTTTATTTGACGTTCCAATACGTGCGCAAAAAGCCTTGCACAACCGAGCAGATAAAGAACATGGAGAAAGTTGGGAACCACAACTTTGAGATAGTCAGTAACTTTATCTACCTCGGCACCGCCGTAACCGAAACGAATGACACCAGTTTTGAGATAAAGCGAAGAATAATACTGGCAAACAGATGTTACTTTGGATTAAGTAAGCAGTTTAGAAACAAGGCCACCTCTCGGCCACCTACACTTTACAAGACACTGATACTACCCGTGCTGTTATATGGTTCTGAAGCATGGGTGCTTGTGAAAGCAGATGAGGCAGTGCTTGGAGTATTTGAGAGAAAGATTCTTCGTAAAATATATGGACAAGTTTGCGTTAACGGAGAATATAGGCGACGTATGAACCACGAGCTGTATGAGCTGTATGACGACGATAGCATAGTTACACGCATCAAAATACAACGGCTGCGTTGGCTAGATCATGTTGTCAGAATGGCAAAGAAGTCTTTTGAAGGCAAACACGGTGGTACACGCAAACCGGGAAGACCAAAAGCCCGATGGAAAGATCAAGTTGCGGGAGACACCTCGAAACTTGGTGTCAGAGATTTTAGAATGAGTGCAGAAGATCGAGACGCTTGGAACGCTATTCTACGTTCGGCTAGTGGAAGAAATATTCCGTCATAGCCAATTAAAGTAAAGTAAGTAATACGTGCGCAAAAAATCGGTCCTGATTTAAATATAGCTCCAATGTATATATTTTATCCGATATGGTCTTTTAAGTCAGTAAAAGCCACAATTTGGTCACATCTTTACAAATAGGACGTGAGATGTTCTATTTGACGTCCCAGTATGTGTCATCAAAATTGGCACCGGTTTCGATATAACTCCCATATAATCTTTTATGCGATATGGCCTTTTATGGATGGGGAATTCCAAATTTGTTGTCCTATCGTAGGAAAGTCTTACAAGTTCCTATTTGATATTTCAATGGTTAACCAAATTAAATTCTGACTAGATTTCGAGATAAGCTCTACATATAGAAAGTACTACATACACCAGGTGGTGTAGGGTTTTATATAGTCGGCTCCGCCCGACTTTTCCCTTTCCTTACTGGTTTATCTTCTCGGCTTAAATAAAGAACTACACTGTTGTCAAATAGTATACGTCATTTTATTAGTTGTATAAAATAAGCTTTATGTGAGTGTTTTCTTACAAGCGACAATTAACAAAATAAAGACATCTGAAAAAAGATGACGAGGGTAACTCGAAAGTTACAAAATCGGAGTGCACTACGGATAATAAAATACGATATAAATTTTGTTCTGAAAGTCTGAAAGCGCCTTCAGTACTACAGTTAGAATAATAGATGTAGAATTGTATAAATTTGTTGGCAAATGTACGCAGCCACGTATATAAATAAACATTAAGGTGGGGGAAAAAGCGCGCTTTTTCGGAGCAGGTCCCATGGGAAATGATCCTTCTTGTGCAAAGTGCAAAGAAAATAAATGATAAGAAAAAACAACTACGGCGAATCAAAATCTACTTAAGAAAAACTAGAAAGAAAAATAACGATTTTTTGAGAAAAAAAAATACTACATACTGCGCGCAGTCTCGCAAAAACTAGATGAAGGACTTAAGAATATCAAAAATTCGTTTTGAATTCAAAAAAAATCTAATCTACGAATAAGGTTAATTACTATTATATTATGTTAAGGTTAAATTTAGTTTAGGTGTTTAGGTTAACGAAACGTTCGAACCGGAACCGGCGTTGAGGAAAAGCTTTTCCTTGCAGCGGATATACGACGAGCGACGTGAGCGAGCCGTATTGAAGAAAGATTGCACTTATCTCGCGTTAATGGGAGATGACACGTTCACGAGAAGAGCAGACCGGCTGCTCGTGAAGTATGTGTCGGCGCATTTTTATGCCTAAAGGACGGTTGGCATTTGAAGACGATGGCCATGCCGAAGAAAAGATAGGTGACCGAAAGAAAAATCAGCATGGGAAACGAAAACACAACTCGGGCGGTTAGAATTTTTGGCGGCTTGGCATCCAACCCAGGCGTGGGTACAATAACTCCTGCAATGTAAATGCAAAATAATTAAAGGAAATAGAAATCTCCTGCTATTGCATACCATTAACACTCTTCGATTCGCAACGTTCACCCACATAGCCATCGGCACACTCACAGGAAAAGAAACTGTGATTTCCGACTGGATAACGAAAGCAGCGTCCTCCGTTCAAACAGAACTCCGTCAAAAATTGGCCGGTGCATGCGAAAGAGAGAACGTCTCTCATTATCGTGTAGTAGATATCGAATAGCTGGTAGCCCTTGTTATCGCCCAATTGCTCTCGCACGGCAGGATCCGCAATGAATTGTGATGGACTTTGTGGCTCTTCGAAGGGCATATCAGCGTAGCCATCACCTGCCGGAGGCGGCCTATCCAAGTGGGCCGAGTTTTCAGCTGTGCTTAAACCATCGGCGTTTGTCTGCTCATCGCCAGAGGGCGATTCGTCATCCACATTGACATTGGTGTGGTTTTTATTGAATATCTTATCCGACGATCCGGTGTTGCTGTTGTAAACATGTTGTTCAAATTTCTCATTCATCGGTTGATGTTGGTCATCACTTTGGTACTGTTGCATTTTGTGTTGTTGTATAACGTTAAAGGTCTGCTCCTTGAGGAATAAAATTCGGCTAGAACAACAATCTGCAAGTAGAGATTGAATTTTTAGAGTTTAGATTGCAATAAGGGAAGATAGAGAAATACGTTTTTCATTGTTCCCTCTCATAATGATACAAAACATTGACTCAAAAGACAACGTATTTCCGACCGACAACAGAGGAAATATAATCAATCTTGGGAATGTCTGTGGTCTGTAGCTGGAGTTTAGCTTATTTGAGTTTTGCAAAAAAAATGCAATTTTTTCCCACGATTTTCATTGAGTAGTATATTTCCCTCATATGGATGAGTGCTGTCCGATTCAAGTTATTGCGTAAATATAAGGGACCTCCTCTTTATAGCCGTTCGAACGGAGTGTCGTAGAGCGAAACCACAAGGCGAGTAGCTTTACATGGCTCATAATCTCATAAATATCGCTAACATTGATGGGGGATAACGACAGCTGCAATTTTTGCCAGTATTGGAAAGAAGGCGTTCAGCAGCGTAGGCGGACATGCTGACCTCTGCCCCAAGATGTCTTCGCCATCTCTAATAAAATTTACAACAGTTGAACCTCGATCTTATTAACCGGTTACATCTGTTAACTTTTAGACCTTTATTATCCCTGCTTCCATAATGATCCCTCTACTATACGTGCATCACACACATGATTGTTTGATTTAATCTTCAGGGATTCCCCTTTTTATGTTGAGCTGAAGTTGAGTATAGAATTGTTGAGTATCAAAACCATAGTAAAGAATAGAAGACTGATGGAAATTCCAAAGAATCAGATCCAGTGACCCCTACTTCAGCTCAAACAATAAAGGCATACAGTGTTCTATTGGAATATTACGAAAACAATAGTAGTTCATGGAGTCAATTAATTGATGCAAATTAAAAAAAATCTATAACCTTTTGAATTAGAGCGCACAACAAACCGATTACTGGCTTAGTTGTATGTCCACATTGGCATGGGACGGATTAATATCTGCACAGAAGGTTTTCCTGGCTAGATTGACTAAAAATGTCATGGCGATCGAGAATATAGTATAGTTAGTTAGTCATTGAGAACCCAGGGACTGAGATCTGTTTTAGACTGCCTGACCATAATACGGTCCTGCGGGCGGAGATCCGGGCGATCGCGGAATGCGTGAAGTGGTGTGGTGCTAACGCTAGGACGTCGAGTATGAACATCTTTACAGACAGTAAAATTGCAATAACAACCAGGACGGTAATGCCACGAACAGTCTTGCAGTGTAAGAAGGAGCCAGAGGACTGCCGTCAATAAACTTAGTTAACCCGAAGCCTTTCGGGTCGACGCAGTTCGAGTTAAGGGAGTGGGCGACGAATGCGCATGCAACATTGTGAAACAGCGAAATGGTCGGTAGGACGGCGTAAATCCTATGGGGGATCCAGATCGTGAGAAGATGAGGCTATTACTGAAAGGAAGCAAGAAGGAGGTCAGTATAGCTATTGATATCATAACAGGACACATAGGACTACGAGCTAACTAATGTAAAATCGGTGCGGCAAGTGATAGCATATGTAGAGCATGCGGGGAAGATGATGAGACGTTAGAGCATTTCCTTTGTCACTGCCTGGCTTTCGCGTCTAACAGATACCGGCACTTAGGTGGCGACACAATACCGGACATGAACCAACTTGGGGGAGTGGTATTGAAAACAATTAGGGTTTTTGTAAGTAGCACGAAATTCCTAACTTAAAATTTTCTTCTTAGAGGTACTTTGTAGTTTTTAGAGCGCACAACAAGCCGATTATTGGCTTAGGTATATGTCCATAGTGGCATGGGGCGGATTAATATCTGCACCATCTTTCAACCTAACCTAATTAGTTAGTATACCACCATCTTATGGAGGGTATAAAAACTTGGAGCATATATATCCCATTGCCTTATTGGTTCTCTATTGGATTAATACTTTTCAAAAATACAAAATGGGATATATGTGTACATACAGTGTAGTGCAAAATAAAAGCAACGATTTCTACATCTGAAATGAACTTATTATAGTTAAACGTGTACTGAACACAGATTAATGAATATTACTGGCTTTTCATTGGATATCTGCAGTCTGCACCTCCATAGAATTTTCGCAGGGAAAAAATCATAAGCCGCGATAAAACGTTTGAATTTCGTCAAATTTAACCCAATCTTTGAGACCAAAAATTTCTATTTGTATTCAAAATGGTATAATGTTCGTCAGTATCTTATTTTATTTTTAAGGCAAAAGTAAATCAAAAATAAAGCATATGCCCGTATTTTCAAGAAGAAGACACAGATGACATAACAATGTATCCGTTCACAAAATGTATTATTGCAATATAAAAACAAGTAAGAGCGTGCTAAGTTCGGCCGGGCCAAATCTTATATACCCACCACCATGGATCGCATTTGTCGAGTTCTTTTTGCGGTATCTCTTTTTAGGCAAACAAAGAATAATGAATAAGAACCCTTATGCTATTGGAGCTATATCATGTTATAGTCCCATTCGAACCATAAATGAATTAAATGCTGAACATTGTAGAAGTCGTTGTGTAATATTTCAGTTCAGTCCATTCGGATAAGAATTGCGCCTTGTAGGGGCTCAAAAAGCAAAATCGGGAGATCGGTTTATATGGGAGATGTATCAAGATTGAGAGATATATGATAGATTGATTCAGACCATATTAAACACGTATGTTGAAGCTCATGGGAGAAACCGTTGTACAAAATTTCTGCCAAATCGGAGTCAAGAAGTCAAGATCCCAGATCGGTTTATATGGCAACTATATCAGGTTATGTACCGATTTGTACCATACTTAGCACAGTTGTTGGAAGTCATAACAAATAACTTCAGCCAAATCGGATAAGAATAACGCCCTCCAGCAGCTCAAGAAATCAAGATCCAAGATCGGTTTATATGGCAGCTTTACCAGGTTTTGAATCGGCACAGTTGTTGGCAGTGTTACAAAAACACCAGGTGCAAAATTACAGCCAAATCGGATAAGAATTGCGCTCTCTAAAAGCTGAAGAAGTCAAGACCCAAGATAGTTTTATATGGCAGCTATACCAAGTTATGAACCGATTTGAACCATAATTAGCACAGTTGTTGGAAGTGATACCAAAACGTGCAAAATTTCATTTAAATCGGACGAGAATTGTGCCCTCTACAGGCTCAAGAAGTCAAGATCCAAATCGCAAAATCCGATAAGAATTGCGCCCTCTAGAAAATCAAGAAGTCTAATCGGGCGATTGGTTTATATGGCGGCTATATCAGGTTATAGACAGATTTAAACCATACTTGGCACAGTTGTTGGAAGTCATACCAAAACGACATATGCAAAATTTCAAGAAGTCAAATCCGGAGGTCGGTTTATATGGCAGTTATACCAGGATATGGACTAATTTAGACCATTTTTAACACAGCTGTTGAATGTCATAGCAAAACAATATGTGCCAAATTTTAGCCAAATCGAATAAGAATTGCGCCCTCCAGAAGCTCATGAAGTCTAATAGGAAGATTGGTTTATATGGCAGCTATATCACGTTATGATACTAAGCACAGTTGTAAGAAGTCATAACAAAACACGTCACGCAAAATTTCAGCCAAATCGAATAACAATAGAGCTCTCTAGAAGCTCAAGAAGTCTAATAGGGAGATCGGTTTAGCGGTGGCGGATATATTAGGTTAAAGAAAAATTTAAACCATACTTAGCACAAATGGGCCAAATCGGTCCATGTTTTGATATAGCTGCCAAATAAACCGATCTTGGGTCTTGACTTCTTGAGCCCCTAGAGGGCGCAATTCTCGTCCGATTTGACTGCACATAGTGTTTGTGTATCACTTCCAACAACTGTGCTAAGTATGGTTCAAATCGGTACATAACCTGAACCATACAAAGGCTCCTCCCATGGCCTTCAACATACGTGTGCAATATGGTCAGAAACGATCTATAGCTTGATACAGCTCCCATATAAACCGATCTCCCGATTTTGCTTCTTGAGCCCCGAATCGGACTATAATTGATATAGCTCCTCCTCCGTCCTTATTTATTATTCTTGGTTTGCCTTAAAACAGATACTGCGCAAAGAACTCGACAGATGCGACCATGGTGGAGGGTATATAAGATTCGGCCCCGCCGAACTTAGCACGCTCTTACTTGTTTATCATTAATTATCAAATCTGTTTCTTGTGGCACATACTAATATATCCAAAAATTGTAGTAAGGATGATTTTAAGTTCAGTGTATTTATTAGTTTTGAGGTATTGATACCTTTTTCAATTTTTTAACTAATTTAATTTTCGATCCACCCTAGTGCAAATGGTCACATCGATAAAAATTAACATGATTTTCGATTAATACAAGCCTCCCCCTTCTTAACAAACCTACTTCACACACACACGCGACCCTACTCTCGCCCCCACCACCTTCATCGATTACCCATTCAGTTGTAGTGACATTTCTGCCTTTCATTCACCTGTGACTGCGACAATTGTTGACAGCATGAAAATTACTCGCAGCAAATTTTTCGGAATTTGCATTTTCTCTAAATTCTGATGGAGGCAATAGCTCGCCACTAGCAGCGTTCCGACGCCGTAGCGGTGGTATTGCGATGGGGGCACCTAGGATGAAACGTCCGAGACACGTGTGTTGACAACACCAACGAAATTCATTGGACAATCGAGTGTGAGTAAGTGAATCACTGCAATAAAGGAATGGCTATGGGCGCGAAGGATGAGGAGAATAGGGGAGTTCTTTTTCATTTAGTTGCAACAGTTCATTAATGGGTTTGGATAATGCCGCACATCTTTGTCAAGTACTTTTGGCCCGTTCTTTGTCGCTTTTTTCGCTTTCTCGGGATCACTTGTATTGAACGTATTGTTGTTCCTAACAACACATTTTCATTTTCCGATATATAGATTTGGCGGACAGACGACTAGAACAACACACGACAGACGGCGGAGATTTGTTTCTGTAATGCCTTCAAAAATAGACAGCGCGTAACGTGTTCGCCCGATTCTGCTTTGAGAACTTTATCAATGATCGTACGATGTGAGACTGGGAGATTGGGGACATGTACAATTTGTCAGTTGCCAAAATTAGGCGTCGGCGGCGATGGTGCAGCCAAAGAAAATCAGCCAGAGAGAAAAAGAGAGATGCAGAGAGGGTGACGCCATTCCAAGCCCCAAGGCAGCAGAGGGGGGAGAAAAGCACAAAGATTTCTTTATGATGTAAAGAGGCCGCTAATAATGTAACATTGTACATTGTCTCATCATCCATTTCATTGGAGAGCCGGTGAGCCGGTTTCGCTAGTATCTCTCCATCTTTTCGCTCTGAAGCTAACGCCAAATGTGGGAGAACAAAAATTATCATCGGCAGCTGCAGAATGTCAATATTTTAATGACACGTCCTTACTCTTCATTCATTGTATTGCAATATAACAGCCAACAACCGCACAGCTTAAGTGTATTTATTAGACTGGCCCCTTCTGTACATTATTGTCACATATCTGATATAGGCACAGAAGCTATAACAACGAAAACTTAAGTGGGAAAAAAAGAAAATCTATATGCATATATAAATGTCTTTCTATAAAAACTTCTTTAAACTTAGAGATTTGTTAAAATCTTCTATGTGCACCATGTATTACCTGAGAAAAGAAAAAAAATTTGGTAGATATATGGATTGAGAATAGATTTGAAATTTAAAATCTATCGAATTTTAGGGATTTTTATTCCCACCACCGAAGGATGGGTGTAGCACATCGAAGCATTGATTTCCGACGCCATTAATATCCTTGATCTTCGTAAAATTCTTAGACAATTTAGGCATTGTCTGTCTGATGACATCACGCTACAGTCTTTAAAAATGAAGATATTGAGCTGAAACTTAGCAAAGAAGTTTTTTTACAAAAGGCACGTTACATCGGGATATAGGCTATATCGGGCTTTAACTTGATATAGCTCCCAAAAAGACTGACCTTTTCTTTTTATTAATACTTTCAAAAATCAATTACATTTTCTTAAAACTCAAAATTCCAATGTTTTTCTCCGAAAACAAAATTTAACTGAAATTTTCCTTAAACATTAAATTTAACAGAAATCTCAAAAAAATTATAAAAACTCTAAAAATTAAATTTTATCGAAATTTCGAATTTTTCACAAAACTTATTCCAACAATACACATAGTACTGCCAAAAAGAACAATTAATAATAAAAAATCTCAAAAAGAACCGCCATATTTTGGCCCAAAAACCAAGATAGTAAAAACCCAATTGTACTACCATATTGTGCTGTGTTGCCATATCGGATAAGTAGTAAAATCGGGAGATCAATTTCCACATGAACCGAAATCAGTTTTTAAACCAATTCGAACCATACTTGTCACGTGTGTAAGCAATCATAGAAAAAGTCACAGCGCAATTTCAGCCAAATCGGATTAGAATTACGCATTCTAGAGGCTCACGAAGTAAAATCGGGAGTTTGGTTAATATGGGAGCTACATATATAAGGTTTTGTACCGATTCGGACCATACTAGGCACGTATGTTAGAGGCCAAAGAAACAGTCACAGTGCAACATTATAACAAAACAGATAAGAATTGCGCACTTTAGAGGCTCAAGCAGTATAATCGGGAGATCGGTTTATATGGGAGCTATAACAAATAATGGACTGATTCAGACCACATTGGCACATATGTTGAAGGTCACAGGAGACGTGGTCTTGCAAAATTTCAACTAAATTGGATAATAATTGCTCTCTCTTGAGGCTCAAGAAATCAAAATCCTAGATCGGTTTATATGGGGGCTATATCTAAATATGGACCGATGTGGCCCATTTAGATATTAACTTGCAAAAAGGAAGAATGTCAAAGCGATCAAATATATATTTGCTTTATGGGATCTTAGACCAATATTTCGATGTGTCACAAACGGAATGACGAAGTTAGTATAACCCCATACTATGGGTGGAGGGTAAAAAAATACCAAAATTGACCGTTTAGATATTCAAAGACTATCTAGACATGTCCGTCTGTCTGCCTATTGAAGTCTCGATAAAGCCTTTAAAATTGATAGGCATAGTTCAAATATGGCTCCCATATGTACCGATCTCTCGATTAGTATTTTTGAGCACATAAAAGTTGTATATTTGCCAGATTTCGCTGAAAAACGTGACGATTTTAGATAAACAATCTCTCGATTTAAGGTCTAGAGCCCATAATTGCTATTACTATCCGCTTTTGCCCTAACTGTGAGTTGCATTGGATCGCTCTACATCTGAATATATTTGTATGTGGATGCCATATAGCACGATCTCCCGATTTAAGGCATTGAACGCTCATTTCTTCACCAGAGTTTATGACATTTCGATCGGATCCCTTGACGCTAATACCGGTATAAAAACCTATGGATTTTTCGCTGAAATTTGGAACAGTGGAACCTCTTGTATATGTTTTAGACCCCTCCACGTCCTTGCCGAAATCCCTTGAATCAGATCGAAAGATATTTGAATTTAGCTGTTATATAGACTCATCAACTGCCGTTTATGGGGCGCATATCTACTCTATTGTTTCCTTGAGCACCGTCAGAATGTGGGCAGCGCAAATGCAAAATCAGTCAATTCCGCCAACTCGAATAAGAATTGCGCCCTCTAGAGGCTGGAGAAGTCAATATCCGTTATCGGTTTTTATGGCAGCTATACCAAAACATTTACCGATTTGGCCCATCACAATCCAAACCGACCTGCAATAATAAGTATTTATGGAACACTTCAGGCGCCTAGCTTTACTCTTTTGAAAGTTAGCGTGCTTTCGACGGACAGACAGATCAAGACTATATATAATTTTTTTGGTTCTCAGATCAATATTTCGATGTTTTACAAACGGAAGGATGTTTACTTAGGTATCAAAATAGTTAAGGTAAAATACAAAATTTTAACAGAAAATTCTTCCCCAAAAAATCGCCAATTGGTGCTCCGAATCACCATCAAGTCCAAGTCCAAAATATACTCCCCATTTTCGAAAGTAAATTTTTGCCAATTTTTGGTAACACTGTGTATCATTGCCCTTTTCACCTCTTATGCTCGATAGACCCTCTCACACGTTTTGTAAAAGCCGGTTTGATGGTTAAGTGTGACCATGTGTGCGAATGTTTGTGGATGCCTTCTTTTTTTGGTTTATGTGCGCTGCAATTCGTCAAACATTTTGCTGTTGTCGTATCTCTCTTTTCATCCACTCAAACCATCAGACATGAAAGCAACATCTAACAAAAGAGTGTTAAGAAAGAGAAGAGTTGGCCTTAGCACGATTTGCGGGATCATAAATGACGAAAGTTAAAGACACAACATGTTAGAATTGCTTACGATATTTCGTTTTTTCTTTTATTCCAACTTCGGTCGCAAGTAATCAATGGAAAATATGAAAAATGTTCGAACAAATGCCCGAAACAAAACAAAACGGCTTTAGACCATTGTTTAATGTTTTCTATTCAATTTGAAATTGCTATTAGCATCGTTGAATAAAAGAAGTAAGATTTGATGTGTTTTCTATTGCGCTTATGAATCAAGTCGTCTTTAAGAGCCCTGTGCTTTGCAACCTACTCTAGTTGGGATGGTTGTAAAACACAATGATCCATTTGACATTCCTGCTGATGATTTTTCTTGGTCGAAAATGAAATTGCGATACGGGAAACCAGTCAAATACTTCTAGCAACAACTCACTTTTGCTGACTCTTAAATGTTTCTTTGCTATACTATTCTTTGAATAGAAAGCATTAAACAATGGTCTAAATTTTTTTGAATATTTTACTAACTTTTTCAACACAAAGAGGTATTGGTTAAAATGCTGCATTCGACATGCCAACTTACATGTATCTAATCTGTGACACTTTTACAATATTAGAGAGACCAAGCAGACCGTATGTCTTGGTCGTATACGGTCTTTGAACGCAAGCAAGCATTATTTGACAGCAGTTTCACACATGTTGGTACTTAAATTGTGGGGTTTATTAGAAAAGAAGACAAAGCACTGCACAATCCTAAAATCTTTCACCACAAGCATAAAACAGCGGTTTCACACACGTTTGACCTTATCTAACCCAAAGAGCGTAAGAAAGATAAGAGCTGACGTTAGAGGGCAATACGTGATGACGAGTGACAAAATTTAAAGACACAACATATTTGAATTGCTTACGATATTTCGTTTTTCCTTTATTGCAACTTTCGGTTGCAAAGAAACAAAGCAAAATTCGAAAAAATGCTCGAACGAATGCTCGAATCAAAACAGAATCAAAGAGGGTGAGAAAGAAAAAGAGTTGTCATTAGCAAAGAGGGTGAGAAATAGAAGAGAGGGTTTCTGCTTAGTCTTCCCAATACCGAAAAAAAATCGCGTTAAAGACACAACCTGTTCGATGGTTTTCAATTGGATTCACATTGAGGTTTGCAACATTTTCGGGATTTTCTGATTTGATTCGAGCATTTGTTCGAACATTTCTTCGTTATTTGCTTTGATTCTTTGCAACCGAAAGTTGGAGTAAAAGGAAAAACGAAATATCGTAAGCAACTCAATCACGTTGTGTCTTTAACTTTTGTCACTGGCCATGCCGTATTTCGCTCTAATGCCCAACGAGGGTGAGAAAGAAAAAGAGTTGGCATTAGAGCGAAATACGGCATGGCCAGTGGCAAAAGTTAAAGACACAACGTGATTGAGTTGCTTACGATGTTTCCTTTTTCCTTTTACTCCAACTTTCGGTTTCAAAGAATCAAAGCAAATAACGAAGAAATGTTCGAACAAATGCCCGAATCAAATCAGAAAATCCCGAAAATGTTGCAAACCTCAATGTGAATCCAATTGGAAACCATCGAACAGGTTGTGTCTTTAACGCGATTTTTTTTTCGGTATTGGGAAGACTAAGCAGAAACCCTCTCTTCTATTTCTAACCCTCTTTGAACAGAATAACCCGAAAATGTTGCAGCCCTCAATGTGAATCCAATAGGAATACAATCTCTAACGCAAGTTATTTTATGGTACGGGGAAGACAAAGCAGAAACCCTCTCTTGTATTATCTTACGCTCTTTGATCTAACCGACTTACTAAAAGAGAAGACCAATCAGTTTGACCCAAAGAGAAAACTGGGCTTTAGCGCGATTTACGGGATCATAAATGACAAAAGTTAGAGACACAACAAATTTGAATTGCTTACGATATTTCGTTTTTCTTTTATTCCAATTTGCGGTTGCTAAGAATCAAAGCAAAAAACTAAAAAAAATTTCGAACAAATGCCCGAATCAAAACAGAGAAACCCGAGAATTTTGCAACCCTCAATGTGAATCCAATTGGAATACTTGCAACATGTTGAGACTTTAAAGCTTGGTTTTTTGCGGTATTGGCAAGACTGAACAGAAATCCTCTCTTCTTTTTCTCACCCTCTTTGTTTGACCATCTTTGACCAAACAGTTTGACCATCTTGTACAATTTCTAAAATTATTGGGAGGAATAAAAAGCAACATGTTACTTGAATCCGCACAAATTGGAAAATGTAGTGCAATCCAACCGCAACACGCAACCTCTTTCGCACTCTCATTCTCTGTTCCGCCAAGCCACTTTCGTAGCGGACGGTCATTCCTCCATTCCATCCAAATTCCTTGTGCCAAATCAGTGATGCCAAACAGTCAAAAAAACACTTAAATGCTGCTTTTGCATTTGTTGCATCGTGGTTTACTGGCATTCATTGATTGGAAACGAGACTAAGCGGTCGGTTTAACGGCAAAAATTAAAAAAAAGATATTAAAAAAATAAAAAAAGAATAATAAACAAATAAAAAACAAACAACTATTATTAAGAAGAAAACACTAAATGTTGAGGGAGTTAGTGGGTGTGTTCATACCCAACTTCAGACAAACTAAACAACTTAAAGCACGGAATAGCCAACAAAGTACACGTCTCAAGAGATGCCAATTTAGTGTTTTTCGCACTACATAGAAGCAGGGAATTAGGCAATCCCATGGCAGCCGGTTAAACGTACCGGATGGACCCGATGGAGTTCTTCATCGGCAAGGGCTGCCGCCTCAGTGTATAACACACTGCTACAACAACAACAATAGGGAATTAAGCACTTAGTGGATTATTTTTGTTTTTTTTTTGATTTTGTGCATTTTAACCTTTTTGTAAATTTGAGTGGAACCATTTAAGTTACATAAGAGATAAATTTGCGTTTTGTTTATGCTGGTAAATTGTTGGCATCACTGCTCGTGTGCAGAATACAGATAAATTATGTGGATTAATAATTTGAAGTTCGCACCTAGACTGATTGGTGGCACTTGTGAACATAGATAGGAATTATCTAAGAACATTCTGTAAGCAAAATTCTACTTTTAAAGTCATGCGGTTTGGGTTGTTTGGACTTTCTTAATATGCATTATTTCCTTTCCCGTGAAGGAAACTATGACGTAGTGCACTTATATAGGATTTCGGCAGTCTTAGCTTCCAATACGTGTATATTTCTGTCTTTTCTTTTTCTGTGAATTTAATTTATTCGGCAGAGCTGCTTGCTTTGAAGCCAAATAAAATAATTACCCATATACACGCTTGACATATAAGATTTAAGCTACAAGCTTGATATTTGCCGTTAAATTTTAAAAACACAAAAATTTCTCTGTTATTTCAATCCTCTTTGCGCAGAAAATTGAAATCCATTGAAATCCTGACTGCCCGTCGTAAGTTCGCCCAAAAAGAAGACAAAAATACGGAATTGCCAACAAAGTACTCGTCTGCAGAGATGCCAATTTAGTGTTTTTGGCAATACACAAAAACAGGAACTAAGTGGACTCTTTTTGTGTTTTTTCTTCTCGATTTAGTGCTTTTTCACTTTTTTGTAAATTTGAGTGGAACCATTTAAGCCACAGAAGAGATAAATTTGTGTTTTGTTTTTGCGGGTACATTGTTGGCATCATTGCTCGTGTGCAGAAAACATTAAAATTCTGTCTGCCCCTCGTAAGTTTGCCAAAAGAAGTAACGCACGCCAACAGGGGGAATAGCAAAGAATTCAAACGAAATGAAAATGGAATGAATGTGAGTGGATTCCCCAATAAATGGGTGAATGTGAAAAAGTATTAATAATAAAAATGAACGCATATTAGTCGGTAATTCGCGTGGTCGCGTAGTGTTGATAAGTTGTCGAACGTAAAATTCCTGCTAAAATTATTGTTATTTATCCTCTGATCCTCCGATGGACAGCTGGACAGCTGAAGTTTTGTGGAATGGTGTGAAGTGCAAAATCGGTGCGGAAGTGTTTGTGCTACGAAATTAAATTGGCAGATAAATGCCCACCAGCTACAATTGAATTCTTTTGATACAAAAACAACAACAACATCAGCATCAGCAGCAGCAACTTTAACTAAGGACAAGAAATGTAAGTGCATTCGAATTATGACAAAATTAAGAAAGGCAACTTCAGGATAAATTAAAAAAAAAATAGCTAGGCACTTCTCCATTTATTGCTTGGTTTTCTTCGTCAACTTCTCATATGCTTCTTCTTGCCACACATATGTGACTTGTCACCCTCGCCGTTGGTGGGGGGTGTCTGGGCCAAAGGGGGATGGATTTTTGTTGGTGTATAACTGCAAATAGCGGCATGCTATGGGTTCTCAGAAGCAGCAACATTGGTTTTCACGCATTACCTCTTTCCCGCTCTCTTTGCTTTTGCAGTCGCTCTCTTTCATGATTCTTGTGCAGGAAAACAAGTGAAGAATAATAACAAAAGCCAGCCTTCCATGAAAAGTGTAGACACAGAGTGTGCAAACATTTCCTTCCATCATTGTTTATAGTCACGAGATGGCCGACAAAGGAGATGTTGAAATAAATTATGGCTAAGTTGTAATCGTTTTGTTAATGCCTAATGCCAATGCATTTTTTATACCCATCACCGAAGATGGAAGGTGTACTCATTTTGTCAGTCGGTTTGCAACACAGTCGAAACCGAATAACTGTAAACCCTTGGTGATCTCGCTTAAGTGAAACTTTATGAGAAGAACCATAATTTTTTAGTGTTTTTCAATGAAATTGAAATCTCTTAAGTGAAAAATTGCATAAGTGAAAAAGGCATTTCTATCGCATATTATCTGGGATTATAAAAATTTTGGTCAACAATAAAATTTGCATAAACCACGTAGTCATTTCGGTAATATTGTAGTTATCGCTCACTTTTTCAAGATTGCCACTGAATATTGCATTTTTTATAGATAATTAGTACTGTGATGTGTAAATTTGCTTTCAATTATGTTTAATCGCTTAACTGAAAAGCAATTTCAATTATCCGAACTTAACTCAAAATTACGGATAAGTGAAACAAAAGAGGTGCATTTTTAACGTTTCACTTATCTGGTTTCGACTGTATATTCTTGATCGTTGTAAAAATCTAAGATAATCTAGCCATATCCGTCCGTCTGTTGAAATCCCGCTACCGCTTTTTTGTCCATAGACAGTTTAAGTTCGAAGATGAGAGATATCGGACTATATCTTGATATAACCCCCCCATAGACCCATCTGCCGATTTAAGGTTTAATGCGCATATGTTATCCGATTTCGCTGAATTTTGCGTTAGGCTCCTCGACATTCTGAATATGGTCAAGATCGGGTTATATTTGGATATAAACCGATCTCCAGATGTAAGGTTTTAGGCCCATAAAAGGTGAATTGATTAACCAATTTGTGTCAAATTCAGCACAATGAATTGTGTGAGGTCCCTCGACATTCGTACCGTGTATGGTCAAGATCGGGATATATTGAGATATAGGTGCCATATACACCAGTCTCTCGATTTGAGGCCTTGGACTTATAAAAGGCCTATTTATTGTCCGATTTCGCTAAAAATTGGCATAGTGAGCCCTTTTAAGCTTTTCGGAATTCTTGCCCTATATGGTTCAGATCGATTTATATTTGGCTATAGCTGCCATATACATATACCGATCTCCCGATTTAAGTTCTTAGACATATAAAATATGCATTTTTTTAACGAGTGGTGTTAGACGGACTATGGTAACCGGTTGTACGTACCGGACTGACCCGTTGAGATCCTTCATCGGCAAGGGCTGCCGCACAGTGGGATGGGAAAATGGGAATTGAAAATATCATAGAACCAAAACTACTAAAGATATCGTTCTCATTTTTCACAAATTTGAAGATTAATATCTTTTTAAAAAAATAGTATACATTTTGGGCACATTTCTTGATAAAAGCACCCAAAATCCTCACGCTGGAGAAAGATGTTTGTAAAATTTGCATTTTTTAGTAGAATGTCCGTAGAGACCTCAATCCTTAGATGGCGCAAAAAAATTTTTGCTTGCAATTAGGTATTACTTGGGGCAATGAAAATATGTTATAAAGTTGGGGGTCTCAGATTTGCGTTTAGAGAACTCGAAGGGTTTTCCCAGTTTTTTTGTTAAAAAATGCCAATATTGTACTTCACCGATCTCCTATTAGAGTTGACACAATTTATAAAACTGTATCAGGTTATGTATTGCACTTGGCTCATTTGTTGGAAGGTGTAACAAGACTCCGCTGGCAACAATTTAGCCAAATCAGAAAAAATTGCGGCTTGTAAAGACTCAAGAAGTCAAATCGGGATATCGGTTTATATGGGAGCTATATCAGGTTTTAGACCGATTTGGACCGTACGTGGTACAATTGTTGAAAGCCATAACAGAACAACACATGAAAAATTTCAGCCAAATCGGGCACAAATTGCGGCTTGTAAGGGCTCAATAAGTCAAATCGGGAAGTTGGATTATATGGGAGCTATATCAGGTTATAGACCGATTTGCATCGTACTTGGCACAGTTGTTGAAAGTCATGAAAGAACACCGCATGCAAAATTTCAGCCAAATTGGACAAAAAATTTAAAAAAATATTGGGAACAACGCAACAAAAATTTCGGCATTGAAGGCCTCAAGTAGTCAAATCGCGAGATCCGTTTTTATGGGAGCAATATCAGGTTCTTGACCGATTTGGACCGTATTTGGCACATTTGTTAAAAGTCATAACAGAACACAACGTGCAAAATTTCAGCCAAATCGAACAAAAATTGCGACTTCCAGAGGCTCATGAAGTCTAAATCTGATATCGGTTTAGATTTAGACTTCTTGGGGCCCATTTACAATCCCCAACGACCTACATCAATAGTAAGTATCTGTGCAAAATTTCAAACGGCTACCTCTACGCGTTCGACCGCTATGGTGATTTCGACAGACGGACGGACGGACATGGCTAGATCGACTCAGAACATTGAGACGATCAAGAATGTATATACTTCATGGGGTCTTAGACGAATATTTTGAGGTGTTACAAATGGAATGACTAGATTAGTATACCCCCATCCTATCTTGGCGGGTATATCAAGTAAAAGCGTGCTAAGTTCGGCTTGGCCGAATCTTATATACCCTATACCATGGATCGCATTTATAAAGTTCTTCGTCAGATATCTCTTTGCTATGCTATTGGATTTATACCAACTTATGAACATATTGGTGCCATACTTCGTTTGGCTATCGGAGACCAAAGTATTGAAAGAAATTGAAATATTGAAATCGGGAGAGCTGTTTATATGGGAGCCATATCAGGTTATGGACCGATTCAGACCATATTTGGCAAGTTGAAGGTCATAGAAGAAGTCGTCGTTCAAAATTTCAGCCACATAGGATATGAATTTTGCTCTCTGGAGGCTTAAAAAGTATGGGAGTTGTATCAGGTTATGAACCTATTTGGACCATACTTGGCACAGTTTGTGAAAATCAAAACAAACCACTTCGTGCAAAATTTCAAGCAAATCAGATAATAATTTGCGCCCTCTAAAAGTCAAGATCCAAGATCGGTCTATATGGGAGCTATATAAGGTTATTACCCGATATTGGCCATATTTGGCACAGTTGTTGGAATTCATAATAAAACACCTCATGCAAAATTTCAGATAAATTAAATAATAATTGCGCCCCTAGAGGCTCAAGATCCGGGGTCGTTTTATATGGCATCTTTATCAAAACATGGACCGATATAGCGCATTTACAATCCTATGCGACGTACACGCATTCATGCAAAATTTCTAGCGTCAAGCTTTTTTCCTTCAAAAGTAAGCGTGCCTTCGACGGACGGACGTACAGGGCTAAATTGACTTGGAATGTCAAGATGATCAAACTTTGTTGCATCCCAGATTAATATTTTGTTATGCTACAAACGGAATGACGAAATTAGTATATCCGCCATCCTATAGTGGAGAGAATTATGGAGAGTGTATCTATTTATAGACCTATTTGTACCACATTTAGTGTAAGCAATGATGGATATTTACATCATTGTACTTTACATAACAAATTTCAGCCATATGAGATCAAAACTGAGATCTCTGCCCCAGTTTTACATAAACTCTATTGAAATTTAAACTGAAAACTCATAGTATCTTTCTATATAAAATAGAGTTTATTTCGAGGCTTGAACTCTGAAATATGAAACATACTCTATAACAATACACATATCCGTCGTTCTCAAAATCTTTGCATAAGTAAGACAACTTTACGATTTTCACTGTAGAACCTTAGCTCAGCCTTAGAAGCGACAATGCCTTTGTTGCCAATGTAACTCATTGTGATACCGGTCAAGACGACTAGGAACCGAGGCACAGAGAAACGTGTACATGAAAATCAATGTCATAACTCAAAAAGTGTACGAGGAACATGTACGGTGAGTTGCACAGTGTGTTGTTCCATTGCAAACCGGCTGTCAAGTGACGCAGCTGGAGGGTAGAGAATATCAGAAATCAGTCTGGCCAATGGTAACGTCGTCATCGTCATGTAATACAAATTGTTGCAAAATCATTCATCCATACTCTGAAGTCAAACGAGTCTGATGCAGGCCAAATTTAGTTTCAGCCAAAGATTGGCTTCAGTGGTTCATGTTGATTTGAGCGTATGCAAAGTTAAAATATTCGAAGGAAACAGGTTATGGCAAAGAACATTGGAGATGGAACTGAAAAAAACAACATTATTTTTTACTTATCTATATCATATCATTATTGCCCATTGCAATGGTAAACGAAAATTATATTTGTTGTCTTAGCATCTAAATTTGATATTTTAACAAACCAAAGAAAAATGTTATGACAAAATTGTGAACTTTTTTATAATTTTTCGAAAGTATTGCAAATGACTTAAATAAATTTTATTCAACTTTAATTTTGATACCCTACACCACCACTGTGGTACAGGGTATTATAACTTTGTGCAACGCTTAGAAGTAGAAGAGCTGGACCCTTTGATAAGTATACCGATCGGCTTAGAATCACTTCCTGATTCGATTTAGCTATGTCCGTCTGTCTGCCCATGTATTCTTGTGCTCAAGTTACATGTCGCATTAATTGTCCGATTGTCATTAAATTTTGGACAAGTCTCTTTTTTGGCCCAAGGACGCTATTGATTTAGAATAATATCGGTACAGATTTAGATATAGCTCCCACCTACATCTTTCATCCGATATGGCCTTTTAAGGCTTTAGAAGCCACAATTTTGTTCCGATCGTTTCAAAATGTATCATGAGGTGTCCGATCTTTATAAAATTTGTCATTGGGTGTTTTATTCAACGTTCCAATTTAGAGATAGCGTGAGATGTTCTATTTGACGTCCCAGTATGTGTCATCAAATTGGCACAGGTTTCGATATAACTCCCATATAATCATTTATCCTATATGGCCTTGTAGGATTTTCCTATCGTAGGAAAGTCTTACAAGGTTCTATTTGATATTTCAATAGGTATCCAAATTAAAGTCTGACTGAATTTCGAAATAAGATCTACATATAAAAAGTACTACGTACTTACCGTACCTTACTGTTTTATTTTTTTTATTTTTGTTTAATTGGCTATGACAGAACATTTCTAACAATAGCGTTCCAAGCGCCTCGATCTTCTGCGCTCCTTCTAGAATCTCTGATACAAAGTTTCGAGGTGTCTCCCACCACTTGATCTTTCCATCGGGCTTTTGGTCTTCCCGGTTTGCGTGTATCTTCAAAAGGTTATGACAGAACATTTCTTACAATAGCGTTCCAAGCCCCTCGATCTTCTGCGCTCCTTCTAGAATCTCTGATACAAAGTTTCGAGGTGTCTCCCACCACTTGATCTTTCCATCGGGCTTTTGGTCTTCCCGGTTTGCGTGTACCTTAAAAAGACTTCTTTGCTGGAGCTTCTTCATCCTTTCTGATAACATGACCTAGCCATCGCAGGCGTTGTATTTTGATGCGTGTAACTATGCTATCGTCGTCATACAGCTCGTGGTTCATACGTCGCCTATATTCTCCATTAACACAAAGTGGTTCATATATTTTACGAAGAATCTTTCTCTCAAACACTCCAAGCACTGCCTCATCTGCTTTCACAAGTACCCATGCCTCAGAACCATATAACAGCACGAGTAGTATCAGTGTCTGGCCTTGTTTCTAAACTGCTTACTTAATCCAAAGTACCATCTGTTTGCTAGTATTATTCTTCGCTTTATCTCAAAAATAAAATTAGTGACTGTCTCAAAGTTGTGGTTCCCAACTTTCTCCATTATCCTTATCTGCTCGGTTATGCAAGGCTTTTTGGGAGTTGAAACCATCCATTTCGTCTTATCTCCATTTACTGCCAGACCCATTTTCACTGACTCTCTTTCGATTCTTTCAAAGGCTGCAGTTACTAGTTCCGGGGACCGACCTATGATGTCGACGTCGTCGGCATAGGCATATGTGTTCTCTTGTGATTGGTGTGTCATTTCTATTCACATCTGCATCTCGTATAACCTTCTCCAGCAGAGAGGGAAAGAAATCACATGATAGGCTGTCTCCTTGTCGGAAACCTCGTTTGGTGTTAAATGGTTCCGAGAGATTCTTTCCCATTCTTACTGAGGAACGCGTATCAGCAAGTGTCATCCTGCAGAGTCTTATTAATTTTGCAGGGATACCAAACTTAGACATGGCTGGAAATACCTTTGAACGTAAAGGGGTATCGAAAGCGGCATTGTAGTCAACAAAGAGATGGTAGGTGTTAATTTATTCTTCTCGGGTCTTTTCCAGGATTATCTGGTCCAGGGTGAATTTACCAGGTCTAAAGCCGCATTGATAGGGCCCAATTATCTCATTGACTTTAGGTTTTAATCTTTCACACAGTAGATGGGGAGGAGACTTATTCGTCTGTAGTTGGCACATTCCGTCTTGTCTTCTTTCTTGTGTACGGGGCATAGTATGCTGATGTTCCAATCATCGGGTATGCGTTCTTCTAGCCAGATTGCGCAGATAAGCTGATGCATACGCCTTATCAGCGTGTCGCCTCCGGCCTAAATTGGTTCAGCGAGTACCCGTCGGCTCCTGCTGCCTTGTTGTTTTTTAGTCGGGTAACTACTATTTGGACCTCAATCTGAGTACGGGCCTACACAACAATTAAAAAAAAATTAAATTAATTAAAAATCATATAGAAACAATGATGTTTTTTTGGCGACAATCCCATGTTAAAATTGAGAATCTTGTCGCCCAACGGTATCTCTGATACTCTACTTCCAATGATTTTTGAGTTTTTTTTTATAATCTCAAACGTCCTACATGTTCTTTTGGGCGGTCACATTACCCCGATCGGACTACTTTTCGGAGGGTTCATCAGGGAGGGGAGTTTTTTTAGAGTCAATGTCCCCCAAATTGCCAAATTTTGATATAATATTCAAGTCCTACTCTCAAATACCTCATTTCGCTCTACTTTACCATTGGGCGGGGCGGAAAATTGTATACTAAATGCGCATTGTATTCCCAAAAACCTTTCATTTGAGTCCCATATTGAACCGGTCAGTACCCATCAATAAGTATACAAAAGTCTGACTAGATTTAGACATAGATTCTCTTTATTAGGGCAACCGTGGCGCAGAGTCCGCATGTCCGCCTATAACGCCGAACACCAGGGCTCAAATCCCCGCGTTAACATAAAAAAAATTCAGCGGGGATTATCCCCTTACTCTCTCTACATTTGTGAGGTATCCTGCCTTGTTAAAACTTTTCTACCAAGTGGTGCGCTATGCGGCACGCCGTTCGGAGTCGGCATAAAAAAGGAGGCTCCTTATCATTGAGCTTAAACATTACTAGGACTGCACTCCTCTGTTCCTTAATGGAATGTTAATGGAAATTTAGTAGTAGTAGGTAGAATATTAATAAGTCGGCAGTGCCCGACTTTAGCCTTTCCTTACTGCTTTCTAATAGATTAGAACTACATACAAGTACATGTACGATGGTGTGTACCCAGCAACATAGTTCAGTTTTATTATTTTTTGTTTCTTGGTTTGGTGTAGGGGTACATAGATTCAGTGTGCAGGTGTCACAAATCATGTTCTCAAATCCTTGTTTCTATTTTCTCAATCATAACGAAATAAGTGTTGCAATTATTACTTGATATTTGAGCTCTTCAGGTTTCGTTCCATGCGAACATTTCATTTTATTTGGGTATCTCTTACCTTACCATATCGGATTCCTGTGGTGTCAGTGTAGTGTAGTAGCAGCAAAATATTTTGGCAATTAATAACATCCATCAAGTCAGTACCAATATCACAAATGCTCAAATGCTCTGACACACTGCCAAGTAATTCATCGGAAGACATTAGTAATTTATAAGCGGTGGAAAGGGAGGGGGATGGCTATGCAGGATACTTGTTGAGAAATCATATGTGTTTGTGTTTCCTCGGCAGAGCTAAGAATACTGCTGATGAGTGCATAGAACGTTCTTAGCCAGTCAGCCAGCACTCAGTGATGCCAGTTAACAGTTTTGGCCAGAATTACTTGGCAGAATTTAATAAAGGCATCCAACATGTCTGGGATAGTCAAAGCGCGTCACCAACAGACAAACTCGCAGTGGTGTTGCCCCACACTGGTTTAATTCATTCCACCGACGTCCAAAATAAATTTCTCTTCACAGATCTTAAATCTTAACAGCGCTTCGGCTAGTCTAGCTTCTTTGGTGGACGCTGCCTCCAGTGTCGGCGGACAGACGGACGAATTGCCAACACAAGGCAAGCCCGGATGTTCGTTCTTCTCATACATTTGTCATGGCCTAAGGGGACCATTTTTATTTTTATTTTCCTTTTTTCTAATTTAACTTTGCAATTTCCACTGATTACTACAAAAACACTTTATAAAAGTGCCAACGGTTAGTTTTTGTGTGCTGCGTTTGTTGGAGGCACTGCCGTCTGTGCGAAGGGACTGGCGGGGCCAGAAGTAATAACACTCTTAAAGGCAGTGTGGCGAATGTTATACTTGGAGACAGAGGACGGACTTACATCCCTGGGCTTGTCCACAAATGTAAGTTAGTTTGCGAAAAGGAGGGCGAGTAGAAGGGCGAAATGCTGTTAGGAATGTATGGCCTGCAGAGCCGAGCTGCACAACAGCAGAACAGCACACAACATGGCCCATGGAAAACCTACTAAACCACATTAAACTACAGTCTGTCGGTCGGTGTTGCTACAACAATGTCAATTGTCGGCCGGACATTCAACCATTCAACCATTAGTGCGACAAATAACTGGAATGAAGCCAAAGTAATGCCCTCTATTACTCAAAATGCCTGCGACCAAAAGATTCCAAGCAAAGAGACGTGATAAGAATCTCTGTAATGTCAAATGTGCACAAAAAGTTTAATTTTTTTTGTTTGAGTGAATGGATAGCTGAAAAAAGAGTGTCAGACTGAGGGAGAATTGCGAAAAGAGAGTAGAAAATACCGGCTTTCGATAAAGGTGGGTTCAACCAGAGTTGCCATAGAATGCCATAGAATACAATATAACAAAGCTATCGACTAAATCTTTTTTTTTTTGGTTTCGTGCCTTTGAACGGTCAATATTTTTGTTCAGTTTTTTCTAGAAAAGTCTAACTTGAAATTTTCCAAAAATATTTCTTATCAATATGGATGTTTTAGGACTACAGACTGGGCAACACTTTATTCATATTTATATATACTCCTTCTAAAGTTAGCGTGCTTTCGACAGACATACAGACGGACGGATATGGGTAGATCGATGTAAAATGTCATGACGATTAAGAATATATATACTTTATGGGGTCTGAGACGCCTATTTCGAGGTGTTACAAACAGAACGACGAAATTAGTATACCCCCATCCATAGTTGAGGGTATAATGACCGATGAATCTTGATTTGCACAGTGTAGTACTACAAAAAAAAAAACAGCAACTATACGATTTCATATGTTAGTGATTTTCTATCCGATGTACCTTTAACTATACTTGTGCAGTGTCTGGGTCACGCTTGGACAACCGAGCAGTAGCCGCAATTAAATTTCTTGGAATCAGGGAATCTTATTTCTTTCTGGACAAGTCTGACTGCTATTGCACGTCAGAGGGATTTCTTCGCGCCGCCCAAGGCCCTGGACAAAATGTCGTTACGGAACCGGAGACCGATCAGACTTTCACTATAAACATGTACAGTTAGACGATGGTGAAGGCTATGGTGCAGGGCCATGTTAGGTCGAAAATGATGCAAGGGATTCTTCAAACCAAGTGAAAGGATGCCAGGCAATGCTGGATTTCAAGGCATCAATGGAGGCATTCTACCACGACCGCTCAAGAGGTGTTGTTGGTTTTAGGGTCTCAAAGGTTCTGTGTTTGCGTATTTTGCAAAACAGGACAACGCTTATCTTGGGGCTGAGGAAGCAAGACCGGATTGCTGATAGTATACTGACTGCTATTGCACGTCAGATCTTGGACGTATGGAGAGGCAGACTTCTGCAAGACGTGCGACGACGAGAAGGAGTTGGAGACCGTAAAACACTTTTTGCGTCACTGCCCTACAATTACGGAAAAACTCTGCATAATGGGAGAACCCTTCTTTCCCTGCCGGAATTCCCTCCACGCACTTAGACCTATTGTCATTCTGGAGTTCTGTAGAGACCTGAATTGGCTGACTGGTCCATTTTCACGTCGGTGATAGTTTCTACTTCTTGTGCGCTAGTTTAATTTTTTTCTGTTTGTTTGCCCATGTACCGTGTTAGGGTGTATTTTTTGGAGTTTCTCCGTCTTCTATTTCTCTTTTACCTTCTTCTAGGGCGAACACAATAGAATATTAGAATGTAGGATTCCGAGTGAAGCAGCTAGTAGCCGAGGTTTCTAGTGCCTTCCAATTTTACCTAACCAAGGCTTATAGACTCGGCACAGGCACAGCAAATGCAAATTTGCTCATGTAAATTCTGAGTGCTGTCCGATTCAAATTTTAAGCTCAATGATAAAGGATCTCCTCTTTATAGCCCGAACGGTGGGTAGCAGTGCGACCTCTTTAGAGAGAGGTTTAAACATGGCATAGTACCTCACAAATCATTCATATACTGCCGGACTTTCTAGCTGACGCAATGTCTAGTGTGGCAGTGGCATCAATTAACATATATGTTTTTGAAGGGTTAGGTGAAATCTTTGCCTTGGGAAACCAGTTTAAAATGAGAATAAAATCTTCTCCCTAGTTTTTAACAGCTACGGTAACAGATGTACATTAAGGCGATGACTTTTTTACAACCTCATATCCCTATATCATATTTTAATGAGCTTTTGTTTAAGATTAGATAATTCGTAAAAACAACCTTGCTCAACCTCGCAATATGATTAAAAAATGCATAAAAATTTAATTTCAAAGTGGTTTGTATGTAACCTTTTTTTGAATAATTTAATGGAATCAGTATCTTAGTGTTTAATAGACTAAAGTTCATTCATTCGTGCAACAGGAAATAAATTTTGTGAAAAAAATTCAAAAAGTAATCACCCTAATAAAAAAAGTTCCTAAATTGACGAAGTGTAGGCAAACAATCCTTGCTCAATACTTATTAGGGTGCTGACTTTTATACAACTTAGTATTCCTTTATCATATTCCGATAAGATTTCATTTAAGATTAGAGAAATCCTAAATATAAGGCGATTCGATACAAAAAACTCACGCACAAAACGATTTAAAAATTTCATTTGAAATCGGTTTGTGTGCGACCAATTTCAATATTTAAATGGAATACATTTTATTTTAGTCATTAATGGGCAAAAGTTCATTCATTCGTGCAACATGAAATAATTAAAAAAAACTTAAAAAGTCATCACCCTAATGTACATGTATCGAAAAAAAAAGTTAGCCGAGAATATAAGATTTTATTTATTTGTAGGATTTTATCAATGAAAACGCGCCAAAGAACCGAAACTTTAAAATGAAGATGCTATCATTAAATCCGCTTCAAATTTCGATCGCAAACCTATTATTAACTAATTATTAATTTTTAAAAAATTGTATTTTTAAGGCATTAAGTTCGGCCGGGCCGATCTTTGGAAACCAACCACCTCGGGTATATATGTAAATCACCATTCGTCATAATTTGGTGAAAAATTCATAATTTATACACCCATAGCATCTTTATCGAAATATGGTCCTATTTAGACCAAATTTGGCACGGACATTGATTGGTCTAATAAATGCAAGTCACTGTCCAATTTTGTTGAACAAAATATTGGTCTCTTTGGCAGCTTTATCAAAAAATATAGACCGATCTGAATCATATATGACACGGATGTCGAAAAGACACTGTGTCAAATTTCAGCGAAACCGGACAATAAATGCGCCTTTTATGGAGCCAATACTTAAATCGAGAGATCGGTCTATATGGCAGCGTTACCCAAATCTGGACCGATCTGGGCAATATTAAAAAAGGATCTAAAAGGGCTTAACACAACTCACTGTCCCAAATTTCAGCGAAATCGAACAATAAATGCGCCTTTTGTGGTCTCAAGACCTTAAATCAAGAGACTGGTCTATATGGCAGCTATATCTAAATCTGGACCGATCTGAAAAGGGATGTCGAGTGGCCTAATACAACTCACTGTCCTAAATTTCGGTGAAATCAAACCATTAATGTGGCTTTTATGGACCCAAGTCCTTAAATCGAGGAATAGGTCTATATGGCAGCTATGTCCAAATCTGAACCGATGTGGGCCAAATTGAAGACGAATATCGAAGGATCTAACACAACTCACTGTCCCAAATTTCAGCAAAAGCAGACAATAAATGTGGCTTTTATGGGCCTAAGACCTTAAATCTGCGAATCGGTCTATATGAGGGCTATATCAAGATATAGTCCGATATAGCCCATCTTGGAACTTAGCCCTATTTTTAAAGACTGTAGTGTGATTTCAACAGACAGTTGCGCGTATAACTGAGTACACTGTTGTTTTGCCCCAAAGTCTTTCAACGATAGTTTGACCTTCAAGTTTTTTATCTTTAATAATAAGACGCAATAATAAAAAATCCTTAATATCAAGGAAAACACCTTTCACCAAAGGAAATGTTTCTTTATCATTGGCTCGAATCGTAAAATAGGACAACATTTTTTTTAGTATGGTTGCCCCAGTGGCAGAGCTGTAGCGTTCTCGGATTACCAGTGTGAGGGTCGTGGGTTCGATTTCCATCAAAGTCCTGGTCTGTTTGGATTTATTACTTTAATCAACCAATTTGTTCCACCCTACTCTATCGGTGTACTCACAAAACTGGCAACTCTTCAATTCAAATCAGCTGATGAGAGTAGGGAAGACAACAAAACGTGCAAGAATTATAGAGACAAGTTAAGTATATGAGCATAAAATATGGATGAGAAAGAGAGAGCGAGTGTAAAGTGAGAACAGCTGATACAACTAAAGGAAGTCCGTAGGTACTCCCTCCTCCCTGTACCCTCTCTCAAAAAACAGGGAATATCGACAAATACTTCTGCTAACTGATAACATCGGCTGCACAACTACAGCTGTTTTGTTCTGACTTCAACTGTTTGCAAAATGTCTGCTGGCACTCACTCTGTCTGTCCTGTTCGAATGTAGCTCCTGCCAAAGTTGCAGTTACAGCGTCGATATGACAGTTCTGGTTTTTCCAAAGTGCAGCTGTTTGCAAGCTCTTGGTATGGGTGAGAAGCATTGTGCTTGCCATGCACACACACACACACATACACATGCTCTGTGCGAGCCTGCGCATTTCAACCAAATGTTTACTTTTGCATTTCTGTTTATTTAACCTTCAAATTGTGGCAGCTGTTTGGACATTTTAACAGTTGCCACATTTGCCTTCCACACATTCATAAGTGAAAAGGTAGGTCTTTCCTCTCCTCCAACATATGGAGGTGTCATCAAGTAAACTGTTAAACTCGCAGCTACACTACATAAGCAATACATCGCTCTATCTCTTTCTAAGGGCCTGTTTCTGGGTTGGCTGATGAGGGGGTCAGTGTTGGGGGGTTTCAGCTTTTTGCTGTAGTAACAATAGTTTGTTGCTACACATCTAACAACTAGCCGAGACTACTGTGCGCGCTCCAACTAGGATTCGCAAGCATGCCTGCTCAGCAACAGCCAGTCAGCCGGGCAGTGACACGAGAGGACGAAAGGCAAACGCTACCACTGTTAGCTTGCATTATTGCAAACCGTGACGGCCCTCTGTTTGTCCACTTGACTGGTTGGCTGTAGGTGCAAAGGCTCTGTTAACTTTCGCAGCAGTCAGTGTGCACCGAGCCTTCGTTCTAAGCTTAGCGTTGACAATGTTGCCATTAGCTTCGAAACAAGCGAAGCGTGCGGTCGTGCCCTAAGAAAGCAGGATAACGCTCTTCAATCATTCTAATAATTCCAACATTTTTTTAGTCTCGAAAACTCCGCGTGTCTGTGTGTGTGTGTGTGCGTGCGGCGTTGTGTAGTTGTATTATTGTAATCACATAAAATAAGCCATTTTTAAACTTAAAACAATGTAGTCTTAAATAAATTGCAAAAAAGCAACAAAACCATACATATATATTTAACATATAGGTAAATAAGAATGTCTATTGAAACAAACAAAAAAAAAACTATAGAAATTTAATGGCAAAGGTGAAATTATTTCCAAATGAAATGAATGAGCGAGTGAATGAGTGTGTGCAAGTGTATGAGTGAATGAGTGGTGGAAAAATGTTTTGTGCTACCGTTTCCTTCATCAGATTCTTTTGCAAAGCGCTTCAATCGTTAAATTCGCCTACAAAGAGAGGTTGTTTTGGCGAAGCCTACCAACCACTAGGGAGAGAAAATGCCACCACTGTCACCAATCTTAATTTTTCGAATGTTTAATGGGATATGTATTTGCCAGAAATCTTAGCTTCTGTATTTAACTACAATTTTTTTTATAATTGCGAAAGTGAGACTATCTGTTTAGCTTGGAAATTCCTGAAATTAGTGGCTAGGTAGAGCCTAACATTTAATTTTTTAACAAGGGGGTAGAAATATTTGCTTTATTTAGAATTAGGTAGTAGGTAAAAGTTTAAAAGCCCGGTGTCATGCAGATTCTTAAATAATTTACCCAAACCAACTACAGATTTTGTGTGAAACGTCAAGTTAAAAATATGTGTATAAAAAATTTTCAGTGTTTTCGCCCTCAGATGACTTACTTTGAGGAGGTTTATTAGCCCCATCTACAATCATGCCGAACATGGTCCAGATCGGTCCAAATTTTGACATAGGTCCCATACAAACATACAACCGATTTTCGGTGTATTTGCTCTGAGACGCCAATTTGTATTTAAATTTTTCTAAAATTTGGCGACATTTTCTAGGCATTGCAAATTCACATTTTATCAATTTGATGATTTCACACATAGAGATTTTTACACCGAGTTGAGTGAAGTCTAGATAGAACTAAGAGTAGATGGAATGCAAGTAGGGCAATATTTTATACATCGTTGGAAAGGTATTCCCTTAAAATAAGACATACTGTGTAAATAAGCGGCCGGTTTTCATGTATAATGGTGAAGACAACCAAAAAAATTGCAAAATTCTACTTGTTTGAAAAATGGACCTTGAAGTTGCCGGCTACTTAAAATCGGTTAGACTAGAGATAATTCCATATTTCTTTCTGGGTTTTGTAGAGGAAGTGATACCAAATAAAAGTTCTTTACTCTTGTAATAGTCAATAGCATGTCAATAACATGTCATGTAGTATTTGAGTTTTAAAAGTGAATATAGGACTACATGAAAATTCACTAGGATATGACGAGTTATAACTTAAATTGTTTGTAACATTTTAAGCTGTAATTCAAAGAAAAAGGTGAAACAACTAACTTTGAAATTTTTTGTCAGTGTGAAACTTTCAAATTTTAATAAAAAAATATCATATTGTTTTAAGATAAAGGGGTCATAAAAATGAGTCAAATTAGCACTTACAACTTTTCTTAATACCTCCGCTTTACGACAATAGAAAGAAATGATAATGCTTTAATGGCGGGAATTTACGAATACTTGAAGAAAATTAAAAATATATATTTTTGAAAATTTGTCACATTTTAGAGAAAATAAAAAAAAAAATTTTTTTTGATAATAATATATTATAGTTAAGTTCGAAGATGGGCTATATCGGACTATATCTTGATATAGCCCCCATATAGACCGATCCGCCAATTTAGGGTCTTAGGCCCATAAAAGCCATACTTATTATCCGATTTGGTGAAATTTGGGACAGTGAGTTGTGTTAGGCCACTCGACGTCTTTTTTCAATTTGGCCCAGATCGGTCCAGATTTGGATATAGCTGCCATATAGACCGATCTTTTGATTTAAGGCATTGGGCCCATAAAAGATGCATTTATTGTCCGATGTCGCCGAAACATGTGACTGTGACTTAAGTTTAGCCCCTCACCATTCTTCTGCAATATGGCACAGATCGGTCCAGATTTGGATATAGCTGCCATAAAGACCGATCTCTCGATTTAAGGTCTTGGGCTCATTCGGTTTCAATGCGGTTTATTTTTAGATGTAGCTACTAAATAGATCACACAATTGAACAATGACTTGTACTTATTAGTATTTGGTCCAAATCGGAACATATTTCGATATAGCTGATATGGGGCATAAGGTATGCAATTTTCATCGAATTTTAACAAAAGGTGGTTTGCATATATACCAGAGGTGGTGGGTATACAAAATTCGGCCCGGCCGAACTTAACGCCTTTTTACTTGTTTCTTTAGATCACCTTCTCCAGAGTCCTATATCATGCGAATCGGTTCGTTAGATCAAAAGTTATAGCTCCTTAAAGGTTGGGGAAGTGGAAAGTGGTCAACTTTGACAATCTGTATTGCAGATATAGACCAACAACGCCAATTACATAAAAGCCTAGCTCCTCGTCTACAAAAGTCTATAACTGTTTTTAATGCTCAGATTAGATCAAAAGTTATAGTCTCTTGAAGGTTGAGGAAGTGGAAAGTGGTCAACTCTGACACCCTGTATTGAAGATATAGACTCAAAATGCCAATTAACCTCATAGCCTATGTCCCCGTTTTTATTGTTCAGATCAACAGACAAAAAGTTGTGGACTTGTATCAAATTTTTTCGTGGAAGAACGGAATCGCATTGTGCCGTTTATCAACATTAGTTCCATTAGAAACTCTCGCCGTAGGAGACACTTTCTCTGGAATCTTCAAACCACACTATTTCTATCAAATTTTCTTTAAATATAAATTTTTTTAACTTCCGTTAAATTAAAGCGAATTTTTATAAAATCTTTTCTAAGACATGTTTTGCGCTAAATTTATTCGGTCTGGAAATTATTCATTCATTCATTTGACTGATTTCCTAGATCGCTATTTCGTTTGGTACCACCCAAACTCGTCAGCAGGAGTTGCTTCAACCTAGAAGACATACCATTTTGACAACTCCTACTGACGAGTTTGGGTGGTACTAAACGAAATCGATATAGGAAACCAGTCAAATGCTATTACAAAGCAAAAAAACACATTTTCAGCCTAACTTAAAAAAAGGTGTTTGGTTTTCTATTTGTAATACAAAACAGAGCCCAAAATTTCTATGCAATTTTCTAAATACAACATTTCTATAAATGTCCTTTAAAGAAACAATTTTTATAAAATTTTTAATTTTAAATTGTATAAATTTTAATAATTTTCTTTTAAGACAAAATGTCTATAAATGTCTATAAAATTGCTAAATACAAAATTTCTACGAAAGTTTTTTAAAAGGTGACTAAGTTCAGTTTTGCCAGAAACTGCATATAAAAAAGTAGTGAACAAAAGTAAAAACGTGCCGCGCCGAACTTTGGATTCCCACCACCACATTATAACTCCACTATCATATCCGTAGTTATATCTAAATAGGGGCTGGTCTGGATCATATTTGATTCAGAATCCGAAAAAAATCAGGCAATAAATCAGTTTTTTATGCGATTGAAACTTAGCTTAAAACAACTCATTGATTCAAATTTCGGCGAAATCGGCTAATAAGTGGAGCTTTTATGGGTTTCCGACCCTTAATCGGCAGATTGGTCTATGTGGCAGCTATATCCAAATGTGGTCTGATTTGGCCCATTCAATAACTTAACCTATGTGCAGCCAAAAAACCTATCTGAGCCAAATTTCAGCTCATTATCTCAATTTAAAAGGATGTAGCGTGATTACAACAGACGGATTGTCAGACAGACGGACACACGGACAACGTTAAATTTTACGACGATCAAGAATATATGTGAATTTTTATTATGGTCGGAAATATATTATTATTATTTATTATTTTCCACGAGCTGCAAAGTTAATGAGTATAAAAATCTGTGAAAACCTTTTCATTTGTGGTACCAAGTACTTCACTGAATGGAAATTCGACATTCACTCAAAACGTGGACGAAACGTTTCTTAACTTAGGCCAACATGATAAAAAGAGGCATTTTCGTTCATTGTCATTTAAAAAACTAAAAATTGTTAGCAAATATAGTTTTTCTACTTTTATTTTCTGTGATAACACCGCGTACACAACACAATTTACCAAAACAATGCTAGTGGTAAAACATAAGGTGTGAGGGTCGCCTACACCCAGAGAAAAGTTGATACCAAACGTGCTCATTTCAGTACCATACGGTATTGATGTAAAGCATCACCGTATGGTACAAAAACAATACCAGATGGTATATCCATACATAAAATTATTAGTACCGTTTGGTACTAGTCTTATTACCGAACTGGTATTGGTTTTAATAGCAATCTGTTATTGGTTTTAGCACCAGACCGTTATTGATTTTAGTACCAAACCGTTGTTGATTATTCCACCACCTAATGATCCAGAAAAAAATCATTGAAAATCATTTTAATTTAATTTTAAATACAAAAAGGAATGTTGCACCGTGACCAACCTCAATTCTTTGTATTTGGCAATTGATTCCATATCCATTGGTTCCCAAAAGTGGTTTCATATGAATACACCAACAAAGCATCGTTTTCTACACAATGGACTATCACGATGTAGTATTTCCTTAGAATTTGTACAATTTCCATTTTCACCGCTTTCGAGTATTTGAACAGGTTTTTGCGCATTCAAGTTGTATAACAAAATTTTATTTATTTGTTTAACAAATATTTTCTAATGACGACAATATTTTAAGTATAACGTTCACTAACACTTTTGCGGCGATGACAAGAATAAAAATGTGAAGCCTTCAATTCTTAATAGCCTCCTTGTCTGGTGATGAATTGATACCAAACGGTATTGAAAATCTTTGCCAATGACGCGAACAAAATAATACCAGGCGGTATTGGCAAAGTACCGTAATTTTTCTATTAGTGTATATGCCTTTTTATTTACAAAAAATGCTTTTGTGAAGATTTGGACAACAAGGGAAACAATGTTATGTGAAAACTTTCCACCGTGCACGATCTTAAAACCTGCCTTAAGGATAACATTTCTATGAAATTTTCTCTAAAAATAAACATGTACTGATAATAACGAAATAATTTAAAAAATCCAAGAAAAAAATTCAATGATATTTCCTCTAAAGACAGAACTTAAATAAAATTTTTGTGGCACTTTCACTAATGACATTTTATCTTAAGACAAAATTTAAAAAAAATTTTTTCTGATGACGAAATTTCAAATAAATTTTTCTGGAAATAATTTTTTTTATCGAAATTTCAATAAAATGTTCTCTGGAGTTAAAATTCCATTAAAAACAACTACAAAACTCTTTTCCCCGCTATTAAAAGAAATAATATTTTTATTTTCAAATTTTGTCCTAATAGGGCGAAGTTAATTAAATTCCACAATTTTTAATTTGTTTCTCTTTAGAGACGAGCTCAATCATTGCAAATTTTTTTGTAATGGAAAAGGAAAGCCAAAGATCACAACACATCATGCATGTTGTACTTTTCTGTCTTCAGGGTTTGCCAGAAAAACTTACTTATTTGAGTTGGTCAAGGAGGGGGTCTAATGGGAGCGCATCCAAGTTTGTTTGTCTCTCCAGTCAGTTGCGATCATGGTCTGGTCTAGGGAGCAGCAGGCTTTCGCCGAGCTTCTTTTCTAATGGTCTCTCACTTGTTGCTACGCAATGTGCCAACCGCGCTCGCTTTGAAATTCCTCCTCGCAGACTCGTTCTTGGCCGGAATTCGATTCTGTCGTGGGTTAGCTCATTTCGGGAGTGTGGAAGTGTCCCTAAGCCAAGAAATGAACGTACCATCAGAATTCCGTAAAATGTTGAAAGAGTGAGGCAGTTGTGCATTCTCGTCGGCGTTGGTCTCGCCAACACGCAACTCATAGGGAAATTTCTGACATCACTGTTCGACGAATTTTTCATCAAGACCTTAAATATCATCGCTATAAATTGGCTGTTGTGGAAGAATTAACTGAATGCGATTTTGTTTCTCGTCAAAATGCATGTGTAGTCTGCCTAAAGACGCGGTAGTTTTTTTTTTTTTCAGTGACAAGCCTCACTTTCACATTTCCCGCGATTTCTTTTATGTGGTTATTTGAAATCCCTGTTGTATGTTGATCAACCGCGGACCATATCACACCTCAAGAAAAACATTTGCGACGCCATTGCCACCATACTGATTGATATGCTGCAAACAGTAAACATGAATTTCAAAAATCGACTTAATCAGTGCCCAATGGGTGGTCGCCATTTACACGATGTCATTTTCAAGACTGCATGAAAAAAATGGGATATCGTATTCTCAAATAAAAAAAAAAGAATTTTAACAATAAGTGAAGTACTTTTGTTTTTATTTACCTTTCAAATAACTCAGTTTCATTGGCGCACTCTGTATATGACAGTTTCCTTCAAATTATATAGTTGACCTACCAAGTTGGATTTTGGGCCACGACGTACACTAAAATCTTTGGACCAGCGAAGGTTAAAGAAAAAGTTTCAAAAACATCTCTTAAGACAAACTTTCAATAAAATCTTCTTTGATAAAATTTTTCTAAACGTAAAATTTTGAAAACAAATTCTTCAAATTTTTTTTTTTATTGAACTTCGTCTTAAGCCCAAAAATTGCAATAAACTGTTTTCTGGGGACAAAATTTCAATAAAATTTTTCTAAAGACAAGCTTTTAATAAAATTTTCTCTAAAGACAAAATTTAATAGTATTTTTTTTTTTCAAAGTCTTTTTCAATATACTAAAAACAGTAAAATTTTTGTTTGTTTCTCTTTCTAGAGATGATCGGAGATGCAAATGGGAAAGGAAAGCCAAATATAGCAACACACACAAACCACTATGGACGCATTTCGTTTGCCCTAATAGGCAAAAAACTTGAAGAATTAAAAATTCGGCAGAGCCCGGCCAGGATTCGAACCTGGGCACACGGAGCAACAGCGAGAGCCATTGCCGTTGTCTTAGCGTTCGAAGCTATCAATACAACTTCCAACAGAGGAACAAAATCATGTGTAGTACGGAAGAAGTGTAATTTGTTACAGATAGAATGTCTGTCATTAAACAAAAATACATGCATTGGGAAAAGTACAGCTAATAAGCAGGGTTGTCGAGCTTGGTTAATATGGTAATTGTATCATAGATGCGTTTTCGCTATTAATACGATTCAACTACAACATACCAACGCACGGCCATTGAAGCCATCACACCTAATAAGGTTGAAAAGTCTTCTAACCAAAGACGAAACGCGTCCCATAGTGGTTGGTGTGTGTTGCTATCTTCGCCTTTCCTTTTCCATTTGCATCTCCGATCATTGAGCTCGTCACGAAAGAGAAAAAAACCAAAATTGTAAAATTTAATGATCTCGCCCTAACAGGCAAAAAACTTGAAGAAGTAAAATTTGAATTAAAGTAAAATTTTATTAAAATGATTTTATATAAATATTACCGCTGAAGTAAATTAAAAAAAAAAAATAAAATAAAAAAGAGATTACTGTAGGGAGGTCGCCGTGTCGGAGATGTTGGCATGTCCTAATATGACTCTGACACGGAACATGTTTAAAAATTTTAAAATGTTTAACGGTGGTTGTCCCCTCCCAATGCTGGCGACATTTGTGAGGTACTATGCCATATTAAAACTTCTCCCCAAAGAGGTGTCGCACTGCTGCACGCCATTCGAACGCGGCTATAAAAATGAGGACCCTTATCATTTAGCTAAATATTGAATGGGACTTTTAATCGTAGAGTATTCACTATTATCAAGAGAAAGCGTTCAGCACTCCTTGATGCGAGAGAAGTTTTCTTTTTTTTATACCCTGCACCATATTCCGCTTGTATCACCCCGAAATATTGATCTAAGACCTCATCAAGTAAATACAATCATTTTTTATTGTAACTTTCAACAACTGTGCTAAGTATGGTTCATAACTTGATATAGCTGCCATATAAACCGATCTCGACTTCATGAGCGTCTAGATGATGAAATTCTTATCCGATTTGACTAAAATTTTGCTTGAGGTGTTTTATTATGACTTTCAACAACTGTGCCAAGTATGGTCCAAATTGGTTTATAACCTGATATAGCTCCCATATAAACCCAACTCCTGATTTTACTTCTTGAGCCCATTTGGAACGCAATTCTTGTCATTATCCTCTGTTTGTCTATAAAGAGATGCCCAAAGAACTTGAGAACCATGGTGGAGGGTATATAAGATTCGGCCTGGCTAAACGTGGCATGCTTTTACTTGTTTTCCTTCATTTTTAATGAAAACATGTCAAACATTTCCTTTGACGTTTTAACTTTATTACCTTCAAAATATGGAAAATTCTCAACTTGTACAAAACTGAATGAAATTTAAACATAATTGTTTTTCATTTTTCGTTCCTTACGTTCCTTACCATAATTCTGTTCAGTTATACACAAATCTAATAAATTTTTCGACTTTTCTTTTCATTTCAGTCAATGTGTCATGTGATATGTGCTTCTTTATTCCCTCGTGGACCTTTGGTAAATAGTCAACACAATAGCATTAAAACAAACACCACTTTTCGGAAAGTGGTGCGGTATCCATAATAGTTTTTAAAAAAAATTCAATGCACACAATAAGTGTGTGAAAATGTTATAGCCATGTAAAAAGTAACAGTAAAAAAAAAAATAAAAATCAGAAATCAAATGTAAATTTTATAAATTGAAAATCCTCAAAATATCTGTGAATGAATGTAGAAAAGTTAAGTGACAAAATAGAAATCCAAGTGAAATATAAAAAAACGAAAAAAAATCAGAAGAAAAAAACACAAGATATCACATAAAATAAAATATCCTCAATAAGCAACCATGAACTTTGATAAAATCGTATCCTACTCTTTTTTCTCCTCACCTCAACCCACGCATAAGTAGTTACCACGTGTGTGTAGTAGTTTAATCCAAGTAATTACTAAAAGTAAATATATATTTAATCGAACCACCAGACTTTCGACCCACTCTCCCTCCGCCTCGCGTCTTCACAGTGTACATTAAACGCAACGCTACAAATCATACTTCTCCCGCACTACTACCTTACTTTTTTACCATAACACAAAGCAACAAAAATATATCGCTCTTAGATTTAATGAAAATTCAATATCAATCAGCACTCTACACTCGAGAATAATTACGATTTATTACAATTGTCGAAAAGCAAAAAACAGAAAAACGAATTCGGTTTGGGTCAAAAATCAAACAAATCTTCGTTAACTGTCAACCAGAAAGGGAACAGCGAGCAATAGGAAAATTCAATTGGAAGGTAAGTAACTACACTTTGATTTAAATCTAATCGAGAACCACCCAGAGAGAATATAGAAAGTTGACTTAAAATTATTTTTAAACGTTATAAATTGTACTGTTTTTATGAAACAGGGTCTATGGTGGACCCCAGAGCTGGTTGGTCTAAGGAAGGGCTGCAGAAACCTGCAGAAAGGAAGGGCTGCAGAGCAAAAGCCACAAGAGCACCATACGATTGGGGCATCTATAAGGCTGAGCTAAGAAAGTATAAGGGCGAGCTGAGAAAGGCTCAGAACATATCCTGGGTAGAATTCTGCAGCTCCGTGGAGGCCTCTAGACTAAGGAAGATTCTGTCCTCGAGACCTATTACGGTGGGGTATATTCAGAAGTCACAGAATGTAAGGACAATGTCTAGGGAGGAAACACTAGAACTACTCGTTGGTACATATGTCCCGGAAATTTTTCCAACGGCCAACGTGGCACCAGAAGAGGTTGTCACTGGTATGCATTCGTCGGAGGCTATGAGAGAAATTGTGTCTGAGTCGAAAATCCTTTGGGCGATAAGAAGTTTCGACTCCTTTAAGTCGCCAGGTCCGGATGATATATCACCGGTTGAAATTCAAGCTGTGTCTGATAGACTGGTTCCCTGGCTTAAGGAGATATACTCTGCTTGTATCAGAATGTGGGATAGAGGGACACGAAGATCATTTTCATTCTGAAAGCAGGAAAACCATACCACACGAAGGCGAAAGATTTTCGTCCTATTAGTCTGCCATCCTTTATGCTGAAGCCTCTTGAGATATGTGTTTCTTAGGGAAAGATCTCTGGAGATCGCATGTCGCGGCAGCAGCATGCATATAGAAAAGGCAAATCCACTGAAACAGCCCTTCACGACCTAGTCGGCTATATAGAGGGTTCTCTCGCTGTCAAAGAATATACAATGGTAGCATTTCTTGACATTGAAAATGCTTTCAATAATGTAAAACCGACGTCAATCATGAGGGAGTTTGATGTTTATTATTAATGTTTATTAACAACTTACTTACTAAAAGATGCATTACGGCAGGCTTGGGATTTGTGAATCTAAAAAGATGGGTCAGCAGAGGAGCACCTCAGGGAGGTGTACTGTCTCCTCTACTTTGTAATATAGCCATTAACAATATAATATTGTCTCTGGAAGAAAAAGAAAAAGGTTAGGGGAAAGTTTTCCAGCACTCTAAGACATATATTTCAGGAAGATCTACGTGCAAAAGCAAAGTGGGCTACCAAAAGTGGCCTAGGTATAAATCCGTGCAAGACCGAAGTAGTTCTTTTCAGCAGGAGATACAAGTTGTCTACCTGTCTTATTGGGAGGAGAGAAAGTTCCATTTACAGAAAGCGTAGAATACCTGTGTGTTTTGCTGGACAGGATATTGAACTTCAAATCGAACATTTTGGAAAGGGAAAGAAAGGCAACTCTTGCCCTATATATCTTCAAGAGAGCCGTTGGCAAAAGTTGGGGTTTCAGATAGCTTGTCATGCATTGGGTATACACTGCAGTTGTCAGACCTATAATGCTATATGGTGTTGTGGTCTGGTGGACGGCGCTTCAAAAGTCCACCTACTGCTCAATACTTAGCCGGATCCAAAGGATGGCTTGTTTGTGCGAACGACACCATCTGTTGCCCTGAATTTAATGCTACATCTTATGCCTGTGGACATTGTGGCTACACAATTGCAGCGACCACTACCGTGATGTTAAGGGAACTTTCTCATTGGTCATGTGGCGGCTGCGGACACTGTGTTATCCTTGATACAATATCCGATGTTACAGGCAGTGTGTATTACACCTTATCTGAGCCGCTTTTTGATAAAAAGTACTGCACCACTATTCCTGATAGAAACGATTGGAATTACGATATTCCTGGTAACAGAAGTTACATAGACTTCTATGCGGATGGTTCCAAACTAAACGACCAGGTGGGCTTTGATGTGTACTCTTAAGATCAAGAACTGATCATTTCGAAAAGGTTACCCGACCACTTCAGTGTGTATCAAGCAGAGATCCTTGCAATTAAGGAATTGGTGGAATGACTATGATATAATAATAATCATTACGGCGTTAAAAAAACCGCCATCGACTGTCGCAAATCTCTCAACGAGATGGCTGATTAGTTGAAACTTCACCTGTTTTAGGTGCCGGGCCACAGAGATATCCCAGGGAAATATAAAGCGGACGAGCTTGCGAGACTTGGAACTACCTTACACATTCAAGGGCTACTGGAATCTGTGGGTATGTCTCTAGTGACATGTAAGCTAAGTTTTCAGGACCAATTCCGAAGGACAACGAATGCTATATGGTTACAAAGAGGGGGCTGTAAGCATTCCAAAACTATGTGGCCTAATCTAGACTTGAAGATGTCTACCGCTTTACTGTCATTGGCTAAAACGTCTCAGTTATTGTGTCCGTCATGACAGATCACTGCCTAATCGGAAAACATGCTGACAGACTGAATGTTGCCAGCAACGAATTTTGCAGAAGCTGTGAGGATATCGAAGAAGAAGAGACTATAGATCACCTTCTGTGTGTGTGTGTCCCGCACCAGCATTCAGAAGTAGTTCCACATTAGATTCTCATTTCTTTGAGGAGGTTCTCTAACTTAGTGGCAGGTTGCCTAACTTAGTGACAGTGGTAGTGTGAACATTCGCAAATTATTGGATTTTTTAAAGCGATCTGGATGGTTCAACGGTAGGAACTAGAAGGCATCTTCCTTCTTCTGTTCTTGTGGTATCACATTTAATAAAACTCAAACATGCGTTATCAATGAAATATATAATAATATTGATGAAAATCAAACATATAATTTATAAAAATTTTGTAGAAACTATGAAAAGTTAAAAATGTTATGAATAATTTCTTTACATACATGATTCAGCATTAATATAATAAAATGTTTCATAATATTTATAAACAAAAGGTTATGAAATGCTATCTTTACACTACATGATGAAAGATTCTCTCTGTGTATTAAATGACGTGAGGATTTATCATATTTCTTTTAATAAATATAAATATAATAAATATAATTTGATGATAAATTTTCTATAAATTCTATTTTAATTCATCCATAAATGTTTCAAGGAATTCTCAAAATGTGTCCAAAAATATTCTTGAATGGACTTTTTTCGGATTTGCAATTTAAATTCGCACATATACTAGCGTTAAGAAGTACCAAGCAAGGCTTTTGTGCTCGCACCGATGTATTTACCCAAATAGTAATTAAATTTCTTTCTCATTACTCTCCCAAATGGTTTCTTCATTTAATCATTTATAGATTTTACCACCCTTCTTAAATCTTTACTTTTTATATCGTATAATTTACTATAGATTTTCTGACATAAAAGCTTTGCCAAGACAACTCATTAGGCCAAATGCAAAGATTATTGTCTTGCATTTTGTTTTATTTTATTCATTGCTCTCTTTAGGAACAGTTTTCTTAATTCTATCTACCCTTCAGAAAAGCCATTGCCAATGATTTTGTGCCTTTTTTATTCTGCATCCAGCCGTGAAAGAGGAGGTCATTAAGAATTAAAAAATACTTTTTCGGTTTACGGCAGTGTTACCATCATTAAATAATAATTAGTTCACTGCAAGACGTCCACATCTGTGAGACAAAAGAAACGCGATTTGCCAAAAATCAACAAAAATTATCAAAAGCTGATGCATTGTTTGCTACGTAGGAGGTTGTTGCGGTATTTTTCCTTGTGCTTGCATTTCTCTATACCAAGTCAATGAAGCCTATTAATATTTGGCCCATATATGGATATGCGTCTTTTGGGGGATATAAGAGATTTAATGTGCCATGATGTATACAGCAATATAGGCAAGTATTCTGATCAATGCCATCACATGAAAGGTAAACAATGCGAACTGTGTGTTTAAATACTAAAGTTATGATAAATTTAAACTTTTATATAAATTATAAATGTCAACTGACGATTGGACAACCCATGTAATCACATATGACTGAAAAACTAGGTTAGGTTGCCAACATATTGTCATGATATCCGCTGAGTCCCTTGTATGGCCCATTGTGATTCATAAACCTTCTCTTTACTTCAGCGATAGGTTTTGCTCCGAACTCCATCTCCTCTACATAAAGACGTTACGTCAATGCACTTTCTCGCACCATGTCACTATGAAATCGTAAAGTCTTACATTGGCAGACGAAATGAAAGCTTGACTTATTGTGTCTTGTAATGATTCCTATTATGCCGCTCAGATGCACCTTCTCTATAGACAAAAGTTCGTAAACATTTCGTATAGAACGATCAACCCGTAGCCTCTTCATCTGTTCAAAGCCTACCGCATCATTCTATGGATTAAACCATTTTCCCTCGTAACACGCCTCAAGCATATATATAGAAGATTCCCGAGAGTGGTGGATATATGTACAACTGATACCGACATTGAAGGCAGATATACTCCCATCCCATTTTTAGACTGTTGGTGTATATATTATGGATTATAACATTAATTATACCTTACGCCATTAATATGGCACAAGGTATTATAACTTAGTGCATTTGTTTGTAACATGCAGAAGGAAGAGAAATAGACCATTCGACTCAGAATCACATTATGATTCGATTTAGCTATGTCCGCCTGTCCGTCTGTCTACCTGTCTGTCCATGTAATATATAATCAAAGTACATATCGGAATTTTTATCATCTTGAAAATTTGCACAGACATCGTTTTTGCTAGAGACGAATCCTATTGAAATTGGAAGAAATCGTTCCAGAGACAGATGGATCATTACCCGGAAATCTCGTCCCGGGAATTCCTGCATTTCTCGCTCATATAACGATACCGCAATCGCGACTTGGATCCCGGGAATTCTCGGGAAAAAATTGTTTTGTCAACTACTGAGGGGGGGCTATATCTACCTGCAGCCCTCTCTGAGCGGTATTTTGTGCGGATCGTCGAAGATGTAAGATGTCAAAAAGGTGATTGGTAAATATTGGGGCTATATGTAGTTATGGACTTATCTGGACATTATCTAGTGTGGTGTTGGAGGGCATTAGTGTGTACTAAATTTCAGCAAATCTGAAAAAATAAAGTTTCATAATCAATAAAAAGTAGCTTTGTAGTTTTATTCGATTGAATTTTTTGTGATTTAAACAGACGTATGACAAGTCAAGGTAACCTCGAACATATTTCAGGGTGTAGTAAAAAGAACGATGAGAAAGTATACCCCATACAGTGTGCTGTTTAGTTTTCGAAATGTTGTCATAAATATGACATAACCCCAAGTACAGGTTTACCGATTCTTTTGAGTAGTTTAGTATCGTTGATGTTCCTCTTACTAAATTAAAATTTGACTACAACTTTCATTCAAACATCGACATGATAAACTCTGTAAAATAAAATGTAGAGAAAATCATTCATATTTCGAATTCTTTAACCATCACATAAGGTAAAATGATCACTTGTAAGGAGCGGGAATCCCCGGGATTGAAAAATAATTCCCAATTTACTGGGAAATGAAAAAGCCGCGGGAAAATAAAATCCCAATGTAATCCACCAGTAATTTGTTGATTTTTTAAGCAATATACCGAATATACCGTTCCTAAACTGGAGAATTAGTTACCTGTCACAGGACACATCCTATAGGGAATCATATTTTCAATTGCCATAACTTATGATTCTTAATTAGTTTTTAAAAAGTCGTTTAATTATTGTTAAAAAATTGCTTATACGTTAATATTTTTGCTAACTAATGTTATCTCCCTTAAAAATACTTGCAAACTATACTCATCCGTTTCGAACTGTCCCGGGACCTAACCTACCTACGGTGATAAAATGGTGCCAGTTCGTCACCTCGAGCGACAAACCCTTATAAAAGTGATAGGTTTTTTCCATGTAAAGGGATGAGAACTGGGACTGGTCCTTATCACCAGAGGTCGTATCCGATAACATGTTTGGGACCTGTCCCATTTCCCGTAGAGATCCTAAAGCACTATGAAAAACTGGTACAATGAATTCTGTCGTGGCCGACGCTCGATCAAAATCCAGTTCGGTGAATGTCGTCCAAAAACGGCCGTTGTACCAGAGAACATTGACATACCGTGTGATAGAGGCACCCTTGGTAATTTCTTTTACCAGCATGCATTCGATACTGCATGAACACCTTGCCTTTAAAAGGTTTGTTCTTTTTGGATTCCCTCAATTTGAGCTGTCCCATTTCATTGAATTCTGTCGTGGCCGACGCTCGATCAAAATCCAGTTCGGTGAAGGTCGTCCAAAAACGGCCGTTGTGCTAGAGAACATTGACATACCGTGTGATAGAGGCACCCTTGGTAATTTCTTTTACCAGCATGCATTCGATACTGCATGAACACCTTGCCTTAAAAAGGTTTGTTCTTTCTGGATTCCCTCAATTTGACATTCAAAATTAAGGTAATTTGACATTCAAGTCAGTGCGAAAAATGTGTAAAAAAATACCATCGCGGTGCTTCAAAAAACGTCTATAAGATCATCATGGGTGGCAAATCGTGGATCTATGCGTATGAGCCCGAAACAAAACTACAATCAACCGTGTGGGTCTTCGAAGACAACAAACCACCGCCTTTTTGACCGGCCAAAACGTCGAATTGCTCGGCCATTCGCAGTACAGCCCTGACTTGACACCCAGCTGTTTAATTGAAATAAATAGCAAAAGAGAGTAAACGCTGTTCTTTCTCTTCTGCAAATGCTTACTGGCAATTTTTTACTGAGAAGGTACTCGAACAGTCCTACTTATAGTTTTCCGTTAATGTTACGCTCGAAATTTATTCTCACCAGCACATATACTCAGCTAGACTTATACCATAAAGAGAACCAATTGATTAATCTTCATATTTTCTTCAATCCCTATTACATTTTTACTGATTGACCAGATGATGAACCGTTGAAGGGTGTATTTTTGGTGTTACTCTTATGCCATTCAGTCATTATTATAGGGGAATGTGCACAATGCAAAATAAAGTGCTAAAAATTCTCATCGCTTTATTACATAAACTGTAGTTGTTTTGTTTGGTTTTAGCACGAAATCACCAAACAATTGAGTTAGTCTACGAAAAAAGCAAGCGAAATGAAAACAAATGCATAAACAGTAGATTATCTAATTTTCCAGCCTTAGCTGTGGTGTGTGTGTGGGAAAATCTTACCTGATTTTCCCGCAGTGCATTTGCGACATATTGAGTCACAGCAAACACACATACGACATTGCAATACCACCCCATTGTTTTTATTCATCGCAATGTAATTAAAAAGATCGTCAAGTATGTTTTGCCGCCCACATCTCATCTGTGCCTGCCCCGGCTACTTGGAAGCCCCTCTCCCCCTCCTCCACTACATCAAAAAGGTTATTGTTTTTTGTTTCTTGGCATATCAGTGTGTGTGTGTGTGTGTATTTTTTTTTTAATAATTTATGCAAAATTCGCCATATACGAGTATGTAGACATGAGTACGCTACGAGTGCTCGTTGTTACAATGCGACACACACTTTGGGCCAAAATGATATCTGTGACATACATCCCATCTATTCAAACGCCCTTTTTCGCCCCTCTTGTCTCCCGCCCTCCGCCAATCCCCTGCATAGGAAACATTGTAAAAGATTTTGCTGTGAATGACATTTTTATTATATTTACATTAATTGTTCAGTGTTTCAGCTATGCTATGCTGGCTGGCTGGCTGGCTGCGTCGGCAGGGGCATAAAGGGCAGGGAACTTTTGCAATTCTGAAATAATTTGTTAAGCTGAAAATCCAATTAATTTAAATGCTAAAATAGAAACGAGGAAAGCGGCATGATACACCAGCAGAAAGAATCTGTGTCAATTCGGTTAACGGTTAAAATTGTGCGATATATAAATTTAATATTGATTTTTTGACTATTCGCATGTAGATATACATCTTTTTAAAATTTTAGTAACTTAGCACTCCAACAGCTGGCGCCGCAAGACAAGTTTATTTTCCCATGTATAAAAGTAATAGTGAAATAATTTGTTTCGCATGGACTCAAAAACAAAAAAACAGGTGAACCCTATTACGTGGAATTTCTGAGATTGTTTATGTTGTTCCGAAAGCTATCATGGGATTAACATTTTTCGGTATCTAATCGAAGAAGGGGGTGGTGGTAAGAAAAAAGCGATGTTTCCGTGAAAGTATGCATAAAATCATTTATCCGAAATTCTAATCCTATCAAATCCATTCCTACCTAGTGGAAATAATGACCTTTCTGGGAAATAAAGGAGCCAAATGATATTTGAGAGTAGAGTATGAATCTGACCTGCGTTGGTTTTTTCTACCAAATTTCGTAAGATTATCTTTCAATTTTAAGGGTTTGGTCGGATGGACGTCCCTTTTTGTATTTTTACACCCATTACCATAAAATAGGATGTATATTCACTAAGTCATACCATTTGCAACACATCGAAATATCCATTTCCGATCCTACAAAATATATAATACATTATCGATCATTGTAAAATTCTTCTTCTTATATATATAATTCTTCTTTATATATAAAAATCAATTTGTGTTTGTTTGTAAGTTTGTTTGTGTGTTCCTTGTAGACTCAGAAACGGCTGAACCGATATTCTTGAAATTTACACAGATGGTGCATAATGATCTCGTGATGAAAATAGGTAACCACATTTTTTGATATCTGAAGAGGGCGCTGACCATTGCAATATGGCGCTCCAATAAGAGGTACTTTAGAGTAGAATACGAAGCTGATATATATTTTCAGAGAAAGTCACTGAAAGTCAGAAAACCCCCTAAACCGGCCACGTTTGCCGACTATACAAATATGGGGCGCAAATGAAAGGTATTTTGGAGTAGACCACGAATGTGATATCAACATTCGGAACCAACTGTCTAGGGGACGTCCCACCCTCATAACAACCCCCAAATAGTACGTATTTGTTCACCATGGCAATTTGAGTCTTAAAGAAAGTGGAGCTGTCCACAAAGCGGCCATATTTGATGACTTTTGCAATAATAATTTGAGATTAGAAAACGAATTTGATATCCAACTTTGAGCCCATTGGCAATATGTGGTTCAAATAAATGATATTGAGAGTAGAGTACGATCCTGATTTATTTTCAGGGCTAAGTGTTTGGGAGAAAACCCCACTCCTCCCACACCTAAATTGGACATATTTAACGATCAGGTCAATGTGCGACTCCAATGAAAAGTATTGAGGAATAGAACACGAAATTGATACCTATTTTCGGGACAAATTTTCTGAGGGGCGCCTCATCCCATAAACATCCCTCTAACCAATGACAATGTGGGGTTAAAATATATGCTATTTGAGGGAAGAGCACGATGCGGATATTTTGGGACTACTCTGAAATTCAAACCCACTTACGGGACCACGTTTCTGGGGGTCCACACCACCCTCCGTAATCCCCATGAGAATATCGGGCTCAATTAAAGTCTCATAAGAATGGAGTACATCTAACATCCAAACTCAAATGACCCTAAACCCGTTGATCGAATTCATGAATCAGTAATCAGGCATTTAAATTGTTTAACTGTTAGCCAAGCGTTATACATAAAAATACCACTTTCGTAGCATGGTATTTCACTAAAAGCTCTTTAATTGTCGAAAATAAATATAAATAAATATTTAAAGGGTAATTTTGTTCCATATAAAGTAAAAGAAGGCGCAGCGGAGCGGGCCGGGTTCAACTACTTGACAAACACGAGAATATATATGACATAAACATTTGTGGATATTTTTCTGGGTAAGCTTCTTACTGTGCAGGTGAAATGTAACACCGTCCCACCCCGTTGACTATTGGTGGTCACACTAACCGATATACACGTTTATTTCAAGCCCATGTGCTTATGTTTTTGTGCACATACATAGAGATGGGAGATGGGTAAATACCCAAAAATTATTTACCCGGCAAATTTGGTAAATACCCGGGTATTTACCCATTTATACCTAAAAGCTGGGTATTTATAATTGTGCAGATATCTTGGTTATAAAAACATTTTCAAAACATTTTTTGATGATTTCGTATTCTTCATATATCAACATGACATTCTGATCTCATAAAATCAGATTTTAGTCATATATAGCCGCTATATAGACCGATCTGCAGAATTAAAGTCTTGAGGCCATAAATTGGTAATTTTTTTATCCGGAATCTATCAAATTTGGCACAGTGAGTTATGGTATACCCCTACCCATTTCTGTGAAGTGTGCTTCAGATCGGACTATATTTGGATATATACCGATCTCCCGATACACTGTAATGAGCATATAAATTTCATCCTATTTCGATGAAATTTGCCACAGCAACTTCTGGTACCTAAATCTTTTAATCTAAATCTTTTTTTGGCGAACATCATCCAGATCAGACCCTATTTGGAAATAGCTGCCATATAGACCGATCTCCCGATATAGAATATTATAAAGGGTCTATAGATCTCCTTATGTTTTTACCAAGTAAGGAGTCCTGTTTAAATAAAAGCCATATCAAGTTATGCACCGATATGAGCCGTATTTGTCATGACTGTTAAACATTTGCGACCTCTAATGCTGAAAATATCAGATGGAAGATCGGTTTATATGGGAGCTACATCTAAACGTGGACTTAATTGGCCCATTTATAATTCCAACAGACATTCTGAAATAAGAAGTAGTTGTTAAAGTTTTGGAGCGACTAGCCTTACTCTTTCGAAAGTTAGAGTGCCTTTGACATATTGACTGACGGCTAGATCTACTTTAAATGTGTGTTGTGTTCAGAGTATTGTATTGTTCAGAGTATTGTTAAAGAAGGCTCGGCGAAGTAAGTCGGGATTAGCCCGCATGGGCATAATAACACAAAATATTAGATTTTCCTGGTGTGACATGTGTCTGCAAATGGAAATGTCTTATATTAAAACTTTAAACTGGGCTCGATACAATAATAGGTAGCGAAAAATTATTACTGCTTTAGTGGACAGCCTTTACCGCTACCTCCAATGGTTTCAATTGTCTTTCTCAATTGAGAATCCATTACATAGATTGGCCCTATATAAAATATGGAAATTTACAAATGATCTGACATTTTTTTGTATGCTATAGCCACTCATTAAGATTAAGATCCAACACCGATGACATGATGAGAATAGAGCAAGGAATAATTGTGGAAAAAATCAGGCAACAAAAAAAACATTAACTCATTCGCAACACGTAGATTAAAATCAACAATCTCCTGCGGCAGACCCCATCCACGCTCTATGTACAGCTATGATGTTTCGTCAATTCGTCAATATGGCCCGCAGTGAAAAATCCAATCACCAGCAATCACCTGTCAAATTCGCTTATGCTCAACGGAATTCGGTATTCACCTTCGTTGGGTTTGCTGTTATTGTTTTTTTTTCTGTTCATTTTTAGTTTCAGTTCTGTTTTTTGTTTTTTTTTTTGCCATCTTTATGTATCTCTTCTCATACCTCTTTGGCCACTGTAGTGTTTTGTATTTTGGGAGGTTTGGTTTTTTTTGTTTCGCGGGATTATTTCCATTTGGCCGTATTTAAGCTGTCAACTGTCAAATGTCAGCGCAGTCACTGCTATGGGGATATTCAAATTTTTGTTTGGATTTAGACAAGAAAAAAATCAAAACCTTACAATGCCATAGAAAATGGAAGAAGCGAGACATCACTCATCTTAGGAGGATACTTTTTATCAAGCGTATACTGCTATGTAAACAATTGTGTGCATGTTTACACTGGGAAAAAGCATGGAATGCAGTAATGAAGTAAAATATTTAGGAACCTTAAATTAACATAATTTAAACTAGCATAATAGGTCTGCTCGCGTACTTTATCAAAAAAAAATTTGCCATCAAAAATTTTAAGGAGTGAAAGAACAGCCTTTACTCTCTTTTGCTATTTATTTAAATTAAACAGCTGGTTGCCATGAAACAGCTTCTCGATGCTGCAAATTTCTGCTGGAAAAAAAACCTTCAGTAGAAATTTGCATGCTCTGAATTACCAATTTTTCACGCACTCTCCACTTTCTTCTGCTGGCAAATTAAGTACGCGAACGACTTCCAACAAACATTTTTTGCAAATTTCCACAAATTTTTTAGTACACGAACACACCTTATTCCATATACAGTGCTGAAGGCTGGATGTGGAAAATGAAGAGATTTGCAAACTGCTTTACTTTATGACTTGGGAAAGATCATTATTTTGTTTATAAATGATTTATTTTCAGTCTCCAATAATTTTCTCCTTCCGCATTCCAAGATTAAATTTTCTTCATTTTCTCAACATGTCTATTAAAATTCCATAAATGTATGTAAACTTTTGCCACTTACTGTATATCTTCGCTGATTGACATAAACGCAGCCCAAGTTGTTTCGTATTTTGTTAATTTTTTTACAAAGCGCAATAATTAATCATTCTGTTGAATGGAGTGCAGTGCAGATTGTTCAGAGTAATGCTCACGTGTCCGGAAAGATTTAACATGACAGGGAAATAAAACAAAAATTCGGTCACGCTTGCATATTTGCACACAGTACAGAAAGATTTCGAAATTAAAAAGTCCAAAGAAATGATATGAAGTGATTAAAAAATTTTTTGTCAAAATTAAATAATTTTTTGTCAGGGTATGCGAGAATGACACTGTGTATCCGTATTTCAGGTTTTCGGAACTTTTTGGAAATAATCGGACTTAGGATATTCGTAATCCTTTTTTTTTGGTATACGCCGGACTATGTTTAGCGATATACATATGTGAGAGCTGTATCTAAATTGAATCGATTTTTTCAGTTTCAATAGGTTTCGTCTCTTGGACAAAAAAGATGTCTGTGCTAAATTTGAAGACGATCGGATGAAAATGGCGACCAGTACGCTATACACAAATTAAAATGGACAGAGGAACACAGCAATGAATCAGGAAATGATTCCGAGTTGATCAGCAGAGTAATCAATCCCTTCTTTCTGGATATTACAAACACCTACGCAGTACAAGACAAAAACAAGTTAAAACGTGGGAATCGACCCGGCCGAGTCTTATATACTCTCCACCAAGTTGTCAAGTTGTATCTCTTTATCTCTTTTAAGACTAACAAAGGATAATGAATAAAAACTGCTATTCTATATCAGGTTATGGGCCGATTCGGGCCAAACTTACTTGGGACTATAGTAGAAGTCATTGTGAAGTCAGCCCAAACGAATAAGAATTGCGCCCTCTATGAGCTCAAGAAATTTTGGACCGATTCAGGTCACTCAAAATAATGCTTCTTCCTTTGCGCTGCTCACTAATTAGTGAGTAGGTGGCAGCATGCAATCTTTTAGTGGCAATGCGGTCCAAAGAGGCCCCTGGCAAGGATGAAGATGCGATCGCCGTAGCCTGCCCAATGCATTTTGCACATCACATTTTGCCTAAACTTTTTAAAATAATTTTATTGGTTTGATTTTCTTTTCATTGGTCTAACAACTTTGGGACCAAGACAAAAGAAGCGTAAAAGCAAATTAAAAAAAAATACTAATGAAACTTCTCGACTCCACAAGTTATATTGTCCCAGCTTCCAAATAAAGGAAAAACTATGAGAAAGGTTTCTGTTTAAATTTATTGTACTTAGATACTTCTACTAGCTAGTTTGACAAAAGATAGTCCGGAGCACTATGTCCGGACAGAACTTTTTGTAGCTTTGAAAGAAGAAACAAAAAGTGAAGTGCTCTGCGATCTTGGACTCCTTTTATACCTAAAATTCGCAGTGTCGTAATCTTAACAAGTAAAAAAGCCGTAAAGTTCGGTCAGGCCTAACATAATGTATGTCCCATAGCAGCTATATCGAAATATTGACAGATTTTGACTAAATTCGACACGGACATTGAGTGGTCTAATAAGTACAAGTCATTGTTCAATTTTTTAGAACAAAATATTAGTCTTTTTGGTAGCCATATCCAAATATAGACCGATCTGAACCATATACGACACGATAAGTCACTGTGTAAAATTTCAACGAAATCGAATTATAAATGTGCCTTTTATAGGGCCAAGACTTTAAATCGAGAGATCGATCTATATGGCAGCTATATCCATATTTGACACGGATGTCGAAAAGCCTAACATAAGTCACTTGTCAAACTTCAGCGAAATCGGATTATAAATGTACCTTTTACAGGTCTATATGGCAGCTATGTCCAAATCTGAGCCGATCTGGGCCAAATTAAAGAGGAATGTCGAAAGGCCTAACACAACTCACTGTCCCAAAATTCGGTAAAATCGGACAATAAATGCGCCTTTTATGGGCCCAAAACAAATCAGTCTATATGGCAGCTATATCCAAATCTGAGCTGATCGGTGCCATATAGCAGAAAGATGTCGAGGGGCCTAACACAACTAAATGTCCCAAATTTTGGCGAAATCGGACAATAAAAGAGCCGTTTTTGGGGCCAACACCATAAATCAAGAGATCGGTTTATATATGGCAGCTATATCCAAATCTGGACCTATCTGGGCCAACTGAAGAAGGATGTTGAGTGCCCTAATACAACTCACTGTCTCTAATTTCAGCAAAATGGATAATAAATATGGCTTTTATGAGGCCAAGACCTTAAATCAAGTGATCGGTCTATACGGCAGCTATATCAGATCTAAAACGATCTGGGCCTAATTGAAGGAGGATGTAGAGCGGCCCAACACTGTTCTAAATTGGCTCTTATGGTCCTAAAACCTTAAATCGGCAGAACATCTACATATATGAGGGCTATATCAATTTATAGTCCGATTTAGCCCATCTTCGAACTTAACTTCCCTATGGACAAAAAAAGGAGTTTGTGCAAAGTTTCAGCTCAATGTATCTATTTTTAAAGACTGTAGGTGATTTCAACAGACAGACAGACGGACGGACATGGCTTGATCGTCTTAGATTTTTACGACGATCGAAAAAATTGTAAAATATCTGCTGTTTAAGAACGCGAAGAGACAACTCCTTGAAATTTTGAATGATAAGAGCTGTTAACGACACCATGTGCAAAATTCATGACCCTAAATCCGGTTCGGAGCGCCTCTTGGCAGACTTCTTAAGTTGGTCAGCTGACCATTTCGAAAAATTTTTAGTGCTGCTAAATTTCATTTGTGGTTATTTCCACATTTGTGTTGCTTGAGAGTGCTCAAAAACCTCAAACAAATAAGTTCTCTTGAGGCCCAAATATATCTTCTGGTTTCGGGTATATGCGGGTTTTAATTCTAAAGATACAAATTTTAAAAATAAATCTCTACCCCTTTTCTAACGGCAGATTATTTACTATTGGGTTTTTTAAAAGAAAGTAAATGCATTTTTAATAAAACTTAGAATGAACTTTAATCAAATATACTTTTTTTACACTTTTTTTCTAAAGCAAGCTAAAAGTGACAGCTGACAACTGACAGAAGAAGGAATGCAATTACAGAGTCACAAGCTGTGAAAAAATTTGTCAACGCCGACTATATGAAAAATCTGCAATTAGTTTTTGGGCAACCCAATAGTTTTTTTTGCGATTCTTTCCCACTGTGCAACGCAACATTTTCGATTCGCCCTAATGTAGCCACATATGCAGATACCTAAATTTCTTTACTATATGTTCTCTGCTAACACACACGCATACACATACTTTCATAGGAAAGCTGACATTCGGATGTTAATTTATCTGCGCAGATTGCGGTTGGATTTTGAGGTGATGTTTTATTTTGGTTTTGTTTTCGGAGACTTTGCAGTCGCTGTCATACTCTCTGCGGGCGTCTCTGCAGCTTCGTGATGGCTGCTGCTGCATCCACAACTACTTTTAATGAATTACAATCATAAATTACTCAAGTATCTGTCAAAAACTTGTGCCAAAATGATGACATGCAAAACATTAAATATAAAGCAACTTTTTGCTATCTGGTGGGGTATGTGTATGTGTGTCTGTAACTGACAATTGGTAGTGTATGTGTGAGTGAGCAGCTATATGCCTGTGTGTTGAAATGAGACTGGAGTTGGGCTTTTGCATAACCAGTCACAAGTACAAGTTGCAAAAAAAAAGAAAGAACAAAAAATAAACACGAAACACCAAGAAAAAACTTATACTGGTAATACCGCACAAAGCCAGAAAGCTAGGAAACCGAACTCTGCGCTTAACTCTAGTCGGGCACACAAAAACAACGACCTTACACTCACGACTAGAGAGGCACAACCAGCAAAAAGTGCCAAGGAACATTTTTAGACACACTTTCATGAGGAGCTCCAAAAAACAAAAAAAAAAAGAAAAACAGCAGACACAAACAAACAAAGAAACGACAAAAAATAGAAGATGAAGAAAACCAACGAACGAAACACACAAAGACATTAAGAAAATGTCATAGTTAAAGTTTTCATTTTCTCTTCGTCTCTCGCTCGCTGGCTCTCTGCGATTTCTTGAACAAACCAGTCTTGGAAACAAAACCAAAGACCGGCCAAGAAGGCCTGTCAACAACACACCAAAACATCACTGGCCTGACCCTTAAAAAAAGACTAGATTTGGTTAGCAACCATTAGAGGAGGAGTGGAGTGGTAGAGAGAGAATTCTGTTTTGAAATGTTTGATGTTTTACTTTTTTAAGTGTTTGTTCACAATTCGAAGTTTAAAGGCTACGAAATATGAAGTAGCCTGCAATGAAGTCGAGATGTAGACACTCACCCAGCAGTTACATCTTGATATTTCCCCTTCATTTTTAGTTGTACTCAATGGAGGTATTTTTGAAGAAGGAGTATGTGAAAGTAAAAGGGAAATTTGGACGATGTACACCTTTAAAACTTTACGGCATTGTAGTAAGTGTGAATCAGACTTTACGTTTCGATTGGAGCTATTTCCATATCTGCAACCATTTAGAACTGTTTCATTAAAATAACTTGCATTTATAATTTCACAAAAGAAAAAAACATATTTTAGATCGAAAACAAAATCGAGCGTCATCGTTTTGACAAAAGATGACTGTCCAGGGTTAAAAAAAGCGGAAGTGTCAACTGAAAATTTTGTTGAAAATGCACTTGGTTTGAATGGTTTTTTTACTACACTAAGTGAAACCATTAACTTCTTAGTAATGCGAAGATTTGCTTAACCTTCGCAGGTGCAAACATTTTTATGTACGTCGTGGTCCAAAACTCACCCGGGTGGCTCAATTATATAATTTGAAGGGAACTGCTATATATATTCCAAATTTCATACCTGTGGAAAGAATAACTGAAGAAGATACAACAAAATACAACATCTCCTCCAACCACTTTCCGACTTCAGTAGGTTTTTTTTAAGAAGAACCAGTAAGGAGGGGCAAAAGTCGGGCGGTGCCGACTATATAATACCCTTCACCTACCCTATAAGTACAATGTGGGAGCTATATCCAATTCTGAACCAATTTTGATGGACCTCCGCGGATATCTTCAGACATGTTATTAAACAATCCCTATCAAATTTCGAGCAATTATATTTAAACTATAATAACTACGATTGAAAAATTACAACATTATTGCAAATTACCCAAAATCTGACGAACATATAAATGGGAGCTATATGTACTTCTGAACCAATTTCGAGCAAACTTCTCAGATAATGTGGTAGTCGTCGAGGAAAGCGTTGTGCAATATTTTGGCAAGATTGGTCAATAAATGTGCTTGCAGTGGCTCTAGGAGTGAAAATCAGGCGATATATATGTATATGAGAGCTATATCTAAATTTGGACCGATTTCCATGAAATTCACCAGTAATGTCGAGAGTCATAAAAAAATCCTCCCTGCCAAATTTTAAGAGAGGGATAACAATGAACATTTTATTGTGTTATTACTGAAAATCATACCAACATATATATGGGATCTATATCCAAAACTGAACCGATTTTTTTCCAATATCAATAGGCTTCGTTCCTAGACCGAAAAACAGGCCTGTACCAAATTTGAAGACGATTGAATGAAAATTGCGACCTGTACTTTGTACACAAATTAACATGGACAGACAGACGGACATAGCTTAATCGAATCAGAAAGTGATTCTGAGTCGATCGGTATGCTTATCAATGGGTCTATCTCTCTTCCTTTTGGGTTTTACAAACAAATTCACTATGTTATAATACCCTATACCACAGAAGTGGTGTAGGGTATAAAAATTACTCCAAGTCAATCATCTTCTTCCCTAAGAAAGTTTCTACATGAGTTGGGCAAGGGCACGTGCCTATCCATATGGGACACATTATTTATCCCACAAGTCCACATATTTGTATATACTCACAATCGAAGTATGGGGGTATATCCATTTTGTCATTCCGTTTGCAATACATCGAAATATCCATTTCCGACCCTATAAAGAATATATATATTCTTGATCGGCGTAAAAATCTAAGACGTTCGTCTGTCTGTTGAAATTGAGCGGAAACTTTGCACAGATTCTTTTTTGTCCATAAGCAGGTTAAGTTCGAAGATGGGCTTTATCGAACTATATCTTATATAGACCTATCCGCATATATATAGACCGATTCGCCGATTTAGGGTCTTAGGCCCATAAGAGCCACATTTATTATACGATTTTGCTGAAATTTTGGAAAGTGATTTAGGCCCTTCGACATCTTTCTTCAATTTGGTTCAGATCGGTCCAGATCTATAGATTTAAGGTCTTGCGTCCATAAAAGGTGCATTTATTATCCGATTTTGCTGATATTTGGGACAGCGAGTTGCATTAGGGCCTTCGACATCCTTCTTCAATTTGGCCTAGATCGGTCCAGATTTGGATATAGCTGCCACATAGACCGATCCGCCGATTCAGGGTCTTAGGCCCATAAAAGCCACATTTATTATCCGATTTTGCTGAAATTTGGGACAGTAAGTTGCGTCAGGGCCTTCGACATCCTTCTTCAATTTGGCCAAAATCGGTCCAGATTTGGATATAGCTGTCATATACACCGATCTATAGGTTAAAGGTCTTGCGTCCAAGAAAGGTGCATTTATTGTCCGATTTTGCCAAAATTTGGGACAATGAGTTGTGTTAGGCCCTTCTTAATTCTCCTTCGATTTGGCCCATATCGGTCCAAAATTTGGATACAGCTGTCATATGGACCGATCTCTCGATTTATGGTTTTGGGCTCATAAAAGGCGCATTTATTGTCCGATGTTGTCGAAATTTGAGTTAGGTTAGGCCCTTCGACATTCTGCTTCGATTTGGCTCAGATCTGTTCAGATTCGGATATAGCTACCATATAGACCAATCTCTCGATTTAAGGTTTTGGGGCCATAAAAGGCGCTTTTATTGTCCGATTTCACTGAAATTTGGGACATTGAGTTGTATTTGGCTCTTTGAGATTTTTCTGCAACTTGGCCCAAATCGGTCCCGATTTTGAAAAAGCTGCCATATATGCCAATATCTCGATTTTAAGTCTTGGTCCCATAAAAAGCGTTTTTTAATCCAATTTACTAAAATTTGACACAGTGACTTATGTTAAGCTTTTCAACTGCCGTGTCGTACATGGTTCAGATCGGTTTATTTTTAGATATAGCTACTAAAAAGACCAATTAAACAATGACTTTTACTTATTAGTATGTGGTCCAATTCGGACCATTTTTCACCGAATTTTGGCGAAAGGTAGTTTACATATGTACCCGAGGTGGTGGGTATTCAAAGTTCGGCCCTAACTTAACGCATTTTTACTTGTTTATTAAAATTAAGGGTTTTGTTCTATCTATGAAATCCGTTTCATTCATTTTATGTAGCAAAAAATCATTAACTTTTAAATAACATAAGTTTTCATTACATGTATGGAACATTTCATTATGTTAATGCATCTTTCCATTGCATCAATGAAGAAAACCAAACGATGTATAGAGATGAATTTCGGACTGCCTATGTCAGGGTCCATATGTAATTTCATCAGCCTTTGGAAGTTTCCTGTGATTCATGCTGGGTTACTTATCAACTACATTGAACTTCATGAACATATTACCTGGCTTCATTGTGGGGTTCGTGAGTTCATAGGCGACCCTGTTGATACTTAAGACATTGAAGGAGCTAAGCAGACCCTTGCTGAGGTTCGTGAGCTCAAAGGCGACCTTATTGATGCTTAAGACATTGGAGGAGCTAAGTATACCCGTGTTGATTTCCCCTGGGAGAGGCTATCAACAATCTCGCAGCAACGTATGAATACCATCCGCGTTTACTATAAAATACAATTGTACAAAATACAATTAACATCATTAAAAACTTTTGAAAGGCAACGGGACCGTTTTCAAAGTACAACATGTTTTAGAGTTTTTCCTCTTCTTTTTTATGGTGGTCGATTTAGTTTTGCCTCAACTTAGTCCTATGTAATAAATTTTGAGCTTAACTTTAAAACGCCATTTATAGCAATTTTATTATTTTTCACCATCCCGCTCATATAATTTTAATGGCTTTTTACAATGGAAGCCAATTAAATATATGTTTGCGTACATGTGTCTTCAGGCAATAAACAGGCATTTAAAGCAGAAACTCATTTCCAAAAAGCGAAATCATGTCGATTTTATGACCTTTAATACTTGTACAAGAATTTGCAAAAGGAATCTGGGGTGTAAATCGAAACAAGTTGCCCACACACTGCCAAAAAAATCTAAAAAAAATGAAATCCAGAAATTTGCGAAAATTGATTTTATTACTTATCCCGGCGGGAATATCAAAAAACATTTTCAACGATAATTATCCCCTCCTAACGCTGGAAATATTTAAGAGGTACTATGGCATTTAAAAACTTCTCCCCAAAAAGGTGTCGTGCTGGGGCAAGGAAGCCCCCTTTCATTGAGCTTAAATTTGAATTGGACACCACTTGTGAGAAGTTTGCCCGTCTTCTTTCCTTGCTAATGAAATGTTCATGGAAAAATTTGCATTATTTTTTTAATTCGGAATGAAAAGTTTTGTATTCCGATTATATATTGTAGAAAGCATCAACTCATTGCTATAGAGATATTGTGGGTTGGACGAGACTCTTGTAATTAGAATAACTACGTCATGATGGTTAGAATGACTCAGTCATTATTATGAAAAAAACTAAATTTTGCCTTGTGTGTATAAAACTTTCCATTAAGGAACTGTAAGGATGCTTCTGTCATATCAAAAGTGCTTTGCGAATCATGTTTTTACCTCCATGATAAGGGACCTCCTTTTCATAGTCGTCTAGAGATGTTTAACACGACTGAGTACCTCACAAATGTCGCCAGCATTATTGAGAATATAACCATCAATTATATTTCGTTCTTATTTTTTCGCCAGGATTTAAACCACAGCATTCGGTGCCATGGGGTAGACGGTGGCCTCTTATCAAAATACATCACGTAAAAGAGAGTTTCTTACTTGTTTTCTTCCTCCTATCGCCGTTTGCAATTGCTCTTCATCAAAATCGTTTTTCGAATCTTATGCAGGCACTTTGTTAATAAAAAAAGAAATAAATCTAAAAGGAACAGGCAGTGGATTGACCTCCTGAAGGACATCGTCATATTTCAGCTGAAAACCCATAAAAAGCTGGTCAGTAAATTGTGAAACACGCCTGCATAAAACATGTTGACCAAAAACACTAAAAATTTAAACATTTTTTTTTTACGTATATTACCCAGCAGTAACAGTTGAAAGTCACCCAGCACAGTAGTCCGAAATTAAAGTCCATAGATTACAAATAGCTAAACAGAATGAATGCCCTGGAAAACGGTTTGAAAATCAAGTATTTTAACGCACTTGCATTGGTAAGGGTCAAGGTTTCGAACTTGGCAAGTGTCGTACACAATTTCAGCCCAATTCTGAAAACTCCCTGGGAATAAACTCCGAGGGATTTAATTTTCTCTCGAATAAAATCCTCCTATTCTGATTGAATGAGGGGAGGAAAAATTTAAGATAGGGAATTTCGAACACCTCGAAATATGCGTTTGAGACCCCATAAAGTATATATATTCTTGATCGTCATGTCATTTTAAGTCGATCTAGCCATGTCCGTCCCTCTGTCTGTCGAAAGCACGCTAACTTTGAAGGAGTAAAGCTAGCCGCTTGAAATTTTGCACAAATACTTTTTATTAGTGTAGGTCGGTTGGTATTGTGAATGGGCCAAATCGGTCCATATTTTGATATAGCTGCCATATAAACCGATCTTGGGTCTTGACTTCTTGAGCTTGAGGGTCTAGAGGGCGCAATTCTTCTCCGATTTGACTGAAATTTTGCACGTGGTATTTTGGTATCACTTTCAACATCTGCGCTAAGTATGGTTCATATAGCTGCCATATAAACCGATCTTGGGTCTTGACTTCTTGAGCCTCTAGAGGGCACAATTCTCGTCCGATTTGACTGAAATTTTACACCAAGTGTTTTGTTATAACTTCCAACTACAGTGCTAAGTATGGTTTAAATCGGTTCATAATCTGGTATAGCTGTCATAGAAACCGATCTTGGATCTTGACTTCTTGAGCCAATAGAGCGCGCAATTCTCATCCGATTTGGCTGACATTTTACATGAGGTGTTTTGTTATGACTTCTAATAACGGTGATGAGTAGGCGCAAATCGGTATGCAAACTGATATAGCTGCCATATAAACCGATCTGGGATCTTGACTTCGTGAGCCTCTAGAGGGCGCAATTATCATCCGATTTGGCAGAAATTTTGTACAACGGCTTCTCTCATGACCTTCAACATACATGTCTAATATGGTTGATACAGCTCCCGTATAATCCTATCTTCCGATCCTATCTTCCGATACATGTCTAATATGGTTGATACAGCTCCCGTATAATCCTATCTTCCGATTTTGCATCTTGAGCCCCTAGGCGCAATTCTTATCCCAATGAACTGAAATATTATACAACGACTTCTACAATGTTCAGCATTCATTTATGGTCCGAATCGGACTATAACTTGATATAGCTCCAATAGCATAACAGTTCTTATTCAATATTATTTGTTTGCCTAAAAAGAGATACCGCGCATAGAACTTGACAAATGCGATCCATGGTGGAGGGTGTATAAGATTCGGCCCGGCCGAACTTAGCACGCTCTTACTTGTTTGTATTTCTGTGTTGTGATAGCAAATTTCCGTCTTCATCCAACAATCAATGGCTAAAATGAGATACTTCCAGAGCAGTCTGGTGGACGTTGGAGTTTTCCCTTGCCAAAAGGGGTTTAGGTGGCTGAATCTACTGCATCGTTCTTGGGCAGAAAAATTTTAGTGAGTAGTACAAAGGTTTGCTTCTACTACGTCGACATGAATGCTGTGGGGGTCTGCCTGATACGCTGCTTTATCTAAAGACCTGCATTAATGGAACTAGAACTTGAAGATCTACTCGACATTTCCGGACGGCGGCCGATTTTCTTGTTGGTTGGGACGGCTGTTGGACATAGTGCTGTCGACAAGCGACTTATGGATTTATTCCTATACGCCGTGGTGTAAATGCTGCCAAATATGGCGCCAAACTTGTCCACGAACATTCCATTTAGGCAGAAGACTTTTTGCATATCGTGAGTGCTGCCCGATTCTACTTTAAGCTCAATGACAAGGGACCTTCTTGTAGTATCTCTTAGCAACATCTCTTTATACATATGGGTCTAAGAATATTAAAATATTAACCACATATTTTGATACCTATGTATATCCCATTGAGGAAGAGGTCCGCAAAATTTTTAACAAAGGCGGACGTTTATTGGGATGTGTATTACACACTGCTCAATGAAGACAATAAGATTACCAGAGCGGCAAAACGTGCCTCCTGAAAGCCTTTCTGAGAACAGGTCGATAGCGTTAATGACGCCGCCAAGATAAAAAAGTTTCTCTCAAAAAACCATGTCCAAACTGAAACATTAGTAAACGACATGGGAGTGAGAGCAAAGACAACGGAGAACATGTTGAGGCTTTTGATGAATTTTCCACAGGATACGAAGGGACTCACGGAGACACCGGAATCTTGGAATAATAACGTTGATCGAAGGTTTATAATAACGGAATTTATGGTGAAGGAATCCTTGAGGAGCTTCAAACCATTTAAGTCAACCGGACCTGATGGAATGTTTCCGGCGTTACTACAGAAAGAGGCACCTCGTCTGGCCAAAATTTTCACAGCGTGCCTAGGGATTTCATATACTCCGAAAGCCTGGCAGGAGGCAAGGCTGGTGTTAATACTCAAGCCCGGCAAGGCAAGTTATGCGACACCAAAGGCCTACAGACCCATAAGGCTTACGTCCTTTCTACTCAAAACCATGGAGCGTATTGTGGACACCATGATAAAGAGTATGACATCCAGCGAACTGCTCAAATACAAACAGCATTCCTATGTCAAGGAAAGGTCGGTGGAGACTGCCCTGCACGAGGTTGTGCATAAATAGAAGAATCTTTCGATGCCAAAACGTACACACTGGCGGTATGCATTGACATCGAGGAGGCTTTTAACAATGTGCGGACCGACACACTGATCCAATCCTTAAACCAGTACCGGGTAGACCCGGTCCTTAGAGACTGGAAAAATCATATGCTAAGGAACAGGTGGTTAAATTGTGTGTCCCATGGTATAAATATAAGGGAGAAAGAGGCACAGGGCACGCCACAGAGGGGGCATTTTATCGCCACTCCAATGAGTGACCACAATAAATGACCTATTACGGATGCTGACTGAGGTGGGATTCTAACCCGTCTGCTATGCAGAGGATGTTATAATACTTCTATGGGATAACGATCCCAACCAGCTATGCAGAAGTGCCGAAAAGGTCTTGCATATGGCATATGACTGAGCTAGACCCCGAGTTCTCAATATTAACACAGAGAAGACTGAAATATGCCTGTTCACGAGGAAGACAAAGGTGGGCCAAGTTAACGCACCACGTTTCCTCAATAGGACGATTTCGATATCCGACAAGGTCAAATACTTAGGTGTGATCTTGGACAGGAAAGTGAATTGGAAGTGTCACGTACTTAGAAGGATCACAGATGTTTTCCCTGGGACACATTCACTTTTTAGTACTTTGTTTATAATTAGGGAAAAAAGTCCCAGGGAATTGTAATTCAGAGAGAGATTGAAGACAGGAGGCGGATTATGGATGTAACACTCTGTCAGGATTTGCTGGCCATTTCTGAGTGGGGTCGCATGAACAGAGTAGATTGTAATGCACGCAAAACGCAGTGCTGTTTGTTGTCCCATCGATCCCATTATATATCGACGATGTAGATATCAAGCAGATATCAAGCTCTTGATGTTCTGGGCATGAAAATTCAATGCAATTTCCGTTGGTTTTGACCTGTATTCGAAGTGTCGAAAGAAGCATTCAAGTGCTTGGGCTTTCTTAAGCGGTGTAAGAAATAGTTCACCCCCGCTAATCTTCTCAATATCTACACTACGTAGTCCATTAGGCCGAAGATGGAATATAACTCGCATATATAGGTCGGAGCTCCAAATTCATCCTTGGAGCTGCTTGACCGTGTCCAGAGGGGGGCGTTGGGGTTGATTGGAGATGGAAGGGTATCCAATTCTATTGTTTTCCTTGAACATCGTCGAAATGTGGGTTGTGTGTCGCTCTTCTATCGATTCTTCCACGTTGTGTGTTCTTCGGAAATCAGTCTTCTGATTCCTGACTTGAGGTTGTTTTTCAGAAATACAAAATTTTCTAGAAGCGCGCATCGGTTGATCGGACCATGTATATGTGGAATCAACTTCCGGTGGATGTTTTTCCCGCTACTTACGATATCCAGAATTTCAAAGCAAGTGTCAATAAACACTACTCTCTCTTTCCCTCCTCCTATCCTTAACTATCCCCTCCAACGCAATGCACAACATATATAGAGAACACCCCTGCGTGTTGGTTGAATAAAAAAAGGGTTATACCAATGTACGGCCTTTGAAGCCTCCAAACCTAGGGTGATAAGTTTCTACCTAGGATGAAACGCGTCTCACCATGGTAGCCTCGGGCTTTCCTTTTCCATTATAAGGCATTTTTGATCACAAAGCTCCGAAGCTTCCCAATAGCAATGAAATTTCGTCGAACTTTTCAAAAATATGTTCGTTTTAGTTTTCACAGAAGTTTTCTATAAAAATCCTCGGAAATTTTGGAAACTTAAATTTCAACATTTTGCGTTTTATCGAATCGGAGACAAAATATTGATAAGTTTCATAAAGGAATTAAATTTTCATTGAAATACAATTTCTTAGAAATTTGTTGTGGACCTCAAATTTGGTTAATAGACGATTTTTATATGAACATCAAATTTCTTTGGAGAACTTTCACAAAAAGCAAAAGAAACAAAAACATTAGCACATTGAAAACTAATTTTTGATTTTCTAAATTTTGCCATTTTGACTCATCATTCTTTACTTTTCTAGTCTATTTTGGGAAATTCACAATATTGCTCTACGTAAACCGAGATGCTTTTTAATACCACTACGCATCACTGTTTACCTTAGCTTGAGGTGGTATCCATGCAATTCCTGGCATCTCGATAGACTGTATCACTGAACGAATGAATGACTGTCGGCGAATGGACATCAGTGGAGTCTATGCCAGTTGACTGTCTTAACCGAGACGAATGGCTGGCGACACCAGCAAGAATGACTGCCATGGTAGTTGTGTTGGTATGGTGGGATGGTCACCGATTTCATTCCATATCAATGAATGCTTAGCCAACAAAGGAAAAATGTTGCAGCTTTCGACTTGTCCTTGTGCCGCAGGTTGAAGACCAAAGCGTAGGTTTAAGCTAGACTTAGCATAGGGCCATTTCCTAAAAACTAATCATACTGAGCAAGAGAAGACGCAGGGCAAAACTCATTTTGAAATGCGTTTAACGATACTCTGGAACAAGTCAGGATTCTGAATTGCTTTCCAATGTCAAGTTTTTATTTCATCACATAATGGCCATGCTGTAATGACGAAGTGATTGCCTGCAGGCAGGTGGGTGATGATGGTGTTGGACGCTAACGTCAACAATTCCTCATCCGTAAATTTGTTGGTTGTTCATGCCATGCGGCGGTAGGTGTTATCTACCATCGCATCGCAGTTGTGTTGTTTCTTCTGGTTGTTTTCCTCCCTAGCGCTTTTCAGGTTCATTGCATTGAATTCTCAAAGGCTCTTTTCCGCTTCGCTACGGTCCATTGCCATGAATAGAATCTGAGAGTGTCCGAAGGGGTCAATGGTCTGTGGCTCGCTCATCATTGATAGATTTCCTTGTTTATTCGGTTAGCTGAGCTGCAAAGGATTTGTTAGCAACAAATTAACCGTCTATGATGTGGTTAGGTGAATAACTTTTTAAATGTGCAACAACTCGAGAGGGAGAACAAGAAAATTTTGATAAAATTACCGAGAATTTGATTTGTTAAGTTCAATCTGTTAAATGACATGAGTCAAGAAAATTGTAAAAAATAGTCTATATGTGGCTGGCAAGAAAGACAAACCCACATTTAATTTTAGTTAGCTAAATGCGAAGGCTGCCAAGGACTAACTGTCTTGGATGTGTAATTTTCGTATTTAATTCATTCATTCTTCCAAATCTGAAACAGAAACCGACAAATCTTTTGAATTCTTCGCTAGGTTTTTTTCTACCACCGACATTAAGACAAATTCAAACGTGGGGGCATGTACACAAATTGAGCTTCCCTTGCAACCTCTTTGGCCAAAAAGAACTTATAGCTGGACAGTTATCTATACATTTAGTGTCCCAGAGGCCTGTTACAACATGACTATTCTTACTTTCTGTGCGACCTGATATTGAGCAGTAATTTGAGTTTTGAAGAATCCTTCACCAAATGATGAAGAAGCAATCATTCTTTCCTTCTGTTTTGAAGGACAAAGATTATTTGTTCTTTGTAAACCTTATGCCCCTATCAATCAAGTCACTTAGCTGAACAATAAATATGTCCAAATGGAATGTTGTGTTTTTGAATTTTCGATAAATAAATTTCATAATTACAAACTTTTGGCGCATTTGCACTCTTTCTGCGCCCTGTTCAGCAATGAATGAATGAGTGATTATTGTTATCCTTGAATGATGGATTTTCGGCCTGAATTATTTTGCCAAACAATCAGGAAGAACCAAACAATCAGGCCAACCAAAGGAATTTGGTTTTTCGTTTTCTTCCAGCCAATAAAGACGGTGACGTCGGGCTAAGCAAACGAATGAAAAATAGCGGTCATGCTATGATTGATGAAGCTCTCACCCACTTTTGCCCGCATTGCCATTATTATCCTTGACAGGATGAGAGAAATTCATACTCATTCGATATCAATTGTTTGCTTCCACATTGGATAAGGTCAAACGGAGACTGGTGGTTTGCTCATGCAAATCTATGTAAATAGGGAGCTTAAATGTGACTGACATGTTTATTACGATTTTTTCTCTCTCAAATAAATAGATTAAATTTCTTGCAATTTAGGTTAAAAGTTGGCAAAGGACCATAACAAATATGGACATACATTAGGCTACTCCAATCCATTTGGAGAAATTCAAAACCATTATGGGTTTAAGTCATAATACAACTATTAGTACTACTAAATTACCCATGAACATTTCATAAAGGAACAGAGGATTCAATTCCATTATGGGTTTAGGTCACATCCACCATAATAAGGTAAATATGTTTATCTATCGGTTCTAATAAATTTGAGAATATAAAAACTGTTTTGTGGTCCTTACCTATCTCACGAATCATGGTGTCATATGTGAGTAAGTCGGTCATAACATAGAAGTAAATGCAAATTTTGCTCATGAACATTTCACTGAGGAACAGGGGCAAACTTCTCAAACATATCAATGAGTGCAGCTCGATTTAAGTTTTAAGCTCAAAGATAAAGGGTCTCCTTTTTATGGCCTAGTCCGAACGGCGTGCTGCAATGCGACACCTCTTTGGGGAGAAGTTTTACATGGCATAGTACCACACAAATGTTTCCAGCATTAGGAGGGGAAAACCACCGCTGAAAATTTTTTCTGATTGTCTCGCCAGGATTCGAACCCATGAGTTCAGCATTATAGGCGGACATGCTAACCTCTGCGCTACGGTGGCCTCCCTATATCAATTACATAGAAAATTTTGTTAAAACTCCCTTTTCAAAAAAAAAAAAACCTTCAAAATCAGAGTTTTACAGAATTTGCGCTGTGATTATAATAGACAAAAAATAAATAAAATAAAATTTCATAAAAATGGCTTTCTCTAATTGATTTCAGAGTAAATCAAAATTAATTTGATAGAAATTTTTTTCTAAATTTAATTATTTAAAAAAAAAAATAGTTCACGAAAGGAGAGTTAAAACAAACTCATTTGATGGAATCAAGTCAAGGCATTGGCCAACGATAGAGCTCGAGGGAGGGAGCTTGGTGATGCCCTAGATTCACTCTGAACAGTTTACTCGGGGCCATATTTTATTGTAATTTATTTAATATACTCCAATTGTAAAAAAAAAGGTTTTTGGTTTTCCATAGTTTTTTTTTCAAATTTAGATTTTAATTTTTATCAAAATTAATATCTTCAAATTAAACATAGACTGGTAAATGGTAACGGCTGATTCTTGCCCACTCAAATGGATTGTACTGTACTGCGCTCTACTCTACTGTATTCCACTATACTCTACTCTTCTGCTATCTGCTCTGCTTTACTCTACTCTACTGTATTCCACTATACTCTACTCTTCTGCTATCTGCTCTGCTTTACTCTACTCTCCACTCTATTCTCTACTCTACTCTACAATTCTCTACTGTCCTGTACTTCACTATACTCTTCTCTAATCTACTCTTTTGTTATCTGCTCTGCTTTATTCACCACTCTTTTCATGCTCTACTCTACTGTCATCTACTCTTCTCTATTCTCTACTCTAATCTGCTCTGTTCTACTCTACTCTACTTTACCCTACTCTACTTTACTCTACTCTACTATAATCTGCTCCTCTCTATTCTCTACTCTACTCTGCTCTACGCTACTGTACTTTACTCTACTATACTCTACTCTACTCTCCACTCTACTGTAATCTGCTCTACTCTACTCTCCAACCTATTCTCTACTTCACTCTACTCTACTCCAATCTACTTTACTCTACTCTACTATTCTCTTCTCTACTCTATCTACTGTAATCTGCTTTTCTCTATTCTCTACTCTACTTTGCTCTGCTCTGCTCTACTCTACTTTACTCTACTCTAATCTATTCTACTCTACTCTATTCTACTCTACTCTACTCTACTCTACTCTACTCTACTCTACTCTACTCTACTCTACTCTACTCTACTCTGCTCTGCTCTACTCTACTCTACTCTACTCTACTCTACTCTACTCTACTCTACTCTACTCTCTACTCTTTTCTCTATTCTATCCTACTCTAATCTCCTCTACTCTATTCTCTACCCTCCACTCTATTCTACTTTAATCTACTCTACAGTAATCTGTTATACTCTATTCTCTGCTGTACTCTCCACCTATTTTCTACTCTACACTACCCTGCTCTACTCTTCTCTACTTTACTCTATCTACTCTGCTCTAAAACAAATGAATGTTACGGTCGATATTCTCCAAAATTGCTTTAGAATCTTAAAGTTTGTTAAGCTAAATTTTTTCTAAGAAATCAAAATTTTGCACCATCCCATTACTTCAGAAAAATATTATGATATTTTCGTCTACTAGTCATGTTTGACATTTGTATTTGGAGCCACCCTGGTGTGTTGTCGGGTAGGTAAATAATTGTTTTCACCCATACTTAAGAAGCGGGGCAAGGTTCGTGGATGTGAGTCAGACTGGTAAATGGCAAAAGCAGACTTTTATCCACACTGACATCATGCGACGCCTTAATGTCTCCTAATACAGAAATTTAACGCATTTGAGGCATTTGTTTTAAGCCAATGTGTGAGTGTGTGTGTGTGTATGCTAATGGGCGTGTGGGTGAATATTTACATGAACGTGTAATACATTTGTTTATACACTCCACAAATGCCTTAGACATTTTATATGCTACATGGGCGAAAGAAGCCATTTGACTCCTTATATTCCATTAGCGTTCTTCACCTGTTTGATTTACATTAAAACTTGAACACACACACACACATAAGTTGATGGACATATTTCTTGTTTTCCATTAAAGTCCATTTCTTGGGACATTAACATGGGCCGAAGCCTTAGCCAGAAATAAACTTTCGTTTTAATACCAAATTTGAAGATATCATAGATTGCCGAGCCAACTCGCTGGGAAGGAAGTAGGCAGAATTGAAATCTGTATAGGGGGGAAATTATATTCCGCATTTATGGTGTAAATGAAAGACGGCATTGCCTGCCAAGAAAAATATCCATAAATTCGGCGTGTTTACCGTTTTGTTTAACAGCAACAGCAACAATCGCACGTAAAACATTCATCACTTTTGTGAGCTAATTTTGGGGTTTTTCTGGTTGAGCACGCGATAATCATTAGAAAATCAACAGACATAGGACGGTCAGGTCAACCATCGTATGATGGAACACACTGCGTTTCGTCATCAGAGATTTAATATTTTGTTATCAGTGTGTCTATTTTTTTAATTATGAGTTTTGAAGAAATGAAAGAGAGGAATATACATATATGGCAAATCTGTTGGATCCTTCTTCTTTTGGTCTCAAATCTTTAAAAAAATTGGTAGAAATGTGCTTACCTGGTTTTTGCTGTAAGTAAACAAAGGCAAACAAATTAATGCTATGAAAAAAGAATGTAAAACTATGAAAACTAATTATCTTTTATGTGTATATTCGATGTCGTTGCCAGTTTAATAAAAAATAATCCCTGAAGAAGTTGGAAAATACCTACGAAACGTCTGATAGAATATGAAATAAGTAATTTTTATTGATAATAGATAAAACAAATTATCTTATACCCCAATAAGACAAAGTCTTAAACAAAAACAACAAAACTTTTTGTTCAACAAATATCTCAGTTCCTTAATGTCATGTTCGATTAGCTTCGAAGTTAGTCTAAATTCTTATTCTCAACTAATTGCTGTAAAATTTTTTATCTTTGCAGGTATGTTGAAGTTACGATCCAGACGTTATCCGAGATCATTTCAAAAGAAAGGTGAATTTTTTAAAATCTTTACTATCGTTTTTTCTTATGTTGGCACAAATCTATGCTCTTCAGTTAGGAGTAATTTTTTGTGAAAGGCATAAAGGGGCATTGAGAAGCTTACAGAAGAAATGGAAAGAGAACCTTACATTGTAAATAACGACCAGTGGTTTATTAATACAACAACAACATAATAAAACAATACATACGCAAAATCACCAATTCCCCTTGTTTACGTATGTTGTTGATGGCCACGGTTGCCTGATTTTTTTGAGGAAGTTCTTCAAAATTCCGAACAAATTTCCCCAAAAAATCCGTCAAGTTAAATAATGTATTTATATGGGAGCTATATCGAAATCTGGAGTGATATGCAATTGGCCCAAAACTTCAAGGGATTGCTTAATTCATTTGACAACTGTCACGGTTTCGACACATTGACGGTGGGATGGAAATAGAATAGATCGACTTAGAATGTCAAGACCATCAAGAATATATACTCCACATCGAAATTTCGATGTGATACGAACGGAATGATTAGATGTATACCTATTTAGTCATCCATCCGAAGGTGGCGGGTATAAAAAGTTCTTTTAGTATTTTGGATGCCGTGACCTTAGCCGACCTTAAATAGTTGGAAACCTTTTCAGCTATTGTATGATGGAAGGCTTATGCCTCCTTATGGACTAAAGTCTATGTCAATCATATTCTTGTAAAATTTATCATCTCGGAAGATACATTTCTACAGCAAACATCTGTGTGAGTGAATATGGTTTCTATTGTATTAAACATAATGAAAATTCTTAAAATCAAGAAAAATAATTTTGAAGCAATGCTAAAGGAATTTTCCCTAGAAAATCCCTAATTTTTACATTTTTACCATCAAAATTCCCGTACCCCAAACGAGAAACATTTTTCCCCGATCACGAAAAAATCCCCTATTTGGGGAAATTTGCCCTAATCTGGCAATACTGCTGATGGCGAGGGCTGCATACAAACTTTACAAAGCAAAGAAGAGCAACAGACAGGAGGAACGAAATTCTCGTCAATGCTTGAGAACCACATCAACAAACAGAGATTAAGCACTAGAGATCGTTTTGTTCTGAGCACAGTTAGTGAGTGCAAAATGTTTCTTAATAAAAGCACAAACATTCCATTACTCAAAGCTGACAAAGGCAATGTCACAGTGGATATGGAAAAAACCGACAATGATAAACGTATGCCCAATATTGTAAACGACTTCATGACGTACAGGAGAGTTAATAGAGACCCTTCGTCATCATAACAAAAACGCAACAACGAATTAGTCGATGAACATTATTAGTCCAATATTTGCTGTGTTTTATCTACCAGTCTATCGGATTCGCTGGCTTATGGATAAATAAAACGCTCTTTCCGCTAAATGCTTTATACTTTAAAGTTGGCAGCACTGACACCACATCCGAATTAATCAAATTTCAACAAAACAAACAAAATAAGACATTTTAGTTTTGAATAAATGTTTCTCGGAGCACATTTTATTAAAATCCTAAGCAATTTTGCCACTTCAGAACGTTTAATCAGTGAATAAGTGTAGTGCATTCTTCCTCTTTTATTTTTGTCATTCAAACTGAATGATGACACCATATCTTTTAATAAACGGCGGTAGTAAGTGGCGATAAGATTACCCGCTTCGCTAAACGGGGATAGCATTTTTCTCCATACAAATTAAGCGAGAAAATGCGCTTAGTGGGTAAATAAAACACCCTATTATATTTGTGATTGAAAAAATACGACTAAAAATGACGCGGCACTAGCTCCAATAATTTACAGGTTACCGAAAATCCATAAAGAAGGTTTACCTCTACGACCAATATGCTCCCCCTTTATTTCCCCTTCAGCCGAGCTATGCAGGTTTTTGACTACATTTTTAAAAAAGGTTACTTTAACTTCTCAATGTAACGTAAAACCCCATTTACACTGCTCATTAAACCCGGATTTAAAGCTCTCGCCAACTGATTCTATAAAGGGAAAACCGATGATTGAGCCATTAAAATCCGAACTTAAAGAGCAGTGTCAACTGGGTTCAAGGGATACGGCGCCATTTAGAAATCAGGTTAACAATAATGCAATAAACGATGACGAGAAACTTATTTCTTTCAAGTAGTATCTTTATTCCCAAGTATACTTGGTGGACTTTGCCATCGAAGCAAAAGAAAAATGTGGGTTGAAATAGAAAAACATACGGAAATCCCAAAAGTGCTGTGTTTCAATATTTTAATGTTTAATGCATCAAGCACAAAAGACAATTTAAATACAACGACAGGAGGAGAACGATGGATGCCTAGCATATCTCAATACCTTGGTCGTCAGAAAGAGGACTTTAATAAAAACTGACTGTTATCGCAAACCAACGGGGGTTCTGGGCGTTTAATAGATTTTTATTCCTGCCATCCCAAGAAAATGATAACCAATACAGCGAGTAATTTTATCCGACTCGTTTTCGAAATAAGTGATAAAGAATTTCACCAGAAAAACAGAAATGTAATAAAGGTGATTTTACGGCGAAATTTATTGCCTGAAAACGGAAAACAAATGAATGATAAACGGTAATAGCAGAAAGGTTGAAACAATCGAAAATTTACGATAAAGAAAATGTACTCTGGCGCAAAAACCGCCAAACACACTAAGGACTTTAACTCGAATACAAAAAGTAAAATTGAAGAAAATGGGAAATCTAACGTTATCTGCAAAATTAACTGCACGGAAAATGAAATGGATAGCCGGCATCATTCTTTCATCATCGGCTATGCAGGAACAACGAAAAACAAACTTAAATCAAGTTTAATGGGACACAAATCGGATTTGCGCTTAAGATCCGACAATTCTATTCAAAAAACAGTATTAACGAGCCACTGTGCGGAGAGAAAGATATTACGAATAGCGGAATAGGAAAACTATAGCAAGCGTTTTACCTTAAAAATGTTTCACATCAAAGATGTACCGGAAGAAAAGAGAAAAAAACTTTAAGACTACTGCAGGGAATTGTGCGTCGAGCTATGGGCATGTTTTAAATAGGTTAGGCTAGCTTAGGTCGAAAAGAGGGTGCAGAAATTAATCCGCCCCATGCCACTATGGACATACACCTAAGCCAGTAATCGGCTTGTTGTGTGCTCTAAAAACTATAAGGTAACCTCTAAAAAGAAATGTTTGAAATAATTTCAATATGAAATGCTGTGTTTGTTAAACATTTGATTATTGTAACGCTGTAAGCCTTTGTTTATGTGAAATATGTGTGAATTTATATTTAATTATTTCATATCCTTTATTGCTTAGTGTCTAACCTAATGATGCCAACGGAGGGAAGGCGCATCATTGTTAAAAAAAAAATAAATAAAAACAAACAACATTGACCTCGAGCTTAATTATTCATCAAAGGTTTGAATGGCTTGGTATTTTTATCAAAGAATTTGCATAAAAACTTATGCAAACATTTTTAAAAAGTGCTTGTTAGCACTAAAGAATCTTCGGTGAACTTTATGGTAACACAAAGAAAGGTGGTAGAATTTCATTAAAATGTCTTTGGGGAAATTTTCGATGAAATTTTTACTATAGAACAACATTAAAAATTTTTTTTAAGAGAAATTTTATCCTTGAGAAAATGTTATTTGAAATTTGCCCGAAGGTTTTCCAAATTTTATTGAAATTTTATCCGCAAGGGAAAAAAATAAATGACCAAGTTGGTACTTTTTTATTAATTTTACGTAAAATTTATTTAAAATGATCTAAAGCAAAAGGTTGTCCGTAGGCAGGTTAAGTTCAAAGATGAGCAATATGGGACTATATCTTCATATAGCACCCATATAGACCGATTCATCCGATAAAGTCTTGTGCGTTTACTACCCGATTCCACCGACATTTGGCACAACGAGTCATTTAAGAACCCTTGACAACCGTACCCAGTTTGGTTCATATCGGATAATATTTTGATATAGCTGCTATATATACTGATCTCCCTATTTGAGGTCATGAGTCCGTAGAAGTGGAATTGATTACCCGATTTCGCTGAAATTTGGCACAGTGATTTATATTAGAACCATCAATCAAGTGTAGTTCAGAAAATAAATTCATATGGCCCCCATATATGAATCGGACTGCACCCATTGATATATGAGAAGTTTGCCCCTGTTCCTTAGTGGAATGTTCATGGGCAAAATCTGCATTTTTCCCTCCATATAGACCGATATGCTAGGGAACAGGTGGATAAATTATGTGTCCCATAGCATAAAAATAAGGGAGAAAGTGGCACAAAGCACGCTACAGGGGGGCATTTTACTGCCACTCCTATGAGTGACCACCATAAATGACCTATTACGGATGCTGAATGAGGAGGGATTTGAACCCGTCTGCTACGCAGACGATGTTATAATACTTCTAAGGGATAAGGATCCGAACCAGCTATGCAGAAGGGCCGAAAGGGTTTTGCATGTTACATATGACTAGGCTGGACCCAGAGGTCTCAATGTTAACCCAGAGAAGACTGAAATATCACTGTTAACGGGGAAGACGAAGCTGGGCCAATTTAACGCACCAGGTCTCCTCAACGAAACGATTTCGATATCTGATAAGGTCGAATACATAGGTGTGATGTTGGACAGGAAACTGAATTGGAAGTTTCATGTACTGAGAAGGATCACAGATGTTAGGCACTATGTAGACGGACCCTAGGCTCGAAATGGAGCCTGAATCCGAGGAAAGTCCACTCGCTCTACAGGAGCGTGATTAGATCAATAATTATTTACTCCTCGGTAATTTGGTGGACTGCTATGGAGGAAAAGTGCAACATTAGGACCATACAACAGGTTCAGAGAAAATGTCATCTGGAAGATCATGTTACACGGATGGATCAAAGCAAGAGAACAGAGTGGGCCTGGGGGTCTACATTGAGAACCAAGGGTCTGTTTTAAACCCTGCCGGGCGATTACGGAATGCGTGAGGTGGTGTGGTGAGAACGCGAGGACTTCGAGTGTGAACATCTTTACCGACAGTAAAATTGCCATAAGGGCAATAACAACCAGGACGGTAAGGTCACGAACAGTCTTGCAGTGTAAGATGGAGATTAACGTCTTCTCAGGGGATGACGCAATCCGCATCGTTTGGGTGCCGGGCCATAACTGAGTAACGGGGAATGAAACGGCAGACGATTTGGCGGTGAAGGCCAGAGGACTGCCGTCAATAAACTTGGTTAACCCGAATCCTTTCGGGTCGACGCAGTCCGAGATAAGGGCGTTGGAGATAAATGAGCATGCATCCCTGTGGAACAGCGAAACGGTCGGTAGGACGTCGAAAATCCTATGGGGGGATCCAGATCGTGAGAGGACGAGGTTATTACTGAGAAGAAGTAAGAAGCAGGTCAGTATAGCTAGTGGTATCATAGTGTAACACATAGGACTACGAGCTAACTTAAGTAAAATCGGTGCGGCAAATGATAGCGTGTGTAGGGCATGTGGGGAAGATGATTAGACGTTGGAGCATTTCCTTTGTCATTGTTCGGCTTTCCCGTCCAACAGATAACGGCACTTAGTTGGGGACACAATACCAGATATAAACCAACATGATTTAAATGTAGTCTTTAGAAAAATTCAAATAATTTTCTTTTTATTAAAATTTTGTCTTTAAAAAAAAAAAAATTATTAAAATGTTGTCTTTAAAACATAATCTCGACACAATACCGGACATGAACCAACCTAGGGGCGACTCATCGAAAACAATTAAGGATTTTGTAAACAGCACGGAATTCTAACTTAGAATTTCTTTTTCGAGGTTACTTTTTAGTTTTTATAGCGCATAACAATCCGATTACTGGTTTAGGTGTATGTTTATAGTGGCATGGTGCAGATTAATATCTGCAACCTCCTTTCAACCTAATCTAAAGTCTAAGGTTTATAGGAGCCGCATTGGGCTCTTTGTCGTCCGTTCAGATCGGATTGTATTTGGATATACTCGTAGCTGTCTTGTATACCAATCTCCAGATTTCAAGTCTTGCACCCATAAATTGAGTATCTATTACCCGATTTTGCCATGCTGGGTTTGGTCTAAATCCAACCATATTCGGGTTCATAAATAGTTCCCTGATGTAGTGAGTATCCAAAGTTCGGCCAGACCGAACTTGGTGCCTTGTTACTTGTTTTTAATGTATCCATTTATATCGTTCATGCCAACGAATGCCGAATTTTTATTTGTTTTTCCTTTTTTTATTGTAACTACTGAACGGTTGCAATTGTTAACAATTTCAACAATCGACTGTAGCTGTAAATTTATGGCTCATTGATTTATGACGACAAATTTAAAGTATGTGAGGGTGCACAATTGCATTTTCTGTAGGCTCTTTTGTTGCTACCAAAAAGCGGAGGGCCGATAAAAAAAAAAAACAAAATGGAATAAAAAAATTTTTTGAAGCAGATGTTGACTGGATAAGGGTTGACAATCCGATCCGTTGCTCAATGAATCATCAAAGCAATATTTAATCAATGTATTTATATAGAGAATACATATTTATTTTTTTTAATAAATATATGAAATATATTTAAAATTTAATTAAAGCAATAAATGGGGCGTATAATTTTGACAGATTGTATCTATCATAGTATATCTTTGTTTAATGCGTAGCCTATTCCTCTTCTTTTATTTTAATCCATACTTCCAAGCGCAGTAGTCGATTATAAATTCTACTTGTCTTTAATTATGTCTCTTATGCGAGATCTTAAATCGATTAAAAACAGTTTCTCATCTTCTGCATTTATATCGTTTTTTTTTTGCCTCTTCCTCTTTCATATACTTCTTGCTATTCACCTTTCTCTTTAAAGTCTAAAATGTGGTTTCTCTGTGACAAGGAAGATAATTTTTTGCTTATTTTCTTTATGACATTGCCAAGTTTAAGTAAAAGCTTTATGTGACTTAAAATAAATGTAACTCAAAGAGAAGGGGGAATTCTGGAAATCTTGTGATATATATATATGGGCTCATACAGATAAAGGAAACTATTTCGAAAATAGTTTGCATCGATGGGATGGCTTGCTGCATATCTCATCATTCTCCATTGGCCATCAATATTTAAGACCATCAACAATGGCAAGGGTCCATCCTTACATTCATGGCTGGCGTAGCATAAATGCCGAAATGTTTGCTATAGACCATTTTGACAACATCGCTTAGCAGTAGAGCGGAAAATAGCACAAGCAGTTATCGCACTTCTCTCCCTTATCCACTTTCGGGTTTCTTTATCTCCCAAAAGAAATGCAATTTTTACTAGACCCAAGTATTTTTACAAGTCCTGTGGCATTTATTTTGTGCGTACATGACTGACTTGAATGTCCTTTCGGTTTGACTGTATCTCACTCTCTGTTTTGCTGTGCTTTCGATGCGGTTGAAGAGGGAAGTATTACAAAAGTTGTCATTAAGTTGTTAAGTGGAAATGTGCTTAAGGCATTTAGTATGGATGGTTGGATGGATGGAAAGATGTTTAAATGGATATCTTGAAATGAAATAAGGAACTCGTAAGCAAACCCATCATCATTCTCTTTATCCACTTTTGTTTATTGCAAATAGACAAAAAGGCTTCTTGGAAAATAGTTAACTTTTCATTTAATGAATATTGACAATAAAATGAGGAAAGTTTTGTCAAAATTTGAATCATTTGTTTAGATATGTACAATACTTTGGCGAAATTATAATTAAAAATTCCGTCAAAATAACATTTTGTGTAACAATGTGTTGAATAATTTTTCTTCGGATTTCAATGAAATTTTCTACTAGTTTAAATGGATTTTGTTTAGAAAATTTCTTGTTTAAAATTTCCCCCAAGATTTGGATTTTCTTAAATTTTTTATATGTATTTCTTCATTAATACGGAAAATTTACTACAGACTGCAAACTTAAAAATGGCATAGATTTTTGTCATTTTCTCTTGTTTTGTACTTTAACTGAAAATTATGACAAAATTTAGAGCCCTGCAGCCCTATTCACAAATCTACATTAAGTTTGGTGAACAAAGCCGCTGATATATATAATATGAGCTCTTATTTTTCTTTTTTTATATAAAAAAAAAATTACCCTTTTTAAAATTAAACCCCACATTGTTATGTAAAAGATTCTCCCCCTTTTGTCAATGGCATCGAAGTGAGTTCTTTTTCATTTATCTTCTGGTGATTTAGTATCATCCGAAATTTATGTTGTTCCATTCACTTAAGCTATATATTCGGTGCAATTTTTATAAATTGCTTCGACGATAAGGCAATGAATGCTGCGAATGCATTTCATTGTTCGTTGAGCAGGATTATATGGCAGGAGTTGTAATGTTTCGAATGCAGGGCGGTAGCACCAAGCACAGCGCTTACAAAGTGCAGCGTCTGAAGCAGAACTTTTGTTTAAACTCTGCCAGAAATATGGGTGCATTCACTCTTAAAACCCAACAAAGGCATTTATAGACCAATCATCAGAATATGGGATTCAAATGAGAGGTATTTGAGATTAGAAAACGAATCAAATATCCAACTTTGTGAATAAGTATTAAGGAGGACCGCCCATCCCTAACAAACCCCCCAAATCGGACGTATTTACCAACCATGGTAAAAGGGGACTTTAAAGAAAGGTACATGGTAGTAGAGCACAAAATTGATGCCCACCTTTGAGTCAATGTTTCTGGGGGACTATCCCACCTCTTAAATACCTCCCAAACAAAATATATTTATTGACCATGACAGTATGGGATTGGCATGAAAGATATTTCAGAGTAGAGCCCGTATCAGATTTTTTTAAGGCCAAGCCGCACCATGTGACTCAAATGTGGTTTTTTTAAGTAGAGTATAAAACCCACTTTCGGAGCAAGGGGTTTGGCTACTCCAATTCACAACCAAAGCCAAGGGACAAATGTGTGTTTCAAGCTTCTTGCACCATTTCTAGGCGTCAATGCTTTAATTTACGAAACGAATATTTTAATCAAGCATGTGTATGAGTAGTAGCCATTTTTTTCGTTCCCCCTAAGATTTTAACTTACGAAAAGAAGACATTTCACAAGTAATTACGTTTGGATAAGTGCAAATAAATTTACCAAAAAAATCACCATAGCGAGCATCCGTGAATTAAATGAGATTTAAATTCTAATTTAAATTCAATGTTAAAAAATCAAAAGTTCTACGAATAAACACGTTCAGCTTTAACAGAAGTAATCATGTTTTTCGTACTCTTTTTGGTCAACATAGTTCTCAGTAATTGTTCTTTCTATTATTTTCAACCACTGTATGCCATTTTGCAGCATGGTATTTCACTAAAAGCTCTTAAATTGTCGAATATAAATATTCAAAGAAAAATTTGTTTCATATGTTCTAAACGAAGGCAGAGCGGAGCGGACTTGGTTTAGCTAGTATTCATTAAATGACAAAAATCCACAAGATTTCCTAGGACGATCTAACGATGTCATTGTGTCTGTCCGTCCATCTGCAGTCTTCAAAAAGTGAGATTTTGAGCGGACATTTTGCACAGATCCATATTTTCTTAAAACGCTGGTTAAGTTTTCGAACGAGCAAAATCGGATCCGATTTGTTTATAGCTGTCATATAGACCAATATTTTTATTTAGGGTCTTTAGCTCCCAAAAGGTGCATTTATCATCCGATTTCACTGAAATTTTAAACAGTGAGTTGTTCCAGGACCTACGATATCCGAACCGAATATAGTTCATATCGGGCCATATTTACATATAGTTGTTATATAGACCGATTTGCGAATTTAGTGTCTTAAAGCCATAAAAACCGCTTCTATTGCTCGATTTGGTTTAAATTTGAAACTGTGAGATGCAATACGGCACCCGATATCCGAACGGAGTATTGTCGAGATCGGATTATATTTGGATATAGCTGCCATAAAGACTAATCTGCGGATTCTGGAGCTTTAACTTATAAAAACCGCATTTATCACTCAATTTCTCTCATACTTGGAACAGTGAGTTGGACAAGGCTACTCGATATCCAAACCGTGGATATAGCTGTCATATAGATCGATTTGCCTACTTAGAATCGTAAGTGCGTAAAACGGTGTATTTATTATGCAATTTCGCTGAAATTTGGAAAAATAAGTTGGGTTGGACAACCGATATCCGAACCAGGTATGGTCCACAACAAGCAGCATTTAGATATAGCTTAAGTACATAAAAGGCGCATTTAATGCATGAATTTAATGAAATTCGGAACAGTAGATGCAGTACGGCGTTCGATATCGGAACGGAGTATGTTCGAATTCGGACCATATTTCGATCTAGCTGACATACAAACCAATCTGAGGATTCGGGGTCTTAAGCCAGTACCGAGTATTAACACCAGCAAATCGTATTTAGATATAGCTGCCATACGGAGCGATCTGCTGATGTCCGGCCTTAACCATATAAAAATCGCACTTAGTACCCGATTTGACAGAAATTCTGAACACTTATTTGCAGTAGAGCAAATTCTCGAAGTTAAGTCGAAATCGGACCATTTTTGATATAGCTGCCGTCTAGTCCGAACCGCCGATTTAGGGTATTACGCTTATGAAAACCTCATTTATTAACCTTTTTCTTTAAAATTTGAATCCAAAACTTGTTTAAGGCTTCTCCGTACCTGAATCATATACGACCAGATCGACCTAATATTGATATAGAAGAGTTATAAAATAGTATCAGTCTACAACCTGATATAGCTGCTATAGAGCCTCTATAGAGCGCAATTCTTATCCGATTTGGTTGAAATTTTGCAAGTAAATGTTAATTTTGCCCATGAACATTCCACTAAGGAACAGGGGCAAACTTCTCACATATCAATGAATGCAGTCCGATTCAAATTTAAGCTCAATGATAAGTGGCCTTAATTTTATAGCCGAGTCCGAACGGTGTTCCGCAGTGCGACACCTCTTTGGAGAGAAGTTTAACATGGCATAGTACCTCACAAACGTTGCCAGCATTAGTAGGGGAAAACCACCGGTGAAAATTTTTTCTGTTGGTCTCGTCAGAATTCGAACCCAGGCGTTCAGCGAAATTTTGCAAGTAGCGTTTTATAAAGCCTTCCAACAACTGTGCCGGGAATGGTCTCCATCGATCCATAAACAGATAAAGCTGCCATAAAAACCGATCTTGGGTCTTAACTTCTTGCCCCTTAAGGGCATAATTATTATCAAATTTGGTTAAAATTTTGCATGACTTTTCACCATTGGGCCGAGTATGGTCCAAATCGATCAACAAACTCATATAGTTGTCATATAATTTATATCTACAATAAATATAGACCCAATACGGTACGATCACCTTAATTAAGGCCTAAGTTCCGTAAATCCGCATTTATTGCCCGAATGCGCTGAATGGTGTTAAGCACAGTGATTGGTGTAAAACCTCCTCCGTCGGGTTTGGTCGAGATCTCATTATATCTTAATATAGCCCTCATATAATGTCGCATTTTTTACACAATTTCGCTGAAATTTTGCACATTGATGTGATATGGTTAAGATTGGACTATGTCTTTATATAGCCCTCATACAGAGCGTCCCCCAGATTTAAGGCCTTAGGATAAGAATTGCATCCTCAAGACGCTTAAGAGGTATAATCGGGAGATCGGATATATGGGAGCTGTATCAGGCTTTGGACCGATAGCTAGCACATTTGTTGAATGTGATAGAAAACGTCATAGTACAAAATTCCAGCCAAATCGCATAAGAATTGCGCTCTTTAATCGGGAGATCGGTTTATGTGGGAGATATATAAAACCATGGGCCGTTATGGCCCATTTACAATCCCAACCGACCTACTCTAATTGGAAGTATTTGTGCAAAATTTCAAAACCCTAGTTTTACGGACGGACATGGCTCGATCGACTTAAAATGTCAGGAGGAGCAAGAATATATGTTTTTTATGGGTTCTTAGGCCAATATTTTGATGTGTTACAAATTGAATGACGAATTAAGTATATCCTCATCTTATGGCGGAGGTTATAAAAAATAGAGGAAAATTTGTTCCACAACCAGATGAAATAAGTAAACAACCTTGCCTCCTTTTCATCCTCTGCATGATGTAATTTTGCCCAGCCAGGATTGGACTCCAAATGTAAATTATAACATTAGCATGAGTTTCCGCTACTGCCCCCATTAAACGGTCGAGTGAAATCGCTGTTGTCGCTTATTTGCAAGTCTTGTTTTTTTTCTCTCTCTCTTATTGTTGTTGCTATAAATCACTTTAGGACAATGCTGCTGGTATTTCATCAGTATTCTATCATGTTTTAGAGGCACCCCGTACTCCTGCGTTAATAAAATACAAATTGCGTTGTGTCAAATCGAGGGTGTTTACAAGGATTTCAATCATTTTTATGAATTTCCTTGCAACGCAAAGTCAAAGTTTCCATTCTACTCTCGATGGCAGCTAGGCGACTTATAAGTCGGTTACACAGCTCGGGGCGGGGGGGAAAAGTGATGTCAGCGCTGCAAAGCGCCCTCCAAAGGTGTTGAGTTTATTGCCAAGGAATAAAAAGTTATCTTAGCATTCAACTTCAGCAACTGGAAGCAGTTTCTAGACCGGTTGCTGCTTGTACGTTTGTTGGCTGCTGATTGCAATTGCGAGAGTGTGGAAAGCATGGCATGAATAGGGCGTAACTTTACCTAATATCCCAGTTCATAATAATTCCCCCGCCTGCAGATGCAAAGTCAGCATAAATCTTGGGTTTCGCTAACATTTCTTGTTTTTTCTCATTTGCTTTTTTTTGGAGGAATTACTTGTCGTCGTAACATTTCTTCACATTTTGTTTGTTCCCCCTATGCGCTTCCGTTGGATGATGAAAATTGATAGCGGAAGATGAAGATGTGAAGAAAAAACTGTTGGCCATTCGCTGTGGATGTAGATTTGATAAGAAAGCAAAGTAATGCGACGATTCTATTTTTCCTGTTTCTGACTGGGTTGGCATGGCGGCGAAACTCCCGCGGATGTCGATGAATATGTTTCACTGAACCATAAAACTGAAATGCGTCTTCAGCATTTTCCTCCCGCGCGCGCAAAAAACGAAAACAAAAACCGTTCGTTACATATAGGAATTCCTTTGTTTGGCTTAAAAACGTCATCACCTTCAGTGTAGAGTGTAGCATTTTCAGAGCTGAGACTGCTCAGCTTGTAAATACAACCTTCATTTACAATTCTAATAACCTTACTCTTGAATCTACCACTCCTGTTGCTCTTTCCGCGCTTTGGTAAAGCCATAGTTGATGGCCACCAAAACATTGGCTGCCATCTTGGTGATGGTGATGGCTGCACTCATCCGTATCCATGGTAGGGAGATGTCGTCTATTCATGAGATGCATTGGGACAAATATTGCATAGATGTAAATGGGTCGGGTCGCAGTGACTCGTAAACCGACACTGGGGTGCAATCATTTTTTGTTTTTGCCTGAATAACTCTCAAAGTCATTTGGGTGAAAGAGTGGCGGACATATGCATGGGAATTGTATTCGTACAATGCAAATATCTGCTATTTAGAATTCTCGGGAGGACAATACAACTTGGTTTCAATTTTAAATATTGCCATGGAATTGCTAACAGAGATGGGTTTGCCAAGTGTATAACCTTAAAGATATGACAGGTGATTCGTTTAATAAAGAACTCATACAACTGTTACATCATCGTTGGGGAGAGCATGGAACGAAGTTGCAGGCAGGGATGACAGTTGCAATGTGGGATCTTTATTAAGGTGATTGAATTTTATAGCCTCCCCAATGGGATAGGGGTTACTGGGACCATGAGCGGCGTGCGTTTCTTAAGAAGATGGTAAGGAATATTTCGGTAAGCCTCGGAATCGGTCCTGGACACAATGGAAAATTGGAAAGATTTTACACATTTATTGCACCGACTGGCAGAATGGGCCACACAAAGACGCCAGTGAGGGTAAGGATGGTTACACTACGACAACTTATCTCAGGACTCAAATCTGTTTATTCTTGAGCGGCTATCATATTTTGAACGTTAATAACAAAAGATAGAAAGAAAATGGGATTATACCATACATCACTTTTGTGCTACACGGTGGAAAACGGGAACCGATTGCCTCATTGTCTTAGAATCATTTGTGTGTTGACCCATTGTCTGTCTATCGGCCTGTCTGTACGTTTCATTTTTATACCCACCTCCGTAGGATAGTAGTTACATTCATTTAGTCATTCCGTTTGCAACACATCGAAATATTAATTTCCAATCCTACAAAGTATATATATTTCGGATCGTCGTAAAATTCTAAGACGATTTAACGATGTCCGTGTGTTTCCGTCTATCCATCTGTCTGTCCGTCTGTTGCAATCACTCTACAGCCTTCAAAAAATGATATACTGTGCTGAAATTTGGCACAGATACGTCTTTTTAATGCACACTGGTTAAGTTCTTGAACGGAGCAAATCGGACCATATTTGGATATAGCAGCTATATAGACCGATCTGCTGATAAAAGCTTAATTTTTTTACCGATTTCGCTGAGTCGTTTTAGGCCTTCCAACATTGGACCCAAAAATGGTAAAAATTGGACTATTTTTAAGGGGTCTGAAGCCCATAAACGCTTTATTTATTACCCGATTTCGTTGAAATTTGAAACAGTGAGTTGTTTTGAGCCTCTTGATATCCGACCTTAATATGGTTCAGATCGGTTTAAATATGGATATAGCTGCCTAAAAGACCAATATTTTGTTCTACAAAATTGAACAGTGACTTATATTTATTAGACCACTCAATGTCCGTGCCGAATTTGGGTGCTTAAATTATCCAATTTTCACCAGATAGTAACGAAAGGGGGTTTAAATATATACCCGAGGTGGTGGATATCTAACATTTTCTAACATTAATGCCTTTTTACTTGTTTCTTTTTGATTTTCTTGAAATTTTGCACATTCGACTTTTTCGTCTTTAAGAAGAAGTCGATCTAAATTGTCTTAAACTCATTTCCTGGTTAGATTTTTCAACATATGTCTGTTAATTAGTGTACAAAGTACAGATACAACGCCATTTTTGATCTCATTTTGTTGAAATTTGGCGCAAATGACTATTTTGGCCTAAAGACGAATTGCCTAATAAAATTCAAAGAAAGAAATCGTGTTAGATTTATACATTCTTCTCACACATTATTTCATCCAATTTTCAATTACAGCGCAATAGAAAACTTTATTGGATTTCTTTGTCCAGCGGAAACCAATAGGTTATCATTTGGCTTCTATTTAGAATAGAAAACAAAATCAAATCCCTTTTTTAAAGTTTAAGGCAATGAAGTGTGCTATAACTGCATTGGGCAGTCTACGGAGATAGCGATTTCGAACCTGACCAAAGCTTCATCAACAATCCGATAAGCCCCAAAAAGATTACATGCTTCCACCTACTCACTAACTAGTGAGCTGTGCAGTGGTAGAAGCTTGCCTCTTTGAGAAGAACATGGGATCATATCAGGGTACCTTTCTTCGAGCGCAGTAAGAAATCCAACAACATAATGAAACAACCAATATAAAAAGAAGCGCAAAGTCAGATGATTGAACGGCAATTGCTCGTTCGTCATCAAATGATCGTTTCAAAATTGTACTCAATGTTTTCATCTATGCAGTGCCACTATGTCTACTGAATTTAGTCACAATGCGTTCAGTGACCCCTCCACCTCCCTTCCACATATTTTAATTTTAACTGCATAATATTACCAATTCAGCAATTCTACAAACTTGCACTAAATTTTATAAAGTCCTCTACGTGGTGACTATTGGACCCTCATGCAGCAATTACTCAGAAGCACTGCAATGAAGCGTTTCACACCCATAACATTATTCAAGTCCTTTTTTGAAATTACTGCCAGTTCCAAGGACATGGACGAGCTAAATGCTCTGTCGTGATTGTATTTGAAATTCATTCAGTAATGGAGTAGTACAGAATGTGCTCCCAAAAAAAGTAATTTTACTATTTACCAAATGGTGATGATGATGATGATGGTGATGGTTGAGTACATTTGTGTTACTATGGTGGTGCTCTTACGAAATGTTCCTTCACTTGATGAACAACCTCAACCTCTGAAATTGTTTGCCATGCATGAATGGGAGGTGAATGCAAACCTAAGCGCCAATATTGGATCTTTCAGTTCACTCGCTCCCACTCTATGAACTATGCCATTCAACGGCACAATCCCATCGCCGTGGCTTTTTGCTTGCTTTTGACAAGCTCAAATATTCGTTGAAGCATTTCCGTTTGCAGGAAATTGAATTGCGCGAACACGCGAAATTACATCATTCTGAGCAAACGATGTTACTGCCATCACCACCACCAGCTCCGCTGTTTCAATTGCTATCACTGTGGTGTTGCAGTAGGAGGAGGGGTTGGTTGTAGACCCACCTTTATTTGGACTTGGTAACCTGTAACCCGAAAATGTTGGCTACCGCCAAGTGACACAATGACGATTGATTACTTTTTTGCTGAGTGCGGAAAATACCTATCCTATCTCTTGGTGTGAAGAGATTTTTACTTAGTGGTGGAGCCTTTAAATTTTGTGCCTAGTATGAACATGGACTTTGAGATAGATACAAAAGATCAAATATTGTGGGTATTGAGAGAATTCGGAAATCAGCAAATATTCAAAAGATGGAGGCATGGACTTTATGCAGGTTGCCATGACTATCGAACTAATTTTAAGGATTTTTAGGGAGGTTTCTAGGCTTAGATGAATAATTTTGATTAAAACGCTATATTCTCTCCAAAACATTTTCTACAAAAAAGACAATTGGCGAAGGGTGAGTAGTTTATCATCTTTGGCTCTGGCTTTTGCGCTCACAAGTGGCTGTGAAAGTGTCTCTTGGAGGATGGGTGATGTTGACTCGACGGAGAGGCACTCGTGCATTAAAGGCCCCCTTGTTGTTGCTTTTGGTCGGTAGGCAACGGCAGTCGATTTATGATTAATCGGGAACTTTGGGTGGGCGTTAATGCGGTCTCGGTTGGTGAATGCTCGACAGTGAGGCCTTCGCAAGGCGCCTCGTGATGGTGATTTTGGTCGGTGTAGATCCCGACGGCAGTTGATTTATAGTTGACCGGGAACTTTCGGTAGTTTTGTTGGAGGGCGTCGGTTATTGGTGCGGGCATCGGATGATGTTTGTGCTAGATAGCGAGCGTCTTGTTGTTAGAGCTGGCAAAATATCGATGGCACTATCGATACTACCGATACATAAATTTTTGACTGAATATCGATTGATATTTTTCCCTGGTCGGGTTTTGAGGGCTAGAATCCATTGTATCGGCGAAAACGAGTATTAAAACCTTAAATAGGGAAATCGTTTGACATAAACTCGTCATTATTGTTCATTAAACTCTGGGCAAAAATGCGACTTTTATAAACTCAAGAATACTTAGCGATATTTATGGGTGCTATAGGGAATCGCAAAGGTTTTCGCTGTTGCCCCGAATGTCTAGGTTAGAATTCAGGCTGTCTTTGTAGATATATATATATATATATATATATATATATATATATATATATATATATATATATATATAAAGGGTGATTTTTTTGAGGTTAGGATTTTCATGCATTAGTATTTGACAGATCACGTGGGATTTCAGACATGGTGTCAAAGAGAAAGATGCTCAGTATGCTTTGACATTTCATCATGAATAGACTTACTAACGAGCAACGCTTGCAAATCATTGAATTTTATTACCAAAATCAGTGTTCGGCTCGAAATATATATATATATATATGAGAGCTATATCTAAATCTGAACCGATTTCCATGAAATTAATGTCGAGAGTCGCAGAAAAATCCTTCCTGCCAAATTTCGAGAGAATCGGTTTACATATATATATATATATATATATATATATGAGAGCTATATCTAAATCTGAACCGATTTCCATGAAATTAATCTCGAGAGTCGCAGAAAAATCCTTCCTGCCAAATTTCGAGAGAATCGGTTTACAAATGACCATTTTATTGCATTATTACTGAAAATCGGATGAACATATATATGGGAGCTATATCCAGATCTGAACCGATTTTGACCACACTCTATGGTAGTCGTCGAAGAAAGCGTTGTGCAATATTTTGGCAAGATTGGTCAATAAATGTGCTTGCAGTGGCTCTAGGAGTGAAAATCGCGCGATATATATGTATATGAGAGCTATATCTAAATCTGAACCGATTTCCATGAAATTCACCAGTAATGTCGAGAGTCGTAGAAAAATCCTTCCTGCCAAATTTCGAGAGAATCAGTTAACAAATGACATTTTTATTGCATTATTACTGAAAATCGGACGAACATATGTATGGGAGCTATAACTAGATCTGAACCCATTTTTTCTAATTTCAAAAGGCTTCGACTCTAGGCCGAAAATCGCCCCCGTACTAAATTTGAAGACGATCGGACGAAAATTACGACCTGTAGTTTGTACACAAGTTAACATGGACAGACGGACGGAAGGACAGACGGACATAGCTACATCGAATCAGAAAGTGATTCTGAGTCGATCGGTATACTTATCAATGGGTCTATCTCTCATTCTTTTGGGTGTTACAAACTAATTCACTAAGTTATAAAACCCTGTACAATAGTAGTGGGTATAAAAATACAGTAATACTATTTTTGAGATCAAGTGTCTTTCCATCGAATGACAAGGTTTTGACGTACGTTACAAAGGAAGAAACGAAGAAGTTTGCTAATAGTTTGTTCAACCGCCTTTTCCCGGATACTTTTGCTACGAACATCAGTAGAAACACTGATTGCCCAATATCTTTACATGCTGTTTTGAATGACACTGTCAAAAACATACAGAATTCTTAATCAAAAATGGCAAATCACCGAGTATGGTATTATGTGATGACCCGGTTTAACCGGGTTTAAAATTGTAAATAATCGAAAACCGGTTTTGCAAAATATCAATATTTTTGGTTAAACCAAAAACCGATTTCCAAAAAAACACTGGATTTTGACAACCCTAACCACAATACACTGGGGGACGCGTTTAGTACGACACTAAGTACTCATATCGTAAAAACTTTATCTATGTATATTCGATATAAGTACGACCTAGCAATATATGGTCCTTGAAGCCTCCGAACCTTATATGGCTGAATAAGTCCCCTAACCAAGAACGAAACGCATCTCACAGTGTTTGTTGTTTTCTTTGAAGCTGTTATGAATTAACGAAGCTTTTTCTTTTGTGTTAAGAATTTCAAACTATATTTTGGTTAAAATTGAACACAAAGGCCATGTTCTATAGAGGAATCAAAAACCGCTTCTCCATTAAGTTAATGGTTACTTTTATAGTTTTTAGTATCAACATAAAAAAGTTCATCCATTTAGTTTTATGTATTTTTCAACAATTTTTGATTTAAAAAAAAAAAATTACTACAGTTTGAAATTGAGGAGTTTCATAGCTCGACAGACCAAACATTGGCCGGTGGTATGGTGATGGTGGTGGTATGTGTATGACTGACTGACTGACATCGTTTTGTGCATTTACTGACAGACAGGCGTTACTGCATGAAAATTCCAAAATTTATTCCACCGCCAAAAAAATTAACTTCTGCCCAACGGTTTTGTTGGGTCGTATAGTTTTGACAGTGCACACCAACATGGCCATGTCTGGTCGTCGAGTATGTGTGGTGGCCAAAAGGAGCGTTGGTGTTATGGGTCTATAAATACGAAAGAGCGTCATGGCAGCATTTGCAGCAGCGGCAGCACCTCTTGTTTATGACCAAATGTTGGCTTGCTGCCAAAAAAGCGAGCTGCGCTACGCCGCGTCTCCCAGTATGGTTTGATTTTTTTGTTTGTTTCCACCGCTTGCATGCATCTATCCTGTGCCGATAGAAACAGCAAAATTAAGCCTTTAATGCATTTTGTTGTCTGTCCAAATGGGTACGATGATGTGAGGCACGTTTGCTTGTTTATTCAGCGGCCGAATAACCAAACATACGCGTTCTATCCCACATGCTGACCCGTATTCATATTTTTTTCTATTTTAGCAATGGAATGCTTGGGGCTTTTGAATTTGTGCAAGGATTTGTTTCATTGCTGATTTGAGATAGAGAGATACACCTAGAAAAGTCCTAAATACTACTATACAGCACCCTAAATACTGGGAGAATTCGGTTTGTTGCATTCTACGGTTGGTTGGTTGTTGTTGTTGTTGTTGTAGCAGTGTGTTGTACACTTGCCGATAAAGGAATCCATCGGGTCAATCTGGTACGTACAACCAGCTAGCATGGGTTGTGGGTGAAATGTGCGTATCCTTATAAATGCTCGCAATTCGAAAACATAGAATATTCGCCATTTTCGCTAGCAGTGCATGAAAACACTATAGAATTTCTTGTTCGTAGTTAAGGGTTGACTGCAATTAGAGTTACCATTAGTAGGCTAGTCTTTAGCAAGTAAAAATGCCTTGTATATGCACCACCACGGACAAGTACTCTATCCAAATTCAACGCATTCATTTCAAATTTCGACTTTTACAAACCCAAGAAGTTTATTTGGATGATTGGTCTACATTCAGCCATACAGTCACCCTGTGGTCTGATATAGACCAAATCAAGGAAGCTCATGTCGAATTTAAAAGCTGACTTTTTTTTATCCTACACACAGTGAGCACATAACCTTCTCCAATAAAACACAAATAGACGAACTATGTTTAACTTTACTGAAGAGAAATCTCTTTCCGAAACCCAATTCCCATTTTCTTATTACATACTGAGAAATTATTCAATCAGCATTCAACTGTACCTTTTTTTGTGTCAGAAAACCAAGGCTTCCTTACTTTTGTTGTGTCCTTAAATACAGTCCACTCAAGTCGCAGAGATTGTGATAAGTTCAACATCTGGCGCTCAATTTATAGAGACCACAAAATCATCATCTCCGCTGTATAAACCTAAAGTGTAAATCGAGTATTCAGTCTCTTTTGACAGCTATATCAAAATATCGTCCGATGATTATTGCTGCACTGAAACAAAAAAAAAAATTAATACCAAATGTGCTTATTTCGATGCCATTCGGTATTAATAGTAAAGCAACTCCATATGGCATCAAAACATTTCTGCCTGGTATGGATAAAATGTAAAACTGTAAGTACCATTTGCTTTTAGATTTAGTACCAAACAGGTATTGCATTTACTATCATACTGTTATTGGCTTTAGTACCAAACCAAGATTGTTTTAATACAATTCTCGTTATCACTTGAACACTTATCATCGCTCGAAAATTTTAGTAATTACTCCCTTACATGTGTTAAACGAACGAATGATATATATGAGGGCTATGTCTAAATTTGGTCAGATTGTTACCAAAATCCATATCGTTTTTCCCTAAACCTAGAGAAAAGTTGATACCAAACGTGCTTATATCAGTACGATACGGTATTGATGATATACCAACACCGTATGGTAACAAATCAATACCCCATGATATGGATGAAATATGAAATGATTAGTACCGTTTGGTATTAGTCTTATTAACGAACTGGTATTGGTTTTAACATCAACCTGTTGGTTTTAGTACCAAACCGTTATAGAAATTTCTACCCCTTTCCACCACCCAACCAATATAAAAACCATTAAAAATAATTTTAATTTTAACGAACTGGTATTGGTTTTAACATCAACCTGTTGGTTTTAGTACCAAACCAATATAGAAATTTCTACCCCTTTCCACCACCCAACCAATATAAAAACCATTGAAAATAATTTTAATTTTATTTTATTTCGATTATTTGTGTTAATAACTACAATTGAGTTATTACAAAAAACAAAAACACAATTTTTTACCGTGACCAAATTTGATTCCTTCTATTCAGCAAATGATTCCATATCCACACACACATCTTATTAAAACATTTTTTTAAATAAAAAAATATATTTTTTATAATGGCGTCAATACTTTAAGTTCAAAGCTAAACAAAACTTTTGCCGCACGTATACAAATATGACGCCGTCTATTCTTAATAACCTACTTTGTTTGGCATTAAATTTATACCAAATGGTATTAAAACATTTGCCAAAAAGTTGAATAAAATAATACCAGCCGGTATTTGCAAAGTATCGTCTTTTTCTATCAGTATAGACTAAAAAAGAAAAATGTGCAACATTTCGTGATGATTGGATAACAAATGCCACCTGGACAGGCGGATTCGCGATCAGGCCGACATTCCTAAATCGAACTAGGAAGTAATTCTCAGTCGACTCATGCACTTTTAACAGCCAAAGTAGTGGTTCTAGGTGTAACTTGTGTTTAGTTACTTTGTGCTTAAAATAAAATTCTAAAAAAAAATCACTTTTTCCAATTTTGAATGCTGATATTTTTGGTATTTCGCTTATTAGGACCAAAAGGAAAAAATGCCGTGCGTTTCAAAAACCCTATTTATCTTTTGGGACACTCTAAAGTACATTTATTTCCAGAATTGCAACACACTAAATCACGTTAATGATATTTCACCACATAAGATACTTTATCAAGTTTAATACTATTTTGTAGTATTGAATTAATTCCAAATGGTATTACAAATGTTTGCCAATAATGCAAATAAAATAACACCAGGAGGTTTTGGCAAAACACCGTCTCTATTCTACAACTGTATTGTTGGCAATTTTTATCAGGCCGTCTTTATATTTGGCACAGACATTTTTTTGAGGAAGCCCATTGAAACTGAGAGAAATCGGTTCAGTTTTATAGTTACAGCTTCCATATATTCATAAGTTCATCCGAAATTTGGTACGAAAGATAATCTTATGATGACATTACAGGTGCGTTTCATAGAAATCGGTTCAGATTTAGCTTTCATATACATATATCTCCTAATTTTCCTTTCCAGAGACTTTGTCACCGCATTCCGACTCACCTTACTTTACTTTACTTTAATTGGCTATGACATAATATTTGTTCCTTTAGCCGAACGTAAAATAGCGTTCCAAGCGCCTCGATCTTCTTCGCTCATTCTAAAATCTCTAACACCAAGTTTCGAGGTGTCTCCCACCACTTGATCTTCCCGGTTTGTGTGTACCACCGTGTTTGCCTTCAAAAGATTTCTTTGCTGGAGCTTCTTCATCCATTCTGACAACATGACCTAGCCAACGCAGCCGTTGTATTTTGATGCGTGTAACTATGATATCGTCGTCATACAGCTCGTGGTTCATATGTCGCCTATCTTCTGAAAATTTTGCACAACTTTGTCCTCTATATGAACGGATTTTGGCGAAAATCGATTCAGGTTTAGATATAGATCCTATATAACGTACATGTTTATCCGGTATTGAATAAAATTGTAACAATGTGATAATTTGTCTCCTATTGTCATGAAACTTGGCACGTTGCATTCTTATGTCTGTTGAAATTTCTAATGCATATTATCAAAATCGTTTCAGTTTAATACAATTTCCCTAGATAAAAACTTAAAAATTCGGAACTAATAAGATATAATTTGATCCAATTTTATCTTATGGCAGATACAATTATATCTGACCATATACATTTTTTTTTAAAAAGGTTTACATTGATTTTACCCTAGCTTAATATCAATTGCGTTACTCTCTCAGCGCACCGGTAGCCGAGTTAGTATCCTGTTCGGATTACTAATGCAAATTTGGTGGTTTCGTATCCCACCATAGGCCTTGGTTTACTGTGGTACCACAGTGGACTTGATATTGTCTAAATGAGTCTGCAAAGGACTGCCACTCTTATCTAACCTAACCTATTTACTACCCATCAAAAGACTTCTGCGAAAGTCCATACAATTCGGAATGCGGAAGTCCGTAAAAATCGGTTCGCGATTTTACACTTATATGGTAGCTATTTGACCTCAGGTTAGGTTAGATTGAAATGAGGGTGCAGATATTAATCTGCCCATGCAACTATAGACATACACCAAAGCCAGTTATCGGCTTGTTGTGCGCTCTAAAAACTAAAAAGTATCCTCGAAAAAGATAATTTTAAGTTAGGAATCCCGTTCTACTGACAAAATCCTTAATTGTTTTCCATACCACTCCCCTAAGTTGGTTCATATCTGGTATCGTGTCCCCAACTAAGCACCGGTGTCTGTTAACCGCGAAAGCCCGGCAATGATATAGGAAACACTGTGTATATGACCTTACCTTCCTTGTTTTCTGATCTCTTGGCCTATAACCTGCTGTCTAAACCTTTAACGCTTTATACAAACATTCCGGTTACTGAGGTATCACACTAAATCACAGGGAACTTCTCTGTGAACTGACCTTATTAAGTGGCTACCCATTCAACTTAATGCACTTCATACCATTTAAATCTTAGATTATTAGGGATTTTATATAAAATCTTTTTCAAAACTCATTTTGTTTTCTGCATTGTAATTTATTTAATCAATTTTACCCACAACGCTGAATGAATCACTGTGCAAACGGTTTATTTACCTTTGCAATCTTCCCTCTCGAAATAATTTTGTATTCATGGCCAAGGTGATTTAGTGAGTTTATGGCGGATTTTCGCTACATTAATTTCTTGTAATAATTTTTAATTTCTTACAGGGTTGTCAAGGGTTGCAAAAATATTAAGTAGCAAATAGTAAATGGTTGCCGCAATTCTTGATCCACTTATTGATAATAGAATTACTTTAGAAGGAATTCAAATTTATCAAAAAGACACTTTCGATTGTTGTTGTAGGAAACATAAAAAGGATTAAGTGTTGTATGGGGAATCAAATTGTGTAACATAATTTTTAATCCACCACTGGAGGATTGGAGGTATATTAATCTGAACATTCAATTTGTAAACCTCTGCGATCTGCGACTCATAAAGTATATCAAGCTTGTTCCAGTTTTCGAAAACGAAAAAACGAAGGAATTTATTTGCGTTATTTCTTGCAAACTTTGCATCGTTGATGTTTGAATGCATACTCTTCTCAAACCTCTATATAGTAAAAGAAACCTCAAGTGATTTAATGTCTTAAAAGAAAAGGTCTTGGAATTCTACTTCGAACTACATCTATTGTTGTAAGTCATTGGAAATGGCAAATGGGCAATCTTGATAGCATGTCTGGATATAGGTCTGTCATAAAACACTTTTTTCACATATTGTCTAAATTTGTATTCGATTGAGTTAAAATTTGATATGTCGTATTCTACGTACCAAATACCGTCCAATGCCCACAGCATAAGACGGCATAATCGTACTTCATTACTAGATAAGTCGATGTAGGTAAGGTGAATATACATACATGTATTTATTTTTAATTTACTTAACGTATTCTACATAGCTTATTTCTTCTTTATGCACTTTCGCCGTTTTTTTTTTCTAAATTCAATACAGCCCATGCCATATTTACTTAGAAATGAACATATGAGCCCACTAAAGATATTTGTTGCTACTGTTTGACAAAGATTAATGATAACATCAGACAACACAAGGCATGCTTTTGCAAACAAATAAGATTTCGCGAATTGCATTGGCATTAAACAGATTTAGGCCTTCAGTCTTCTACCCAGTATAAGGAAATGAATATGCAAAAAAAGAAAAATATTTTTAATTGAAAAACTTTCGTTTGGTCGTTTATTTATAAACACATTTTCAAGGTCTATGTCACAGTGGTACAAATCTTGAATATTTTTCAATGCGATCCTAAGTTTACAAAGAAAATATTTACATAGGTTTATGGCATTATTAAATAGTAGTAATACAATATCGTTTCTGTGAGAAAGAGAGAAAGTGAGAGAGAAACTGAGTAAGAGAGTGGGGGAGGTAAAGAGGAAACGAGAGCAAGATAGAGAGGGAGACAGAGATAAAGAGGTAGAGAGGGAGGGAATGAGAGAGAGAAGGATTGGACCTGGAGTCAAAACAGCGCAAGTTTTCCAAGTGGAATTGCATTGCTCAACGGACAAAACTTTTTTCTTCACATTTCAATTTTCGATTAATGTCACTACTCCTTTCTGTTTCTTGAACAACAGTTCTTTTCCCAATAACAAGTTCCTATAATCAAATTTCAATCTTTTTTTTAATTGGATCAATTAAAAAACTAATTGAAAAATTTTGAATCATTTTTTAATTGGATCAATTAAAAAAGTAATTGAAAATTTAAAAAAATTTTATAAAAAAAATTTATTTTGTAATATACCTCATGCTAAAATTTTGCATGAGGTATTTTATTTTCACTTCCAACAACTCTGGCACGTATGGTTCAGATGGGTTCATAACTAGATATAACTCCATTATAAACAGATGGAGCTATATAATTATCCGATTTAGATGAAATTTTACATGAAATATTTCGATTTGTTCGTCAAACACTATGCCAAGTATGGCTCAAATCGGTTTATAACCTGATGTAGCTCCGATATAAACCGATCTCGGATCTTGACTTCGTGAGCCCTAGAGGGGCAATTATTATACGATTAGGCTGAACGTTTGCATGAAGACTCACAACCTGATATAGCTCCAATATAAATCAAACTCCCGATTATACTTCTTGAGTGTCTAGAGGGAGCAATTCTTATTCAATTTAGCTGAATACTTCCCGCATGATTTTTAACATACGTATTAAATATGGCATGAATCGGTCGATAAACTGATATAGCTCCCATATAAACAGATCTCCAAATTTAATTTTTCTTGAGCCACTATAGGACGCAATTTTAGTCCGATTTGGCTGAAAATTTGCATAATGAACTTTACTTTGGTCTCCAACAGCCAAAACAAGTATGGGCCCTGTTCGGTTCATAATTTGGTATAGCTGAAGTAGCATAGCAATTCTTAGCCATTATTCCTTGTTCGTCTCTAAAGAGATTTCGGCCAAAAGACTTGAAAAATGCGATCCATGGTGGAGGGTATCTAAAATTCGGCCATGGCGATCTTAGCACGCTTTTACTTGTTTTATATACAAAGATATGTAATATGTAGAATGTAACCAACTTTTATAATGATAGGACATTTTTTGAAATTTTATGGCAGTACACTAAGAGACTGCGACTTAGTAATGAAGTCCATCACCACAGTTTTATTATAGACGAACTGAAGTCTTTATCGGGAATAAAACCCGCGAATCCCTCACTGATAAGCGAAGCATGTACTCCATTTTGCTATAGAGGCGCTTTTCGTGCTAAATAAATAATGTTAAAATTTAACAGCAATTTGCTTTATTGATTTTCATGTAATGTTTGATTTTAATATTTTAATTCGATGTTTGCTATTTCTCTGATATCGTTGTTTTTTGCAAAGTTCCCGCATATGGCAAGGCAAAATATTGTTCATGGACATAACGCAAGTTTTAGTGCCAGGCAAAATTGTATGCAACCTTATGCAACAACAAAAAAGTTTAGAAAAATTTTTTAAGGTTAAACACAAAAGGGTATAACTAACAAAGTAAGAAGAAAAGAATTATTTAGTAAATATTTTTAACACATTGCCTTTCAAAATGCTCTAACTAAGGCTTACATTTTTATACCCTCCACCATAGGATGGGGGTACACTATTATTATAGCCTCTAGAGGGCGCAATTCTCGTCCTATTTGACTGAAATTTTGCACGTGGTGTTTTGGTTTCACTTCCAACAACTGTGCTAAGTAGGATTCAAATCGGTTCCTTATTTGGTATCGCTGTCGTATAAACAGATCTTGTATCTTGGCTTCTTGAGCCGCTAGATGGCGCAATTCTCATCCGACTTTTCATGAGGTGTTTTGTTATGTCTTTCAATAACTGTGCTAAGTATGGCGCAAATTGGTAAATGACCTGATATAGCTGCGATATTAACCGATTTGTGATCTTGACTTCTTGGGCCTCTAGAGGGCGCAATTCTCATCCGAGTTGGCAGAAATTTTGTACAACGGCTTCTTGTATGGCCTTCAACCTACGTGTCCAATATGGTCTGAATCGATCTATAGCTTGATACAGCTCCCATATAAACAGAATTTCGATTTTGCTTCTTGAGCCCCTACAAGGCTGAATTCTCATTCGAATGGACTGAAATATTACACAAAGACTTCTACAATGTTCAGCATTCAATTCATTTATAGTCCGAATCGGACTACAACTTGATAGAGCTGCAATAGCATAACAGTTCTTATTCATTATTCTTCGTTTGCCTGAAAAGAGATGCCCCGCAAAGAACTCGGCAAATGCGATCCATGATGGAGGGTATATAAGATTCGGCCCGGCCGATCTTGCCCCGCTCTTACTTTTTTTTTTTAAGTGTTATGCATTACTGTATTTTATCTAACAAGGCGTATTGGCTTTTTTCGGCTCTTATTTGCCAATAGAAGATTAAAAGTAATATGGACTTGTATTTGTTGATTTGTTTTGTTGGCATTATTAGATTGGAAAATCTGTTAACAATTCAGAGTATGTGTTTTTTGATTTTTATGGCCAGTTATTTGCTATGAGTCCCCCCAATGCATTTATGTAAAATAATTATTTCATTTAATTTTACAAATGCCATGATTTGTAATTTACATATTTGCGCCATTGCATTTACATCCGCATTGGCATCGGCATAGGCAATGGAAATGACATGCTATGACTTTATAAATTTTATGACCATTCTCCCGGGCAAATAAACACGGACATCGTGAATCTGTTTTTGAATGTTTGCCCCTCTTCAATGAGATGCTGCTGCTGCTGTTGCTGCATTATTGGCCGGCAATTCGGCCTATAATCTTTTTATTGGTCTATAATCTTTATTATCAGTCAAAATGTTCCAAATTAAATAATGTCATCAAAAATTTATGGCAAATCATTAAAACGCCAATGCGCACGTGGACCATACATATAACGAAAATGCAATAATATTTTTGTTTTCTGGGCGCATGTAATAAAAGGAACTGCACTACAGTCGCCCATGTTATGGGTTTCATGGCAGAAGTTAGTCGATAATGTGAATGTTTATGAAATACTTTAAATATTTTGGGGTATTTGAGATCAAAATAGAAATTGAAATTTAATTTAAGATTGTTGTTTGTTATAAAAACCAACAGGATGTAAGATGTGGGTCATTGGAGTTAAAAACAAATTTGATGATGAACTCAATTTTTGATGAAATTTTTGCTCTCGAAATGGTTTTTTAATCATTGCCCATTTCCTTGATCGTTAGCAAGAATTTTTCAAACAATTAACTGAACATTGATTAAATCTAAAATAAAATAATACTAAGAAATCATTTGCAATTTGTTATACGACTATAAAAATGCTTCTTCTTTATGATCTTTTATTGTTTTTAGCTGAGTTATATCTTAAACCAAAATAGATTTTTATTTCTTCTTCAATTCAAATTAAACTCGTGGAGTTTTATATCTTACCCTAATTTCCCATTACTCCTGACCTTATTTCCGTGAACAATTAAGCTATAGACTTATGCTTTAAATGTTCTGCCTTCAGTGGGTCCACTTTAACTTTCCTGATATAAAATCTGCTTTCTTGTGTGTTGCAGTTTTTCGTTTCTAGATTCTAGGTTCTTTCATTCTTGTCAAGAATATCTTACTAATTATGTATGAGTTCATTGTCGTTAATATTCTTCCTGCTGCAGTTGGTGCAGGTAAAACTTTTAATTAATTGATAATGTTCAATATTTTCATAATATTTTCTCAAACTTCCCTTCCGACGTCTCTTGTATCCCTTTTCCGCTCCGCTCCACTTCGCCTTCAACCTTTAAGCCTTTAATTAAAACAATAAAACTCTAAAACTTTTCATAGACCCTTCAATTTCTTTGTGTTGATATTTTCAGTCTTGGTTTATTTTTTTCCATCCATATTCCTTTACTTCAAAGTCTTGTGAGTATGGCAGAAAGAATTTTCGCTGAAGCTTTAAGTAAAAGCAACAGAAACAGAATAGCAAAAAAAAAAAAAAAGAAATAATCAATTAATTACAAAGTTAACTTTACCCCACAAAACTGTTCTTGTGTGCTACGCTTCGGCTGCTATGCTACTTTTTCTTTCACATCATGTCTTTGGCATGTTAAAGGAGATATTTTGTACGGTTTCTGTATGTAACCATAAGTTAATGACTTCACTTTGAAGTTGCAATTGTAAATAGTTTATTTTATGCGAAAGGTTTAGATTAAGAATTTGTTAACACCACACTGTATATTTTTAACTTTCTTAGTAGCATAACGATTATCTCTTAAAGTTCTTTTCGTACCGAATTTTCATTATTATATTGCAGAAATAAAATTGTGAAAAATATTTGGTACACAAATAAAATTTTAAAATTTTTACAAAGTGTCTCTAGAAACAAAATATTGACAAAATTTTAACAGAAAATTAAAAAAGCAAAAAAAAAAAAAAATTACACAAAAAAAATTCAGAAAAAAATTAAATTTGCTGCTCATTGGCTCATTACACTATATCGGGAGATGGGTCTATATGGCAGCTGTATTCAAATATGGTTCGATCTAGACCACATTTGACGGGAATAGTTAAGGGTCTACAAGAACACACTGTGTCAAATTTCATCGAATTCGGGTAATAAGTGGATCTTTTATGGCCTCCGTACCCTATATGGGGAGATCGGTTGGTCGGTCTATAGGGCAGCTATATCCAAATATAGTCCGATCTGAACCACACTTCACAAATGGGTACAAGTCTACCAGAACTCACTTTGCCAAATTTCGTCGAAATCGGATGAAACATGGCCAATTTATTGCTTCAAGGCTTTAAATCTGGAGATCGGTCTATATATAACTAAAATCCGATTTTATGAGATCAGAAGATCAGGTTTATATACAGAGAATACGAAATCATCAAAAATTGTTTGCAAAATGTTTTTATACCCAAGATATCTGCGAAATTATAAATACCCAGCTTTAGGCTACAAATAGGTAAATACTCGGATATTTACCCAATTTACCGGGTAAATACCTTTTGGGTATTTACTCATCGCCCATCTCTAGTCATTACCCGGCTTTCGCGGCTAACAGAACCGGCACTAACATGAACCAACTTAGAGGCGCGTTATGGAAAACAAGTTACTTTTTAGTAATTGGAGCGCATAACAAGCCGATTACTAGCTTAGGGCCATGTTGATAGCGGCATGGGGCGGATTAAAACTCGCACCCTTTTTTCAACCTAACCTTACCTAGATTTTATGAAAAGATTCTTTTGAAATAAATTTTATAAAAAAATTACTGACGCAAATTTTTCTGTAAAATAATCAAAAAAAAAAAAAGCGGACCCTCCCCCTTATCCCAAAAATACTACCTAAAACTAAACTAAGTGAACCGATCGGGACAATATGGGATTCAAATGAAAGGTATTCAAGAGTAGAGTACGATTTTCATAATAAAAGTTGGGTCCAAGTACCTGGGGGCCGCCACAGCCCCAAATACCCTTAAAAAAGGTTTATTTGGCGATCATGACAATATGGGCCTCAAATGAAAGAAATTCTGGAGTAGATTACGAATATGGCCGCCTTAGCCCCAAAACCCCTAAAAATAGGTTTATTTGGCGATCTAACAATATGGGACTCAAATGAAAGGTATTCGGGAGTAGATTGCGAATATGGCCGGGAAGAAGGAATAGGCTTTATAATTTATTGATATCAGAAGAAGGCGGGCCCTCCCCCGTTACTACAAATACACTACCCAAAATCAAAAGTGGACCGATAAGGACAATATGGGTATCAAATGAAAAGTATGCGAGAGTAGATAACGAATCTGGCATACAAATTCATGTTGAAGTATGAAACAACAACAGGTGTTCACAAAATCATCCACGCTTGTTAGCAATATTTCCAACAACATCTGTGTATGATAATGACAACATTGGTGTATGATTTTGCAACGCCCTTTTTCTATCAGTGTGGGTATCAATTTCGTATTCTGCTCCCAAATACCTTTCATTTGAGCCCCGCAATGTCATGTTCGATAAATATGTATGTCCAATTTAGATGTTTTGGGGATTGGGGTGGTCTTCCACACACTAAGACCTGAAAAAATATCATCATCGTGGACTACTCTCAAGTATTATATATTTGAACCCCATATTGCCTTTGGCTGGAGGGGAGATTATGGGATGAGGCGTCCCCCAAACACTTGGCCATAAAATTGGATAGCAAATTCGTTTTCTAATTTTAAATACCTTTTACTTGAGCCTCATATTGCGATGGTCAGCAAATAAGTTCTGTTTGGGGGTGTTTCGGGGAAGGGATGGGCCCCAGAAACTTGGTGCCAAAAGTGGGTATCAATTTCGTGCTCTACTACTAAATACCTTTCAGTTGAGCCCCATTTGGGGGTGGGGTGGTTCCGGAAACACCTGGTCCCACAATTGGATATCAGACACGTTTTCTAATCGTAAATAGCTTTTATTTGCGTCCCATATTGTGGTGATTGATCCATATATATATTTGGGTTTTAGGGTACCAAATTTTTTGTTGTTAGGTTAGTATAAGAGAGTACACAACAATTTCGAGATGTGGCGTTTCTAAAAATTAGGGTAAGGGGGAGGGAAATGTAGCATGGGGTGGTCCCCCCCAACGCTAACACTGAAAAGACAATTTAACATTAAATTTGAACTCTACTGTCATAGCCCATTCTTTTAATTCCCATATTATCCCCACCGAACTACAATCCAATTGAAAGGTATTTAGTGGGTGGGCCGGTCCCAGGCCTTATCCCAGAGTCTGTCCCTAAAAACCTTTCATTTTATGCACATTTTGTGACATAGGATATTCATGCCCGTTTTGAGGGTTTCTGGGCCTGGGGAGGCCCCGTAGACACCTTGGGCCAAATTCTTATAACAGATGTGTACTCAACTTCCATCCCAATCGGTAAATATGTCCTGTATAGGGGATTTGGTGGGTGGGGGTTGGGGGGGTGATGTGCCTCAGACACCAAGAAATAAATTTTTGTATCACCTTTTTACACTGCTTTTATGCACCTTTCAGTTGATATCCATATTTTCTCAATAGGTAGATATGTCCTACTTGTGGGTTTTGGGGGAGGGAAATAAATGTTTATGTCAGATTTGTAATGCAAATTTTGCCCATGAACATTCCACTAAGGAACAGGGGCAAACTTCTCACATATCAATGAATGCAGTCCGATTCAAGTTTATGCTGAATGATAAGGGGCCTCCTTTTTATAGCCGAGTCCGAACGGCGTGCCGCAGTTCGACACCTCTTAGGAGAGAAGTTTTAAATGGCAAAGTACCTCACAAATGTTGCCAGCATTAGGAGGGGAAAACCACCGCAAAAAATTTTTTCTGATGGTCTCGCCAAGATTCGAACCTCTGCGCTACGGTGGCCTGTACTCTTCTTTTAAACGCCTTTCAGATTTGTGCTCTACTTTTAAACACCTTTCATTTGATACCCATATTACCCAAAGCGGTAAAAGTGTCCTGTTGGGTGGGGTTTTTGGGGATGGACCCCCACGATACTTAGGATGACATTTTAATGTCAAGTTTGTACTCTACTCTTAAATTCCTTTCGTTTGTCCCAATCGATTAACGTGACCGTTCGGTGAGTTTTGGGATGGGGTTGTTTGACCCCAAATTGCATGTTTTGAGGTACCATAAGGTGGCTGCAAAATTTCATAAAATCGATGCACCCATCTCCTAGATCTGGCGTTTTCAAAAATGGTGGTATGGCGGAGGGTCGCTCCGTCCGTTAGTTGTAATCACGCAACACTTCAAAAATTAAAATATTGTGCTGCAATTTTGCACAGATCCGTATTTCTTTCCGATTTACGGATCTACGATTGCGCTTGAGTTTGAAACAGTTAATTGGAGTCAACCGTAGCGCAGAGTTTAACATGTCCGCTTATGTTGTTGAACGCTTTGGTTCGTATCCTGGCAAGAACATCAGAAAACATTTTTTAGTGATGGTTATCTAGTTACAGTTACTATGCCATGTAAAAATTTCTCTCAAAGAGGTGTATCATTGGGGCACGCAGTTCAGACTTGGCTATAGAAAAGGAGGCCCCTTATTATTGATATGTGAGAATTTTGCCCTTGTTTCTTAATGGAATGTTCGGGGGTATATTTGCATTTTCATTTGCATTTCATTTGCATATGGCTATCAAAATATAGCTGCCATATAAACCGAACCTACGCATCCTAAAGGCCGTAAAAGACGCATTTTCTACCCGATTTCGCTGAAATTTGAAACCGTGAGTTGTATTAAAATTCCCTACATCCGTCCCAAATATGGACCAGATGGGACCGTTTTTATACAAATCTGCCGGCACTGCCGAACTTAACACCTATAGTTTTCATTCATTTAGTTCTGTAGTGTCTGTGACTTTGGTCACAGATTTTGTGAAATGCCGTGACAGCTTCTAATCTAAGAAATCATCTGCAATCATGCATTGGCAACTGTTGCCAACAAATTATCTTTTTTTCTATTTCTAGAATGCTTAGAATATTTTTAATCGCCAACACACGCCAATTAAATGCCAAGAATTTGAAGTCTTTCGCGATCAGATATGACATATGTCAATTCACAATAACTTGTTGCTGAAAAGTCATTTTAATAGAAATTATTGCAATTTAATGAGAATGAATTGCCTAGCTTCCTTGTGCAAACACTTTCGTTGAGATAAAATAACCTCAGTCTGTATGGGGGTCTACTGCAGATGTGTTCTTGGTAAAGAAAGCTTCGAAATGTCATTCGCTTGGTAACACCCAGAACCGTTGCATTTGGCAAAAAATTCTATCTGATCACTACTACGGTAATGACCTCATTTGACAATAACCTTAAATTGATAAATACTGTAGGAAGACACACTATCTAAAGGGGTGGACAGCCGCACCCCGTCAAGTAAGTCACATAGGCTACTAAAAAACGCAATTTGGCTCGGGGTAATTAAAAACGGATACCTACAGTTTATGAACCTCCAAACGTTTTATTGGTTCGTTTTCATGGCAAACCTACACTCAAAAATTCCGGATTTTCTATAGAAAAGTTACAGACGAAGCTGGGGATATACTTGAAAATTTAATTCCAATTTAGTACCTTACCTTTCTGGAAGTTGCCATTAGTTTGGCTTGAAGCTTCGAAAATCTTCTTTGCAGCTTTTCACCGTAAGATAAGAGGATAGATGTTGTGATTATGGTTTTCAAAACCATTACTCTTCATGCTACCTTCTTCACCGGTGGTTCTTTGCAAATGTTGGCCAATACTTTGGATATTTTGAAATAATAGTTTCACAGATGTGTGTGTGTGTGTGTGTGTGTGTGTGTGTGTGTGTGTGTGTAGTTGTTATGGGATATTTGCCTGTTTTGGTCATAAATCTGCGTGGATATGACTTGAGGGAGTTGCCTGAGGCTTGAGCTTTTATGACAGGTTTTGAGAAGCTCCGGTTCGGTCTGAGCAAATAAACATTTATTCCGCTTAGCCAAGCACCTTAGCCCAAAACAAACAAACAAACAACCAGCAACCAAGCAACCAAACATGCATAATCTTCAAAGCAAACATGATTCTAGGAGCAATCTCGTCGTACCTGCGATTGCGGCTTTGCGCTAAATTAGCTTTACAAATTACTCCATACAAGTCAAGCTGCATCAGCAGTCGGTGAGGGCAGGGCAGAGTTGGAAAATTGGTGGCTGCGTTTCGTTCTTCCGTCCTCTGTCAGTCTGTCTTTGGGGTTTTTGCTGCGATTGTCATTAGTTGTGGCGTTTGCCTTCGGATTAACTCTTCCCCGTTCCAATGTTCCATTGTTGTTGCTAGCGCTTGGCTGGGCGAGAGTACACAGATTACTACTCCTACGCCTACGTTCCAGAGTCTGCTGCTGGCCCGGTTGGGTTTAATAAATTACAAAGACCTTCGCTAATTAAATGCATTTGAAATGTGAGGCATTGTCTATGTACGAATGAACGAATGTACGAAAGTCTCCTCTATCTGACTGTCTGTCTGTCTGTTTGTATGTCTCTTCATCAATGTGTGTGTGCTTGTGCCAGCATTGAGGTTTGGCTTAGCTACCATGTCTGCTGCATGGAGGGCATTATGTTTGCGAATTGCACAAATACAACAACAGATGAGCCTCCCTCAATGCGGCAGGCAGTGTGCAGAGGGTAGGACTTGTATGAAAAATTAACATTTGACTTCATAAATTAACCCAGCCTTCGTAGTACAGTTAATGAGAAAATAAGCACTAAGATGACATCTGTGTATATTAGAGTAGCATAAGGCCAGCATTATAGAAATGTAATAAGAAATAAATCGAGCTAAATCGGCCTTGAAACACATGTGAACGTCTTGGGGTCAACGTTATCTAGAAATCTAATAACACTCACTGTACCAAATTTCAAAGAAATCGAGCGGTGAGTTTAATGCAGTGAAGAACCTAAATCGGGTGATCTATATGGCAGCTATATCTAAATATTGAAAGTTAACTGCATAAAAAATTTATCGGTGCAAAGTTTCAGCTCGATATCTTAATTTTTGAAGACTGCAGCGTTATTTCAACGCATACAGGTAGACGAACCTACGGACAGTTAATCGAGAAGACATATGGAAAGCCTTACAGATGGGCAGACAGACGGATAGACAGACGAATAGACGGACGGATAAACAGACGGACACATGGGCAATTATACGAAAAGACAGATAGATGGGCAGACAGACGGACACACGAGCAACAGGCGGACACACAGACGAACAGTCGTACGGAAAGACTGACAAATATGCAGGCAATCATACGGAAAGACAGACAGATGGATAGATATTCGGGAAAACAGTCAGATGGACAGATAAATGGAAAGACAGACAGAAGAAAATACGGGCTGTCATACGGGGAGGCAGATAGATGGGCAGTCAGACGGACACATGAGCAACAGGCGGGCACACGGGCAATTAAACGGAAAGACAGACAGATATGCAGGCAATCATACGGGAAGACTGTCAAATGGACAGATATACGGAATGACAGACAGGCAATCATACAGAATGACAGACAGACAAAAATACGGGCTATCATACGGAGAGAAAGATGGGCAGACACTCGAGCAACAGGTGAACACACTGGCAATTATACGGAAAGACAGACAGATGGACACACAGACAGATATGCAGGCAATCATATGCAAAGACAGTCAGATGGATAGATATACGGGAAGACAGTCAGATGGACAGATATACGGAAATACAGACAGACGGACAGGTAATCATATGGAATGACAGACAAACAAAAATACGGGCTGTCATACGGAGAGACAGATAGAATGGCAGACAGACGGACACACGAGCAACAGGCTGATACACGGGCAATTAAACGAAAGACAGACAGATGGATGGATATACGGGAAGACAGTCAGATGGACAGATATACGAAAAGACAGGCAGACGGACAGACAGATGGCCACACAGACGAACAGTCATACGAAGAGACATAGAGATGGTTAGATAGAGGGATATACACGCAATCATACGGAAAGACGGACGGATGGGCTATATAGGGAAAGTCAGACAGATGGACAAACATACGGAAAGATAAACAGACAGGCAAGACAGACGATCAATCATATGGAAAGACAGATAGAGGGACAAACAGATGAACAAACCGATGATAGACAGATGGACAGTTATATGGAAAGACAGACGGACTGTCATACGGTAAGACAGACGGATGAACAGACAGACGGAAAAACAAAATGACTTTCGGAAGGACAGGCAAACAGACAGACGGATGAACAGACAGACAGAAAGACAAAAAGAAAGGCTGACAGACAGACGGGCAGGACAGACAGATGAACAAACCGATAATAGACAGACAGACAGTTATGCGAAAAGACAGACGGACAGTCATAGGGAAGACAGACAAAAAGATCGACAGATGGACGGAAAATCAGAAAGACATACGGAGGGACAGACAGACGGAAAAACAGAATGACTTACGGGAAGGACAGGCGGACACAGACGTATGAACAGACAGACAGAAAGGCTGACAGACAGACGACAGGACAGACAGATGAACAAACCGATGATAGACAGTTATACGGAAAGACAGACGGACAGATGGACAGACAGACGGAAAAACAGAATGACTTAGGGGAGAACTGACGGACAGAAAGGTTGACACACAGACGGGCAGAGAGATGAACAAACCGATGATAGACAGATGAAGGGTTATACGGAAAGACAAACGGACTGTCATACGGAAAGACTGACGGACAGATGGACAGACAGACGGAAAAACAGAACGACATGCGGAAGGACAGGTGGACAGACAGACGGATGAACACGCTGACAGAAAGGCTGACAGACAGACGGGCAAACCCAGCTTGCCATTTCTCCATATCTCCGTTATCGAAATGCTGTTCCATTGCATTTAAGCTAGTTATGCGCACATCCAGTTGTGAGATGATTTAAATTCCTTTCTTGTAGTTCCCCAGGATTTCTCTTTAACGTATTGCGATGTTTATGTTTATTTTATTAATGGATTTGAAATATAAACTTTACCCCCTATCTTTCTCATTGTGGAGGTAATGGTTTCGCTATGTTGTGTTTGTAGTGATTTGGCTTGTTTGGATGGTCTTGACATGGTGATGTTTTTTTTTTTTTTTTTGGTTTTCTTTTTGCGGTCTCACGCTGACGCTGTGCGACATGCCAATCAATTTATAGGAAATGAATTTCATGTTCAACGACGACCCACATCAATACACCAAAACCTGATTTTCTAATGCGATTGGCAAAACAGAAATTGACAATAAATCGCAATCGTTGGTAATTGTATTAAAATGAGATTGACTTCCCACGCTCCGCATTTAATGGAACCATAAAAATGAAATAAAAATAATTAACTGTTTATATGGCCAATTAATTAAATGTGATATTCGATGCAGCCATCTGCCAAATACAGAATAAAAAACACACACACACACTCTCAGGTATTACCATAATAGTTAAGCAAATGATGATAGCAGACAACATGTGGTAAGGGGTAGTCATGGGAGGAATCTTGGAAAGTGAAGCGGAAGAATTCAAATCAAAAATAATTGATTACAAATATTAGAGGGCGGCAGTGGCAAGTTAAACAGAAGAGCTTTGGCAGCATTTGCTTTCACAATTTATTAATTTTAATGGATTGAATTTTTTTTTTTATTTTTATTTTTTGCAAAAGTTTTGCCCCCTAATGGCCATTAGCCGTAAAATATTCTAGAAATGCACTTTAGAGATATTTGAAGTGTAAAAGCTGATATGGATAATCCTAAAGTCCCATATGTGCACTCACTCAGCTTGCCAAATACGCTGGAGAGTATTCGTAGTCTCATTTCCTTAATTTACTATTGTCAGCTTTGACAGACAGAGTCATTACCGGTAAGTTTTAATCGTCTAATTGTTGCTGTTACTGGTTCTTGTTGCTGTTGGTGTTGTTTTTGTTCTACATTATGATTGATTGTGGGGCAGTCATGAAAGCTGTTCAGCTTAGCCCAGCTCAGCTCGGCTCTATTCACCTCCATTCCATTTGATTTGGCGGCGTTGGCACTTAAGCACATACATCCAGCTACCCAGCCATCCATCCAATATATCGCACAATCAAATGCCAAACTCATTGTTTCGTCGTTCACTTGTCATGTGATAACGACTTAACCCCCCCAGGGTGATTTCAATAAAAATAAGAAACACGAAACCATCGCCCACACTCTACACTACTCCATTGCTCACACACACACACACACACGCGCGCACGCAAATCTACAGTGTCAACAAATCCAAGCAATCGATTTTAAACGAAACCCCACTCAAACATTACCAATCAGACTAATGTCGCCATCAGAGTCAGCGATAACCATGGAATCCTGTGCACACAGTGTTCGGACACAGGACAATCAAACGGTCAAATAAAAGGAAAGGCAAATAAGTCGATAACAAGGTGATATATAAGGCCCTAGGGTTTTGTTTTTCTTGCCATTACGTCAACGACAAATTTTGCTTGTGATTAATCTGAAGGCTTTCTTTATATACAGAAGGCGGACAGTTGAAGTTTTTACTTAAGGCCGGTACTATGTTCGCTTTTCGCGACCTTTTTCCGCAATCAGATTATAGATTTTGAAGCAGAAAACCTTGCTGATTTCATTCAGTGGGACATTCCCTCATTACATATGAAAAATTTGTAACTAAAGGTATTATGTTTTTGAGATTTTCAACTGTGAAAAGCGAACATAGTACTAGCCTTTATAGAAAAATCTAATTATTTTTGATGAAAGTTTTTGTAAATAAAATAAAATTTCCTGTAAATAAAATTTGGAGGCCAGGGGTAAGCATGTCTGCCTATGAAACTAAATGTCTGGGTTTGAATCTTGTCGAAAACATGAGAAAAAAGTTTTCAGCGATGGTTTTCCACTTCTTATGCTGGGGACATTTGTGAGGAACTATGCCATTTGAAAAAATGGTATGTCAGCCATGTAAAAACTTCTGCCATAGAAGTGTCGCATTGCGGCACGCCGTTCGAACTCGGCCATAAAAAGGTGGTCCCTTATCATTGAGCTTAAACTTGAATCAGGGATAAGAATGGGATAAGAATTGCTCCAAATGGGATAAGAATTGCTCCTCCAGCAGCTCTAGAAGTCAAGACCCAAGGTCGATTTATATGGCAGCTACATCAGGTTATCAACCGATTTAGTCCATACTTGGCACAGTTGTTGGAAGTCGTACCGAAACACCACGTGGAAAATTTCAGCCAATTTCAAGACCCAAGATCGGTTTATATGACAGCTATATCAAAACATGGAGCGATTTGGCCCATTAACAATCCCAACCGACCTACACTAATAAGAAGTATTTGTGCAAAATTTCAAGCGCCCAGCTTTACTCCCTCGAAAGTTAGCGTGTTTTCGACTGATGGATAAACCGACGGAGATGGCTAGATCGGCTTAAAATGTCAAGATTATATATACTTTATGGGGTCTTTGGCGCATATTTCAAGGTGTTACAAACGGAATTACGAAATTAGCATACCCCCTAAGTAAGAAAATTTGATCAATAGTGGTTGGTGTGTTGTGATCTCTGGTTTTCCTGTTCCATTGCAAAAATCTCCAATCATTAATGCTCGTCTCGAAAGAGAAAACAAACGAAACATTGTAAAATAAAATGATTTTCGCCCTAACAGGCAAACAACTTGATACTACATTTCTTGGGTTTTTTTATTTTATTTAATTTTACCACCTAGCATTGTGCCAATACTTTTGTGCGGCACTGTATATACATTATGGGGTCATTAATCAATATTTCGAAGTGTTGCAAACTGAATAACTAGATTAGTAAACCCTATATCCTATGAGGAGGCCACCGCAGAGTTTAGCATGACCGCCTATGATGCTGAACGTCTGGGTTCGAATCCTAAAAAAAAAACAAAAAATCAGAAAAAATTTTCAGCGGTGGGTTTTCCGCTCCTAATGCTGGCAACATTTATATTGCCAGACTCGGCGATAAAAAGGAGGCCCCTTTCCTTCAAAAGTTCATATTTGTATAATTGTCCTACAGAGAAAATTATTCAATTTATGACTTTACCAAAAACTCAAAATTTTTATAACAAATTCCTCATAAATCAAATTGCATAAATTTTTGAATTTTCCCGAAAAACTAAATCCTCATCTTGTAATTCCATTATCCTTGTTCATGGAACATTGCCTTTAAATTTAATATGGAACACATTTTCCAAGTGTAAGGAATTATAATAGAAGTTTTGATTAAAAGTTGCATATTATAGACTTCTTTGTTGACTTTTATTTTCTACTAAATATATATGTACACACATAGTCTGTTGTTGTTGTTGTTTTGCTTCCATTTTTGTTGTTTGACAAATGCTCGTCTAGGGAAACCTAAACATTGAGTCAAGTAAAAAACAAACAAGCTCACCACTCAAATTACCATTTCGCCGCAAATTCTCATATTGACAATGACATATGCTTGGCAATATTTTCCAACAAAATGTAGTGGAAATATTTCCTTATCCCCAAAAAGAAATGCAAAGCAAAGAAAAGAAAAAAAAATAATGCGAGCAATCTCATCACACAAACAAATACACAAACACACTCAGGATGTAAAAGTAAGCAAAGAAATGTAACAATTTGTACCTAGGAGGATATCAAGTGTGGTGGTGCTACAAGCACATAGCACTCAAAGCTGCTGAAATACGCTTCTGTAGCCTTTTTACTTAAATCAACAAACAAATAGACCCACACCAAGTCGCGTTGTCCCACTCACTCGCTCACTCGCTCATACATCATGGTTCCCAGGGATCCTAGGGGGACAAATAGACAAACAAACTCTTTTGGCGAATGTAAATGTAAATTTTGCTCATGTTTCTAATGGAATCATACAACACAGGCATGCTTTCAGGCTGAAGGAGAAGAGGCAGCAAGCAGCTCTTGTGGCAGGACAAATCTGCACACCACACAAAACGTTAAAAAACAAAAAAAAAAACGAAACAACTCGCAAGCATAGAAAAAATCAATGCTAAGTACTTAAATGAATACCTCACTCGCATGCATTTGTTGTTGTTGTCGAGAAAACGGTTTTCCTGCTTCCTTGAGAGTAGGAGCAGCTACCATCATAGAAAAAAGAAGAATAAAACAGAGGCAAAATGTTACACAAGTGTGCAATTTAAAAACCATTAAAAATGTACTTTAATTCCACCGCAGAACAATACAAAAACGAAAGCAAATCGTCTAAGCGAGCGTTACAGAGAGAGAGAGAGAGCGAGAGAAAGCGGCGGAAGGGAAAAACACATTCACATAAATAACTCATTTGCATCTGTATTTTTGCCTTTCTGCGAGTGTGTGTGTGTGTCTTTTTGTGTAGGACAAAGGACATATGACGTCCGTTTTGTTCGTCCATCGTCGTCTGTCCGCCACCGTTTGTTGCACCTAATGGCAGTAAAGTAGTTTTTAGAGCTGTGTGTGTACCCAAGAAAGATGGCCACACACACACACACACACATAAACTCTACATTACATACACACCTGTTACCGTTTGCCTGAATTCTATATAGAAAAAGTCTTACAAATGCAATGAATGAAGAGTTTCGTTTGTAGCGCAATTTCTTTTATCTACCCAGAGTAATTAGGATGAAAAACAGAAACACAAATAAAATGGCATCAAGTTGGGCCAGGTCGAACCATGGATACCCAGTACCGTAGTTCTATTAGGATATTGATGGCTTCAGAATAAAAAGTTGCTTAAAATTTCGTAGAAATCAGTCATAAACCCAGCTCATTTGGTTTAATGAGGTACAATCTGGACCATATTCATTGCGTATATGTAGGTGAAAGCAGTATTACTCACTGTGAACAAAAAATTGGTAAAAACGTTATAAGTTCGGACGGGCCGAAACTTGGGAACCCACCACCATGGATTCTGCTTAAAATTTTCGCAAATAAACTTATAGTGCTTCCGATTCTGAAAAAAATGTTACAAGAATGTTACACTTATAGGGGACAATATTTTGCAAATGTCGCCCCAACCCCCTCATATTGTTACACATTTTCCATTTTCAATCGAACATGTTCATATGTGCATATGTAGTCATTTCGATCAAATTGCAAATTGCAAATTTTGCCCATGAACATTCCACTAAGGAACAAGGGCAAATTTCTCACCTATCAATGAGTGCAGTTCGATTAAGTTTTATGCTCAATGATAAGGGCCTCCTTTTTATAGCCGAGTCGGAACGGCGTGCCGCAGTGCGACACCTCTTTGGAGAGAAGTTTAACATGGCATAGTACCTCACAAATGTTGCCAGCATTAGGAGGGGAAAACCACCGCTGAAATTTTTTTCTGATGGTCTTGCCAGGATTCGAACCCAGGCGTTCAGCGTCATAGGCGGACATGCTAACCTCTGCGCTACGGTGGCCTCCCGATCGATTAAATAATACGTTAAAAGTCGCATCCTCATCTTCGGATGAAGAATTTGCTAGCAATGCATCTAATATACAGTAAGGTAAATAAAACGCGTTCAATTTTCCAGTTTTTTATAAATGATGAATTTTAAGAGGCATAAAAAAGTTTTTCAAAGAGAAAAAAATATTCTGAAAAAACGCGTGAAATCTTTATTTGAATCGAAAGTACGGTCCATATACTTTAATGTTTGAAGATTATTTCAAACCAATGTTGACCGTGACTGCGCCTTAAATGGTCCATCCCCTTTGTTCAATTTTCGCATTCTTTTTCCAACATTTCGGCCGGTATCTCACGAATAAATGCTTCACTGTTGTCTTCCAATGCGTCAATTGAAGCGGGCTTGTCTGTATAGACATGAACTTTAACATAGCCCCACTAAAAATGGTCTAAAGGCGTTAAATGGCACAATCAAGGCGGTCAAGGTTTACTGAACTCGCCTTTCATTAAGTCCATTGTAACGCGTGCTGTGTGGCATGTGACATCGTTTTGTTGAAACCACATGCCATGCAAGTCAAGCTCTAGCATTTTGTTAAATATCATCTCACGGTAGCGCTCACCATTCACATTATCTTTGAAGAAGTACGGTCCAATGAGCCCACCAGCCCATAAACCGCACCAAACTGTGACTTTTTCTGGATGCATTGGTAGCTCTTGCAATGCTTCTGGCTGATCTTCACTTCAAAATCGACCATTTTGCTTATTTACATACTCATCGAGACAGAAATGAGCTCTAACCATAAAATGGAAGAAGCGCGCTATGAAATTTCTTAACAGAGCTCGCATTTTGATAATAAAATTCAATAATTTGTAAGCGTTGTTTGTTTGTAAGACGATTCATGAGGATGTTTGACAGTGAAAAAAAAAAACACGAAACATTCGTGAGCTGTTTAAACAAGTGTTGCCAAAAACCTAATAGCTAAAAAAATCATCCTTTATATTGATTTTTTTAATTTTGCCGCTTTTTTCCAAGTGTTCAACAAATTTTGTCTTCTTCTTCTGTTCAAACCGAATTTGCTTGAATGATTTTAAGCGCAACATTCTCCATGGTAGACTTGGGACAGTGTAAGAAATGCACAATATTTCCACTTTCCGTAGACAACCCCATTACAAACGAACACTACACGCGGCGATGGGGTTACATTTTTTTGGACAAACGAATACGCGATGACAAGAATAGAAATATGACGCCGTCAATTCGTAATAGCCTATTTTGTCTGGTATTGAATTGATACCAAATGGTATTTGAGAATCTTTTTCAATGACGCGAACAATATAATACCAGGCGTTATTGGCAGGGTACCGTAATTTTTATTCCCTCCACCATAGGATAAGGTTATACTAATTTCGTCATTCTGTTTGTAACACCTCGAAATATGCGTCTAAGACCCCAAAAAGTATAAATAATCTTGATCGTCATGACATTTTAAGTCAATCTAGCCATGTCCGTCCGTCCGTCTGTCTGTCGAAAGAACGCTAACTTTCGAAGGAATAAGGCTAGGCTCTTGAAATTTTGCACAAATACTTTCTATTAGTGTAGGTCGATTGGGATTTTAAATGGGCCAAATCGGTCCATGTTTTGATATAGCTGCCATATAAACCGACCTTGGGTCCCAATTCTCGTCCGATTTGACTGAAATTTTGCAAGTGATGTTTTGGTATCACCTCATCAACTGTACTAAGTATGTTTCGAATTGGTCCATAAACTGATATAGCTGCCATATAAACCGATCTTGGGTATTGACTTCTTCAGCTTTTAGAGGGCGCAGTTCTTATCCGATTTGGCTGCAATTTTGCATGAGGTGTTTTGTTATGACTTCCAACAACTGTGCTAATTATAGCACAAATAGGTACATAACCTAATATAGCAGCGATATAAATCGATCTGGGATCTTGACTTCTTGAGCCTCTGCAAGGCGCGGTTATTATCCAATTTGGCTGAAATTTTGTACAACGTGACCTTCAACTAACATGTGAAATATGGTCTAAATCGATCTATAGCTTGATGCAACTCCCATATAAACCGATTTTCCGATTTTGCTTCTTGAGCCCCCACAAGATGCAATTGCCTAAAAAGAAATAACGCGCAAAGAACTCGACAAATGCGATCCATGGTGGAGGGTAAATAAGATTCGGCCCGGCTGAACTTAGCACGCTCTTACTTGTTCTATCTCTGTAAGGTGGCCCACGAACATTGGCTTAAACAATGCACCTCAAGTTCATTTTCCAGGAGGAAAACAACCACATATGATAGATGCGGTGATCGGTCCTATGGACCGGAACGAGCTTGCTCACCAACTGAAAATGAAAATGTGGCTACAACTACAAGAACACAACATATTATGGTTATGAATTGAAATTTTCAAAAAAGTTGAACCACTTTTTAATAAGATCAATTAAAAAATTATTGAATTAATAAAAAAATTTGTTGAAATTTTCAAAAAGTGTAAATAATGTTTTAATTGGAACAATAAAAAAATTAATTGAAAATTTAAAAATTTAAATTATTTTTTAATTTAATTATTATTACTTGAAAATGTATTCCATTACTTTTTCAAAAACGGTGATGGATATTATCATTTTCTTGATTGAAGCAGTTTCAATTAAAAAATTAATTGTATCAATTAATTTCGTGATTGAAACTGATTTTTATTTTTCTGTGTAAATTTTCCACATAGGATTTTATGCATAACCCAAGCACTTCATCTTCATCAAAAATGCTTGAAATAGTATCGTAGGGCTTGAGTCTAAGGCTACTTGCAATGTACGCCCGTGTCATGTTTAAGCTTTTGTTCATAGTGGTATTGCCTGCAAGGCATAACCCATTAATAATGGATGATTTGCAAACGTTTGAGGCCAGCATGCTTTTGAATAAAAGCAAATTGAAGTGGTGGGGAGGGGCTAGAAAGAGAATGAAAAATTCGTCATCCTGTTTATCGTTTTAATGTTCATCCCAAAACTGATGCGTCACTACAGCAAAGAAATCATACAGACTGCCTTCCAACTGGAAAAGGATTTTTAAAATCAGCTAATAACTCCCATTAGTACCAGACGGACGCATTGCAATCAACCAACACCAACCAGCAGCAACAATAAGCATGCAACTACTGGAACACAGAACAAATGGTCCAGCACCAGAATGGCTTGAGACACAAAATCATGCTGCGTTTCACTAATTACGCCCAACTAGACTACACTGAAATGTCAAAATGACAAAGCACAACAGCAACGACAGCAATAGCAACAGCGTCGACGTGCAATGCATTGCGTTTGGCATTGAAGGAACGCAATGGCAATAGTTGACAACGTCAACCAGAATAGACCAAGAGCTTATCAAAGCATGCATAACACAATCCGTTGTGGTCACTAGAGGCAACGACCGTGAATTTTTCCAGTTAAAGCAAGGCAGCAGATTATACAGCTGTAATGAATGAATTGTGTATACCCCAAAGAAAATAGGAACTTAATTCGGAATAAGTACAAAATGGCAAAAAATAGTGCAAAATATATTAATTAAAAAACTCCCCACATCAAATAGGTTGATCGGGAAAATATGGGACTATAATAAAAAGGATCCTTCTCTCCATACAAACGTATGCGCTAATAGGAACAATTGGCTCCAAAATATTTTGAAACAAATGATTGCAAGCAAAATCTTCCATCATTAAGCTGAAATAAATGATCTTCACCCAAACATGAAAAAAAAAATTGAAAATAAAAATTCAACAGAGCCCGGCCGGGATTCGAAACTGGACACATGTGAGCTGTTGCCGTTGTCTAGCTTTCGAGGCCATCAATACAACTTCCAGAAGATGTAAAAGTAAAAACGTGTTAAGTTCTGTCGGGCCGAATCTTGAGTACCATGGATTCTGCTAAAAATTTGTACCAAATCAGACAAAAATGTAAAGTATAAACCGACTTGGGCTATACTTGGTACGATGGGGGTTTGCAACGAAACACTACGTGAAAAATTTTAGCCGCAATCGGACAACAATTGGCTCATTAGCAATCATCAACAACTTACATCAATCAGAAGTATCTATGCAAAATTTCAAGCAGCTAGCTTTACTTATTCGACCGCTATGCTTCGAGGTCTTACAAACGGAACGACAACAACATCCTATGGTAGTGGGTATAACATTAGCATGTGTATACCATAGAGCCATTTGCAGTTGTGTGGAAAAAAAGTCCATAACTGCAACAAGAAACACATGTGGTGGAAAAGAACAGCTTGTATGAAAAGTGTCGAAATTGGTTAGTGTCGAACTTATATCGCAAACACATTTTCGCGGTATGTTCAATATAACTACCAATGTATGGCCCTTGAAGGCTCCACACCTAATATGGTTGAATAAGTTCCCTAGCCCAGGACGAAACACGTTCCACAGGTGTTGGTGTATTGTGATCCCTGGTCTTCCTGTTCCATTGCAAGAAAAATCTTCGATCATTAAGCTCGTCTCGAAGGAGAAACAAACGATCGGCAGTGCCGACCTTTCCGTCCGTCTGTCCATGTTAATTTGTGTACAAAGTACAGGTCGCAGTTTTCATCCGATTGTCTTAAAACTTTGTACAGAAATGTTTTTCGGCCTAGAGACGAAGCCTATTGGAGTTGGAAAAAATCGGATCAGATTTGAATATAGCTCCCATATATATGTTCGTCCGATTTGCAGTAATAATGCAATAATATGGTCATTTGTTATCAGATTCTCTTACAATTTGGCAGGAAGGCTTTTCTTATGACTCTCAACATTACTGGTGAGTTTTATAGAAATCGGTTCAGATTTAGATATAGCTCTCATTTATATATATCGCCCGATTTTCACTCCTAGAGCCACTGCAAGCGCTTTTATTGACTAATCTTCCCAAAACATTGCACAGCGCTTTCCTCGACGTCTATAAAGTATGCTCGAAATCGGTTCAGATTTAGATATAGCTCCCATATATATGTTCGTCAGATTTTGGGTAATTTGCAATAATGTTGTCATTTGTCAACCGTTGTTATTAGAGTTTGAACATATTTGCTCGAAATGTGATGCGAATTTTTTAATAACCCATCCGAAAACATCCGGCGAGGTCCATCAAAATCGGTTCAGAATTAAATATAGCTCCCACTTTGTACCTATAGGCTAGGTGAAGGGTATTATAAAGTCGGCACCGCCTGACTTTTGCCTTTCCTTGCTGGTTTTTAGTCCTTACCTTGTCCAAACAGAAAGTCTATCAGATTGGCATCTGTCGAATAAGACAATCACTGAATGAACGAAATGAAGTGTGCAATATGATTTTTAGGCATTCTTGTTCTACATGTGGTTTATGTGGCAGGTCAGAGTCTTATTGGTACGTCCATAGTCTACGACCGAAATGGTTGTGTGACTGCACCTCAAATGCAGCTTCCGAGATGTTTTACCGATAATAAGTTGCATATACTTTGATACTTTGACTCGATGAATGATGTCTTTATGAATTTTTTTTCTGAAAAAGCATTTCCTATTGTACGAATGAACGAACCTTTGCCTATTAAGGACTAAAATTGCGTTTATTCCATTTAAATTGAAAAACAAGTGTAAGCGTATCAAGTTCGGCCGGGCCGATTTTTACATACCCTCCAATACGGACCGCATTTGTCAAGTTTTTGCCAGGTATCTCTTTATAAGCAAGCAAAGGTTCATGGATAAAAATGGCCATGCTATTGGAGCTATATCAGGTTAAGGACCGATTCGAACCATACTTGGGTTGGGTGTGGGAGACCATAGTAGAAGGCATAGTGCAAAATTTCAGCCAAATCAGATAAGAATTGCGCCCTATAGGGGTTTCAGAAGTAAAATTAAAATATCGGTTTACATGGGAGCTATATTAGGTTATGGACTGATTTTAACCATACTTGGCATAGTTGTTGGAAGTTAAAACAAAACACTTCATACTAAATTTCAGTCAAATCGGATAATAATTGCGCCCTCTAGGGGCTCATGCAGCCAAGATCCAGGATCGGTTTATATGGCAGCTATATCAAAATATGGACTGATATAGTAAAATTCGTGCAAAATTTCAAGCGCTTAGCTTTATTCCTTTGAAAGTAACCGTGCTTTCGACAGACTGACTATTTTAGTCATTCCGTCTGTAACACAGGGAAATATTGATCTGCGACCTTCTATTTGACTTCTTGAGCTTAATTTTTGTCCGAATTTTCAAAATATTTGCACGGAGTGTTTTGTTATGACTTTCAAGGCCTCTAAGTAAGTATAGTCGAAATGGAGGTATAACCTGATGAAGATTCCTTATAAACCGATCTCTCGATTTGACATTTTGTGCACCTGGAAGCTGTGACTGTTATCCGATTTGGCGGAAATTTAAAAAGTGGTGCAATTTTCGTATGTAAGCATCGTCTAAAAGGGTGTATAACCTGATATAGCTCCCTTATAAACTGATCTCTCGATTTGACATCTTGGGCACCTGAAAGCTGTGCTTGTTATCCGATATGGCTGAAATTTCGCAATTGATGGTTTATTATGACTTTCAACATCCATGGTAGGGGCGGTTCAAGTCGGTTGTTCTACTGCCTCTGGAAGCATTATTTTTTGCCTGATTTAACAGAAATTTTGCACATAAAGTACACATGAGCCCTTCAACTGAGTTGATTTGGGCAAATGTTTAGTAGAATCCATGGTGGTGGGTTCCCCTGTTTTTTTTTTGTTAAAAAGGTATTGTAGGTTTTGGTGATGCGCACCGGGTCAGCTAGTAACTACATAAGTTTGTAGAAATTTTCAATATTTCCCAGTAAAATATAATAAATTTCCTACGTGTTCAATGTTAGGGGTATATGTTAGCAAATGTTCGTAATTTGATGGCGTGTATTGCTCGAATAAGCACACGTTTCTCTTTATTTATGCCCTCCATTGGTGGTTTTGGGTTGATGTATCTCAATCGTTAAATAGCTGGATGTTTGAGATGTGGAGGTGTACATGCCCGTGTGGAGGATATTTGTGGAGTATTAATCAAAATTATTGATTATCAAGCATGTATGAGGAAAATTACATTTGTGATTACCCATTCCTATATGTATTCGAATATGAGGTATAGTAGACATTATTGAGGTATTTCCAAATGAATTGAAAAAAAAACAAACCAAAATGTTGGGTGAAAATAATTTGAAACTCTAGTTTGGTGGCTGCTTAAATTCGATATGAAATTTCATGCAATTCGGTTAAAGGCATACAATTCGAAATTTTAACAAAATCGATTAGAGTCTGTGCTCTTTTGGAGGCTAAAGAAGTACAATAAGGATTGATAGAAAAAAACGTTGCAAACTCAAACTAACCAAGGTGTCATTATCATGAACAGTATTTGTTGAAAATATTGTACACACAAGGGGTTGATTTTGAGAATGAACATTGTTGACTTCATGCACCGACCGTTATGAGCACAATATTGTGTGCACATAGGCGGTTGTGGTTCAACCTAGAAAGACGTTTATAAAACTACAATCGTGGGATGCATGCAACACAGGTTCGACTCTCAGCAACTCACAAAAGCTTATTGCAATCTTTACAAAAAACAAAACATTTCTCAACATCATTCCTACGAAATGTGTTTGAATACCAACCTTAAATTAAAATGACTTGTAAAATATAGGCGGTTGTGGTTAAATCTGTAAGGCGTTTGTAAAAACACAATCATGGGATGCATGCAACACAGATTCGATTCTCAGCAACTCACAAAAGTTTATTGCAATTTAAAAAAAAAAAAAGCTTTTCACTGGATGTTGTCAGAATGTGAACGTCTGTGGACAGATTCCAACATTTCATTCACAAAAAACTGTTGTTGATTTATGAACAATTGTACTTGATTTGATATGAAAAACTGTTGTTGATTTATGAACATTTGTAGTTGATTTGATAACAACTGTGATCAACACACACTTTTATGAAACAATAGAGACAATTTGACAAAGTCTTGCTTGGGTTTTTTCTTTGGATGTATTAACATGTCTCAATATGGCTCATTTTTAATCCATATCGGAATGTGAACGTCTGCGGACAGATTCGAACATTTTGTTCGTTGTTGATTGATAAACATTTGTAGTTGATTTGACACGAAAAACTGTTGTTGATTAATGAACATTTGTAGTTGATTTGATACGAAAAACTTTTGCTGATTGATGAACATATGTAGTTGATCTGTGTGTTGATTCAGTTTTATAAAACAATGGTGTCAATTTGACAACGTCGTGCTTGTTTTTTTCTTTGGATATTTTAACATGTCTAAATTCGGTTCATATTTAAACTATATCCACTCTCGTCAAGAACTTTATTTTAATACTTTGCAGTAATTTTGGTACTCGTTTAAACTGACTTAACATGTATAGGAGCTTTTATCAATATTTCGTAAGTTACTAGCGGAATATTTAAGCTATTTTTACCTACTGATATTTGTTTAACCCCTACACCCAGAGAAAAATTTTTACTAAATGTGCTCATTTCAGTACCATGCGGTATTGATAGTAAAGCAACACCGTATGGTACAAAAACAATACAGCATGGTATGGATGCAACTTAGAATGATTAGTACCGTTTGGTAATAGCCTTATTACCCAACTGGTATTGATTTAAATACAAATCTGCTCTTGGTTTTAGCACCAGACCGTTATTGGTTTTAGTAATAAACTTAATTTCTTTGTATTCAGCAATTGATTTCATATACTCAGGAGTGGTTTTCATATGAATACATCAACACAGCATCTTTTTCCACACAAGAGACTATCATGTTTTTAATGCAGAATGTCCTTAGAATTTGTACTTTTTCCATTTTCACCGCCTTCGAGTACTTGAATAGGTTTTAAGGCACTCAAATTATATTAAAGCATTTTATTTATTTGTTTAACAAATATTTTATGATGGCGTCAATATTTTAAGTACAATATTCAACAACACTTCTGGCGCGATGGCAACAATACAAATGTGACGCCGTCAATTCTTAATAGCCTGCTTTGTCTGGTTTTGAAATTAATACTAAATGGTATTAAAAATCTTGGCCATTGACGCGAACAAAATAATACCAGTCGGTATTGGAAAAGCGCCGTCTTTTTTCTATCAGTGTAAAGAGAAATAAACAGAATGTTCATATTTATCTCATATAGGGTATATTTGTTCCATTTGCTTTCGGTAATCTTTTATTTAGTAACCAAAACCACATGATTTAGGTAGCAAATATTTTTTCCTTAAATTACTCAAAACTCGTCCTTCATTTGTCGCTTATATTAAAGCCATCCCAACTTGGTAATCATTATTTGAATAGCAAGAGCTATTTGAATAACCTTGAATTGCATTGTGTGCAAGAGTATATAATAAAGTATAATGGTTGGTGGTCCTTTTTCAATATCCCACTCTGGGCATGGTTTTTCCTGCGAACTTTGTGATGTACTTTCTTTGTGGGACTCAATGCGTTTATACATACATACATACCTTATCAGATTTCCATAAAATGTCATATAACATTTTTTATTATATCCTTCCCCACCGACCAACACCACACTATACAAACATAAGAAGCTCTCGCACCCCTCCCTAAATGCTTATCGTGGCTGGAGTGGCAGGCTGACTGCCTGCCTGCTATACAGCCTTGTTGGCCTTTGCAATTTTATGTGTTCGATACAATAAAAATAAACTGCCGACTTAATCGATAAAGATGATAAAGTGCTCAAGTTTGTCCTGTTAGTCTTGGGGATTTTTGCCGACACTAATTCTTTTATAAGACGGGAAATAAATTTTGAAAGTTATCTGCCTTTTATGCTGTGGCAGGCTATATACCAACGCACACACACACACTGCACGCTTAATAATTTCAAAAAAAGTTTAAATGCCATTTTAAGAATGAGAAAAATTATGAACACAAATGATTTTTTTTTGGTCAAATAAGAATAAAAAATAAAACGTTTAAAGCATATCTATGACAGACTGTCATATGAGCGTTATTTATTTTGTTTACAAAGAAAAGAAGGAATTTGGTAATGATTGCACATTAATCTCAAAAATTAATACGCTATGCTTAAACTTCTCATTCCCATTTACACCAGGTTACGGCTGATTTTGTAAGAGCTATAGGAAACTTTAAAACAAAAACACGTAAAATTCAGAAAAATGCATGAAATCTTTAATTGAATCAATAGTACGATCCATATAATTTAGTGTTTGAAGATTATTTCATGCAAATGTTGACCGTGACTGCGCCTCAAATGGTTCTTCCGATTAGTCCAATTAGTCCAGAACGTGAAATAATATACTTATTATTGGTAGTGCTGTGTAGCATGTGGCACCGTCTTGTTGAAACCACATGTCATGCAAGTCATGATTTTGCATTTTGGGCAAAAAAAAGATGTATATCATCACAATTCACAGTTACTTTACGATTCGCATCATCTTTGAAGAAGAACGGTCCAATGATGCCGCCAGCCCATAAATCGCACCAAACTGTGACTTTTTTGGATGCACTGACAGCTCTTGCAATTCTTCTGGCTGATCTTGACTCCAAAATCGACAATTTTGTCAAGTTACCCATTGAGTCAAAAATGAGCTTCGTCGTAATATAAATAAAGCGCGCGATAAACTATCTGAACAGAAAACGCATTTTGATAATAAAGTTGAGATAATTTGCATCTCTTAGTTAAGTTCATCTAAAAGTTAGGTTTAAAATTTTTTTGAGTGTAGAGTAGAAATGGGTTCATTGACCGCTTAGGATAAGGTTGAAAGGGTAGGCTACTTTGAAAGGTGAATGCACTCAGAGGCCAGTCCGGCCTATTGTGACAACCTGGTGGGATAAAGAAGAACAGTAAAAAGTTAGACTAAGTGAAAAGTAAACTGAAAACTGTTTGTCCTAATTTAAAATATTCGAGCCAAATATTAGCAAACATAGTTTAAAGATGTTCAATTTCCTAACTTTTTAAGGAAACATTCCCTCTTGTGAAAAAATATTTTCCTTTATATTAAGGATATTTTATTTCATATGGTAGGTTAATAAATCCTTCACTTTGTCTCTTGGCATTAAAGACAAAAATCTAAAATTAAGGTCAAAATATCATTCAAAGTTAGGAAATTGAACATGGGACAAGACAACAGTGAACTGTAGTTAAAGACGCAAAATAGCCTTACAAATAAGAACGTCTTTAAATATTAATTTTTTTAAGTTAAGATGGTAATAATTGGACACTCATCTATGAATTAAAATTAGAATTAATCTGCGATGAAAATTTGAAACGGATGGTCATGTCTGTTAGAAAATAGGAAATTAAATTGAAAGATGGCATCTTCACTTTAAAATTTTGGTTCTTTGGCTCATTTTCATTGCTAAAATTCTACGTAAGTGCTTCCGCGGAGCCTCGGCCCGCACTTACTCAAGTATTCACTCGCCGAGTGCCAACCATTAATACTCCACGTCGGCGGTGGTATGACAGGTATAACAGCGTCTCTCGTCAAAAAGAAATCATCTTATCGACGTATCTGTGGATACTCCCCAAATACATATCTGCAAGTTCGATGAAATCGAGAGAAAACCGGCTCCCTAGTGTAGAAAGCCTGTGCCCCCTTTAGACCCGGGCATGAGCAGAGCAGGTAGGACTCCCATACGCGTGGCATGCCAGTGTTCGGTTATGACTCCTTTAATCGTACTCTGTGACTCCTTACACAGATAAAAATAATTGTGAAAAACAACAACTCTTGTCAAAAAAACGACGACAAATTTTGTTAAATTTCCTGCAACAATTTATTTTGGATTTCAACGAGCAGAGCAGGTAGGACCCATACACGCGGCATGCCGGTGTTCGGTTATGACTCCTTTAATCGTACACTATGATTCCTTACACAGATAAAAATAATTGTGAAAAACAAAAAATTTTGTCGAAAAAACAACGACAACATTTGTTAAACTTCCTGCAACATTTTATTTTGAATTTTAACGACATTCTTTCCAAGCCAATATATAACAACAACTACAATATATCAATAAGAAAGATTATAAAACCATTAAACCAGTCACCACATGTGCCTTGCTGCAAAGCTTCGGTGTGGTGGTGTTCTTATTTTTTTTTGTTCGTCTCATTCGTTTACTGCTTTGGTCTCGGGTTTTTTCTCTGTCACTCTCTCTACTTATACCCTAAAATCCAATTTATTAATTTTGACGCCGCGTGGTTTGTTCTGAGATCATGATGTCAAATTACACGCCACGTTTGGTAGTCTTGCACGCATCCTCTAGCCCACCGACATCATTTTATTCATGATAAAATAGTTCAACAAGCATTATTTCACAGTAATAAGTGTCTCATTCAAATTAAATTGTTTTAGCCAAATTTTGTGAAATAAGCTTAAACTACAAATAACAAAATAGTTTTTTTGACCTGCTGGGTGATTTGAACTTGGTTTTGTGGGAGTGTTGTGTGCTACATGGTAGTACGCCTATTTTGACCACTAACTCAACAAGAGATATTTTTGAAAATCTACAAAATTTCAATTATTTTGTCTGTTAAGTCTCTACAACCCTACTTCAGCAAGACTTCAATTCAATGCTAAAATTCGTTGAGAATTTAAAGTTGCACATACAAATTTGGTAGTTGATTTTTTCCTATTTAGTTTTTTCTGTGTATCAAGGGTTAGCAATTCCCTCGTCCTCTTCTGGTCGACAGCAGACCGAAGTGCACTGGCCTTCCCCTCTCCTATTTTCAGTAGTTCTGCAAAAGGCATGGTGCAAGATCGGCGACAGGTCTGCCGTGGAGGTGCATATTCGTCCACCCTTTCGTTTCCAGGCCAATACAATGTCACCACGTGCTTCAATCTCACCATATTCGAATTAAAGGCCATAAGGGCCGCCATATTGTCCATATGTGTATTTGCTGAGTTTCAAAGTTGACCCATTGAGACCCTCTCAGCCCACCCTCTGCATAAATGGCATCCATCAGTGTTTGTGTCCGCCTTCTTTCAGCATGCCAAGTTACCTTAGGCTGAGCGCTACCTTACCGGCACAGCTCTGTGCACCGTTCATCCCCTATCCTATGTTCAGTAGTTCTGCAAAAAGCATGGTGCAAGATCGGCGACAGGTCTGCCGTGGAGGAGCTTCTCCTTGCATACTCGTCCACCCTTTTGTTTTCATGCCAATACAATGTCATAAGCCAAGAGCCCAGGGCCATCAAACACTCCACCACGCGCTTCAAACTCACCATCCAATTCAAGGCCTTGAGGGCCGCCATATTGTCCACATTTGTATTTCCTAAGTTTCAAACTTGACCCATTGTGACCCTCCCACCCTCTGCATCAATGACATCCAGAATGAAACAGTGTTCGTGTCCGCCTTCTTTCATCATGCCAAGTTCCCTTAGCCTGAGCGCTACCTTATCGCCACAACTCTGAATATAGACCTCAACAGCTTGAGGTGACCTATCCATAATCTCGCTGATCGTTGACAATCAATCAATAGGACGACGTCGTCCGCACCGTCTCACACCATCTCTATTGAGATCCAATAGGACTTTGTTGATGTGCCTACACTTTCTGCCAAGTCCGCATTATTATGTTATCAGGTCACCATCAGATAATCAACTGAATCCCTACGCTGTCCAGGGTGGCGACTATCGACCCTTTCTTAGAGCTGGCAAAATATCGATGTCACTATCGATATTTTATTTTTGGTCTGAATAACGATTAATATTTTTCCTATCGATACTATCAGCAAAAGTAAGCGTTCCGACTAAAAATGTATAAAAATATAAGATTTATTGCGCCTATAGGGGGCGCAATTTTCATTCGATTGGGCTAAAATTTTGTGCAATGATTTCCTTCATCACTTCCTGACTGACTTTATTAAATTTGGTTGTATTCAGTCTGTGCATTGACATTGCTTGTATATAATATGTATATTGGTCTTCTGATTTTTACTTTTTATTTTCGTTTGAAATATAGGTGACGGGAAATTAACGATAGTATCGATATTTATTGTCAGAAATTTAAAAAATATAGAATGTTGCTACTATCGATAGATTGCCAGCTGTATCCTATCACCACGTTATAAATGACCCTCAATATCGTGGAAGACCGCCATCGTGTACTCCTTCTATTGGTGCGACATGACAACTCTTGCCGCCACTGATCCCCCATGAGGTATGCATGTTATGCCCCACTGAAATTCTCTGGTGTCACTTCCCCCCACACCTTCTGGTCTATCAGTCTTTCAAGAATTTTAAGTCAAATTGGTGACAGACTGATTGCCCTATAATCCTTTGAAGTGCTTTGGTTAAGTTTTTGCCATCTTGGGGCTACAAACCACCCTGACCTCCCTTCATGCCCTCGGTTTTGGGTCAGTACCAGGCACGCCCTGAAAATCCGCTCATGCCATGTTAGAGTGACCCGAAGGGACTCTTGGGCTGGGATGATTCCATCTGCTCCGGCCAATTTAAACGGTCGGAAGTTACGAGCCGCCCACGCTATCTTCTCAACGGTGTTATCGATAAGACCTTCCATGGTTTCGGGCCTTGTGGTTATGATCATGTGGTGACCGTTGTCCTTCTTGAAAATGCCCAGGGCCTAACGTTATTCGTCCCAGCCCTCTGCTATGTTTTCCCTCTTCGCCTTGTTAAAGAGCCTCTTGCTGTCCTTCCTGAGCACCTACAGTTCCGGTGTCCACCATGATTGGTTTGACTTACGCGGTGGTACCCGTTCTGAACGTACCCTCCGAAAAGCCTCATTCAGGCTCTTCGTAACCAGATTCACTGCGGACTACAGTTCCCAGTCGTCCGTTATAGGTCCTCCATGGGACCTAAGCTTCCCCAAATATTACCTCAAAATATCCCAGTTGGGGTCCTCGGATTCCGCTTAATAACATAAAATCTTATGGCCTTATCATTTGGTCCTTAGGTTATAAGTGCTGCTCATTTTCCTATTGGAACGTAATCTCTTTTAGCCCTCCCACAGTTAGGCAAAAATTAGTGCATGGTTGCCTGCATATTCACTTAAGCTTAAGGTTGTTGAAGAAAATGTCTGGGCTTGGGTTTGACCCAGTTTTTCTGTGGCTATAGAGAAACCTATGATGTCATCACATGTGACCAGTGATGAGTCTAATAAGAAATGAAGAACAACAAGTTTTTCGCATTTTTTTATTTTCGAAATTACATTTCATTGGAATTTTGTCATAAAATGGCAAAGTCGTAAAAAATGCCTTAAACCACTGAATGTGTAGATTTTCCTCAACCAAAATGTTTATCTTCCAGCTTTAATTTTTTTATATTTGACAAGTTTTTAAAGCGATCTGTATAATTCAACGGGAGGGACTAGAAGGCATCTTCCTTCTCCTGTTCCTGTGGTATCACAATGGACGATAATGTCTAAGTGAGTCTGATGGCAGAATGCCACTTTAACCTAACCTAACAGCCTCTAAAATTCTTTCTATCCTTATTTTACACTCTAATTTATATTCTCTTCATTCTATTTTCAGGTCTCAACTATCATGTCTCATGTTTTCCAAAGGTAAGTGGTTTTCATTCATTTCGCTTTGTTGTTGTCAATTAGGTTGCACTGTTGGTTTTTTTTTTTGGTTTTGTTTTGAAAAGTGGTGTTTGAAGTGTTTCACACAATTTGTTGGCATCATCGTTTTTCTCTTCTTGTTGAGTCAAGTGAAGAGTGAAATAACACCTTTGATGACATTCTGCCAGCCTGCCACTGCCACAGAGCGGTTAGACACACAGTCTCAGTCCATCATACTAAACTGAGAAGCCAAATATTGTAGATAACAAAATGATAGATCTGCCTTATGTGATACGACCCCACAAAGTAAATTTTGTATGATGTCCTGTGTTTGGCAAGGATGTTTTGTTTTGTTTTTGTTTTTTTTCTTATTTGTTTTTCATGTCCCTGTTTTTGTCTCTTTCCAATCTTTTGTTCTCATTTCTAGAGGTTTATCTGTATTTGGCTTTTGTTCGTTGCTAGACTTTGCAAGGGGAGCCCAAGTAATAAGAGAGGAGAGGGAGAGGCCAAAGCGACCATCTTTGTCGGCCGAGCTATAGGTCCATGTTCGCATGATAAATGGACGTGTTAAACATTTGAGGACAAATAAACAAAACTGCCTGCCAGCCAGCTTGCTTGCCAGCAATTGGCTGTGGGACGCCTATGTTGCACTAATACAACTGTTGCACAACAGCATCCATATCAGTAGCAGCAATTCTATGGCCAGTGTTTCATGGTGGAAAAATAATTTAAGCACAGTGCACTGAAATAATTACAAAACATCAAAAAAACGAGAACTAATAAGGGTAACTTCGGCAAGTACGAATTTTCAGGGAAACCCCGCACAATGCATCACAATTTGTTGTCACACAAACGATTCGCTGACCCATTACATCGTTAGAGATGTTGAGCAATCAGAAGCTCTTGATGTTCTGGGCATGAAAACACAAAGTTATATCCGTTGGGCTAGACATTAGTTTGAAGTGTCAAAAAACCATTCAAGTGCTTAGGTTTCCTTAAACGGTGTAATTATTTATTCACTCCTTCTGATCTTTTTAACATCTCTACCACTTTCATATGGCGGAATACAACTCACATGTATGGGCTGGAGCTTCAAAATCATCCCTGGTGCTACTGGACCCTGTACAGAGGAGAGCGATGACGTTGATTGGGGACATCGTCGCAATGTGGGTTGCTTGGCGGTGTTCTATCGGTATTTTCACGGTGTGTGTTCATCTGATATTCGTCTTTTTATTCCTAATGTAAGGATGTTTGTCAGAAATACTAGGCATTCCAGGAACTCACACCCGTTTGTAATTGATTGGCCAGTGGATCGGACAATGCATTATAGAGTGAATTCTTATTTCGCTCGAACCGTCCGTATGTGTAATCGACTTCCGGCTAATGTTTTTCCCACCTACATCAATATTAAGTATCTGTGCGAAATTTCAAGTGGCTAGTTTTACGCTTTCGACCGAAGTTGTAGATGTAGAATGGACGGACATAGCTAGATCAACTCAAAACGTTGAGGCGATCAAGAATATATATATATATATGCTTTATGGGATCTTAAACGAATATTTCAAGGTGTTACAAACGGAATGACTAGATTAGTATACCTCCATTCCATGATGGTGGGTATGCAAATGCAAATTTGCCCATGAACATTCCATTAAGGAACTCGGGCAAACTACTGACAAATCAATGAGTGCTGTCCGATTTAATTTTAAGCTCAATGATGAGGGACTCCTCTTTATAGCCGAGTGCGAACGGCATGGCGCAGAGCGACACCTCTTTGGGAAGAAGTTTTTCCATGGCAAAGTACCTCACAAATGTCGCATTTCGGATTAGGAGGAGATAACCATCTCTGAAAATTTTCCTGATGGATCTGCCAGGATTCGAACCCAGACGTTCAGCGTCATAGACGGACATGCTAACCTCTGCGCTACGATGGCCTCTGATGGTGGGTATTACAAATTGCAAATTTTACCCATGAACTTTTCACTAAGAAGCAGGTGCAAACTTCTCACCTATCAATGCAGTCATTGAGGGCCTCCTTTTTATAGCCGAGTCCGAACGGCGTGCCGCAGTGCGACACTTCTTTGGAGAGACGTTTACATGGCATATTACCTCACAAATGTTGCCAGCTATAACCAAATTTATTTTGATCTTAACCATACTCTGCATTGACAACGAAAAGCCAAACACAGCTTTCCGTGCTAAACTTCAGCTAAATTGAGTAATAAATGCTGCTTTTATAGGCTTTACCGATCTTACATCGGGAGATCGGTCTATATGGGGCTATATCAAGATATTGTCAGGCCATATTCGATACGGATATTGAGGGTAAGAAAAAAACAAGTTTCAGTGCAAGCGGGTAATAAATGTGCCTTTTATGGCCCCAAGATCTTAAATCCAGAGATCGGTATGTTTGGCAGCTATGTTCAAATATTGAACGATCTGAACAGTATTCGGCCTCTGTGTATCAAATTTTAACAAAATCGAACAATTCCTGCAGCTTTTATAGGACTAAGACAGTTTATCTGAAAATCTCTCTATATGGGTGTTGTATAAAGATATAGTCCGATCAAGCCCATTAACCTGCCTAAGGACAAACAAAGACTGTAGCGTGATTTCAACTGACAGATGGACAGACAAGACTAGATCGTCTAAGAATTTTACTAGTATCAAAAATATTCATGCTTCATAGGGTCGGATATAGACATTACGATGTGTTGCAAACGAAATGACCCGCGTCCTTCGGTGGTGGGTATACAAATATGGCCCATTGTATGAAAATGGTGCAAAATACCGCCAGATTACATTCGTGCAGCTTGCAACTCGTTTTTGGACCGATTCAACTTTAACGCCCAAGCTCTTTTTTGCCCTTGTTAAAACACTGTTCAATATCCAGTCTTAACAACACTGTGCAATATATTGCTGGGTATATATGACCCCTTAGCTCAAATGTCTGTTGACGATGATAATGCACAAATGAGTGATGTCATGATGCTTGGTGACGGTGAGTGAGAATGTTGTGATGCCAGAGTGAGTGAGTGATGACTTACGAGCTTTGAGTATGAATGTGATGGCAAGTGCAAGTGATATGATGCCATTGTTACCATAATTGTTGGAGACTAACAATCAAGTGGGGTGTGATATCGCATATTTATGGACAAACTTCCAAAATGGTATCGCCGTAAATTTTTTGAAATAATATTAAAAGTTTTAAAAGTATTTTGGAGTGTGCTCTACTTTTTAGTCTCAAAGGAGTTTTATATACATAAAAATATAGTTAGACCATAACAAGTTATTTTAAATGAACACAACATATTTGAAAGGGCCTGGGTGTCTCCAATATGTATTGGTATCCAGATTTTAATTGGGATATTTTAGTACAGAAATCGTCTGTCTATTCACATACACCACCTACATCCAATTATCACATGAGCACATATTTGAAATGACACCTTGCCAGAGTAAAAACCTTTCCTTTCCTTTACTTCCTCGCTTTCGTTTTTGTTTTCCATAACTGGTATGCATTGGTTAGTCTAGGGTCCTGCACACATCCTTAGCCCGCTGATGGAGAGTGAATCTATGTTTTTACAAATATTTGGAGTCTAATTTATTATGATGTTGTCTTTCACTACAGCATGGGGGGTTTATGATGCTGCCACAAAAGGAAGGATTTGTGGGGGTGAGGTTTATTCTGGTTCGTTTGGCATATGCCACGTTCAAAATTTATTCCTATGAGTCGTCAGTTAATCCTGAAAGAGTTTTCTCTGATATTCCCATAATGGGGGATTACACACCCACTCTGTTAGCCAGACCTACCTTTAAATGTACCCATGAATATTTGAGGTTAACCAAGTGGAAGTTGTTAACACTTTAGAGTGGTAACGAAGTATGCAACTTCAACTTCCTTCTCCATGTTGATGATGCTTTCACATCACCGGGGAGGGAGGGAGGTTAACGAACTACATTTCATATCACTTGAGTGATGATGAGTTTTTCAACATTCAACTTCAAATTTTTGAAGATAACAGTAAAATGAGACGAAAATAAAAACTTTTCAATTTAAGTATTAAAATAATTCGTATTTTTGATCACAGAGTTAAATTTTGTCTTCAGAGAAAATTTATCATTTATAAGTAATTTTTTTAATTCCATTAGCAAATACAAACAATTTTTAGATTTATGTTAATTGTGGCTACTGCAATCTTAAGAGCATATATCGACTAAAATGTTTGTATGGGAGCTATATGTAAAGCTGGACCGATTTTGATGAAATTATGAACACACAACTACTACAGCTTTAGAAATCTTTATCGGATGAAAAATATATGTATATATGGGAGCTATGTCTAAATCTGGACCGATATTGATTGAAATAATCGCGCAAGTTTTGGGACGGCAAAGAAAGCACCTCACGCTAAATTTTGTTAAGATCGGACAAAAATTGTAGTTTCGACAGCCTTAAAAGCTCATCCCATATGGGATCCATATCTGAATCTAGACCAATTTCAATGAAATTTTGCACCTGTATTGGGACGCTAAATAAAACATCAATGCAAAATTTTGTAAAGATCGGGCCAAAGTTGTGGCTCCTACAGCCTAAAAGGGCCACGCTGCTGGGGTGACTCTACAGTTATCACAGTCTGCATAGTTTATGGGTTTTTGTGGATGATTCTAGACAGGAAGTTGGATTTTAAGCTGCACATGGGGTCGAGAATTAAAAATTCGTTTGCGGCATTGTATTCGTGTCAGAAGCTCGTAGAGAGTAAGTTTGGTTTGAGGCCAAGGCAAATGCACTGGTTGTTCTCGGCGGGGGTGAAGCAAGTCCTGACATATGCCTGCCACATCTGGTGGACGGTGACGGATTTTGCCCGAAACCTTAACAGGGTGAATAGAGTCGCACTAAAGCTGTGGAAACCACTGCGAATGAATCATTGGAGGTTATGTTGGGAATTCAGCCTATGGACTTGTTTATGAAGAAGGTAGCGGAGAGGACTCTTCTTAGATTGTCGCAGCTTGACTTGATTTGCGGATCGCCGGCGAGACATTTGCTAATATTAGACAATACCTTGGTGGTCTCTCATACAGACTTCCAGATGGGAATGAACGTAATTGATCTTAAGATGGCCTATGCGGATGCCAAGATAAAAATCTTGGCGTCATCCTCTTCCAACCTAACCTAACCTAACGTATCGTCCGACGTATAGGTGCAATCTCCTTATGACCTCTTCAAATTACCCGTATAAGGGGAGCCCCGAACTATGAACCTTCTCAATCTCGAAGTGTTCTTAAGACTCGACTGGTTCTGAATTGATTTTACAAAAACCCCCTCTTTTGGACCTCTTGAAATCCTTCTTATTGTCCCTCAGTTTGTCCCCTATAAACATCGTTGGCGTAACAACCACCATTGGAGGTGCCAGCGTCCGTTTGTTGTACGGGAAGTTCGCAGAGCAGAGTATGAATATGACAAGGACATAACAAGTTGTAATTTCTATCATAAAACCCCTTAATTCTGCCTTCGTTGATCCAAGACTCTTGTACCAATGTCAAATTAGTACACGAAAAAGAAAATAATTCATTATACATAAACGAACTTTTCGATACGTTGAAAACGTTGAGATTTTTGTTGTCGCTGAAGTTGCAAGGATTTGTGACGAATGATGGATATTTCTTAATCCCAAACAATCTATTCGCTGTAGAAAAGCCTATTATCTCTAGACTAGCGCCGGTAGGGGAAAGGATTTTCTTTTGGTTTTGTAAATACGAGAATTATTTCACCTAAAGTGAAATTTAAAAAGTGCAACATTCTTAGTTAACATTCACACACGATCGCGAACCTCCCAATACTGACCGCTGATGGACTTGTTTTTGTCCAATGGAAAACAAACTAAAACTGAGGGTTTTTTAGCTACATTTTCCGCCAAAAAAAAAATCACACTTTCGTGTAACAAATCTCCTTTTACTGTAAACGAAACATTTTTGTCTTAAAAGAAGTTCTGAATTTTTGCGTAATGGAGTCATCCTTTACCACAGATGAGGTTCATAAAAGTTTTACAATAACCAAAGTGGCTTTAACATCAAAATGTGGCAAATTCGCGACAAACGTTCAACGGTGGAGGGAAATGTTGCACTGTTACTATAAATAAAGTATTTCCCCAATAAAACAAATTTGTTTGTGGCAATTACATTCCTAATGTTTTATTTTGGTTGTGGTGGTGGTGGCCGTTGCACAGTGATGGAGATTAATCTGAATGAAACAAATCATCCTTAACATACAGCTGACCCTATCCCATCCTCTGCTTACCATAAAGGCCTAGCAACCGAACTAGAGATACCTTGACTGCCACAATGTCACTCCTGCCAACTTTAGAAGGAGGATCCATTCTTACAATGTGCCAGTCAGATGATGGATCATTTTCTGCTGTTCCGCGCAGGCTTTTTGCTATAAAGACTTTTTTAAATGTTCAGAAGCTGATGGCCAGAGGTTCAAGACTTTCTTAACCATGGGTCCCTCGGGGATTTGTTTTATTATTTAATTTCGTTTAGGAAGATGGAAAACCATAGATGTTTCACGTTCTTACAAAGATAGGGAGGCCCTTAATTCCCTTTATACTATACTCAATTCACTTCAATATGAATCCCATATTGTTCCGATAGGCCTAACTGTCCATTTGGATTTTTTTATTTTGTTTAAGGCGTCTTCAGTTCAATTGACTCCCACATTTTTCCCATCGCCCTCTTTGGGTTTTTTTTGGAGTGGACAATCTGACATTTTGATACAATTTGGGATTTCTACTTTACTTCCACAGATCTTGAGTGATTGATGAGTGTCATATTCTCTAAATTGGCTTGCATTGCATGCAGAGGTGTTTCAAAGGGTGGGCGTACAAAGCAGACACACTTCTTACAAATCATTGATTGCTAACCGATCCAAGTTTAAAGGTCAATGATAAGGGACCTCCTTTTAATAGCCGAGTGCGAATGGCGTACCGCATTGCGAAACCTCTTTATGGGAAAAGTTTTTACATGGCTGCCATACCATCATTTCAAATTTCACCAGAATTAGGAGTGCATAACCACCGCTGAATAGTTCAAAATTCACCTGTTCTGGGTGCCGGGCCACAGAGATATCCCAGGCCATTGTAAAGCGGATGAGCTTGCAAGAACAGGGACTACCCTACACATTCCAGGGATACTGGAATCTGTGGGTATGTCTCTAGCGACATCAAAGCTAAATTTTCAGGACCAAGCCCAAAGTACAACGAATGATAGATGATCACAAAGAGAGGGCAGTGAGCATTCCAAAACTATGTGGTCTAATCTAGGCTTGAAGAGGTTTTTCGCTTTTCTGTCAATGGCTAGAACAGACGTCTCAGTCGGAAAACATGCTGACAGACTGAAGGTGGCCAGCAACGACTTTTGCAGAAGCTGTGAGGACATCGAAGAAGATGACACTATAGAACACCTTCTGTGTGTGTATGTGTCTCGCACTAGCAGTCAGAAGGAGTTCTACTTTAGGTTCTCATTTCTTTGAGAACCTGATTGATTTAGCGGATGTGAACATTCGCAACTTATTGGGCTTTTTTAAAGCGATCTAGATCTAAATCTAGGTAGGAACTAGAAGACATCTTCCTTCTTCTGTTCCTGTGGTATCATAATGGATGAAAACGTCTAAGTGAGTCTGATGGCAGACTGCCACCTAAACATTAAATCGGTTCATCCGTTTTAGAGTCTAGACGAAACATACAAATCAATAAACATAAAGAGAAGAATAAGACTGCGCAGAACTGTCGATTTCAATACCCTTTAAAATCGAACTGGAACGCTTCTCACCCAATGTAAGTGGTTAAAAGCCACATAAAACGTTCACAAAACACCTTGTGGTAAAGTTCTTGCACTATTCTCGGCTTATCACTCATGTCAAACATTTGGCTCTTTGACAAATTATTCTGTAGGGCATTTCGCTAACCGCTTCGTGATGATTGCTAAAATGTTTTCTTAATTCGAAAGTAAGCGTATGCCATTTATAATCCAAGAACACAAATAAAAGTTACATTATTATCATAACAATGGCAACGTTTAAGTATGGATCCATGCACCCATCCAGTCATGCATGCATGCCATGATGCCATCATCATCCATGATGAGGATGACAGAATATATGGCACATTTAATAATGGCATTTGACATTTATGATGGAAGGAAAAGTGTTAATGCCGCTTCCAAAGCTTAGTACCTCCGCTCGAAAGTGGCAAAGTGGTAGCAGTTTCAATTCTCCGATGGCACCATCCCAGTGCAGACGGCTTCTGTTTGGCTTGTTGCAAACGCTTTGGCCACCTTCGACCCACCCATCAGTCTGGGGAGAGCGTGTATGACTTTCAAAACTATATGCTGTTATTTTTTTTGCCTCATTTCAAGAACGAAAGTTTTTTTTCATCATCTTTTCCAAAGTTGACAGTGCTGGCTGAGGCCAACCGAAGTGGAGTGGGTTGCCACTGCGACTCCTGATGATGATGATCATGATGGTGTTGTTGATGGTGTTAGTGTTGCTGTCGTAATACTGAAATTGACAATTGACTGCACAAGTTGTAAGCCATTCACACGAAAAATGTTAAAGTACCATTCATCCTCTTCAGACTGCAGCTTCATATTAGGAGTCAGACACTCACTCGCGCACTCAGTCAGTCAGTGAGCCAGGCAGTCAGTGGCAGTGAAGCAAACAACACCAAAGGAAACGTCGTCGAAACAAACCAACCAACACCAATACCATCACCCACAACAGCAGCAATGAGGGAAAACAGCTTGTCATTGATTCATTCTCTGGCTTTATTCATTGCAGAATAATAAGCGAAGTATAAAGTTACACTCCAACATTAAGATGGCCCGGATTAGCTTGCTACTTGCTTTCCAACTGACAATATTTGTCTTGGCTAAGGGCTATGAGAGGGCAAAATATTCAGAGAGGTGTGTCACAATTACAATTAACACACTAAAATTTTTCTTGTAAGTTAATGATAGACGGCGATAGTTTTATCTTTGAATGCAAGAAGCTGGATTTTTTTCTTTTAGAATCCCCATAAAACAAACAGAATTCAAGTTTAACTAAAAAATGTAACGGGTCACTTTGCATAAGCAGAGAATTATGATTATGCAATCAAGCAAAGAAGATTTAAGGAACGAATTCATCATTAAATCTAATTGCTTGAAATATTCACATTCTCAATACTATGACAACACCTTCAGATTCTAAATTTACTACGCAGGTTAATTTATTTAATTCAAAAACGAGTTCATTATCAACTCTTAATAGTGAATGCACTGACAATTATGAATAAATCCTACAGTGTTATTAACCCATTAACGACATATAAATATAAAACTGTCTTGCATTTGCGCAACAACAACTAACCTTATACAGTCTTTTCGCGCATAGTGGAGCTGTATGAAAATCAAAATGGGTTCACAATTATTACTGGCCGCTTTCTTCGAAGTTATGAGCAATAGTATTTTCTCATTTAGACTAATTTTGTCAAAGCTCATAACATTGATGATTGACTGGGTAATTCGTCGAAGAATACCGTTGATGAAGGTATTCAGTCCGGTTAAGCTTTCGACCAAATTTTTGAATACATTTTAATTTAAAACCAAATGGGGCCTTCGTTTATCATCGGTTAAATAAGTTTAAGTTAAGTTTAAGTAAGTTAAATAAGTTGGACAACCATTTGTTTGGTAGTTACCCTTGATATTGAACGACAGAAAGAGCTATGAAAAAAACATGGGTCATATTGGTCCATGTTTTGATATAGCTGCCATATAAACCGATCTTGGGTCTTGACTTCTTGAGCCACTAGAGGGCACAATTTTTATGCGATTTGGTTGAAATTTTGCATGAGGTGTTCTATTATGACTTTCAACAACTGGGCTGAGTATGATTGAAATCGGTCCATAACCTGATATAGCTGTCATATAAACCTATCTGGGGTTATCTTGCGCGACTAGAGGGCGCAATTTCTATTCGATTTGGCTAAAAATTGGATGGAAATCGGTTAAAATCGGACCATAACCTGATATAGCTGCCAAATAAACCCACCTTGAATCTTGATTTCCTGAGCCACTGGAGGCTCCAGTTCTTACCCCAATTGGCTGAAATTTTACACAATGACTTCCATTATGGTCCGAATCGGACCATAGCTTCAATATCATAGCAATTCTTTTCTTTTATCCTTTGTTTGACTAAAAGGAGATATCGGGACAAGAACTTGACAAATGCGATCTATGGTGGAGGGTATATAAGATTCGTCTCGGCCGAACTTAGTACAGTTTTACTTGTTTTAGATAGTTTTTTTAATTTGTTGTTTATTTTTGGTTTTTCTAAATTGCTTCAGAAAAATTAAATGTTTGTGCCATTGAACAACTACACAGAAAAAAATAACTCGTACAAAAAACAAGTATGTGAAACTTTAAATTCTCAACGAATTTTTGCATTGAATCGAAGACTCTGTTAAAGTACGTAAGTAAGTCTCTACAACAGACTTGACAGACGAGATTATTGAAATTTTGTTGACTTTCAAAAAATACTTAAGTTGAGATAGTTGTAAAAATAGGCGTATTACCATGTAGAGCACAAAACTCCCATGCCATTCATGACTTGCAAATACAGGTTCAGGCCCCCCGGTCGGCCATTAAAAAATTAAATTATTTTTTTCATTAAACTTATTTTATAAAATTCGACATAAAAAAGTAAGAATTTCGTATTCAGAAAAATTTTTTTTATTCGATTTATATCGATTTATTTTCATCATAAAGAAGATGAAGCTGGTAGGCTGGAAGATGCGTGCAAAACTACCAAAATTATTAAAATTTGTTTTAAGGGTAATAGTAGAGAGTGACAGGCGCGCGAGCCGAACAAAGAAAACGAAAAACACCACCACCCGAAGTAATGCACATGCGTTGGCTGGTTATATGTTTTTTTTTGCTTTGCTTGTGGATATATTGTTGTTGTTGTTATATGCTGGCTTGCAATGAGTGCTTTTTAACAACAAATTTGTACTTTGGGTCGTTGATATTCAAAGTAAATTTTTGCAGGAAAATTAACAACCTTCGTAGTCGTTTTTTTAACCATCACAATGCAGCATTTTCTTTTATTGTGATTCGTTTAAAGACTTTCTCATTTTTTTTTTTAAATTTTAAATGATTTTAAAAATTGTTTACGGTTTTTTGTATATATGTAGTTCTTTAAATTTGTTAGTAAAAGAAAATGATTTTTAGGCCATTATCTATTTATTCATTTTTTTTAATATTTTGAAAATTTTTTCAAATATTTTTTTTTTTATATTATATTACTTGTGTTTGCTGTAACATTTGCATCCCACAATTATTTTATTTTTGCCTTTTTTTGTAAAATATTTACATTACTAAGTTGTCAACCAATTTATATATTTTTTTAACTATTTAGAATATTTTTGGTATTTTTCAAAATTTGTTTAATTTTATTTTCATTTTGTTAAAACGATTGCTTTTAAATTTTTGTAACACTTTTTTTAGTAAAATAAATTTGAAATCATCAACTAATTTATGTTTTTTTAAATAAATTTTTTTGAAAAAAAATATTTTTTATAAATTTCTCCAATTTTCAAGATATTTTTGGCTTATTTTGTTTCGATTTAAAAAACGTAAATATTCGCTGTATAAAAACAGGTTTAGGACTAGAAAACCACCGTTGAAGATTTTTTGAGGGTCTCGCCAGGATTCGAATCCAGGCGTTCAGCGTCATAGGCGGACATGCTAACATCTTCGCTACGGTGACCTCCAAATGTTCTCTATAATATTTTGAAATGTTATTTTTTCCAAAAAAAAAAAAAATTTTTGTTTTTATGTTTTTCAAACATTTTTTTGTAGAACGTTTTTATTTTAAATATTTTTGTTAATATATTTGTCATATAAATGATTTAAGTTTAAACTATTTTTTAAAATTTTTCGATATATTTATATTTAAAATGTAAGTGTTAATAAATTTTTGTTTCAACTTTTTAAGTTGAACAAAAAAATAATTGGAGCCATTACCTATTATAAAGAAAAACTATTTTTAAAAAAAGGTTCTTTGTTTTTGGTTTTTTTTTTGTATACATATATTTTTATTTTATTAATTCTTAAAAATTGTTTTAAATATTATTTTTTCTTCATTGTCTTCACCCGATGAAAATGCTGCTTCAAACGAACCTTTTACACGCACTTTTGTTTGATTTCAAAACTTAGCTGTTAGGCTACTCTTTACTAGTCATGCTGGGGATAATCTAAAAGTTCGTTCTCTAAATCAGATCTAGTAGTAGTTGCATCCAAATTAGTTATAGTTCGGTAAAGAAGAAAGAAAATGTTTACCATTTAAACATTCGACTTTATCGGTTGCCAACCCATGGGAATCGATTATGATAGTTTTCAAGCAGTTTTAAAAGCATACTTTATATCAGATAGCAATTTTATTTTAGAAACTCAAAAACAACTTCAGAAAGTTATTTGGGCTTAGGTATTACATGTGTTCATTGAATAGTATATATTTGGTTTTACTCAAATCCAACAACAAATCCCATATCTTCCTCCAACCATAACTTCTTTCCATTTCAATTCAACCTCCCACCACTCTATTTAAAGACTGACGAAAGGTACACCGACAACTGTATTCCTATGTGCATATAACCGCATGTATGTAACGAAGGACTATTCACATAACAACCAAAATTGTTCATCAAATCTTCTGCACATAGTGTCGGATGAAGTTAAGTGAAGGGCATGCCGTTTGCTCGTTCTGGTTTCATGATAAAGAGATGTGAAGTAAAGGATTCTTGAGCTAAAATAGTTTATTGGAAAACTACTGATGGATACCATCATATGGTTCTTACCAAAAAAGTAAAGAAACAAAAAACACAAATGAAAAGGATGAAGTGTTACTTGTTTCTTCTTTGTAATGAAATTGTTGTCCATCCATACGTTTGTGCGTCTAGTTTCTGCTGGTTTTAGGAAATCGTTGAGCATTACATTTTTTGTTTGGAGAATATCAACGGTAATGTTGAAACAAAAAGCATTAAGGAGTAGTATATAAAGTGTATAACAGAGCAACCTAAGTATTTAGATTAACAGGAATTTAGATTTTACTTAAAATGCCCACAAGTTCATCTAAAAATACATCTCCGGGATGGATATCCAAAATTGATCATGAACATTACATTAAGGAACAAGGGCAAATTTCTTACATACCAATGAAGGCTTTCCGATTGAAGTTTAAGCTCAATGCTAAGAGACCTCTTTTAAATAGCTGAGTCCGAACGGTTTGCTGCAATGCGACACATCTTTGTGGAGAAGTTTTTCATGGCTGCCATGCCAGATGGTTCAGTATATCATAAATGTCGCCAGCATTTGGAGGGAATAACTACCGTTGAAATGTGTTTTCTAATGTTCTCGCCAGGATTCGAACCCAGACTTTCAATGTCATAGGTAGACTTGCTAACCTCTGCGCTACGGTGGGTGTGCCAACAGCAATCAACCCACACACCTATGCGTTAAGCTTCTCGTCATGTTCCGTGTCGGAACAAGTTAGTCCTGTCGATGTATTGTACAATTGGAGATAGTGGAACCATCAGCGAAGAAAATGATCTCATCATTCTAAATAAAGCCTCCGCCTTGCTGCTGTTAACAAATATCCTGAATGCCCCTCCGCCCCTGGCAAACCTTCCTCTACTCTCCTGCACATTCATAGTAGCCAAAATGAAACTTTGCTCATACTCGTTCTCGTTTATGCTTATGGTATGCTTGCTTATGTGGTGCTATTCTTTGTACCATCTCGAAATATTCGTCTAAAATCACATCACATTCTATCTATCAATGAACCCTTCAGGCTGCTCATAATTAACAGACTTATGTTAATTAACATGGCACGATGTTATGCTACACACTGCCAACTCTCCACAATGACCATCTCTTGCGAATAGGGTTTTGGTTTTACAAAAGGGATGGCTCTTAAGGGTGTATTGTTGAAATGTTTCCTGTTTCATTTTTGAGGAAGGACATTCACTATACGTTCGGATGCGAGTGCGATAAAGTCAAAACAAACTAAATCAACAAAAAAACAAAAAAGCAAAAAACCAACAAACTTGAGAATTGTTCATCATTCCTCTGCATATTTTTGCACTTTATTTTTCGACGTTCATAAAGTTTGGTAATTCCTTTTATATGTTATGTTTGTTATTGCTGTTACTGTTGTTGGTGTAGTTGGTTGGGTTGGTTGATTGCTTTGTTCTATTTCATGTTTCAAGTGAAATGAATGGTTTTGAAGTCCATCATTTCCAATTGTTTGTGTTCTGTTGTTGTTTATTTTTTGTTTGAGTATGAAGTTTGATTTCTGAATGTTTTTTAATAAACTTTTAATTTAAAACTTTGTCTGTTTCCTTCTTCGTCCTATGCCAACACGATTTGGTATTTGTTTGTTTTGTGTCGTCGTTTTTTCGGGGAAAAGCTCTTTCAGTTTTTTTTTTTTGCTTTGCCTCCTATTCAGGCTTAAGAGGAACTTTGTTTCGCGGAAAATGGCACTCAAAGAATTTAAATGGAAATTTTATTTCCTCATACACGCCCAACCAGCCAACCACCCATCCTCGGGTATAGCATATGGGTGTAATGAAATAATGATTTCTGGACTGGTCCCCAATGCCACATTTCGCTGAGTCGTTTCCATTTAGCTTGGCATTTGTCTTCATGCCATAAATGTCGCATAAAACTCATTTAATTTGTTTTGAAATATTAGCTTTCATTACTTTCGTTTCCTATTACCAGTGATTTTATTAGCCACGCTTTGGTAAACAACTCAATAAAATCTACAATGAAATCTTTTCCATTAAAAAAAGAAAACGATAACAGCTCAAAGGGAGGTGGCAACCAAATCTATCAAAATTATACAAAAAATTTAAAAAACAAAAAAATAAAAACAAGTAAAAAGGCATTATGTTCGGCTGGGTCGAACTTTAGATACCCACCACCTTCCAAAATTCGGTGAAAAATTCATACCTTATGCCCCATAGTAGCTATATCGAAATATATTTCGATTTGGACCAAATACTCATTGTTCAATTGTGTATAACAAAATATTGATCTTTTAGTAGCTATATCCAAAAACATACCGATCTGAAACATATACGACACGGATGTCGAAAAGCCTAACATGAGTCACTGTGTCAAATTTCAGTGAAATCGGATTATAAATGCGCCTTTTATGGGGCCAGAATTTTAAATCGAGATATCGGTCACTATGGCAGCTATATCCAAATCTTAAGCGATTTGGGCTAAGTTGCAGAAAATTTTTGAAGAGCCTAACACATCTCACTGACCCAAATTTCGGCGACATCGGACAATAAATGCGCCTTTTATGGGCCCAAAACTTTAAATCGAGAGATCGATCTATTGGGTTGCCCAAAAAGTAATTGCGGATTTTTTAAAAGAAAGTAAATGCATTTTTAATAAAACTTAGAATGAACTTTAATCAAATATACTTTTTTTACACTTTTTTTCTAAAGCAAGCTAAAGCTGATAACTGACAGAAGAAAGAATACAATTACAGAGTCACAAGCTGTGAAAAAATTTGTCAACGCCGACTATATGAAAAATCCGCAGCTATATCCAAATCTGGACCGATCTGGGCCAAATTGAAGAAGAACGTCGAAGAGTCTAACACAACTCACTGTCTCAAAATTCAACGACATCGGATCACAAATGCGCTTTTTATGACTCCATAACCTAGAACCGAGAGATCGGTCTACATGGCAGCTATATCCAAATCTGAACCGATCAGGGTCAAATTGACGAAGGATGTCGAAGGGTCTAACACAACTCACTGTCCCTAATTTCAGCAAGTTCGGATAATAAATGTGACTTTTATGGGGCTAAGACCCTAAATCGGAGCATCGGTCTATATGGCAGCTATAACCAAATCCGAACCGATCTAGACCTAACACAACTGAATGTCCCAAATTTCAGCAAAATCGGGTAATCAATGTGGCTTTTATGGGCCTAAGACCCTAATTCGGCGGTCGGTCTATATGACAGCTATATGCAAATCTGGAACGATCTGGGCAAAATTAAAGGAGGACGTCGAAGGGTCTAACGCAAATCACTCTCCCAAATTTCAGTTGAATCCGGTAATAAATGTGGCCTTTATGGGCCTAAGACCCTAAATCGGCGGATCGGTCTATATGAGGGTTATAAAGGGTGATTTTTTTGAGGTTAGGATTTTCATGCATTAGTATTTGACAGATCACGTGGGATTTCAGACATGGTGTCAAAGAGAAAGATGCTCAGTATGCTTTGACATTTCATCATGAATAGACTTACTAACGAGCAACGCTTGCAAATCATTGAATTTTATTACCAAAATCAGTGTTCGGTTCGAAATGTGTTCATTCACCGTTCAGCGATGAGGCTCATTTCTGGTTGAATGGCTACGTAAATAAGCAAAATTGCCGCATTTGGAGTGAAGAGCAACCAGAAGCCGTTCAAGAACTGCCCATGCATCCCGAAAAATGCACTGTTTGGTGTGGTTTGTACGCTGGTGGAATCATTGGACCGTATTTTTTCAAAGATGCTGTTGGACGCAACGTTACGGTGAATGAACACATTTCGAACCGAACACTGATTTTGGTAATAAAATTCAATGATTTGCAAGCGTTGCTCGTTAGTAAGTCTATTCATGATGAAATGTCAAAGCATACTGAGCATCTTTCTCTTTGACACCATGTCTGAAATCCCACGTGATCTGTCAAATACTAATGCATGAAAATCCTAACCTCAAAAAAATCACCCTTTATCAAGGTATAGTCCGATATATCCCATCTTCGAACTTAACCTGCCTATGGACAAAAAAGGAACCTGTGCAAAGTTTCAGCTCAATATCTCTATTTTTAAAGACTGTAGCGTGATTTCAACAGACCGACGGACGGACATGACTTGATCGTCTTAGATTTTTACGCTGATTAAGAATATATTGAGTTGCCCAAAAAGTAATTGCCATTCTTCGGTGGTGGGTATGAAAATACAAAAACTAAAATAATTTTTGGTTTTTAATCAGAATCAAACTTAAGTTTATAGCTTTCCACTATAAAAAAAGAATTTGTCAGAAGAACATATGTGATGTATGAAAAAATTGAAACAAATGTTAATAATCTTGTACCATAATAAAATGTTTAAAAATTTAGAATTTATATTTTAATTAAAAAACTTAAAAAATGTACTTCAAAAATTGCTTTTCAACTAATATATCGGCTAAGTTAATATTTTTTTTGTATTTCGATTCCAATCATAACTTTTCCCAGCCGCCATTATGTATTCTGCAGAAGTAATTAACAAATTGGCTTTGACGACCATTATTCCGTTTTAATAATCCATGCAGCAAGTCTGGGGTTTTCCCCCTTCTTATTTCGAAGTATTCTGTGAGTTGCTATTTTAATTGATCCTTGTTGTTGAAAGTCAAAGCAAATGTCAAAGCGAACGAAAAGCCAATAGGTCCAGTCAACTTAAGGCGACCACAAAGGGAGGTTGCTAAAACTGCACCCTGATCACAACATCAGTCGTCGACAACCGCACACAGCAACGCAGAGAACGAATAATCAAAAATGCAACAAAGTTACAAAGTAACGCCAAAAGCAGAGACATACAACAATGATCGGCATCAGTTTTTGTTGCAGCAGCCGGACAAAAACTAAAACCGCTTGGCACAAAATGAAACAAACTAAAATGCAAAATAACCTAACAAAGAGTATATGTATGTATGCATTAAGCAAGCAAAAATATAGATTAAGTTGGTAGTGCGCCCGGTTAACCAATACATGGTCATGGGTTCAAAACCTACTTTAACCTATGCACTGTCGCTAGTATGGCATCACAATGAGGAAAAATGTTTTAAGTGAATCTGATTTAAGACTGTAATATTGATACGGAGCCACCGTGGCGCAGAGGTTAGCATGGCCGCCTATGAAGTCGAACGCCTGGGTTTAAATCCCGGCATGAACATCAAAATTTTCAGCGGTGGTTATTCCCTTTCTAATTCTGGCTACATTTGTAAGGTATTCTGCCATGTTAAACTTCTCTAGCAAGTGGTGTCGCTATGCGGCATGCCGTCGGACTCTGCATAAAAAAGGATGCCTCTTATCATTGAGCTTAAACTTTAATCGGACTACGCTCATTGATATAAGACAAGTATCCCCTGCTCCTTAATGGAATGTTCATGGGAAATTGAGTACATCAACGCAACACAAGTTGCTCTCGGAAACTAAATTTTCTAAACACGAAGATTCATTTCACCGAAATTCTATCACTTTGGTTTGGCAAAAAAAAAATGTATTCTCGCGCTTAATTTTTCTAGAAATGCATTTCATTTATTAGTTCCCTTTGCATTTTGCCTTTGTGGCCAGACCATTTGCAGCTACTTTTTTTCATTTGTGATGTTGTCAAGGAGTACTAATGGGATGGAGGGATTTTAAATGGTTTGAATTAAGTGCAATTGTGTAATTATATCACAATCACGTATTCGAGTGGAAGCTGCAAATTGAATGACGTCTACAAAGGAGACATTTATTATAGAGCTCCCTACATGTGCAGAGAGATATGATGAAACAGGCAAACTGTTTGCAAAACCTTTCTGATTTCGAATAATTCTAATGGCAATTACATTTTCAAGGACAAAACTCAAATTTATCAAATTTTGCAAAGACCAATGAAAAACAAATATTGATAAATTGTTCTATAAAAATAAATTGGGATTAATGCAAAAAACATTCGAGTTAAACATTCTATTAAAAATAAATTTTTACAACATTTTCTTTCAAAAAGAAGTTTTGACGAATTTGTTGGCCAATATGTTTATGAGACCAATATATTTATATGAAAGTTTTGACGAAATTTCCTTGTATAAGAATTCTACTTTCGACGGTAAATTCTAAGAAAATTTTCGATTTTCTATAAAATTCAGAAAAATTTCTAGTCGCCTAATAAATACTATCAAGCTGTAACTGTATACCTTATTTTGGAGCTTGTGCTCAATCCGAAAAGAAGGTAAAATTTTGTACTTTTTAGTAACTGAATGTACAATTAAAAAAATTTAGTTGCCCAATAGATACCATCAAGCTGCATCTGTATTCCAAACAGCCGACCTCTAGCTCATTTCGTAAAGAATGTACCATTTTGTACGATTTAGTACCTTAATGTATGAATTTAAAAAAATCTTCTAGTCGCCCAATAAATACTATCAAGCTGTACTTGTATCCCTAATTTCAGAGCCCTAGCTCAATCTGTAAAGAAAGCACAATTTCGTACGTTTTATGATAATGAAATATTTGTCATTTTCAAATAATAATGAAATATTTGTAATTTTCAATAAAATTTTTTTTTGATTTTTTTAGTTGAATCTGAATTTTTTTCAATTACGATTTCAACTAAAAAATTAATTGATTCAATAATTTGTTTAAACGAATCTGAACTGTTTTTTAATTATTGAACAAGCAATTTTTTTGATTGAAAATTTGTTCTCCTTTTTCAATAACTGTTATTGATATAATCATTTTTGTGATTAAAGCAGACTCAATTAAAAAATTAATTAAATCAATTAATTTCGTGATTGAGCCCGATTTTTCGGCTATCGGTCCTTTAAACCGGAACGAGCTTCCTAACCTACAGGAGCTTGACGATTTTACATTTATAAATTTTACAATTATTCTGTTTATTTGCTTTTCGAAACGAGCTCAATGATCGGAAATTTTTCTTTGCAAATGGAAAAGGAAAGCCAGAGAAACCACTATGGGACGCGATTCGTAATTTGGTTTAGAATTACTCATCAGCCACAATAGGTATGAGGGCTCCAAGGGCCGAACGTTGGTATGTTGTACTTAAACCGAATTTATTGCGAAAACGCAAAATTTCAAATTTAAATAATGATTGAAATTTTCAATTAATTTTCTGATTGATCCAATTAAAAAATTGTTGACATTTTTTAAAACTTCAATTCATTTCTAAATTTTGTACACGGATGTTTATCTCCTCGAACATGAACTTGAGGTGCATTATTAAAGCAAAATGTCTGTGGGCACCCGTAGAAAAAAACTCCATCGGGTAGGAGTGCCCTTTAGATTTGTTGATGTTGTCGTTGCAGTGTGCTGTTCACTGAGGCAGCAGCCCTTGGCTATGAAGGATACCATCGGGTTAATGCGGCTCGTAAACAGCCTGCCATGGTATTGCTATAAATTTGTCGAAATGTGGAACGTATGAGTCTTTGAAATCTCCTTCCCTTAATATTGAAGGGGACATAATAGCCTTTAATTGAATTCACTAAAGCGCAATTTTTGAAAATTTTTTAAGATTCGATCAAAAAAATAATTGCATCAATTAATTTTGTAATTGAAAATCAAAAAAATTTTCAGATTCAATAAAAAATTTAATTGAATCCATGTTTTAATAGAATTTTTTAATTTAAATGGCATAAAAGTCAAATAAAAAATGATTGAATCAATTAATTTTGTAATTGACAACGATTTTATTTTCAATTTAATTTAACATTTTATTGCTATTTTTTTCGTTTGATTGATAGTACGATATTAACATGTTATATCCATGTTATACAATATCCATAATAAAATTTAAACGCCAGCATTAAGTCCTTGAGTCTGACTGGTCTTATCCCTCTTAGCCTGAAAGAAGAAAAATTCAAGTATCCTATTTCTACTATGGCACAAAGCCGAAACATCAGGGCTATGACACCATCGATAGATATAATCATTTTTGATGCCTATGCGGACATCATTGATTCGTCTTAGAATTTTACGACAATTAGAACAATATATGTATAATTTGACACATCAACAACTAACGAAATCAAATATCAACAAAATTTTCTAGAAAAGTAAAGAAAATCGAAATTTGGGGCCAATGAGACATTTCCAAAGGCCTTTAGGAGTAGAAAACGAAGTCTGGTTGAGCCCCAAACCCAAGCTCGCGACATTTAGATCAATTAGACATTTGAGAGTAGAGTATAAATTCCACATCAACATCTAGGAACCCATCCCACCCCCATAATACCCATCAAATTGGACGTATTTGCTGACCATTGCAATATGGGGCTCAACTAAAATGTATTTTAGAGTAGAACTCAAATCTGAAATATATTTTCAGGGCCAAGTCACGGAGTGGCCGCCCCGTCCCCCAAAGCACCACCAAACCGGACATGTTTGCCGACTGTAGAAATAAAGGCTCAATTAAAAGGTATTTGGGAGTAGAGCACGAATCCGATATCAATATTCGGGACCAACATTTTACGGGACATCCGACCCCAAAAAGGACGTATTTGCTCCACATGATCATTTGGGACTCAAAGAGAGTGGAGTTCAATGTTGATAGTTTTTAGGGCTCACCCCCCAAACCAGACATATTCCCCAAAGAGGCAATATACCACTTTCGGGACCAACTTTCTGGGAGTCCACCCCTTCCGCACAACACCCCACAAACAGCAATTATTTTTTGGCCATGGAAGTATGGGACTCAAATAAAACGTACTTAGGAGTAGAATATGAATGTGATATCTAAATGTGGGACCAAATATTTTTAGCACTACCCCTCCCCAGAAACACTCCCAAAGAGGACAAATTTACAGATCATGGCAATGTGTGATTTAAGTGAAAGGTATTTGAGATTAGAAAAGAATTAAATATCCAATTTGGGCCCAAGTGTTTGCGGGACGCTTTAGCCCATAAACTCCCCTTAAGTGGTTGATAGTTTTTTCAGGGCTAAGTGTCTGGGGGACCACCCACCCCCAAAACGCCCCAATATCGGACTGACATATATACCGACCATGGCAATGTGGGACTGAAATTAAAGATATTTAGGAGTAGAGCACGAAATTGATACCCACTTGCGGGACTACGTTTCGGGCTCAAATAAAATGAACATCCAAACATAAATGCCTCGTTACCCTCCGATCGAATTCATAAATCAATAAAGACCATATGGGATTCAGATAAAAGCATTTATATTTTTTGTCAAGCGAAATACATATACCATTTTCGTGGCATGAAATTTCACCAAAAGCCCATTAAGAGCCGAAAATATATATTTAAAGGATCATCTAAAATCCTCAGCTTGGGATCAAAGAGAAAAAGTGGAGGATATATTACCAAAAATTCTTTATAGCATGGGATGGTCTAATGTACATAAATAGTATCTTAATTTAAATTCCATTCTTAAAATTTGTTTAAACCTTCTTTTCTTGTCATTCTTTTCACCTGCAATGGCTGTGTGTGCTCCTTGTCATGGAATTTTCAATTAATCTGTAACAGTTTTTTTTTTTTTTTTGTTCGAACATCTCCACAATGTATGAGGCAAATGGAAAAATCCTATCGAAATCCTTTCGAAACAATCCTTCATTTTGGTTAAATTGATGTTCTCCATATCGATACAAGTTCTCTCTAGTTAATGAAACCATACTCCTTCATCATTCTGCACTAGGCAGCAGTCAGTCGTAACAAGCAGCCACCACAGTTTTTAAATGTCGTCCTTTGAAATGTCGTCTTTCCAAAGCGACATCGCACTATGTGGACAGACAAGGCTGTCTGCTCTCTGCACAGTCGTGGGGATTTGGTTGGACAAAAGCGATTACTGTTACACCCTCGAACGTTGTGCGTTTTGCCTGTCCCACACCGGCAAACAATTGGTGGTGGCGGGACACCTTGGAACATAGAAAAAGTTGTACCATTCAAGTCAAGAGGCCAAAAAACCCAAATGTCAATAAAAAAAATAAACTTCTTTTTTGCCACAGATTGTTAGTTTCTCGATATTTGTGCCTTCATTGCCATGGCATCCAAGCTTAACAGCCAACATACAATTGACAATTGTCTCCTTGCTTCCTTCCGTCCTTCCTTGGCAGCACAGCAGTTACAAGGAGCTCAATTCGTTTCGTTTCGTTTTAAAGTAATGCCACATTGAGTGAAATAGCGACAAAATAAAAAATAAATTTTGCAATTCCAAAGATTGCCAGGCAGCAAGAAGTTTCGTTTCCCTGTTAAGGCGAACAAGAGGAACTGAAAACAAAAAAAAAGGCCAGGCAACAAAGGATGAGAAGCTTTTCAATTTACTTACATTCGCATGATTCCTGAAATCCTTGCTATGGCATAGTTGGGATAAGCCAAATCCAGGTAATCCTTTTTTGCACTTTTTCCTGCTGCCATTTTGTCGTTATCCTTTAAAATTCTTGAACGACGTTGATACGCGGCAATTGTGAATCGCTTGAAATTTAATTTTTTAGTAATTGTCAATGGCTTTTGGAACATTGTGCTGAATAAATAAGCGTAAGCTGGCAGGGTGTGGTGCGGCGCGATGCGGCAGCACTTCATCCACGACGGAATTTTGGGTTTCCGTTGCGCCACTGGAAGGAGTTTAGCTGCCAAACATTGGGTGAAAAATCTCCCATGGAGATATGCAGCAGAGCAAATGTCTGTAAATTTGATTTCCATTTAGTGTGGGCTAAGATGTGGCGATGTGGCTTCTCTTATCTTTGCTCCATTGGGCAAAACCCAGTGATTATGACAAATTTTCGTTTTTGGAAATTTTTGTACAGAGCCCCCATTGAAATGTCCGCCCCACATTAATCAATGCAAGCGGTTTATGGCCTGTGTTTGAGATAATGGTGTAGAAAGATGTTTGTGCTTCTATGCCATTGATCGCCTTGATGGCAAATGCCGATTCATGATGACTCCATAACCTCCAACATGAACATGAACCAACAAACCCTCTTTTGATAGCACCGAGGAGCGGTTGTGTGGCTTTTGCCATTTTTGCTTTCATTAGAGTGTCAGTTATGCAGAGAGGCTGTTATTTGACCGTTTGCGCTTGTGTTTGTTTGCTACATGCGTTTCAGTGCACCTTAGATTTGGATGCAGCTGCTAATGCTGATGTTGCATCTGCGAATGATTTCTTCATGACCTGTTTCTGAGATTGGGCCCCCCCATTCACACGCTTGCCTGTGTGTTGAATGCTGCACTTTTAAGTGTGCAAAAATACTTTGGGATGCGTTTTGGTCGGCAGGCAGCCAATGCATTCGATTATGCCACACTACACCATTTCCAGGTTTTATAAAAAAAATGGAAGAAAAAACTGCAACAAGCATAAAAAACATGAAAAATAGATAAAAAAGAAATTCAAATTCAAATTTCTAGGAAATATTAATGGGCATTTCTATTTTCTTGAAATAATTTTTTCAAAATTTATGTTAACAGAAAATACATCAAAAAGTTGGGGCACTCGGGGCTAAATGTTCGCTCTACATTCACATAGCAGATACGAAAATTTTTCCTTTTTGGCAGATCTGCTTGTTTCTTTCATCTGCATTAGTTTTCTACATTTGAAGTCTTTTGGAATTTCCCTTTATTTTCTGACATGCATTTGAGTTGTGGGCATCGATCAGAGCAAACCTTTTTATGATTCGTTTCAATTGTTTTTGGCTTCCTATGCTAGAACTTAATAATAATAATGGTTTTCATATCTGTAAATCGGTGTTTCGCATTGTATGCATTCATTGGTGGCTATCGAAATCCAAAAAATTATTATTTATACCTGGCCTTCTTCCAAAGACCATTGAAAGACCAACAAAAAACTATTCTCAGTCACGGACAACAATGGCATATCAAATTTTACTACATCTCCGTTGGTAATTTTTAGATTCAATTCGCCTCTAATGCTGATTAAGACTTGATTACATTATGTGAGTATTGAGTTTTGCAAATTCTAAGACTAAAGATCACTTCTAGTTAACGCAATCATTATGACTTCAATTGACCCCTAATGTCTTAGACGGCTTACAATTTAAACAATGGTAGCAATCTAATGATTTTTCCATTATTTATGGTACTGCTAAAATGCCTCTAAAGACATTTTTCGATTTAATGCGGCAATCGTAAACTCACGTTATGAACTCTTGAAGCAAAAGAGCAAGAGAACGGGAAGTGAAGTGATTGCCTTTAAATGGCCTCTAAAATTCATTGAATACATTATCACACTGAAATGTATACATTTTTAATAAAAAAAGTTTTTTTTTTTCTTAAAGTCGAAACGTTGTTTGATGAAATAAGGATCTTAAATACAAAAATAAATTATTAAACGGAAATATCTCCAAATGCTACATAAAGTAAAATTATGACGAATTAAAAGATAGAAAAGAAAAAATCGATAAAAAAAATTTGAATTAAAAATTGAATTGAGAATAAAATCGTTTTTAATGAAAAAATTAATTGATTCAATCATTTTTTTATTTAAATGTGCAATTTTTTCAATTACAATGGTGATTGATTTTTTGTAGTATATTTTCAATTAAAAAATTAATTGTCATCCCCAATGATATCACTGGAAGGAGATTTCAAAGGTCCATGCTCCCACATTTCGGTAAATTTATAGGAATCTCATAAATAGCAATCCCAATCCCAATAATTTCAATTGTTATTTGATTGTATGTATTTAAAAATAATTGAAAATTTTCAACCATTTTTATATTTGGATCAATTAAAAAATTAACTGAAAATGTAGAAAAATTACAATTATTTTTTTTAATTGGATCAACTTATTTACCCTTATTATACCCTACACCATCACTGTGAGACAGGATATTATACGTTTGTGCATTTGTTCGCAATGCTAAGACGGAGAAGAGCTGGACCCATTGATAAGTATACCGATCGACTCAGAATCACTTTCTGATTCAATTTAGCCATGTCCGTCTGTCAGTCCATGTATTCTTGTAAACAGAGCGCAGGTCGTATTTGTTGTCCAATCATTACGAAATTTTGCACATATATTTTTTTTGGCCCAAGGATGAACGCTATTGATTTCAGATTCAGATTTAGATATAGCTCCCATATATATGTATCGCCCGATTTGAAGTTAAATGGCCGTAGTAGCTACAATTTTCAATCGATCTGCACAAAGTTTGGCACGCACTGTTTTGTTACTGATCTTAACATATCTGCAAGATTTCATCAAAATCGGTTCAGATTTAGATATAGCTCCCATATATATAGATCCCCCGATTTGCACTTAATGGCCATAGTAGCTACAATTTTCAACCGATCTGCACAAATTTCGCACGGAATGTTTTGTTACCCATCTAAGCATATATGCAAAATTTCATTATAATGAGCTAAGATTTGAATATATAGCTCCTATATATATTTCGCCCGATTAACATTTGTAAGGTCAAAATAAATAAAATTTTCAACCGATCGTGATTGAAGCAGTTTCAATTAAAAATTTAATTGGATCAATTAATTTTCTGATTGAACCCGATTTTTATTTTTTTCTGTGTGAGCACCACACGGGCTGAAACTTAGAGCTCACGGGAAGCTTCGCTGAATGCTACCGGGCGCGTCCACAGGAAGCGATGAAGGAGATGAAACTTTCGTATTTATGAGGATTAGCTGCAAAAGCGGCCGCGGGCAGTCAGCGATTTCAAGAGGAAAGTCTCAGTGAGAGGTTAGGTGGAGTTTTTGGCGCCTTCAAATTATCAATTATCAACATCATCGTCTGTTCCCAGGTTAGGGACGGCTGGAGGCGAGCGTCGGATTTTGAAACAAGCGGCTCGTGAAATCGAGGAATACATGTGCAATCCCGTATAACCCGTGCGGTTACGGCGCTGGGCTAGTAACCCGCTGCCGAAAAACGGACAGCTGCCCCGCCCATGATATTAAAATTGTTTTGGGAGATTTTAATGCAAAGGTAGAGAAGGAAAATATCTTTGGTCCAAGTTCGTATCCACGTGATAACGTCCAACAATGGGTTGAGGGTAATAGATTTCGCGCGTCAAAAAACAATAACGTAAAAAAACATGGTAGCACCAGATTTCAACATAAATAAATAACAAAGACGTATGGTTGTCTTCAGATCAAGAAATAAGAAATCAATCTTTCATCTAGCATGTTATTATCAAATGAATTAATTTTACCAATGAATTAAACATCAAACCGATGGCTTTGGAGCAAGCATACCTCCTACAAGGACAAAGAAAGAAAGAAAAACTGATGCAGTTAGTGTGAATGGGATAAATAATGAAAATTTTCGAACTGCTAGTGTCCGACCATAGCGGCAAAGAGGATTCCGCAGACCAAATCCCTGAAGATGGTATGGAATGTTTACCTCCTAGTCAGAATGAGGTCCTAGTAGCAGTGACCCGAATAAAGAACAACAAGGCACCAGGAGCCGACGGGTTGCCCACTAAACTGTTTAAGATCGGAGGCGGCACGCTGATAAGGCGTATACATCAGCTTATCTGGGCAATCTGGCTAAAAGAACGCATACCCGATGATTGGAACATAGCATACCATGTCCCGTACACAAGAATGGAGACATGACTGCATGTGCCTTCTACAGAACATTAATTTCTCCTCGCCATCGCATACAAGATATTTTCGAGTTTACTGTGTATTAGACTAAAAACTAGAATCAGTCAGATAATTGGGGCCTCTTTAATGCCGCTTTAGACCTGACAAATCCACCCTGGACCAGATATTCCCAATGCGCCAAATCCTAGAAAGACACGAGAATGACAAATCAACTCTTACTATCTCTTTGTTGACTACAAAGCTGCATTCGATACCCCTTTACGTTCAAAGTTATTTCAAGTCATGTCTGAGTTTGGTATCCCTGCAAAATTATTAAGACTCTGCAGGATGACACTTGTTCCTCAGAAAGAATAGGAAAGAGAACACATGCTACTCGCCTATGCCGACGACATTGATATCATACCTACAGCATTTGAAAGAATCCATGGAGAGTCAGTGAAAACGGGTCTGCTAGTAAATGAAGATTAGAAAAAATGGATGGTTTCAACTCCCACAAAGCCTTGTACATCCGAGCTGATAATGAAAATGGAGAAAGTTGGAAACTTTGAGATAACCAGCAACTTTATCTACCTCGGCAGCGCCGAAACCGAAACGAAACAAAGCTAATAATATTGTAATATTAGCAAACAGATGTTAATGGATTAAGCAGTCAGTTTTTCTCAACTGTTTAGGGCTGTGTTTTATATGGTTCCGTCGAACACATGGAAAAAAATAATTCGTTTGAAAACGAATTTTTTCTGAAAAACGTTGGACTTTGTTTAAAATAAAATTAAATGTTATTGCGATAAATTTTTGCAATAATTTGTGACAATATATTGGGTTGCCCAAAAAGTAATTGCGGATTTTTTAAATGAAAGTAAATGCATTTATAATAAAACTTAGAATGAACTTTAATCAAACATACTTTTTTACAGTTTTTTTCTAAAGCAAGCTAAAAGTAACAGCTGATAACTGACAGAAGAAAAAAAACAATTACAGAGTCACAAGCTGTGAAAAAATTTGTCAACGCCGACTATATGAAAAATCCGCAATTACTTTTTGGGCAACCCAATAGTTTTTTCTTACCCTGACAACACCTTTCATTATTGTTGTAGCAGTGTTATGAACACTGAGGTGGCAGCCCTTGCCGATGAAAGACTTCATCGGGCCAATCCGGTTGTATGTACCGGCTGCCATGGGATTGTTTCATTCTTGATATGTACAACATATTATTCAGGGTTTTAAATGGTTTATCTTTATTTATAAATTAACTTATCGTCAAACTTTTTAAATGGATTGTGCACATTGAAATGGATGTCAAGTTCAATTTAGAGTTGTAACATAATTCAAACTCAAATTTTTAAGAATTATAACCTGATTTCAGTTTATTTGGATTTATTTCGATGTTATGATACATAATTATATAAATTGCCTTCTATTTTCGCACAATTCCATTATAATCTGCTGTATTCGGTATGCTATAAATAAAACAAAAATGGTTGTTGTTGTTTTCGCACATTTAAATACCTACTTTGTTATGCATATTTCTTTATCGCATAAATGTAACCAAACAATGTATGTGCCTTAGATATTCTTGTTGTGTTCTCTTGTACCTTGCACCAAGTGTCGTACACTTTAGGAGTAGGTTACACTTTGGCAGTTGAGTACTAGCTTGAGTTTTAGTCATTTGTTTGGCCCCACACACTGGGTTCCGAAGAACACAACGGCCTAAGAATAACACACCAGTCCTTCAAACATCTGCCATTGGAGATCTGTGGCCAATGTCTCTCTGTTATCTGGCAACTTCTTTTTGGATGATAATAAGAAATTCTTTTACATTCATTCTAATTTTCAATCTATCCTCGATTTCCTACTTTAATCAATGTGAACATTTTTATATCCCCAATGTTTTGGGGTTTCCATTTATGACCTTGATTGTAGATTAAAAAAAAAAAAAACAACAGTTTAGGATTTTACCTAATGTTTGCCTGCCTACTTTTCATTGCGGTTGCATTCTTAATTTTTATGATTTTGAGACTGCAGTTATTGTAATCGCTGTGTGGTTAGCACATTTTTATGGCGTACCATCATCGTACCGTTCGTGCTCACCGGTATTTGACCATTGATCGCATGCCTCATTTCTATTTTGCACAATACGCTTCGAGACTGGTGGTGTGCAATAATCCATCAACGTCGTCGTCGGCGAATGATGTATGAATGAGAATGAGCATGAGTGTTGTGTCTTGGTGGATACAGAGCAAACACACCATAAATCATAATTACCCTTATTTAGCAGCACACACTACCTCTGAAAGCTGAAAGTACACGAAAAAAACAGATTTAAATTCCAAACAATCTGACAGCCATAAATGTCGGTTAGATCTAACATCAGAATGTGAATCAGAATCAGCAGAGATGGCAAGAATGGCACATAATCTAATTTTATTCGTCACTTTTTTGTTTCCCAATGTCTCTACTTTTTATGATGCTCTTGAATGGCTGAAGAAGTTGCGACGGCACGAATCCGAGTAAAGCATTTCAATGATGTTTTTGGGCTGGTTTAGAGAGATTTGTTTGTTGGCTTTTCTTTGCTATGGTGTTTAAAATAAGTAAAATTTTACAGATATGTAGTTTGTAACAAATCTTTTTTTGTGCCATTCGAAATGATGCAGGGGGAATAGGAATTGTAGAATTGTTTTCCTTGGCCAAATGGATCCTAGTGTATTTGTTGTCACACATGTATATTGTGCACATATTTACAAAGTTTTCGAAGAGCCCAACCCAGCCCAATAGTACTTAACATAGGTCTTTCTTTGCCTTCAAATTCAAATGGAATCTTTTGTGGGACAGAAATCTTGTCGTGGTATACCATTTGAATGTTAGTTACCAAGTCTAAAATAAATGAATGAAAACTACTCAGCCCACCTTTATTTTGAAAGTAAGAGACGTGCGGCTGCTGTATTTGCTTAGTCCTTGGAATGCATTCAAAAAATAGTCACACTACAACATTAAGCTATTTGGTTAATATTGTTGTTCAGCAACGTGCTGGAATTATTGCAACCGACACCGAAAACACATGAGATAACAACATCATGGTGGCCAGCTAAACGTGTGCGGCAAAACACTCACAAGGCGTATAGTAAAGTAAGCCACTCTCGCAGGGGAGGGCAACGCTTTAAGAGTCGCGGATTAATTCAGACTACCGCAAAATGCCTAAGATGCTGTTTAAACAAACGGTGGATTTTTCTTTCCCATCGCCATGAACTCTGCGAGCAACATCCTCGATACTCTTTCTTTCTTTTCGATTTCATGCAACACTGACTGCCTCCATACAGTCTAAAGTGGCTGGAAGACGTGCTACTTGCCAATGGCGTGTGTTACGCATTCTGAACGTTTAACGCGAGCGGCGTACACTCTACGTGATTTGTAAATAAAACATAACGCGAAAGCTTTACTAGGCTGCTTGGCTTACGTCAGAGGGAATAACAAACCTCCATTTAACTGGCTGAGTGAAGAAAAAACAATCAAATGGCAAACCCAGAAGAAAAGGCTTAGGCATGTTGTATGCGTAACTGTGTCTCCATTACTTGGGGCAGCTTACGCTTGCCATGCCTGGGAATCATCTGACATAAAGGCATCTAATGAATCCAATGAGAAGAACAGTTTTTTTTTTCAGTTTTATTTTTCGGTTTTTCTGCTACATTTTCCTGGATGAAGGAATAAATTAAATTATTTGTAAATGCCATAAATAGGAATGTGCTTTGATTCAATTTCATTGTCGTCCTCGCCAAATTGCACAACCTTCTGGCTTGAGTTGTACGCAGCTGTATGAGAAAGGGTCTAATGAAGCTAATTGGAGAAAACACGTTTGAAAAATGGATGACTAATTTTCTACGAGAAAATTCTATTTTAATTTTAAATTAACAAATTTACAATGAAGAACAAATGGTGAGTGTTACATATTCGTTGAAATCTGAAATTCACCTTCGGGGCGTCTGGTTGAAATTATTTCTCGATGTTCTAACAATCGGTAAGGGATGGTAACCCTTCATTCTAGGGAAACACTTGGAACTTTCATTCATTTTTTGTGTCCACTAAATATTATCTCAAAAACAAGTTAGAGTGTGCTAAGTTCGGCCCGGCCGAATCCTGCCTACCCTCCACCATGGATCGCTTTTGGGGCTTTATCAAGTTATAGTCCGATTCAGACAATAAATAAATTGAATGGTAAAGACCATAGTATTTAGAAGTCATTGGATAATATTTTAGTCCCTTCGGATAAGAATTGCGCCTTGTAGGGGCTCAAGAAGCATAATCGGGAGATCGGTTTATATGGGAGCAATATCGATGCAGGCTATAGATTGTTGCAGACCATATTGGACACATATATTAAAGGTCATAAGAGAAGCCGCTGTACAAAATTTCAGCCAAATCGGATAAGAATTGCGGCCTCTAGAGGCTTAAGAAGTCAAGATCCAAGATCGGGTTATGTACCGATTCGAACCATACTTAGCTTTGTACTTCTACTTTGTTGGAAGTCATATCCAAACACCTCGTACCAAATATCAGCGAAATAGGATAAGAAATGCGCCCTCTAGTAGCTCAAGAAGTCAAAATCCAAGATCGCTTTATATGGCTGCTATATCAAAACATGTACCGATATGGCCCATTTACAATCCCAACCGACCTACACTAATAAGAAGTATTTGTGCAAAATTTCAAGCGCTTAGCTTTACTCCTTCGAAAGTTAGCGTGCTTCCGACAGACGGACGGACGGACATGGCCAGATCGACTTAGAATGTCATGACGATCAAGAATAAATATAATTTATAGGTTTTTAAAAGAATATTTTGAGATGTTACAAACGGAATGACGAAATTAGAATACCTCCATCCTATGGTGTAGGGTATAATAGTGATTTTGAATGCTTGAATTTGGGCCAAGAAGACTTTGTGTTCGGTTAGCAGCGATTAAACGAGGCATCCACTTTAAACAAATTATTTATGTATCCCATGAGTAGTATGTTAAATGTGTGTAGTCTAATCTGCATATTTATAATGTGCTTAAGCGAAAATTGGCGCTTAAGTGAAAACTGATTGCAAGAATCAATCAATGCAATTGAATTCGCTTTACTGAAACTGAAATAAATGTTTTACCCCAAACATTTAGTTTGTATAAAACTAAAATCGCATACGTGAAACAGATAATGAATTTCAGTTATCCGAACTTCGATGAACTGAAATTTACGGATAAGTGAAACTAAATGGACGCATTTTTAGCATTTCACTTATCCGGTTTCAACTGTTTATTCAATGTCAACACTTTATTCCGATATTCTCGCGAAGTATAAACGAAGGCCACCTTGGCGCAGAGATTGGCATGTCCGCCTACGGCGCTGAGCACCTGGATTCGAATCCTGGGATCATACAAAATTTTTGAGCGATGGTTATGCCTTCCTAATGCTGGCGACATTTGTGAGGTATTGTACCATTTGAAATGGCAGCCATGTAAAAACTTCTCAACAAAGAGGTGTCGCACTGCGGCACGCCGTTCGCACTCGGGTATAAAAATCATTGAGCTTAGAACCTTAATCGGACAGCACGGTTTGATATATGAGAAGTTTACCCCTGTTCCTTAATGGAATGTTAGTGGCAAATTTTCATGTGTATTAATGGAGACCGATTACACAACATCGTATTGACGGCTGGAGTAATGCAAGTGCCCATTTCCCTGTAGTAATGATATATGCAAATCTCTGTTGATCGTTGATAACAAGAAGCCATATTAGTGGAGATATTACATCACGTAGGGTATGTAGGGTTCTTCAATTCCCGCGCTTTGACATCATGCTTTTACTTTACTGACAGAACATTTGTGCCATTCGCCGAACTTAGAATAGCATTCCAAGCGCCTCAATCTTCTGATACCTAGTTTTGAAATGTCTTTCACCACTTGATATTTCTACGGGCTTTCGGTTGTTCCGGTTTGCGTGTACCACAGTGATCACCTTCAATAGACTTCTCCGCTGAAGTTTCCTCATTCATTCTGACAACTTAACCTAGCCAACGCAACCGTTGTATTTTTAAACGTTTAACTATCTAACGTCGTTATACAGCTCATACAATTTGTGGTTCATACGACGCCGATACTCTCTATCAATGCAAACTCGTCCATACATTTTAAGAAGAATCTTACTCTCAAGCACTGTCTTGTTTGCTTTCACAAGTACCCATGCCTCAGAACCATATAACAACACGGGTAGTGTCTTGTATAGTGAAATCTTCGTCTGTCGGGAGGCGGACTTGTTTCTAAACTGCTTGCTCAATCCAAAGTAGCATCTGTTTGCCAATATTATTCTTCGCTTCGTTTCAGAACTGGCGCCATTAATTTCGGTTACGGTGATGCCGAGGTAGATAAAGTTGCTGACTATCTCAATCTTGTGGTTCCTAACTTTCTCCATTTTTTCGGCTGCTCAGTTGTACCAAGGGTTGTGGGAGTGTGTACCATCCCTTATATCTTATCTCCATTTACTGCCAAACCGATTTTCGTAGATTCTCTTTGGTACTTTCGAAGGCTACAATTCTTTTTTTTCAGATCAAAAACTCATGATATCGACGTCGTCGGCATAGGCGAGTATTGTTGTAACGACGAGTTTGCCTTGCCGAAGATTCATTCATTCCTCTGTAGTTGGAACATACCGTCTTGTCTCCTTTCTTATGTACGGGGCATAGCATGCCAATTATTGAATATGCGTTCTTCATACGCCTTATCAGCGTGTCGCCTCCGGTCTTAAATAGTTCAGTGAGCAACCCATCGGCTCCTGGTGCCTTGTTGTTCGTTAGCCGGTTCATTACTACTTGGAGCTCATTCTGACTAGGAGGTAACATTCTATGCCCTCATCAGGGCATCATGGTTTTACCAATTATAAAATCATAATGTCATGTTATCCAGTCCCTTAGGAAAAGAAAGAAATTTAAAGCTTCTAGTTATATATTTTAAGCTAGGGGGATTCATATTTTGAATTTGTCCAAATCTTCGGAAATTCCCTCTTTCATAAACTGATTTCATACTCACCTTTGTGTTACCTTGTTCACGATATTTATCCATGCATGTGATTATATAACCTAAAAAAGCGATCAAGCTACCTTTTCGTACAAATCCTATCTAATATAAAATTCACGTGTCTAAATAAACATGCAACAGTTTTAGTTCGATTGATCATTTGATTTAAGTAAATTTGTTTAAACCCAACTAAGGCGGGTTTCGTTAGCGAACATTTCAATAACTTTCGTCATAACTGGCGTAGAAGTCTATTGACCTTTCATGAAATGAAAGTGACGTTTACATATTTGACGTAAATACTCGTACACAAATAACTGTTTCACTTTACTTACCTCTTGGCCTGTAGCGAAAGTACAGAAGGGTGGGTCGAGAAATATTTTTTTTTTGGAAAAAGGTATTGGTTTACCATACTAAAGTGGCGAGATGATAATGGCTATACCTGAAAAAATATGTTAATATTAGAAATCCAAATGTAGACTTGGAGATAAATTAAATTTATCTACACTTCATTAACGATGATTAAAGATATTTTAGGAAAGCGCCTTGGTGTCTTCAAACACAATTTTTCTCCATAAAACACAATAATGATAATCTTTCAAGATCATCATCAATACTTAATTCATACCTTATTATTAACGACGTCCCACCCTAATAGATTTACGCACATGAAATGTTAAAATAACTATGCGTTTGTTGGTGAAATGTTTTCCCCCATTGGCTTTAATGAACTCTTCTATGAAGAGAATAGACACCATTGATTCTATGAACGGTGCGTTGTTATACCCCTAGGCAGAGAACACACTTCAAAGTGTCTGGGGAAATTCTTGGATTTTGCTAGGTTTGGCCTCAAACGTCAACGTTGTTGTTATCACCACAAATTTATGGTTTTAAAAAATGACGAATAATAGCAGTACTCGTAGCATTGCCATCCAACCGTCCATTCAATCCATCCACAATTGAATTTCAACAAACTTTAAAACTTGTATCGTTTTATGTGTTATATTCACACTTTCATGGCATGACCGCAAAGAGCAGTGAAAGAATCAACGAAATACCATACCCTTCTAACATTAAAAAAAAATGCTCACATAAATACCTCCTACTCTGAAGTAATCAAATGGTAAAGAGGTGGCTGATTTGTGGTTTTGGTCATGGTCAAAATGACGCATAAGACATGTATTTTGAGTGGTTATTGTGGCATGATGCCTTTGGAACAGAATTTTGAAAAAACCTATAATTGTGTCAACCGTCTAAGCTTCAACCTTACAATTAGAGAAGGAGGGAAATATAAACCACATCTGTAGGCGTAAAACACGGCACGTGGAATTCTTTTCGAAGATTTATGCAAGGAAATTTGCTGGCGGTAGTACATGGTGGAGGGTATAGTATAAGATCCTCAAGGGAGAAATTCTTAGTTTTCTGTCATGACTTCAAATATCCGGTATGGACTAAATACATCACAAATTCTATATAGCTTTGACAGGTTTAGATTTAATTTCATGAGCGCTTCGAGGAGGAACTCTACATACGATTTGACTGAAATGTTGCATATGCATTGAAACTATGGCTTCCAATCTATTCATCTTGAATGATATATTGATACCCATTTGCATATTTGTTGACTAATTCTTTTAGCTTTACCCATACGGAAAAGAATAAAAGGAAAATCGTATTTTTAAATCATGGTCATATAAATTTCCCTTCATGCAAATGTTTCGGAATACAATGTTCAAATTGTGCTTGCCCATGTATAAAGAGCACATACCAACACTCATTTGCATGCGATAATAATTTATTTGGGATGTTTGAATTTAAGGACTTATTTCCATGCTATCTGCAACATGATCTAACAATGTTTCCTTTTTATCGTTGGTAATAATTTTCTTAAGTTTTTAAACTAATTTTAGATTTTATTTAACATGGTTGAAGAAAATATCGGTCAACTCATGACAACATGCTGAAGCCAGTTGTTAAGTTTTAAGTACACGAAGAAAAATACAATTGCATTATGGGCGGATAGACAAACCAATAGACCGACAGGCGGATGAACAGGGTGAACGAACAAATGGAACAGTGGACAGACAGATTGACTAAATCGACTCGAGAATGTTAAAATGACCAAGAACAGATGGCTGGATGAACAATCAGACTAAATGGAGAAGTGAAGAAGACCAAGTGTCAGAAATTAGTTTCCCATTTCCTATGCCTGAGAGTGTAAAATCTGGTCGAATAGATAGATAAATCGTTTCGAGTGCAACTAGTAGGTTCACAGTTACAAACGTAATGACAGAGTCAGTAGCCCCCACTCCCAACAACGGTAACCATAAAGAAGTAAGAGCGTGCTCCCCACCATGGATTGCATTTGTCGAGTTCTATGCGCCGTATCTCTTTTTAGCCAAACAAAGAATATTGAATAAGAACTGTTATGCTATTGGAGCTGTATCAAGTTATAGTCCGATTCGGACCATAAATGAATGCTGAACATTGTAGAAGTCATTGTGTAATATTTCAGTTCACTCGGATAAGATTTGCGCCTTTTTAGGGCTCAAGAAGCAAAATCGGGAGATCGGTTTATATGGGAGCTGTATGAAGCTATTGATCGATTCACACCATATAAGACACGTATGTTGAATGTCATGAGAAAAGCCGTTGTAAAAAATTTCTTCTAAATCGGATGAGATTTGCGCACACTATTGGCTCAAGAAGTCAAGATCCCAGATCGGTTTCTATGGCAGCTATATCAGGTTATGTACCGATTTGCGCCATACTTAGAACAGTTATTGGAAGTCATAACAAAACACATTATGCAAAATTTCAGCCAAATCGGATAAGAATTGCGCGCTCTATTGGCTCAAGAAGTCAAGATCGAATATCGGTTTATATGACAGCAATACCAGATTATTAACCGATTTAAATAATATTTAACACAGTTGTTGGAAAAGATACCAAAACACCAGGTGCAAAATTTCAGTCAAATCGGACGATATTTGCGCCTTCTAGAGGCTCAAGAAGTCGAGACCCCTGATCGGTTTATATGGCAGCTATATCAGGTTATAAACCGATTTGAACTAAACCTAGCGCAAATGTTGGAAGTGATAGCAAAACATCAAGTGCAAAATTTCAGTCACATGGGATGAGATTTGCGCCCTCCAGAGGCTCATGAAGTCAAGACCCAAGATCGGTTTATATGCCAGCTATATCAAAACATGGACCGATTTGACCCATTTACAATCCTAACCGACCTACACGCATAGGAAGTATTTGTGCAAAATTTTAAGTGGCTAGCTTTACTCCTTCGAAAGATAGCGTGCTTTCTACAGACAGACGGACGGACGGACGGACGGACGGACGGACAGACGGCTTGATCGATTTAAAATGACAGACGCATATTTCGAGGTGTTACAAACAGAATGACGAAATTAGTATACCCCCATCCTATGGTGGAGGGTATAAAAATGGCCTATGCCAAAATATACAAGAACTTACAAATTTAAAAATTGGAATAGATTTCGAATTGGGACAAAAATTTCTCTACAAAATAAAGTATGTTGGGTTAGGTTGAATGGATCGCCCGTCAAAGGTGAGTTCACTCGGAGGCCAGTTTGGCCCATTATGGTACCCTGGGGGGAGAAAGGGAAGAAAAAGGAAAAAAAAGTGAGACCTCGTACTAGAGGTTATACACGAGCAGAAATAAAAAGACAGAAGGAGTGGAGAAACCCGAGATGGAGGTGAAGAACCGCCCTTCGTTACGCAAGTACGGACCTATCCACGCCGGAGCCTGTGTCACCACCCCGTCGGAACCATCCCTCAACCAACCTCAGGAGAGATACCAGAGGTTCGTTCGCAAGTTCACCCAGATCACAGAAGAAACGGCTCCCCAGAATGGCGACCCGCAGGACTCTGCAAACCCGGACAGGACCAAAGCAAGTGCTCAAAAGTCTCATCCTCATCGAGGTGACTCGTGCGCGCCGCCATGCGGCCTATGTCCGATTATGACCCCTGTCAAAGTACTCATCGACCTCCTATCGAACGCCAGCAATTTCCTCGTCCTCCTCCGGTCGATGACCGGCCATAGCGCCTTCGCAGTCCGGCAACTATCTACCGAGTCCCACCTCGCCACCGACGCCGCCCTGGCCATCCCCTCTACTGTGTTCAGTAGCTCGATAAAAGGCGCGTAGGCAAGTCCGATGACTGGTCCGCCCGGCGCAGACGAACCCCTCCCGGCGCACTCGTCCGCCCTCTCATTTCCTGGAATCCCCTCCTGCCTTGGAACCCATGTCAGCGTCACATCGGGGGCCCGGAGCTTATCCAGGGTTTTTAAACAGTCCGGTACGCATCTCGACGCCAAGTCCTTGAGCGCCGCCATACTGTCCACATAAATTCTGAGTTTCGAGGGCGGTAGGCCCCTTGCCAGAATTCCTCTGCGGCTACTGCAATGGCGCAGACCTCAGCCTGAAAGATCGTACACTCGTCCGGCAGTCTCAGAGACATACTGATATTGAGTGCATCAGAGTAGACTCCCAATCCAGTCCCTAACTCCATCTTGGAGCCATCTGTGTAGATTGAAATTTTTGGCTTTTGTGAGATTATTGGTAGAATATACAAAGATGCAAGATTATTGCAAATACACATTTCCTAATTAAAAGAGGGTGAATATATATATATCTTCAACATTCTACATCTTAAAATAAACTCAATTTCAATGGGTGTTGACTCACTTTTAATACTCATAGTACATATATGGCCAACATAAGTGACAAATGTGGTTCATATTCTCACCAGACATCGACTGATTGAATGACTCATGGTTGCTCTACGAAGTCTTTGAAGTTGTAAATATTCTTGTTTATTTCGGGGACTTTTCATGTTAGCAGCCATTAGTTGAAGAGTTCTTCGTTTTCAAATTTTACAACCTCTCTTATCTGGGAGACCAATCCATTTTTGCGAAGCAATTTTATCCTTTGTAAATTTGGAACCATATTTTTGACTGCCCCTATTTCTTTGTGTGTACAGACTTTAACCATTATCATCGTTTTGGCTCGATAGAGGTTTAATCAGTATGTATTTGTATCAGTTTATGTGTGTTATCGTTCAACGCTGTACGTCCTTTGTTATCCTTTTTTTTTTTTTTTGGTTAAAGATTTTGGGCAAACATGGCCGCCATAAGTCTGTTTTCGTGTTGTTTCTACATTTTAGTACGCAGCACTGAATGAAGCATGAAGATACGGTGTCATAGTGCTTTGTTGGTGGTATTTCGGTGTTGGCTGCTCGTTGTCCTCTGGCGCCTGTGCAGCTTATTCTAAAATTTACGGTTATTATTTGTCGCTGTATCCCTTCAACCCAACCAACAACACCCATACGTGGGTGACTATGGTCGGTGGGGGAGGGGTGGTATGCTCACGTATTTTTGTCAATACGTGTTAATGGTGGCCCCAGGGATAAATTTTTATTGATATTTTTATGTGCTCAAGTTGGGCACTTGATCATAAATCCCCGCCCTTTGCCCAAATCCATAGCCAGCCCAAGAAGACAAAGGACATATTTTTATGTCCGTAGATGTTGAGGGAGTGGGTCAGAAACATATTTTTAATATTTCACAATTTTTGCATTTAATGACATTCGTCCAGGATTATTACCACAAAATAAAAGAAAACCACTGAAAAGGACTGCGAATTAAGTAGCAAGGGTGTACAAATGTGGATGGTTGGTTAAGACATGTTTGAAACCCAATTCAAAGATAAAAACATAATAAGGCTATAAACATTTTTATTGGGAAATTAATTTAAGAAATTGGTTTTAATTAATGCTTCAATTTTTGGGTTTTATTTCTTCGAAAGGATTTTGAAATATACCCTGTTTTCTAATGACCATAGAGTAAAAGACAAATCAAAATTAAAATCGCTTTTACCCTGGATACATAGATGGATGTAGATGGCGATAGAGAAATACATTGTGCCATCCCAAAGCCTATGCCAAAGCTGACTTCAAATCAGGGCTGACAATTTTGATGCTTTGGTACTTTTTATTCCCGTGAGCAATTTGGTACCTTTTCCGAAAATATTATTTTTATTGTATGCCAATGAAAATCCATAAAAAATTAAATTCGTATAACCTGTAGTAGCAGGTAATTTTGTAAAATCTATTCGTTAGTCAAAATCTAACTTCCGGTTTAACAAAATAATTCGAAATATGTTCCATATGTTAGGAATTGTGGAATTGAAATAGTACCAAGTGGTATTGGTACCATCGGTACGAAGTGGGAGAAAATGAGCATTTAGTGCTTCTATTGGTGCTATGGGTACTTTTGATACAATTGGTACTTTTGATACAATTGGTACTGTTGATACTATTGGTACGAAGTGGCAGAAAACGAACATTTATTGCTCCTATTGGTACCATCGGTACGAAGTGGGAGTAAACGAAAATTTAGTGCTTCTATTGGTACTTTTGATACAATTGGTACTGTTGATACTATTGGTATTGTTGATACTATTGGTACTGTTGATACTCTTGGTACGAATTGGCAGAAAAAGAACATTTATTGCTTCTATTGGTACCATCGGTACGAAGTGGGAGAAAGCGAAAATTTAATGCTTCTCTTGATACTATTGGCACTGTTGATACTATTGGTTCAATTGGTACGAAGTAACATAAAACGAACATTTAGTTCTTTTGGTACTATTGGTACTATTGGTACCATTGATACAATTGGTAATATTGGTACTATTTGGTACTTTCCTTATGAATTAAGCTAGAGATCTTAATTTTGGTTCGGGTATGCTATCGCGACCTCCTGTGGACTGATTAATAGAGCAGACCAAATGGATGGAATTGGGGAATTGAAACAGTACGAGTGGGAGAAAAAGAACATCTATTGCTTCTATTGGCACTATGGGTACGATGGGAATGGGAAAAAACAAACATTTAGTGCTTCTATTGGTACTATTGGTGCTATTGGTACTATTGGTACCATTGATACTATTGATATTATTGTTACTATTTGGTATTATCCTTATGGATTGAGCTAGAGATCTTAATTTTTGTTCGACCTGCTGTGGACTAAATAATAGAAAGGTGTACATGTAGGAACCAAAACGCACAATGTTTTAGGACATATTTGCTTTACGAGTGACACCATAGCTTTGAATTGGTTCGTATAATTACAGTATGACATTATAAAATTTGTAAACAGAATGATTTTTTTTTGTACATTTAACTCCTTAAGTATTTTTTATACTTTATTAGTACAAACACTGTACATAGTAATTTGGCATAGAACACTCAATTTATTCTCTAAACTAACTGCAATCATGACCTCCGGAGTGAATTCCTATTCTGCAGCCAAAATGGTATCTTTTGGCAACAAAAATTCCTTTTTGACTTAAATTTTATGCCATTTTCAAATCTCATTTATCAACCTTGCTCCAAATTATACTACTTCCTACTTATACTACCTTCTCTTATACAACCTATAGTATAAGTACTACCTTCTATTTATACTACCTTGTTCTTATACTAACTTCTACCTATACTACCTTTTACTTATACTACCTTATACTTATACTACCTTCTACTTATACTACCTCCTACTTGTACTACCTTTTACTTAAACTACTTTCTTCTTATACTACCTTCTACTTATGCCAGCTTCTGCTTACTCATACCACTAGACCTTTCCATCGGGCTTTTGGTGTTCCCGGTTTGCGTGTACCACCGTGTTAGCCTTCAAAAGGCTTCTTTGCTGGGGCTTCTACTTCGTTCATTCTGACAACATGACCTAGCCAACGAAGCCATTGTATTTTGATGCGTGTAACTATGCTATCGTCGTCATATAGCTCATACAGCTCGTGGCTCATATGTCGCCTATATTCTCTATTAACGCAAACTGGTACATATATTTAACGAAGAATCTTTCTCTCAAATACTCCAAGCACCGCCTCATCTGCTTTCACAAGTAACCATATAACAGCACGGATAGTATCAGTATCTTGTGTAGTATAATCTTCGTCTGTCGAGAGGTGGCCTTGTTTCTAAACGCTTACTTAGTCCAAAGTAGCATCTGTTTGCCAGTATTATTCTTCGCTTTATCTCAAAACTGGTGTCATTCGATTCGTTTGTGGTGGTGCCGAGGTAGATAAAGTTACTGACTATCTCAAGTTGTGGTTCCCAACTTTCTCCATTTTCTTTATTTGAAACCATCCATTTCGTCTTATCTCCATTTACTGCCAGACCCATTTTCACTGACTCTCTTTCGATTCTTTCAAAGGCTGCAGTTACTACTTCCGGTGACCGACTAATGATATCGATGTCGTCGGCATAGGCGAGTGACATGTGTTCTCTTGTGATTAGTGTGCCATATCTATTCATATCTCCATCTCGTATAATCTTCTTCAACAGGATACTACGTTCGGTGTCTCCTTGTCTGAAACCTCGTTTGGTATTAAATGGTTCGGAGAGATTCTTTCCTATTCTTACTGAAAAACGCGTATCAGCAAGTGTCATCCTGCAGAGTCTTATTAATTTTGCAGGGATACCAAACTCAGACATGGCTTGAAATACCTTTGAACGTAAAGGAGTATCGAAGGCGGCTTCGTAGTCAACAAAGAGTTGGTAGATGTTGATTTGTCCTTCTCGGGTGTTTTCCAGGATGTATTTGCCAGGTCTAAAGCCGCATTGATAGGGCCCAATTATCTAATTAACTTTAGGTTTTAATCTTTCACACAGTACGCTCAAGAGTATCTTGTATACGATGGGGAGGAGACTTATCTCTCTGTAGTTGGCACATTACGGGACATAGTATGCTGAGGTTCCAATCATGGGGTATGCGTTCTTCTAGCCAGATTACGCAGATGAGCTGATGCATACACCTGTCGCTTCCGGTCTTAAATAGTTCAGCAGGTAACCCGTCGGCTCCTGCTGCCTTGTTATTCTTTAGTCGGGTCACTGCTACTTGGACCTCATTCTGACTAGGAGGTTAACATTATATACCATCATCAGGGATTGGTTCTGCTTTATCTTCTTCGCCGCCAACGTCGGACACTAGTAGTTGGGTAAAATGTTCTTTACATATCCTCAGCATGTTATCTGTGTCAGTTACCAGATTTTCTTCTTTGTCTCTGCAGGAGTGGGTGCCTGCACCAAAGCCAACGGTTTTATGTTTAATTCTTTGGTAGAATTTCCAGACTTCATTCTGACTCCTGTACATCTCAATTCGGTCACACTCACGTCTTACCATTTCCTTTTTCTTTCTGCAGGATAGACGTTTCTCCTCTCTCCCTTTTTCCCGATACCGATAGCGTTGCTACTGATTGAGCAACCCTCTATATGCCGCATTCTTGGCTTCAGTAACATCTCGACACTTTTGGTCGTACCATGGGTTTCTTGGAGGAGGCTTCCGGTACCCAAGTACGGATTTCGCAATTTCTGGGTGTTTTAATTTTTTGCCATGTTTTAGTACAAATATTGCCTGATAGCCGATATATAAGTGAAAGTTTCCTTTTCTTTTCAGATTTGCCTGTTACATCACATAGCGGAAAGTCAATGGACAATCTAAGAGTGAGTATTGACTAGTCTATCTGCAATTTTACCAAACAAACGTATTTTGTTTTATAAGTCGATTTCGATTGTTATGCTAAATGGCATGGCCTCATGCAGTGATTTTTTTTATATCACCGACATTAGTTTAGAAATCACCGCTATCAATATTTGATTCGATTTTCTAAAGACGAACATTTTTTTCATGAGATTGAAGTTCAAAAATTCTTCGCCAAGCTAGCTTTGTTGTTTAGTGGGGGGTCCTTCATGTGGCATTATAATACATTTTGAACATTGCGCTTGAAGATGCTATTCTTAAATTTTCATGTCGAGTTATTTTTTAACTAACCAAAATATGAATGGTTTTAGTGTTTTTAATTTTTGTTTCAAATGGCGCTCGAAGGCCCCATCCTGAAAGCTAAATTTAAAAAAAAAAATCAAAACAAAAACAATTCGTTTTAAAATGTTTGGTTTTTATTTCAAAAATTTCCATTATCAGCCCGAGAAGAACAAAGGCAAACTAATAAAATCTAATGTGTTTACACTTCAGTCATTTTAGAATATAATTTTATAGTTTTTCTCTACGTTTGGCAAATATTTGACTGTTTGCCTTAACTAACATTGGGCGTTCGCTGCCACTACCAAAGAATGTTGGGGCTTTTTGTTTTGTTTCCTTTTTTTGTTTATTGCCTGTTTTGCAACTTGAAAATTGTTCAACATTCGAGTGCGGTTTTTACGCTGAGTGCGAGTCTTTGGCGCTACGTTTTATGGCCTTTCATAATGACTTTTTCGGTTCGCCGCTAAGGACTAATTACGTGACCCACTAGCGATGTAAGAGGAGATGTGCTGTAGCTTACGGAACGTGCACAATGAACTCCGGGAAAAATCGTGATGCCAAATATTTGCAAAGTTTGAACAAAAATTAAACGAAAAGAACATCAACTGAGAACAAAATCGAAATGGGTTGGAGAGTGTGTTTGCAGTTCTTCTTTAATGTGTCGGTATCAGATAGCTGCGAGGAAAGGAAAAAGCCGTATGCAACATTCGCATTCAATCAGCTTAAATGCTGTTGGTTTCTCAATGAAATTTTCGGACAAAAGTGGGTAAAATTAGATTTCAGATCATATTTTCAAAAAAAAAAACCGTCTACATCATTTCAATGAAGGCAAAAATTTTTGTAAATTAAAATTCAATAATTTGAAATTTAATTACTATGTTTGTTACACATGCACTCAAAATTACAGCATCTATGTTTAATCACAGACTGTATTACCACAGATTGTACGAAATGCTATGAAAGAAGTACAGACTCTATAATTTTTCAATATACATATGAAGGAATACGGAAATTCTGTACTTTTTCAAAGATTTATATCTGGTCTCAAAATAAAACAATCCAAAATTAGCGCATTGATGGCCTTTTAATAATTTTTAAAAATTTTGAAATCATCCGTATGCATAAAGCCCAGACAAATTACTCATCAAGTCCAAAATTTCACAACACTGAATATGAATATCTCATTTGAGTATTTCTTTGAAGCTTTTGTATAGAATTTCTTTGCTGTTTTTATCATTTTTGCAGTCTACTACCTGCATATTCACAAATACTATGAACGAATGAAAAGAAGGCTGCGAAATGCCTTGGGGACATATTTGTTGCAAACAATCCTTTATGTTGGCAGTATCTTGGCCTCAATACTAAGCTCCCCTTTAACAATTTGGCACACATGCAAACACACATATATGGCCATGGGCAGCAGGCAGGCATATCCTTTTCGCACTGCCATCCTTACTACAAGTAATTCGTTGCAGGTGCATTTGCACAAGGGACTCAAAGGAACAAATATGCCAACTCAAAGATATTTGATTAAAAAGAATTTTTTATTAAGAGGAAATTGTATGGAATATGTCTTGTGATAGCCCAAGAGAGAGTGAGAGACTATCTATTTCACTATTTCTAGCTAGATTTCCCACATGCTGCTTTTTCATTACCTTGCAAAATAAAAACAAAATTCTTAAACACTTTGAGGCGAAACCTTTATAAAGAAGAAAAATATCTCCGAGGCAAGTAATTACGAAAAGTGTTGTCCAAAGCGTAAATCAGTCCAAACTTAAAAAAATGAGTTAAAATTTTCAAATTTTAGTATTCTATTTTTTTTAATTAGTGTTTTCAAAAATAATACAAAACAAAAATAATAAAAAACCAGTAAAAGCGTGCTAAGTTGGGTCAGGCCGAATCTTAGAAACTCACCACCAAGACTACCAAACAATTTATTAAAATTTGTTTTTAAGGGTAATAGTAGAGAGTGACACAGGAAAACCCTAGATCAGCACTAAAACGAACGAGACAAAGCAGCGCAAGCCGAACAAAGAAAATGAAAAACACCTCCACCCGAATTAATGCACATGCGTTGGCTGGTTAGATGTTTTTTTTGCTTTGCTTATTGATGTTACTTTGGGTCGTTGAGATTTCAAATAAATTGTTGCAGGAAAATTAACAACTTTCGTAGTTGTTTTTTCGACCAAAGTTGTTGTTTTTCAAAATTATTTTTATCTGTGTATATTAACCGCCATTCACCGTATTATGACGAACAGCAACATTTATGAACCCATTGCCCCCCTTGTGGCTTAAATGGGTCTATGACCTTGAATTGGCAGATTGGCCTATATGGGGGCTCTATCAAGATATACTCCGATAAAGCCCATCTTCGAATTTAACCTGCCTTTTGACAAAAAAAGAATATATGCAAAGTTTCAGCTCAATATCTTAATTTTTAAAGAGTGTAGCTTGATATCAACGGACTGACGGGCGGACATGTCATGACATGTATCTTGCCATGTCCCTCCGTCTATCGAAAGCACGTTAATTTTCGAAGGAGTAAAGCTAGCCGCTTGAAAATTTTTACAAATACTTCTTGTTGGGGTCGGTCGGTTAGGATTGTAAGTGGGTAATATCCTTCCATGTTTAGATTCTTCAGCCACTAGAGGGCGTAATTCTCATCCGGTTTGGCTGAAATTTTGCATGAGGTGTTTTGTTATGATTTCCAACAACTATGCTGAGTATGGTTGAAATCGTTCCATAACCTGATACAGCTGTCATATAAACCGGTTTGGGAGTATTTTTGTCTTTTTATTCCAACAACCATGCCAAGTATGGTCTAAATCGTTTAAAAAAACGATATAGCTCCAATATAAACCGATATCCCGATTATACATCTTGAGCCTCTAGAGGGCGCAATTCTTATCCGATTTGGGTGAATCTTTGTACACATGTAACATACGTATCAAATATGGTCTGAATCGGCCCATAGTCTAATACAGTTCCAATATAAACCGATCTCCTGATTTTATCTTTTGAGTCCCTAATTGGCTGTGCCTTCTAACATTCAATTTAATTATGGTGCGAATCGGTCCATAACTTGACATAGTTCCAATAGCGAAGCAATTCTTATGCATTATCCTTCGTTTGCCTAAAAAGATATACCGGGCAAAGAACTCGACAAATGCGATCCATGGTGGAGGGTATATAAGATTCGAACTTAGCACGCTTCTTCTTGTTTATATTTTGTTTTAATAAAATAAAAAAATGTTTCCTTAAAGAATTTTTCATAAAATAAAATTATAACAGAATTTTGATAAAAAAATAAAATCGTATATTTGACATTAATATCCGATTCCCCAAATTTGTTCACATTTTTTTTATGTTAAAATATGGCAAAAATTACAATTACAGCAACGACATGTTAATATTTACAATCGTAGAAATTTTTTCTTTTGTCATTTATTTCACTTCCAAACAATGCAAATGGGCTACCGAAAAGGTGTTCCAAGATTTAGTGTTTTATGGAATATGGCTTTAAGGAAATAGACCCTAATAAAAAGGAATTGCAAACGAAAGGCAAATGAAGAATTCCAGAGCACACCTTTAAATTATTGTTGAGGAGTTATTTATGGACAAGACTGCTGCTGCCGTTGCTACATGCGGAGGGTGTAGCCACATGCGAATATGGTTTCAAATAAAAATTGCTAAAAGCACATCCTGGCTACAGTGCTGGCTGCTAACAATAAGGAATTGTTTTATTGCCCACTCTGCCCCTCCTTGTAATCAGTTGGGCAATAATTCCTCTTTAAAAGCTAATAAAAATGACAAAAGTAATAAGCGTTCTATTTTGAAAAGCACAAAATGTTTTTTCCCCCTTTGTTTTTATTACGACTCGGATGGGAGGAGGAGCAGAGCTGGTCTAGTTGGATATCACCTCAAGTTCAGTTCAATGTTTTCATTGCAATATGCTAGTGACCACAAAATTAACATAAAGAGCATTTGGCCCTAAATCAAATGGCTAGGATCTTCTTTGGTATCTCAGTGTGCAAATGGAAATTAGAGCAGCTGAGAAGTTTCTGCTGTGGACTAGTGGAGGACTTTCTTGCAACGTGTGCCGCATAGGTAATAAATTTTAGTACAGATTGAGGTAATCTTGCTTCATTTATGTTCCGTTTTGGATTTTCGCTGCAGCTGAGCAAAAGGTTTAAAATGATAGAGCCATTTAAGATGGCAATGCTAGTTTGTCTCCCTCAACTTTGAAAGGTAGAATGGTTACAATGATAAAATGTTTAAAAATTAAGAAAAAAATCAGGACCGAAACCAACTTTTTAGATATTACAGACATTGTGAGCAAAGAGTTGCAATATACCCATTAAAGCCCAGGCCATCAACCGCCTAAATCGGGTGAACCATATACCTGAGTTGTCCTAAAAACGAGTATTCGTTTTTGAACCGATTGTTTTCGAGCCGAACAAAGCGGAGAGCATTGTACAAAATGTGCTTAAATAGGCTTCAGTAATGAAAATCCTGCGATACGTTAAAAGTAAAGCTGACACGAAGTGTTACCAATTCAAATTTAAAGTTTTTTGCCTGTAAGGTGAAAATCGTTAAGTTTCACAATTTTTGTTTGTTTGTCTTTCGAGAGGAGTTCAATGATCGGAGATTTTCTTTGCAAATGGAAAGGGAAACCCAGAGATCGCAACACACACCAAACACAATGGGAAGACTTTTCCATCATATTAGGTGTGATGGCTACAAGGGCGGTATGTTGTATTTGTATCGTATTTATGGCGAAAATGCCTCTATGATACAAATACCCCATTAAGCACGCTCGACAACCCTGTTTATTAGCTGTACTTTTCCCAATGCATGTGTTCGTGTAATGACAGATTTTTTGTCTGCAACAATTACACTTCTTCCATAGTAGCACATGATTTAGTGCATCTGTTGGAAGTTGTTTTGATGGCTTCGAACGTTAGACAACGACAACGGCTCTCGCTGTTGCTCCGTGTGCCCAGGTTCGAATCCCGGCAGGGCTCTGCCGAATTTGTATATTGCTTAGTCTCTTCCCTTGTTCTCTTAAAAGGCCCAAATAGAAAAGTCTATTGGGTTGAAATTTGAATTGGACGGCCACTGTGTGGCAAACTATCGATAATGACAATATTCGATATTTTTAATATTTCTAATAATAATAATCGATAGTATCGATACTAACGTTTAACACCTATATTTCAAACGAAAATGAGAAGTAACAAGTAAAAGCGTGCTAAGTTCGATTGGGTCGAATCGTATATACCCTGCACCATGCATCGTATTTGTCGAGTTCTTTGCCCGGTATCTCTTTACCAAACAATGGATCAAAATTATCATGCTATTGAAGCTATATCTGGTTATGGACTGATTCAGACCATACTTGGTTTGGATATTGGAGACCATAGTAGAAGTCATTGGGCAAAATTTCAGCGCCATATAGCGGCTCAAGAAGTAAAATCGGGAGATAGGTTTATATGGGGGCTAAATCAGGCTACGAACGGATTCAGACCATATTTGGCAGGTAAAATAAGGATCGCAGGGAAAGTCGTTGCACAAAATTTCTGCCAAATCAGAGAAGAACTGCGCCCTCTATAGGCGCAATAAGTATAATCGGGAGATCGGTTTATGTAGTTATGTGCCTATTCAGACCATATTTGGCACATATATTGAAGGTTATAGGAAAAGTTGTACAAAAGTTCAGACAGATAGGACAAGAATTGCGCCCTCTGGAGGATCAAGAAGTATAATCGGGAGATCGATTTATATGGGAGCTTTATTAGGTTATGAAGATATTTAGACCATACCTAATCATATTATTGGAAGTAAAAACAGAAGACTTCATGTAAAATTTCAATTAAATCAGAAAATAATTGAGCACTCCAGAGGCTCAAGATGTCAAGATCCGAGATCGGTTTATATGGGAGCCTTATCAGGTTATATCATTTGGTTATATTATTTGGATCGTGCTTGGCACTGTTGTATAAAGTCATAACAAAAGACCTTACACAAAATTTGAGCCAAATCGGACAAGAAATGCGTCTGGAGGCTCAAGATGTTAAGATCCGAAATCGGTTTATATGGTTGCTATATCAAAAAAATTAACCGATATGGTCCATTTACATTCGCAACTGACCTACACTAATAGAAAGTATTTGTGCAAAATTTCAAGTGCCTTGATTACTCCTTCGAAAGTTAGCGTGCTTTCGACAGACGGACGGACATGGCAAAATCGACTTAGAATGTCAAGGTGGTCAAGAATATATATTCCTTGTTGGGTCTCAGATGAATATTTCGATTCTTAACAAACGGAATGACAAAATTAATATACCCCCCATCCCATGGTGATGGATATAAAAATGAGGAGATCGATTTATATAGAAGCAATAGAAATGCACAGACCGAATAAAACCAAGTGTAATAAAGACAATTGGATGTCATGGGAGAAATCATTGCACACAATGTAAGCCCAATCGGATGAAAATTGCGCCCTCTATAGATGCAACGAATCTTAAAGGATACATTCAATGTCTGTTGGCTCAATTTTGAAAACAATAAAATAACTTTGCCGATAGTATCGAAAGGAAAAATATCAATCGATATTCAGACAAAAAAATTATTATCGATAGTCCCATCGATATTTTGTCAGCTCTAATGTGTGGACGAAATGAAGTGCGGAACACAAATTTTTTGCAAATCTTAGTTTTCACGTGCCACGTGCCGTTTCATGGTGCCGAGTCTTGTTGGTGCAACTATGGTCTACGACCGAAATGTTTGCGTGCCCGCGTCTCCAAAGCAGTTTGCAAAATGGTTACCTCGACGCCAGGCACAATGGAAACTATTGGAAGACGGCCACCAGTGGTCTCAGCTGCCCATGCCATCATTTGGGATGAAAAATTACTTAGGGGCAGTTCGTAGGCTTGAATTCTCGTATGAGCGTTCGGTCACCTATCATTTTGAGAGTTTACGAATTGCTCAATTGAAAAATTGTTCTTTCCGAGAACATGAAGTGCCGAAATTCACCACGTTCTGGGGTTGCACGAGCGTGGTGAATTTCCTCCTTCGCGCTTTCGAGTCTAACATTTTTCTTTGGTATAAGATCATGATAAAGGAGCATTTCCTTTGTCATTGCCCGGCTTTCGCGGCTAACAGACACTGGTACTTAGGTGGAGATACGACACCAGACATGAATCAAATTAGGGGAGTGGTATGGAAAACATTTAAGGATTATGTAAGTACCACGGAATTCCTAACTTAAAAATTTCTTTTTCGAAGTAACTTTTTAATTTTTAGAGCGCACAACAGGCTAAGGTGTATGTCCATAGTGGCATGGGACAATTGATGCGAGGTACTATGCCATGGAAAACTTCTCTCTAAAGAAGTGTCGCACTGCGGCAAGCCGTTCAGACTCGGCTATAAAAAGGAGGCCCCTTATCATTGATCCTAAACTTGAATCGGACCGCACTCATTGATATGTGAGAAGTTTGACCCTGTTCCATAGTGGAATGTTCATGGGCAAAATTTGCATTTTACAGTGAATTATTAAAAATTACTGATCACATAAATCGTTTGCAAATTCTTTTCTCATATAAAAAAATAAGGCGTGTGTGTGTGTTTACCCATGCTTTTGCCAAACCATCACGTTGTCTTCCTATTCGAATCATACTTGGCATGTATTTTGGAAGTTTTAACTCAAGTCCTTGTTCCAAATTTCTGCCAAATCGGCTGAAAACTGGGACATTTAAGGCCTCAAAATGTTAAATCCGGGGATCGGTTTATGTCCACATCTGAATCGAAATCTCCAATGATCTATTGGGTTGCCCAAAAAGTAATTGCGGATTTTTTAAAAGAAAGTAAATGCATTTTTAATAAAACTTAGAATGAACTTTAATCAAATATACTTTTTTACACTTTTTTTCTAAAGCAAGCTAAAGTAACAGCTGATAACTGACAGAAGAAAGAATGCAATTACAGAGTCACAAGCTGTGAAAAAATTTGTCAACGCCGACAATATGAAAAATCCGCAATTTCTTTTTGGGCAACCCAATACATCCCCAATGACCTACATCAATAATAAGTGTTTGGGCAAATTTTCAAGCTTTAAGCTATCGTGATTTCGATAGACGGACAGACGGACATGGCTAGATCAACGCAGAATGTCAGAATGTCAGATCACTATTTCGAGGTGTTACAAACGGAATGACTTGATTAGTGTGCCCCCATCCTATGGTGGTGGGTATACAAATTGTCAGCGGTGGTTAATCCCCTTCTATCGCTGTCGACATGTGTGAGGTAAATCTTCATGTATAACTTTCTACCAAGCCCTGTCGTTCTGCGGCAAGCTTTTCGAAATTCGATGGAAAAATAAGTTCTGTAATCATTGAGCTTATACTTGAAACGGAAAGAACTCATTGAAATGAGAGAGGTATCCCTGAAATGACAAAGGTATTCCATAATGGAATGTTCATGGGCAAAATTGCAACCCTAACTAGCCTTAGGAAAACAATCGACAATATGGTGCTCTAAACTAAAATAAGTTTTACGAGTATGCACAATGCTATAGCATAGATTACCCTGAGCGTACTCTTCCCTTTTATGATATGTTCAAGTCCACCTTGAATAAATGGCAACCTTCATTTGCCATATAAAATATGCACTTAAACTCTTAACAGTCCATATTGTGATTTACCTTATCGTAAATTTGTGAATATTTGAAGCCTTTTTTCTTTTCCCCCCTCCCTCCCCACATGGCCATTCACTTCTAATGCTGCTTAAATCTATGGCATTGTTTCAATTGAATTTGATGTGGTTGCTGTTTGCATTTTCCGTTATTGCGATTTGCAAAAAAACAAAAAAAAAAAAACTGAAAATCCATTTTCCCAAATAACAATGAAAACAATATGCTAAAATATTCTACTCCCCTCTCCCTCTCCCTCACATTCTAGTCTTACCACAATACAAAAATAATACTTTGGCAGAAAGCATATAAAAAAAGCTGAACATTGGAGTTGCTGCTCCCACAAAGCAAAGGAAAGTAAAAAAAAAACTAAAAAAGTCCTTGGTAAAAAGTGAAAAAACCAACAGGGAGGGGAGAGAAAACTCGAAACCCAATGATTTTAATTCGCTAAATAAAAAAAGTTTTGCAATGAAATTACAAGTTACGTAACCGCATGTTTGTTGTACTGGTACACTGGAATTGTTTCAAAGTGAAGTTGTGGCCCGCGAGAATTCTGCCGACATTGCAGAGAATTGATGATTAGTTGCCGCTCTAGCGGATGCAACCCTCTTCAAAATGTTGTGACATTTTGCCAAGGCTTACCCAAAACGCCCGGGGATTGAAGTCTAAAAGGCCAAATTAAATTTTTTAACTAATTAAGGAATAAAAAGAAATAATTTTTGTAAAAAATTGGGTGTGAGCTACAATAATTTTTTGGAAATCAATGTAATTCTAACCCCAAGGATTAACAATTTTCTAAGAGTTTCCGATTACAGGCAGCCACCACGCTTGGAAAATAAGCTTTACATTATATTGGTAATTTTTTTAATTTTCACTAAAGCTTTAATTTCTACTTAAACGCTTTTCTCAACCGATTCTTGGAAATTAATCCACCTCATTTTGCTTGTATAAATTTTTTTCCGTAGATTTTCATTTTGAGCTCACAAAACAGCAATAAACAAAGCTCCTTGGTAACGACAAGGGCTATAATAATCACCATGTTGAAGATCAAGATTAGCTGGGGCATTTTTTTTTCTTAACTCATTTCTTCCACCTGTCTCCTGGTTGAGACTGCCCTGCGGCAGCAAACTGTCTGTAGTGCCGGTTTTGTTCATTAACTTTTATCAAATCTTTGGCAAAACCAACAAAAAGAGCCAAGGAAAAACATTTCTTGGTTATTAATGTTCGAAAACGTTCGCTAACAAAAAGGCTTAAAATCAAGCGGAAACGGAAACTTGCGTTTAACCGAAAAATAGTAAAGTTTGGCAGTGTTCATTAGTGCTGTCGCCAGCCACCAAATAAGGTGGGTAGAGCAGCAATGCGATTGGGCACCAATACCAATGCATTTACACTAAAGTCAGCTAAAGTTTTATAAACAAACCACAAGACAAGAAAGCAATTTGGTCTAAAGATAACGTTGAGGACGATGAAGACGACAACAACTACAATGCAAAACACAGCAACTGCAGTGGCACTGACTACTGCTGCATGCATGCCACCACAGTAGCAGTGGCAGTTATTGTAACAGCTCAGGGGCGGAATAAGGGCTTTTTATAGCCACCATCATAGGATGGGGGTATACTAATCTAGTCACTCTATATGTAACACCACGTATTATTGATTTGCGACCCCCTAAAGTGCATACAGTGGCACAGATATGTCTACATACCTTTTCATAAATAGCTGTTACGTAAACTGGTAGTAACTTAGGTAGGATACGATTTTAATCTAAAAATGTTAAGCAGAAACACTTTTTCCTACAAAAATTTAGTTTTGTAAAAAGTGCTTTTGGGGTGACGTTTGTAGACTTTTCTGTGCCACAGATCGTCTTGACATTTTAAGTCGTCTTATACATGTCCGTGGTTCTGTATGTAGAAATCAGAACGGCGGTATAACTAATAAAAATATTCGTTTGAAATTTTTCGCAGATACTTCTTGTTGTTTCAAATCGGCTAAATCGGTTCAGATTTCGATAACGCTCCCATGTGTAATGACCAATGGTTAGAGCTGGCAAAATATCGATGGCACTATCGATACTATCGATATTTAATTTTTTGACTGAATATCGATCGATATTTTTCCGATGGATACTATCTCAAAGTTAATTTTTTTTTTAAAGATTAAACAAAAATGAGCATTCCGACACTGAATGCGTCCTTTAAGATACATTGCGCCTATAGAGGGCGCAAATTTAATTCGATTAGGCTAGCGTTTTGTACAATGATTTCTCTCATGACTACCAACTGACTTTATTTGGTCTTTGCATTGATCTCCTGATTTTTACTTGTCATTTTCGTTTGAAAAATAGGTGATGGGAAATTAACGATAGTATCGATAACATCGATATTTATTATTTAAACTATCGAAAATATCAAATGTTGCAATTATCGACTGTTTGCCAGCTTTACCAATGGTCCAATAATTCCATATCAATAACTGATTCAAGTGTTACCTATTCAAGTTTCAACCCAGTAATGAATTGCTGCTGAGCGCCACCTCTATGTAAAGTAATTCTGTAGGCGAAAGGCCTCCTGCGAATGACAAAATTTCCTGATGAGCATCAAATTCACGGTGATCCGAGTTCGCTACCAACTCAGCTGCATGTGTCTGCTGCATTTGGCTAGAAAATCACAACCGGCTGTTGTTGGCCACCACCTTAATTGCAAACGGAATGATAAAATGAATGTACCCCATCCTTCGGTGGTGAGTATAAAAATTAGTTTCACATAGAATGAATTGGTAACACTTTGTGTCAATTAATCTATATACCGACTTATTATCTTAGAGCCGTAAAAGGCGTAATCATTATCTGATGTCGCTGAAATTTGGAATAGTGAGTTGAGACTGCGACTGCTCGATATAGTTGTCTGTCCCCTTATTTAGGGTCCTAAGCCCATAACTGGGCGTATTTTTTAACCGATTTTGATAAGACTTGGTCCAGTGAATAGTATTAGGTACCTCTATGTTCGTACTGAATATGATACTTATTGGACGTTTTTTGATATAGCTGGGGGAAGGGGGCTAAAACCTTTTGAGTAGCACAAAAATTTTAATTTTTTTTGAATACAATTTAGTTTTTACAATTCTGGGGCGGGGGTGCTTAGCCCACCTCCCGGGTGCCCGTTTTCGACGTATGCCAATGTCCTGATATAGGGTTTTAGGCTCATAATAGGCCCAATAACTACTCGACTTCCATGAAATTTGAACAGTGAGTTTTGATTTTTTACCACCGGTACCGAAAATACTCGAACCATTTTTCGAAAAATATTTAAAGATTGTATCGTCGGGATTCAAAATCAGGGAATCTCCACATAGGTGGATTTTCTAACCTTTGCAACACTATAACTTAAATGTATGGCATATAAATCTTCGATTCTGCCAAATACTTTCTTTTATAAGGCCTTGCAAGATTTGATTTCCACCATAAAATGTTGCAAACCACCATCATGCTGGCAAAAATAACAAAAATGTGCCTTAGCGCCACAAACCACACCAACACACACACATACACAAAGCAAACAAACCAACAACAAAAATGAGGAGAGACGAAAAAATAATGCCAGACAGACAGACAACAAGACAAAATGCTTACAAAACAACCTTAAACAAAACTTGGTTAAGCAAAATCTCGCAAGGCACAGTCGAATCCGTGAAACTTTGATTGCACTTTACGCTAAGGTATGTCACGGAAAGAAACAACAACAACGGCTCTGAAGGCACGGAATACAGGCACATTGCAGATCCAGCCTGGGACGACGTGTACAAGTGCAAATCGAAGTGGAGCAACAACTCGCCTGAATGGCTGAATTGGATGAATGTTGGGCTCAGCCATCTGCCAAGTGTAGAGGAAAACCAATTTAGTGATTTCGGCTGGATTCGGTTCGGTGTGAGGCGGGTGGCGGGGGGGGGGATGGGGGTGGACTATGTTCACCAGAGAATCTACACTTTAGCATGTTCCGGGCTCTATGGGCTGCTCAGGCAGGCGCTTCCTTTGGTTAGACGGTGCACTAAAGCAGCGAGCCCAGTACTTCAGTGCTAAAGTGAAGCAAAAGGATGTCGTCGTCGTCATAGTCATCGTCGACCATTTTCTCTTCCGCCGCCGCTTTTTATTTTGAGCAAACACTGATTATATGCGAACTTTGACATCAGGTGTAGATTATTAGCCAGACTTATGGCACACAGATAATCATCGCAAGGGGTGCAGTTTCAAGTGGCTAGGTATAAGGGAGAGATCTCATCCGCCGCTGCTACGGCCTTTTGTTGTCAGCCTTGCTGGTTGTTGCTTACGGCTTCAAGTGGATTTTGGTTTATTCCAAAGAGGCTTTCCACAAAATTTGTTCAAGTGTCCTTTTGTATTGACGGAAGAACGGCAGGAAAACAATGAAAACCCTAAAGTCTAGAAAATGGATGAGTGGCTTCATTTGAAAAATGCTCTAAATGGGATTTTCCTTCTCCCATTTGCAAAAGCGCACCAAATTTCTGAGTTAACAGTGAGAAATTGAGTTGAAAAAAAGGAAAATCAAAGAGAGATTTTTAAAGGAGATATTAGAAATTTTGCTACAATTTAAATCAAAAGGATTTGCAGGCATTGCAAATCGGTTAACTATTGCAAATCAGGTCTCTGATCTGTATTTAAGTAAAGCTATTTTCATGTCCAAAGCTGTAGGGCAATGATAATTTTCGTTCATTGTATCGCTTTGGAACTCGCATTTATACAAAAGTGCTGCATTGAAACGTCTATGGCAGACATTTTTATTGGTTGTCAGCATTGCTGAGTAATTTCATGCCCTTTCGCATTGTTTTGTTTTCCCAATTATGATAATAGCATATACAATTTAGGGTTTTTGATATGGCTCCTGTTTCCATCAAACTGCTAGATTTTACTTCCCGAGACCCCAAGGCTGTTTTTTAACTCAAATGTGCACCAATGGCTTATCGCATATGAAGTGAATAGTTCACGTATTTTCATGACCATAATTTTTCAATTTTAGTTTTTACTGGTGTCCAAAATTATGTCACCTAACTACCGCCTTATCTACAGTCTTTATTGGATCTCAGTTGATAATTTTGTTTTTTCACGAAACAAATTTTAAGGTGTTTTTCCGATTCAATTGCTATAAAAATCGCTCACACTACAATGTCAGGAGACAAAACTATTTTTTTTTGCTCACTAAAAAATCAGGAATGAGCTGTGTTAAACTGCCTTCAGTCATGCTTTTAAATTGACATATGAGTCTTATAATGTCAATGTGGCTGCGACCGAAAAAAAATCAAATGACTGACACAAAGTGGAAGCCTTTACATTTTTGGTTTTATTGCCTGTTGCCGTAGTGGATTTGAAGCCAAGGAAGCTATAAATAATATTGTGGATTCCTTGGCTAAACTTGCGCTGTTTAAATTTTCGTTTTTAGATGTGCAATAAAAAGAACATTTAAAAAATAACCAAGTAGTAAAAATACAAAAAAAAGATAATAAGTATTAAAGAGCCAACGGAAAAGAATGGTAACCCTAAACAGATGGACATCAGAAGAAATTACCCACCAAATTATAGAGTTTCATATCACGCTTCTATATTAGTGGGCATAAGAGGATTGCTAAGATAAGGCTTTATAAGAAAATAGAAAACTGACTTCGTGTGCAATACATTTTTGAGCCCACTCTTCGGAAATTTCGCAAAAAATGACGACTTGCAAATATTTAATACCAAATTTGGGAATATAGCTCCCCATTACCTTGTTTACCTTTTTCAAGCAAATCTCCAAATTTGACTTCAAGAGCCTCTAGGTGGCGCAGTTCTAACAATATGTGGCTGAAATTTTGCAAGACTCTATTAGTTGTCGCTATTTATAATGGCTATTATGATTTGAATTGGCTTTAAATCTGATATAGCTCACCATTAAACTGATCTACCGATTTCCCTTTTTGAGCACCTACAGAAAGCAACCTTCATATATAGTATACTCTAAAATTGGTGGCCAATTAGCTGCGCTTCGTTAAAGATCCACAGTTCCTTCCAGTGTCAAGCCTAAAATTGTACTACCAAGGATCTTTCGTTGCAGTCCTATTTTTTCCGAATGGTCTAAATATCCGTTTGATGTTTTTTTTTTTTTTAAATGAGAGGCTTCAATCGACCTTCTATATATCCTTTGGGTATTTTTCAAGTGAGAGGTCTCCAGACATTTGTCGTAAATGTGCTGTTGGGGGATTTTTTCTTGAGGTGCGGCGGTCCCCCCAAGCTTTTGGGGGTGGAGCGGCCGTACACCGTACATCTTGCTCCGCATTTTTTTTGGTTTGTCTGTTTGCGCTCTTTAAAAAACATTTCATTTGATACCCATATTGTTTCAATTTTTAAATGTGTTCTGTTGGGGGTAAGGCAACACGGACACCTACAGCTAATTTTTACATCAGATTCCTACTCTACTTTCAAATACCTTTAATTTAATACCCATATTGGCCCAATTGGTAAATATGACCTGTTTGTGGGGCGGCCTCCCACAATTGATGCTAAATTTGTATATCAAATTCATACTCTACTCTAAAATACCTTTCATTTGATGCCCATATTGTCCTAATCGTACTACATGTTAGTAACTCGGTTTTGTGGGTGGGGCTCTCCCCTTGGCTATTCGACTTCAAAATTATAAACCAATTTCGTGTTTTTGGTTTACCCTTAGAATGCAAACAAAATTTCGCTTATATCGTTCGAACCATCTCCGAGATATAGCGCTTTTGAAAATTACTTGAGGAGGAAGGGACCCCTCCCTTCCCCATACCATGCCACCATAGCCATTCCCCTACCCCATACCCTTTCCCTTCTCATACTGTTCCAATGTACATCTAGGGCTAATTTTTACATCAGATTCCTACTACTACTACTTCCAAATACCAATAATTTGATACCCATATTACCCCAATCGGTAAATATAAACTGTTTGTGTGAGTTTTTGTTATGGTGCGGCCCCCGGACACTTAAGCCAAATGTTAACATCTGATTCGTACTCTACTTCCAAATACCTTTCATTTAATATCCATATTGTCCCAATAATATTACATTCAAGTAACGCGGTTTTTTGGGTGGGGCGCTGCCCTTGGTTATTCGACTTCAATGTTATACACCAATTTCGTGTTTTTGGGTTACCATTGGAATGCAAACAAAATTTCGCTTATATCGGTCTACCCATCTCCGACATATGTATAGCGTTATTGAAAATTAGATGAAGATGAAGGGACCCCTCCCTTTCCTCATACCATAACCCCATACCCCTTCCTCCGGACACTTGAGGCCGCATTTTGACATTAAATTTATACCCAACTCTTAAATACCTTTCATTTGATATCCATATTGTCTTAAACGCGAGTTTTTGGGTGGGGCGCTCCCCTTGGTTATTCGACTTTCACATTGTTTACGTCAAAGCCGTAAATATGATCCCAATTGGGAATCTAAAAATCCCCAAATTTTTCTCACTTAGATTATAGTGTAAATACGTCTTTAGTTGCAAGAAAGTATCTGATTACTTTCTTGCCTTTTTTTTGTTCGCCTGCCCCACGAAACGGCCATATTGCGATTGCAATTTCCGCAAATCTGCCTATTCCTTTTTTACCTGCACAACAGTCCACACCGTACTGGTAAGATCTCATCCATAAGAAAATAAATCCACATCTTGGTTCCATATTTGTAATTCCGTGTGTTTTATTTTCTTGTTCTTGTTTTCTATTTCGTTGGGATCTTTAATAATTGAGTTGCAAACCAATCGAAATTTGGATTTGCCTTGGCTCAAGAGCGATTCTTTTTTTGATCCAGGTCGTATTTGCTCCAGCTTACTCCTAAGCAATTTCCAATTCAGCGATTTAGCCTGAACATTTGGTCCAGTTCGAGCCAGATCATCCAGCTCTCTCTCTTGAGATTTCAACTCCCACGCATTCCTACTTGTAAAAAGCAAATTTCGTAAATTGCTTGATCCATATTCGAAAAGCAAATTAATATTGAAAATTAAATAAACATTTCGGAAAAGAAAAAACAAAAACATCAAAGATCTACGTGTTTGAATGATAACCGAAAGCAACAAAAGGAGAATAAACTTGCCTATTAAAATTGGAGTTTGCCTAGTTTGAGACTTATGGAAATATTCTGGTTATGCTGTTTTATTCGTATGCCAAGTGAGCCCGAAAAATAATGTGAGTGAGTCAAATGTTTTAAGGTAACACGAAACCAATTTTTGTTGAGAATTTCATGTGTATAAAAAAGAAATTATTTGACAGATTTTAAATGAATTAAAATTCTTCTTGAAAATTTAAGTTTTCGTTTGTTTGTTTAAAGTTCTAAAAAATTATGTTGGTTAAATAAATTTTCTTTGTTCGGGGTTCATTTTTTGTTTAAGAAATTTTGTACGACAATGAACATTCGGTGAAAACGTGGTTTAAGATTAATCCGCGATTTGGGATATTTTTTTACATACATACGTACATTTATAATTCCACCAGTGAGGAGATATTTCAAAAGAGAAAAAAGAAAAAAGATATTTGATGCGCATGTCCTCTCTCATGTATTTATTGTAGATCAATTCAAATAAATCCCACGCTCTTGTTCTATTTTCCAAGTTACTGCGCATGCCCTCTCTGTGCTTATTATACATCACTCACTCACTCAGTTCCATTTCCAAAGTTTGTAAGCAAGTGCTCTCTCCGTCTGTAAGTGCTCCCTACCACTCTCAAAATATTTTTCATATCACTCAAAACTCCTGCTCTTGATTGTGAGGAACTAATGCGCATGTCCGCTCACTAGTATCACTCAAATTATTCCTATTCACTTCTTTAAGCTAAGACAGGCTTTTGCTCTTGAGCTCACAACTGGTTTGTGAGTTGATGTTGTGTTTTTTTTTGTTTCATTCTTTCTATTATCATTGCCTTCTGCTTCTCCACGAGAGCAATTGATAATAAGAAGAGGAAGAATGTAAACAAACTTCCAACATTTCCAAAATCTTCCATCACACAAGAGTTCATTGACCTATTTGCTCGGCCATTGGCAATCATATGTTTTTGAGGTTTCCAGTCAAGTGTGGGGATCTTGTGACATACACACATATATATCCTAACTTTTAACATTTGTATCTTTTTTCTTTATCACTATCAGAAAGATACTTGTTAAAGTAGAGTTACCAGGTTGCTGTGGCTATGTCTAAATGCTGGCTAGACCTCTTATTGTGAATATTGAATTTTCTACGAAGCTAGAATAACTTTAGTAATTCGGTTTTTTTTTGTACGAGATTTGTCTGACCACTATTGAGTTGGTATAATTGTTTGCTTGAGTTTTTAAGTGCGAAACTGGTCTTGGAAATTTGTAATTTTTTGCCGTTATGTTGTTTTTCCGATAGAATTTTACCCTTAGCTTATTGGTACTGTATGGTATCAGATTTCGGCATAGCATTTACTTTCCTTTTATCCGAATCCATTTAATTCATATCACAGCGTTCTTTGAATTGGATTTTCTGCGGTATTTTGTACATGAATTTATTTTCATTTTCGGCCGCACCTTTCTAGACGATCCTTTCAATCGAAAAATCAGATTTTCCTTCCTTTTTGCTCGGTTTTGGAGATTGTCAGGACATTTCTATCTTTTTACCTAGAATTTCCAGAGGAACAAGATGTCCTTAGAGAAATTTATTCGTTTGGCCGATAACTTGGTTGAGTTTGAGGCTGCACTAAACGGCAATGAGTTACCTGTGACGTCGATTTGTCTGATAGAGACCCATAGGGACGAGGCTAAGTCCCTTTGGTCTCGATTGAAGCTGACATATGAGAAATGCCTCGCCGATATGGCTATTGAGAAGTCGGATGGTGGCGGAGCCGCTCAGGATCTTGAGTCAGTCAAGGAGAAATACAAAAATTCTTACTGCACGTACTGTCGCTGTGTTTCCAAACTGACCGAATCCATTCAGACAGTTTCAAGTTCGAATATGGATTCCAGTCAAAGTTTCAATTTGCCTCCAATCGAATTGAACGTTTTCCAAGGTGACTTCAAATCCTGGCCGACTTTTCGGGACATATTCACTGCGATTTGTGTGAGGAACCCCAGATTAAGCCCAGTTGAGAAACTGTTTCATTTGTCCCAGAAGACGAAAGGTGAAGCACATGAAATTGTGGCTAAAAGTCCCCTTACGAATGAGGGTTTCCAAACAGCTTGGAAGAATCTATGTGCACGTTATGACAATAAACGGGTTCTGATCAATGAACAATTGAAGACACTCTTCAGTCTTTCTGCCATCCATACGGAATCAGCGAATTCACTCAAGCAGTTGCAAAGGGATATCAACTCCTGCATATCCACTCTAGGAAGTCATGAGATCGATACGGAAAGTTGGAATCCAATTTTTATCTTCCTATGCTCGAATTGTCTCCCCGATTCCACTTTGACGCTTTGGGAGCAGACCCTAAGCGATAAGACCAGCATTCCAAAGTGGTCTGATTTTGATGATTTCCTGACCAATCGCCATAGGACGCTTGAGTCAGTTTCCGAAATCAAAGGTTCTAAGGAGCCGAACTCTTCTAATCATAAATCCAAGGGACATAACAACTTTAAGGCCAAGTCTGACAAGGTACGGGCGTTTCAGGCTCAGGTTAATCAGGCCACTTGTAAGCTTTGTCCAAAGGAAGTCCATGTCATTAGAAAATGTCCGAAATTTCTTAATATGAATCATGACAAGAGATTGGCTGAAATTAAGAAGCATAATTTGTGCTTGAACTGTTTCTCCGGCGCTCATGCTGTCAAGGAGTGCAAAAGTAAGCACTCTTGCTACAAATGTAGCAAACGCCATAATACTTTGCTGCATAGGGAAACTGAACAACGGAAGGGTCCTGATTCGGTGTCATTTGGTACCAACCAGTCACCAAGAGGTGATGCCCTTCCTCCTCCCGTTGTACCCCAGCCTTCTACATCCAATTTACAGTCCACTAATACTGCAAACAGTGTCGTCCAGACATGTTTTGCATCCAATTCTAAAGGCGTCTTGTTAGGGACGGCTATGATAAGAATAATTCTTTCTGGTGTAGTCTACAGAGCTCGTGCACTTCTTGATTCTGGATCCGAGGGCACTTTCATTTCAGAAAAACTTTCTAATTTGCTCAAACTTCCGACCAAGCGCATTTCTGCTACTATTTCCGGGCTGAATAATTCTATTTCAGCGGCAGTGCAGAAGGAATGTAGGTTTGTTATAGGTTCAGAGATGAATAAAGATTTTGAGCTTGTTGTCTCTGCACTTGTAGTTCCACATCTATCCAACAATCTTCCTTCTGGCACGATAGATATACGATCTTTATCTGATCTACCACCCCTCCCACTAGCTGATCCCAGATTTTTTGAGAGCGCTAAGGTCGACCTTCTTCTTGGTGCAGATGTTTTCCCTTCAGTCATGTTGTCCAGAAATCAGCACAATATCTGCGGTTCGCTCATGGCCCAGGAGACTGTCTTTGGCTGGATCCTTACCGGGCCCATTTCTACAAGAATGCTTTCATCCTTCTCTACCCAGGTCTCATTTTTTTGTGAAATTTCCTTAGATAAGGAGATTTCAAGGTTTTGGGAGGTGGAGAATGTTCCACAGAAACGGTTTCCGTCACAAGACGACAGATTTTGTGAGGCGTTGTATCGGAAAACAACTCTAAGGAATGATGAAGGACGATACGTGGTTTCGTTACCATTCAAAGTCACATATCCAGATGGCATATGCCTTGGTCATTCCAGATCTAACGCAATGGCTCAGTGCTTTCGTAATGAAGCGCGTCTACTGCGACACGCCGAGTTGAAGAAGGAATATGATAACACATTGTTGGAGTATCTCACACTAAATCATATGTTCCATGTCGAAACTCCTGGTTCCTCAGTTCCAGGAACGTCTTACTTTTTACCCCATCATGCGGTAATAAAACCAGAAAGAACAACTACTAAAGTTCGGGTAGTGTTCAATGCATCCTCTCCTTCATCCAACGGCGTAAGCTTGAACGATATCCTTTATACAGGTCCTGTATTACAAAACGACCTAACCGTTCTAATCCTCAAGTGGCGTTTTTATAGATTTGTCCTCAATGGAGATATACAAAAGATGTACAGACAAATCCTTGTCAATCCATCTCATACTCCATTTCAACGTATATTGTTTCGAAAATGCCAGAATGATCCATTTAGAGAATTTGAATTGAAGACTGTCACGTTTGGACTAAATTGCGCCCCATACTTAGCCATCCGCACCATGGTCCAATTGGCGGATGACGTTCATAACCAATATCCTTTGGCTAGTCGCATACTAAAGGAATGTATGTATGTGGATGATGCATTAGTAGGTGCCCACTCTATTCAAATGGCAATTGATACTAGAGATGAATTGATCCAAGCCCTCAATTCAGCAGGGTTTGAGATGCGCAAATGGATTTCCAATGTCAAATGTATACTAGAGGGACTCCCCTCCGATCATCTGTTATGTGGGGATTTATTGGAATTTGAAGATCGCAGCTCTGCCAAGACACTGGGCATCCATTGGAACGCCCACTCTGATGAATTTTTCTTTGCTACTACTCAATTTCCAACCGATTGTTCCTATACAAAAAGAGAAGTCCTTTCTCAGATATCCAAATTGTTCGATCCAGCTGGCTGGTTGTCACCCATCATCATAATTGCTAAGATTATAATGCAAAGAATATGGATGGACCACGTTGAATGGGATGAAATAATTTCTTCAGAACCTCTATCCATGTGGAAGGCGTTTCAGTCCAAGTACTCCCGAATAGGTCATATTAAAATTCCAAGATGGGTAGACTATTCCCCTGGTGGCACCATTGAATTTCATGGGTTTTCAGATGCCTCAGAAAAGGCTTATGCTGCGGCTATTTATGTTCGTGTCATTTATCCAAATTCAATATCAGCCCATTTGATAAGTTCCAAGACCAAAGTGGCCCCACTAAAAACCCTATCGATTCCAAGGTTAGAGCTTTGTGGAGCCACACTATTGGCTGAGATGGTCGACAACTTAATCCCACAGTTTGATGTACAAAAGTTTTCCTTGTTTTGTTGGACGGACTCTACAATTGTCTTGTCGTGGCTGGCAAAACCTCCTTGTTGTTGGAACACGTTTGTGGCAAACAGGGTTTCAAAGATAACGCAAGTGGTGGACCCTTCCAAATGGTCACATGTGGATTCTGAAAGCAATCCAGCGGATTTAGCGAGCCGAGGTGCTTATCCGGACGATTTGATAAGCAATAAACTTTGGTGGAATGGACCGATGTGGTTATCGAAGTCATCGAAATATTGGCCTAAAAGTTTTATTGATACAGCCGAAGAAACAGATTTGGAGAAAAAGCCAATAAAAGTCCACTTTAGTTATTTCCAAAATTTTGAAGACATATTGGACCGATTCTCTTCCTTTTCAAGAGCTCTTCGAGTTGTTGCGTACATATACCGATTTTATTTCAACACTCATCCAAAATTTCGATCCAACTACCACCGACCCGACAAAATAATTACCAATTCTGAAATCCTTTATATCCGAAAAACTCTTGTATCCATCTGCCAAAAAGCCTTTTATCCGAACGAGTATATGGCGCTTAATTCCAAAAAGCCCATTTCATCCACGAGTTCACTTTTATCCTTAAATCCATTTATTGATGCAGAAGGGATTATGCGTATTTGTGGAAGATTAGAATTGTCTCCAATGCTATCCTACAATGAGAGACATCCAATTCTTCTTCCGTACAGCTGTCAATATTCACGACTTCTTATCCTCTTGATTCATCAGATCAGTTTACATGGTGGAAATCAACTTGTACTTCGTCTGGTAAGAACTCAATATTGGATTCCTAAGGTGCAAAACCTTATCAAAACTACTATCAACCGCTGTAAAACTTGTATTATTTACAAGAAAAAATGCCAACAACAATTAATGGCCGCGTTGCCTCCTGAACGCTGCGAAGTTTCTCGCCCTTTTACTCATACAGGACTTGATTTCGCCGGCCCTTTTGAGATGAAAAGTTACGCAGGGAGGTTCTGCCGAATGTCTAAAGCTTACGTCTGTGTATTCGTCTGTTTTTCCACTAAGGCGATACATTTGGAGACGACCTCTGATTTATCCACATCATGTTTCCTTGCTGCCTTTAGTCGCTTTATATCCCGACGAGGTTGTCCACTTCATATACATTCCGATAATGGGACAACTTTTGTCGGTGCATCCAAAATAATTGCAAAGGAATTTATCCAGACATCCCAGAAAGCGGTAACTGCGAACTATTCACATCAGAATTTGACCTGGCATTTTATTCCGCCCGGAGCGCCCCATATGGGAGGACTATGGGAAGCGGGGGTCAAAAGCTTCAAGCAACACTTCAAGAAAACTATTGGTCTCCAAAAATTTACTTTTGAAGAATTCCAGACATTATTATCCAAAATAGAAGCATGCCTTAATTCCAGGCCAATCTCTCCCAATTCGCAAAGTCCATCAGATTTGACAGCATTGACACCGGGTCATTTCCTAATTGGATCCCCTATATTGGCTCCTCTAGAACCAGAAGTTAGCCAAACACCCATTTCCATCCAGAATCGTTGGCAACGAATAAAAACTCTTCATCAACACTTCTGTTCCAGATGGAAAAACGAATATCTTAAGGAATTGCAAAAGCGTACAAAGTGGAAAAAACCTGAAGAGAATTTGAAGGAAGAAATGCTTGTTGTTGTCAAGGAAGAAAACCTACCCCCTAATAGCTGGCGACTCGGCAGAATTATCAAAGTTCACCGTGGTGACGATAAACGTGTTAGAGTTGCTGAAGTACTAACACAAAGGGGCACAATTACAAGGCCAATCACGAAACTTGTCGTGATTTCGGATGAATCCTCTTAAACTCTACTGAAATTTATCCAAATCCCTTTCCTAGTCCTCTTTATTCGTATTTTAAGTTAATTTTCCTGTGAATCCCAATTTCTAAATATTTTTTCCTTTACAGCAAGATGAATTCCCTCGCAAAGCCCAAGCAACATATGAACTTCGTTTGCAGATTATGCCGGAAACCCCACGGACTTCGAAACTGCAGAAAGTTCAACAACATGAATATCTCGGAAAGACTTGAAGCTGTTAAGAAATATGGGTACTGTCCTAATTGCCTAGCCCACTCCCATTCCCAAGGATCGTGCTTTACAAGGACTGGCTGCATGCATTGTCATGAAAAGCACCATTCCCTTCTACACGTAAATCCTCGACTACGTAAGGGAATGTCATTTTTTTCTGCAAAAAAGAGTCAGCATAAATTAGCTCATCAATCATCAGTTGGAAATCGATCAAAGAAGTCCACACCATCGGAAACAATAACTAATAAGGAGGCCCACTCCACGCAAACTGATAGTTCTGCTTCCACATCATTGTGCGCTATCCTTCATCAAAATGCAGCAACATTGCTCCCTACGGCACTTGTAAAAATTGAAACAAAAGAAGGAAAACGCCTGGCACGTTGTTTGCTAGACACGGCTTCCCGAATGAGCTGGGTTTCAAAAAAGTTCGTTGACAAATTAAATTTGACGACCTTGGAAATGGATGGAGAAAGAATTTGTCCAGTTATTTTATGGTCATGTGTCGATCCAAACTTCAAAATCCAGACCACGCTGAAAGTCAACAATCGCATCAATACAATTACTCCTAAGAAGTCCCTTTCTGAATCCATCCAATCCCATTTCCAGAACTTAATTCTGGCAGACAGGAAATTCTATAAATCATCATCCATAGACCTGATAATAGGGGTCGATGTTTATTCCCGCATCATCTTAGATGGGATATTTGTTAAAGCAGGTCTACCTACCGCACAAAATACCTCATTTGGAATTATCTTGTATGGTACTTTTACTACTTAGATATTAGAGAAATTTGCTGCATAATGAATTTTTATGTGAATCTTATTGAATTGAATATTGAATAATTTTATCAACTTGAGTATAATGTATAATGAAGTCAAATAGTTATCAAAATTTTGAATTCCTTTCATTCTCTAAGAAAGATTAATAGAATTAGTTACTTCTAAACTAAACTTACAAACAAAAAAAAAAAAAAAAAAAACATATTTAAGCATTTGCAATATGGATTCATTCCTTTTCGTTGCAGTAATACTGCAAGGCGGGCAGAATGTTTACGTCAAAGCCGTAAATATGATCCCAATTGGGAATCTAAAAATCCCCAAATTTTTCTCACTTAGATTATAGTGTAAATACGTCTTTAGTTGCAAGAAAGTATCTGATTACTTTCTTGCCTTTTTTTTGTTCGCCTGCCCCACGAAACGGCCATATTGCGATTGCAATTTCCGCAAATCTGCCTATTCCTTTTTTACCTGCACAACAGTCCACACCGTACTGGTAAGATCTCATCCATAAGAAAATAAATCCACATCTTGGTTCCATATTTGTAATTCCGTGTGTTTTATTTTCTTGTTCTTGTTTTCTATTTCGTTGGGATCTTTAATAATTGAGTTGCAAACCAATCGAAATTTGGATTCTATTGGTTTGCCTTGGCTCAAGAGCGATTCTTTTTTTGATCCAGGTCGTATTTGCTCCAGCTTACTCCTAAGCAATTTCCAATTCAGCGATTTAGCCTGAACACACATTAATCGACATGACCATTGTCCAACTTACAGTAATGATTCCATTAGAGATCACTTAACAAAATTCATTAGTCTTTCTTCGGACAAAATGGGTAGACAAACTGCAGCTACCAATGCCGTGAGGTTAAGGGAGCTTTCTCATTGGTGATGTGACGGCTACGGATACTGTTATCCTTGATACAATGTTCGATGTTCCAGGCAGTGTTGATTACACCCTGCATGAGCCGATTTTTGTTAAAAAAAAGTACTGTACAACTATTCCTGATAGAACCGATGGAAACTACGATATCCCTGGTAACAGAAGTTAAATAGACTTCTATACGGATGGTGGGTTTTGGGGTGTACTCTAATGATCTAGAACAGGTCATATCGAAAAGGTTACCCTACCACTTCATCGATCCAGCAGATGTCCTTGCAATTAAGGAAGTGGTGATGGAATGGCTTAAATATAATGTCATAACGACGATTAGCATAATCTTCTCAGACATTCAGACAGTCATTAAATCCCTGCAGAACGTATTTCCGAACAGAAAAACCCGTTCTCGACTGTCGCAGATCTCTCAACGAGATGGCTGATCAATTTAAAATTCACCTATTCTGGGTGCCGGGCCACAGAGATCCCAAGGAATTGCAAGGTAGACGAGCTCGCGAGACTAGGAACTACTATACACATTCCAGGGAAATTGGAATCTGTGGGAATGCCTCTAGCGACATGTAAGTTAAGTTTTCAGGATCAGGCCCGGAGGGCAACTAATGATAGATGGTCACAAAGAGAGGACTGTGAGCCTTCTAAAACTTATGGCCTAATCTAGACTTGAAGAGGCCTGCCGCCTTGCTGTCATTGGCTAGAACATACGTCTCAGTCATGGTGTGCGTCATGACAGGTAACTGTCTAATCGGAAAACATGCTGACGGACTGAATTATGCCAGTAACGACCTTTGCAGAAGCTGTGAGGACATCGAAGGGGAAGCGACTATAAAACACCTACTGTGTGTATGTGCCGCACTGGCAGTCAGAAGGAGTTCCACTTTAGGTTCTTATTTCTTTGAAAACCTGTCTGCTTTAGCGATTCATCTTTGCACCAGTGTGCCTTCAAGCATTTGAGAGCTTTTGGGTAATCATTCAGAGCTACAGATAGTTCTTCAAGATCTTCAGCCCCCATGAGTAAGAAAATAAGAAATGAATGAACAGATTTTATGTAACCTGTTCTGGGTTTCAGGCATCAGAGTAAACGCAAGAGGAGTTAGAATGACACAAAAGTTTCAGCGTGCGTGTTTGGGATCTGGTTAAACTTTACAAAAAAGAAGAGCGCACAACAAGCCGATAACTGGCTTAGATTTATGTCCATAGTGTCATAGAGCGGATTAATATCTGCACCCTCCTTTCAACCTAACCTAACCTAGTTTCCTGTCACAATCATAAAAATGGCATAACCTTTTGTGTCTCACTCATTTTTCGTTAAATCTGAAAATCACATAAAAGTCGTCAACAGTTTTTCCAAAGATGATTCCTTCAGCTTTGAGGTACCTTCACTTAAGAGTTAATAAAAACTGAGTATGTAAACCGATTTTTGGATCAATACCCTATTTTGTTCATAGGTTATGTGGCTTTTCGTGAATTTTATAAGACTTGACACATTTTTCCTATAACTACATACGTCAGCTTAGACTGTTCCCCCACGTTTAGTACGTATTGTCCAGATTATTGATCCATTCATTTTGTTGGAAAGACTTCTGAACACATCGAATATGTATTTCGTGGAGAAACCACTTCAACAACCTGCCTCTAAGGACTGAAGTACATTTTATAACATTTAAAATTTAAACAATTTGATGATTTCGAAAGTTAGCTGTGGTTTTGCCTTATGTTGAAGGTGGAGTTAATTACTTCAGCAGGGTGATGGATACATATTTGCTCAAGCATTCATGTGCATGAGCGTTTGCAGCATTGGAGGTAGCAACGATTCTCCCCTTGTCATATATTTTATCTCGTTAATGTTTTTTTGTTTTGGGTAATTTTTTTTTTGTCGTTTCATCATCAAGTTAAATGTGGCTTTGAGGTTGTTGTTTTTCATTTTTGTTTTTTTCTCTTTTTGAATCTTTTAATTTAATTTTATTTGATGACGATGATGGTGACGATGAGGACAGTAATAACGGTCTGCTGAACACCGACCGACCACTGTTATTTATTTTTTGCGTCTCCCCTACCGCTCTTTCCTCTATGGCATCGTCAGTCTGTGGACAAATGCCAATGGAGTGCAGTGAATTGTTGCAAAATGACTGTGTAGCCGTGGTGAAAATAGCCTTAAGCGTCAAAATACCGACGGTTGTGTGCAGATGTCAGAGATAGAGATGGAGTAGCAGCAAACAAGGGTCATTTAGATCATAAACATTCAGCACCAAACATCTCTTCGGCCATGCCCCTTCCTATTTGGAAATGAGGACAGCATTATGAACGTGCAGATTGCTGGTTGGCTTTTGTTTTTGGTCTGGGGTGGCCAGACCCCAAGTATTTTGGGGAAAAATTCCATATAAAAGTAGTTTTTATGGTGCGAAACTTTAACAGACAGACAGACGGACGAACCTAACTAAATCTGCATAGAATGTCAAGGTGTTCAAGAGTATGTATATACTTTTTAGGGTCTAAGGTCAATATTTATATATCATAGTATAGAGGAGGTTACAAAAAGGAGACAAATAATGAGTTATCCTGCTTTTAAACTGCAAATACTCATTGCAACCCTCCGCCTCCTCTTTCTCTACCGTTGTCTTAAATCTAGTCTCAAGTTTTTTCGACTTGGTGCAGAGCTGTGCCAGTTTAACTGCATATTTTAACTTTTCAAAATCTTAAAACACCCACTCATTTTCCATCACCCTTCATTGCAATAGTTTGCCAAGGTCTAGGTTAGGGTTAGGTAAGAGTGGCAGTCCTTTACAGACTCACTTAGACAATTTTAACTTCATTGTAATACCACAGTAGCGACAGAGCAAGGCTTCTGGCGGGAATCGAACCCACGACCCCTGCACTGGTAATCCAAGCACGCTACCAACTCGGCTACCGGGGCGCCCTGCCAAGGTCTAATGGCAGCTGATTTCTTAAACTATTTTTTTTTTTTTCAAAATGTGAGCTTAGAACTTATTGACGTAAATATCTAATCTTCCCATTTCCAAATATTTTTTGGATAATAAAATTTTCTTCTTCGAAACAAGGTTTCATATCTATAACATAAACCAAATTTTTATGTTAGTTTGTAGAGATTGTATTTGTTGGACTTTTTGTCTTGTTTTCATTGTTTATGTCCTTATCGTCTTAAATGCTGCCCATATATGAGGTATTTTTTATGTCTTTCTATGTTTCTATGTGTGTGTGTGTGTGTGTGTTTGTGAGCAATTTAGCTTAACAACAATTGTAACAGTTCTGTTGTCGAGCGTTCTTAATTGGTTGCAGTTTCTTGAGTGGCACGCATTGCAGGTGCCATAAAGTTGTATGTAATTCGCTTAAGCTCCTTGCTCCTTGTCGGGGCTAACAAAAGCTTTCACACACAACCATACGCACTTGCCACACTCTTATACCCATTCATATTTAGAATTGTGCAAAAACAAGACAAGAAAAGTTGCAAATTGTTATTGTCTACGATAATGTTGCATTTCTCCAAAAACGCTTTTTCGCCCTGCCGGCTTTGCTCGCATTTGTGGCCAAAAGCCGAATGTCTTTAATGCTAAGATTCCTAGAATTTGCCCTCTTTTCAGCTTCAAATGGATCATTTGAGATTTGGGAATTTGATTGGATGTGGCAAAAGAAGTTACTTAACTTTAATATCCTCTTATTTATTTGTTATTTTCCTTTTGTTTCAAAACAAAAAACCATCAGATTTATTTTTTTTTTCGGTAGAAAATGGAACCTTTTATTTGCCATCATGGGCCTCGAATTTAATGCCAATGCTGACCTAAATGAATCTTTAAGAAAATGATTGGGAAAAGTGCAAAATTCAAATGGAGGCTGACTCCACATATATATTTATTATTGGAATTTTCCTTAAGATGTGTGAGACGCTGTAATGAAAGCTTGCTAATATTGTGTAAAAGATGGATAATAACCCATTCAGCTTTGAATTTCTTTGAATTTGAACAAAAATACGATAGTATGAGCATTAGACATACCTACGTTAGGAATAGCTGTCTATGGGACTGCTATATATAAATGTGAACAGATATAGGTCAAATCTCGCACGGATGTTAAGGGGTGAATTCAGGGTGCCCACCCAACGTTTCAAACTCTAATGGCATGTTTCTACATGTTCATTAAGACGAAGGATAAGAGACTACTTAGGCTATAGACATGGGCATTTGCTTTTCCTGCCTTTAAACCATTCTTTCCTACCGCCATCTTTCATTAGCCTTTCCTTACTGCTTTTTTTTTTTGGTTCTTATTCGGAAAGAAAAGCAAAACAACAAAACCCTTTAAAGAGTCTCAGCCAAAGATTTAATGTGTTGATTTATCCTTTTCGGCTGTTTTCCACGTTTTGTCTATGATAGACTTACCAGTTCACAAGCTACACTGATAAGGTCGAATTATTTCGTTGACTTTAGACTTTAATCTTTCACACAGTACGTTCGATTGTATTTTGTATGCGATGGGCAGGAGACTTTTTCTTCTGCAGTGGGTACATACCGTCGTTCCCCTTCATTTTGTACGGAAGATAGTGTGCTCAGGTTCCAATCATCGGATATGCGTTCTTCTAGCCAAATTGGGCAGACGAACTGATGCATACGCCTTATCAGTGTATTGCCTCCCGTCCTAATCAGATCAGCCGGCCACCCATCGGCTTCTGCTGCCTTATTAGTTTTCAGCCGGGTTACTGCTGTGTGGACCTCGTTCTGACTGGGTGGTAAACATTCTATACCATCATCAGTGACTTGTTCTGTGGTATACTCATAGAAACCATCAATGGATACCAGAAGTTTGCAAAAGTATTATTTTCACACCCTCATCACATTATCTGTGTCAGGCTCCAGATTTCCTTCTTTGTCTCTGCAGGAGTACGTGCCTTTACCGGTTTGATGTTCAATTCTTTGAATAGAAATTTCGAACTTCATTCTGGCTCCTGAACATTTCGTTTCGCTCACACTCAGGTCTTTCCATTTGTCTTCTTCTTGCGTAAGAGACATTTCTCCTCTCCATTGCTCCCGATGCCTCTACTTCATCGGGCATGTTGCTACTGACTGCAAGGTTGCTCGGTGTGCCGCATTCTTGGCTTCAGTAGCTTTCTGGCATTCCTGGTCGTATCATGGGTTTCTTGGTTGAGGCTTTTGGTTCCCGACTACGGATGTTGCAGCTCTTTTCATGGAGTGGGCAATTGTTTGTCAATGTGCTGTCATACTATCGGAACAGGGAGTGCTTTCTTCAAGTCAAGTCAGTCAAGGGGAGCATGCCGTTGCCATCTGTTATGTTTGCAGTTGTCCAGCTTCCGTGCAGTGTCAGATCGTACTTTTCTCTCCACTAGTGCCAACTTTTGCTGCAACAAGCAAATGATACGAACCGATGTTCGCTCCTCGGATCGATCGTACATCTAGCACGCTGGCCCAATGCCTTCCGTCTATCACAACATGATCTATTTGGTTTTCATATTTCTTGTGTGACAGTGCGAACCTTTGCTGCAACAAGGTAATGATCCAAATAGATGTTCGCCCCTCAGATCGGCCGTACATCTAATACGCTGGTTGAATGCCTTTCAACTATCATAACAAAAACAATTTGGTTTTCATGTTTCTCGTGTGACAGCCATGTGGCTGTGTGAATCCTTCAACGTTGACATCTTGTGCTGCTAACAACCATGTTCTTTGCCGCGGCGAAGTCTCAATCCAATATCGGAAGTTTCTTCGTGTAGGCCAAATATTCCGACTGTTGGGCCAAAGATATTTTCCTACCCTATTTTCGTCTTAAAATCTCCAAGAACGATTTGAATAATATGGGCGGGACAGCGATCATATTCTCTTTGTAGCCGCTCGTAGAAAATATCCTTGATCTGTTCATCTTTGTCTTCCGTCGGGGCATGAGCGCAAATAAGGGCGATGTTGAAGAATTTCGCCTTTATGAGGATTGGGGCTAGCCTCTCTTCCACCGGAGTAAACCTGGGGACAAGGTGTATCAATCTCCGGCTAACCACAAATCCCCAGCCAAATTCATGGCAGCTAAAATATAGAGCGTCATCTTTCGGTGTTGTTGTGGAGCCCTTCCCCAGCCAATGCACTTCCTGTATGGCGGTAATGTCTGTCCTGTATTTCACCAATACGTCTGCCAATGCATATACTGCGGCCTTTCACCAAAGAAAGTCGACATTCCAAGTGCAGATACACAAATCATCGTCCTAAAAACGTTTGCGGGGGTCGTCAGCATAAGGGGAATTCGTTTTTGATCTTCTTTTTTAAGTAACTTCTTCAAGTTTTCCTGGTAATGGTCTGTTAACCTGACGCCCCAACCCATCTTTTTATCGATCTACAGGTGAAATCGTGGCACATTTTAGGTCATTTCCTTTACGGAATGTTAAAGGTAGTTACCCAGGTGACACCGCAGGAGGTGTGTGTCTACATTTGAGATAAAGGAAGACCAAGACAAGCCTAGATTTTGCCAAGTTAAAACCAATCAGAACCGATGCTTGTTTTCCAACATCTGCAAGTCAGCCCTTTTATTTTTCTACGAAAATAAAAGTCGACAATATTTTCTATGAAAATAAAATGTTGACAAAATTATCTACAAAAAGTGAAATGTTAACAAAAATTTCTAAAAAAAAAAAATAAAAAACAAATTTTATGAAATTTGCTGTGAAAGTAAGGTTTCGACATTATTTTCTTTAAAAAAAATTTTTTTCTATTGAAAATAATGTCAATGGGTGAAGTGTAGTCCATTTAAATCCTGTAGATGGCGCTGTAGAGTTAGTGCTGTGGAATTGCAGTTGATGTCGCTTCAAAACCAACAAGGCCAATTTACCACAAAATCTTCTAGACTTCAAAAATTTCATCGAAATTTAAGAAAAATTTCCAAAAAAAAATTTCCATGGAAAACTAATTTGTATCTTCAAGAGAAAAATCAATGAAATTTAAATTCTCATAAAAATCTCCTTACAGTTTTTTTTGAGCTGGTATTATGGTCGTTTTGTAGTAGAATTAAATCTCCAACATAGTACTGACCTTTAGGGAAAAAATTATTGGAATTTTGTGTTTAAGAATGTTTGGAACTTTCGCTTTTAGAAAGTTTCGATGAAATTTTTCTTTGGAGAAATTTGGTCTTTACACGCAAAAAAAAAACTATTGCTTTCACATAAAGGAAATTTTCGACAAGTAAACTTCTTTTGTGAAAAAAGTTGGATTTTTCTTATAAATTATTGCAAGAATTTGTGGCAAATATAACCTATTTCGCCCTGACAAAACCTTTCATTCTTGATATATATGAAACATATTATTCGGGGATTCAACTACTTTATGCATATTGAAAAGGATACCAAGTTCGTTTTTAATGTTGTAACATAATTCAAACTCAAATTTTACCAATTATAAACAGATCTCAGTAGGTAATTCCAACTCTTTCAGAGCTTATTTGGATTTGTTTCCTTGTTATGATACACAACTACATTAAAAGCCTTCCATTTTCGCACAGCGTCATTATGGCTTTGCATTATGATTTGCTGTTTTCGTTATGCTATAAATAAAACAAAAAAAATACTTATGGGAGTTGTTGCTTTCGCACATTTAAATACTTGTTTGGAATGTATATATTGTTTTTTTCTTATGCCTGGCAATTATTTGTCTATTCCTCTAATGGTTTTTGACATTTGCTCTAATGGTTTTTGACATTAGACATACCAGCATTTTTGTACCTAAGGTGAAACTTAACAAAATAGTCGCTTTCTGAGTTTACCGTTCGCACCCGACCAAGGTGCTCAACATAATGACTGCACTTTGCTCAGTCAAAAAAAAAAAAAAAAATGGGAAAAACGTTGTGTGGTGGAATGTGTCAATATCAGCGACGAGCACGCAATTGGAATTATGAACATGTCCATGGACTCTTGCTTGGGATTATGTTCTTGAGTTCGTAGATGGAAATGTGCAGTCGAGTAAGTACTCGTATTTGAGCCCATAAAAGTTCTATTCGCTCAAAGATTCATCCTTTCTCTTATATATAATGGACACAAGATAATTAGAATTATTGGTCCGGTAAATGAGTAATCTTTTTCTGCTACCGAAACATTTTAGCAAAATGAGTTTACAAAAAATATAGTTAGGTTCGTTTAATAATGCCATGTTTATGGCTAACGTTTGATTTGTTGAAGCGAAACGTTATACTGTTACAAGAGTTGCCTTTTACATTTCGAGATTGGACAACACTTGTGTGGCAATCTGCCAACTGACAGCTCTATCATAAAACTCGACATTTTTGAGGTTATACCTACTCAGAACGTTTTGACATACGAGCGTTATTTGTGTTGTTTACAGTAACTTAAAAATTCATCTCGACATTTTTGAGTACTCAAAAAATCGATTTGATTAATCAGCAGTCATAAAATCAGTATGATCTTCGTCTGTAGTAAAAGATGGCTTGATGGACAATTTTTTTTTATCAAAAAATTGTAAAGAAATTTATTATTTGCGTAGTGTATCACACAAATGTTTATTTATTCAAAATACAATTCGTTCAATGCAATGAAAATTCCGTTCATGTTGGCCCAAGTTAAAAAAATTTTGTCCACGCCTTTAGTGAATGTAAAATTTTTACTCAACGAAGAATTTAATACCGCATATGAAAAAATTTTCACAGATATTTTTCACCACTTTTTATATGGAGTTTCACAGCGAAAACTGAAGTTAATACCCACCATTACATGAAAATATGATTCGTTTGCTTGTATGTCTTGTAGATGGAAGAGAGTGTGAGAGTATGAACATATAGAGGTCCACGCTCAAACATCTCATATTTGTTTTCCTTTTTTCATTGTGTAATGGGCAGTCAGAATTTAAAATGCACGTTTATGATGATGGGTCATGGCCAATATCTTTATTTTTAAAGATAATAGATTGATTAAAACAGACAAGCGGAGAAACACAAGGGATAAGATCAAGGGAGAAATTCTTAATCCTACATTGTTCTGCATTTATTTCATGAAATACGATGCCAAAATTTTTTTATACCCCCTGTTATAGAATGAGGTTATACTAACTTCATCATTTCGTTTGATACACATTGAAATATTTTATCTACGATCCTATAAAGTGTATATATTCTAGATCGTCTTGATATTCCAAGTCCATCTGGCCATGTCCTTCTCTCTGTCCGTCCGTCTGTCTGTCGAAAGCATGCTAACTTTCGAAGGAGTAAAGAAAGGCACTTAGAATTTTACACAAAGACTTTCAATTAGAGTAGGTCATTTAGGATTGTAAATGGGCCATATCGGTCCATGTTTTGATGTAGCTCCTATATGAATCGATTTCGGATCTTGACTTCTTGAGTCTCTAGACGGCGCAATTCTTATCCGAATTGACTGAAATTTTGTAAAAGGTATTTCGTTATGACTTTCAATAACTATGCTAAGTATGACCAAAATCGGTACATAATCTGATTGAGCTCCCATATGAAACGATTTCGGATCTTGATTTCTTGAGCCCTTAGAGCGCGAAGTTCTTAGCCAATTTGGCTGAAATATTGCTGAGTGACTTCCAACATACGTGGCAATTGTAACATGAATCGTTCCATAAGCTGATATATCTCCCATTTGAACTTCTTTAGCCCCTAGAGGTAACAGTTCTTGTCTGATTTGGCTGAAAATTTTCAACGACTTCTCCTATGACCTTTAACGTGCTCGTTTATAATTTTATAATTTTTATTCTTTATAATTTTTATTCTTGACCCTATAGATGGCGCAATTCTTATCCGATTTAGCTGAAATTTTGCTCAAAGACTTCTACCATGGCCTCCAACATACAAACAAACTAGGCCTCCAACAAACAAACTCCCCTATAAACCGATCTCCCAATTTCATTCTTGAGCCTCTAAAGGGTGCAATTCTTATCCGAGTTGGCTGAAAGTTTGTTCAATGACTTCTACAATGGTCCCCAACATCCAAACCAAGTATGCCTTGAATCAGTCGATAACCAAATATAGCTCCAATAGCAAAGCAATTCTCATCCATTATCCTTTGTTTGCTTATAAAGAGATACCGGGCAAAGAACTTGAAAAATGCGATGCATGGTGGAGGGTACATACCAATCGGCCAGGCCGAATTTAGCACCCTCTTACTTGTTTTCACCTCTTTAGGACATAAACAAGCTTTTTAACAAAATGTTATTCATCAATTTTCAGAAAACATGGCAGGTAGCATTTTCCCCCTATTCGAAGCTTTTCCGCACAATGTTATCCATCACCTTTCACAAAAACGTCCCATGTACCAATTTTCTGATATTCGTATTGAGTTTCACATTTGAAAGTCTTTTAAATGCCCTTTCGAGTTTCGAGGTAACACTGAAGTGAACCGGGGTTAGGTCAAAAGGGTTATGCTTTGGCCCTTATGGACACGTTCTTTTACTCTTTTGGGATCTTTTGAAAATTCCGAATTCCATTCCTAGTCAGCCGTAAAAAAATAAAATTTTTTTTCGTTGTTAGGCTTATAGGCAGATTTATAGATACAAGCCTATCGTGTAAAAATGGATTTATTGCATAGGCGTTTTGCCATTAGACTGGGCCTGTGTGTGTGTGTGTGTGTGCATGTTTGCTCGTTTTGTTATTTTGTCACCATTTGTTTTTTGTGCTCTGCCTTTGATGTCCTTTTATGTTTGCTGATACACAACACAAGTGACGTTCATATGCTCTTTCGCATCCCCCCCCCTCTCTCTCTCCCTCTCCCTTGTTCACTTTTCTCATACCTATGTCAAACAAAAGGGATGACAGCATCGGTGATGTGAAGTGTTGTGACCCCAAACGTCAGTTTAAACATGAGATAAAGCCTTACCTTGTTATAACCTGGCCAAAATGAGAAACAGAAATACTAAAAAAAACAACAAAGACAAAGACAAAAAGCGTAGGAGCGCGGGCAGGTGTTGCACAATTCACACAGTTGCGAGTTATACCTTCATTGTTTCCGGGCCCCATTTTGTTGAATCCCTACATCTTCAGACAATAGTAGGTGTGAAACTACAGGCACGGAAGCATTTATGCTTTACATTACTGCCCCTCCCCCTGCATCCACACCACTGGTTTCTAAGGTGTTGAACAACCAGGTTTGACGTTGTTGTTATGGTCTTCTGGAAGGCTGTTTTTCACTCCTTCTACTTCGTACAAATCCTAGCAAGCTCTTGTGAAATGTATACCATTTGCAGACTTCCCCTGTGCCAACGTTTTAACGTTTCCTTATGGCTCTCTCAAACATTTCTTTCTTGCAAAGGGGGTCAACAACATTTCCATTATGAGGCTGTGTGCATTTGCCTTCGTTGTTATTTGTCGCAACGCACTTAGTCTTCTTTATGCCACTATGTTTGCTTGGCAATGCTGCCGCTTACGTGTTTCAAGATGTGTCAACAACGTTTGTTGTTGCTCTTACAGCCAGGACACATCACCATCAAGTCAATTGAAGTCAACTTTGTTAAGAAACTTGGAATTCATTTACCGAAATGGATACCGTAAAGGAAGATACTATCGAAAAAAAAAATTTCAATCATATGTACGATCAGATGAGAAGTGTGCCCTATATGAGTTCGAAACCCTAAACACGGAAGTAATAGTCATATGTACGAGAAATTTTAATCCGACCCAGAGTATATCAGGCAGAGATGTCGATGAGTCCAAAATAACGCAATGCACCATATTTCAAAGCAATCAGATGAGAAGTGTGCCCCATATGCGTTCGAAACCCTAAACAGCAAAGTAAGTCTGTATGGCTTTTTAGTGCAGAACTTGCAAAAACCTAGGTAGCCACTCAGTTTATAAGATTATAAAGTTTTGTAATAATTGCGTTTGAAATTTCAGACATCTGCCCCTTCCTTCAAGAAAGTACCAAAAAGTTCAAAGAATAACTATACTTCGGCCCAATTTATATTGTAGAGGTTTAAATGAATTCCAATTTTAAGCGCATTAGCTCAATTCGTAAGGAATGTACAATTTTGTATGTTTTAGTACCTAAATGTACGATTTTGAAAAAAAAACATCTTCTTGTCGCCCAATATTTATAGTCAAGGTGTAGTTGTATCCTAATTTCGAGTTCTTAAGAGCACTCTGCAACGAAAGTACCATTTTGTTTGTTGTAGTACCTAAATGCAATAATTAATAAGTACTTTGCACTTTTTGGTACCAAAATGTACGAATTTTGAACGGATCATTTAGCCACCCATTATATATTTCCTTCTTGTACCTACATGCCAAATATCGGACCTTTAACTCCATCTGTAAAGAAAGTACCAATTGATACCAATTTTAGTACCAAAATGTTTGGAAAAAATCATTAAGTCGCCCATCATATATTTCTAAGTTTTACCTACATGGCAAATTTCGGACCTCTTGATCCATCTATAAAGATACCAAAATGTACCAATCGTTAAAAGAGCATAGTCACCCATCATATTTTTTTCTAGTTGTGCCTGCATGCAAAATTTCAGACCTTTAGCGCCATCTGTAAAGAATGTAACAAATGGTACCAGTATTGGTACCAAAATTTACGAATTTTGAATAGATCATTTAGTCACCCATCATATATTTCCTAGTAATACCTACATGGCAAATTTCAGACCACTACCTCCATCTGTACCAATTGCAGTACTAAACGTACGTTTTCTCCCGACTACGTCTTGGACCCATAAAAGGCGCATTCGTTGTCCGATTTCGCGAAAATGTGGGACAGTGAGTTGTGTTAGACTTTTCGACATCTTTCTGCAATTTGGCCCAAATCGGTTCAGATCAGGATATAGCTGTCATATTGACCGATCTTTCGATTTAAGGTTTTAGGCCCTTTAAAGGCCCATTCATTGTCTGATGTCGCCGAAATTTGGACAGTGAGTTGTGCTAGTGCCTTCGATATCCCTCTTCAATTTGGTGCAGATCAGTCCAAATTTGAATATAGCTGCCTATGGACGATCTCTCGATTTAAGGTTTTGGGCCCATATAAGACACATTTATTGCCCGATTTTCCCGAAATTAGGGACAGTTAGTTGTGTTAGGGTCCTCGAAATATTTGCTGAATTTGGCTCAGATCGATCCAGATTTGGATATAGCTATCATATAGACCGATCTTGCGCTTAATGGTCTTGGACCCAAGAAAGGCGCATTCATTGTCCGATTTCGCGGAAATGTGAGACAATGAGTTGTGTAAGATTCTTCGACATTTTTCTGCATTTAGGCCCAAATCGGTTCAGATTTGGATTTAGCTGCCATATAGACCGATCTCTCGATTTAAGGTCTTGGACCCATAAAAGGCACCTTCATTTTCCGATTTCGCGGAAATGTAGGACAGTGAGTTGTTTTAGACTCATCGACATATTTCTGCAAATTGGCCCAAATCGGTTCAGATTTGGATTTAACTGCCATATAGACCGATCTCTCGATTAAAGTCTTGGCCTCATAAAAGGCGGTCTATATTTGGATATTTGCAAATTTTGCCCATGAACATTTCACTAAGGAACAGGCTTTCGTCCGATTCAATGATAAGGGGCCTCCTTTTTATAGCCGAGTCCGAACGGCGTGCGTGCGGGCGTGCGACACCTCTTTGGAGAGAAGTTTTACATAGTAGCTCATAAATGTTGCCAGCATTAGGAGGGGAAAACCACCTGAATATTTTTTCTGATGGTCTCGCCAGGATTCGAATCCAGGCGTTCAGCGTCATAGGCGGACATTCTAACCTCTGCGCTACGGTGGCCTCCCATAGGATATAGCTACCAAAAATACCAATATATTGTTCTACAAAATTGAACAATGACTTATTAGACCACTCAATATCCGTACCGAATTCGGTATAAATCGAACAATATTTCGATATAGCTGCTATGCGTAAATAATGAATTTTTCACCGAATTATGACCAAAGGCCACCCAAGGTGGTGGGTATCGGCCGGGCCGAACTTTACGCCTCCTTACTTGTTAGTACTTTTTTTAGTGCCTTATTGTACAAATTTCCAAAACTTTTGTAGTCACCCAATTAAGGTTGCCGTAGGTTTCAAAGCTCAGAGCTCTAGTTCAATTTACATAGAAAGCACCAAATAGTACCAATTGCGGTACTAAACGTACGTTTTCTCCCGTGACCAGTACTATTTTTTCATTTCTTTTTTCTTTTCACCCTCATCCTTTTCTACCAGATGTCTTTTAAGTCAAATTTCAAAGTTCTACCTCTATCCATCCCCCCTGTACAAAGTTCCCCCATTTCGCATCTTTTAAGCACTTTTTATAGCGCCTTTTCAAACTTTCAAAATTTCCAAAAACTCTTGTAGTCACTCAAATAAGGTTTTCATAGGTTCCAAAATTTAGAGCTCTAGCTCGATTTACAATTAAAGTACCAAATAGTACCAATTTGCGGTACTAAACGTACTATTTATCCCACATTCGGTGCAATTTTCCAAAAAATGTTTGCCAAAACTTATTTTTTCGAGACGCTTTTTCATTGGAGCGCAAGAACATAATTCTAGCCCTTTCCGTTCGTGCTGGGCAAATATGAACCATTTCATACTTTTAGTACCTTAACGTACGAATATCACCTAATCCAGTCTTATCCTGCGTCTATGACCCAATAACAACATTCGTGCAAAATTTCATGATTCTAGCTTTAGCCGTTTGGACTGGGCAATGATCGGTCAGTCAGTCAGTCAGCAATCAATAGATGGTAAGGGTCCTGTTTTTTATTAACGAGCCCGAATGGCGTGCCGCAGAGCGACACCACTTAGTAAGGAAGTTTACACGGCTGATTAACTAAGAAATGTCTCCAACACAAAGAGAGGCTAACAGCCGCTAAAAATATTTTCTAATGTTCTCTCCTGGGATTTGAACCCAGGCGTTCAGCTTCAAAGAAGGATATGCTATCCAAAGACAACTCAGTGTTTCCAATTTTTTCCCAGCGGTTGAAAAATGGGCCTTTTAAGGGCTCAATAGTCTATATGGGGAGATTAATCTAATAATGGCTTCCAATCTAAATATGGTCTCATTTAGACTAGTCCAAAAAATCTGTTGTGACCAAAGTTCCTATTTTCGTTTGAAATCTCATTTTGACATAGTACTTCAGAAAGTTTTCATTATTTTAAGGATATTTTTCTTGAATTTAAGTAAACCCTTAGAAAATTGGTTTCCATTTACTTTTTCTTTTAAATTTAAACCTCTCTCTCTCCGCCCACGCATAAAGTAGAAGCGCTTTAGCTTCAAGAATACAAGTTGACAGTGTTAATAGAATGGATCGAGCAAGCAACCGAACGACCAGCGTGCATAATGGGAAAAGTGCTTATGGCGGTCGGTTGGTCGGTATTTGCAGTAATCCTTTTAATATCCATCATAAAGGATATGGGGAATTGTTGGAGTGTTTGTTCGGCAGCAACAATAACGACACCATCACCAGTGGCATGATTTTGTCACTGGCGTTGGCGTTGGCGTGTTTGTCGTCTGTCTTGCTTTTGCTTGCTTTTGTTACTTATCATCTTAAGTAACACTTCCTGTATGTGATGGTGCATACAAAAAAGAAGAAAATCAAAAAAAAAAAAAAAAGGACGAGCCGTACAAGTCGCCACATGCCACCAACAGCAGCAGCAGCAGCAGCAGTGGCAATCTACACTGCAGCCGGTCGTGCAGCCTTTTCAGGCTGGCTGTTGCTGTTGTCAACCACCAATCGGGGTTATTAATTCATGCTTGCCCGCTCGCTTCCTTGGTCTCACTCGGTCTCTATTACGACAAGGGATCTCGGCTCGGTAGGCTTTAAATTCAGAAACAAAAGGATTATTTGCATGTCCTATAACACACAGAGTGTAACAACAACAAGAACAACATGGCAATATGGACATTAAAGGATGATGGGAGGGTTGCACTGGGTGGCTGGCTGGCTGGCTGGCTGAATGGCTTTGCAGGGGTCGTCTCATATAGCATAACAGAACATAGCGTCCTGGTGATTTTTGCGGAAGTTTTAGGTGTTTTGGCTGCCGTTTTTTTTTTCTTCTTTTTTGGCTTGTTTGCTTTGCTTTTCTATTTTTGTTGCTGTTGTTTTCAATGAACTCTTGTTTGTTGTAGAGCGACAACAACAACCACAATGCCTACAACGAAACAACCTTATTGCTGTTCAAATACCACAGCCGGCAGCACAGCCACCCCAACAACATAGCAGAGCAAAACACAAAAAAAAGGAACCCTTCAATACTCGTAGCAATCGGATGAAAAAGGAATCGCTTGACAACAGCATGAAAAATGGCAAAGAAGAATTGAAGCGAAATATGAATTATGCTGCACGCGACAAACGGGCAGCTGGCACCACCGGCTGTGCCAGCAACATGACACGACAATTCCATGTTGCTAAGCGGGCTTCGGTGTGCTGGGCCGGCCCAGCACTCTGGGTTAGCCGACTAGACCTCGGCAGACAGCCAGTGGTAATGGCAACCAGGATTTCGATTCATATTTGAGTTGAGTATTTTGCTTTTCGCTTTCATGGATACTATGTTGCATGTTCCCCCCAGAGAGACTCGGGGAAAAAGGTCTACCCGCCGCGAGGAGGACTCTTAAAGCTTAAAGTCTAAGCCTAAGCTTCATTGAATATTTATGTTTTTTTTTTTTGTTTTGTTACGGCCATTGCGATGGGCCATGCATGTTTGTCGAACCGCCATGGCCATAAGGAATACAACAAGGAACAAAAGAACAATTTAATAAGAATAACATTTTCATAGGAGTAGTGAAATATGGCAATATTGAAAATTAATAAGTAAAAGCGTGCTAAATTCGGCCGGACCGAAACTTATACACCCTCCATCAAGGAGCGCATTTGTCAAGTTCTTTGCCCGGTATCTCTTTTTAGGTCAACCCAGAACCTTTCTGGTCAAACCAGAACCTAAGAAGTTAAGACCCCAGGCTTACATGGCAGCTATATCAGGTTATGAACCAATTTAGTTCATACCTGGCACAGCTGTTGGTATTCATAGCAAAACACTTCGCTCAAAATTTCAGCCACACCGAATGTGTAAAGTGCACTCTAAAGGCTCAAGAAGTCAAGACCCGAGATCGGTTTTTATGGCAGCTATATAAGATTATGAACCGATTTAAATCATACTAAGCACAGTTGTTGGAAGCCATAGCAAAATTTCGGAATTGCGTCCTCTAGAGGCTCAAGCAGTTAAGATCCGGTTTATATGGTAGCTGTACCAAACGTGGACCCATTCACAATTCCCACCAACTTGCACTAAAAAGAAGTATTTGTGCAAAATTTCAAGCTCTTAGCTTTACTCCTTCCAAAGGTAGCGTGCTTTCGACAGACAGACGAACAGGGATATATCGACTTAGAACGTCAGGACGATCAAGATTATATAGACTTTATTAGTTCTCAGATCAATATTCCGATGAGTTATAAACGGAATCCATCCAATGCTGGGCGGTATAAAAATATAGAAAGTTACTTAATGTGATATGGAAGTATAAAAGTAAAAACGTGCTAAGTTCGGCCAGGTTGAATCTTAGGAACCCACCACCATGGATCCTGCTAGAAATATCCGCAAACGAATTAAGTAAAAGGACACCTTTATACTTAACGTTTAAAGTTTCTACCAAATCGGCAAAAAATTAAAATTTTTGGGGTCGTAGAAGACTGATTGGGTCATCACGTTATACACCGATTTGGAACGTACTTGGCATTGATGTGGAAGTCATAATAAAACAATACCTACAACGTTTCTGTCAAATCGGATAACAATTACGGCTTCCAGGGGCTTAAAGTGTCAATTCAGCAGATCGGTTAATAGGGAGTTTAGGTTCAGGTTATACAACGATTTTAACCATACTTGAGACGATCGTTGAACGAACGAACACTTCGTGCGAGAAAAACAAAACTACGTGCGAATTTCAGCACAAACAGATAATATTAGCAGCTTCTTAGGGTCTCAAGAAGTCAAGTCGAATGAGCAATACCCAAATATGCCCGGACCCGGCTATAATGCCCATCGACCTACATCAATAGGACGTATATGCGTAAAATTTCGAGCTGCTAGCTTACGCAATCGTGATTTCTACAGACTGTCGAACTGATATGACTAGATCGTCTGAGGATGAAAAGACGATCAAGAAAGCGTTACAAACGTAATAACTGGATTAGTATACCCTATGCATTGGTGGAAGCCAACGAATCGCAGAGGTTAGTATGTCCATCTATAAAGCTGAATGTCTAGTTTCGAATCCTGGCGGGTTTTCCTCCTAATGATAGCGACATTTGGCAGGTACTTTGCCATGTAAAAACTTCTCCCAAAAGTGGTGCCGTTCGGACTCATCTATAAAAAAAGAGGCCCTTATCATTGAGCTTCAAATCTTACATAGGACAGCACTCATTGATATATCTGACGTTTGTCGCTGCTCCTCAATGGAATGCTTATGGGTAAATTTGCTTTTGCTATGGAGGTGGTTATAAAAACAGTAGATAAATATTCGAGGAGATAAAACTAAAAGAAATTTGTATTGGCGTTTTGAAGTTCACAGTGTCACGTAGCCTAAAGGGGGCAGGCAATTTGCCTCCTCTTGTATCGGGTTTTGTAATAAGAGCGCTTCAAAAGTTTTTATAAATAAAACAAAAACGGTGTGGATACCAATGAAGTTCTTTATTTGTGTAAAAGTATATATTGGGTTACCCAAAAAGTAATTGCGGATTTTTCATATAGTCGGCGTTGACAAATTTTTTCACAGCTTGTGACTCCTTAATTGCATTCGTTCTTCTGTCAGTTATCAGCTGTTACTTTTAGCTTGCTTTAGGAAAAAAGTGTAAAAAAAGTATATTTGATTAAAGTTCATTCTAAGTTTTATTAAAAATGCATTTACTTTCTTTTAAAAAATTCGCAATTACTTTTTGGGCAACCCAATATGATGCCTTGAGGCCAAAAATATTCTGTTATCACTGAACGGTAGCGATTTCCATTCACAGTAACGTGCCGGTCTTGATTATAACAGAAGAAGTACGGCCCAATGACGCCGCCGGCCCATAATTCTTTTCGGGATGCAATATTGACTCGTGAAGTACGAACCCATTCAGCCACCTTACTGAAGAGAAATGTCAAAAGAGAGGCAAAAATATGGCGTCGTTTCCTGACCCTTTCGGTCAACTATTGTAGCGTCCCTGAATAAAAAATCCCGGTCCTTTTTTGTAATCATTCAGCTGAAACATTAAAAATTTTACTCTAAAGCGGTCTTTTATGCTGGCTTTACCTTCGAGTTTGTCCTACCTATGGAGAAAAAAACTTGGCGGTGACTATAAAAGTTAGTTCGTCAAACCTTTGGGCTTTAAATTTTTATTTGTTTCTATGCTCCAATTTAAGATATTGACATTTTTTCAACATACACTTCAGGACCCAGAAAATTGTGTATATCTTTGCAACTAGCATCACACCGTTAGCAATTTCTGTGTTTAAATTTTGTTGTTGTTTCTCCACTTCAGCCACCATCCTTTGGAAAAAATTCTTTTTGCCACAAAAGGAAAAAATAAAGGAACAAAAAAATTGAGATTTACTGGTAAAATAAAAACATTAAGGATCTTCAAGCGAAAAGCGTATATTCGTACGTTCTCACGCAACCAGGGCATATATTCATCTACCCTTATAAAAGGCAATAAAACAAGAGAATGTAGAATGTCCTCAATTTTTAATTTGCATATGTATGCATGCGTACACATTCCTAGCAATTCACATAGGCTCGCTGTCAATGCAGACTTGTACAGAGAAGACCTGTTTGAAAGAAGCTGAATGGCACACCAGAAGAGAAGGACTTTATTAAGCTAAGCTGCAAAAGGAGATATTGCAACACTGAAGTGGTTTTTTTTGCTTGCACCAAAGCAACTCAGCATCTCAACACATGATGACTTTGGAGGCAAACAGACACATTCAAAGTCCAAATCGCTGTCATGGTAGCCTTCCCAATGCATAAGCACACCACAGTCTGACTTGACTTCTAAAGGGCTTTTTGTTGTTTTGCTTTTCTATTTGAAATGGAAGCAGAATAAAACAAACCTATGGGTGAAAGGTGGAGAAATTAGAAAATTATTAAAAATTTTCATTCTAAAAAATTTTCTATAGAAATACATTTCCGAAAAATAAAAAAAACAAGTAAAAAGGCATTAAGTTCGGTCGGGCCGAACTTTGGATACCCACCACCTCGAGTATATATGTAAACCCCTTTTCGTCACAATCCGGTGAAAATTGGATAACTTAAGCACCCAAATTCGGTACGGACATTGAGTGTTCTAATATATAAAGGGTGATTTTTTTGAGGTTAGGATTTTCATGCATTAGTATTTGACAGATCACGTGGGATTTCAGGCATGGTGTCAAAGAGAAAGATGCTCAGTATGCTTTGACATTTCATCATGAATAGACTTACTAACGAGCAACGCTTGCAAATCATTGAATTTTATTACCAAAATCAGTGTTCGGTTCGAAATGTGTTCATTCACCGTAACGTTGCGTCCAACAGCATCTTTGAAAAAATACGGTCCAATGATTCCACCAGCGTACAAACCACACCAAACAGTGCATTTTTCGGGATGCATGGGCAGTTCTTGAACGGCTTCTGGTTGCTCTTCACTCCAAATGCGGCAAATTTTGCTTATTTACGTAGCCATTCAACCAGAAATGAGCCTCATCGCTGAACAAAATTTGTCGATAAAAAAGCGGATTTTCTGCCAACTTTTCTAGGGCCCATTCACTGAAAATGATTTGCAAGCGTTGCTCGTTAGTAAGTCTATTCATGATGAAATGTCAAAGCATACTGAGCATCTTTCTCTTTGACACCATGTCTGAAATCCCACGTGATCTGTCAAATACTAATGCATGAAAATCCTAACCTCAAAAAAATCACCCTTTATAAGTCACAATTCTATTTTGTAGAACAAAATATTGTTCTTTTTGGCAGCTATATCCAAATATAAACCGATCTGATTAAGGTCGGATATCGGGAAGCTCAGAAAAACTCACTGTTTCAAATATTAGCGAAATCGGTTAAAAAATAAAGCTTTTATGGGCCTCAGACCCCTTATCGGGAAATGGGTCTATATGGCAGCTATATCTAAATATAGTCCGATCAGAACCATATTTAGGTCAGATGTTTGGAGGTCTTTACCTACTCACTGTTTCAAATATCAGCGAAATCGTATAATAAATAAAGCTTTTATTGGCTTCAAACCCTTTATCGAGAGATCGGTCTATATGACAGCTATATCTAAATATAGTCCGATCAGAACCATTTTTGGGTCCTGTGTTAGGAGGACTCAGCGAAATCGGATAGAAAATAAAGCTTTTATGGGCTTCAGACCGTTTATCTGCAGATCGGTGTATATGACAGCTATATCTTAATATAGTCCGATCTGTATCATATTTGTGTCGGATATTGGGAGGCTTAAAGCAACGCTCTGTTTAAAATTTCAGCGAAATCGGATGAAAATAAAGCATTTATGGGCATTAGACCCTTTATCGACAGATCGGTCTATATAGCAGCTATATCCAAATATGGTCCGATTTGGCCCGTTGAAGAACTTTACCTGCGTGCAACAAAAAGACGTATCTGTGGCAAATTTCAGCTCAATGTCACAATTTTTGAAGGGTGTAGAGTAATTACAACAGACGGGCAGATGGACAGACACACGGACATCGCTAAATCGACGATCCGAAATATATATACTTTGTAGAGTCGGAAATTGATATTCGATGTGCTGCAAATGGAATGACTTAATGAATATACCATCCTACGGTGGTGGGTATAAAAATTGTAAACAATACTTTGATATTTTTTCTATGAAAAAATTAAGCGCCCTAGTGGGAAATGGGCCTCAATTCGTGACTTCATCAAAAAATTCGAAATTTCATCGACAATCCATTAGAAATCGAAATTTCACTTGCAAAACTTAAAATGGCTGTATCTCCTAAACTATGCGTCCTAGAGAAAAATGGGCCTGAATTCATGACTCCATTAAAAATTCGAAATTTCATCGATAACCCATTAAAAATCAAAATTTCACATGCAAAACTTAAAATGGTTGTACCTGTAAACTATGCGTCCTAGAGGGTAATGGGGTTTAATTCGTGACTCCATCAAAAAATTTCAAATTTCAAAAAAATCCATTAGAAATCAAAATATATAATACCTCACACCATCAGGTCTACGTACTACTTTTAATATTTTTAATAAGAGCGCTACAAAAGTTTTTTTTTTTAATAATAATAAAAGAAAATATCATATAGGATATCAATGAAATTCATTATTTCTGTGAAAGTACGTTCGATGCCTTTATGTATGGCATGGCCCCCACGGGTACGCTTGCAGAAATCGAGACGCTGAATCTATTTTTCGAAGGATGTGAATCAGAAATCGGCCGGTACTGCTCCAATTTCGCGTTCGAAATTCGTACGAACTTCATCAATTGTCGCTGGCTTGCTGTCAAATCGCTTGCTTGCAAATCGCTTGACCGAGGTGGCTAATCGACTTATGATTTCGTGAGATAATATTTTCTCCAAACTAGGTTTTCTTATAAATTGATTATAACATTCGCTGTGTTGCTTGTGGCGCCGTCCTGTTGGAACCGCATGTCCTCCAAGCCCATATGATCCAATTGGGTCCAAAAATATTCTGTTATCATTGAACGGTGACGTTTCTCATTCATAGTAACGTACTAGTCTTGATCATCACGGAAGAAGAACGGCCCAATGACTGCGCCGGCCCATAAACCATTAACGGTCTACTTTTGTAGCGTCCCTTGAAAAATCCTCTATAACCTAGGTTCCTGTTGAAACCGCATGTCCTCCAAACCCATATGATCCAATTGGGTCCAAAAATATTCTGTTATCATTGAACGGTGACGTTTCTCATTCATAGTAACGTACTAGTCTTGATCATCACGGAAGAAGAACGGCCCAATGACTGCGCCGGCCCATAAACCATTAACGGTCTACTTTTGTAGCGTCCCTTGAAAAAATCCTGTAAAACCTAGACTTGGATTTGAAATATCGTACAGAACCTTGCAAGATTTTCTTATATTAGGACCTAAATTGTGGCTACTCTAGTCTAAAAAGCGTAAAGCGGCTACAATATATACATGGGAGCTATATACAAATTTGGATGCCACCATAGCGCAGGGATTAGCATGTCCACTTATGACGCTGTATAAAATTTCAAGCCCATCGGATTAAAATTGAGGCTTCCAGGGGCTTGAGATGTCAAAACAGGAGATCGTTTATTATGTTAGCTATATCAGGTTAAGGGCCGATTCAGACCATACTTGGCACGATTGTTGAATGTCGTAACTGAACACTATGTGCAAAATTTCAGTCCAATCGGTTTGTAATTGCAAGAAGTCAAAACGGGTGATCGGTTTATAAGGGAGCTATATCCTAATCTGAAACGATATGGCCAATTTGCAATCCCCAATCCTATGGTGGTGGGTATAAAAAAGAAACACTTTGAAATTAAATTTTTGTGGAATTTTTTAATCATTTTTTTGCGAGGTTTTTTATACGTCAAAATATGATACGAGGTTGTAAAAAAGTCATCACCCTAATATTCATATGTATGTATATACCCAAAGTTTTACTCTGCCGAACAAAATGTAAAAAATTTTTTAAAAGAAAAACTTTCAATTTCGACTGATGATGTGGTTACTTCCACAGAACTTACGAAAATCTTTTAAATGAAAATGTTGAGCAATTCATATTTCTTTAACATTTTTACGAAAATAAATGTTAACGATATTTAAAAAAAAATTTTAATCGATTTTTTTAAAGTAATTTTTTTACTAAATTTTCTAGGCAACAAACTCTTCCCATTCACCATGTGTATCGTAACGTAAGTTCTCTAAATTTGTTGATAGCACAGAACTTTTTTTGAAATCTCTGAATAAAACATTGACTACTAAATGTAATTTCTTGTTTCATTTGAATTTTCTTGTGCATGGATTTGTTACAATTTCCCAGAATGCCCTTTAGATCATTCTGCCTGGTACATCTTTGGAAATTTCAAAAACTAAAGTTTCCTAGAAATGCAATGAAATTGTCACATATCGGTCAAACCTTTTGTGTAAGCAAAGAGTTGAGCATAATGAAGATTTCGTTACAAAATGAAATTTAATCAACATTCTACTACAGGGTTTCCCAGGAAATGTCAAAAGCGATGGTTAAAGATTTTTTTGTAAAATAGTTTCTTTGAGTTTTGTGACAAACTTTTGAAGGCAAGAGACCACAAACTGTAATGGATTGTAGTTGTCTGTCTTACGAATAAATACCACAATGCATTCGAGATGGGTAAAAGGCTGTAGGTATTGAAAAATATTGTAAATATTAGGTTAAATTTAAAGCTAAAAACTAAAAGATATGAATTTAAACAGTGAAGTCCTAGTTTTGGATTTTTGTTGTTATTGTTGTTGTTTTATTATGACTAAGATTTGGATTTTTGCTAGTATTTGTATACCCACCACCTTGAAATGGTGGGTTAATTTATTTAATTTATAATATTGTTATAATTATAATCATATGAGTTCCGTCCGTCCTTCTCTCGAAACTTTGAACTATAAAATTCTTTAAAATATCAATTACACACACGTTCCTTTCCTATCTTTGCATTAAAATCACCCAGAACGATTTTAATATCATGGGCGGGGCAGCGGTTTTGTAGGACTATCAACAATAAAAACTACAAGTACTAAAATTTTTTCTATGGCGAAGACCCTAGCGATAGATTTAATAATAAATATCGATAGTATCGTTATTTTCTATCGATACCATCGTTAATTTCTCATCACCTATATTTTAAACGAAAATGGGATCAAAAAAAGCCAAAATTAGTAAAGTCAGTTGAAAGAGAAAACTCATTGTACAAAATGTTAACCTAATCGGATGAAAATTGCGCCCTCTGTAGGCGCAATGTATTTTAAAGGATGCATTCAGTGTCGGATTGCCTATTTTTGTTTAATTTTCCAAAAAAGTGAACTTTTGCAATAGTATCTATCGGAAAAATATCAATCGATATTCAGTCAAAAAATTAAATATCGATAGTATCGATATTTTTCCAGTTTTAGCATTCATGCAGACATGAACGATTTATTTCCTATTTGTTGGTTTACTATCCCACTGTGCAGTGGAGGATGTTAACAAAATCGTTTGTAATTTTTAACATTTCCTTTTTTGAGAATTAAAAGAATTTATTCAATTACACGACCATATTTCACAATTTGCTTTGCTCCGCCATTGCTTTCTATAACGTTGTGGGTCTTTGGTAACCCTAACCTGCTACTGTTGACCTCCTTTTTGAGCTCACGCTTTTCATCATGCAGGCATGCAAGAAGCACAACTGTGCACCAAAGTATCGAATTCCCTTTCTAATGACATCGAACTCTTAATGTGATTTAAAAAGGGAAGCCCCTACGGTCCCAAAGAAATCTCCAACGAAAGTCCCATGTTGGTGGACATCAGTGCCGCTGCTGTTGCCAAGGGGCTGGCTGAAGCTGATGGTTATGGTTATGATATGACAATCCAAGTGCAGTGTTGGGGTTTTTTTTTTTGTTTCTTTTTCAATAAATCAGCCAACATGAAAGGCTGAGGCTGAACATGAGGTTTCGAAGCCCAAAAGTGCTTTGTGTGGTAGTGTGTAGCGTAAGCAACCACACCGTGACGTCGGTGTCGTTGGGGGCTTTTTTAAAGATGGTATTTTCTGAGAAGATTGTCGCACTTACCCCCACTCACTGCCATATGTCGTCAACCATTCAGGCCACAATATCAACGTGTGCGAATATTCATTCTCTTACGCCTTATGCGAATGTGGCGTTTTTTGGTCTGATTGTTGTTTTGTGTGCGTTCATATTTGCATACTGCTTCTCGGTTTCTGGTTTTGCTCCACAATCCAAGCTTCTGCCCGAGTTATCACTGGCAGCGGTGGTAGCCAGTCTGTCAGGGTTAAGGTTAATTTACTTTACACACCATAATCAAATTACTTATTTAGACAGTAATGGACATGGCTGCTAAGGCCTCTTCCAAGAGGACGGGGGGAGTAGATGGCGATGTAGAAGAACAGACCTGAAAGTAGCTTAGCGAGACACTTTGCCTGCTTCACTGGCTGGCAGTGCCTAGGCTGTTGCACACTGCCTGCCTGCCAACCAGGAGGGGAATTTAAGCTCGCCAGACTGCTTGGCACCATCTTCGTAGCCCTTGTTTTGGTTCAATTGGAGCACTTGAGTGAATGCATGCCTGAACAGGCGTATGTGTGTTGTATTTGTATCGGTTTTCATTGCGGTTTAAAATGATTGAAAGATCAAATGGTGTTTTTTCTAAAGTTGTATTACTTTTTTTTGGAGACTGGTAGAGAATAAGAGGAATAAGAAGAAGGAGGAATAAGTATAAGAAACCTTGTGCTTTAAAACTAACTGAAAATGAGTTTTATTATAAAATATAAAAAAAAAGAAAAATCTATTTTGGACTTAATCAAAAATATTTTGCTTTCTTATACCCTCCACCATAGAATTTTCGTCATTCTGTTTGTAACTACTCGAAATATTCGTCTGAGACCCCATAAAAAATACATATTCTTGATTGTCGTGACATTTTATGTCGATCTCGCCATGCCCGACCGTCTGTCCGCCCGTCCGTCTGTCTGTCGAAAGCACGCTAACTTTCGAAGGAGTAAAGCTAGTCCCTTGAAATTTTGCACAAATACTTATTATTAATGTAGGTCGGTTGGGATTGTAAACGGGCCATATTGGTCCATGTTTTGATATAGCTGCCATATAAACCCATCTTGGGTCTTGACTTCTTGAGCCTCTAGAGGGCGGAATTCTTAGCCAATTGGAATTATATTGTGCACGATGTGTTTTGCTATGATATCCAACAACTGCGCCAAGTATGGTTTAAGTCGGTCCATAACCTAATATAGCTGCCATAAACCGATCTTGGGTCTTGACTTCTTGAGCCTCTAGAAAGCGCAATTCTTATCCGATTGGAATGAAATTTTGCACGACGTGTTTTGTTATGATATCCAACAATTGCGCCAAGTATGGTTCAAATCGGTTCAGAACCTGATATAGCTGTCATATAAACCGATCTGGGATCTCGACTTTTTGAGCCTCTAGAGGTCGCAATTATTATCCGATTTGCCTGAAATTTTGCACGACGGATCCTCTCATGACCATCGACATACGAGTTTATTATGGTCTGAATTGGTCTATAGCCTGGTACAACTCCCATATAAATCGATCTCTCTATTATACTTCTTGAGCCCCCAAAGGGCACAAATCTTTTTCGAATTGGCTGACATTGTACACAGGTCTCCAAAGAAGAATTAAATTGTGGTCCGAACCGGACCATATCTTAATATCGCTCTTATAGCAGAGCAAATCTTTTCTTTTATCCTTTTTTAGCATATAAAGAGATGCTGGGAAAAGAACTCGACAAATGCGATCCATGGTGGAGGGTATATAAGATTCGGCCCGGCCAAACTTAGCACGCTTTTACTTGTTTTAGTTTAATTTTTTTCTTCCTGGAATCAGAAAAAAACTTTAATTTGAGGCAAGACCTTTTCTTTATTATTGCCCTTAAAGAACAAAAATTACTATGTAATGAAACTGGTAGTGACCCGCAGAAAAAAGTCCATCTTCACATGCAGGCAGGAGTTTTAACGACCCTTAGGCCTTACATTTGCTGCAGCAAGAAAAGGATCAACAACAAAAATCAAGCGCAATAAAGTGTAGCCGTAACAGAAAAAACAAACTGCTTTTGCCTGGATCTGTTGGTGGTTAAGTCATAAAAAGAATTGTGAGGGCAAAATAAATTAACTGTAATTGCGGCAAGTGACTGTGAAGCAAACACAGTGGAGACATGGTTAAACCATGGTGAATGAATGATTAAAGGAGCTCAAGAAGTCAAAGGGGGGTTTGCTTTCCATGGGAGCTGAATGTACTTATAGACCCACCCAAAACTGTATTCGGTGTGGATACTTCAGGCAAATGGCAAAGAATTAAGACTTTTATGGTCTCAAAAGACAGCAATCGATTATATGGCTTAAATATAAATGCCCAATGTCCTTTGCAAAGTTTAAAGGCAATAGTTTTTTCCTTTAGAAAACTACAATAAATTTTAAGGACGGCCACACTAACTGAAATTGGTAATTCGCCCTCTAATATCGATTATGTGAACAGTCACGTTGTCCCGCATTGACGCAGACGTTAGAATTTTACTATATGACGCTGAAAGCTTGTTTTTGAAACCTCGTCTATAAAAAGTAGGTCCCTTATCGTTGAGATAAAACTTGCATATATCGCCACTCAGTGATATAAGAATGAAGGTCCTCACTAATCTTTAAGGGTTGATATTCTGTTCTGATTTCGGAATAGTCGCGGAAATCTTTAATTGTTCCACGAGCGGAATTTGACAGTTATGTTATGTTTTCATTTCCATACCAAAAAACGTTTTTAATCTGCCCTTTTGGTTTTATAAACTTTTTTCGCAAATAAATAAAAAAGCATAAAGACAAAAAGGAACCGTTGAAGCCAATAACACAAAAATGATACCGACAATGGTTTCAAGCGCTGCCACTAAAATTTCTTTTCGCCATATTTCTCGCTATAAACAGAGTAATACTTTTCGCCTACTTTCTTCCAGCGTTTCGCCGACACTTTTTATACCCACCACCATAAGATAGGGGGTATATTCAGTTAGTCATTCTGTTTGCAACACAACGAAATAGCAGTTTACCACCCTACCATATTTGGATATAGCTGCAATATAGGCCGATCTGCCGATAAAGGGTCTAATAATGCCCTTAAATGCTTTGTTTTTATCCGATATCGCTGAAATTTAAAACAGTGAGTAGTTTAGAGCCTCCCGACATCTGATCTAAGTATGGTTCAGATCGGACAATATTTAGATATAGCTGCCATGTAGACCGATCTGCAGAAAAAGGGTCTAAAGGCCATAAAATCTCTATTTATTACCCGATTTCGCTGAAATTTGAAACAGTGGGTTATTTTAAGTCTCCCGACATCCGACCTGAATAAGGTTTATATATATATTCATATATAGCTGCCATATAGACCGATCTCCCGATAAAGGTTCTGAAGCCCATAAAAGCTGTATTTTTTAACCGATTTCGAGTATCGGGCCTAAGTATGGTTCAGATCGGACTAAATTAAATATAGCTGCCATATAGACCGATCTACCGATAAAACGCCCATAAATGATTTATATGATTTCGCTGACCCATATTTGGGTTCCGCCATCCGGCCCAAAGTATTCAGGTCAGTATTCTGTTCAGCTTTTCAGACGGAATGCTATCAAACCCCATATAAAAACAAGTAAAAAGGAATTAAGTTCAGCCGGGCCGAACTTGGGATACCCACCACCTACGATATATATGTAAACCCCCTTTCGTCACAATCCGGTGAAAACTGGATAACTTATGCACTCAAGTTCGGCACGGACAGCGAGTGGACTAATAAACATAAGTCACTGTTAATTTTTGTAGACCAAATATAAACCGTTCTGAACTATATAGGACACGGATGTCGAATAACCTTACATAATGCACTGCGTTAAATTTCAACGAAATCGGATAATAAATGCGCTTTTTATAGGGCCAAGATTTTAAATCCAGAGATCGTTGTATATGGCAGCTATATCCAAATTTGGACCGATCTATTTTATAACTCGATTTTATTATAACTCGACTACTATATCCGTAGTTATATCGTAATAGGGGCTGGTCTCGATCTTATTTTATTCAGGTTCCGAGAAGTCATATACAAGTCATATTTTCAGACAATAAATCTGCTTTTTATGGAATTAAGACCCTAAATTGGAAGATTGGTCTATATGACAACTATATCTATATAGTCTGATCTGACTCATATTTGGGTCGGATGTCGGAAGGCTTAAAACAACTCACTATTTCAAATTTCAATGAAATCGAGAAATAAATAAAGCTTTTATGAGCTTCAGACCCTTAATCGGCATACCGGTCTATATGACAGCTATATCTAAGTACAGTCCGATCTTTACCATATTTGGGTCAGATATTTCTATGGAATGATGCAAAATATGCCAGAGAGGCATACAATGAGGGACATCATTGAACTGTGAAAAGTCTATCAGGGAAAGTTTAGGGCTTGTAAGGAGGATTTGAAATCAAACCAACCAGACTAATTTGTAAAAGTGATTAAGAATCTGTAAGAAGTGAATAAAGTTCCTCAAGACTGTAGAAGCTAATGACAGGTAACTGCAGGAGATCAGATGTTAAGATTACCGGGTATGCACACTCTTTTTAAATTTTTGTAGATTTCCTTTCTCTAAAGTCAATATTTTAAATGAAATAGACAAAATGTTATCGAGATTTTCCCAAACATTTTAAGGGGAACTTTCACAAAAACAAGATAATTTAAAAAAAAATCTGTTATTGCTTTAATTTAATTTAAAACTCCCCATTCAAACTTTCAAGAGTGCTAAGTTCGGCCGGGTCGAATCTTGGGAACCCACCACCATGTATTCTGCTAAAAATTCAATATATTTCTTGGTGTTACAAACGGAATTAATACACTCCCCACCCTACGGTGGAGCATAGTAAACTCCCCATCCTATGATGGTGGGTATATACATTTTGTATGATCCTATTCCAAACTAACCTTAACTAGATTTTATTACTTTAGAGCACCGCAAATGGTTACCTCGGAGTTTTCGTATTCAAATTAATTAACCTCTTTGGGCCACTGTGCGAACAGGTATACCTGTGTGCTGTCAAGCTTTGCAAATAAAAATAAAACAACTTTAGTAACAGCTTTTCTCGAAAGTAACATAAAAAGCAGACTTACAAAAGAGCCATTATCTCTCCTGGGCCATAATCAGCGAAACAAATACAGATGCCTCAAAAATAGTCATAGTTTCCTCTGAGCACCCAGTCAAAGTGTATGGCAGCAGATGTAATAGTGCGGCAAGTAGTTTTCATGAAAAAGTACTGCTACTGTCACATAACCATACTAAAATGCTGTAATGGATGTTGCGAATGTGGAGCGGGTAACAAAGAGAGAGATAGAGAGACATATTGCTATTGTCCTTCGCTATAATGAGATATTTAAAGGTTGTAAAAGTAATTCCAAAACATTTATTGCACTGGTAAAGCCTTCTTTTTTTGGCATACGTCAGAGACATACATGTGTTTGCAGTAAACATCTATTCAGGGACAAAAGAAAAGCATTTATCCTCTTAAGTTATAAATTCTTTGTTCAACTATCTATGTTAGTTGTTCTGATTCTAATCGATTTCTTTTTGATGTTTTTACAGTTGCAGGCCAACTAAACATCTGTGTGGACTCGTTAAATCAAGTGTATCCACATAGAGGAGAATTTTTACTGTAGTCCAATAGGTAAGTGTATTGCAATACCCTTTTATTTAAATCCTTAATTCGAAGTCTAAAAGGGAATTATGGAGGGAACCCTGTAGCCATGGCAAAAATTTTGGTATACTTCAACCATTCGTATGCTGTATTTTATTAAATTTTCCCATACATAGTAGATATGCTTAAATTTTCTAGCTTAACTTAAATTTAATACAATTTTTATTTTATTTTCCCATATCCTTTGGAAAGCAATAAAATTCCATTTTTTTTTGCTTGTGTTCATCTTTTTGTGCTACATGATATATTCAGGATTTTGTATTTCTAAAAGTATACCAAAATATTTTTGTTTGTAATTGAAGAGGTAGTCCAAATTAGAGCCAATTGTTTTTTATTACCATTTTGTAATTGTAATAGCCAACAATGTTCTCTAATGAAAATATTATGTTACCATGTACACGAATGTGGTTATTGGGTAGTACAAATTTTCCATATACACATATTTTCGAAAATATCGAAAGGGTGTTTTGTTTTTGGTGTGTTAACAATTATTTGATCAGTTTGATCAGAAAAAAAGTGTAAAAAAAGTATATTTGATTAAAGTTAATTCTAAGTTTTATTAAAAATGCATTTACTTTTTTTAAAAAATCCGCAATTACTTTTTGGGCAACCAATAGCTCTAATATAAATCGATCTTCGTATTTGACTTCTTGAGTCCTGCTGCTTTTTTTGTCCGATTTATTTAAAAGTTCACATGTAGTGTTCTGTTATGACTTCCAATTGGTCAATGCTCTGACATAGCTCCCATATGAATCGATCTCCCGGTTTGACTTCTTGATCCCTTACAATCCGCAGTTTTTGTCCGATTAGGCTGATTTTGAGCATGTAGTTTTTTGTTATGATTTCCAACAACTGTGCCAAGTACGGTCCAAATCGGTCAAAAACATGATATATCTCCCATATACACCGATCCGCGATTTGACTTCTTGAGCCCTTACAAGCTGTAATTGTTGCCCGATTTAGCTGAAATTGACCATGTTGTGGTTTGTTATGACTTTCAACAACTGTGCCAAGTCTATAACCTGATATAGCTTCCATATAAACGGATTTCTCCATTTGACACTTTGAGTGCTTACAATTTTCGTCCGCTTTTGCTAAAATTTCGGGGGGTGTTCTCTTCTCCCGATATAGCTACCATATAAAGCGGTCTCTCGATCATCCTTTTTCGGTTCCTAGAAGCTTTAATTTTTGCTGGTTTGACAGAAGTTTGGTTTGGCAGAAGAGATATTGAACTGGTTATGTTCGAAGATGGCCTATATCGGACTATATCTTGATGCATCCCTATATAGACGGATCTGCCGATATAAAGTCTTAGGTCCATGAAAGCCACATTTATTATCCGATTTTGCTGAAATTTGAGACAGTGAGTTATGTTAAGACACTCGACATCTTTCTTTAGTTTGGTCTAGATCGGCCCGGATTGGGATATAGCTGTCATATAGTCCGATCTCTCTATTTAAGGTCTTGGCCCCATATTTATTATCCGATTTCGCTGAAATTTGAAACAGTGACTTAAGTTAAAGTTTTCAACATCCGTGTTCTATATGGTTGAGATCAGTTTATATTTGGATATAGCTGACAAAAAATGCGCATATTGAATTAAACAGTGACTTGTATTTATTAGACCACTCAATGTCCGTGCCGAATTTGGACCTAATCGGACCATTTTTGGATATGCCTTCTCACTTGTTTGATCATGCTAAAGCGTGTCACTTTCTGCATTTGTGCTAATATTCATTTTAGTGAGGTAAACTATTTCATTTGTCTCTGTCAGTCATTGTTTTCTGTTTTGTGATGAGGTTTTCATTTAATAGTTTTGGTATTTGCAACCGTACAAAGTTCAAAAATAACAATGAAATCATATTTCAAAGCTTCTACGGAAACATTGCAATCACAAAAATATTTCTTTTCAACAAAAACACGGAAAGCTCCCCCTGACAGAGAGGAATGCCTTGCTTTTGAGGCACCTTCATCCTGGTCGCATTTAGGTGTGGCTTTCAAAGGCAGATATACATGTATGTAGGTAGGAAGGTATGTAGATAGGTATGTATGCACACCAAACTTTTCCTCCTTTTTTGCCCTGGCAAATGATGAGTTTATATAAAATATTATTTAATTAAAAATTTCTCTGTGTGGGGAATATACATATGTCGTCCTGGCATCCTCTGCTCCCAACCAAGGGGGCATGTACAGAATTTTGTGGCTTATTTGTTATTCAAATGCGAGTTGTGATGTTTGTATGGAATTAATTATGCTTTTAGCAAATATTGGTCCAACAAATGCAGGAAATTTGGCATATAGGGGTTTAGGCGATATTTTTTGTTTTAAAATGCATTATGTGTCTTAATATGGGGATATTTATATGAAAACAAGTAAAGACGAACTAAAGTTGGGCAAGGCCAACCTTTTGGTTCCCTACACCACATTGGATAATCAGGCTTAGTCGTCGATATTGAAATGTCCTCAAATTTTTACCAAAATCCGTGCCAAATGGAAAAGGAAAGCCAAAGATAGCAACACACACCAACCACTATGGGACACGTTTTGTCTTTGGCTAGAAGACTTTTCAACCATATTAGGTGTGATGGCTTCAAGGGCCGTGCATTGGTATATTGTATTTAAATCACATTAATAGCGAAACGCATCTATGATACAATTACCACATTAACCAAGCTCGACAACATTGCTTATTAGCTGTACTTTTCCCAATGCATGTATTTTTGTGTAATTACAGGCATTCTTTCTGTGACAAATTACAATTCTTCCGTACTACACATGATTGTGTGCATCTTTAGAAAGTTGTATGTGTGTAGTACGGAAGAAGTGTAATGTGTCACAAAGAGAATTTCTGTCATTACACAAAAATACAAACATTGGGAAAAGAACAGCTAATAGACAGGGTTGTCGAGCGTTGTTATTGTGGTAATTGTATCATAGATGCGTTCTCGCTATTTATGTAATTCAAATACAACATACCAATGCATCGCCCTTGAAGCCATCACACCTAATATGGTTGAAAAGTGAAAAGGAAATGTTTTCAAACTGGCGAGTCCCTGCAAAATCTAGGACTTTCTAAGATATGATGCTGGTATTTTCTCCCCACCAAATTGTCGGTGTCTTCTTGACGCGAAAGCCGGGCAATGACATAAGATTTGCTCTAGCGTCTCATCATCTTCCCCAATTAATTGCCGCACCTATTCTGTATAAGTGCGCTCGTTGCCCTATGTTTCCCGTTATGATAAGGAAAACTGCACCGATTCCCTTCCTTTCGGTATTACCCCCGTCTTGTCAATATCCGGATGACCCCATAGGAGTTTCATCGTCCTACCGAACGTTTCACTGTTCAACGGTGCCCACTCCCTTAACTCATCACCCACTCTCTTAGCTCTCTTTGTCACCCTCCGAAAGGTTTCGGATTCACCAAATTTACTCATGCCAATCCTCCGGCCTTTATGCCAAAATCATCTGATCTTTCATTCCCCCCTTCTTCGCAATGGCCCGCACCACAATAATGCTTGGGATCTGTGGATCTAAAAAAAATGGTCAGCAGAGAAACACCTCAAGGGAGTGTACTGTCTCCTCTACTTAGGAATAAGTCATTAACAATATTATTGTCGCTGGAAGAAAAAGGCGTAACAGCGAAGTGGGCTACCAAAAGTGGTCTAGGTATAAATCCGTGTAAAACAGAAGTAGATCTTTTCAGCAGGAGATACAAGTTGTCTACAGTGGAACCTGTATCCTTGGGTGGAGAAAATGTTATATTTACAGAAAGCGAAAAATACCTGGGAGTTTTGCTGGACAGGAAATGGAACTTCAAATCCAACATTTAGGAAAGGGCAAGAAAGGCAACTCTTGCCCTATACAGCTGCAAAAGAGCCATTGGCAAAAGTTGGGAATTTAGAACGCATGTCATGCATTGGGTATATACTGCGGTTGTCAGATCTATAATGCGATATGGTGTTGTGGTCTGGTGGACGGCGCTTCAAAAGTCCACCTATTGCTCAATACCTAACCGGATCCCAAGGATGGCTTGTTTGTGCATCATAGCGGCACTGAGGCGACACCATCTGATGCACTGAATTTAATCCTACATCTTATGCCTCTGGACATTGTAGCTACCCAAATTGCAGCGACCACTGCCGTGAGGTTGAGGGAGGTTTCTCTTTGATCATGTGGCAGCTACGGACACTGTGTTATCCTTGATACAATATCCGATGTTCCAGGCAGTGTAGATTACAACCCCCCTGAATCGCTTTTTGATAAAAAGTACTGCAACACTATTCCTGATAGAACCGATTGAAACTACAATATCCCTGGTAACAGAAGTTACACAGACTTCCAAACTAAATGACCAGGTGGGCTTTGGGTTGTACTCTAAAGATCTAGAATTGGTCATACCGAAAAGGTTACCGGACCACCGAAGTGTGTATCAAGCGGAGATCCTTGCAATTAAGGAAGTGGTGGAATGGCTAAGATGTGATGTCATAACGACGATTGGCACAAATATCTTCTCAGACAATCAGACAGCCATTAAATCCCTGGAGAACGTATTTCTGAACACAAAAAACGCCCTCGAAGGTCGCAGATTTCTTAACGAGATGACTGAACAGTTCAAAATTCACCTGTTGTGAGAAATATCCCAGGGAATTGTAAGGTGGTCGAACTTGCGAGACTAGGAACTACCCTACACATTCCAGGAATATTGGTATATGTGGGTATGCGACATGTTAGCTAAGTTATCAGGACCAGGCCCGAAGGACAACGAATGATAAATAGGTCACAAAGAGGGGGCTGTGAGCATTCCAAAACTATGTGGCCTAATCTAGACTTGATTGTGTCCGTCATGACAGGTCACTGTCTAATCGGAAAACATGCTGACAGACTGAAGGTTGCCAGCAACTACTTTTGCAGAAGCTGTGAGGACATCGAAGAAGGAGAGACTATGAAACACCTTCTTTGTGTGTATCCCGCTCTAGCAGCCAGAAGGATTTCCACTTTAGGTTCTCATTTCTTTGAGAACCTGTCTGATTTAACGGATGTGAACATTTGCAAGTTATTGGGTTTTAAAGCATTCTGGATGGTTCAACGGTAGGAACTGGAAGGCATCTTCCTTCTTCTGTTCCTGTGTTATCATAATGGACGAAAACGTCTATGTGAGTCTGATGGCAGACTGCCACTTAAACCTAACCATTCCATAGAAACGCAAATGTGATAAAATTTTATATCGATCTAAAATTTTGGAAAATTTTTAAATGAAAAAGAAAAATTTGCCAAAAATTTCTATAGAAATAATTTTTCTCTGAAAAAAAGTCTTTGAAAGCAGGACAGTTGTTAAGGTTATACAATTTGATAAAATTTTATATTTACAATATAATTTTAAACACAATCTTCTTCAGAGAATCCTTTTTAGTTAATTTAACAAAATAAATATAAAAACAATTTGAATAAAACAAAAATTTTACAATATTTTCTATAACACTAAAATCTTAAGGATTTTTTCCAAAATTACAATATACGAAATTTTTTATATAAATAAAATGAAAGAATTATTATACAAATAGAATGTTAAATTTATTTCTTCATATATATGTATATACAAAATTTATGTTAGAATACAGCATCTAAATGTTCTGTCCAAACCCTCTCGGGGCCCTGTAAGACACAATTTATAGCCGATTAGGTTGAAATATGGCAGGAGATGTATTACAGTGACTTGCAACAACTATGGAAAGTTTGTGAACTTGCCTACTCGTATCCCCATCAATTGTGGATAGTTTTTGGATTTCGATTTGATGTTTTTCTTAGTTCCTTTGGAAATCATGTGGTGAGTGTTACGAAATAAATTTGTTGCGCTAAAGCAACCCTTCCTATAGTGCTGGGTATAGAAAGTTACAACACTTAACATTCAAATTCAAGCATCCATAACCTTAACTTGTGCCTTTGGCAACGAATGTTTTTTTTTTTTTTCAACAGAGAAAATTGTAAAAAATGGGAAAGCAAACAAGAACAACTTTAAGCTCAATTTACTTGTTATCTACACTAAGACATTTAACGCATTCATCCACATAGACACATACATATGTATGTACAGTGCATACGTAGGTATGTGTGTGTGTACACATTTATCGTCTATTAGAATTTCATCAAAGAACTTTGTGAAAAACATTTCCCAAGAGGGAGATCTCGCATTCAAAAACGGAAGGACAGAACGACAAATAGACAGACAGACAGACAAACAGACAGATAGATAGTCAGAGAGACAGCCATATTGTTTGAGTGTGAACAGTTTTCAGAACCATTGAAAAAACGAAAAAAAAAAACGAAAGTGTAGTGTAATGGAAATGGAAATAATTTAAGCAAATTGACTAAAACTGAAAATAATCTACACTTTTGCTCTTGTCATTCACTGACTGCCACTCTCGAATGAGAGGATATTGAGGAGACAGCTACATCAAAAATTGTTTCACACACCCACCCACATAGCCATATCAGAAGCATGCCTCTGCAGCTGCGTTGGCTGGCTGAATGTAAGTAGTAGTGTAATGCTTCATTAAGGACCAATGGATATTACTTTGCACAGAGATTCATTCACATGTACAGGAAGGACAAACGATTGTCAATGTAGAGTTTTTGCATACTCTGTTTCCAACGAAAGTTTTTCTGGTCTCAGCCAAATTGTTTGATATTTAACTAAAATCCTCTGGGGGGAACTATCTTTACCTGGAAGGCAAAAGGACATGGCAACAGAACAAATTAAACCAAACTGCTTTTAATTAACAAGTGACCCATTAACTGATGTAGAAGATGGAGGGGGAAAAAAACAAAACACTCACCGCCTTCATTGAATAAAAGTGTTTCGATAATTTTTACATTTTCTGTACTTTAGCTTAGACATTGAATCCAATTTTTGGGGAGAAAATTTTAGCAGAGATATAAAATAGCAGCGGATTTAACGTAGGACACTCGCTTTGTATGCTGGGCGAAAAGACATTTTATGGCTCTAAGAATTTAAATATTTAATTTTTTTTTCCTTTTTTTCTCTTTCGAGACTGGTTTAATGATAGACAAATTTTTGCATTGGATAAGTAAAGCCAGAGGGCACCACAACAACAACCATGCGATTATAATTTATAGTAAGACCTCGAAAAATAATAGTTATTTTTTTTTTAATTTTTATTTTATTTGTTTTTTTTTTTTTTTAATTTGTATGCCTACCACCATAGTATAAGGGGTATGTTCATTTCGTCATTTCGTTAGTATATATATATATTTCAAATCGTAGTAAAATTCTATTACGCCTATGACGCTGAAGCCTGGGTTCGAATTGTAGCTGGAAAACTATCGATAATCGCAACTTTCGATATTATCGATATTTCATATAATAAATATCGATACTATCGCTAATTTACTATTCCAAATGAATATGAGAAGTAAAGATAGGGAGATCGATTTAAAAGAAACAATATCAGTGCACAGACCGAATAAACCCAAATTAATTAAAGTCAGTTGGAAGTCATGAGAGAAGTCATTGTACAAAATGTTAGCCCAATAATCAAAGGTCTTTGAGAAATTGCTGTATTTGCAAATTGCTGTCAATGAGAACTCTTCGTTATATGTGAGACAGTACGGGTTTCGTCCTAACCACAGTTGCGTAACTGTCTTGGCAGAGGTTACTGAGAGGATCAAGGTCAATTTGGAGGATGCCAAGATAAATTTCTTTGTTCTTCTTGGCCATTTTAAGGCATTTGACACTGTGGATCATTCCTTGTTATGTGATAAGATGAGACATCTTTACAATTTGTCTATTACGTCTTATTTTGTATCGAACCTGTCACACCGCACTCAGTCCGTCAGTTATAAGTCTTCTGTATCGTCGCCTCTGCTTGTTTTAAAAGGTGTTCCCCAGGGATCAATTCTGGTCCTCTTTTCATTGTACAGTAACGACTTGGCGAGTCAATTGTCTTATTGTGAGGTACATATATACGCTGACGATGTACAGATAGATATCGGCAATCCGAGGGATGAGATTTCTGAAAACATACGTCTGCTTAATCATGATCTGTCAAGAGTCAGCACGTGGGCGAAACCAATGGCCTGTGTCTCAACCCTGTAAAGTCCAAGTGTGTTGTAAGTCATGTGATGTCGGTATATTCATTAACGACGCTAGATTGGAAATCGTTCCTCATGCAAAGAACTTAGGCGTGGTTATTAATAGCACTCTGACTTGGAGTAATCATATCCACTCTGTCGTTGGTCAGGGATATTCAAAATTGCGTGCTCTCTGGGCTACTTAGTCGGTGACTCCGCTGCGGGTTAGGTCTTTCTTGGCAAAGACTTATCTTGTTCCTGGCATTTTCTACGGCTGTGAGTTGTTTTCTCATTGCGACTCGGTAAGTAGACGTAAGCGAAACACCTTTTTTAATAGCGCTACTCGTTATGTATTTGGCTTGAGACGGCGCGACTCCATCTCTGAATATTCTTTATCCCTGTATGGCGTCTCCTTGCAGCACTTGCTGCACCTGAGGTCGCTTACATAAACTGATCTCCACGCAGTCACCACAATATCTGTATGGACTTTCGCCAGATCTAATAGAGGTAAAAAATCATTCCAAAATTCATCGTAGGCTAGTTTCTGAATGACATATGCTCATATTCGCTGTACGTCTCTGGAACTCACTTCCTAACGATCTGCAATTGCTCAGGAAACATTTTACTGCATTAAGTTGATGAGCGTTAAGACTCACTTATTTATTTTATTTTCTTATATGCTTACCCTATTTTTTTTCGGATCAATCAAAATCTGTGATGTATTGTATAGTTATAGATTCTTAGATTTAAGTGTTTACTCTGTACAATTGTTGAAGATATTACCCGCACTTTATTTATCAGAATTTTATATTTTTGTTGTGCGGGTTTAAATAAATAAATTACAAATTACAATCGGATGAAAATTGCGCCCTCTATAGGCGCAATGTATCTTAAAGAATACATTTAGTGTCGAATCGCATTTTTGTTTAGTTTTGCAAAAAATTTAACTTTGCCCATATTATTGAAAAGATAAATATTAATCGAAAAATCAAAAAAAAAAAATAAAAATCTATAGTCCAATTGATTTTTAATCGAACGGTGTACCGTTCGATCTCGGCTATATCATTGAGCTAAAAATTGAATCGGATAGCACTCATTGATATGTGATAACTTTTCCCCTGTTCCTTAATGGTATCTAAAATTCTAGACCACTTAACGAAGTCTGTCAGTTTTAATCACGTTGCTGTCTTTAAAAATTGAGCTATTGGGTTGAAATTTTGCATAGACTCGTATTTCTTCTATACGCAGATTAAGTTATTGAATGGATCAAATCAGATTATATTTGAATAAAGCTCCCGTAATGACCGATCAGGCGATTTGGGCTTGTAAGCCCATGAAAGCCACATTTTTTGTCAGATTTGTTATGACAGTTATATTTTCAAATAAAGCTGTCATATGACTGATCTACCGATTCAGGCTCTTAAGCCCGTAACAGGAGCATATTTTACCCGATTTCGCTGAAACTCACAAAAGTGAGTTTTATTAGGCCCGTCGATAGCCGAACAAAATATGCTCCAGATCAGAACATACTTGGATATAGTTGCTATGTAGACCCATCTGAAGTATTAGCCCTATAACAAAAATTTGCAATTTGTTACCATATTTCGCTGAAATTTTAATCAGTGAGTTGGTTCAAGACACTTAATATCTGTCCCTAATATGGTCCAGATCGGACTATATTTACATACAGCTGTCATATAGATCGATCTTCAGCTTTAGGGTCTACAGTCCATAAAAGGCGAATTTATTGGGTTGCCCAAAAAGTAATTGCGGATTTTTTAAAAGAAAGTAAATGCATTTTTAATAAAACTTAGAATGAACTTTAATCAAATATACTTTTTTTACACTTTTTTTCTAAAGCAAGCTAAAAGTAACAGCTGATAACTGACAGAAGAAAGATGCAATTACAGAGTCACAAGCTGTGAAAAAATTTGTCAACGCCGACTATATGAAAAATCCGCAATTACTTTTTGGGCAACCCAATATTATCCGATTTTGCTGAAATTTTAAAGTGTGGGCTTCTGACATCTAACTCAAATACGGTCTAAATTATTTGCTATTATTTATTTTTATACCCTCCACCATAGGATGGGGGTATACTAATTTCGTCATTCCGTTTGTAACACCTTGAAATATGCGTCTAAGACCCCATAAAGTATATATATGCATGATCGTCATGACATTTTATGTCGATCTGGCCATGTCCGTCCGCCCGTCTGCCTGTCGAAAGCACGCTAATTTTCGAAGGAGTAAAGCTAGCTGCCATATAAACCGATCTGGGATTTTGACTTATTCAGCCTTTAGAGGGTGCAATTATTTTCCGATTATGTACAACGGCTTCTCCCATGACCTTCAACATACGTGTCAAATATGGTCTGAATCAGTTACAGCCTAATACACCTCCCCTAGAAACTTAAATTTTACACAATGACTTCTTCATTGGTCTCCTACATTCAATTCAATTATGGTCCTAATCGAACCATAACTTGATATAGCTCCAAAAGCTTAGCTATTCTTTTCTTTTATACTTTGTTTGCTTAGAAAGAGATACCGGGAAAAGAACTCGACAAATGCGATCCATGGTGGGGGGTATATAAGATTCGGCCCGGCCGAACTTAGCACGGTTTTACTTGTTTTCTAACGTTCTCGCCAGGCGGACATGGTAACCTCTGCGCTACGATGTCCTCTCAGTGTTAAAACATTAAAACTAAAATTGAAACTCTTTGCAAGTTTCACTACTTCCTCAAATTTCGGTGATGTCTGTATTTTGTTGTTGGGGAGTTGTGTATCTGCCTGCTGCAACATGGGCTTTAATTAATTTTCTCCCTGCAGCACTTTAGGTTTGTGGAATCCATTTTGCGTTGTTAAACACAATTTGTGTGCGTGTCTGAGTGTTGTATGCGTTGCTTAAACCAAACTAAAAAGGATTCCCTATGTTTAATACTTTTCGATTTCTACTCGCATTGTGGGGAGAAAGTTTTGCATGTGGCAGCATTTTCTTACAGCTGATGCACAAAGTCTGCTGTGTCCTCATATCATCCATATGGACCAAAGTGAGCATCATCAACCAGAGCCGAGTAAAAAGTAACAACTTTTTAAAATCCAATTAGTGCTTCTTTCCTGCATTCGCATTCGCCAACTTTGATCCTTTGTTTTGGTTTGTGCGTGTATGTGTGTGTGTGTGTGATTTTCTCACATCAATATGCATGAGTTTCTGGTATTGGCAAATGTTGCTTCTTGCTGCCTGCACCGCCACTATCACCACCACCACCACCATCACAAATGGCAGTGGCGTCAGTGTTGGCCAACAAAGTTCGGACTGCTTTTAAAGTTCGCCATATGCAATAATCCATTTGACGTTATAACATTTTTGACGAGCATCGTTTTTAACACAAGCCCCGTTTATACCGGCTGACTATCTACTCCTTGCCATTGTTTTCGCTGATCCTAATTAGCCAGAATGTTGGCCAATGTATGTTGGATGAGTTACATACATCTGTGCAATTATCAAACATGAGCCAAAAACTGAAACACGCATTTGTTGCTCGAAGAAAGTGCTGCGCCACGCTATGATGGTCATGAACTGCGATTGAAAACTGTTTCCATTACCCACTCTCAAACTTCACTCTTCTCGGGCCTTGGACAAATGTTGCCAGTCAATGGTTGTCAGATTGGTGCAATTTTTCCCATCAAATAACTTTTAATTAGGAAAGCTCAACATTCATACGAGACAATGGTGGCTCACATACCATCAGCAGTGTGCTTGGTGCAACTTTTCCTTTCATAAATAGCCACAGCGGAGGATCTTAAAAACGGAAGAGCGAAAAAACAATTTAATTTGCATAATATTTGAGAAAAAAAAAGTGGAAATGCTAACAATAAAAGTTGGCCATACCACCACCACTGCATTACTTTTTATTTGTATTTATTTAATTTTTTGCATAAATTCTAAATTTTTTCTGCAAACATTGAAATAAATTGGAATTAGAAGCTTATCGGGGACTTTCACACTATATTTGTTGAATTTAGTTATATGCATGCTTGACCATAGACAACTTTGTCCATTAAACGAATGAATTTGCTGCTAAATTATAGACGCATGTTGTTAGGCTAGCTAATAACGTCATTCATTTTTTACATCAATGCTGCTTTTCCATGGTATCTCAAATAGCATAAAGAAATTAGCGCATATGACCCTTAACCCTTGATCATCGTGTGCTTCAATAGAGCAGATTAAATGTTAAAGCAGAACAGTTTTTAGTAAAACTAGCAAAGCAAATTATTTGCCAAAACAGAAGTTTTAAGCTTAAAAAAAAAACCATAAAGGAAAGAAAGAAGTCGGGCGGTGCCGACTTTATAATACCCTACACCTACTCTATAAGTACGAAGTGGGAGTGCAAATTACCCATAGTCGGAAAATCGGGCGGAAAATCCAAATGGAAAGAAAAACACTTTCAATTAAATTTTTATATAAAGAATTTTCAGACAATAAATCTGCTTTTTATGGGATTAAGACCCTAAATCGGAAGATCGGTCTATGTGACAGATATATCTAAATAGTTTGATCTGACTCATATTTGGTCGGGAGGCTTAAAATTTTGTAATAAATGAAGCTTTTATGAGTTCCAGACCCTTAAACGGCAGATCGGTCTATATGGCAGCTATATCTGAATGTAGTTCGATCTGAAACATATTTGGAACGGATGTCGGGAGGCTTGGTATAACTCACTGTTTAAAATTTGCGCCAAATCGGATAAGAAATAAAGCATTTATGCGCTACAGGCACTTTATCGGCAGATCGGTCTATATGGCAGCTATATCTAAATATAGTCCGATCTGAACCATTTTTGGGTCGTAGGGTGTGGGCTCGAATCAACTCACTATTTGAAATATCAACGAAATCGGGTAATAAATAAAGCTTTTATGAGCTTCAGACCCCTTATCGACAGACCGATTTATATAGCAGCTATATCCAAATATAGCCCGAAACCATATAAACCGATCTTCTGACTGGATTTCTTGAGCAATGGTGGACGACATTTTTAAAAGATTTGCCCAAAATTTTGCACGTGATGTTCTGTTATGACTTCCAATGCCTGGCTGAAACTGTGCACGTGCTATGAGTCTAGATCGGTATGTATCGGTCCATAACTTCATATAGCTCCCATGTAACGGATTTGACTGTTAGAGCTTTTGGATGGCCAATTTTAAATTTAATATTTTTGGAAAAATTTAACGTGTTATGACTTCCAACATTAGTGCCGAATTTTGCCTGATTCGTTATATAACCTTTCTATTTGACTGGAAGGCGCAATTTACGACGAATTTGTCTCAAAATGTTGACTTTTAAAATATGCGTTGGGTTTGGCCTATATTTCGTTGGCATATTTATCTGAAATTTATTTCGTCTTCTGTACTCTCGACTGGCGTACAAATCGTTTTCTCCTCTATACAGAATTAGACACTTCACCCATTTTCATCATTCCAAAAATTTACTATTGTACTGGAGACCACCGTAGCGCAGAGGTTAGCATGTCCGCCTACGACGATGAACTTATGCGGTTCAAATCCTGGCGAGACCCTCAAAAAATTTTTCAGAGGTGATTTTCTCCTCCTAATGCTGGTAACATTTGTGAGGCACTATGCCATGTAAAACTTCTTTCCAAATAGGTGCCGCACTGTGGCACGCCGTTCAGACTCGGCTATAAAAGGAGGCCCCTTAACATTGAACTTAAACTTGAATCGGACTGCACTCATTGACATGTGAGAAGTTTGCCCCTGTTCCTTAGTGGAATGTTCATGGGCAAAATTTGCCTTTTTACAACTTATCGGTATTATTAGCTGGGTAGCGCCTTTCCTTTTGCGGGACACTTCTAACCACGTGCGGATACGAAGAATATTTTTACAGATTTCTTTTTTCATAATGCAGTAATGTATTGAAGCACAGGTTACATTATTGAAGCTCTTGGAATACTTCAATAGTTTAGAACATGACACAAGGTAGCAAAACACTGGATAAATGCCTGCCGGCCATGTGGTCTCTGCACCCAGAGAAAAGTTGATACCAAACGTGCTCATTTCAGTACCATACGGTATGGATAGCAATGCAAGAGCATATGTTTTCAAAGTAATACCATTTGGTATGAATGAAATATAGTATGGTTAGTACCATTTGGTACTAGCTTCCAGTTACGGAACTGGTATAAGCTTCAATACCAAGCTACTACTGGTTTTTGTACCAAACCGTTATTGGTTTTAATACCAAACCGTTATTGAATGATCCATAATTTAAAATAATTTTTATTCTCTTTAATTTCGATTATTCATGTAAATAAACACAATTTAATAAATACAAAAAAAAATAAATAAAAATAATATGCCACCGTGACCAACCTCGATTCTTTGTATTGAGCAATTGCTTTCATATCCATTGCTGAATATAAAGTGTTTTTTTATAGGAATACACCAACACCGCGTCCTTTATCGCAAAGAGACTTTGTCATGTTTTTTAATAGATAACGTCCTTAGAGTTTGTGCTATTTCCATTTTCAACGCTGTCGAGCATATTAACTCATTTTTACGCGCATAAATTGTATTAAAACATTTCATTTAATTAAAACAAATATTTTACAATGGTGTCAAGCTAAACAAAACTTTTGCCGCGGTGACAAGAATTCAAATATTACGTCGTCAATTTTTAATAGCCTACTTCGTTTGGTATTAAATTGATACCAAATGGTATTAAAAATATTTGCCAATTACGCAAATAGCATATTTCCAGCCGGTATTGGTAAAGTACAGTCATTTTTTTTATCAGTGTAGTTCTTCAATATGTTGAGACAAAGTCTTTCAAATAGAGTTTTATGTAGGTTAAATTTTCCGAGAAAATATCATTCCATTTGGGATTGTCATAGAATCCTCTCGAAATTGCTAATGTATGTGGTGGAGGACATCAAGTGCAAGGGGGACTTTACTTTGTTTCCACAGGAACTTTAACCAAATTTATTCAAAAAAAAAACCGTTGAGCTAGATTAAAATATTTTTCGTAAACTTTAATCAACACATTTTCCAGTACATATTTTACATTTCGGCATACATTATTTGCCATAAGGGTCAAAGCTTCTGTTTCAGTTTGTTTTTAATTAAATAATTCCGTTGAGCAGTTGGAGTGCTGAGATTAATTCGAAGCCCTCATGAGTTACACCAATCTACCATGTACAAGAAATCACTCACACCTACTCCAAGCAAATTGGGAATGATTATAGAAAAAAAAGCATTTGACTTTTGGGGGAACAAAACAATACGGGTGACAAAGTATAGACATGATCTAAACTCACCCTCCTTTTGACTCATTCACCCTCCCTTTTCCAAGGCATAGACAAAGCTGTGCCAAAATTTATAGCATAAAGGAATGGACAGAAAAGAAAGGAAGGAATCAACGAGCCAACCAACGATTGTTTAAGAACAATGTCGGCACACCGAAAGGCTGCTGGTATACTTGTGTGTGTGTATGTATGTGTGTGTGTGTGTGAGACATAATAAAAAGGAAAGCTTATTTTGTAACAGTATAAAGAAGTACGATAGTAAAACGTACATAAATTATTATGTAAATGTAAATCAATTCAATTCAATTCAGTTATTTCAGTCATTTCATTACATTTCAGTGCAATTCAATTAAGAAGCCTTTGTATGGATGTGTATGTGAGGTGGAGAGGAGTGAAATACTAGTGTGTATGTGTGTATGTGAGGACAAATGATTTCTTACTTCTTGCTGCTCATTCATTGTTATGCTGCTGCTGCTGCTGCGGATCGTTCTTCAACTGGTTTTTGTAGCAACATCAGCTTACATTTTATACAAGGACCCAGTGAACGCCCCTTACCTTTTTTTTTTTGTTTCTTTTGTTTCCCACAAAGGAAAGGATAGAGCATTTTACACACACCCGTACACATGTGGCAGAGAAAACCATGAGCACAAGTTCAATACAGCTAACTGAATTAAAACGATTGGTCACAATGTTTTGTTCTTGCTACAGCAACCTACAACTCCTACCATTTATCCATCCATTCATCTATCCATTCATCCTTGGACCCTTATTACAAAATTTATTGGGAATAGCATGAACGTGAGTACAGTACATATGAGTAACATAATGTCAGGAATAAATGTTGATGATTGCATAGTTCTGTTCGTCCCCTTGCATGCAGCTCTCCCCTCCTCACTGCCTGGGGGCACTATCTCCCATACAGGTCCTATACGGTTTTTTATTCATCTTCCTCTTGGCATCTTTCTCCGCCTCCTCGTCCTGCTTGGCAAACAAATGACTTGCCATTTGACCCTAATTTCAATATATTCATTCGGTGGCCATTCAAGAGCAGCATCGACGACATCAATGACAACAGTAATACTAAGTAACAATGTCAGCAATGTTCATTTCGATCCCGAATAAAAGAAGCAGAACCAAAAGAAGAAGAGGGGAAAAAATGAAATTGAAATTCTTGCTAGCAGCAGACAAATGAAAAGTTTCCTGCACGCACTGGCATACCAATGAACGTCTCACTAATGAATCAGTTTGCATTTACACTTTGCCCCCCCCTCTGCCAACCCCACCATGGTAAATTCTTTGAGGAATAGTTCATTAAAGTAGGGCCAACATGCAAGCAATTGTGCATGGCCTAAATTACAAGAATGTTAGGCAACTTATTGTTGTTGGCCAAAAATACAGATATGATCCTTTGCTATTTGAGATGTGGTAGAGTATGCTTTGCCCACCTAGTGCAAAGGTTGTATAGAGTAAAGCTTTTCCATAGGTAATCCTTGGATCAATTTCTGAGAGAGAGGGTGACAACTATTCACTGTACTTATAGGGGTTATCATAACAGTAACTGCCAACGAAAGCTTTCTACCCAACTAGCACTAAAGGCCACCCTAGAGCATAGTTTAATATATTGGTCTTTGATGCTAAACGCCCGAATTCGAATTCTGGCAAGAACAACTATTCACTGTATTTAAAGGGGTTATCATAACAGTAACTGCTAAAGAATGCTTTCTACCCAACTAGGACTAGAGGAGCATAGCTTAATATATCGGTCTTTGACGCTAAATGCTTGAATTTGAATCCTCTCAAGAACATCACAACCATTTTTTAGCAATGGTAACCCCACACTAATGCTGGCGATATTTTAGCGGCCTTTAGCCATTCTTCTCTAGGTAGAGTGGACATATTGTTTCCCTTCTAATGGAGCCTGTAGAAGTTAGTGGCGATGGAATGATATCTCTTAACAACATAAGGAAAAATTAGGAGAAGCTTGGTGTAGATTCGGCCTGGCCGAATCTTGGGGAAATAGGAAAGTTTAAAAAAAAGCACATAAAATTCAGAAAAATGCCGCCTTTTTTTGGATCGATAGTACGTTCCATATAATTTAATGTTTGAAGATTTTTTATTTTATGCAAATGTTGACCGTGACTGCGCCCCAAATGGCCCAACCGCTTAGTCCAATTTTGGCATACTCTTTCCAACATTTCGACCGGTATCGCACAAATAAATGCTACAATGTTGTCTTACAATGGCGTCAATTGAAACGGGCTTGTCTGTATAGACATGAGCTTAAACATGACCCCACAAAAAAGTCTAAAGGCGCACGATCTAGGCGGCCAATTGACCGGTCTTGACCGTGAAATAAAATGTTCACCGAACTCGCCTTTCAATAAGTCCATTGTTACGCTTGATGTGTGGCATGTGGCACCGTCTGGTTGAAACCATATGTCATCGAGTCAAGCTTTTGCATTTTGAGCAAAAACATTGGATGTCATCTCACGGTGGCGCTCACCATTCACAGTAACATTACAATTCGATTCATCTTTGAAGAAGTACGGGCCAATGATGCCACCAGCCCATGAACTGCACCAAGCAGTGACTTTTTCTGGAGGCATTGGTAGCTCTTGCAATGATTCTGGCTGATCCTCCCTCAAACATCTGTTTATTTACCTTCCCATTGAGCCGAAAATGAGCTTTGTCGCTGAACGTTATTTTTCGATAAAAAGTGGATCTTCAGCCAAATTTCAATCCAAAAAGTTTTAATGTTTTTCGTTTGTAAGACGATTCATGGTTAAATTATAGACCAAACTGAAGATGTTTGACAATGAAACAAAACACGAAACGTGCGTGAGCTGTTTAAACCAGTGTTGCCAAAAATATAATAGATAAAATAAATCGCCCTTTATAAGAAATTTACGCATATGAACTTAGTTGCAGGGCTTTTGCACAGATAAAAATAATTTCAAAAACCAACAACTTTTGTCGAAAAATAAACGACGAAATTTGTTAATTTTCCTGCAACAATTTATTTTGAAACTCAACGACCCAAAGTAAAAATTAGTTGTTGAACGGCACTCTTCGCAAGCCAAAATATAACAACAACAATGTTATTCGTAAGCCAAGCAATAAACAATATTCATAACCAACCCGCCACACGTTCATGCTTTGCTCCACTGTTTCGGTGTGTCTATTTGGTTGGTGATGAGTTTTATTGTCGTTGTTCAGCTCTCGCCGCTTGTTCTTGTTCGCTTGCTGCTACTCTAGTGTTTTTTTTTCTGCCACTCTCTCTTCTATTAAAAACAATTTTATTAATTTCGCATTCGCGGAGGAGGTTCGAACTCATGATTTCAACCCAGTGAATCCAACGTTCAGAATTCGGTCAGAAGTCTGTTCGAAAGTCGCAAAAATTCATCCGAAGTCTGTCCGAATTCTAAGCGACAAATATATGGAGTGGTCGACACTTCTTCGGAATGAAATGTATGATGTTTCTGCCGATGTTTCTGATAGAATGCTTACAGAATTCCGAACCAAAACTATGGGAAATTCGGAAAGGAATTTAGAGTTGTCGTTAAGACTTTTGACCGAATTCTGATGTTGAGTCTTAATAAATACGGATGTGTTTTTCGACTTGTCTTACCGATATCTGACCTAATTCTGGAATAATTTTTTTTAGAATTTGCATGTTTATTCCGAATTGTGTTATCGAATTCCAAACGAATTCTGAGAGAATTTTTATGGAATTCGAAAGTGTATTTCGACGATTCAAATTGCAAATTTTCTCTTGACCATTCCGTTAATCCTTTTTATAGCCGATTCCGAACAGCGCGCCTCTTGGGAGAAGTTTTTACTTGGCATAGTACCTCACAAATGTCACCAGAAATAGGAGGGAGTGACAAGTTTTCTATGGTTCTCTTCAGGGTTCCAACCCAGTCACTCAGCCTTATAGGCGAACGTGCCAACCTCTGAGCTACGATGGTCTCCAACAAAAATTTGCAAAAAAGCAAGTAAAAAAAAAAGGAGCTGGGGGATTCGAACCTGAGTTTGCCAGTACAAAATCAGATAATAAATGTGGCTTTTAAGGGCCTAAGACCCTAAATCGGCGGATCGGTCTATAAGGGGACTATATTAAGATATAGTCCAATAAAGCCCATCTACGAACTTAACCTGCTTATGGCAAAAAAAAAAAAAATCTGTGTAAAGTTTCAGCTCAATTCGTTTCTATTTTTAAATACCGTTGCGTGATTTCAACAGACAGGCCATCGGACATGGCTAGATCGTCTTAGATTTTTACGCTGATCAAGAATATATGTACTTTATAGGGTCGGAAACGGATATTTCGATGTGTTGCAAACGTAATGACAAAATGAATATACTCCCATTCTTCGGTGGGGGGTATAAAAACAACCGCTGAAGAATTTATCTATTGATCTTGCCAAGGGTCAACACACCTCTACAACTGGATGTCACTATCGATACTATCGAAATTTTATTTTTTGTTTGAATATCGATTAATGTTTTTCCTATCGATACTATCGGCAAAGATCAAGGTTTCCTATAAGATAAATTGCGCCTATAGAGGGCGCACTTTTCGCCCGATATGGCTAAAATATTTTACAATGATTTCTGTCAGTCACTTGGAAGACTAAGATGAATTTAGTTTATTCGTTCTGTGTATTGAAATCGATCTACCCTCCTGATGGGAAATTAACAATAGTATCGATACTATCGATATTTATTATTAGCAATGTTGAAAATATCGAATTTCGCGATTATCCATTGTTTGCCAGTTCTATCTCCAACGTAGTGGCCTTCATACAAAACTTCGATAACTTGCTGCATTTTAGGCCTCTGCAAGACTTTTAGGATATCCTTTGTTGCTAATATTTTCCATTTACAATTTGAATGGATTTTTATTTCCATTTTGCATTTAAAATTTCTCTTTGCTATAAGGGAATCCCTCTCGCCCCACCAATAGTCGGACGACCTTGTTTTGTTAGATGATGTCATATTTTCGGATGTATATCTTAACCAATGTATAGAGTGCATAGTGCAAGGCATTCATCATTGTTTACGGGGTGTCATTAGAGTTTCTGTGGTTTCTTTGGTTTGTTTTGCTTGTGAGTGCTCAATAAAACGTGTAATTGGATGTATAACGAGTTTCTTTACAGATTCCCCCAGACCAAAATGTTGTTTACCCAATATTTCTCCGGGTGCTGGTCTTGTCATTGCCTGCTCCTGGCAAAGTTTCCTTGACAACATGGTCGAGCACAACAATAATAATAGCAGCAACAACATAAACAGCGGTGCAGGACATGAAGCTCAAGCATTGACAACATTGGTTGGTGTAAGTGCTTCTCTGTGAATGGTAGGATAGGATGCATGCCAACCAATATGGCTGTTTTGAACTACTTACAAAACATTTTTAGCCAAACAAACAACTTTTCTCATCCCCGCTCCCCACGCAAGGCAGCTGTGTGAGGAAGAAGAAGAGTGGAGCAGGGTATGCTTGTGCACGAAATTGTTAAAAATATTTATATTTTTCTATAATTTTGTGTATTTTGTATTTAATTTCAATGGACAATTCCAGTCTTACTCGTTACATGCATCACTGCTCCTGGTTGGTAATATTGTGCTTTCTTGAGTTCATTTTGATTTAGAGTCTAGTGAGGTCCTTACATCTTCGTTTCTCAAATAGCCAGATATGCCTTCTGACATATGAATCTGCAGAATTTGTAAAAACATGCACACATCCACAAAAATAGTTACAGACGCACATCATAGTAAATTGTCTACGTCTGCATTGTGTGTATGCTGCCATCACACATCACCACACACACACACACACACGCACACGGACGTATGTCCTTTTTAAATAAAGTTATGATGCAGTGTGTGTCCATAGTGCCATAACAACACTTAGGGGCAAATTTATTGACAGAGATTACAAAACTTATTTATATTGAAAATTATGGAAGACACACAAACTCGATGGACAAGCAACGAGAGGACGGGCTGTGCCAGTTTCTGACCACTAGACAAGCATTGGTGGGAGGGATGTATGCAGGGGCTTTCGTGCGTAGGTGAGCATTGCAATAGAAAATTGCAATACTTCGAGATTCAGTTATTGAAATTGGCATGGTCGAAAGGATATTGTGTAATATCCTTAAGGAAAATGTTGAACGATTCACATTGGCTTATCTTTGTTATTTTGTTAAAAAGTAGCAAGAAATTTTAATAACTACGTATTTACGAAAGGAGAATGAAATGAAATAAAAAAAATATTCTGTAGCAATTGGTTTGACAAGCGTATGGGCTGGATACATGCTGAAAACGTAGTTAAGGTATCAAACTAGATTATATTTAATCAGTAAGTGAATAAAACGTGTTTTTGCCAGCAAAAGTCATAACGAAAAAAATCCAAATCCAAATTTTGCCCATGAACATTCCACTAAGGGACCGGTGCAAACTTCTCACATATCAATGAGTGTAGTCCGAGTGAAGTTTAAGCTCCATGATAAGGGGCCTCCTTTTTATAGCCGAGTCCGAACGGCGTGCGGCAGTGCGACACCTCTTTGGAGAGAAGTTTTACATGGCATAGTACCTCACAAATGTTGCCAGCATTAGGAGAGGAAAACCATCGCTGAGAATTTTTTCTGATGGTCTCGCCAGGATTCGAACCCAGGCGTTCAGCGTCATAGGCGGACATGCTAAACTTTGCGCTAAGGTGGCCTCGAACAAAAAAAAAATACTTCCTGCTAACTTGAATATAATTGCAGTCTCTGTAGGGGTCCAAGTCACAGATCGAGTTGTATCATACTTGTCATAGATGTGGGAAGTCGCAATGAAAATCATCATGGAAAATTTCACCTAAATCGTTTATAGGCGAGCTGTTTCAAGTTAGGTGCTTAATATCGCTACTCTTTTTTTTGTTTCTCAGGAAATATTTGATAAAATAACCTCGAAATTCGATTTCCTGAAATGTGGACAACAATCGCTAAATATGAAGCAAATCTCGGCAAAAATTTCTAAAAAATATAAAAGTTTATCGTCAGATATTTCCGAAACCAGGGGAGATATGGTATACTCCATACGAACTTTTTTTGGTAGGGGTTTTTGAGCACTATCCAGCAAAACAATTGTGAAATCGGGTCACAAATGAAAATTTGGCAACCCCAACAAATTTTCGAAATACCAAGATGGCCAGGTTAAGGGGTCTCCCAAAAGGCGCCCGAATATCCCAGGATCATGAAATTTTGCACCACAGCTCTAACTATTTAAAGATATATCTCTACCCGTTCTGACAGCGGAATTTTGGGTGTTATGACCGTTCACCTATGAGTTGTACCACACTTGTCACAAATGTGGGATGTCATAACAGAAGTCGTATTATAACGTTGTGCATTTGTTTGTAACGCTAAGATTTTTTAAGCTAAGTTTTTCGCAGTGACAGCCATGGTTGTAATTGTGTCTAAAAGTCATATGCGAAACTAAAGAATATTCAGTATACTCTGCCATTTCACCATGCAGAAACTTACAAAGTTTATCGCGGTGACAGCACTGGTTTAAAATTGTGTCGAAACGTCATTGTTGAACATAGAGAATGTTCAGTATACTCTGCCATTTCATCATGCATAAACTTACAAACGAGCAAAGACTGCAAATCTTTGTTCTTTGGTAAGTTCTTGGCCTACTAGAGTCGCAAAGATTTGTCAAAAACAAACTTGCAACAGTCTCTTTGTCCGTCCATCTGTCTGTGTGTCTATTAGTCCCTGGATCTACTAAAAGTAGATTTTTTATAAGCTAACTTTTTCGCAGTGGCAGGCCTAGTTGTAATTGTGCCTAAAAGTCACATGGGAAACTAAAGAATGTTCAGTATACTCTGCCATTTCACCATGTAGAAACTTACAAACGAGCAAAGGCTGCAAATCTTTGATATTCATTCTCAAATCTCGAGCAACCTGCACAACCGACCTACACTAATAAAAAGTATTTGTGCAAAATTTCTTTACTCCTTCGCAAGTTAGCGTGTTTTTGACAGACAGACGGTAGGACGGACATGGCTAGATCGACTTAAAATGTCATGACGACAAGAATAAATGTAATTTATGGGAACTTCGAGGTGTTACAAACCGAATGACGAAATTTGTATACCCCAATCCTATGGTGGAGGGTATAAAAACCAGCCACTTATCTACCCGTCTGTTCGTTTCTCAACTCCTACACAGAAAGAAAAATTGAAACCGCATGGTATTTGCGACGCTTTACATCACACATACCATACGGCATTGGCATTTGTTATTAATTCACTATCAATACCGTTGGTATAAATTTTTCATTCGGTGTAGTCTTATTCGGGTCTCACAATCTCTTAGTTGTATAATAACCAACCCAACAACCCATCTGTCTGTTAGCCCCAAGACCTACTAGGCTCCCGCAATTAAGTAGAAAAATCCCAGTAACCCATAAGCTTATGACCATTTATCTGTCCGCATGTTTGTCTGTCTGCCTTTCCGTTTATTAGTCTGCCTGACCGGCTGTCTTTCCGTCTGTTTGCCACAGGACATGCTGATGTCCCACAATCCTGGATATATTTAAGAAACAACCCTGAAAGCCGTCCATATGAATGGTAGCAATGGGAGCTGTCTACTCACGAAATCTTATGTAGACAGTCTTGCTTCAATTAAATTGTAAGGTGACTACGGCATTGCACAGTGGAGCAAAAGTTTTCAGTTTACATAAAAATGTGATATTTGCAAGCCTATACTATACCCTCCATGTTAGGGAAAGGAAATTGGTGTCTTATGGTCCAATAGTTTATATGCGTACCATATGGTTACGTGTCATATTGCCAGATTTCAAAGGAATCGAAAATAATATTTTATTCCTTCATATTCGAATACATCTGCATCTAGTAAGTTAGAAACTAGTTAATCAAGTCATAATTGGCTTCAATTGAGGTTCATTTGGTCTCAATGGGTAAGTTTTTGGATGTTTGGGTGTTCTCCTAGGAACTTGTTGTCGCTAAAAGCTTTTCGTTGGGTAGAGCGGTCTATTTGCTCAAAATCTGATGTAAGATTCGTACTATGCTCCAAACTACTTTTCTTTCGAGTCCCACTATTCCCCGGTAGACTTAATTGTCCACATGATGGGATTTTTGGGCAAAAAAGTTTCCTCTTCACTGGGCCCTATATGGATGTCATATTTGTAGTCTACCTTTCATTTGAGATCATGGCCGGCTCCTGGCAATTTTGGTATCCTCAACCGGAATATGCGATGCGGGTCAATTACGTCTTAAAAATGACAACCTATCTCCTTCTCTAAACATGTAGATTAGGTTTTTGTATTGCTCAGAACTTCACGTAACTTCTGCACTTTCGCCTTCTTCTGGCCTGTTTTACCTTTTAAACCACTGTGCATCAAACTTACTTTGCTTAATTACGGGCTTCTACAAAGTGGAATTTTGTTCTCTGCATTCGATATTGGCCGTTAATTGAAACATCATATTTCCATCATAAATACTTCTACCATAACATGCTATTATAGCCAATTAAACTGTTTATCTAAATATAACGCATTTTTGTAATAAATAATTTTTCGCTATTTAGTATCATTTAACTATGGCGACGAGTTCTTTTTACTTTTCCGCACACACACACACACCCACACACAAGTCGTTAAAGGATTATTATCCTGCGTAGCTTTTACATTTCGCCATAAATATCTGCAAACATCTAATTGGTCATTTTTAAGTATTTTTTAATAGCAAGGCGAGCGTTGTTTTGTTTGAAATTGCTGCAATTTGCATACTGAAATAAACACCCCCTCCCGTTGGCTCAAGCAAAAAGAAAATTCCTAACTTCTGGCCCACACACTACCATGGGAAGTCATCCATTGATGGGTTAAATGACTGCCACTTATTAAATGATAAATTTATACAGCGGCTCGGAAAGAAGTAAAGAACCATGTGCGTGCTGGGACGGATGTAATGACCAACAGTATCGGGAGGAATGGAAAATTCTTGATTCCTTGACAAAATTTTTCCGTAGCAATAAAACTTTAAAAAATTTTTCTATAGAAATAAAATTTTGACAAAATTTATTATAGAAATAAAATTTTGACATTTTCTAGAGAAAAAAAAATGTCACAAAATTTTATATAGAAATAAAATTTTGACAAAATCTTGTATATATCAAGTAAGCGCGTGCTAAGTTCGGCCGGGCCGAATCTTATACACCCTCTATCATGGATCGCATTTGTAGAGTTCTATGTGCGGTATCTCTTTTTATGCAAACAAAGAATATAGAGTAAGAACTGTTATGATATTCGAGCTATATCAAGTTATAGTCCGATTCGGACCATAAACGAATGCTGAACATTGTAGAAGTCATTGTGTAATATTTCTGTTCATTCGGATAAGAATTGCGCCTTGTAGGGGCTCAAGAAGCAAAATCGGGAGATCGATTTATATGGGAGCAGTACCAAGCTATTGATCGATTCAGACCATATTAGACACGTATGTTGAAGGTCATGAGAGAAGTAGTTGTACAAATTTTTTTCCATATCGGATGAATTGCCCCCTCTAGAGGCTCAAGAAGTCAAGATCTCAGATCGGTTTATATGGCAGCTATATCAGATTATGCACCGATTTGCGCCATACCTAGAACAGTTATTGGAAATCATAACAAAACATCTCATGCGACATTTCAGCCAAATCGGATGAGAATTGCACGCTCTATTGGCTCAAGAAGTCAGAATCCAAGATGGGTTTATATGACAGCTATACCAAATTATGAACTGATTTGAATCATACTAAACATAGATGTTGGAAGTGATAGCAAAACACTACGTTCAAAACTTCAGTCAAATTGGACGAGAATTGCGCCCTCTAGAGGCTCAAGAAATCAAGACCCAAGATCGGTTTATATGGCAGCTGTATCAAAACATGGACCGATTTGGCCCATTTACAATACCAACCGACCTACACTTATAAAAAGTATTTTTGCAAAATTTCAAGAGGCTAGTTTTACTCCTTCGAAAGTTAGCGTGCTTTCGACAGACAGACGGACGGACGCACGACAGATGGACGGACGGACGTACATGGCTAGATCGACGTAAAATGTCATGACGATCAAGAATATATTGGGCTGCCCATAAAGTAATTGCGGATTTTTTAAAAGAAAGTAAATGCATTTTTAATAAAACTTAGAATGAACTTAGAATCAAATATACTTTTTTACACTTTTTTCTAAGGCAAGCTAAAACTAGCAGCTGATAACTGACAGAAGAAAGAATGCAATTACAGAGTCACAAGCTGTGAAAAAATTTGTCAACGCCGACTATATGAAAAATCCGCAATTACTTTTTGGGCAACCCAATATATACATAGTAGGGTCTTAGACGCCTATTTCGAGGTGTTACAAACCAAATGTTGCCAGCATAAGGACGGGAAAACCACCGCTGGAAATTTTCTCCGATTGTCTCGCCAGGATTCGAACCCAGGCGTTCAGCGTCATGGGTGGACATGCTTACCTCTGCGCTACGGTGGCCTCCCACAATTTTATTTCATATTTGAAATAAAATTGTTACAAATTTTGACAAAATTTTCTTTTAAAATAAAAATTAAAAAAATGTTAAATGAAATGTTTAAAACATTTTCCATAAAAATAGAATCTTCTGTACCAATTGAATTTAAACAAAAATTTTCTAGAAAAAGAAACTATTTGTCATCTGTTTCTAGAAAAAGGATTTGTCAAAATTTTCTTTAAAAATACATTTTTTTTAAATGTTTCTGTTAAACTAAAATTTTGTAAAAATCTTCTTGGTAAGAAAAAAACCTTTACAATTTCTTTTTTTTTAACAATTTTTAAAAATATTGTTCATTATTAAATTATTAATTTTCAAAAGCAAGACCTTTTCGTAATAATTTCTCCAACTGATGCTGTTGCTGCAGAACAATTTGTTGCTCCTTTGGCCTCAAAGAAAAAGTATCCTTAGTGTGTTGGGAAAGTGGGGGGGGGGGGGGAGTGGGTGGAAAAAGTAGCTGCAATTATCTATTGGTTAAAATCAACAAACAACATGCAACCAGTGAGGCAAGCAACAAAGCAAACTTTTTTACATGTCACTCACACAATAATCGGAGCGCAGCGCACCAGGCAAATGCTTGGATGCATGCTTGGTCGTTTGGTTGCATGGGTCAAGACAGGGGCAGCCTTCGGCCGCGTGTAAATAAATGCCTTTATGAATTATTGACCACCATAATGAATGGAGTGAATATTTAGAAAATAACATAATGACAATGTACGACTCGTACATTTCTTTTATGTCTATTTTCATACCTTTTGTGCAGTTTTTGCACGCACTCACTCGCACATGCATTTGCACAACTGCAGGTATGCCCATGTACGAGCATGGCCGACCGTGTTACCTACCTTCTGCAGAATGTTGCAAATGGGGAGATGCATTAAAAATTCTAAATTGTTGCGGCTTTGTGGTTCTCAACCACAATGGCAATCGAAGAGCCTCACACTGCAGTTGCCTTTGGACTGTTTGAAGTTAAACGTCCATATACTCTGAAGTGTGTCGATAGGTAGCGACACTTGTGGACCTGACCAGGTCCAACGAGGTCCTTCATTCAAACGCAGCCATCGGGGTGCTTGTGTGTGAGTGTGCGGAAGGAGCCATGGAACAGTTGTTGCACAAGTGCTAAAATAATGAGTTACACCAGAAGGGCGGAGCTGTAGACAAATGACGCGTTAATGTTTAATGCTGGCCACATGCAAAGGTTCAATCATGCTCCCCTGGTGCCCCATGGCCTCTACCTAATGGCCATTTGGCCATGTGCGAATGTGTGAATGCGAATTCCAAACGTTCAGACTGACTATGGAGGTAATTATTTCTAAAAGGACACATAGGAGTTACTCTGTGACGGAGATATTATTATACACACAACGGTAACAAATTAATTCGCAATGTGCTATCTATCATTTTCTAATCACATTTCCATTTTATGAGCTTAATGGTGAAATAATATGATACGAATACAGTGAAAAAAATATATGGCAATCATTTGTTAAATTGTAGTATTCTAGTATTTTCATAGTAGGTCAAATATTTATGAAAATTTAGGAGGGATGAAAACACCTTAAAGAACTTGAAGGCCGATCGACACAATATGGAGTTGAAATGAAAGGTAGTTAAGAGTCGAAAACGAATCTGATATCAAAAATGCCACCTAAGACTTCTCAGGAAGGCCGCCCCTCCTCCAAAATGGAAAAGTTAACCGATCGTAAGGATATGAAATATATTTGAGGATAGAGGTGGTATTTTTCTATGACTTCTATCAACCGTGAAAAATACTTGATATGTTTCATACATATTTGAAAAGTAATAAGATAGGGTTGTCGCCAAAAAATGCAACATTTTTTCTGCATACATTTCAGAGAATTTCATTCTCTTTTTATACCCACCACCATAGGATGGGGGTATACTAATCTAGTCATTCCGTTTGTAAAACCTCGAAATATTGATCTACAATAAAGTATATATATTCTTCATCGTCTCGACATTCTGAGTCGAACTAGCCATGTCCGTCCGTCCGTGCGTCGGTCGAAATCACGATAGCGGTCAAATGCGTAGAGCTACCCGCTTGATACTTTGTATTGATGTAGGTGGTTGGGGATTGCAAATGGGCCATATCGGTTCAGATTGTAATATAGCTCCCATAGCCCCCCAACCAATCTCACGATTTGACTTCTTAAGCCCATGGAAGCTACAATTTTGCCCGATTTGTCTGCACATAGTGTTCTGTTATGACTCCTAACAACGGAGCTAACTACGGTCAAAATCGAACAAGAACCTGATATAGCTCCCATATAAACCAATCGCCAGATTTTACTTCATGAGCCCATGGAAGTCTCAATTTTTCTCCGATTTAGCTAAATTTTGGACATAGTGTTCTGTTATGACTTCCAACAACTGGTTTAAGTACGGTTCAAATCGGTCAAGAACTTGGTATAGCTCCCATATAAACCAATCTATAGATTTGGCTTCTTGGACCCTTGGAAACCTAAATTTTCATCCGATTTAGCAGAAATGTTGTATATGGTGTTCTCTTATGACTCCCAACAACTGTGTCAAGTACGGTTCAAATCGGTCAAGAATATGATATAGCTCCCATATAAACCAATCTCTAGATTTGACTTCTTGAGCCCCTGGAAGCCTAAATTTTTGTCCGATTTGGCTGAAATGCACATAGTATTCTGTTATGACTCTCAGCAACTGCTCCAAGTATGGTCCAATTTAGTCTATAGCTCCCATATTTTAGCAGAATGCATGGCGGTGGGTTCCCAAGATTCGGCCCGGCCGAACTTAGCCCGCTTTTACTTGTATTATTGTTATGTAGGTTCAATATTTCAACGTTTTTATACCCACCACCATAGGATAGGGGGTATATTCATTAAGTCATTCTGTTTGCAACACATCGAAATATCAATTTAGGACCCCACAAAGTATATATATTTCAGATCGTCGGAAAATTAAGACGATTTAACGATGTCCTTGTGTCGGTACGTCAGTCCATCCGTCTGTTGTAATTACTCTTCGTTCTTCAAAATTGAGATATTCAGCTGAAATTTGGCACAGATACACCTTTTTGATGGACGCTGGTTAAAAAATCGGACCATATTTGGATATAGCTGCTATATAGACCGATCTGCCGATAATGTGTCTGAAGCCCATCAAAGCTTTATTTTTTATCCGATTTTGCTGAAACTTGAACCAGTGAGTAGTTGTAGGACTCCCGACATCTGACCCAAATATGGTTCAGATCGGACTATATTTAGATAGAGCTGTCATATAGACCGATCTGCCGATAAGGAGTCTGAAGCCCATAAAAGCTTTATTTTTTATCGGATTTCGTTTAAATTTTAAATGGTGGGTAGTTTTATGCCTCATTCGAGCCAAATATGGTTCAGATCGACCTGTATTTATATATAGCTGCCATATAGACCGATATGTCGGATAATTTGAACCAGTGAGTAGTTTAAGGCTTCCCAACATCTGACCCAAACATGGTTCAGAAGGGACTGCATTTGGATATAGCTGCTATATAGACCGATCTCCCGACAAATGGCCTGAAGCCCATAAAAACTTTATTGTTTATTCGATTTCGCTGAAATTTTAAACGGTGAGTAGTTTTAGGCCTCCTGACATCTGACCCCAACACGCTTCAGATTGGACTATATTTAGATATAGCTGCCATATAGACCAATATGCCGATTAAGGGTCTGAAGCCCATAAAAGCTTTAATTATTACCCGATTTCACTGAAATGTGAGTCAGTGAGTTTTTTATGCCTCCCTGCATCTGAGCCAGATATTGTAAAGATCGGACGATATTCAGATATATCGGAGTTAATGCATAATTTAGGAGAAGTATTTATACAACTTGTTTTTGAAAGTAATAGCAGTGCTTTGGAGACCACCGTAGCGCAGAGGTTAGCATGTCCGCCTATGACGCTGAACGCCTGGGTTCGAATCCAGGCGAGACCATCAGAAAAAAATTTCAGCGATGGCTTTCCCCTCCTAATGCTGGCAACATTTGTGAGGTACTATGCAATGTTAAAACTTCTCTCCAAAGAGGTGTCGCACTGCGGCACGCCGTTCCGACTCGGCTATAAAAAGGAGGCCCCTTATCATTGAGCTTAAACTTGAATCGGAGAGCACTCATTGATATGTGAAAAGTTTGCCCATGTTGAATGTTGAATGTTCATGGGCAAAATTTGCATTTTGCAATAGCAGTGATTATGCTCTGTATGTTTGGTGGTAGATTGTTCCAGAGACGTGGACTATGTACAATGTACTCGTCATTCGGAGATTTGAGTGTTATACCGTGGTTGAATAAGTTTTTTACCTCCTTGATCTGCCGAACTTCAGATGTTGGTAAAGGTATTCAGGCTCTTTGGTGTAAATTACCTTGTGGAGCATAAGTATGCAATTAACATTCTGTAAGTATTTAAATGATATGTTAACTATTGTATTTGGTATGCAAATTGTGATATGCGTCCTTGTCGATTTATGTTTAAGACGTTTGTTACTATGTCGTTAGAAGCAATTTTAAGTTTCCTACTGGTGTCCGCAACACAATTTGCAAATATTTTCCATTCATACAACAAAGTTGGAACTTTATAAGTCTAGGCAAGTAACATTGGGAAGTGGAAGGGAGTCGACAAGCGAGCAGTCCATACATTTCGCAGCATTCCACGAACTTTGCAAACTGTTCCGTTACTATGATTCGCCCATGTTAGGGTAGAGTAGGTAAAGTCAATCCAAGATTTGTGGGTATTTGAACAAGAGTTACGACAGAGTTTCCAACTTTCACAGAAAAATCATCAGTTATTAGAAGTGTTAAATATTAAGGTATGTTTGGTAGCACAATTATATGTGATCTTCCGCAAAATTTCTGAAGTTATGAAATCGAAGCCTGAACAATTCTTAAGCTGCATATATTGTTTATTTCACAGAGTACTTCACCAATAGCATTAATTTTCATTTAAATACTCATATCTCCGTTGAAAAATTCCTTATTGATGCATCGGTAGAGTCTTCTCAATTTTTTTTTGCAAATGATCAGAAAATTTATCGTCATTTTAGTAGTTTGTTTTACCTTATGTTGAGTCATCGGTTGTTATGGAACAGTTTCTTATTACTGGACGATAGACTTTCCTCATTGCTTTCCATTACCAATATTTATTATGTGACATATCGTTTATTATGTGACATATCCCTTAACTTTTTACGGCCGTATTCACAATACTAAATGAAGCCTTAAAATATGCTTATTTGACAGTTCTATAAAGGAAATCTCTCAAATAAAGCTATTTCAAATCTACATTCTGAATACCAGCGTTAATCTCCAAAATATGTTCTTTGATTAATTTGTTGAGAAAAGTTTTGTATGATCGATGTCTTGATTGCTGCTATTTTTACGAAGTTTACATTTCGAGATATTTTTTTTTTTTTTGTGATATATTCAGAGCATTTATTTTCTGCAACATTAATTTGGCAGGGTAGTATTAATTGTTCAACTTCGAGGCATAACTCTTCCGTAATACTCAACTTCGAGGTCCAACTATTCCGCAATACTTGAGTCTTCCTTGTGAATATCAGCATTCCAATCGGCAATACTTTTGGTTGGATATGGCGAGAGTTTCTTTGGTGGAATGTCTTCAAACAGCGTAAGAAAAATGTGGGAGTGATCTGAATTAAAATCAAATCCATATTTTCAACTTTTATTCGAGAAATAGATATTTTTTATATTAAATTATGAAAATTCAATTTTAAGAATATATACAATTTTCAATCACATTTCTTAGGAAAAATGAATTTAAGTTTTAAGTAAAAAGTTATGAAATCAATTAACTTCCTCAATTTAATTCATTTTTATTTCCAATTAAATTTTTAATTGAACAACTTTTCGTTTACTCTTTTTCTGAGTTTGAACATAAATAATTTACAATTTTTTTTTTTTGTAAATCATTATGAAAGTGGCAATCATATAGTTAATATTAATGTACATGGTTGCCACCTACGTGCACTGCCTGCGAGCATTTTATTATCAGTAACTTTGTAACGCATTGATTATTTGACATTTGACAATTTAAAAAAATGCGCAAGGATGATTCTTCATTGACATGAAGAAATGCCTAAAGACTAACTTTCAAAAACATTTTGCGAATATTTCGTTACTTGCAGTTAGCGTCTTCCCTTTGGGGAAATTCTTTCATATTTCAATGCATTTCCAATTCATTGCTAGTTCCCTTTTCCGGAACGATGAAGCAATTTAATTTAAATTTTTTTCTTAATATCCTCTGTGTGAGGAGACAAAAATACATTGTCTATAAAGGATGCAAGAAAAAAGTTAATTAAAAGCCCAAAAATTCAGCGTAGCGACATTGTAAGACAGTCCTCAAATTAAGAACTCACTGCACACAGAACAAGACAAAAAAGTGTTCGCTGCGTAAGGATTTTAATTATTTAACGACTGGAAGAAGTTGTAATGCAGTTTTCTCCAAGGATTTAACTTTCGACATGCACTACAGTAAAGGAAAAGTGCCAACCTCTTGCCCATTCCTTCCCTTTTCCTGGTCGTTTGGAATTTCTAGAATGGTGACACAATTGAAGTGACATCGAATGAAATTCGTTTATAGCTCCCTTTGGTTTGTTGTTGGTGCCAGTCTATAAGAACTTAATTGAATTGTGTTTATTTTTGACAAGGTCCTTACTCAGCAGCATGACTTGAGGGAGCACTTCGTTTATGGTTGTCACAAGAAGCTTTTGCGCATTTTATTCATCTGTTTTTGTTGTTCCTCTTCTTCTTCTTCCTCCTCTTCTGATAATGTGTTATTTTAGTTATTGATGGTTTTTGGTGTTATCTTTACAGGAATCATCACATCCATTAACTTCAAGACCGGTAAGTGGTATATCTCATAATAAAAATTACTTAACACTAGAAAAATCAATATTTTGTATATACCTTAGTTGGACCAAACCGGTCTATATGAACAATTTGATTTTTAGCTGGGAAATGTTGATATTGAATCAAAGCAGGATATATTTCGGTTAAAAAGATAATCGTTAATTTATAATAGAGTGTCCTTAAAAATAAAGAAAAATGTTTCCCCCTCTTGATTCCAATAAGCAAAATAAAAAATATGGCAATCGGTTAACGATAACCCGTGCCGCCACGACGTCCAAAGTTAAATGTAGTGCTTTCTAAGGAATCCAGTTGAGTATTTTAGGTCCTAGCATGAAATTGTTAAACTAAGTATGCATTTATTTGGAATTTATTAAAAAAAAAAAAAACAACTAAAAAGGCATTTAGTTCCCCCGGGCCTAACTTTGGATACCCACCACCTAGGGTAGATACGTAAACCCCCTTTCGTCACAATCCGGTGAAAACTGGACAACTTATGCACTCAAATTCGGCACGGACATTGAGTGGTCTAATAAATATAAATAATGTTCATTATTGTGGAACAAAATATTGGTCTTTGGTCTTTTTTCCACAAATAAAAACCGAAAGCCTGACATAAGTCACTGCATCAAAATCGGATTGTAAATGCGCTTTTTATAGGGCCAAGATTTTAAAACGAGGGATCGTTCGCACCTTCTAGTGACTCAAGAAGTCAAGATCTAAGATCGGTTTATATGGCAGCTATATCAAAACATGGACCGATATGGCCCATTTACAATCCCAACCGACCTACACTTATAAGAAGTATTTGTGCAAAATCAAGCGGCTAGCTTTACTCCTTCGAAAGTTAGCATTCTTTCGACAGATAGACGGACGGACATGGCTACATCGACTTAAAATGTCGATCAAGAATTTATATACTTTATGGGGTCTCAGGGAAATATTTTGAGGAGTTACAAACAGAATGACGAAATTAGTATACCCCCATCCTATGGTGGAGGGTATAAAAATTGCTTATCCTATATGATGTAAAATATTTTATTTTTCTAGTTTCAATCATCCACTTTGCGTCAAGCCAAGCTGCATTGGGACACCTCTTTCCTAACTCGAGCTAGAATTATTCTAAGAAATTACTATTTTTTGGGTATTTTTCTATCCACTCATCGTTCATGGGTGCAAACCACTTGAATCATCAGTTGGTGTTTGTTGCCTCTCTATTGATGGCTATAATTATGCATAGCTTATGCATAAACTTACTAGGAAATCTCTCTCTCTATCGACATGTGCTACAAATATGTGAGCACTCGATTATGGCGAAACTAATTTTGAATACGACCATTGGATAGCTAAGCTCGACATGTATCCCTATATTGTTTTTCACTTTTATTTTACTCAGCCATCTTATGTTTGCAAGGGATTCACACGAAAAGGAATTGCTGGAGTACTGAGGAAATGTGAAAAGAAGTATCTAAGGAAATCCTTTTCTTGTTGTCTGGGTTTTTGGCTTTTCTCTCTCTCTCTCCCACTCGCTCTATCTCCCTCTCTTGCCGCCATCAATGTCGATGTATGTGGGATTTTTGGAGGGTCTTCCTTTTGCCACAGGAAAATGGATTATTTATGAGCCTGGACTATCTCATCTCTCGGTATGCTTGACTGGTGGTGGTAGCATTTCAAATGAAAGTTATGAAATAAATCGCGAAGTGAATGCTAACTGCAGCAAGAGTAGGGGTGTGTGTGGTGGGAGGGGAGGGGTAGCACATGAAGTCGACAGGATCATACGAATCTGCAAAAATTAACGATGCATGCAACGGAATTAGAAAACTTTTGTTGAAGTTCATTTTCCGTTTTAATGCAACAATGCTTTGCAAAGAACAATTCCAATTTGTTGGTTGAGGGCGTTGGAGGGGCTAGCAACAAGAATTATGACAATGTTGTCACATTGTACCATGTGCAAAAAATGCAGTCACACATTCATGGAGTAACGACCACATATTTCAAGGAACGCAACCTCAACGAATTCCACGAACAAATCTTATTTATGGTCTTTAACTCCTTTGGAACATCATGAATATTACAATGCCAAAAATTTATTTGAGTTTTAATAGACTTGGACCGTAAACTAATTCCCTTTTTCGTTTAACGCAGAGTGAAGAGATATTGGATTAGGGTAAATTTCTATTATAAGTATACCACAAGTACAAAATTACGTATCAATAGTATTTAACGTTTGGGTAAACCCATAACATTCAGTTTGATATGAAAACATGGAAATTCTGTTGGAACACTCGTACAAGTGTTGTTTGAACCCATCTTTCTCTTTAATAAGTAAAACGTCATTAAGTTCGGCCGAGCAGAACTTTAGGAACGCACCATCTCGGAAAATCCACCATCTTAGAATCCAAGAATTTTATTCGCGGAATCGTTCAATATGGCAGATATATCCAGGTTACGATCTAAACAATATCCTGCACGGCTTTCCAGGAGTCTTACACAACTCTTTATTTGAAATTTCATAAAATTCGGATTGTAGATGCACCCTCAAGACCTTGCATCGGTCGATTGGTCAATATGGCAGCTTTACGCAAGTACTGTCCGATCTGAGCCTAATCTGGCACGGATGTCGAGTGATCCAACGCAACATACAGCTGCAAATTTCAATGGTACCAGGTAATAAAAATGTCGTTTGTGAGCCCAAGATCATACATTGGTAGGTTGGTGTATATGCAGGCCATAAGCGTACAAAGGCCTCTGGGGGATGGGCTAAGCAGCTTCAGAAAAGTTTTTGCCCATCTTCGCTTGGCACGGATGTTGAGGGTTCCAACACAATTTACTGCTGCAAATTGCAGGGGAACCAGGTAATAAAAACGTCTTTTATCGGCCAAAGAGCATACATTGGTAGGCTGGTGAATATGGAGGCCATATGCGTAGAAAAGCTTCTGGGTGGTGGGCTACTTGGGACAGAAATTAAGTATCAGATTCGTACTATACGTCAAAATACCTTCATTGAAGTCCCATATTGCCATTACCGTCTAATATACCCTTTTGGGGACCTTTGGGGTTGGGACAGTCTCCCAGTTACTCATACCCAATATATTTCATCTTATCAGATATTGAAATTCTCAATAAGACGATTTCGATATCTGACAAGGTCAAATACTTAGGTGGGATCTTGGACAGGAAACTGAATTGGAAATGTCACATTCAGGAGCGTACAGAGATGGCTGCCAGATGTTGGGCACTATGCAGACGGGCCGTAGGTTCGAAATGGGGCCTGAATCAGAGGATAGTCCACTGGCTCTACAGAAGCGTGATTAGACCAATTATTACTTACGTAGTTTGGTGGACTGCAATGGAGAAAAAGTGCAACATACAATTGCGGTATAATCGACGATAGGAAACCTGGAAAGAAGGGAAGGGGTTTCCCATCGGATACCTGAGATGAACCTTGAGGTCGAGTGCGAGGCACTGCTGCCATCGGCACAGTCTTGGATTGGCGGAACCCTAGTATTGCCATCTGGAAGATCATGTTACATGGATGGATCGAAGTAAGAGGACAGAGTGGGCCTGGAGGTCTACTTTGAGAACCCAAGGACTGAGATCTGTTTTAGGCTGCCTGACCATAATTCGGTCCTGCAGGCGGAGATCCGGGAATTAACGGATTGCGTGAAGTTGTGTGGTGCTAACGCAAGGACGTCAAGTGTGAACATCTTAAGGGCAATAACAACCAGGACGGTAAGTTCCCGAACAGTCTTGCAGTGTAAGAAGGAGATTAACGCCATCTCTAAGGATGACAAAATCCGCATCGTTAGGGTGTCGGGCCATAACGGAGTAAGTATTGCCATCTGGAAGATCATGTTACACGAATGGATCAAAGCTAGAGGACAGAGTGGGCCTGGGGGGTCTACGTTGAGAACACAGGGATTGAGATCTGTTTTAGACTGCGTGACCATAATACGGTCCTGCAGGCGGAGATTCGGGCGATCACGGAGTGCGTGAAGTGGTGTGGTGCTAACGCAAGGACGTCGAGTGTGAACATCTTTACCGATAGTAAAATTGCCATAAGGGCAATAACAACCAGGACGGTAAGGTCACGAACAGTCTTGCAGTGTAAGAAGGAGATTTAAGCCTTCTCTGAGGATGGCAAAATCCGCATCGTTAGGATGCCGGGCCATAACGGAGTAAGCATTGCCATCTGGAAGATCATATTAAACGCATGGATCAAAACTAAAGGACAGAGTGAGGGTCTACATTGAAAACCCAGGGACTGAAATCTGTTTTAGACTGCCTGACCATAATACGGTCCTGCAGGCGGAGATCCGCGCGAGACTTGCAGTGTAAAAAGGCAAATAACGCCTTCTCTGAGGATGATAAAATCCGCATCGTTAGGGTGCCGGGCCATAACGGAGAAAGGGGGAATGAAAGGGCAGATGTTTTGGCGGTGACGACCAGAGGACTGCCGTCAATAATGTTGGTTAACCCGAAGCCTTTCGGGTCGACACAGTCCGAGTTATGGGAGTGGGCGACGATCGTTCATATAACACTGAACAGCGAAACAGTCGGTAGAACGGCGTAAAACCTATGGGATGATCCGGATCGTGAGATTCCTGAATTGCTGAAAGGAAGTAAGAAAAAGGTCAGTATAGCTATTGGTATCATAGCGTGACACATAGGACTACGACTTCACTTAAGTAAAATCGGTGCGGTAAGTGATAGCATGTGTAGTGCATGCGGGGAAGATGATGAGACGTTGAAGCATTTCCTTTGTCATTGCCCATCTTTCGCGTCTAACAGATACCGGCACATAGGTGGGGACACTGTACCAAACATGAACCAACTTAGGGGAGTGGCATGGAAAACAATTAAGAATTTTTTAAGTAGCACGGAATTTTTAACTTAGATTTTCTTTTTCGAGGTTACTTTTTTGTGTATTTAGAGCGCACAACAAGCCGATTACTGGCTTAGGTGTATGTCCAAAGTGGCATGGGGCGAATTAATATTTGTCCCATCTTTTCAACCTAACCTAATACCTTATTCGTACTCTACTCTACTCTTCAATTCTTTTCATTTAGGTCCCATATTATGCAAATTTTGCCCATGAACATTCCACTAAGGAACAGGGGCAAACTTCTCACATATCAATGAGTGCAGTCCGATTCAAGTTTAAGCTCAATGATAAGGGTCTCCTTTTTATAGCCGAGTCCGAACGGCGTGCCGCAGCGCGACAACTCTTTTCTGATGGTCTCGTCAGGATTCGAACCCAGGTGTTCAGCGTCATAGGCGGACATGCTAACCTCTGCGCTACGGTGGCCTCCCATATTATATCTATTGCTTTATGTGTCCGTTTGGTGGTGGTTATAAGTCCTGACCCCAAAATTTTATATAATTTTCATATTCTTCTACTAATTCCTTTCATTTGAGCCCCATATTGTCCCGATCGATGCAATTTTCATTTTGAGTGGTGCTTTTGGGGCAATACAGAAGGTCCACCTCCCTTTCAGACTTGTGTTGGTTGGTCTGGAAAGAAGGAAGGGAGGTGGACCTTCTTTATTACCTAAAAAGCACCACTCAAAATGAAAATCTATGAAAATTTCAAAAAAATCGTTTCAGTCGCCTTCGCATTTACACGGAATAACCAAACCAACAGGCAGACAAACAAACACCCTTTGACTATTATGTAATAGATTGATATATCTTACTATAGATAGGGCCGGAAATGATTATTGCGATGTGTTGCAAACGGAATGACAAAACGAATATACCCCTGTCCTTCGGTGGTGGGCATGAAAACAGCCCTATGCATATCCTGCAAGTTATTGTTCTTTTTTGTTTTGTAGCCAAGGGATTTGCAATTATCGCAACTGTTTGCCATTTTGCTATTCATGACCGTAACCCGTTTTCCTAGCTTCTCATCTGATTGGGCTGACAGTTGCTCACACAATCTACAGTAGTTGTCTTTTATATCTTTCCGCTTTTTGTTTTGGCTGCAGAAAAACAACTCTCAAAGCTCGAAGACCTTTTGAAATGGCAGAGAAATCGAGGGTGGGTGAAAAGCAATTTACAGTCTTTCCTAAAGGTCCTTCTCATCCGTACTTTCGACCTATTCTAAGCGGACATTGAAAAGAAGAAAAAAAAAACATTCTTGCAGCTCTTTCTATGACGGCAAGGACATCAAAGGTGTTTGTGTGCGCAGAGTTCCACGAAATGCAAATGATTTTGTGTGTGCTTCCTTTTTAATTGGCAAGTTGTGCTGCGGCATACAAATGCGCCTTTAATTGCAGCTCAATAAAGGCAAATGGACTCAAAAGGAACAGCAGCTGCAGAAGCATTTGGACTAAGATATACAATTTTCTAAAGAGCGTCTTCACATTGTTAGAGAATTGTTTTTCACTTTAGTACACAGTAAAGGCTGTCGAAATATATGAAGTGATGACAAGGCAATTACATAAAACCACAACAAAAAATTAAGTTGCCAATATTAAATAACAAGGGAATCCAAAATGTAAAAAACAAAATTGAAAATGGCATTTTGTTTAGAATAATTTTGTATACACATACATATGTTGTTGTATGTATGTAAAGAAAACTTCTACAACTATTGCCGCCTTGGGTTTTATGGCTTTTGACAATTCCCATACTATTGCCGCCTTGGGTTTTATGGCTTTTGACAATTCCCATAAGTCAATAATCAGTTTTTATTTACTTCGATATAAGCCAAAAAGTGACTACAATCATTCATTTGTCTTGTAGCGAGTTTAACTTTGCTTGGTTTTCCATCTGGGTCGTTTTTTAACACTAAATGCCACCACTAATGGTGCGCCCCCGCCCATGAGCCATCGTAGCGAACTGAAATTTCGTAGTTTGTCGCTTTTCGGTCTGCCACAAAGCGTTTATGGTTGAAGGGGAGTGTCCTGGAATTTATGTTGGGGTTTTCAGCAGTTTCGTCGTGCGTTTATCTTCCTTCATTTAGTTTTCTTTTAAAACATTAAAACAAATCCTGACACTGAATGATTAATGATGCGATCATTTAGGAAAACAATTTTCCAAGCAGTTCAACATTTTTGTTGTGATTGTTTTCTCAACACATTTCGCCACAGAGCCATGTTCACATTTTCAGGCAGACAGACGGACAGGCGGACATACAGACACAACACTCCTCTTTCAGTCACTCAAGTTAGTTGCACCAACAACAACAGCAACTGGAGCGAGGCGGATCCCTTCCAACATCAACATCAACATCAGCATCAGCATCAGCATCATCATCACCTCCTGCTTCATCAATTGGAGTTGGTTGTTAGAAAAATACCCTGTCTCAGCGAAATTTTAGTCGCAACAGTTGGAGGAAACCCATAAAGCCTGAATGAGTGTAAGTGATAACTTTTGATGTTGATGGAGCTGTGATGCTGATGAAGATGGAGATGCTAGTGATGACGATGACGATGATAATGCTGATGACGATGACGCTGACGCTGATTGTTTAGTTTTAACTATGCTCACACCCCCTGCTCAAAGATAACACAGCTACATTCTGTCGCTTTAAATAAGATTGTGAAACATTCTTCCGTATCGAATTCTAAGGCACTCTTTTTGATACGATTTGCAGAGAAATGACTATGACTAATAACGCACATGGCACAGTAGTCCAAAATAAATGAAAACCTAGAATTAAAACAAAAAATTTAAAACAAATAAAAGCGTGCTAAGATCGGCCGGGTCGAATCGTGGGAATCCACAACCATGGGTTCTACTAAAAATGAATACAAAATAAATTTAGTTGAAGGGCAAATTCTAAACTTCTGTTAAACCAGCAAAAATTTAAGCTTCTGGGAACCGAACAAGCATGATAAATAGACCGATTTACATGGGAGCTATATCAGGTTATAGACTTATTTGGACCGTATTTGGTACAGTTGTTAGAAGTCGTAACGTAACACCGCATCCAAAATTTCAGACAAATTGGAGGAAAATTGCGGCTTGTAAGGGCTCAAGAAATCAAATCGGGAGATTGGCTTAATGGAAGCTATATCAGGTTATATATCGATTCGGACCGCACTTGACAAAGTTGTTGAAAGTCATAACAGAGCACCACATGCAAAATTGCAAAAATTGCAGCTTGTGAGGGCTTAAGAAGTAAAATCGGGAGATCGGTGTAACAAGGATGATAAGTAGACCGGTTTAAATGGGAGCTATATCTGGTCAAAGACTGATATGGACCTATTTGAAGTCGTAACAGAGCACCGCATGCAAAATTTCAGACAAATCGGACAAAAATTGCGGTTTGTAAGGACTCAAAAAATCAAATCAGGAGATCGGTTTATGTGGGAGCTATATCAGGTTATAGACCCATTCAAACGTACTTGGCATACTTGTTGGAGGTCATAACGGTACACTACATGCAAAATTTCAGCCAAATCGGACAAATATTGCAGCTTGTAAGGGCTCAAGAAGTAAATAAAATCGGGAAATCGGTTTATGTGGGAGCTATATTAGGTTATATACCGATTTGGACCGTACTTGGCACAGTTGTTGGAAATCATAAGGGAACACTACATGCAAAATGTCAGCCAAATGGGACAAAAATTTAGGCTAGTAAGGGCTCAAAAAGTCAAACCGGGAGATCGGTTTATATGGGAGCTATATCAGGTTATAGACTGATTAAGACCGTACTTGGCACTGTGGTTGGAAGTCATAACAGAACACTGTGTGCAAAATTTCAGCCAAATCCGATGAAATTTGCGGTTTCCAGGTTGCGACAGACGGACGGACTTGGCTAGATCGAATTAGAATGTCGAGACGATGCAGAATATATATACATTATGGGTTCTTAGACAAATATTTCGAGGTCTGATAATTTTATTTAAAAAAAAAAGATTTGTAATAAATTGTTTTATTAAAATCCAAATTTTGTTAAAAATATTTTTTTTTTAATTTGTTTATTGTCTATATAAAAATTGAAAAAACACGTTCTGCAAAAAAAAATTTTTTTTTGAAGAAAAATTGTTTCTGCAAATATCTTTTGTTGCTAAAACTAATTACCCTGGTCCACAGTATTATAATTAAAAATTTGAAGGTCAAATCTTATCCTAACTATGTTACTGTTTTTTATGAAAATGGTTGTAAACATATCTGCTCCACTGTTTATATATCCTTTATTTACAATTGGAGTGGTAATATACTCCAATTAGTACAATAGTACAATGTCCAGTGTGATCATAGGGAATAATTTGAGAGAGTTCTAACGTTCCATGTGCCAACCATAAAACGTGTTCTGAATCCATAGGTCGTCATTGGGGGGTTTGTCAGAGCCATTATTTCTTGTTGATGTTGCTGTAATCGTGATTTTTAGATGGATGCGGTCATCGCATCGGTACCTAGTGCTGGGGTTGCCAGCGAAACTTGAGGCCAGGCTTTCTTGATGGAAAATTTTCTGGAGATCTACGAACGCCGCCGTTGCTAATTTTTGGCTCGTTTTCGTATCCGTACAAGCGATTCACCAACTGCAAAAATGTTTGCCAAAAAAGGCAGTTTTTGTCTGTTATGAGAAAGCAGAAATTACTGCTATTTCAGCAAACATAAGGCTGATGTATTGGCAAACATTTCTTACTGCAATTTCAACTAACAAAATCTGCGGTTTTAAGTACATAAGTCTGCTGGAAAAAATTTATGCTACTTTTTATGGTTGCCTGTTACTTGTTTTGATCACTTTAGGCATTCTTTTCAATTTTCATAGAAATTTTGTTGGGAGAGACGATTTTAATTTGTGGTATATTATTGCAAAGAAGCTACATTTCGAAATGTGGCTGAACTAGTTTACATAAATATGTACACTCATAGAAAAAAGTTTGCCGAAAATAGCAAACACTGTCTGCTGAATATTAGTTGTTAAGTTTGCTGCTATTATAGCCGTAGTTCTGCCATTGCGGCAGTAGTTCTGCAATTTTTGAGTAGCAGGCTGACTACTGAAAAGCCAGTTGTTTGCTGAAAATGATTGCTGCTTAATTATGAAGGTGATGCTAGAAGAAACAAGCAAAAAGGCATTAAGTTCGGCCGGGCCGAACTTTGGATACCCACCAAAGTGAAAATTGGATTAGTCATGCACCCAAATTCGACACGAACATTGAGTGGTCTAATAAATATAAGTCACTATTGCATTTTGTATTTCAAATCTCGACAAAATCGCGGAATAGATAAAGCTTTTATAAGCTTCAGACCCTTAACCAGCATATCGGTCTATATGGCAGCTATATCTAAACACAGTCCTATCTGATCCATATTTGAGTCGTATGTTGGGAAGCGTAAAACTACTCACTGTTCAAAATTTCACCGAAATCGGTTAAAAAATAAAGATTTTATGGGCTTCAGACCCTTTATCAGCAGATCGGTCTATATGGCAGCTATATCTAAATATAGTCCGATCCGAACCATATTTGGGACGGATGTCGGGAGACCTTATACTACCCACAGTTTCAAATTTCAGCGAAATCAGTTAAAAAATAAAGCTGTCGATTTCGCGTCTTAAGCTCATAAAAGAAGCATTTTTCAATCGTTTGAAATTTGGAATATAGAGTTTTAATACATCCCTCAGCATATGTGCTGAATAAGGTTCACATTAAAGTCCATTTTAGACACTTCAATATTCATGCCGAATACGATAGTGATCCGACTATATTAGATAAAGTTGACATATTGACCTCTCCTCCGATTTCAGGCCATTTTTACCAGCACAGAAAAAAATTACTCGTAGAAAAAAAAAAACAACTACCAAATTTGTATGTGAAACTTTCAATTCTCAACGAATTTTACCATTCAATCGAGGACTTTCTTTGTTGAAGTACGTAACTCTACAAGAGACTTGACAGACAAAAAGTTGAAATTTTGTTGACTTTCAACAAATTCTTTAGTTGAGGTAGTTGTAAAAATAGGCGTACTACCATGTAGAGCACAAAACTCCCATGCTTTTCGTGACTTGCAAACTCAGGTTCGAGTCCACCAAGCGGCTAAAAAAATTTTAATTTTTTTTTTCATTAAACTTTTTTTGGAAACTCAGCATACAAAATAAGGCTAGTAGGCTAAAGGATGCGTGCAAGACTACCAAACATGATATCATGAGTTTTATACCAAAACTATTAAAATTTGTTTTTAAGGGTAATAGTTTTTTGTTCTTTGGGTCGTTGTGATTCAAAATAAATTGTTGCAGGAAAATTAACAACTTTCGTAGTTGTTTTTTTCGGCCAAAGTTGTTGTTTTCCAAATTTTTTCTATCTGTGCGATATCGCCGACATTTTGGATAGTGAGTAATCTTGCCTTCCTATATCCAGAAAAAAACTTCTTAGATCTCAAGTGTTGATCAAATTTGTATAAGATAGACCATTTTCATGGTGGTTGGCATATAAAGAACCGAACTTAACATGGATTGCCCTGGTATCGCGTAAAATTCCAACGGTTAATCGTTATTGGAGAAAGTAGCATGTTTTTGAAAGACGATAAGTGCGTTTTTCTAATAAGTGGTATTTTGTCTTGGTAGTGATAGTTCTCATAAAAATATTATTGCCAAATCGGGCTTTAAAAAAGGCATACAAAAACTGACAAATTGGCAAGGGTATAACAGTATCTCCTTATATTATTTTGATTCGAAAAGACAAATTATGTTAAACTTATATTTTCTGGAAAGATTTGAAGTTGTTTCAAAGTGCTGTGTAAATCTTTATTGATAAATTTCGGATTTTGTGGTCTTTTTAAGTCGATAAAACTCAGCGTTGTCACATGGCAACACCAGGGTTGTTAGGGTACAGTATTTTCATAGCTTCCCCCAATGCAAAATCTGTCTGTCCAAAAGCATGCTAACTCTCCAACGAGTAGTGCTAACTTCTCGAAAATTTATGTAGGCCAGTTTTGAGTGTAAATCGGACTAATTGGTTCACTTTTAGATATAGCTGCCATATAAATCAATCTTCTGATTTAACTTCTTGAGACCTTAGAGGGCGCAGTTTTAGTCCGATTAGGCTGAAATTTGGCCCAATGTCTTCTGTTGTGACTCATCGTTTATGGTAAATTTGGTTTTAATGGGTCTATAATCCGATATAGCTCGCATATAAACCGATCTCTTGATTTGATGACTGAAGATGGCTTCTGCTTTGACTTGAAATGTCCGTCCCAAGACGACTTCTGCTATGACTTCCAATGTCTGTGTCAATTATAGTCCCAATCGACCAATAATCTGATATAGCTCCTATATAAACCCATCTAGCAAAGTTGCCCCATGGGCTTCTAGACATCGGATTTTTAACCCGATTTTACAAAAGCTATTGTGCTGAAATGATCTTGTTTCCACCTTATTTAATATATTTTAAATCTTCCTTTAATAAAATGCCGCAATATTTTCTTCAACAAAAAACTTGTACCCTTATAGCCCTAGCGTTGCCATATGGCAACAGAATATTTCTCGATGTAATTATGCGTACGGATGTAATTATGCTATTTTTAGAATCCTTTACGTTCAAATGATCAATCTTGAATATATCGTCCAAAACTATACAAGTTTCAGGGTGATTCAGATTTATGTGTTTTGCCAGATTGCACAGACGATCTGACGCATTCGACTCATCGGCATGTCGTCTCCGGTCTAAAATAGTTAAGCTAATAACCCATCGGCTCTTGCTGTCTTGTTCGTTATCTGCTGGGTTACTGCTACGTTGACCTCATTCTGAATAAGCGGTATGAATTAAGGATTGGTTCTGTAGTATCCTCGTCGCCGCCTATATCGGATATCGAATCGTCTGCAATCACGCCGCCCACTTTTTTCTTTGACGTTCTCATCTTTTCTTTTCTTCCCATATCTCTCCCTCCCCTGGCGCAACCCTGACTGTTAAAGCCACTCAGAACTGTTACTTGTTATGCGTCACTCCCTACGTCGGCCTTGCTTTTGTAGTCGTAATAAATGAAAATTGAGTAAAAACAAACTTCCCCATCATGTTTAATCATCCTTCTTGAATCATATTAAAAAAAAACCTTTTAATAATCAAACGTTTCTCCAGAAACTAATTTACTTGTGTTACTCACTTATGTTTGATTTTCTCCCTTTTTTCGCCACTGTTTTCCCATTCAATTTTAGTTTCTTTCAAACAACAAACGGGGAAACGGAAACCAGGTTAAATATTGGTTGGTTAGTGGATTATTTTCGCATGGTTGGTGCCACATCCACTAACTCTGTGTGGCCATGAGAGCTGCAACCTTTTGCGCTTCTCCGGCGCATTTCCGACACACAAGACGCCAAAAAGTCTATTTGGTGGAATGAATTTTGATTTACGATTTGTTGATTTTACACTTTTTCCATAACGCCTTGAATCCAATCCACGCATCTCTTTTTTTTTTCTACCCCACTGCTGATAGGGACATTGGTTTGTTTTGCGTCTGGAAAATGGCATACAAACAAAAAAGAACTAAAATTGAGTAAGAAAAAAAAAACAGCAACAGAAAGGATTGCACTAAGTAAGGTGGAAGTAAATGGAAATCTAAGGCATTGGATTGGGAAAACAACCCTCATTGGCCAGTTGGCGAATGGTGGGTAAGACTGACTAAAAGGACTGCTACATGAAACAAAGGCTGCTAAAAGCTACTCAACAATAAAGTCTTTGGTATAGTCACACTATGAAGCTCACATTTACAGAAAATGCCAGCGAAAGATCATTCAGTTCATCCGATTGGACTAAAAACGCTGAATTTCGGAAATTTTACCTATTGAGGGCATCCCTATTCGATTTAAATGAAATTTTGCACGTTAAACTGCAACGGCAATTTTACCATATTTCATCAGTCGAGATGGTAGGACTGACCTAAATTGGACTCGTAGTCCCTGTAATAAAAAAGGCCAGACAGACCGGATTCAGAATGCCATAGTAATAAAAAAGCAAGGATAGACGAGTGGAAAGACAAACATAGGGAAGTATACATGGACAGAACGACAGACGCACAGACGGAAAGACATACGGATGGCCAGGCGGACGGACGGTCATAGCTAAATGAACTCAGAATGTCATACTAATAAAAAAAATTTTGTCAGATGGACAGACAGACTGGACTCAGAATGTAAAGTAATAAAGAAAGGATGATATATCAACGGAAGGACTGATTGATGGAGGGAAAGGCGAATGGAAGGATAGACGGACGAAAGAACAGACGGATGGAAGGAGAGACGGACAGAAGGATAGACGTATGGAAGGGCAAAAGAACAGACGGACGGAAGGATAGTTAATGGGAAAGACAGACTTAGGAAAGGACGGATGGAAGTTGGGACAGAAAGCTAAAAGGACAGATAGATGGACGGACGGAAAAATGTTATAGTAATAAGCAAATCAAGACAGATGGACGGACAAATGAAAGGATAAACGCATGGAAGAATGTCATAGTAATAAAGAAGGTAAGTGACAAATGGACGGAAGGACAAATGAATGGACGAAAAGGCGGATAGAAGTATAGGCAGTCGAAAAAACAGACTTCGGGACAGATAGATAGTTGGAAAGACGCACGAATTTATAGACGGTTGAGGCGGACGGAAGTACAAATAGATACAGGGAAAGATGGACGGATGGAAGGATAGGCACTCGCAAAGACAAACTTTGGGAAGGACAAGCGGACAGAGAGACAGATGAACAAAAGAATAGACGCACAAATAGACAGACGAATCGTCATGCCTAAAGTGGACTCTGAATGTCATAGTTACAAAGAAGAAAGGACATCCAAAAAGACAGACAGATAGAAGCACAAACGGACGAAAGAATGTCATAGTAATAAGCAAGGCAAGACAGATGGACGGACAGATGAAAGGACAAACGGACGGAAGAATGTCACAGTAATAAAGAAGGCAAGTGACAGATGGACAGAAGGACAAATGGATTGAGAGAAAGGCGGATGGAGAAACAGACGGATGGAAATATAGGTAGTCGGAAAGACAGACTTAGAGAAATACGGATGGGCAGACAGACGCACGAATTGACAGACGAACGGTCATGGCTAAGCTGGACTCTGAATTTCATAGTCGCAAAGAAGGAAGGACAGATAGCCGGAAGGACAGACGGACGGAAAGATGGGCAGTCGGAAAGACAGACTTAGGGAAGGACAGACGGACGGAGAGACAAACAGCCAAAAGGACAAACAGATGAACGGACAGATGAAAAGATTAGCAGACGGAAGAATGTTATAGTAATACAGAAGGCAAGACAGAAGGACGGATGGACAGACAGACAGAACGCAGAACGTCACAGTTATAAAGAAAGAAGAAAGACGGACTTACGGAAAAATGAATGGACGAAAAGGCGGATGGAAGGACAGACGGATGGAAGTATAGGCAGTCGGAAAGACAGATTTAGGGAAGGACAGACGGAAGGACAGGTGCACGAATTGAGTGACGAACAATCATGGTGAAACTGGACTCTGAATGTCATAGTAAGAAAGAAGGAAGGGCAGATGGAGGAAAGGACAAATGGACGGAAGTACAACCGGACGAAAAGATAGACAGTCGGAAAGACACACTTAGGGATGGACAGACAGCCAAAAGGACAAATAGATAACAGGCAGATGGAAGGACGAACGAACGGAAGATTGTCATAGTAATACAGAAGGCAAGACAAAAGGACGGATGGACAGACAGACTTAACTCAGAACGTCACAGAAATATAGAAAGAAGGACAGACAGACGGAAAGACAGACGCACGAATTGGCAGACGAAGGGTCATAGCTAAACTAGTCTCGGAATGTCATAGCAACGAAGAAGGGAGGACAGATGGACGGAAGCACAGAAAGATGGAATGACAGACAGACGGATGATCAAGGCAAAAATGGACTCAGAATTTTATAGACAGACGGACGGACGGAAGCGCAGACGGACGGAAGGACAGACGGATTGAAGTGTAAGCAGTAGGAAAGACTGACTAAGGGAAGGACAGACGGACGGAAGGACAGACGCACGAATTGACAGATGAACGGGCATGGCTACACTGGAATCGGAATGTCATAGTACCAAAGAAGGGAGGTCAGATGGACAGAAAGATGGAATGACAGACAGACAGATGGTTATGGCAAAAATATACTCAGAATGTTACAGTAATTAATAATATGCATACTTTAAAGGTTCCTATTCTAATATCTCGAGGTGCTCATAGCGAAGTTAGAATGCCCTTCATTCTATAGTAGGGGATTTAAAATCACCTTCAACTAATTCCGTCACACCGCCTTCATTTTTTTTTTTTTTTTGTCTTAATCTTCCTTTTTGATGACGAAGTCATTTGGCTTTATTATTATTTTCATAAATGACATTTCCACGTTAAAGAAAAATGTTACCAATTTGCCGTCGTGTTGACTATAGACCATTTCTTTCAAGTAGGGAATGTCAAAAACAATGACTTTTAATTTGTCCACACAAAAGATCGGAAGTCATTTTCCTTTTCTCCATTCTTTCATTCCGCGAATTAGGCGACAAAACTATTTGCTTAATTTGCACAAAAGCTAAAAATATACTCGCGCAAAAGAAGAAAAGCGTGTCATCAGATTCCTTTTAACGCGCTGGAGAAAAAAAAAAACAAACCGAAATATTATGGTGGCGGTTAAGTAATTGGCTTTTAAGCGAATCTCAAGGATATGGACTGGGTGGATAGAAAAATGATTTACGAAATTGCTGAGTTGAATAAATGGGACCTACATACACAATGGAGGAATACTCCTTGGGCTTATACTACTGCCAAAGAGCAATTGTGGTTTTGTTATTGCAAAAATTAATAAGCACTCTTGGACAGTGATATATTTGGGTAATTTATTACAATTTCAATACCTGTGAAATTGATAACAAATATATTTCAATTCTAGCCAAGGACTTCCTCGGCCCTTCCCCAGTTTGGCAGAGATATGCTATGAAAGGCCAAAATAATGATGGTCATATTTGCCAAAAATTATGAATTCCTACAACAGATAAACAGATAAGTGCGCATAGATGCCTCCATGTGGATGCGCATCCATCCATTAAACCAAATATTATGAATGTAATAACAGCGGGCCATAGACAGGCAGCACGGTTGCTACGACACCACAACATGAAGTCATGCACGGAGAAAAAATCACAGAATACTGTCCAATTTTAGACAAAAAATTTCAATCAAAGAACTCAAAAGCAAGAAACTCCTAAAAATTTGGTCAAAAGTGTGCTGTGAATAAAAATTTTACTGGTATGTTTGATATTAGTTAAGGTACTCCATATAGCCACCGCTAGCGGGTAAAGTGTGGAGTATATTTTTGAATTTGAAACCGGGCATCTAAAGGCCTCTAGCACAGAAGTAACCTTCAAAGAGATTTTTTTTGGAGGACGTTTTGAGGAAACCAATTAGAATTTTTTTCCACAGCGTATTCTAATTCTTGCAAAATTATTTTTCTCAGTGTAGTTGCAGCAGCATTTCTCCTATAACAGCGCTGTCTAGTACACCATCAGCTGCCGAAAATGCAGTACTAAGCAAAGGACAAAAGGACACATGGAGAAACGCTTGCCCAGTATGTGTGGGCTGTATTTATTTATGACTATTTGGCTGTGAGCGTGTGTGTGTGTTTGTGTGAACAACATTAACTCTGTGGTAAATTGAAAATTATTACAGATAATGCCATCTGTCATGATACTCTGACAGCGGATGCTGCTACTGCCACCATCGCCATCGCCATCACCAACAACAAACATCAGCAGCGACACCATCACTTTGACCACCTCTCCCAAAAACCGACAAAGCCAAACAGAGCTCCAATGCAGCACAACAAAGCAAAGCCAAAAAATATAACTCGAGCATCTCGGCTGGAGCAGAGTTATTTTAATGGCTTAGCCCATAGGAAGCTGCAAACACAGCCAAAGATTTATTTACAAAAACTTGGCATCCGCAATGCATCCCAGAGTTGAGCTGAGCAGGAGGAGGGCCAGTAGAAAAAGGTTCTAAAGATATCAGCCTCAATGGTAGCATAAAAACTGCTTTACCAAGCCTCAGTAGTAGAAGGGTGACAAAGGCAGTCGATTATGGTGGCTGCCACAAGATGCGGCAATAGCCGCAGCAGCAGCAGAATGAAATAAATTCACTCACAAATAATAGGAATAGTGGTAATTGTATCGCACTTTCAACAACGATGTTTTAAATTATTTTCTCATCCCCTCCCTTTCTTCCTACTCCATGTATAGGGGGACAAACTAACAAACAATTTGATGTTTTATGGCTCTAAAGTGCCAACAATTTAGGAATACGAAATGCGATAATTATACGCTTAAACGATCCACACGTCGTTCGGCTCAATGTTGGCTGTTTTCAGATGACGGGGCGTTTCAACTGTTGCATGCAATTAGTGGAGACAATTTTTCCACAAATATTTGTTAAAACTTCAAGGGGGGAATTTTAATGCATATTTTTTTTTTTACTTACAAAACATGCAATGTGTTTTGCATTCCCTTTTCCAAATTTTATATAATTTGATTGGGTTAAACAAGCTAACAATTTAGGCTTTTGATACCTAATCGGTACTCATACAACTGTGGCAAACCGAAAGTTCGATGGGAAGATCAACCAACGATGATACGTTCCATATGTTAACTTTTATATGAAGAAGGATAATCAGTTCGTTTCTTAAAACCCGGTTTATCGGATTTTAAATATGTAGGGCTATGGCTTAATAATAGCTGCCATGAAACAAGGCATGAATTTGGCTTGTCTCCACGTTTAAAGGCTAAATTTTTCAATTTCACCCATATTTGCGCCCATGCCCCGACGGAAGACTAGGGCGACCAGACCAATAATATTTTCTACAATGGCCAAGAAAGAAAATATGACCGTTGTTCCGAGACGATCCAGAAAATATATACCTTATGGGGTCGCAGATCAATATTTCTAGGTGTTGCAAACGGAATGACTAGATTAGTATACCCCCATCCTATGGTGGTAAGTATAAAAATTTCGAACGAAATTTCGGCTGTGTGGCCCGTTGTTTAATTGGACTCAAATTTTAATACCATATTCGTATTCTACTCTCCAATACCTTTCATTTGATATCCATATTATCCCGACCGGTCCACTTTTAATTTTGGGTGGTGTTTTTGGCATAAGACATCATCAAAAACTTATACAGCCTATGTTTCCTTCCAGACCAACCTGCACAATCTATGAAAATTTCAAGGTAATCGGTTCAGCAGTTTTTTTTTCACGTAACCAACACGCAGATGATGTCCGCTATATATGCAGTGCATTGCGATGGCAATTAAGAAAGTTAAGGGTTGGAGGGGGGAAAGAGGGAGTAGTATTTATTGATATTAGTCTTAAATTTCTGAACGTCAATGTCGTCGGAAAAGACATTAGCCGGAAGTCGATTCCACACACGAATGGTTCGGGCGAAAAATGAATTTTCTCGGTAATGCATTGTTCGGTCGACTGGCCAATCAATTACAAACGGGTGTGAGTTTCTGGCAAGTCTTGTATTCCTGGTGAACATCCTAACGTCATGGATAAGAAGGCGAATATCCCTGAAACACACGCCATGAAAATAACGATAGAGCAATACAACGCTACCCACATTCTGACGAAGTTCAAGGGAAGCAATAGGGTTGGATGACCTACTGTCCCCTATCGACACCATCGCCCTCCGTTGAACCCGGTCAAGTAGCTCCAAGGATGAGTTTGGAGCTCCTGCCCATATATGAGAGTTATATTCCATCCTCGGCCTGATGTAGGTAGTATAGATATTGAGAAGATCAGAACAGGTGAAATATTTCTTGCACCGCTTAAGAGAGCCCAAACACTTGAATACTTCTTTTGACACTTCGAATACGTGTTTTGATCAACAGACATCACACAGTATCTTCATGCCCAGAACATTAAGAGCATCTGACTGTTCAATATCTATATCGTCGATAGATATCGACGATTGAAGTGGATCAGTGAATCGCTTGTGAGTTAAGAAACAGCACTGCGTCTTCTGTGCGTTAAAGTCTACTATGTTCATTCTACCCCACTCGGAAATGGCCAACAAATCCTGGGAGGGCATCTCATCCATAATGCGCCTCCTGTCCACAATTTCTTGAGGACTGGGCCTATGGCCGAATGAATATGAAGCACACAGACTACTGTCATCGGCAAATGAGTAGACTGGATTCGTCTGTCTGACCCAATAGATCGTCAATGAAAATAAGAAAAAGGGAAGGGGGAAAGGATAGAGCCTTGTGGTACACTTGCGGTCCATGTATACTCATCTGATGAGAATCCATCTACAACAACTCGTATAGTGCGATCTCTGAGAAAGCTCGATATAAATCAAACGAAGATATTACCGACACCAACACCGACGAGCTTTGATAAAAGTGCACCATGCCATACCCTATCAAATGCCTTGGAGATATCCAGATCTCTATAGGAAACTGTTTGTATGGTTTTGGAGGTTATCCAGCAAACTATATATAATTAAAACATTCGATATTTTCGATATTTGTGATAGTAAATATCGATAGTATCGATACTAAGATTAATTTCCCATCACCTATATTTCAAACAAAAATGAGAAGTAAAAATCGGGAGATCGATCTACACTCGTAAATATCAATGCACAGACCGAATAAAACCAAATTTACTAAAGTCAGTCGGAAGTGTATGTGAGAAATCATTGTAAAGAATTTCAGCCTAATGGGATGAAAATTGCGCCCTCTATAGGTGCAATGTATCTTAATGTATACAATCAGTGTCAGATCATCTATTGTTGTTAAATTTTGCAAAAACTTGAACTTTGCCTATAGTATCGATAGCAAAAATAATCTATCGATATTCTGACAAAAAATTAAAATATCGATACTTTCCCAGCTCCAGTGGGCCGGCCCCAAGTATATTGGACACACACTTGTATGTCATCTTCGTAATGTACTTTCCAATATCTTTCATTCCATTGCCGAGATCGGTCTTTGAAGCTGAAATATACTAAATATTCGCTGGATTATTCGTGCTCTATACAGTGTTCAAGAAATTTTCAAAAAAGATTGAAATGGCCAGGCTCTGCCCGGCAACACACACCCACCACTATGGGAAGCGTTTCGTCTTTGGTTAGAAGACTTTTCAACCATATTAGGTGTGATGGCTTCAAGGGGCGTCCGTTGGTATGTTGTTTTTGAATCGTATTAATAGTGAAAACGCAAATGATACAATTACCATATTAACTACGCTCGACAACCCTGTCTATTAGCTGCACTTTTCCCAATGCATATATTTTTGTGTAATGACAGACATTCCTTCTGTGACAAATTACATTTCTTCCGTACTACACATGATTTTGTGCATCGGTTGGAAGTTGTTTTGATGGCTTCGAACGCTAAGACAATTGACAAATAGCTCTCGCTGTTGCTCCGTGTGCCCAGGTTCGAATTCTGGTTGGGTTCTGCCGAATTTTCCAATTTTCAAGTTTTTTGCCTGTTAGTGCGAGATCATTAAAGTTTTCAATTTTTGTTTGTTTCTCTTACGAGACTAAAATCTAACCCCACAATCTGTGATTGGCAAATATAATTCTTAATTAAATTTGAACATTTAAATTTGTATGTTTTTATTTGCAAAAGTTAAACTCAAATAGTGTCGAGTAAAGTTATAAACCAAATGTGGATGTAGATGTACTGTTGATAAAAACTATTTTAAATGTCTATCTAAAATAAATTGAATTAAAGTTAACTTTGCATTCCAGCTCCTTTCCCTTGTTGTTGTGTCCCTTCATGCTTGAAACCCTTTGTAACAAGTGCAGTTCGCTTGAGAGATTGTGAAAGTTATGATGCTTTTCTGTAATTGAAGTACGATGTAGTTGTGGCACATGGGGTATGTGTGGCAGTGGTGGCACTGGTAGTGATGGTGATGGTGGTGTAATGGCACTTTTGTAATCTAATTGAGATGACATCACTGAAAAGAGAAATACGATGTTAGCAAAAGAGAGTAGACACCTTGCTGCAAACAAAAGGGGCAAAAAAGTTTGACTCAAACAATGCTTGAAGTTTTACTCTTCCTTGGGTTTTTTGTGAAAATAAAAACTTTGCCAAGTTACCTAACTAGAAAAATAGCTACGAGGGGATTGACAATAAGGTTTAGAATAAGGGAACAAGAACATTACGCAGGCTGGGGACCGGCTACGAGAGGTGTCCCTTAACATGATCGTACTCGGTTATTAAGAAAGGCCTCTCTTCGTGTTTTGGCGCCATACTTGTGTTGAAAAAAATTGATATACATTCTCATGGGAGACAAATGGGTAAAATTTGGTTGCGGTTCTTGCAAATGGGTTCTATGAGTATGACTTGAACAAGTTATAGGAAGTGTATCTAAAGAAGTATTTTTTTTGCCAGGATGCGATTAAAGAGTGTATAATTTATTCCCGCTTATAGTCTTCCTCCTCACTTATCATTCTTAAGATTCCCCATATGGCTGCCATCCTACTCCTGTATTCTTGAAATTTTTCAACTAATGCCCATATTTTACCTTGGCGTTTGCTTTCAATGGACTCTTCCTTACAGATTGCGAGCAAGTTTTGTTTGTTTTTGTTACTTTAGCAAAAATTGAAGTATCTTTTTCAATGTTCGACGATACCTACCTTTTCAGCGATTGCTACGTATGGATGTGTGCATGCAGGTTTTTATTCTACGCTTATCTTTATATAATACTAACAATTTGCGGTTGGTTACATTTCGCAGCGAGGGCAGGGAAAAAGTTAAAAGAATTGAGTTTTTTTCTTTTCACTTCCAATGTTGTTTTTGTTCTCAAAATTTATCTCGCAAAGATGTTCAAGGTTATATAACAATTCAGCCTTAAATATTTTTTAGTTGCATACATTTTGGCGTGTTTTCGTGTGCGATGTTAGCAGCCAACACTGTCCTGGAGGAGGAGGAGGAGGAGGGGGAGGAAGCCATGACACTGATGTTTGATTGTATGGTGCGGTGATGTACTTCTGGGGGCAGATATCGAAATAACAAATGCAGTGATAAATTATTGAACATTTGTACTTGCACTTTATGGATGGAAAGTTGCTCAAAAGGAAAAAAACGAACTCATGTGAAAAATTGAAAACATTTCTTCTTCTTCTTCATCTCGTTTTTGTTTGGCAGTGGCGCGTGTATGAAATTTCCAATTTACACACTCCAACAGCCCCGCCCCCCAATTCCTTATTTATTATTCGCGTGTGTCCTTTTCATATCAAAAATAAATTGTTCAACATCATTTATAATTTTATTAAAAAGTACTGATGGGACGCCTTTTTACGAATTGCGTAAAGGGCTGCTTACACGTTTAACTCAGCTCAGCTGTGATGTATTGAGTTGCTACAAAAAGAAAATTCTTTTTGCCATATAGACCTCTAATAGATACTAATTGGCTATTAAATCACAGATTCTCTGTATGGTAACGTTATACATGATATCTTAAAAGGGAGGGCTTTTAAAATTACAAAACATTTTTATTGTTGGGATCTGGAATAAAAAATAATCAGACGCACACTAGGCTTCAGATAGGCAGGACAAGAAGCCGGCATAAAAAAATAAAAAGACTCGGCAGGACTAGCACAACATCTTAAAGACAGGCAAACTTTAAAACAATAAGATCACTTAACGGAGAAAAAATAGAGATCAAACCTTACACATTACAGAGCTTACGAATTCAACAAAAACTTAAAGATAAACACCATAGAAGATAATGAAAACATGAAGGCTGCATTATCCATTGTAATAACTTGACAACGTCTACTAGTATTCTGGAGTGGAGTGCGGACATGATTTAAGTTTGCTCCTCGAAGAAAAAAATATCTGTAACTCGGAATAGGTATTACCTATTACCCAAAATTTTGAAGCCTCCAGGAGTTGACTTGATACCTGTAGTCGAGAGTAATGCTTCAAGCTCACACCCAGTCGTTAGACTAACAAATGAGGAAGAGACGGATAAACCAGAGGGGTTCGCAGTTCGTCCCCAGCCTTTAGGTAAATGGAGGTTGCCTTTTATATTTCGGGATTGGACAACCCTTGTATGGCAATCTGCCAACAGACAGCTCTATCCTATAGCTTGACATTTTTGAGGTTATACGTACTCAGCACGTTTTGACATACTAGCGCTATTAGTGTTGTTTACAGTAACTTAAAAGATTTATCTCGCCCAAAAAATGGAATTAAATCGTGAATTTTTTGGTGCGATTTTTTTTTACAACTTTCGACGTGGATTAACTCAGCAACAGTGCATCGATGAATTTAATGCAATACAAAATCAGTTGTTGTTCCAATAACCATTGATGCTGTACGCCAACTGATATTGCAAGATCGTCATGTGACCTATCGTGAGATTGAGACAATCCGTGGCATTAGTGGGACCAGCATACCAGTTCGCTTTGGATTCCACACAATTTGTCAATCGCTCAAAAAAAGGCTCGTGTCGATTGGTCGAAATAAATGCTTCAAATATACGATCGCGGTGCTTCGAAACACGTCTATGACATCGTTACAGGTAATGAATTGCGGATTTACGCGTATGAGCGCGAAAATAAACAGCAGTTGACTGTATGGGTGTTTCATGAAGATGAGCCAAATCCAACAAAAGTTGCTCGCGCACAAAGCACTCCCTCGCCTGTTTTTTTTTTTTTTTGGAATAACTGGACATGTCGCAATCGTACCACTAGAACAAAGCAGAACAATCAATTCTGAGTGGTACACAAACATTTGTTTGCCAGTTATCTTCCAAAAAATCTGGAAAACCAACCGCCAAAGACGGATCACTCTTCACCACGACAATGTGAGCTCTCACACATCACCTCAAACAATTGCATTTTTGAGCACTCAAAACATCGATTTGATGAATCATACGCCGTATAGACCCGACTTGGCAACGAATGACTTCTTTTTATTCCCGTACCTAAAAAATTAAATGATAGGTCAACGTTTTTCGACACCTAAAGAAGCGGTTGATACGTTCAGAATGCATCAGATCAGACCGACAAAAGTGCTCAATCAGAGCGGCAAAAGTGCTTCGACAATTGGTTCAAACGCATGCAAAAGAGCATAGATCTTAGGGGGGAATATTTTGAAAAACAATAAAGCGATTTTCGATGATTTATGTTTGTTTTTGTGTTCTCTAATCCCGAAATATAAAAGGCAACCCTATAGTGTTCCGATTCAGATAGCTATGAAACAGTGATCGCATCCGAATCGAAAGATGAAGCAGAAGTGAGCGAGCGCTTTGCTAATCTCACAAGAAGACCCAAAAAGCAATCCGGGGCACGGCAAAGAAGAGTGGTGAATATGCACCGACAGCGCCATAGAACGAATGTGCTGGATGCTGCAAAAGAAAGACGCTGAAAAAGAAAAAGAGCTCCCGCTTTCAAGTACTTTGGGAATACCAAGGCAGCCCTCACGCAATGGAGTTTCCAAATAGTAACCAGCAGACAGGAGACAAAGTTTTAGCAGGAACAAAGAAAGCGCACACGGCTTCTGAGTCTTCCTCGAGAACGTGACTTCCAAAATAAGACCACAGTCGAAGATGATCGCTGAGAAGGGTGAGGAGCCGCCCTCTTACGTCAGAGTGGCAAGAAAGCACAATAGAAATGAACTAACTATGCAGTCGTCGATATCAACGGTGCATCCGGAAGGATCTGGTAAACAGACGGATTTTCAAACATTTGTTGAACTCTGAAGAGGGACCTCCCATGCAAGTTATAAGCTGCGAGTATAGAGGGGACATCTAAACTCTGCTCTTTGCGTCAGCTGATTCTATTGATACCGTCAAAAATTCATACTTCCTGGGGTGTAAAGCTCGGCGGTATTATAACATATAGATGGCGGTTATAGTATGAAAATAAATACTTTCGTGGCAACCTTCTTAAACATATCCTTTAAGTTTCAAGTCGCTGCAGTACACAGTGGAATAGAACAGAAAAAAACTAATAAAAAAATATGCCTTGTGGGAATGGGTAGAGATATTTCTCTGAAATTTTGTTAGAGCTGAGGTGTTAGGAGATGGTGTGCAAAATTGCAAGGTCTTAGGTTGTCCGGACGCCTTTTGGAAGGTCCTCTACCAAACTTTCGTTTGTGGTTCGATTCCAAATTTTTTTGCTGGATAGCGCTCAAAAGCCCCTACAAAAAGTTTCCCCTAACCTCAATTTTTAAAACTCCAGATCTCGAGGATGGGGTACTTTATTTTGTGATATCCCTAGGGGGGCGGACTCTCCCCTAACCTCAACTTTTAAAATCCCAAGATCTCGAGGACGGGTGCATCGATTTAAGAGAAATCGGAACCAAAACCAGTCCAAAAATCACCCCAAACGGATGTGTAGTCCGATTGGGACGGTTAGAATTCAAACGAAAGGTACTTGAGAGTAGTATACAAATCTTATACAAAAGTTTGAGATCTGTTTCCAGGCTTGTCGCCCCACCCCAAAATTATGCACCATATGAACATTTACACCGAACGGGACACGATGGGACTTAAACTAAATATAATTGAGAGTAAACTACGAAAATAATATAAAAATTTGGGTCAAATCCCGGGAGTCACCCCACCCCACAATTATGCCCCAAATGGACATGTATACCAAATGGGACAATATGGGATTCTTATGAAAGTTTTTTGAGAGTTAAGTACGAATGCAAATAGTTTTCAAATTTGAACCATGTCAAAAGGGGGCTGCAATCACTTATGGGTGTAGTGAAGCACACCGGGTCAGCTAGTCGGGTATAAAAAATTTTAGTATTTCATCTAACATGACTTAAAGTTCAAATCAAGAGGTACAGACAAATTACCAATTTAAAACCAATTAAAAATTTATAAAAATTCTGTTTCGAAAAATTTTATAGAATTTTTTTTTTTTATTTCAGGTACGTAATCGCTTGTGTTTAAAAAAAAAAATTATTAATTCAGAGTAAGTCTTGACATCGTATCATCTGTTTGATTACAAAATTGACACTTTTGAGCTGAAATCCGCTTTTTGTGGATTTTTTTAATCATCCGATTTGTGTGCAAATTTGCTCAATTTTTGGATGGTTAAAAAATCCACATAAAGCGCCCTGAGCAATTTTAATTATTTAAGCAAAAAAAATAAAAAGTTTGGAAAATTTTTGCGACAAACAAAATACTTTTATCACGAAGATTTTCCTTTATTGCAACCGTCTAACGTTTCGCTTCAACACTTCAAACGTTAGCTATAAACGTAGTGTTATTGAACTCAACTAACTTCGTAACAATTTTGAAAATATCAAAAAAAAAATCATTCAAAGAGATAATTGTGGAGTAAAATAATTTTTTTATTTTGCTGAATAACTGAAGCTAAGCTATAAGCTAAGCTATATGCTGAAGGTTTCATATTAAAAAAAAAGTTCTGTGACCTAAATTTTTTTTTTTTTTTAATTTATGCAATTTTCCGTTTTGTTCACTTTTCAAAGAAACTTTAAAAAAGTTTAATTTTGGAGTTAGCCTAGAGATGGTTAGGTTCCGTTAGGTTTAAGTGGCAGTCTGCCGTCAGACTCACTTAGACGTTTTCATCCATTGTGATACCACAGGAACAGAAGAAGGAAGATGCCTTCTAGTTTCTACCATTAAACCACCCAGATCGCTTTAAAAAGCTCAATAACTTGCGAATGTTCACATCCGCTGGAGCAGACAGGTTCTCAAAGAAATGAGAACCTGGAACTCCTTCTTACTGCTAGTGCGGGACACATACACAGAAGGTGTTCCATAGTTTCTTTTTTTTCGATGTCCTCACAGCTTCTGCAAAAGTCGTTGCTGGCAACCTGCAACCTGCAGTCTGTCAGCGTGTTTTGCGATTAAACAGTGACCTGTCATAACGGACACAATGACTCAGACGTCTTTTCTAGCCAATGACAACAAAGCATTATACGTCTTCAAGTCTAGATTAGGCCAAATAGTTTTGGAATTCTCTCAGCCCCTTCTTTGTGACCATCAATCATTCGTTGTCCTTCGGGCCTGGTCCTGAAAACTTAGCTTACATGTCGCTAGAGGCATACCCACAGATTCCAATGTCGCTGGAATGTGTAGGGTAGTTCCTAGTCTCGCAAGCTCATCCGCTCAAGCTCTGTGACTTACACCCAGAACAGGTGAATTTTGAACTGTTCAGCCATCTCGTTGAGAGATCTGCGACAGTCGAGGGCGGTTTTTGTGTTCGGAAATACGTTCTCCAGGGATTCAGTGTCAGCCTGGCTGTCTGAGAAGATATTTATGCCAATCGTCGTTATGACATTTTATCTTAGCCATTCCACCACTTCCTTAATTGCCAGGATCTCTGCTTGATGCACATAACAGTGATCGGGTAACCTTTCGGAAAAAATTTCAGATCCATATTTTTTTTTTTCATTCTTTTGCGCTTCTTTATTTTGGTCACAAAATTTTATTTTGTTGTTGGTTTAACCAGCTTAGACCAATGTGTTTTTATTTCTTGCTTCTATTTCAAAACAAAACATGGTTTTTCTTAAAATTTTTTTTTGGAACTTATTGTAGTCTGCGATTTGTAAATTGACCCACCCTAATAACCATGTTTTTGTTGAGTCAAGAGCTCAGAAGTGGTTTCCACGGTAGTCCAAGCGGAGAAGAACCCTTAGTTTATTTTTCCAAACTATAACTATTAAAATTATTTCACACATCATTAATCAAAAATGAAAATTTTCAAAATTAAGAATGCCTTATCATGAAAACCGTCAACTAGCCAAGTCAGTGCTTGCCCAATATGTCTTAGAATGTAGTTTCCCTGCAACTGCTACTAATGATGTTCACAATTGGTGGTGAATACAATTTGTACTACATTTGAAATTAAAATTCCTTCTGTAGCACTCACATAAAGGCAATAGCCCATAAAGATTAAAGTCCATTCCCAACGCAACTCCAGACTAGTCTTCAATTGGAACTAACATTCAATAAAAATACAAAAAAAAAAACTTTTGCAATCTTTCACATTTTGCTGCTACTTAGAAAAACTCTGTAACCTTTTAAGCTTTGAGCTCAAACTCATTCTTATTCTGGCTTGCTCTCTCACTCCCTACATCGCCCACCCCCCGTTTGCCTCTGCTCAGCTGTGACTTGACAAAACTAAAGAAATTTAATTCAAAAGAAAAATTATAATTAATCATGTGCCTTATTTTGGGGGGGGGGGGGGAAATGTTCTTGCTTTCAGTCGTTACTCTGACAGCCAAAGTGCCAGCCTCTATTCCTCGCTGCCTTCGTGTGGACCATTGTGAAATACTCTGGCTCTACAATACTTTCAGGAGGCACACAGACACGTGCCTGTATGTGTTCACATACAAAAGGGAAACTTTTTAACTGATTTGAAAGAGTGATAAACATCTTAATTACAAGTAAATACAACAACATGCAACACATATGCGTGATATCGGAGAGGGAGAGAGAGAGGATACAACGTCAGCTCTCTGCCCTTGCTCAGATACGAGTTCCCCTTGCAAAATAAATGATTTTCGTAAGAAAAAGGAAATAGTTCTCTGCAGATTTCAGAATTTACATAACTGTTGGAATGTTGCGGAGAACAGAAATGACTTTTTCATTTATCACACCCAACTACAAAATACGGTTAGTGGCACGTGCAAGCTCACGCTCCACACATGTGGGAAAGCAGGCGCAGACGATGTAGTTTAGAGCAAAAAGGTCGCCCTGCAAGCATCACAATAAGGAAGGCTTCTCAAGTTTTTGTTTAATGCGAATTCTCTTATGTTTGAGTGTGTTTGTGTGTGTGTGAGTGAGTGTGTGGGTATGCGTGTGGGGGCCATAATAAACTTTCTGTGGCGGTCGTTAGGCCGGTTGGATACATGACTGTGGCATGTGCTCCTAACCCTGCGGGTGAATGCATGTGAGTGTGTTTTTAAGTCTATGAGCTAAGTCTTGGTGCGCGTAAGTGTGTGTGTGTGTGTAACTGTGTTGGATATGCAAGAGTTTTAAACAAATATATTATTATGTGCGGTTGTGTGCTGTAATAATGCCAAAGTTTAATTATATTTGTTAACCGCAGCCCAGCAGTAGCGACAATACTAATCGTTGTTGTTGTTGTTGTTGTTGTTGCTGCCTTTATATTCTTCTCGCCACCCATTGGTGGGATCGAAATAGTTGAAGCCGAACTTGTCGTAAAGTGCTGGCGTTGATATTGTTGCTGGTGTTGCTGGTGTTGCTGTGGAACATTATTTACACTCATTTGCACTCAACCAACCATCCACAAAACATTCATCGCCGTTTGTTGAAACCGAAAAAGGATAACACTCGCATACAAATACACCCTCACACCCCCCCACCCACCAGTTGTAGTACAAAGCTTGCGGTGCCACCGCCACCCATACGGCAATGATTGCCTGAAAAGGAGTAGACAAAAAGGGAAGCGTATGTACGTGTAACCCTAAAGTCGCCTACGAGTATCCGTGAACCATTGCAGTTTGTTAATTTTTTGTTAGAGCCACACCACTAAAACCACTTTATCAGCTTAAGCAAAGGTTAGTTACATTTTTGCCACACACTAATGCACTTCCCCCCACCCACACACACACACACATACTAAACCAAACTTTGTAGATTATCAAAGCTACTTATTTTATGCTACGAGGTTAGTTTTAATGGCATGCATATGCCGGAAGAGTAGCACAAACTTTGTATTTGCCACTTTAATGAGTTTTTCTGAAAAATTTTTGAGTTTTTAAGACAAATATTCAATGGGATAGCCCTTGAATGTTTTGTGTTTGAAGAGCGTTAAGTTCGAATTCAACAAACATTTGTGTAAAACCTGAAAATGAAATTTGTATATAAATTAAATTTTGCCATAAAAAATATTCTACCATCCATCACAAAGTAGGTATTTAAATGTGCGAAAACAACAACAAACGTTTTTATTTTATTTACAGCAAATCATTAAACCAAGCAATAATAGGCTTGTGCGAAAATGGAAGAAAAAATCGCAAAGTTTGCCCATGAACATTCCACTAAGGAACAGGGGCATATCAATGAGTGCAGTCCGATTCAAGTTTATGCTCAATAATAAGTGGCCTCCGTTTTATAGGTGAGTTCGAACGGTGTGCCGCAGCGCAACACCTCTTTGGAGAGTACCTTACAAATGTTGCCAGCATTAGGAGGGGAAAGCCACCGCAGAAATTTTTTGTTCTGATGGTCTCGCCAGGATTCGAACCCCATGCGTTCAGCGTCATAGGCGGATAAGCTAACCTATGCGCTACGGTGGCCTCCCATGGAAAATGGAAGGCTTTTAATATAATTATGTATCATAACATCGAAATAAATCCAAATATTCACTGAAAGGGTTTAAATTACCGAGTGAGAGCTGCTTCTAATTCGTAAAAATGTGAGTTTGAGTTGTGTTCGAACATTAAATTGAACAAGGATGTCAAGTTTTCAAGATTCAATATTCACAATCCATTTTATATGGTGCATCAAATTAGCCTACATTCGTCTTTCTCGTGAACAGGCAGATTTCAATCTTCTCAGGGTTAACATTGAGACCTTGGCTCTAGCCGAGTGGTATGCCATCTGCACAAACCTTTCGGCCCTTCTGCATGGCTGATCTAGGTTCTTAACTCTTAGAAGCATTATAACATCGTGTGCAAAATAGACGGGTTCATATCCCTCCTTAGTCGACATCCGTAATAGGTTATTTATGGTGATCTCTCATGGGAGCGACGATAAAATAACCCCTTTAGCGTGCCTTGTGCTACTTTCTCGTTCGAATTTATGTCATGGGATCCACAATTTATCCACCTATTCCTTAGCATTTGGTTTATCCAGTCTCTTAGAACCCGGCCCATCTGGTACTGGTCTATGAATTGGATCAATGTGTCGGTCCGCACATTGTTAAAAGTCCTCTCAATGTCAATGCATACTGCCAATGTGTATTTCTTAGCATCGAAGGATTCTTTTTATTTTATGCACAACCTCATGCAAGGCAGTCTACAACGATTTTCCTTAACATAAACCTAGGGTTTGTATTTGAGCAGTTCACTGAATGCCCTACTCGTTATCATGGTATCCACATTTCGTTTCATTGTTTTGAGTAAATAGACGTAAAGCTTATAGGTCTGTAGGCCTTTGGTGTCGCACAATTTGCCTTGACGGGCTTGGATATAAAAAGCACCCTTGCCTCCTCTCAGGCTTTCGAAGTATATGCAAGTGCTAAACACGCTGTGGAAATAGTGGCCAGATGGGGCGCTAGATAGTCGACATCCTTCTAAAGTAACGGCGAAAATATTTCATCAGATCCGGGTGACTTAAATGGTTTGAAGCTCCTCAAGGCTTCCTCTGCCATAAATGCAATGATAAGCTTTGAGGTTGATCTCTTTATTCCAGGACTCCGATGTCTACTCCTCATACAACCTCATGCAAAGCAGCCTCCAACGACTTTTCCTTAACATAGGCATAGGGTTTTTTATTTGAGCAGTTCACTGAATGTCCTACTCGTTATCTTGGTATCCACATTACGTTCCATGGTTTTGAGTAGAATAGACGTAAAGCTTATAGGTCTGTAGGACTTTGGTGTCGTCCGATTTTCACTTCTAGAGTCACTGCAGGCGTATTTATTGGCCAATCTTCCCAAAACTTCGTACAACGCTTTCCTTGACAACTTTCTCAATATCTGTAAAGTTCGCTCGAAATCGGTTCTGATTTATATATAGTTCCCATATCGATGTTCGTCCGATTTGCAGCAATATTGCTGAAGGATTCTCTCTTGACACTCGGCATTACTTGTAAATTTCATGGAAATCGGTTCAGATTTAGATATAGCTCTCATATATATGTGTCGTCCGATTTTAACTTCTAGAGTCACAGCAAGCGCGTTTATTGACCCATCTTGCCAAAATTTAGCTAAACGCTTTCCTCCACGACTGGCACAGTATCTGAGAAGTTTGCTCGAAATCGGTTCAGATTTAGGTAAAGTTCCCATCTTCATGTTCGTCCGGGAAATATTGCACTAAAGTGCTCATTCCGATTCTCTTGAAGGATCTCATAGAGTTTTCATAGAATTCGGCCCAGATTTAGATATAGCTGTCATATATGTATATCGCCCGATTTTCACTTTTAGGGTTACTGCAAGCGCATTTATTGACCAATATTGCCAAAATTTTGCACAACGCTTTCCTCGTTTTCTGTTGTTCCCGCCAGGATTTGAAGACAGGCGTTCGGCGTCATAGGCAAACATGCTAACCTCTGCGCCGCGGTGGCCCTCGATATCATAATTAGCAAAATGTTCGATCTCAGAATCTAGTGCATAGCCAAGCTACCCAGTTAAAGTTATATGGAACCAAAAAATATTAGGAATGGAGTGCAAAACTGGGCATCTAAATTAAGGGCTAAACCCTATGCCAACTCTCTGAAATTAGACGGATCCAATCAATATGGGCTCGCAAAATATCTCTATGAAATTTTCAATAAACACAGACTTGAGCCCAATAATTTTTGTAAAATTAAATTCCCACAAGGATTGAACTTTGCTTAAAAATAATCCCTTAGACTTACCGACTACCAAGACCAATTTTAATCCTAGTTTTGCTTGCTCTACACACCAAATACAAATGCAATCGTTTCTGTAATAACTTGGTTTGCCTTAATCCAGGTTTTGGTTTCGGCGTAATAGCTTTGGCATATCCAACCAACGACACTCCAAAAACCTAGTATTTTACTTCTCTCTCTCTCTCTCTCCCTCTCCCTTAGTGCATTTTCGAAATGAGTGTACAAACAAAGTGGCAATTAATATAAAATTGTAAATGTGCAATCTTTGGGCAGCAAATTTAAGCAGCATTTATTTTGGCCAAAACCACAAGAGCCACATACGTTCGTCGTAGAACCAACGTATCAACTAACGAACAAACGGCAGACGACAGTCAGCAACAGTCCATTTGCAAAGCGGGCAATTGCACCTACCCCCAACCAACCAGCAATCTCCACTATCAAAAAAAGGCTTCGCCAGCATAGTCATCGGAATTGTTGCCTGGGCTGTCCTAGTGCGGGCTGATTGTGGCATGTAGATTTAGATGTTGCCCTCGCGTTATCGCTACAATGTTCACTCACTGCTCAGTGTCTCCGGTTGCGGCTCCGGCTACGTTTGCTATGCCCCAGAATTTTTTTTGGGGTTTTTTCTGTTGGGAACTGCAACATGCTTCCTGCCTGCCTGTCGCTCTGCTATTCATTTTAAGCCTTACTAATGCAACACAATAAAGCTTAACTTGATTTAGCCCGGTTACCATTCCGATGTCGTTGCCGCTGTCATTTACCTGTTCCCTGTTATGTTTGTTGTTATTGTTGGTCTTTTGTTGTAGGCGGCGGTGTAGTGATGGCGTGCCGTATATTTGCCTGCCACCTTTTGGAGTTTTGCAAAATCGTTTCACATTGTGGTCTATTCATTTAAATACACATTTGAAGGTGACTCCCTCGGTTTACGGTAGCCAATGTGGTGCAATGTGTAGCCAGAGTTGCCAATAAAAAGTATTGGAAAATATTGTGTTTGGCCTCTCGACAACCTTGTTCAATACGACCCAAATTGGTTCAGATTTGGTTATAGCTGCCACATAGAGGAATATCCCGGAGTGCCCTCTCCGCATGCTGGACGGGCCCTGGTTCTGTTCGGTTTGCCAGAACCGCCTTCATCATCGGTTGGTGTCGGTGAGGTCTAACTGGTGCCTGGAGTGGGTACATTTCCGATCTTGCTCTGGCCTTACGTCACTACGGGCCTTACGTCACTACTTGCTATAGGAGGCTGTGTAGTGATGGCATGCCGTATATTTGCCTGCCACCTTTTGGAGTTTCGCAAAATCGTTTCACATTGTGGTATTTTCATTTAAATACACATTTGAAGGTGACTCCCTTGGTTTACGGTGGCCAATGTGGCGCAATGTGCAGAGTTGCCAATGAAAAATATTGTTGGCATTTGATTATTTATCAAGAAAATTGTCAGGTAGAACATTTTCTAAAAATAAAAATGCATTACTTAAAAATTTTATTTATATTATTAAAATTGTATCACAATAAGAACATTTTGTAAAAATTAGATTTCCGTTGGAAATTAAGCTGCATTTGAATTTCATTAAAAATTTGATGAAAAACAAAATTTTTGCCGAAATCTGATTTTCATAGAGAATGTGATCCAAATTGATTTCCATAGAAATGTTTGTCAAAATACGATTTTCATAGAAAATTTCATAAAAATATCTTAAAAATTTGTTTTAAAGAAATTTTTTTCGGAATTTTCTTTTGCGATGAAAATTTCGTTGACATTTGATTTTCATTAAAAATTTTATCCAAAATTTGGTTTCATTTCCATTAAAAAATTTCGCTGAATATTCTCTCAAACGGCAACCCTGTACCTAGCACAGCTGCAGCTTTTAGTCGTAAATCCTAAACTAAAACCCCATTCTGTGAAGTCAACTTTTCGGTTATGGCCGAAAATAAACAAAATGGCATTAAACTCTTTTTGAAAGCGATTTCCAAGCGATAACTCCAAACGGCTGTGGTGCGGTGGGAGAAGTGGTGGAGAAATGCTGTTAAGCAAAGTCGTTTAAATGGAATTTGCCTTGTTGAAGCTTTAAAAACTTGAAGGCAATCAACACCACACAATCAACACACGTGGCACATTTTGCCCTAATCCAAGCATGGCGTATTAAGGGAAAGAGACGAGAACTCTTGCCTTAAATGCCTTTTCAACTCCTTAAAACATCTATTCGAACATCTCTTCAAGTAGTTGGCATTTCGGAAGCTTGTGTTGTCCTTTTTAAGCTCCTTAATGCAATAATTCTCATTCATAACTTAGTTGGGTTCTGGGACGAGACCACTTAGCCTCGCAAATACAATAATTTCATATTTTTTTTGAAACTTACGAAAAGCAAAGGAAGTCTAATATCAAGTGGTGATAAGCGGAGTGAGAGAGAGAGAGAGAGAGTGGCTGCCCAAATGAAATCACGTATTATTTGCGAAATCAAAGGCAACACTTTAACCGAAACATGCATCATTGCATTAACAGCTCACTTTGCAATGGTCTATCCAAAATGAAGAAAGAAACCCAAAAATGAACTCCTAGTGCCAGGGAAAAAAGGAAATTCAGAACTCAAACGTAAACTATCCTCTTACCGATGCTGCCAAGGAACTTAAACACACCGACTCAGCGACTGACTCAAGTAAACAGCCAAAGTTCATTATAGGAAAATATGAAAAAGTTTTCCAGTTTTCGTTGTTCCGCTTGTTTGGCTGCTGAAAGGCAGTCAAACAGCACAAAAGCCAAAAGTCGTCTTCCTTCCCAGTAATGTTAACTTGAAAACCCAAAGAGCAAAACGGCTCTTTTTGTTTGGTTATTTTTTTCTTTCTATGGACATGGAGATGAAAGCTGGGCAAGAAATCATAAAATGAAAAATTCAATGAACTAAAGTAGTGCAGGCAGTAATAAAAGCTTTTAGTATCAACATTACAAAAGCAACAACAACAACAACAGCAGCAGCAACAACCACAACTTGAACATCAAGCAAAAGAACCAATACACAAAAGGAAACCCTTTCGCAGCCATATCGTCCCAAAGCGAGAAAAAAGAACAAAAAAAAAATGTACAAAAGAAAGAGTGGCACTCGTTCGCCATGCATTTACGAAATGCATACACAAAGGCCAGATTTTGGCCCTATAACGCTTTGAGCGAACGGAAACTGGTAAAAATTGAACGGAAAATGCTGCACGAAAAAAGCGGAAGTCCCATGAAATGCATCATAGGAGTCAAAGAATGCTGACAACGTCATATCGATATGATGATGAAAAAAAAAAAAAAAATGGTAGCCGATATGGTTGAAAGAGATGAAAGGGGTTGAAGTTGAAAACTGTAGAGAACGGAGACGAAACAAAAAATTATAAGAATTGTTTCATTAATGATAGCTCGTTGCCGAAATTTAGATTGTTGTGCTCCACGCCAGATGCCTTTGTGTTTATTTGTTTGCAAATTTCAGCTAAAGCCTTTGTAAGTGCTCGGATCGATTCAGAATTACTTCCTGATTCGAAATGGCAATGTCCGCCTGTTCATGTATTATTTCACATGTAACACTAGCTGAACCGGGACCGCTCCGCTGCGCCTTTTTTTACAATAAATGGAACAATATAACCTTTGAATATTAATGTTCGACAATTGAATAGCTTTTAGTGCAATAGCAAGTGGTATATGTATGTCGCTTGACTACCAGTTTAAAAATATAAAAACCTATGGTTGAAAAGTCTTCTAACCAAAGATGAAACGCGTCCCATGGTGGTAGGTGTGTGTTGCTACCTTTGGCTTTCCTTTTCCATTTGCATCTTCGATCATTCAGCTCGTCTCGAAAGAGAAACAAACAAAAATTGTAAAATTTAATGATCTCGCCCTAACAGGCAAAAAAACTTGGAAAATATAAAAACCTTTATTTGAATCCCATAGGGTCTTTAATAGTTTATGAAATCGCTCGGAGGGTTTTGGGTCATTTATGTTTCGATGTTAGGTGTACCTCATTCTTAAAAGACTCTATTTGAGCCCAATATTCCCATGGGACAGCCCCGCAGATATTTCGCCTTAGTTGTGTTTATAAAATTCGTTCTCTACTTCCAATTATTCTTCATTGAACCCCTTATTGCCATAATTGTAAATATGTCAAGTTTGGGTATATTTAGGGGCGGCCATCCAGACACTTTGCCCTAAAAAAATACCAGCAGCTATGCTCTACTTCCAAATACCATTAATTTAAGCTCCAAATTGCCATTAGTTTATGGGATGAGAAGGCCACCAAACACTTAGCCGCTAAATTGGATATAAAATTCGTTTTCTACTCTCAAATACCTTTCACTTGAGCCCCTTTTAGTCGGCATTCAAAAAACTATCAACATTGTGCCCCACTCTCATGGTCTGCAAACTTGGGATGGTCAGCAAATACCTCCTATTTGGTAATGTAATGGGGGTGGGTGTCCCGAATTTCGATATCAGATTAGTGCTTTACTTCCAAATACCATTCATTTGAACCCAATATTTCCATGGCTGGTCGGGGTGTGTTGTGGAAGGGGCGCCCCTGAGCTGAAACTTTACATAGATTCTTTTTTGGTACATGTTGTTGTTGTAGGTGGGGAGGTAGCGATCCTCGTAGATGAGCAAGCTCGTTCGGATCGCCTCGTCCTATCGAGCATAATAAGCAGTCATTATATCAGCAAGAGCCTGTGTCGCCCGGCCTCTCACTGAGACTATCCGCTAAATGCCGCTGATTGTCCGCGACTGCCCTTTCACCTACAATGTATGGAGTATTCCACTATCCGCAACCTGTGGATAGTTTGCAGCTAAGCTTCTCGTGACATCGATGAACACTACACAGATTAGACCATAATGTTCCAGTCTGTGTGGTGCTCACAGTCATCCCCCGCCGGAGATACACAAGTTCGAAGATGGACTATTCGGATTGATATAAACCCCCATATACACAGATCTGTCGATTTAGGGTCTGAAAATTGGGAAAGTGAGTTGTGTTTGGCCTCCCGACATCCTTGTTCAATACGGGACAGATCGGTTCAGATTTGGTTATAGCTGCCATATAGAGGCATATTCTCTGTACGCTTCTTGTCCGTGCCGGGATTGAAAAGAACCCGGACACAGTTCGGTTTGCCAAAACCGCCTCCATCATCAGTTGGTGGGTGCATTTCTGACCTTATTTTGGCCTTACGTCACTACGGGAGTGTAGCTACACTGTATGGAGCATTCCACTATCCGCAACCTGTGGATAGTTTGCAGCTAAGTTTCTCATGACATCAATGAACACCACACAGATTGGACCACAATTTTCCAGTCTGTGTGGTGCTCACAGTCATCCCCCGCCGGAGATACACAAGTTCGAAGATGGACTATTCGGATTATATCTTGATATAGACCCCCATGTATACAGATCTGCCGATTTAGGGTCTGAAAATTGGGAAAGTGAGTTGTGTTTGGCCTCTCGATATCCTTGTTCAATACGGCCCAGATCGGTTCAGATTTAGTTATAGCTGCCATATAGAGGCATATTCTCTGTACGCTTCTTATCTGTGCCGGGGTTGAAAAGAACCCGGACACAGTTCGGTTTGCCAGAACCGCCTCCATCATCAGTTGATGGGTACATTTCTGACCTTGCTCTGGCCTTACGTCACTACGGGAGTGTAGTCACAGTGAATATGTTGCCAGGTTGTTGTGCGAACATAGACAGCAGTGTTTTAAAAGCGTCACCATCGTCTCATTCTGCGTCCTCGTCGTCGCACCATGTAACCCCCCGACCTCTCTCGTGCGGCAATATACGCATCAGCAGCATCCCAGCCCCAATATTACCAGACCAGTGCCGGGAAGTGTATCAATTTTGCAATTGAATTGCAACGGTCTCCGAGGTAAGATCGACGATATAGTGGATTTTATGAGCACGAGGAACATATTGGTTGCAGCGATCCAGGAGAAAAGCTGACCCACACCTGCAGCTTGCATAGTTGAAACGGATACAATATGCTACGTAAGGATCGCTAAAGGAATGAAGGTGGGGATTGGCCTTCCTGATAAACCATTTCATGGAGTACAGAGCTATCTCGCCTGCGCTTGGCACTAGTGACCCCTACATGGAGTGCATGGGGATAGCAGTCAGGCCCGGTACTGACAAAATGCAGCTATACAAGGTGTACATTTAGCCGGTTGGTAGCTGTGTCCTAACTAATGGCCAGGCTTACAAGTCCATCATAAGAGGGCTACTGTCTGGTTCTGCAAATGCATATTTTGACCATGAACGTTCCACTAAGGAACAGGGCCGAACTTTTAAGTTTTAAGTTCCTTTTTATAGCCGAGTCCTGCGAACGGCGTGTCGCAGTGTAACATCTCTTTGGAGAGTAGTTTTACTTGGCATAGTACCTCACAAATGTTGCCAGCATTAGGAGGGGAAAACCACGGCTGATGCATTTCCATTGCATCCCCTGATATCTTGAATGAATTATACTGGCAACCCGTCATTTCTTTGGGATCAGACCACCTCCCTATAATTCTCACCATCGACTGATCACCCGACTTCATAACCTCCGAGCGCCGGACGTTTATCAATCAAAAGAAGGCCAATTTGGCCGGCTTCAGTGAGTACACCCATCGCCGCTTCAGTGAACTGACACCCACCTCGAATGTGCTAGTTGCAGTGGTACTCGCAGACGAGCGTGGTGGGATTCGTTCTACAGTTCGCAGTTACACCAGAAACGAGCGAGCTGAATCTGAAAATAAACAGGATAGTCAACGAACATACTCGTAGACGAGCGTGATGGGATTCGTTGTAGGGTCCGCACTAACCCCAGAATCAGCGAGCTGAAGCTGGAAATAAACAGAATATTCAACGAACATAAGCGGAATTTGTAGCTGGAACACTTGAAGCAATGTAAATTAGGTACTAGTTCAGGAAGGTTGTGGTCTACTGTTGACGCTCTCGAACCCCGGGATGACATGACGGTGACTGATCCGAAGAGATGGTTGTTCATCCGTCAATTTATTGTGCATCCCGAGAGTGTCGGGGCAAGAAGGAGAGCCATTCGTCGTATCCGTGGTATTTGGGCCGATGGACAGCCATCACAATTTACTGTGGGCGAAGTTACGAATGGCATCCGCGGCGCCAAATCAGCCAAGGCGTTGGGCCCCGCCAGGATTTCTAAACTTATGCTGAAGAATCTGGATCTACCTGGAGTTGAGTTTCTTACTACTGGCCTCAACCTTGAATTTGGAACATGTACTTGTGATAGACCCCTTGAACTCTGCAGGGACAAACACAAGTAACAAGCCGCCTTTTTTATAGTGATCTTTTGGTATTTGATATTTTTGGATAAAATGATGAAATTTTTATTTTTATACTCATCATATCCAATTTTCATGTCATCCCAAATCGCCGTTCATTTGAAATTCTCATTTTCTTGCTTTACTTGCATTAAACCTGAGAATGTGTTTGTGTTTGCGGCAAAGGATTTATGGGGTGCCCTTCGGCCAGCTCAAGCTGAATGCAATATTGGCCATAAATTATAGCTCATGGCAACAACAAAAAAAAAAAAAACACATTTTACAAAACTTTCAAGGGAGCTTGTATTACTTGCCTAAAATTTGCAGTAAATAATATTTTGAGCAAAACATATTGTCAGAGTCTAGAGTCTCGAATAACACCAGAAAAATCCTTCAAAGAGATTAAAAATATTTTAAAAATTCAGACAGCGTCATAAAGTGGACTAATTCTTGCATTTTATATTAGTTGTTATTCTTTGCGTAAGTCCTGGTTTTAGACGATTGAAGATTTTGGCAATAACCTGCTCCTTCTTCTTCTTCCTCTGGTTTTCTAGAACTGGCTGAACATTGATTTGAGCAGCTTATAATTTAATTTTCTCCTTTAAAGTTTGTTTTTAGTTTGGTTTCTTTGAGTGATGCAGATGGGCAGGGGTTTAGAGGGTGTTTAGATTCTATTTTGGTGGTTTTAAGGCAAACGCAATGGCATTCTGTAACTTGGCTGATAATCGATGTAAGGTCGTTTCTGTAGTTGGCCCTGATGAAGTATTTGCCTTGTGTGTGTGTGTGTCTGTGTCTGTGCATAAGAGTGTAAATGTGCGTTAATACTCTTTGGTGTTGCCTTCCTTGAGAAAGGATTAAACTTTTGGACTCATTTTTGGTCATCTAAACTTTTCTCAAAGAAATAAGCGAAGAAATAACAAAGTTTGTTGTTGTTGTTGTTACTACCAAGAGTGCTGCCAATGCAAAAGTTGGCCAGGCCACTTGGAATTTTACACACTTATCAAGATTGCTCACAAATACTTCTATTTTGTTTGGGTTTGTCTTAAATTTTGAATTGGAATATTCAATGTGGCCATCTACATACCTCGAGATAATAGGTCGTAGCCACATGCCAATGGGTAGAGGGAACATAAAATCTTGGTGGTCATATGGGATTTTCAAAACGATCGATGTTTAACCCTAGAGCCCGCGTTGCAAATTTGGCATGCTTTGAATAGCTTTTTAACCTGATAGCTCCCATAAGACCTTTTGAGCCATATCTTCTTCATGTTAAGCATAATGAGTTCTGTTCCAACATACATGTCAAGTGTGGTTTGAATCAGTCGATAACCTCATATCGCTTTCATATGAATTAATCTCCCAATTTGAATTCTTGAGTCTTTAGAGGGCGCAAATTTCAAACGATGTGACTAAAATTTTGCGTGGTGACTTCTGTCATGAATCTTAATATCGGCGAAAAATGCGGTGCCAATCAGTTTATAAACTGAAATAAACAACCATTCGATTGGAGCTCTAGAACAGCAAGTCTCATGCAAATATCGATGGTGCAGGATCCATGGATGGTGCAGGATCCATGAAGCACAGTATAGAAACTTCCGCAACCTGTCTTAATGCAAGTTTTTTTGTTTCTGTTTCTGTTTAATTTTTTTTTATTTTTTTTTTTTCTTTATTTGTTTTTCACTATACAGCCTAATGTTCACCCTATAAATAAAACACTTGGTTAGTTTTGTTCTTTGGCAATTTCCAAGTTTTAAAATAACAGTATCAGTCTAAGACATGCTCTCGCATTGCCTTTTAGTTCAAGGAGGCCTTTGGGCCAAAAATAAAATGAAAAGCAAAAAAAAAAAAAACCAAGACAGAATAACATCCCATACCTGGTGTTTCCATACCAAGTTTAAGTTCTAGGTTGTGCTGCCAAAGTAATCTTCATACTCCAATGGTATTCGCAGCAATTATGGCCTGTGGCGGCGTGCTGCTTCCTCAAGATCTCTTAAAGTGATCTCGATGGAAAAAAATAGTAAATATCATGGAATTATGAGTACACGAATTCAAAGCAGCAAACTTGTTTTTCGTGGTTCAACATTTATTGCGATTTTTGCTTTGGTTGCTGGCGATTGATTTTTCCATGAAGTGTTAACAGCCACTTAAGATACAGTGCATGCCGTCTAACGCCCGCCACCATTGTTGCCTTGCCCACGAATTTTTGGTTATTAAATTGTCTATGAATTTGTTTGTCTGACTGTCCGTCCCTCTGTTAGGCTGGCACACTGTCTGCAAATGTTGTATTTGTTTTTTTTTTTTTATTTTTTATTGCCCTCGGGGGTTTCTGTCTGTTTGGATTTCTTGATTTCGACTTCTGGCATTCTTAAGGTGACTATGCTTATTTTGGGTGTAGTTTGTTCTGTTTCGGGGGGATTTATCGCTTATGGGTGGCTTTGACGCGGTTATGATGTGATTTGCGTTTTAGACACAGAGCGTACAAATGTAATTTCATGTCTGACTTGGTTTGTTAGATCCACAGTTATTGCAATGCTCGAAAATAGAGCTAATCAACGAAAGCCCCGCACAGCACAAAGCAAAAGCATATTTTCAAAGCTATGCCAGTCTAGACTTGTGTTTTAGTTTTTTTTTTTTTTTTGCTCAGAGGGAATTTTTGTTTATTTTATGTTTTTTTTCAAATAATGTAAATATTAGTCAATAATATTTGAAAACTTGTAAGGGTAGCCCAACATATAGTACCCTGCATCTACGTTACAAGTGTTAATTGGATAATATCATTATATGGGCACCTAATTTAAATCAGATTCAAGTTTGGTGGACTTTGGCAGAAGTTTTCCTGTGCCTAATAAAATAATCCGTACCAAATTTCCTGAAAATCAGTGCAAAATTTTAGTAACAACGGCCCTTAAAGAAAGAACGAGTAAGAGCGTGCTAATTTCGACCGGGCCGAATCTTATATACCCTCCACCATGGATCGCATTTGTCGAGTTCTATGCGCGGTATGGACCAACACATCGAAATATTAATTTCCGGCCCTATACGGTAAATATATTTCGGATCGTCGTAAAATTCTAAGACGATTTAACAATGTCCGTGTGTCTGCCCGTCCGTCTGTTGTAATCACTCTACTGCCTTCAAAAATTTAAATATTTAGCTGAAATTTGGAACAGATACGTCTTTTCGATGCACGCTGGTTAAATTCTTGAACGGGCCAAATTGGACCACAGCTGGATATAGCTGCTATATAGACCGATCTCGGGATAAAGGGTCTTATACCCATAAACGCTTTATTATACCCACCACCGAAGGATGGGGGTATATTCATTTTGTCATTCCGTTTGCAACACATCGAAATATCCATTTCCGACTCTATAAAGTATATATATTCTTGATCAGCGTAAAAATCTAAGACGATCTAGACATGTCCGTCCGTCTGTCCGTCTGTCTGTTGAAATCACGCTACATTCTTTAAAAATAGAGATATTGAGCTGAAATTTTGCACAAATTCTTTTTTTGTCCATAAGCAGGTTAAGTTCGAAGATGGGCTATATTGGACTATATCTTGATATAGCCCCCATATAGACCGATCCGCCGATTAGGGTCTTAGGCCAATAAAAGCCACATTTATTATCCGATTTTACTGAAATTTGAAAAAGTGAGTTATGTTAGGCCCCTAAACATCCTCCGTCAATTTGGCTCAGATCGGTCCAGATTTGGATATAGCTGCCATATAGACCGATCCTCCGATTTAGGGTCTTGGGCCCATAAAAGCCACATTTATTATCCTATTTTGCTAAAATTTGAGACAGTGAGTTATGTTAGGCCCTTCGACATTCTTCGTTAATATGGCCCAGATCGGTTCAGATTTGGATATAGCTGCCATATAGATCGGTCCTCCGATTTATGGTCTTAGGCCCATAAAAGCCACATTTATTATCCGATTTTGCTGACATTTTAGACAGTGGGTTGCGTTGAGCCCTTCGACATCCTTCGTCAATTTGGTTCAGATCGGTTCAGATATAGCTGCCATATAGACCGATCCTCCGATTAAGGGTCTTGGGCTCATAAAAGCCACATTTATTATCCGATTTTGCTGAAATTTGGGACAGTGAGTTGCCTTGGGACCTTTGAATATAGACCGATCTGCCGATAAAAGGTCTGAAACACATAAGAGCTCTATTTATTACCCGATTTCGCTGAAATTTGAAACAGTGGTTAGTTTTAGGTCTGTGCAGAATTTGGGTGCATAAATTATCAAATTTTCACCGGATTGCGACGAAAGGATGTTTACGTATATACCCGAGGTGGTGCGTATCCAAAGTTCGGCCCGGCCGAATTTAATCCCTTTTTACTTGTTTTTTAATATATTTTTTAATTGGCTATGACAGAATATTTGTTCCACTAGCCGTAGAACGTAGAATAGCGTTCCAAACGCCTCGATCTTCTGCGCTCATTTTGAAATTTCTGACACCAAGTTTCGAGGTGTCTCCCACCACTTGATCTTTCCATCGGGCTTTTGGTCTTCCCGGTTTGCGTGTACCATCGTGTTTGCCTTCAAAAGACTTCTTTCCTGACAACATGCTCTAGCCAACGCAGCTGGATATGTTTTGATGCGTGTAACTATGCTATCGTCGTCATACAGCTCGTGGTTCATACGTCGCCTATATTCTCCATTAACGCAAACTGGTCCATATATTTTACGAAGAATCTTTCTCTCAAATACTCCAAGCACTTCAGAACAATATAACAGCACGGGTAGTATCAGTGTCTTGTAAAGTGTAATCTTCGTCTGTCGAGAGGTGGCCTTGTTTCTCAACTGCTTATTTAGTCCAAAGTAGCATCTGTTTGCCAGTATTATTCTTAGCTTTATCTCAAAGCTGGTGTCATTCGTTTCAGTTACGGCGGTGCCAAGGTAGATAAAGTCGCTGACTATCTCAAAGTTGTGGTTCCCAACTTTTTCCATTTTCTTTACCTGCTCGGTTGTGCAAGGCTTTTTGGGAGTTGAAACCATCCATTTCGTCTTATATCCATTTACTGCCAGACCCATTTTCACTGACTCTCTTTCGATTCTTACAAAGGCTGCAGTTACTACATCCGGTGACCGACCTATGATATCGATGTCGTCGGCATAGCCGAGTAGCATATGTTCTCTTGTGATTAGTGTGCCATATCTATTCACATCTGCATCTCGTATAATCTTCTCCACCAGGATATTAAAGAGATCCCACGATATGCTGTCTACTTGTCTGAACCCTCGTTTGGTATTAAATGGTTCGGAGAGATTCTTTCCTATTCTAACTGAGGAACGCAAGTGCCATCCTGCAGTCTTATTAATTTTGTGATACCAAATTCGGACATGGCTTGAAATACCTTTGAACGTAAAGGAGTATCGAAGGCGGCTTTGTAGTCAACAACGAGGTGGTAGGTGTTGATTTGTCCTTCTCGGGTCTTTTCCAGGATTTGGCGCAATGTGAATATCTGGTCTAGGGTGGATTTACCAGGTCTAAGGCCGCATTGATAGGGCCCAATTATTTCATTGACTTTAGGTTTTAATCTTTCACACAGTACGCTCGAGAGTATCTTGTATGCGATGGGCAGGAGACTTATTCTTCTGTAGTTGGCACATTCCGTCTAGTATCCTTTCTTGTGTACGGGACATAGTATGCTGAGGTTCCAATCATCGGGTATGCGTTCTTCTAGCTAGATTGCGCAGATAAGCTGATGCATATGCCTTATCAGCGTGTCGCCTCCGGTCTTGAATAGTTCAGGGGGCAACCCGTCGGCTCCTGCTGCCTTGTTGTTCTTTAGTCGGGTCACTGCTACTTGGACCTCATACTGACTAGGAGGTAAACATTCTACACCATCATAAGGGATTGGTTCTGCGGTATCCTCTTCGCCGCCAACGTCGGACTCTGTTTGCTGATTAAGCTGACCGAAATGTTTGCTAATACAGCTGCACTATGTTTACTGAAACAGCAGCACTGCCTGCTTTCCCTTTTTCAGCCAACAAAAACTGTTTTTAGCAAACATTTTCAATGTTTTGCATAACTAATGTTGTTGAGTGTGGGCTCCTCACTTTGATGTTTTTCATATGTATCGAGAATGGCATAAAAGAACATCCAAGGTATCATAAAGAAAAAGTTCTGGCATTCACCAAAAGCAATTTTCCGTTTTAATTTTCTTAATTTTTTTCACATTGAAATTTATGATGGCATACAAAACGAAAGTCCTGTTGGTTGTTGGAAGGCAACTATTTAGCAAACAAGACAATAAATTAGAGCATCTACGAGTATTTGTCACAGATATTTCTTCTTTTGTGTCAGAAGTCATTGTGTCGGAAGGCATAATGCTGTGATTGGTGGCTGGCTGTTAGCTGTCTGTCAGACGACTGTTGTGGGATTTGTTTGTTTTGTTATTGAAAATCACCATCATTAGTATTTATAAGATTTTTATTATTATTGTCATTATTGTTATTACTGGCAATCAAAATGTATATGTGAGTGTTATGTATTTTAATGATTTCATTTCAACCATTTTTGCTGTTTTCTTTCTGGTTTGGGAGTGTGGGGATTCCAAAGAGGATGCCCTACTGTGCGTGTATGGGAACTTTTGGTATGTTGCTTTCAGTTGTTCCCTGTGTTTTCTGTGATGGACTGGCGAGGGGTAGGGGGTGTGCTGTCATTATTTCGTATTTATTTTTACTTCATTTCCGTTATTGTAATACAAAATATCGAAATAGATTTCTTTTTATGATTCCGAACTGTTTTTCATCGACTTTGACAGTCTGTTGTTTATTTTGTCCTTTTGTTACTCCTTTTGTGAGTGAGTGTGTGTGTGTGTGTGTGCGACAATGGTGCCGATGCTGCCAATGATGCTTTAATGTGAAATCCTCTTTGAGCTGAGAGAACTGCGAATAAATTGCCTTAAGAATACAAACTAACAAAAAGTCCTTTTTTTTGTGGCCCCTCCTTTGCCCCTCCTCCCCTTCTCACTAGAAATTTTGTTAGTTTTTTCTTCATTTTGTGTGTGTGTTTTTTTTTTATATTTTTACTGAAACTGTGCGTTTCTTATCTTTTCTCATTTTCTCAAAGTAAGTGAAAGAAGAAGACATCGAGGAAGTGGCGTTACTATGGCAATGCTCTTTTGCAAAATGCTCAAACGCAAGCCCTTCATCGGCATGGCCTGGCATGGCATGGGACTTTGCACAACGGAAGGAGTCAAAAGTTATGAGATAGTTGTTATATTTTCCGCGCTAAGGGATTATATTGTCATTATTATTGGAATGTAAAATATGAAATTGATTTCCGTTTAACTAAAAAAATGCCATAATAATAAAATGAGAATGCATTCAATTTGAACGATATTTCCAAAGAGGGGTGGGTGATGAATAAGAACAGAAAAAAAAAACGAAATCCCCCAAAATCTTCTTTGCATTATGTTTTGCTTTCTTTAGTAACTGAAATGTAAAAAGGAAAGAAATATCTGAATGAATGAAAAAACAATTTTAGGATATAGACGTTCTTTTAAGGATGTGTGTATATGCAATATGAATGGAAATGTTTTCTGACTTTAGGCAAAGTCAAATTAAGGACAAGGCTAAGGGAAACTTTATGGAATTCTCTCCTAATTGAGACAGGGAAATGTGGCCAACATTGTATTATTAAGCTCATGAAGGCAATTTTAAGGCGGAAGTCCTTAAGCAATATTCTGCCTATACAAACTTTGCCATTGTGTTTACATTTTGTTAAGATGTGGCCGCTTCTTAAATTAAACTGCTAACAATCGGTTTTCATTTCTCATTATCAGCGAACACTGTGTTTTGCTAGGAAATTCCTTTAAATGAATCACTTTTGGACATTCTCAAGTCAATCAAGATTAGAAATCTTATCGTAATGAATTACAGAATCATAACCATGCTAGTTTTGAAACGAATTTAAAATCTTCCATAAAGCATAAAAAACAGCCTACAGCACAAACTCTGAACAGCAAAGACTAGCTAAACCTCTATAAATTAGACAAAACGATTTTTTGCAGTATTATCAATAATCCATATTTTATGTGGATGCAATTTTTATTCATTTTATTATTTAAACTAATTTTCCAATAAATTCCAACATGGTATAAGACTTTAAGTTATGTCAATAATCGAAAAACCTGCAGCCTTAATCCCTACAAATCTTTATAAGATTTTTGGGTATAATATCAAAAGTCATTACTTAGGGTAATCATGGGCTCAATTTACATTGAATGGTGTTATGCTGCCTACCCCAGCGTCTGCTCAAACAAACCATGTCCCAATTAATATGGGAAACACTTTGAATTTGATGCCAATACGATTCCATGATTTATAATTGTATTGCAATTCAATCGTTTCGATTCGTTGGGATTTAATCAGAAATCAATTCAATTCATATTCTAATGGTCTAAATACGAATATATTTTCTAATGATGCTTATTGGCAAAATTATGTACACACACATGTGTACGTATGTATGTGTGAGTGTGTTTGTGTGTTTATGACTTTCCTTTTGGCTTCGCCCTACATTAACAGACCCCTACATTTTATTATTTTCTTTTCCCTTCGTAAGTTAATGCTGTTAGTGGTAGTAGTGGCGTAGCTTGCCAAATGTGTGTTTGATTTGCCTCGATGAGTTTATTTTATTTTTCCCTTCCTCCCTCCTCCTTTCCCCCCTTTTCCCTAGTCAGTTTATGCTTTCACACAATTGCCACATATCCTTGGTCCTTGTTGTTATGCTTTACATTTAACTGCCCTAAATCGTAATGGGGTTACCACACATCCAACTAACTATCCATCCATGTGTGAGTAAATACGCACATATGAACTTTGGTAGCTCACACATACCTAAAATACAAACAAACCAGCGCACACAAACTGCCAGTACTTCTGCACAAAAGGATATGGTATTGTAATTTGTTTTGAATCACTCCAATTTACTCTTTAAGGGATTGACTTTTTATTTGTAGATCATATTCTAAACAAATTTTGTATGCACAATTTAACAGCAATGGCGTGCTCAAAGTACAACTCCATGGGTTGATTAACAAAATCAATTTACCAAAGTCTTGTGTTTGCATTTCGGTTCTTAGTTAGCATTAATTGGTTTTTACTTTTTTTCTCTAAAGCAGAATAGGGAGAGTTTTGCCAGAAGCTTCATCAAGGAAAAGTAAACTCTTCTCTATAAGGATAATTTTGGTAATAAAGAACTAAGGAATTGTTGCTGGGAATATAGTGGGAGTCATATTCAACAAGCGGAGATTTTTGAGTGTTGGTATGAAATAAAAATTTTTCCAACAAAAAAAAATTAACAAAATAACCATCACTACAATGAATACATGTTGACCGTGACTGCGCCTTAAAGGGTCCATCGGCTTAGTCCAATGTTGGCATAGTTTTTCCATCATTTCAGTCGATACCTCACGAATAAATGCTTCGATTGAAGCGCGCTTGTCTGTATGAACATGAGCTTTAACATAACACCGCAAGAAATAGCTTTGGGGAGTTATATCGCACGATCTAGGCGCCAATTGACCGGTCCCGAACGTGAATTAAAATGGTCACCGAGCTCGCCTCTCAAAATGTCTATTGTTACGCGTGCTGTGTGGCATGAGGCACCGCCTTATTGAAACCAAATGTCATGCAAGTCAAGCTCTTGCATTTTGGCCAAAAAATATTTGGATATCATCTCACGATAGCGCTCACCACTCACAGTTACTTTACGATTCGCATCATCTTTGAAGAAGTACAGTCCAATGATGCCACCAGCCCATAAAAAAAAACACATGTCATGTAAGTCATGCACTTGCATTTTGGCCAAAAAAATATTTGAATAACGATAGTGCTCACCATTCACAGTTACGTTTCGATTCGCATTATCTTTGAAGAAGTACGGTCCAATGATGCCACCAGGCCATAAACCGCACCAAACAGTGATTTTTTCTGGATGCATTGGTAGCTCTTACAATGCTTCTGGGTGATCTTCACTTCCAACTCGACAATTCTGGCCATTGAGCCAAAAATAAGCTTCGTCCATAAAATGGAAGAAGCATGCGATGAACTTTCTTAATAGAGCACGCATTTTGATAGTAAAATTCAGTAATTTGCAAGTGTTGTTCGTTTGTAAGACGTTACATGGTTAAATTATAGACCAAACTGAAGATGTTTGATAGTGAAACAAAACACGAAACGTGTGGGAGCTGTTTAAAACAGTGTTGTCGAAAAGATAACAGCTAAAAATCAACCTATATAACACTTTTTATCCAATTTGCCTTTATCGAAAAATTTTCAAATATTTATTAAAAAAAAAAACATATTTTTTTTGGAAATGTAGTCAAATATAACCCAGTGAAATACAGTCAAAATTTTATTTCTATAAAAAATATTGTCAAAATTTAAATTTTTAAGAAAATTTTGTTAAAAATTGAATTTTGAAGGATTTTTTTAATAGAAAAGTTTTACAAAATTTTATTTTTATAAAAAATTTTTCCTTAATTTTTATAACAAACTTTGTCAATGTTCATAAAAATTTTAGTTAAAATTTAAAATTTATAGAAAATTTTTTAAAAAAAATAATTTTAATACAAAATATTTTCAACATTTTATTCCTTTCGAATATATCATCCAAATTTTTTTTTAGAAATTTTATTTTATTTACATATTATTTATTTGAAATATTTTGTCAATATATTTTTATATATTTCCTTCAAGGGCCGTGCATTGGTATGTTGTATCTGAATCGTATTAATAGCGAAAACGCATCTATGATACAATTACCACATTAACCACGCTCGATAACCCTGTCTATTAGCTGTACTTTTCCTAATGCATGTATTTATGTGTAATGACAGACATTCTTTCTGTGACAAATTAAACTTCTTCCGTACTACACATGATTTTGTGCATCTGTTATAAGTTGTATTGATGGCTTCGAACGCTACGCTTTGTCAATATTATTAAATTGTTTCCAAATTTTATTGAGATTCCATTGCAGAATATTTTCCGGCTTAAGACCATTGCTCAATGCTTTCTATTCAAAGAATAGCATAGCAAAAAAACATTTAATAGTCAAAATTTTTGCTAATTTCACTTAAAGAAAAAAAATGTTGTTCAAATTTTATTTTGTTGACGATTTGGTCAAAATTTTATTATTTCAGAAAATTGCAATGATCGCGATTTCGGCCCTTGCCAGAGGCCTCATCAGACTGCGATTACACCAAAAGATGACATGCTTCCACCTACTCACTTATTAGTGAGCAGTTCAATGGTAGAAGCATGTCCCTTCAATGAAACCTTGGGTTTCGTTATTCAACCTTTTCTTTTAGAGCAGTAAGAGAAAAGTTAAAATCTAATAATCAACATCTTTTTAAAAAGTCATCTAACTTCAACAACACACAGTAACAAGACCCAACTTTTCAATTAAAGGGCTTTCTTCTTTGCATTGCTCACTAATAAGTAAAAAGGTGGATGCATTTAATATTTTGGTTGTTGTTGTAGTCACATTTTCTTGCGGAGGTGGTGATCCTCGTCAAGCTCCTGTAAGTGTTCAAGCTCGCTCCGGTCCAGAGAACCGATCGCCGCGGGAACAGTGGCCATTGGTTATTTAAAAGCGCCAATAACTCCTGAGATTCTCCGCTGGACACCACTGATTGTTTGCGGCTGCGATTGCAGCTACTCCGTATGGAGCATTCCAGCTCGCAGCTAAGCTTCTCGTGACAGCAATGAACACCACATAGATCGGACTCCAATGTTCCAACCTATGTGGTGCTCATAGCAATTCCGTGTGGGGGGGCAATCTTTTGGTGACATCGCAATCTGATGAGGCATCTGGCAGAGGTCAAAATCGCGATCATTACAGCCCGCCACTAATACATTTAACACACAACTAGTTCTAAGACACTTCAAAGTGTTTCTGTTGTTTAGTTTTGAAATAGAAGCAAGAAAAAAAAAACACATTGGTCTCAGCTGGTTAATCCAATAAGCGCGAAAAACTAATTTTAGAAAAAAATGTTTGTTCGTAGAAAATTTATTCCTTGCAATATTTTTGTGTAATACTTATTGTACCCGCCATTGAAAAATGGTATATTCAATTTGTCATTCCGTTTTCAACACATCGAAATATCCATTTCCGACCCTATAAAGTATATATATTCTTGATCAGTGTAAAAATCTAAGACTGTCATATAGACCGATCTCTCGATTTAAGGTTTTGGGCCCATAAAAGGCGCATTTATTGTCCAATATGGCGGAAATTTGGGACAGTGATGCCTCGACAACTTCCTGGAATATGGTACAGATCGGTCCAGATTTGGATATAGCTGCCATATCAGTCAAATCACGACGTCAGCCAAAGTGTTTTAAAAATAGCACACACTTGCCTAACTTGTATTAGTTCTTTGCTATGCTATTCTAGAAAACATTGAATATGATCTCGAGCTGGAATATGTTCGAAAAATAGCGAAAGAGTTTTATTTCTACAAAATATTTTGCCAAAATATTTTTGTGTGTAAACTTTATGATTATTGAAAATTCCAATTTTGCTTTTTTTGCTACTTTTCCATTTTTTGTGTTAAATATGATTCGTAATCAAATTCATAACTTGCCTTTTAAAATAAGTTTATTCCTTATATAATAATAAGAATATAAACCCTTCAAGATGTCTTATATTTGCTATTTGCCTTATACCTTAGCCAAAACGTTTGCCAATGTAGAAAAACGTGAGACTGAAGAGGAAGTTAGGGCATATGGCATTTGTAATGCATATTTATTTTCCACTTTTAATTATGTTCCCTTAAAGGTGGAACAAACTCAACTCACTTCACTTCCTTCCTCTAAAAAGGGCGTTGCACAAAAGCCAAGGATGTGCATATTGGTGTGGCATAGGATGAATAGGGTCTTCAACTTCTGCTTCCTTCAAAACGTAGGGAAATTCTTAGACATTCTTTCATTGCGTTTAACTCTTTTGATATGGCTCTGCTGGCTTTGTCGCTGTTGGTGTTGTTGCTGTTTCTTAATTTATTTAAAAAATACAACAAAACAAGCTGTAACATATGTTTTCTTCAACCGTCACTTTTTCTCTGCCGCGCTTCAGCTCTCTGAATAGTTTTACAAATTTAATGAAATATCTTCGCGTTACCTTCTTTCACAATCCTGGCCAAGAGGGAGAGATGCAACAACATTCATTTCTTGAAATCCAATTTGTTGCAGTTCATTTCTGAAGAAGGTATATGAAGATGTGTGTGTGTGTGTATGTGTGTAGGTTTATTTGTGTCGGTGCGTCATTACCTGTGTATAAGTGTACGCATTTATCCAAAGGATGAAAGTCATTACAGTTTGCACACGTTGCGATGTGAATTTAGCTCCGTTTGAAAATGTTTAATTGCAACGATACAGAGCAACCAGGCTATGAAGAATGGTACTGAAACTGCAAATAGCAGTTTAAACAACCCCCATCAAACGATTTATCAATACCGTTATGGCTTCAATTATTACAATATATTGAATGTTATTATCTTTATAGCCTAGTTCGAGAGGCTTGCCACCTCTTTGTGGAGAAATTTTTACATGTCTTCCATCCCAAATGGTACAGTACCGCAGGATTTGCTTCCATCTACCTTTTTATCAAGGTTTCACTGTAGTTGCATTTGAAGTCTGCCTTCACTATGAACTTCCGCTGCAGTGGCGGAACATTTTCCCAACACCAACGCCAACACCAGAAGATATGTAGCAAATTATTGAAGTATATTTCAACTCAGAAGAAGGTATTATGGCAACAATTGTTGTTGTTGTTGTTGTGCATTTCTTCAGCTGTATGGCCTTCGTTAAGTACGAATGTTCAGCACAAAAGCACCTTTCATACAATTGTACATAACGCTATATACCATACATATCTCTATAGTTATATATATATATATATATATATATATATATATATATATATATATATATATATATATATATATATATATATATATATATATATATATATATATATATATATATATATAAATATACATATTTATATAATATATAAACTTAAGATGAAATATTATGTTCACAAGTGTTAAAATGGGGAGTATTCGTTTAATTAAAACCATGTTCGTTCTGTGATGTCTTCTTGCAAGAGGACCACAGGGAGATGTTAAGTTTCTTATTATTCTCAAGTATTTCATTAACAGAATGCGGGGTCAAAGTTCAATTACAATACCAATTTTCTGCTTACGACAGCTCTCAGCGTAATGACAGGAAGATTTTAATTTTACACAATACGCAATTTGAGAAAACATTTCCTTATGACTTGGTCGAATGGAACAATTAGACATCGTGTTGCGGGGTATTTGACTAATTTGATGCCATTATGGTAAGGAAATGATTTGAAATTTGCAAACATTTAAATTTGAAGGCATAAGGAGTGGAAATATTTAATTCTTATAGTTGATGTAGTGAAGCTGAGGAAGGAGGGCACCACAGCGCGGAGGTTAGCATGTCTCCATATGACGCCGAACGCCTGGGTTCGAATCATAACGAGAACATCAGGAAACAATTTTTCAGGGGTGGTTATTCTCTTCTAATGCTGGCGACATTTGTGAGGTACTATGCCATGTAAAAACTTCTCCCAAAAGAGGTGTCGCACTTCAGCACGCCGTTCGGACTCGGCTATAAAAAGAGCTTAAACTTGAATGGAACACCACTCCTTGATATGTGAGAAGTTTTCCCCTTTTCTTTAATGGAACATTCATGGGCAAATTTGCATTGCATTAGCACTCAAGATGAAGTCATAAAAAATTGAATAGAAAAAGATATTTTAAGCAGTATTACTATAAAGACAACATTTTTATGAAAAGTTCTGTAAGGAATATTTCAATAACATTTTTCTAGAGTTGAAATTGTAGAGTTTACATTTTAGAGAAGATTCAATGATATTTTCTTTAAAGACAAAATTTTAATAAATTATTCTTTAAATACAAAAGTTTAATTAAATTTTCCCTTAAAACAGAATTTTAACAAGAAATAAAAAAAAAAAAATTTAGGACCAAATTGCTTTTTCAAAAATTCAAAAATTTCCAGCTACGACAATTTTTTATGTTATATTCTCTAAAGATAGAATTTCTAAGAAAAACTCTAATAACAAAATTTCAATGAATTTTCTCTAAACATAAAATTTGTATGAAATAATGGTTACAGATAAAATTTCAATAAATTTTTCTCTACACATAAAATTTTAATGAAATTTTCTATGAGACATAATTACTATGAAATTTTTTCTCATATCAAAAATTCAACAAAATATTCCCTAACGTTTCGTTTGTCTGTTTGCGCTTTCTTTTTTTGGTCTTGAAACCTTATTGGGACTTCAGGATTTTGTCCGGCTTTAGACCATTGTTGAATGCTTTCTTTAAAAGTCAGCGTATCACGATTTCAATTTCGACCAAGAAATATCATCAGCGGGCGATGTCAAATGGATCATATGGAATCAAATTGTCTTTTAAAGCTCTGTTCAACTTCAGATGTGTGCTTTACAATCTATTCTAGTTGGGATGGTTGTAAAGCACCATGATCCATTTTACATCGCCCGCTGATGATATTTCTTGGTCGAAATTGAAATCGCGATACGGGATAACCAGTCAAATGTTTCTAGCAACAACACACTTTTGCCGACTTTTAAATGTTTTTTACTATGCTATTCTTTGAATAGAAAGCATTAACCAATGGTCTAAAGCCAGACAATATCCTGCAATGGAATCTCATTACACCCTAACCACAAAAGTTTTGTTAAAAAATTTTGTCTTAAGAGTCGGAATTTCTTTGGATTTTTTTTAAACCCATGGGCTAATGGCTAGACGTTTAACCAATAATAGTGTAGTCCTACAAGGTCATGTTTTTTGGGAAATGGGTTTTTCAAGATTGTGTCATAGGAAATCATACGAAACAAAATAATGGATAAAAATTGTTATGCTATTGGAGTTATATCAAGCTATCGGCCGATTCCGACCATAAATGAATTGAATATTGAAGACCATAATTGAAGTCATTGGGTAATATTTCAGTCCATTCGGATTCAGCCAATTCGGATAAGAATTGCGCACACTAGAGGCTTATGAAGTTAAGATCCCAGATCGGTTTATATGGCAGCCATATTAGGTTATGTACCGATTTGAACTATTCTTAGCATATTTGTTGGAAGTCATAATAAAACGCTTCATGCAAAATTTCTGCCAAATCTGATAAGAAATGCGCCATCTAGTGGCTTAAGAAATCAGGATCCAATATCGGTTTATATGGCAGCTATATCAGGTTATGCACCGATTTGAACCAAACTTAGCACTGTAGTTGGAAGTCATAATAAAACGTTTCATGCAACATTTCATCCAAATCGAATGAGAACTGCGTCCTCTACCGGCTCAAGAAGTCAAAACCCAAGATTAAGGGGTTTAAACGGAATGACGAAATTAATATACCCCCATCCTATGGTGGAGGGTTTATGAAAAAAGATTAAACAAAAAATAACACAAACAAATGTTTTGACCGGCCGGGACCGGCAGAACCTAGGTTTACAAAATCAATAATGGCATGGGAGTATGGTGTGATAGTACGCCTATTCTCCACAAAATATTAATTATTTTGTCTGTCAAGTCTCTTCAAACCTACTTCAACAATTATTATCTTCAATTCAATGCTAAAATTCGTTGAAATCTAAACTATTTCACATACAAATTTGGTAGTTGGTTTTTTCTTAGAGTCACTTTTTTCTGTGTATAACTCACATACATACCGAGAAGTCGGGGCTATTGGGGACTACAACGCTTGGATGAAGCAAAGTTGGCGTAAGATCCATGGCAACGGGTATTCAAAAGCTTAGTCTAACTTAACAAAATTTCCTGGCTGTATTTGCAACCTATTCTTCAGTAACTTTTGCTTAAATACAATGTGGAGGAAAATTTCGCCAAGGATTTTAGAGCTGAAAACTCTGCCACAGATTCCTTTAGGGTTCACATACTATTTTGCAACGTAATTTGGTCTCAAATATGTTTCCCTTTTTCATAAAATTCCAACATTATTTATACCCAACACCAAAGGATTGAGGTACATTAATTTTGTCATTCGGTTTGCAAAACATCGAAATATCCATTTCCGACCCTATCTTCTCTATAAAAATCAATTTGTGTTTGTTTATTTGTGTAATCCTTATAGACTCAGAAACGGCTGAACCGATTTTCTTGAAATTTTCACTGATGGTGCATAATAATACTCCCTTGGTGAAAATAGAGTACAAAATGTTTTGATATCTGAAGGAGGAGCGGAACCCCCCTAATTCAGAAACGCCAGATCTTGGAGATGGGTGATGCGATTTAAGCGAAGTTTTGTGTGCTATCTTATAGTAATCTACAAACAAAAATTTGATATTCAAATTTCGGTTGGAGTACCTAAGGGGGCGCCCCACTCCAAAACCTACCAAATATATATACACACCAATCACGACAAAATGGGACTCAAATTAAAGGTATTTAAGATAAGCAAACGTATCTGATATCCAATTGTCGGACCAAATGTATGGGGGACCACCCCGACCCCCAAACACCCTAAATCGGACATATTTACCGACCATGGCAATATGGGACTCAAATGAAAGGTATTTGCGAGTAAAATACGAATCTGGTATCCAAATTTGGGACAAAGTTTCTGGGGGTCCACCCCGTCCCCAAAAAACACTCTCTAAACGGGAATTATTTACTGAACATGGCAATATGGGGCTTTAATAAAAGGTATTTGAGTGTAAATTACGAATCTGATATCCAGATATTGGACCAAGTGTTTGGGGGCCGCCCATCTTCGAGAACATACCCAAAGAATACAAATTTACGACCATTGCAATATGGGGCGCAATCAAATGTCTTTGGAAGTAAAACACAAATCTGATATCAATATTCGGTAAAAGTGTCTATGGTGCCACCCCACCCCCATAACACCACCCAAATGGGAAGTATTTGCTGACCATTGCAATATGAGGTTTTTTAGAGTACAACACGAATCAGATATATATTTTCAAAGCCAAGTCACTGAGAGGCCTCCCCACCCCCCAAAACACCACCAAACCGGTCATGTTTGCCGACTATGGAAAAAATGAGCTCAAATGAAGGGTATTTGGGAGTAGACCATGAATCTGACATTAACATTCGGAACCAACTGTCTAGGGAACGTGCCACCACCATAACAACCCCCCAAGTAGGACGTATTGATTCTTCTTGAAGACGGCCTAGATCGGTCCATATTTGGATATAGCTGCCATAGCAGCGATCTCTCGATTTAAGGTCGCATCTTGGCCGCATAAAAGGCGTACTGCTTTTATCTGATTTCGCTGAATTTTGACACAGTGACTTAGTTAGGCTTTTCAGCATACGTGTCCTTTATAAAGGGTGATTTTTTTGAGGTTAGGATTTTCATGCATTAGTATTTGACAGATCACGTGGGATTTCAGACATGGTGTCAAAGAGAAAGATGCTCAGTATGCTTTGACATTTCATCATGAATAGACTTACTAACGAGCAACGCTTGCAAATTATTGAATTTTATTACCAAAATCAGTGTTCGGTTCGAAATGTGTTCATTCACCGTAACGTTGCGTCCAACAGCATCTTTGAAAAAATACGGTCCAATGATTCCACCAGCGTACAAACCACACCAAACAGTGCATTTTTCGGGATGCATGGGCAGTTCTTGAACGGCTTCTGGTTGCTCTTCACTCCAAATGCGGCAATTTTGCTTATTTACGTAGCCATTCAACCAGAAATGAGCCTCATCGCTAAACAAAATTTGTCGATTCACTGAAAATGATTTCACTGAAAATGATTCACTGAAAATGATTTGCAAGCGTTGCTCGTTAGTAAGTCTATTCATGATGAAATGTCAAAGCATACTGAGCATCTTTCTCTTTGACACCATGTCTGAAATCCCACGTGATCTGTCAAATACTAATGCATAAAATTCCTAACCTCAAAAAAATCACCCTTTAGTTCAGATCGGTCTACATTTGGATATAGCTGTCAAAAAGACCAATGTTGAACCAAATTTGACGGTGACTTGTATTTATTAGACCACTCAATTTCCGCGCCAAATTTGATCCAAATCAGACCATATTTCGATATAGCTGCTATGAGTGCATAAATAATGCATTTTTCACCGGATTATGACGAAAGATGGTTTACACATATACCCCAGGCCCACCTTAATGCATTTTTACTTGTTAGAAATCGCATGGCTGTTGGTTTTGGATGTAGTGCAATACTCTAACCTCTTGGATCCAATATGTCTACCATGTTCTTCCTTTTTCGGTAAATTTCGGTGCAGAATCGTACTTAACTATTAATTTTTTTTTATTCCATATGCTACAAATCTGCTCCTGGGGCTTAAAGGATGGTACTTGAACCGGAATTTGAAATTCGGATTCGGAAAGTGTTCTTTTTTACCATTCATTTCTGTCTCATACTGTATTAGCAGAGCAACATTTTTGCTGGGAAGATTTTGTAATGGAACGGCTGTTGGTTTCTTGTCTAAATACACAAAAGTTTTTATCTAAGTGTAATAAAATCCTAAAATTTTTCATTTTTGCAAATTTTGTTGCTTAAAATTTTTAACTCTTTCCAAGGAATACCTTCCTTTATTTTTCTTATTTTTAAAATTTTCCTTTTTTCAAAAATTGCCACATTATGGCATGTTAGCCATTTGCCATGAAACCTATTGTCCGCCACAATCTCGATGACGATGATATGACGCATAAAATGAATATTTTGCTGCTCACGTTAAATGCTGACAAATGGGGCACGTACAAAGTGCATTCAGAAGGCACAGGAAGGGGGGGGGGGGGGGGGGGGGGGGGGGGGGAGAGGATGGTATGAAGAGCACAGAGTATGCAGGCAATTGTTTTTAATTTCAAATCAGCCATGAATTTGCGTGCAAATGGCCAAAGGAACAACCTGAAATGTCCTGCATAGCAAATAGTTGTGCTGCAGGCGTGTAGTGCGTGTCTGCATAATTAAGTGCAGACTATATGGGATATTTATCAAAGGCCCCATGAATTTTAGCTTAGTGCTGGGCTATGTTAACGGGTTACTAGGCAGCAACAGCAAAAGGAGATGTGAAGGAATTTCCCATTGAGTCATACTAGCACAGGCACTTAGGGTCCAGTCTAGAACAAAACGCAATGCTGCTGTCGCTCAGTTATTCATTCAGTTTGACTTCATGACATTTTGCTCTCTGCCTCTCCGCCTCTAACTCTCTTTGGGTTGCTATTCTTGTGTTGTGTAGAACAGGGCATGAAATAATGTCAGGAAGAAGACGCCTTGTAAGTGCATGTAAGTTGTGATCGTGACATGTTAGAAGGATATTTTATGAGGCCATATTCCAAGGAAATATCATTGCCGCTATACGCTCGGCCTCACTACAGTTGTCACAAGTTACCAACACCATTCCATTGTAGTAGTCCTACTCATACCCGCTCTCGTTGTCGTTTGTGGCTGCGGCTTTAACTTTGTTAGCACTTTGCGATGGATATCCTTTGGTTCACTTATGGCAGTAAGCGTGCAACAACGTGCGTCATAAGGCTATTAATTTTATTTCTAAAATAGTAATAAAGCCAGATATTTAAACATGCACTAGTGTGCCTCACCAAGCAGTCTGTCCAGTTATAGAAAAGAAAAATTCTGATGTCATTAAGTATAAATTATAGGAGTTTAACTTTGTCATCCTATTTGGTATACTAAAACACTTGGAAGTTGAATTGTAGTTGTGACTCTTAAGGTTAGAGGGAGCCATGGCGATCTGTCAAACCCTTTAAGGTTCTCGATAGATTTTAAATTAGGCGTTTTTTATCATCCAGAAGGAAAATGGTCCTCACCAGTCTTAGCGGCAGAGCTTTGAGTTAAACTTTCTCCTAAAGTAGAATTGGGTATCACCAGAAGGTTGGATTGTAGTTGCGAAACTTAAGAGGGAGACATGGCGATCTCTCAAACTCTTTGAGGTTGATTTTATCGCTATAGGTTTTCGATAAACCTGAAATTCGGCGTTCTTTCTATCATCTAGAAGGAAAAAAGGCCCTCACCAATGTTAGCGGCTGAGCTTTGAGTTAAACTTTGTTAAAGAGTAAGGCGCCCGGTAGCGTTGGTAGCACTGCTTGGATTACCAATGCAGGGGTCGTGGATTTGATTCCCGCCAAAAGCTACTGTGGTATCACAATGGACTAAGTGAGTCTATAAGAGACTGCCACTCTTACCTAGCCTAACCGTCTTAAAAAGTGAAATTAGGCATCACCAGGAGGTTGGATTGTAATTGTGAAACTTAAGACAAGGGGGAGTCATGGCGATATCTCCAACCCTTTGAGGTTGAGTTTATCTCTTTTATTGTAGAGTTGTGCTCCAATAGGTGCTCGATAGAGTTTAAATTCAGCGTTTTTATACCCACTACCATAGGATGGGGGTATACTAATTTCGTCATTCTGTTTGTAAGTACACGAATTATTCGTCTGAGACATTTTATGTGACATTTTATGTCGATCTAGCCATGTCCGTCCGTCCGTCCGTCTGTCTGTCGAAAGCATGCTAACTTTCGAAAGAGTAAAGATAGCCGCTTGAAACTTTGCACAAATACTTCTTATTAGTGTAGGTCGGTTGGGATTGTAAATGGGCCATACCGGTCTATGTTTTGATATAGCTGCCATATAAACCGACCTTGGGTCTTGACTTCTTGAGCCTTTAGAAGGCGCAATTCTTATCTGATTGCAATGAAATTCTGCACGACATGTTTTGTTATGACATCCAACAACTGAGCCAAGTACGGTTCAGATCGGGCAATAACCTGATATAGCTGCCATATAAACCGATCTTGGGTCTTGACTTCTTGAGCCTCTAGAGGGCGCAATTCCTATCCGATTTGGCTGAAATTTTGCATGACGTGTTTCCGTATGACTTCCAACAACTATGCCAAATAAGGTTCAAATCAGTCCATAAGCTGATATAGCTGCCATATGAACCGATCTGGGATCTTGACTTCTTGAGTCTCCAGAGGTCGCAATTATTATCCGATTTGCCTGAAATTTTGTACGATGGTTCCTCTCATGACCATCAATATACGTGTTTATTTATGGTCTGAATCGGACTATAGCCTGATACAGCTCCCATATAAATCGGTCTCTCCATTTTATTTCTTGAGCACCTAAAGGGCGCAATTCTTATTAGAATTGGGTGACATTTTACACAGGTCGCCAACATATAATTTAATTTTGGTCCGAAGCGGACCATATCTTAATATCGCTCTAATAGCAGAGCAAATCTTTTCGTTTATCCTTTTTTTGCCTAAGATGAGATGCCGGGAAAAAAACTCGACAAATGCGATCCATGGTGGAGGGTATATAAGATTCGGCCCGGCCGAACTTAGCACGCTTTTACTTTTTTTATTGATCTAGAGGGAAAAGGATCTTCACCAGTCCTAGTGGCAGAGCTTTGAGTTAGAGTTAAATTTTCTTATAGAGTAGAAATGGGTATCACTATAACAAACACTTTTGATAGTTGCCTTTTCTTCGCCTTGTACCAAATTTTAAGACATAACGTTGGAGGCCAAAGTGGCGCAGAGGTTACCATATCCGCTTATGACGCCGAACGCCTGGGTTCAAATCCCGACGGGAAAATCAGAAAACATATTCAGAGGTAGTTTTCCCTTTTCTAAAGCTGGCTACGTTTGTGGGGTATACTGCCATTTTAAAATTTTTGTGCCAAGTGATGTCGTTAAGCGGCACGCCGTTCGGACACAACATAAAAAATGAAACTCCTTATCATTGAGCTTAAATTTTAATCGGACTGCACTCACTGATTTGCGAGAAATATCCACTGTTCCGGAGGCCACCGTAGCGCAGAGGTTAGCATGTCCGCCTATGAAGCTGAACGCCTGGGTTCGAATCCCGGCGAGACCATCAGAAAAAAAAAAACTTCTCGCCAAAAACTTCTCGCCAAAGAGATGTAGCAATGCGGCACGCCGTTCGGAATCGGCTATAAAAATGAGGCACCTTATCATTGAGCTTAAACTTGAATTCAATCTTGCACTCATTGATATGTGAAAACTTTTCTCCTGTTCCTTAGTGGAATGTTCATGGGCAAAATTTGCATTTGCATCCACTCTTCCCTAATGAAATGTTTATGGGAAATTTTATGTTTATAACCAAACTTTGCAGTAATTGTTTTTTAAGGCAAGCAATTTCCTCGCGGTACACCCTAATGTCACCCATATCCTATATATATAAGTGCAGTAAATACAAGTAACCATGTTAATTGAGTGTATGTCAAACACACTCGTGCACACACACACACACATACACACACATATTCTCTAGCACAGTCACATGCCGTGTGGTTTGTAGATGTATGTGTGTTCATATATAATTAGAAATTTATTTTCATTGACTTGACGGCTGAACGAACTACAAAAGGAACGGAACATCAGGCCGAGCAAGGAAGGAGCAAATGCAGAATTTAGTTTTGTGGTCGTTTATTAAAAATAATTGCGTGAATTATTTTAGCTTAACATGAAATCTGTGGTTAAAATTACAGTGTGCCATCATAAAGCAAAGGCTCTTACACATGCCAAGCAACTAAGGGACAATCCAATCCACCAACGATAGCGTAGACCAATTTTTGCCAAGTGACATTTTAATTGTGTGTGTAGATTATGAATTTTATGTTTCTAAATAAAATTGCTGCGATTCAAGTTAGAGATAATACGAGGCGAAACATGGAAATCGTGTAAAAGGCCATTGGTTACGAAATAAATCGTTGCAGCACTCATACGCAAATGAATTTATGATACTCATACGCCACCAAGTGCAATTGAATTCAATTTCCTTAAAAATGGAAAAAATAGCGCAATGTTAAAAATGCAATTACTTCCATTTCCTTAAGCTCAAATGCTAAGAAAAATCCCTTGGAAATTCAGCATCAGTGAATTCCTTTGAGGGGTAAGGATTTTGTCCATTTGTAATCCCCGTCTACACTTTGTCGTTGAAAGTTTGCATGCTTTCAAAAGACAAATGGATTGATGAATTAGAGCATAATTGCAGTTCTCTATTTTTTAATTATTTCTTGTTTTTATTTTTTTTAACTATAAATTTCATTCGAAAATAGCTGACTCTTTTGCTGTTTAAGTAGCCGCCTTCACATCTTATCGTCTCCTTGGCAACTGTCTCCTCTAGCTCATACAACTAAGGAAACTAATCAAAAACCATGTTTCACATCCTGACAAGGAAGTAATTCGACATTAACGCATTTCCCACAACACTCGAAACTTTGTAACAAAATTTTGCGACAAGAGATCAAATGTTTGGGAAGCAAGAGAATTTGAAGAGAATGAATGCTGTGTGCTGCACTTCAAAAAGGAAAACTACAAAATGCCAAAGAAAAAGAAAAGCATAAATTGTCTTGCTTGGCTGGCTGCCTCTACAAAATGCACTTTTATGAGTTTGCTGCTTTGAACGCAACGCAATTTCTACAACAGCTGTTGGGAATTTTTGCATAAATAATCATTTCCCAACTGCTGCGGGGGCAAAGCGAGAAGACTAAGTAGGGAGTGAGGGAGATTTGAATGCATCCATGATAAGTTTTCCATTTTCTTTGGTTTAGTGATTTTGAACAAAATTTTTGAGGCACTTGGCATTTTTTTTTGTTCTTTTGTTTTTAGTTAGTTTTAGATTTATTTTGCACTTTGTTCTTAATGCAGTTCCCAGTTTTGAATGTAGTTGCCTATGTCCGTCTTTTCCTAATTTTTTTAGGGTTATTGTGCGTTCTTCTGTTTTTTGCATTTTTTTTCCTTCTATAAAAATTTACGACTTTGAATTCGTTTGAATCTCCTATGTCGTGCTAAGAATTGTAGCCTAGGCTACACACACACACACACTAAGTTAGTGGATAGTGTTTTAGTATCATAGCAGTGGCTGTGAGAGTGCATAAATGTGTTTGTCGACCATTTGTGTGTGCAGCAGACGGAAAGTTGAGTTGTTTTGCAAGGTTACATGGTGTTATGATGCTGATGTTACTTTGTATGTAAGATACCCTACAATATTTCGGAGGTATACCTCATTTGTTGCTACCATGCGAAGCCAATTGCAAATTCATTAAATAATTAAATGAAATGAAGAATTTAAAATCTTCTAATGCCTGGTTTGGTATTAAATGTAAATGCAAAATGCAAACTTTTCCCATGAACATTCTACTAAGGAACAGGTGCGAACTTCTCACATACTCAATGATAAGACGCTTCCTTTTTATAGCCGAGTCCGAACGGCGTGCCGCAGTGCGACACCTCTTTGGAGAGAAGTTTTACATGGCATAGTACGTCACAAATGTTGCCAGCATTAGGAGTGGGAAACCACTGCTGAACATTTTTGTGATGGTCTCGCCAGAATTCTAACCCAGACGTTTAGTGTCATAGGCGGACATGCTAACCTCGCTGCGCTGCAGTGGCCTTTCTATTAAATCCATTAGCCGAAATCTACAACTTTGGCGTAAGTAGAACTTAATAAATCCCCTGGAATAAATTTCTCCCTCGAATAAAATCCTCCTATTCTGATTGAATGGGGAGAGGAAAAATATGGGAGAGGAAAATTCGAATTTTCGAAAGCATCTGTTTTGCCTCAGCTGTTTTGTTTTGGCTTAACATTTGATTATTATTTTTTTTTTAGAAAAATTAACATAAAATGGATGAATGAGCAAAACGAATTTATAAAGGTTGCTTAAAAAGTTAACAGACATGTTTAGATTTGCTTTTGTAATGTTTATTTTAATTTTTGTTTTTAATAGTACACAATTATGGCCTACGGCTTGTCACCATATTTCTGTGTTATGATAATAACTTTCCGTCTTCATTCAATAATTAGATGCTTGTTGAGGCCACATTTTCATGATGATGTGGCGATCCTCGTCAAGCTCCTGTAGGTGAGCAAGGTGCCTTCCGGTCCTTCCAAATAACCGATCGCCGCGGGAACAGGTTGGCCATTGGTTATTTAAAGGCGCCATTTACTCACCTTGTCATAACGAGCATTATTGGCCAAAAAGGTTTGATACATCACTAGTTTATAGCCCATATCGTTTAAAATCCTGCAAAATATTCCTTGCATATATGTATGTATTACCTTAGGGAAATAAGATTGAGTCTTCCTAAACAACAGCTTATTACATCAGTGTACAACACACTGCTGCAACTACAACATCAAGAACCGTAAGTTGGTTCTAAAAATAATTTTTGAAAAACAACAACATTCGTCGAAAAAAAGACGACAAAATTTGTTAATTTTTCTGCAACAATTTAGTTTGAATTTCAACGAGCCAAAGTAAAAATTTGTTGTTGTAATGCACTCGCTTTGGAAGCCAACATATAACAACAACAATATTATACAAATCAAAACAAAAAATCATTATAACCAACCACGCAGCACATGTGCTTGCTTTGCTCCACAGCTTCAGTGTGTTGATTGTTTTCATTTTCCTTGTTCAATTCGCGCTGCTTGTTCCTGTTCGTTTACTGCTACTGCTCTCCGCTCTTTCTCTGACACACTCTCTCCTATTACCATTAAAAACAATTTTAACAATTTTGCCGCCGCGGAGATTTAAACTCATGATCTCATGGTAGTCTTGTCTCTAGTCTACCGACATTATTTTTCTTAATGATGAAATAACTTAAAAAGCATGACTGCATAGCACTACGCGTTTCAATCCAATTTAAAAAATTTACTTTGAAATTTTAAGGACGAAATATATATTTTTTCTAGCTGAATTTTCTAAAATAAATTATAAAATTTTAGTAGGCCAGCAGTCAGATACTTTGCTGTTGTTCGGCTGCTGGGTTCTATTAAATATCCACATCTAGCATTGCTTTGATATGGCCAATACAATCGAAAATGGCCATTATCTTTTTTCCCTCAATACTCTGGAGGTCAGTTAAAGCATTTTTGGAAAGCCCTTGGTCTATATAATATATCCCCAAGCGGTGATTGACGCACTTTTTTTTCAGTCAGCCACAGTAGGCTTATCTTTCTTTAAAGTGACACTTCTTTGATATGGCCAATACAATCCAAAATGCCCATTATCTTTTTTACTTCAATACTTAGGTTGTCGGTTAAATCATTTCTGGAAAGCCCTTGATCCATATAAGAATTCACCAAGCGGTGATTGACGCACTATTTTTCAGTCCGCCACAGTGGGATCATCTTTTTCTAAGGTGACACTTTTCTGATATGGCCAATACTACTGAAAATGTCCATTATCTTTTTTCCTTCAATACAAAGGGTGTCGGTTAAAGCATTTTTGGAAGCCCTTGGTGCATGTAATAAATCCCCAAGCAGTGATTAATGCATTATTTTTCAGTCCGCCACAGTGGGCTCATCTTTCTCTAAAGTGACACTTCTCTGATATGGCCTATACAATCGAAAATGACCATTATATTTTTTGCTTTCAATACTTAAGGTGTAGGTTAGAAGATTTTTGGAAAGCCCTTGTTTCATATTATATATCCCCAAGTGGTGATTGACGCACTATTTTTCAGTCCGCCACAGGAGGTTCATCTTTCTCTAAAGTGAAACTTGTCTGATATGGCCAATACAATCGAAAATGGCGAATATCTTTTTTCCTTCAATACTTAGGGTATCGGTTAAAGCATTTTTAGAAAGCCCTTGGTCCACAACTTTTCAGTCCGTCGCATTGGGCTCATCTTTATCTAGAATAGCACTCTAGAAAAGTTGTTTTATATATGTGATAATGGTAAATATTTACATAATTTTAATATTTTTTGGGAAATTTGAAGCGTTTGTGATAATTTTTTTTGGTTTTTTATTGTTTTTTTTTTTTGCGATATTTGGAGCTAAAATCGTTTTTTTTTGTTATTAAATATTTGCTGTTAACTGGAACCCTGGAAATTTAATAGGTTTGTGTCTCTACTAGTTAAAGTTAACTTTATCTTCAGGGACATTTATGGAGCTAAGTCTGGAATTGGACTGCACTCTTTGATGTGTAAGACATATCCCGACTGCTCTTTTAATGGAATGTTCGTGGGCAAAATTGGAATTTGATTTTTTTAGTATCTTGTCAATCAACTTTAAACTTTACAATTGCTAGTTTTGACTGACGGAGGGTATTTGCAAATCTCTGTGGCCTTGTGTTCGTCCTCTACATTTATTTTCCTACTTCATATTCTTTGCGAACTTTTTCCACGAAGATTTATGACGCCTGCATAAGGCAAACAAAGCATTGAAGAGCAGAAAGTGCAAAAAACGGCAGGCAGAAGCATCGCATCCAACATAGAAAAAAAAATGGAAACTTGAAAAAGCTACACCATGTTACTGGAAAAGGTTAAAGCTATTATGAAATTATTTATCTACGCCCCCTACCTCCACCCCCTTTAGAGAACATGGAAAAAATCAAACTTAGGTAAATATCAGCAGGCGTACATCTAAATACATATTGTAGTTTAAGCTGACGTTGAAAAATAATTTTGTTCAAGTTATGCAAATTCTATGCAATTTTATTATTGAGTAAAGAAAGTACACAAACAAATTGCATAACTTTAAACAATTGTTGGCAAGTTTATAAATAATTGTAAATTCCACAAACAACAACTAGCAGTTTTGTTATAATATTTGTATATTTACAACAAATTATTTATACATTGTTTTTTTCTTTTTTTGTATTTGTTTTTTATGAAATAATCCTTTTTGTTTGAGGGTTCTTACTGATGTGAGAATCCTTTGTCGTAGAATGAATAAAACTTATTTTTAATGGCACATGCGGGAAAAATAAGTAGCGACATACTTGCTTAGATTACAAAATCCCATTTTCATGTGTTTGGATATTTCCTCTAAACATAACGCCTCGCAAGTATCCTTCACGATAAGAGAATGTGTTTTAACGCTAAAATATTTGGCCGATAAGAGAATAGAAAAATGTGTTTATTTCGAACACTTTACGTGAGCACAAAAAGACAGACAGACAGCCAAGCAAGCAACACAACAGCATCCCTCTGCTAAAGTGCAGCAGAGGAGTTGAAATTTGTTTTTCCTTTCAGATTTTTTTCGCTTGTATACCTAAACGAAAGAATGTGGGTGTTTGTGTGATGTGGAAACTTTGTTCTTTGGATTTGCCACCACTTCTATAAGTAGCATAAGTTAAGGTTTGCACCACGTTCCACAAAAGGTTATTTGGCAAATCTCCATAAGAATTGTATTTGGGTTCTTTTTTTGTTTCCATTTTTCCCTGGGAAGCTTATACACTTGATTAGGAGGAAGAAAAGTAGCAAGAAAGTATTATCATTTTGAATTTTATGGTATGAGCTCAACGATTCAAGCCATGACCTTCAGGAAAGATAAGTTTTGTAGGTTGAGATCGCTACTCATACTGAATTTTATGCGAAAAAAATGGTTAAATTTTGCAAATGTCCCCATTAACTATTCAAAAAGGAACACCATGACAAGACATAGAACAAATGCTAAACATCAGGCTGGTCGGTCAAGAATGGTGTCCTTCAGAAGCCCAAGGAGTCAAACAGTGATCTCTAGGATTGCATTTATTAAATATGTTAGTATAGACAGGAATCCATCGAATGGACCCAAAACAAAACCGGCTGATTACATTCGTGCAGCTTGCCACTCGTTTTTAGAAGGACTCAGAGCTACCCTTACTACAAACTAAATTTCCCATGAAGATGCCATTAAGGATCAGGGGATACTTCTCTCATATCAATGAGTGCAGTCCGTTTAAAGTTTAAGCTCAATGGTAAGGGCCTCCTTCTATATGCCGAGTCCGAATGGCACGCCTCTTAGCGACACCACTTGGTAGAGAATATTTGACATGGGAGGATACCTCACAAATGTTGCCAGCATTAGTAAGGAGAAACCCACCTCTGACAATTTTTCTGATGTTCACGCCGGGATTTGAACGGACAATGCTAACCTCTGCGCCACGGTGGCCACTCAAAGCTACCCTGTTTATTAAAAGTCTGAGCGCCTAGTTTAATGCTACAGAAAGTCAGCGTAGGGACGGAAGGACATTGCTACAAGGTTTTAGCTATCTGGACTTTATGATCTGTGTAATGTGGTAAATTATTATTTCGAGAAACGAACTGACGAAGTTAATTTAACCACAATCCTATGGTGATGGGCTCAAAAATATGCATGGAAAAAATATACTTAAAAAATTTAACATGGCAGGATACCTCACAAATGTTGCCAGCATTAGTAAGGGGAAAACCACCTCTGAAAATTTTCTGATGTTCACGCCGGGATTTGAACCCAGGCGTTCGGCATCACTCACAGCTACCTTGTTTATTAAAAGTCTGAGCGCCTAGTTTTATGCTACAGAAAGTCCCCGAAGGGACGGAAGGACATTGCTACATCGTTTTATCTATCTGGACGTTATGATCAGTGTAATGTGGCACATTAATATTTCGAAAAACGAACTGACGAAGTTAGTTTATTCACAATCCTATGGTGGGCATGAGCACAAAAATATATTTGGAAATTAATTTATATTTCTACAACAAGGGGTTAGAAATGAAATGTTCATCCATTAATGCCTCCAGTGATGACCCAAGTTGACTATTAAGTCCGTATTTAATAATAAAATAATACAATTTACCTACAATTGTTTGAGTTCTTCTTTGGCTCATTTCCCTAAGGTAAACCCTCTATTCTAGATAATAACTTCAAGTTTCTCTCATCTTTGTCATGTTTCCCAAAAACGTCCTCAGGAAATGTATGCAAATTAACAGGTAAAGAATTCTCAATTTGCATTTATTAGATAAAGATTTAAGACTTTGTTGTCAAGCCACCGAAGGAAGTTCCTTCGCAGCATCATTCAATGTCCTGTCCAGTGGACTTGAATAGCAGAAAGTGTGCTAGGGGCTGCTGATGATGATGATGCTGATGTTGCTGATGCTTATGCATGCATGTCCTTATAAGGCTTTAAATAAATATCTAAACCAGAATAAATGAAATTAAATTCAATTACTTTTGGTCAGTTTTATATTCTCCTTGTGAAAAATTCAATGTATCTACGTGACGGACTTTTCTTGCTTTTGTGGCCGGTCGGCTACATGGAGGAAAATGGATTAAATTGTTGTTTTCCTGCTGAAATGACATTTAAATTTATAACTCGAATAATGTAAAGAGCAGAAAATGAAAATAACATTGCTTCGCATGGCTGCCCTGTGTATGCGCATCTCTTTCATTGTGTGTGTGTTCGTGTATGTGTGGACAAACTCATACCGGAAATTGGATTTTTACCGGAAGCGGATGTCCATGAAAAATAGAAATGAATCAAGTTTGTTGTTGTTTGATTGCCAGCAACACTATTCATGAATATGATTTACTTTTCTCCGTTTTCCTTCATTCACCACCCCCTCGCCCCCATTTGGTTGTACAAATTTATGCAAAAATGATTAAATGTATTGCATAATAAAGATATTTTAATCGTGGTTGGTGTTTTTGTTGTCTATATTTAATGTACAATAAAAATTATCGATATGAATATTTTCCTTTAAGCTATAAATAAATATATATTGGGTTGCCCAAAAAGTAATTGCTGATTTTTCATGTAGTCGGCGATGACAAATTTTTTTACAGCTTGTGACTCTGTAATTGCATTCTTTCTTCTGTCAGTTATCAGCTGTTACTTTTAGCCTGCTTTAGAAAAAAAGTGTAAAAAAAGTGATTAAAGATCATTCTAAGTATTATTAAAAAGCCATTTACTTTCTTTTAAAAATACGCAATTACTTTTTGGGCAACCCAATATTACCTGTGGTAGCTACAATAAGTCACAGCGTAATGATGCTTAACGATGAACTTTAGTCTACTGAATTGCCTTGTTGCTGCTAATACATCTTTGCCTAATTTGGCCGGAATCGATTCTATAGAGAAAACTTTATGATAATTTTAATTATTATTCTTATTTTATACCCACCACCGAAGGATGGGGGTATATTCATTTCATTTGCAACAAATCGAAATATCCATTTCCGACCGTATAGACACATTTACAGTAAGCCATGCAAACGATTCTTGAATCTTACAAGGATGCTCTAATGGCTACTAATGGTCTTACCCGCAACTAATAACAGTTTTGGGAGACGAGACGAAAATTTCTACATGCTAAGAGTTCGTGCGAATATGAGCAAAGGTTTCAATGTATGTCATCTAAATGCACAGAGCTTGTACAAAAAGATCGACAAAAGCATATAGTCATGATAGGTCATATGCTCATTTGGGGCGTTTTTGTGTGACCCCCTATACTTCGATCTGATTTTGTAGGCCAGATTCGTTATCAACTCCCGAATATCTTACATTTGAGCCCCATATTGACATGAACGTCCAATATGTCTGTTTGGGGAGTTTTGGGGTTGGGGCGGTCCAATGGACTTTGACCCAATTTTTAATACCTTATTCGTATTTTACTCTTCAATACCTTTCATTTGATACCCATATTGCCCCGATCGGCCCGCTTTTAGTTTTGGGTAGTGTTTTTGGGGTAATGGGGGGTCCGCCCCCTTCCGATATTATCAAATTATAAAACCTTTTCCTCCTTTCTTGACCATATTCGTAATCTACTCCCGAATACCTTTCATTTGAGTCTTATATTGTCACGGCCGTCCAAAAAACCTATTTTTGTGGGTTTTGGGTTTGGGGCGTCCCCCAGGATACTTGGACCCAATTTTTAATACGAAATTCATAGTCTGCACCTGGATACCTTTCATTTGTGTCCTATTTTGTCCCGATCGGTCCACTTTTAGTTTTGGTTCTTTTGGGGTAAGGGGGAGGGTCCGCCCCCCCTCACGATACCAAACCAATTTTAAAGCCTATGTTTCCTTCTAGACCAACCTGCACAATCTGTGAAAGTTTCAAGGTAATCGGTTAAGCCGTTTTTGAGTCTATACGAAACAAACAAACACAAGTACATTTAGAATTTGAATTTCAAAAGCAAAAGTCGGGCGAAGCCTGCTATATATTACCCTACACCTACCCTACAACTATATATGTATATGGGTGCGTCATCCAAATTTGAACCGATTTTGATGAAATCTTGCACATATGTTAAGATCCGTAACAAAACAATCCATGCCAAATTTTGTGCAGATCGATAGAAAATTTTAGCTACTACGGCCATTTAAGTGCAAATCGGGCGATATATATATATATATATATATGGGAGCTATGTGTTAATCTGATCCGATTTTGATGAAATCACGCAGATAAAAAATTTGTGCAGATCAGTTGAAAATTGTACCTACAACGGCCATTTAAGTGCAAATCGGGAGATACATATATATGGGAGCTATATCTAAATCTGAACCGATTTTTACCAAAATCAATAGCGTCCGTCCTTGCGTCCAAAAAAGTGATATGTGCCAAATTTCATGATGATTAGACAACAAATACGACCTGCACTTTGATTACAAGAATACATGGACTCACGGGCGGACAGACGGACATGGCTAAATCGAATCAGAAAGTGATTCTGAGTCGATCGGTATACTTATCAATGGGTCTAGCTCTTCTCCTTCTTAGCGTTGCAGTGTAGCGTATAAAAATTCGGAAATTGAGGTAGTTTGTGTATCTGAAACTTGGTTTTACGAAGACATCACTGATTCCCAAACTATTTAGCCACCCCATGGCATACAAGATACTCCCGAGCGTACTGTGTGAAAGATTAAAACCTAAAGTCGATGAGATGGTAAACCCACCCTGCACAAGTTATTCACATTGCGCCCAATATTGGAAAAGACCCAAGAAGGGCAAATTAACACCTACCATCTCTTTGTTGACTACAAAGCCACTTTCGATACCCCTTTACGTTCAAAGGTTTTTCCAGCCATGTCTGGTTTAAATAAGACTGCAGGATGACACTTACTGACATGCGTTCCTCAGTAAGAACGTGTTCTCACATGCAACTCGCCTATGCCGACAACATCGACATCATAGGTCGGTCACCGGAAGTAGTAACTGCTGCCCTCGAAATTATCGAAAGAGAGTCTGTTAAAATGGGTCTGACAGTTAATGGAGATAAGACGAAATGGATGGTTTCAACTCCCGAACAGATAAGGTAAATGGAGAAAGTTGGAAACCACAACATTGAGATAGTCAGCGATTACACTTTACAAGACACTGATACTACCCGTGTTGCTATATGATTTTGAGGCATGGGTACTTGAGAAAGCAGATGAGGCAGTGCTTGGAGTATTTGAGAGAAATATTATTCGCAAAAAAATATGGACCAGTTTGCGTTAATAGAGAATATAGGCGACGTATGAAACAACAGGCTGTATGGCGACGAGTTATATGCATCAAAATATAAACGGCTGCGTTGGCTAGATCATGTTGTCGGAATGGATGAAGAAGCTCCAAAGCTCCAGCAAAGAAGTCTCTTGAATGCAAACACGGTGGTACACGCAAACCGGGAAGACCAAAAGCCCGATGGAAAGATCAAGTGGTGGGAGACACCTTCAAACTTGGTGTCAGAGATGAGCGCAGAAGATCGAGGCGCTAGGATCGTTATTCTATGATCAGCTAGTGAAACAAATGTTCTGTCATAGCTTGCTGAAGTAAGTAAGTATGTCGTTGCCAACATACAAGGCGCTAAGAAAACCTTTTATGAATACAAATTTAATAATGCTACGTAAAATTGGTATCCTTAAGCAATATAAACACGAAGTGAACACTGATTTAAATGCTCTCAACTCCAAATTCGTAAAATACTTCAATGCCTCAAATACCTCACAATGATCCTGCGGACCTCGGTAATAGGATAGAGTCTGAATATGGTTTCAACATAGTAACACAAGCAGAAGTTTATAGCAGTATTTAATCCGTATGACATTAACCCAAAGTTAATAAAACTTATTCTGCCATACATATTACACATATTTTTAACACCGTTATTATGAACAGCACCTACCCAATGGCGATTATAATTCGCCTTTGACTGGAAATACTGACATCGGAGCTGACGTTTGCCTGCGCCTTGGAACAATACCCATTGTAATTGTTGATAAAGTGAAGATTCTTGGTGTAATATTCAATAAGCATGTCAACTGGTCAGATCATATAACTGCTACTTGCTGCAAAGTATATTCCATACTTAGTAATCTGTGGGTTACTCAACATTTTACACCTTTGAAAGTCCGTTTACTTCATGTTAAATGCTATGTTCTGACGAATATTCTTTATGTCGCCAAAAATTTTCACGGGCTGCAAATCAGCTGACAAAAGAAAGATTCACACTACATTGATTAACGCAATATATTAAATATATGGGCTGAAAAAATTTGACAGAGTATCCCATTTCGCCTTAAAAGTACTAAAAATGCCACTTGGAAAGTACTTAATGTATAAGTCTATGCTATTTTTACATAAAATTATTCGGACACATAATCCAACATACTTATATAATAGACTGAGCTTTGCCAGAACTTCAAGAGGAAGGAACATAATTCAAATATCTCACCTTCGATAATCTTCGGAAACACACTTTTTTATACGTATAACCGTCTCCCTAATAATTTACAGGCCATAACCGATACTTATAGATACAAGAATGCAATTTTTTCATATTATGCAGAATCGTAAAAGTCATAATAAAAAACACAAAATTTTGTATATGTAAACATGTCGGTCTGTCCGTCTGTCTGTCTTTCGAAAACACGTTAACTTTCGAAGGATCAAAGCTTGGTGCTTGAAATTTGTCAAGCCATTGGCTTTTTTAACAATTTCTCAAAGGTAACGTTGGCTGCCCGATGGATAATCGATATATCTATTGGGACTTCTGAAATTGTCCCTAGATCTCTAGTTGCCATGGTTCTCATATCCCCGCTTTTGCCAAGACAACACTTCCGAAAGTTAGAATCCAACCAGTTTGTGCTGAACTCCTTTTAGTATCAAGCACCTTACCTGGTATGCTGCTCTTTAGTACGTTTACACCATTAAACAACTTTGAATTGCGAACGACGCATCTTATGAATCTATTTCAATTGATCAAGATGACATTTATGTGGCCAACAAGCATTGTACCAATCTCATTGAAGCCAAAAATATATCGACCAAATTATTCTAATATATTCTCCCAAGGGCAAGGGTATTCCCAAGCACCTTACGGTCCTAAATCTTAAATTGCTATCGGCTTAAATTTGAAGCCTTAATCCGGCTTAAATTCGATTTCAATGTTACTTGGAATTTTCTTCCTTCACTGCCTGGCCGCTGCACGAATGTAAATTACTTCGACTTAACTTACATCTATACACATACAAATGTTCTGCAACATAAATAGATGGGTTTGTGTGCGTATGTGTGTGTGTGTGCTGTGTGTATTTACGGTTAATAGCATTTAGTTGATTACCACACAATAAGCCAAAATCCATTAGTGAGAGTGAGTAGGAGAAAGAGAGGGAGAGAGAGAGAGAATTGTGAGGGAACATGGAAATGATTTCAATACAACATTTAAAAGCACAACAACAACATAAGCAACAGCCACAACAACACGAAATACATATGTGTATACAAATGTTTGTACCCTACAAACATTTTTTCATAAATTTGGAAAAGCGTTCGTCCCCGCGATGAATAGAGCAATCTTCTGGAATAATTTTTTGCAATTGTTCTTCCGTATGAGTTGCCGAACACTCTTCTAGAATATCGTAAGAGAGTAACATTGCGCGTGTGGAAGTTTTGGCAACTCATCGCGACGTTTCTCTTACAACTCATTGCGTAAAAATCGTCCGCATGAGTCGTAAAACACTTTTCGAGCATATCATTGGACAATCTATAGCGTGTGTGGAAGTTTTAGCAACTCTTCGCGACGATTTTTGGGCAATTAATTGCGTAAAAATCGTCCGTATCAGCGGTGAAACACATATCATTGGACAAATTATTCCGTGAAGGAATGTTTTAGCAACTCTTCGCGACGATTATTGAACAACTCTTTGCGCTATAATCGTCCAGAAGATTATTTTTATAAATCGCCCGAGTTTACTTTTCGCGGTTGTTTTTATTTTCATGACAAGTGCGTTTAGGAATTGTTTTGTTTTGTGAGTACAACTTCCACAACACTAAACAAAATTCTTACTTGGCTTATATAACGATTGGTACTTAGTATGACCAATATGACTAGTAACGCGAAAGTTAGTTTTTATTGTCTACGTTTTTGCGTTTTCGATGAACAATCTAATATTGTTAAGCATTTTTAGCTCTTCCAAACGAATAACGTGCAACTATTGCAAAATTTGCCCATGAACATTCCACCAAGGAACAGGGGCAAACTTCTCACATATCAAAGAGTGCAGTCCGATTCAAATTTAAGCTCAATGATAACGGGCCTCCTTTTTATAACCGAGTCCGAACGGCGTGCCGCAGTGCGACACCTCTTTGGAGAGAAGTTTTACCTGGCATAGTACCTCACAAATGTTGCCAGCATTAGGAGGGGAAAACCACCGATGAAATTTTTTCTTATGGTCTCGCCTGGATTCGAACCCAGGCGTTCAGCTTCATAGGCGTACATGCTTACCTCTGCGCTAAGGTGGCCTCCCGTGCAACTATTAAAGATTTATTTAAAGATTTATTTTTAAAAAATATTACAAAACACTCATTTGTTGCTCGTCCAGGCGAGCAATGCGCACCTCTTCTAGAAGAGTATTTTATAAATCCTCCACGACACTTATTTTTTACTCGTCCACTCGATTCTTGCGCGCTTCTAAAATCTTTTAAGACTCTTCTGACTTACTCCTAAGCAACTCATATAGAAGATTCGCGGAACACTCTTCCAGAAGAGTCGTCTTGAGGACACTTCTCCTCACGACGACGACGGGGAATCGTCTACGACTCTTAAACGAGCTTGTTCTTCATCTAGAAGATTCGCGAAGGATTGTTTGGCAATCGAAAATGTTTGCAGGGTATGTATTGTATATATAGAGCTAACTGACTACACTCATACATAGCACCAAACCACGAAAACCACATGTCTGTTGTGGGAGTGATTGTGGGTAAGGGAGATGCAAGAAGTAGAAGATGCTTGCGTTGCTATGTTTATTCATGAATTATTTCTCTCAGCATTGCAAACGAAGGAAATTCCAATTCGACATCCTTGCACGCCGCCATGCATACATTTCCAATTTACACACTTGCATATGCATGTTACTTTTAGTGTTTACCAAATCTGTATGCATCTCGCAAGTGGTATGGGCTTTTAGCGATATTCGAGGCCAGTTGTCAAAGTTTATGGCATGCAAAGAATTTTTTTCTCTGTTCTAGCCATACAGGAAAATTATGCCCATACTTTATCTCATGTATGAACATTCAAGAAACGAATTGAAGTATTCACAACATTACTTGGTAGCTAATACGAGTTATGCATTGATATTCAAGGGGTCTTTGACAATGGAGGCTCAGATTCTTTCAGACTGCCTAATCCATACACTAACGAATTGATGACCTATGGTTCTCCCGGTTTAAGTAAATGGGCGAGGGCACATCGCAGGGAGGTCCGCATCTGATTGAGTGCACCACAAACTGTCTACTGAGGATCTTTATCGAGAGAGATTGGGAATCAGTCTCTTATTCTGGCCCAGAGGCCAGACGTCTTCACGTTTAATCTAAACAAGTAAATGCGTGCTAAGTTCGGCCGGGCCGAATATTGGATTCTCCTAAAAATTTATACAAAATAGATTTTTTTGAAGGGCATAATTTTTTTCTACGTACCAAACTTCTGTCAAACCAGAAAAACTTAATGGTTCTAGGAACCGAACAAGGATAATCGAGAGACCGGTTTATATGGGAGCTATAACTATTTATAGACCGAATAGGACCATACTTCGCGCAGTTGTTGAGAGTCATAACAGAACACTATATGCAAAATCGGATAGAAATCGCGGCTTTTAAGGGCTCAAGTAGTCAAATCGGGAGATCGGTTTATAGGGGAGCTATATCCAAACCTGAACCGACATGGCCCATTTGGTATCCCAACGAACTACATCAATATTGAGTATCTGGGCAAAATATTAAGCGGTTTGTTTTACGCGTTCGACCGCTATTATGATTTCGAGAGACGGACGATCGGACGGACATGACTAGGACGATTTAGAATTTCGAGACGATCAATTTATACTTTCTACGGTCCTAAGTCAATACTTTGAGGTGTTACAAATGCAATAACTAGATTAGTATACTTCCATCTAATGGTGTTGAGAATAAAAACGGGATATCTGCTTGTTCACTAAAATAATGAAGAAGGGTCTGTTTCGCGAATAGAACGATCTCAATATCCAACAGTTGAAGCAATATTTTCATATCAAAGTTTAGCCCTTTCCCTCGATGGTACCAACTAATCTTGTTTATTCGAATTTTCTTCTTATATTGCAAACTTTTATCCCTTCCCAGGAATATATCTATAAGCAAATCTTTTCGCATTTTCTTGTTGTGACTTACGTGGGGTTTCTTTGTCTCCAATCTTTATTATTGTGGTTTAAAGCTACTCTGGCAAATGACAATTTTGTGATTAAGAAAATTTAACACCTGCCTCTCAGCTGAACAACTTGGAAATACTCTGCCCCTGGCCATGCACAAGAGAAAAGGCTGGAAAAGATGCTAGCGCCGAACATTGATATGCAATGTTAACAGTGGTAATAAATATTTCACACTTTAAGGACATTTTACACTTAGACACGAACACCAACAACAAGACACAGACATACACACTTGCGGATAGTACAAACTCAAGAAGGGGCGGCATGGGCTGAGAAGTGTGTTGGGGAGGGGTCTGAGTAACCACCATTGGGATTACTTGAATTCCATTGATTGTCTGCATATAGTTGCAAAGTTAAATGGTGAGAAAATTGTCAGTGCAAGAAAACATTTTGAAATTTCCAAAATAACTTTCTTTCTTTTGTTCGATGTAATTGCTTGGAATCAAAAGACAAATGCTTGCCTCTCTTTATGCAGTTTTTGGTAAATTACAAAATTTGTGGTTTATACAATAGAATGTTCTTCCATTCATGTCTTGCCTTTGTGGCTAATTGCATTAGCTAAACCAATTAAATGTTCAAAATTATTAAGAACGAAGGAGAAAAACAGATTTTATAGAAATGAGAAAAGTTTTTAATCTCACAGCATAAAAAAAAATCTAAAAATTTTATTATGTTAAGATTGTACTTCTCCGAAACAGATATTAAAGACTAAGAAAATAAGGTCTTGCATATCAAACAGTTGTTGCCAAGGTCTCCTTAATCCCAAGACAAAATCCAGAGGGGTAAAGGTTGTAATAGGAATTTTTTTACTTAAGCAAATCCGTAGTTCAGAGGTTAGCACGTACGCCTATGAAGCCGGATGTCTGGGTTCGAATCCTGGAGAGAACATCAGCGAAAACTTTCAACGGAAATCATTCCCTGCTAATATTAACGATATTTGTGAGGTATGCAAATACTTCTCCCAAAAGAGGTGTCACGACAATATCCAAAAAAAGTGATCCGATTTTGATGAAATTTGAAACAATTGCAGAAAACATATTGTATTTTCAAATTTTGTCATTAAGGCAAACTGTAGTGACACAGTGTGTTAAAAAACGTTTGACGTACAATACCAAAATTGCGTTATTTTTATACCCACCACCGAAAGATGGGGGTATATTCATTTTGTCATTCCGTTTGCAACCCATCGAAAAATACGTTTCCGACCCTTTAAAGTATATATATTCCTAATCAGCGTAAAAATCTAAGACGATCTAGCCATGTCCGTCCGTCTGTTGAAATCACGCTACAGTCTTTAAAAATAGAGATATTGCGCTGAATGTTCGAAGATGGGTATATCGGACTATATCTTGATGTAGCCCTCATTTTGGGACAGTGAGTTGCGTTAGGCCACTCGATATCCATCTTTAATTTGGCCCAGATCGTTTCAGATTTGGATATAGCTGCCATATAGACCGATCTTTCGATTTAAGGTTTTGAGCCCATCAAAGGCGCCTTTATTGCCCGATTTTGCCAAAATCCGATTTAAATGAAATAGTTGTTTGTTCTCACTTCCAACAACTGCGCTAAGTATGGTTCAAATCGGTCCATGTTTTGATATGGCTGCCATATAATCCTATCTTGGGTCTTGACTTCTTGAGCCTCTAGAGGGCGCAATTCTTATTCGATTTGAATGAAATTTTGCACGAAGTATTTTGTTCTGACTACTAATAACTGTGCTAAGTATGGCTCAAATCAGCACATAACCTGATATAGCTGCCATATAAACCGATCTGGAATCTTGACTTCTTGAGCCTCTAGATGGCGCAATTCTCATCCGATTTGGCATAAATTTTGTACAACGGCTTCTCTTATGACCTACAACATTCGTGTTTAATACGGTCTGAATCGATCAATAGCTTTATACAGCTCCCATATAAACTGATCTCCCAATTTTGCTTCTTGAGCCCCTACAAGGCGCTATTCTTATCCTAACGAACTGAAATATTACACAATGACTTCCACAAGAATAGCGCCTTGTAGGGGCTCAAGAAGCAAAATTGGGAGATCAGTTTATATGGGAGCTGTATCAAGCTATTGATCGATTCAGACCGTATTAAACACGAATGTTGTAGGTCATAAGAGAAGCCGTTGTACAAAATTTATGCCAAATCGGATGAGAATTGCGCCATATAGAGGCTCAAGAAGTCAAGATCGCATAGAATTCGACAAATGCGATCCATGGTGGAGGGTATGTAAGATTCGGCCCGGCCGAACTTAGCACGCTCTTACTTGTTTTAATTTAATTAATTGAGACACTTATCATAAAGAAGATGATGTCGCTAGGCTAGAGGATGCGTGCAAGACTACCAAACATGAGATCATGAGTTCAATACTCTGGGGCACCAAAATTATTAAAATTTGTTTTTAAAATTTGTAATAGTAGAGAGTGACAGAGGAAAATCCGAGAGCAGCAGTAAAACGGACAAGACAAAGCAGCGCGAGCCGAACAAAAAAAAAACAAAAACACCACTACCCGAAGCAAAGCACATGCGGTGGCTGGTTAGATGGTTTTTTGCCTTGCCATTAGATATAATGTTGTTGTTGTTATAGGCTGGCTTGCAAAGAGTGCCTTTCAACAAAAAATGTGTACCTTAGGTCGCTGAGATTCAAAATAAATTGTCGCAGGAAAATTAACAACTTTCGTAGTTGTTTTTTCGACCAAAGTTGTTGTTTTTCAAAAGTTTTTTTATCTGTCAAACATCCTGAAGGAAGAAAGATAGACCGATTGATAACTCTGCTGATCAGAATCACTTTGTGATTCGATTTAGCTTTGTCCGCCTGTCTGTATGTATGTCCATGTTAAATTGTAATCAAAGAATGGATCGCAGTTTCCATCCGATCATCTTCAAATTTGGTACAGGCTCCTTTTTTGATCCATGGACAAAAGCTATTGAAATTGAAAGAAATCAATACAGATTTATATATAGCTCCCACACAATGTCATATATATTGCCCCCCTTTCACTTGTAGAATCGTGTTTTGTACAATTTAGAATAGATTGTTTTATTATCAATCTTCCGAAGTCAGTCCTATTGCGCAGTTTTTACATTTATAATTTTTGTTTGTAAGAATTTGGCTTGGAAACCATCTCTGATAAATATTTATGATTTCCCAGTTATATTTTTCCTGTGTTTGTTTTCATTTGCCTTATATAATTTTTTTTTCTTTCAGGTCACTTTTGAAAATCTAAAATGAACTTCACAACTTTATATTGTAACTCTCGATCTAAAAATTCACCTTAGATCTGAAACAATCACAACCTCGCTTATACAGGTATACGAAGACATCATCGAAAGCAATTTTCAACGCACAACTTCACAGCAATATTTTTCTACGTATCATATTGTAAAAGGTTAGTACAAATGTAATTTTTTTGTAATCTCCAAAAGAAATGATTTATAAAACGATAAAATTTTGTTTGTGTCCAAATTTAAAAATTTGTAAAAATATTAATTCCTTAAGAAAAGTTCACCAAAATCATTCTTCCAAGAAAATTTCACATTTTTTAACATAAAAAAAAATTCAAAATTAATAAAAAAATTTATGTTTTATATGAATTTCGTCAACATTTTGATGCAATAGAAAAAAAAAAAACTTGAAAAGAAAGTTTTTATTTTGAGAAAAATTATTTGCAAAAATTTTATTGCTTTTTAAAACGCTGTCAAATTTTATTTCTATAGATAATTCTGGAAGTTGTTCCATCATTCCGGCTATAGGTCGATTAAAAGAAATAATTGAATTTTATTTAATTATTTCCAATATTTCGGTTGACTACGGCAAAACCGTTCTCAAGGGATGTAATGAGTTACTGCTCGATTAATTGTCCGCTGTCCACTGTTCAATTAACCGAGCAGCATCTCATTACATCCCTTATTTATTTTAACGGACCTACAGCCGGAACGATAGAACAACTTGCAGAAATAACCAGTAAGGAAGGGCAAAAGTCGGGCGGTGCCGACTGTATAATACTGACTGAAATTTGGCATAGTGATTTGTGATAGACCCCTCAACATCCATATTGAGTTTGAGCAAAATCTGGCAATATTTCGAAGTAAATGCTATGGGCTTATAAATGGTAAATTGTTCACCGGATTTTATACGAAAAGTTGTAAATATATAACAAAGGGATGCACAAGCGGAATTCAATGAAACCTTGACTGCTGTCCTGTTAGGCCATGCCGTACACATAAACTAACAGACAACAGAGGCCATCACAACTGCATACTTCACTCACAAATCACAAAATCTACATCAATATGGACCATAACATAGTACCATAAATACCTCAAAAATCTGTAATTGTATTTAACAGCTATTTGCAATAACAAAAAATCCTAAAAATTCTTAATTACAAAATAGGGATAAAGGTTTCATGATGCCTTCACCCATTTTGTCAAATGATCGATTGACGCCATCATATTTTCAATAAAGGACCCGAAGACTTGCAACATTGTAGAACAGTGTTGCATTTACATAAAAATAAGAGTCTTAAATCCCGATTTTTATATGATTTTTAAATCTTGTGGTACATCAAGTAAAGTGTCTATAAAACTTTATATGTATTTACATAACGAAGTATTTGAATTTCAGGAATATTTTCATCAATATGAAAAAGCGTTGCTTTTGTTTTGCACGACACTGTATATGCATACCAATGTAGGTATGTGAAAGTGTTTTGTTATTTATGCAAAAAGAATTTATATGATTACTACTCAATAAACTGCAATAGCGATAAGCAATGCAATGATTCAGTTGTTGTTGTATGATATATATACCGCATCCATCGAAGTTTTCAGGATTTATTGCATACTTTTAGGCGTTGTAAAAATAAAATTCTCATTCCCAGTTGTATGGCTCGCGAAATGAATAATTATTTGTTAAATTAACAATCTAGTGTCAGAATTTTCTTAAATTTAAACTTTACAAGAGCGATTATGATGAGTGTTCGTTGATTTCCTTAAATTTCTTTCACTTTGTATATACCTATAACCTGTAACTTTAACAACATGCTAATCCTTATGCTGAAAGCATCTTTCCTCTAAACGGAAGAAAAACAGCTTTCAACGTTTGTGGTCTTAATTGTAAAATGTGAGGTTTTTGGTTATTCAAATGAAATTGAAAGGCATGCTTGTACACAAACCTTCCAACCAACCAACTTTAGGCACACGTGTCACAGTGTAGCTGAATATCCTTGGCAAAGGAAGCCAAGTAAGCCAAAACCACCGCAATTACATTTTAAAGCAATTTCATTCTCTATTTGGCAAAAGGTGCGGGCGAAGGTAAATCATAATCCCACCCAATCTCTTTCTCCCACCCTCACCCCCCCACCATTGGCGTATGAAATGAATCTTTGTATTTTGGAATCAATTTTGTGTAACTAAATATTGTAAAAACAAAAAAAAAAAAAATAAAATTGTTGTGGTTTCCCTCTGATTGCATAAATCGATGAGAAATTTTAATTTGTAATCGTTCGTTCGTTCGTTCGTACGTGCGTCCGTCTGTCTGCCTTTTCGTCTGTCGTTGGGTATTGGATTTATGTTGCTTGATTGGGTCATCAATTTCCTGGTGGCAAACAAACTCGGTTTTTGGGGAGAAGGTGGTTGGGTATACGTTAACATTTCTAATGAAATTCCTACTTGCAAGAAATTTATATGAAACGCATAAAACATTTTTGTGGTTTTAATTTGTTTCGATAACTACAAATTAAAAAAAAAGAAACAAAAACCAAAAGAAATGTTTGTTTGTTTGTTTGTTGGGGGAGGGAGGTTGAGAGAATGAAAATGATTCGTTAGTGGTTGTGTTGCCATGGGGTTTAAATCTTGCAATCCAAGTAGGAGCATAGATTATTGAATTTTGTGATATTATTTTTCAGGCAATCTGTATACTCTTAATATAAAAAGTTAATTGAAAAAGAAGATTTCAGAGAGGAATTTCAAATTAAGCTTAAAGACTAAAATAAATATATAAGACATTTAATACGGCAGTTAATTCACTTCTGAAAATGCAACAACTTTAAGGTAGAGGAAATAACTTTTATACCCACTAAACAACAAGAAAAATATAAAAAATTAATACCTAACGATTTAATGTAGCGCAATCAAGCAGTTGTGCTTGAATCTTCAAGTTTAAGCTCAATGATAAGGGGCTTTATTTTTATAGCCGAGTACGAACGGCGCACAGTACTGCCAAATCGAAAAATCTTGGAAATAATTCTGAGACTTTTGAACGGATAGAGATACATACACGAAGCTTTACACAGTTAATGCTATTTAACTTGTGTACAGATTCAGATTGCTTACAAAATTTAAAATAATTTTGCTTCATCACGTTTTGAAATCCAATTCTTCACTCAAAAGTTATTCGAGTTAGAAATCGAGGTTGTAGAATTTTAGGAACTCTATCTTAAAAACAAAGGATCAAGCCGATCGGTCAATAAATGACTGTTTGGCAAGCAATAGAAAGTTTGACATACTCGAGGTAGCCAACATTCAATCCCCATGGGTCAGCCTTGGACACTCTAGGGTCCACATGTAAAGTTTCATGGACATATCCGTTCAAAAGTTACAGAATTACTTCCAGAGTTTTTAGATTTGACAACACTGTGCGGCTTGCCGAAGTGCGACACCTCTTTGGAGAGAAGATTTCACATGACATTGTACCTTACAAATATCGCAAAGTGGAGGAAAGTTGAAAAAAACTAGTAAAGAATTTGCCGTGTGACAACTGAATGGTTAGAGCTGAGGTGTTCATACCCTATTTTGGGTTTATTTTTTACTCCATATGTCCCCTAAACCCATCCAAAAATTTTTTTGATCGAAATGGTTATTTTTTTGGGATTTTTGTACAAAAATTTGGACAGTATTTCTTTTTTTGCTTTCTAATTACACTTTTGTCCACAAAACTCAGAAAATATATTGAGATATCTCTCCTTTTTTTATTCTTCCAATTTTTCCAAATTTTTGGAAATCGGAACACAAACATAGGTTTGGCAACCCAACAAATTTTCGAAATACCAAGGTGACCAACTTTAAGGGCTTACCAAAAGGCGCCCGGACAACTTAGGGCCTTGAAATTTTACACAAGATCTCGTTATGAGCTCTAACTATCCCAAATTTCAATGAGATATCTCTACCCGTTCTCACACGGCATATTTATACCCTTCACCACTACTGTGGTAAACGGTATTATAACTTAGTGAATTAGTTTGTAACACCCAAAAGGAAGAGAGATAGACCCATTGAGAAGTATACCGATCGACTTTGAATGATTTTCTGATTAGATTTAGCTATGTCCGTCTGTCTGTCTGTGTACAAACTACAAGATGCAATTTTCATCCAATCGTCTTAAAATTTGGTATGGGCATGTTTATCGGCCTAGACACAAAGCCTATTGAAATTGGAAAAAATCGGTTCAGATTTGGATATAGCTCCCATATATATGTTCTTCAGATTTGCAGTAATACTGCAATAAAATGGTCATTTGTTAACCGATTCTCTCGAAATTTAGCAAAAAGGATTTTCTTACGACTCTTGATGTTACTGGTGAATTTCAAGAAATCGGTTCAGATTTGGATATATCTCCCGATTTGCAGTAATATTGCAATGAAATGGTCATTTGTTAACCGATTCTCTCGAAATTTGGCAGGAAGGATTTTCTTATGACTCTCGATATTAATAGTGAATTTCATAGAAATCGGTCAGATTTAGATATAGCTCTCATATATATATCGCTCGATTTTCACTCCTAGACTCACTGCAAGCGCAATCTTGACCAATCTTCTTAAAATTATGTACATCGCTTTCCTCGACGACTTCGACAGTATCCACGATGTTTGGTCGAAATCCGTTCAGAATTAGATATAGCTCCCATATATATGTTCGTCAGATTTTGGGCAATTTACAATAATGTTGTCATTTGTCTACCGTAGTTATTACAGTTTGAACATAAATGCTTGAAATGTGATAGGGATTGTTTAATAACCCATTTGAGAACATCCGGCGGGGTAAATACAAATTGGTTCACAAAAGACATAGCTCCCACTTTGTACCTTTAAGGCACCGCCCGACTTTTGCCTTTCCTTACTGGTTTTGAATAGTTTTTTTCTATTTTCTCCCACTGTGCGTCGCCAGCTCTAGGAGGGGATAACCACCACTGAACTTATTATGATTTCGATGAACTTTGATTGTTTTAGGTAGTAACCGAAGATATACTTTTACATCCTGTACCATACGACGGAGTATGTTAATTTCATCATGCCGTCTGTAATGCCTCGAAATATTGGTCCAAGACCGCATCACATTGGTCCTATATCTTTCAAACGAGTAAAGCTAGCCGCTTGAAATTTTGCAGAAATACTTCTTACTGATGTTTGTTAATTGGTATTGTAAATGGTTCATATCGGTCCATGTTTACGTATAACTCCCATACAAACAAATTTCCCGATTTTACTTCTTAGCCCGCCGTAATATTTAGGGCGTAGTTCTTTGGTGACATTTTGCACAATGACTTCTATTTTGACCTCCTCCATACATATCCATCCGTTTGGACAGTAAACTTTAATAGCTCGCATGTAAACTGATATCCCAAGTTTCCTTTGGAAGCCGCTGTAGGGAGTAACTAATATCCCATTTAGCAGAAATTTTGCACAACGAAAATTTTTGGGCAAATTTTCATTGTAGAATTTTTGGGCATGTTATCATCGTAAATTACAATCACCTCTAAAAACCCCAAACAATTGATGCATTTTAATGAGCAACGCAGCCATGACCTCTCATTTCAAAGGAAATACCCATCGAGGCAATTAAAATAAATTCCTTCAAATTTAAAGCTGACATAGACCAGAAAATTACTTGGCATTTTGGCATTACTATGACGATGTTCATTTTGGCAGATACATCAAACCTAGCTGTAATGGTGGTAATAGCCCTTTGGCCACAAAGGACGAAACCACAAATCTATGTGTGTTGCTTAAATTTGTTCGTTGGCTTCTTTGGCGAAAAGCACACTCCTATGATAACTACAGTGAATGGCACTACTTGGCACACTCCTGACCCAAGGGGTGGCGGAAGAGATGCAATGCAAGTCCTGCGGCCATACAATGCATATGCACTTTAAGGATTATGGAGAATGTAGCACGAAACATGTGCTGCGGTTGAACTAAGCAGTGATTACTGCTGAGTTCTACCCGCGTCTCGTCTAACCGAATGGCCAGACACAAAGACCACTAAAGCCAACTTTATCTGGGCACTCATTAACAAATGTTGTTGCAGAAAAGAACAGCGCACACATATTTGTGGTACATTATTTTTTCATATTATTGCTTTCCGCAGGTGTATCCCTATCTTGCATTTTTAATACAATTGCTCCACTCTTTCGTTTTTCTTACTTTTTGTCGTTTATCAACAATCGAGAAAAAAGTTGTATTAAAAAGAATTGGTTGTGATTTTTCCCCAAAGTTGTGAAAAAAAATAATCATTAATTCGGTACCATTGTGCATACCTGCTGTCAATAAAAGTTAAGGTTGTAGTTGGTTGCATAAACAGTTGTTGGTTGTGACATGATTGCAAGGACAATAGAGTCATTATTTAATGAAGGGTAACCTGACTCAGCAGTCGTTCTAGACAAAAAACTCACACACTCCCACACACAGTTAACGAGCATATGAATGAACACATTGGCAAACACATGCAAGTGGGACATTCGAATTGCAGCTGGTAGGTAATAAAATGTTTGATAAAAAGAATTTAGCTAATTGTGAAAAAGGATTTTGTTGAAATTTTGAAACAAATACACAACTGATAACAATTAAAAAGTGTGAATTGGAGTGCTATTTTTGAAAGGACACTGCTAAACCAGCAACAACTAAAAGGACGCTTTTATCCACAATAGTCCTATTAAAGTACCGAAGTATATTTGGGAGATCGGTTTATATGAGAGCAATATTAGGGTTCGGATCGATTCGAACCATTCGACACTTCATAGTGACACTTCCAAATCGGATAAGAATTGCGCTCAAAATTAGAGGCTCAAAAGGTATATTCGGGAGATCGGTACATATGGGAGCTACATCAGGTATTGGTCCGATACTAACAATACTTAGCACGTCTGCTATGTAGGTCATAGCATTATGCGAAAGTTCAGCCAAATTGGATAAGAATTGCAACCTCTAGAAGCTCGAGAAGTTTTCATAGTACCTCTATTGGTCCTTGGAAAAGTCATCGTAGAAAATTTAAGCAAAATAAGATTAGAATTACGCTGTTTAGAGTCTCAAGAGATATAATAGGAAGACCAGTTTACATGGCAGCTTTGTCTAAACATGGATCGATCATAGCACCATGCGAAAGTTCTGCCAAATTGGATGAGAATGGCAACCTCTAGAAGCTCGAGAAGTTTTCATAGTACGTCTATTGGTCCTTGGAAAGTTGTCGTAGAAAATTTTAGCCAAATAGGATTAGAATTGCGTTCTTTAGAGTCTCAAGGGATATAATAGGAAGACCAGTTTACATGGCAGCTATATCGAAACATGGATCGATTTGTCCCATTTACAATTCCAACCGACCAAGACTAATAAGAAGTAAAAGTGCAAATTTTGCCAATGAACATTCCACTAAGCAACAGGGGCTTCTCACATATCAATGAGTGCAGTCCGATTCAAGTTTAAGCTCAATGATAGCCGAGTCCGAACTACATGGCGCAGTGCGACACCTCACAAATGTTGCCAGCATTAGGAGGGGAAAACCACCACTGAAAATTTTATACTGGCGATAGCATTTTAAATACAAAGCTTAACAAAACTTTCCCTTTCGTTCATCTAGCATTGGGTTGATACCAAATGGTATTAAAAATCTGCCATTACACAAACACGTGCATTGGGAAAGGAACGGCCAGAAGACATGGTTGTCGAGCGTGGGTAAGATGGTATTTATATCAAAGAGTCGTTTTCGCAATAAATACGATAAAACTACAACATACCGACGTACGCCCTTGAAGCCTTCACACCTAATATGGCCGATGAGTTATTCCAACCAAATGACGAAACTCGTCCAATAGAGCTTAGTATGTGTGGTGATCTCTGGCTTTCCTTTTCCGAAATCTCCGATCATTGAGCTCGCCTCGAACGAGAGACAAACGAAAATAGTTAAATTAGAATGATCTTCGTCCTAGAAGGCAAAAAAAAAAAGTAATTTGAATAAAATGATAGCCGCTGGATTTGCAAAGTATCGTCCTTTTTCAGTTTACAGAAAAAAAAAATTGAAAAATAATATGATTAAAGTTATAGCAGCAGGAATTGGCAGAGTATCGTCTCTTTTCTATCAGTGTACAGATTATTTTGTTAAGCATATGTAAGGTGAAGGTTAGGTTAGGTTGAAAAGGGGGTGCTGGACTGCAAGACTGTCCAGACCTTACCGTCCTAGTTGTTATTGCCCCTATGGCAATTTTACTGTCGGTAAAGATGTTCACACTCGACGTCCTTGCGTTAGCACCACACCACTTCACGCATCCCGTGATCGCCCGGATCTCCGCCTGCAGCACCGTATTATGGTCAGGCAATCTAAAACAGATCTCACTCCCTGGGTTCTCAGTGTAAATCCTCAGGCTTTCTCTGTCCTCTAGCTTTGATCCATCCGTGTAACATGATCATCCAGATGACAATACTAGGGTTTCGTCAATCCAAGACTGTGCCGATGGCAGCAGTGCCTCGCACTCGACTTGAAGGTTAATCCCAGCTATCCGATCGGAAACCTCTTCCCTTCCTTTCGGGTTTCTTATCGTCGCCTCGATTATAACACGATGGTATGAGCTGCTCCCATTCTCAATCCATTCTCCCGTCGCCTTAAGTCTCATAGCCGCAATGGCTGCCTCACACTTAATTTGTATGTCAATAGGTCGGATATCTAGAATAGTCTCCAGTGCCCTAGTGGGCGTGGTCCCCATCGCTCCGCCTATGCCAAGACAACATGTTCTCTGAAACTGTTGTATGGTCCTTATGTTGCACTTTTTCGCCATAGCAGTCCACCAAACTACTGAGGCGTAAGAAAGTATTGGTCTAATCACGCTCCTGGAGAGCCAGTGGACTATCCTCGGATTTAGGTCCCATTTCGAGCCTACGGCCCGTCTACATAGTGCCCAACATTTGTGAGCCTTCTCAGTACGCTCCTGAATGTGACACTTCCAATTCAGTTTCCTGTCCAAGATCGCACCTAAGTATTTGACCTTGTCATATATCGAAAACGAATTATTGAGAAACGGGGTGCATAAAATTGGCCCACCGTCGTCTTCCTCGTGAAGAGGCATATTTTACGATGAAGACGAGGAAGGAGCATATGTACACCTCTGCCTAAGATCAAAATAGGTGTAGAACTATATATAGCGTTCAGATAATGATATCTTCTATATACACTTATAGAGGAGAGTAGCGTATTATATATGCGGCACCGCCCAACTTTTGACTTTCCTTATTCATTTTATTCTTAGAAAACGCAACTATCCGTACCTGAATTTTTAAAAATGCTCGAATTTGGGTGCTTAAGCTATCCAATTTTCACCGGATTGTGACGAAAGGGAGTTTACATATATACTCGAGGTGGTGGGTATCCAAAGTTCGACCCGGCCGAACTTAATGCCTTTTTACTTGTTTTTTGTTTTACGAGTGTTTGAAGACATGAGGTTTTCATTTTGGCCACAAATTTTTGGGAACTTGTTTTTTTACATTTGTCATTTGATTTATACTCAGTTTAGTTTGCTATTTCATATTGAATAGACGCAATTCTGATATACATTGGTTGAAAATTGGGTCTCTCATCTGGAATTTATTCCAGCCAGTCATTTCCCACATGTACGCAACATAATGAGCAAACCGAGTCTTTATAAAAAAGCAAAATTCTTAGGCATCACATTTAATTGCATCCGCATTTTTTCTTCTTGCAAATCTTACATCTAAAAAATACACCCTATTATTTGAATAATCGAATACAGTAAGAGTATGGCACAACGAGTATACCCCCATCCTTTGTTGCTTGATATTATAATGATATTGCATATTAATTATTTTTTTTTTGCATAAAACTCCTTTCGACCCACTCCAATATACCTGTGTGTTGTGTGGCCCATACAATACATGATGACATAAATTATTACGATAGCTTTGCATTTTACAAGAGTGAAATATAATTATTTGCAACCATTGCATTGGGCAAAACTAGAACCAAACATGCATGGTTGCCCTGTACATCCTCACATGTGGTGGGTGTGGTGCGGCGCAGGCTGCGTTGGCTACACAAACTCCTTTTTGAAGAACACTTGAACAGAGACACTCACACATAAGCACTTGAAAAGTCAGCCAGTCGTACATAATGCTTTCGTAATGACTGAATGTATGTGGGTTTGTAAGGGGGGACTGTAAGTGACAGCAATTGTGAATTGACAAATACTTATGCATTTAATGCTCACAACCAATACACACGTGCATACATACACACACACACACATGTGCACACAGCTGTGCAGGCATCACCATCATCATTGCACAATGTCATCATGTATTCATACAAACAACTCATCTGTCAGCATTATCAACATGCTCACAATCACACACACAGCCAGAGATACACTTTTCAGCTCAATTTCAATGCTTCAATTGCTGAGGGGAACAAAAGAGAGAGGGAGAGAGTGGGAGCCATATAATGGAAAATAATTTCAGTAAAACAAAGCGAAATTATAGTCAAAGGACATTGAAAATATCATCATACACAACATCGTAGACAAGCCAGACACTTATCACTACTTTTGTAAAAACAGAGATATGTGAATTTTCAAAGACTATTTGGGCATTGTTGTTGCTTTTATTTGTTTATATACAAAATAAATGTCTTTCTCAACAAAATTTCTCGTAATGCAATCAAATAAGAAAGCAATCAAATCTTTCAACATTTTTTTTTTTCATTTCTTCTTAGTCTGTAATGATATGAATTTTCATTGAGTGTAATAAATAAATATGTTAGCCAGCAAAGCAAACTGTTATCCTGCTGATTCTGGGATTCCATATCGAGTTGGTTGATTTTTTTTCTTTTGTGGTTAGCCACAAATGTAGGTAGACGGAAGCACAAGTTCTTGAGGACATTATGACATTTGTCTAATTTTCATTGGAGAGAAATTTTTGAATAAAATCAAATTTTAATGAAACTGTAATCAAATATTGCAGTTAGTTAGAAAACATTCCTCTTCTAAAAATTTTAGACTAAACTAAAATTGAGACAAATTTGGAGCGAATATGCTTCATCATTCACCACTTTAGCTCCCAAACTGAAAATTACCCACTTTTCATATTTTTAAGAAAATTATACTTTAGTCTAAAGTTTTTTACTTGATGTTTGGAATTTGTACTTTAAATTATAGTATATTTGTCACTTTAACAGACATCGTTAGTTGTTACAGTTTTTAGGGTCGAAAATGTATATCACATTTTAATGATATTTCTTATATTTCTTATGTTCACCATTTGCGAATGCTTTAGTTTTCATAATCTCCTTGTTTAATCATATTTCATGATTTGATCTCATTTAGATGTCCTTGGAAACCGCCTTGCCGCCGCCGCTGTCATACTACATAGCACAGCACTGATTCCCTATTGCGGTGCTAGAACTCATAAACATACATTTATACCTCAAATGGCTTTCTTTCGCAATTACTCACTTACTTTGATATTAATGAGGTCTCTTAATGATGGAGGAGCCAACATAGATGGTTTCCTAGCTGCCAACGAGAAAGCAATGCTTGCTGAACTTTCCTAATGTGGGAATGTGAAGAGTTTGGGATCTGTGTGCCAAAGTTTTTTTCTCGTGGGCTTTCAGGAGAGTGTTTTATTTTTTTTGTGTGTGTGTTTGTTTGTGTTTCTTTGCGGATGATGACGATGATGTGATTGTGTTCCATTTCAGGCGTAATTACAAAATAATCCTCATTAAGTCGGCAGTCGCATTAAGGCATTAACGAATTTTCAAAGGAAATCTTTAATGGTTTGTGAAAATGTGAAAATTTTAATTATATCGATTTATTTTAGAGAAATATTTTAAAGACTAAGCAAAGGCATACCATGGCATTTTCCCAAAAATTTTAAATATTTACCTCCTCCATAGGATAGGGGGAGTACTAACTTTGTCATTACGTTTGTAACACCTTGAAATATTGGGCTAAGACCCCATAAAGTATGTATACAGGGTAATTTTTTCAGGGACTCTACAAAAGGAGACCGATAGGGACAGCAAACGACGTCATATTTTCTGCCGCTCTTTTGACATTTCTCTTCAGTAAGGTTTGCCATTTCAAGATGGAAAAATACACATGCCAACAACGAATAGAAATTATTAATATTTACTACCGAAATTCAAAGTCAGTGGCATCATCCATGGAACCATTACTACTACCACTACTAAATTTCCCATGAACATTCCATTAAGGAAGCGGGGATACTTCACTCATATCAATGAGTACAGTCCGATTAAAGCATAAGCTTATTGATAAGGGGCCTCCTTTTTTATGCCGAGTCCGAACGGCGTGCCGCAGTGCGACACCTCTTTGAAGAGAAGTTTTACATGGCATAGTACCTTACAAATATTGGCAGCATCAGGAGGTGGAAAACCACCGCTGAAAGTTTTTTCGATGGTCTCGCCAGGATTCGAACCCAGGCGTTCAGCGTCATAGAGCATTCTAACCTCTGCGCTACGGTGACCTCCAAGTAAATGGGTCATATGGATTGTAAATGGGCCATATCGGTCCATGTTTTGATATAGCTGCCATATAAACCGATCTTGGATCTTGGCTTTTTGAGCCACTACAGGGCGCAATTTTTATCCGATTTTTTTGAAGTTTTGCATGAGGTTTTTTTATGATTTCCAACGACTGTCCTATCCAATTTGGCTGAAATTTTGCACGACGTATTTCGTCATGGCTTTCAACAACTGTGCCAAGTATGGTTCAAATCGGTCCATAACCTGATATTGCTGCCATAAAAACCGATCTTGAATCTTGACTTCTTGAGTCACTAGAGGACGCAATTCTCATCCGATTTGACTGAAATTTTGCATGACGTGTTTTGTTATGATTTCCAATAACTGTGCTAAGTATGGTTGAAATCGATGCATAACCTGATATAGCTGTCATATAAACCGATCTGGAGTCTTGACTTCTTGAGCCTTTAGAGGGCGCAAATGGTATCTGATTTCGCTGAAATTTTGCACGACGTGTTTCGGTACGACTTTCAACAACTGTGGAAAGTATGGTTCAAATCAGTCCATAGCCTCATATAGCTTCTATATAAACCGATCAGGGATCTGGAATTCTGGAGCCTCTATAGGACACAATTATTATTTGATTTTGGTGAAATTTTGTTCATGTTCTCCCATGACCTTCAACATATCTGTCAAATATGGTCTGAATCGATCTACAGCCTAATACAGCTCCTCTATAAAACGATCTCCCTATTTTACTTTTTCAGGCCCTAAAGGACGCAATTCTTATTTGATTTCGCTGAAAATTTACACAATGACTTCTACTATGGTCTCCAACATTCATTCCATTATGGTCCGAATCGGACTATAACTTGATATAGCTCCAATAGCATAGCAATTATTTTCTTTTGTCGTTTCCTTTCCTTTGTTGGCCTTAAAAGAGACACCGGGAAAAGAAGTGGACAAATGCAATCCATGAGGGAGGGTATATAAGATTAAGCCCAGTCGAACTTAACACGCTTTTAATTGTTGTTTCTTCTTTCATTTTCACGAATTTTCTTTTCGGAAAACTAAGTTTCATATTTATTCTGCACATCTCTGGAAAAATATCTTTTGATTGATGCCAATTTCATTAAAACCCATTCAGCCGTTTGGTCGTAATACGTACCACAACACAACACACAGAATACCGCCACAACACCCTCACCTAAATAGTGAGGCTCTTTCTCTCGCACCATTTGTTTCTCTTACTCTCACCACTAATACTCCCACCTATGGCGTTGCATTCACATCCATAACGAATGCTTAAGAAAAAAACAACAACGTTTTGCTGTATTTATGCTTCTTCTTTTTTATTGAGAATTATTTGCTCATTTTCATGGTTTTTCTTTAAGGAAAATTCATTTTCACATATATTCGTCGCTTCTCTGGAAAAATATCTTTCGATTGATGGCAATTATATTAAAATCCATCCACACGTTGGCCGTTATATGTACCACAAAATCGCCTTTATATAACGCTTGGCCGTTCAATAATATATTAGAGACATACTGCAACAGATGGCGCGAAAATTAACAGATTTTTTTTGTTTTTATTAGAGCATAGATTTTATAGCCACAACCACTGGACCCATACTCACTCACTTTTCTGTTCATAAACTCCTTAAAAACAATTTCTCTCATTTTAAAAAGAGAACTGAAATGCACCTTTTGTAAGGAACATTAAAGGTCCACCAAAAAGACGCCGAGACCCTTTGGGTTCAAAAATCTCATAAAAGCAATGTTGGTAGCCCAAATCGGGCGGAATGACTAATTTTTAAGGGCCAACAACATAATGAAATTTCAGCTCATCACAATTTTCAGTCCAATGCTTCTTTCTGGTGGAAATCGAATACAAGATACCACGCAATGGCAATCAAAACGCACTTCCAACCTTTTGTGGTCCTGAGCATCATAACAAAAATATTTACTTCTCTACAAAATTTTGAGACTTATTTTTGTTTGCCTCATACCAGCATGCTATGTTTAAACCAATCACAATCATCAGCCTTACGTCAATCTCCTATCAATAGTTTCTTGCCACAGGGTCTGAAAATATAATATATGGAAATTTTTAAATTTAATTCAATGCAATTTAAAGCTTTTAGATTTTTTCTGTATCATTAATTCTGTTCTAATTAAACAAAAACATAAATTGAATATATTATTTATTTTTTTTTTTATGACAATGCATTTGCAAATGTATTCAATTAAAATAGTTTGTTCAGCATTATTTTTTTTTTCCAAGTAGTAAATTAAAAATTAAAATTGTTTTTTTCCATTTTTTTGTGGCTAAAAACGTTGCTGGGAAAACCAATTTTGCATTTAACCTAACCACCCCTACTCTCTTTTTTAACAGAAACAAAAAAAATTAAATTAAAAAATGTCCACATTAGAGCTATTTCACGCTGACATTTGCTGCCTATTTCTCCTGGCTTGTTTCTCATTTCGTTATCGGCTCTAATGTGTAATTAAAAACAATTACATGAAAACCACAAACAAATAAATTAATATCAAGTTCGATTCGACGGGCACTGAGAAATCGTATTAGCACACATCAAACAATGAATGCCCTGCAACGAATGACATCATATTGCTTGGGTATGAGTGCGAGTGTTGGTGTGTGTGTGTGTGTGTGAAAAGCGATTATACTCTGAAACCCCAAACCACTGATTAAAGCCCAGCAATATGGCAACACGGATTGTTTCATGACATACGAGTAATGATTGCGGCCACATACACTCACACATACCAATGTAGATCCATATGGGGAATCATAAGCACCATTGTGGTTTACAACAACCAATTGACATTTGTTACGTCATTGCAGAGCATATGTTTGCATGTGTGTGTGTGTGTGTGTGTGCGGGAGCACCCCAAGGTCAGTCCAATTAATAGAATCATGCAAACGTTGTCACTGCGAACTCTACTCCTGGATTGAATTACCTTTCGCTCCTCCTCCTCCTCCTCCTACCTGCGCCCCAGTCAATTGGTACCAGGAATTTTTCGTAATCTGAGCTATTCATGTGGTTTGCGAGAAGGCAAGAGTGTGGTTAGCCCAGTGGCTTAAAGTCGAAGTGTGTTTCTTTTTTTTTTTTGTTTTTGTTGTTGCCGTTGTTCTAATATTGAACACTTTATTATTCATTGTTGTGCCTTTGGCCAATCTCACTGTTCTTTCTTATCTCTCGACTTTCGGTTATTTAGAAACCTGCATAGGTACTTGTGTCACATGCTGGTGCTTAACTGTCTACTACAGTTATTTTTTCGCTACATGTGCCTTAGTCCCATGCGCCAATGGTTCAGGGATTATTCTGATTTAATGATTTAATTTTTGTTGTGAAAAAAGTTTAGACTAAAATTAATAGCATTTGGGAAAATCGTAAAATGCAATAAAGTAAGGAAGGGTGGAATTTTGGGTACCTATCACTATGGATTCTGATAGAAATGAACATAGACTAAAATAACTTCAGATGACCGTACGTAAACTAATATTCTCATGAGTGCCACTTCCATGCTTTTGAGTCAATGTTTTTTTTTTTTGGCTTGGTGTAAGATCGTGTGCCTTGGGAACTTCTAAGGCTTTACTTAGAGCCCGTTTTTTAACATATATACAGGGTGTGCCAGAGAAACTTACTGATTTGAATGATCAATAAAAACAAAACTACTTCAGTTATTGTTTTAATGCTTTCTTTATTTCAGAATACAATATCGGAAATTGTTATACCCACCACCATAGGATAGGGGTATACTAATTTCTTCATTCTGTTTGTAATACCCTCGAAATATGCGTCTAAGACCCCATAAAGTACATATATTCTTGATCGTCATGATATTTTAAGTCGATCAAGCCAAGTCAGTCCGTCTGTCCATCCGTCGGTCCGTTTGTTATGAGTGTAGGTCGGTTGGGATTGTAAATGGACCATATCGGTCCATGATATAACTGCCATATAAACCGATCTTGGATCTTGAGTTCTTGAGCCTCTTGAGAGCGCAATTCTTATTCGATTTGGCTGAAATTTGGCATGGCGTATTTCGTGGTGTTTTGGTATCACTTCCGCTAACTGTGTCAGATATGGTGTAAACCGGTTCATAATCCGATATAGCTGTCATATAAACTGACCATGGGTCTTGACTTCTAGAGCTTCTAGAGTGCGCAATTCTTATCCGATTTGGCTGAAATTTGAACATGAAGTGTTCCGGTATGACTCTCAACAACTGTGCCAAGTATGGTCTAAATCAGTCCATAACCTAATATAGCCGCCATATAAACCGACCTCTCCATTAGACTTCTAGGGCTTTTAGAGGGCGCAATTCTTATCCGACATGGTTGAAATTTTGCATATGTCGTTTTGGTATGATTTCCAACAACTGTTCCAAGTATATAACCTGATATAGCTGCCATATAAACCGATCTCCCAGTTAGACTTTTTGGGCCTCTGGAGGGCGCAATTGTTACTCTATTTGCCTGAAATTTTGCAGGTGGTGTTTTTCTATGACTGATGTTTTTCTATTTGAAAATGTCATTCAAAGAACTTGACAAATGCGATTCATGGTGGAGCGTATGTAAGATTCGGCCCGGCCGAACTTAGCATCCTAAAAGTTTGAAAAAAGACTTGTGTTGTGACTTGCAGCATCCATGCCAATTACGATACCAGTCGGTCTATGAACTGACATAGCCCCAATATAAACTGATCCCCGGATTTGGCTTCTTGAGCCCCTAGAAGCCTCAATTTTCATCTGATTTAACTGAAATTTTGAACAAAGACTTGTGTTATGACTTACAACATCCATAGCCCTAAGAAGCCTCAATTTTCATCCGATTTGGCTGAAGTTTAAAGCAAAGAGTTGTGTTATGACTTCCCATTACCATGCCAAGTATGATCTGAATCAGTGCATAAACAGTTATAGCCCCCATATAAAATGATTCTTGAGCCCTTAGAAGCCTCTTTTTTCATCAGATTTAGCTGAAATTGGAAACAAATTCTTGTGTTATGACTTACAACACCCATGCCATGTACGATACTAGTCGGTCTATGAACTAATATAACCCCCATATAAACCGATCCCCTATAAGCAACAATGTTCATTCGATGTGGCTGAAATTTGGAAAAAAAAAATTGTATTATGACTTCCAACATCCATGCATCCATTATAGACCGATTCGTATTATACTTATCCGAATCGGTCTATAAACAGATATAGCCCCCATATAAACGGATCCCCGGATTTGACTTCTTGATCTCCTAGAAGCCTAAATTTTCACCTGATTTTGGCTGAAACTTGAAATTTAAGTTTTATCCGAATCAGTCAATATGGTTATATAGGCCCCCCTAGGTACCGATATCTCGATAGGATTTCTTGTGTACTCAATCCCAAAACACCTTCCAAATCGGATATATTTAACGACCGTGGAAATATGAGGCTCAAATGAAAGGTCGTTAGGCCATACTTATTAGCTGATTTTGCTGAGATTAGTCATAGCGAGTTGTGTTAGGACTCTCGTCATCCGTACCGAGTGTGATCTTAATCGAACTATATTTCAAGGTTTTTCGTTAGGCTCCTCGACATCCGTACCAAGTATGCTCTAGGTTGGACTATATTTGGATGTAGCTGCCATATATACGGATTTCACGATTAAAGGTATTTCACCCACAATAGACCGATCTCTCGAAATAAGATTTTGGGCCCATAAAAGGCGCATTTATTGTCCGATTTCGCCGAAATTTGGGACAGTGAGAAAAGTGGTTTACATATATACCCGAGGCGGTGGGGTGATCCAAAGTTTGGCCCGGCCAAACTTAACGCCTTTTTACATGTTTATTAATCGATTTAGGTCAAATTTAATACAGTGAGTTGTGTTAGACCCTGTTATAGACCTCTCGACGTTTTCACTGAGTTTGGCACATAAATTGCACCGGATTTAAACGAATTGTGTTTAATATATATGTATATCCAAGTCGGTTCGGCCCGGCCCAACTTAATGCGTTTTTAGTTGTTTTTATTTCATTTCTTCTATCACGTTGTACATTTGTCTCGTTGTTATCATCTATACTTATAGCAAATACAATGAAATTTAAGCTCGTTCTTAGCATTTCTTGCTCCCTAGCTTAACAATTAAAACATTTGCTAGTCAACGCCGCAGTGATTTACTAACGCCTTTCATATCACACATGGCATACATGGAAGTAATCCCTTCGAAAAGCGTATTCTATCTATCCCAAGAGGGGCCAAGACATAATTTTAAACACCACCCGTAAGAGCAATGTTTGCATTATTCAATACAAATGTTATGGCAACATTATCAACATACAACACTATCAAATCGGGCGTGTAAATATGTGTATGTCACACACACACACACATAATCAAAAAGAATTTAATATACGTTAGGTTTGCGAAATTCCCTTAAGTGGGTGTTGCTTGGGTGTTTCAATGTAAAGACAGCAGAAAAAGTTTGTCTTTAGTTCTCTTAGTTAAACTAAAACATGTGAGTATGGGTGTGGTTGTGTGTGTTTGTGTGCCAGTGCCTGTCGAAGAGTAGTAAGTCCCAAGTAGTGTATGAATAACAAACACTCCAAAGTGAAGGTGTAATATTTGAACTGCACTCAATGTTTGGATGATGCTGCCACTGTCATATCCACTCATTTTGGCTAGAGTGCTGAAGTGCTGGAGTGCCTGTCTCCGGACGCGAGTGCATGCAACTATTCACTGCTCCTGTATAACATACGACCTTTTACATTTCACATTGTGATTCTGGCGCAAATGCTGTACAAAACTCGCTTTTGAGAATTGTCTGCAACTTAAGTGATTGTAAAGCGTGAACACCTTCTATGGCATATGCGATAAAACTGAAATCACTAGCAACATGATTTGTATTGTTTTTCTTCAACGCATGACGTTAAAGATTACTTTTCATTTCATTAAAAAAAGCGAAGAATGAAGAAGAAGGAGCAATAATGGTAGCATCATTAGAAATGCTAATCCAGATCTTTGTTTTATGGTTTGTTTTCAACTCAATGAGGTTTAAAAGAGGTAGTATATCATACAAAGAGTGGTCCGTTTGTAGCTGAAGATCATGTAATTATCAACAAATAGTTATCTTGAATATAAGATCTTTGACAATGAAAAACCCTTGGGTAAGAGAACCAAAACTACCCTTTTCCTTGGGTAAGGGTACTAAACCTACTCTTTCCCTTGGGTAAGGGTACCATAACTACCCTGTCCATTGGGTAAGGGTACTAAAACTAATCGTTCCATTGGGTAAGGGTACTAAAACTACCCTTTTCCTTGGCTAAGGGTACTAAAACTACCCTTTCCCTTAGGTAGGGGTACTAAAACTACCCTTTCCCTTGGGTAAGGGTACTAAAACTACCCTTTTCCTTGTGTAAGGGTACTAAAACTACCCTTCCCTTGGGTAAGGGTATTAAAACTACCCTTTTCCTTGGGTAAGGGTACTAAAACTACCCTTTTCCATGGGTAAGGGTACTAAAACTACCCTTTCCTTTGGGTAAGGGTACTAAAACTACCCTTTCCCCTGGTTAAGGGTACTAAAGCTACCCTTTCCCTTGGTAAAGGGTACTAAAACTACCCTTTCCCTTGGTAAAGAGTACTAAAACTACCCTTTCCCTTTGGTAAGGGTTCTAAAACAACCCTTTCCCTTTGGTAAGGGTTCTAAAATTACTCTTACCTAGGGTAAGGGTTCTAAAATTACTCCTACCTTGGCTAAGGGTGCTTAAACTACACTTTCCATTGGGTAAGGGTACTACAACTACCCTTTTCCATGGGTAAGGGTACTAAAACTACCCTTTCCTTTGGGTAAGGGTACTAAAACTACCCTTTCCCTCGAATATGGGTACTAAAACCAAACTTTCCCTTGGATAAGGGTACCACAACTACCCTTTTCCTTGGGTAAGGGTACTAAAACTACCCTTTCCTTGGGTAAGGGTACTAAAACTACCCTTTCCCTTGGGAAAGAGAACTAAAACCAAACTTTCCCTTAGGTAGGGGCACAAAAACTACCCCTTTCCTTGGGTAAGGGAACTAAAACCATTCTTTCCCTGTGGTAAGGGTACTAAAACTACCCCTTCCCTCGGCAAGGATACTAAAACTACCCTTTCTCTTGGGTAAGGGAACTAAAACTACCCTTTCCCTTGGGTAAGGGAACTAAAACCACCCTTTCCCTTGGTTAACTACCCTTTCCCTTGGGTAAGGGTGCTAAAACTACCCTTTCCATTGGGTAAGGTTACTAAAACTACCCTTTCCATTGTGTAAGGTTACTAAAACTACCCTTTCCATTGGGTAAGGGTACTAAAACTACCCTTTCCATTGTGTAAGGTTACTAAAACTACCCTTTCCATTGGGTAAGGGTACTAAAACTACCCTTTCCCTTGGGTAAGGGTACTAAAACTACACTTTCCTTTGGGTAAGGTTACTAAAACTACCCTTTCCATTGGGTAAGGGTAAAAAACTACACTTTCCTTTGGGTAAGGGTACTAAAACTACCCTTTTCATTGGGTAAGGATACAAAAACTACCCTTTTCCTTGGGTAAGGGTACTAAAACTACCCTTTTCCTTGGGTAAGGATACTAAAACTACCCTTTTCCTTGGGTAAGGGTACAAAAACTACCCTTTTCCTTGGGTAAGGATACTAAAACTACCCTTTTCATTGGGTAAGGGTACTAAAACTACCCTTTTCCTTGGGTAAGGGTACTAAAACTACCCTTTCCATTGGGTAAGGTTACTAAAACTACCCTTTTCATTGGGTAAGGGTAAAAAAACTACACTTTCCTTTGGGTAGGGGTACTAAAACTACCCTTTTTATTGGGTAAGGGTAAAAAAACTACCCTTTTCATTGGGTAAGGATACTAAAACTACCCTTTCCTTCTGGTAAGGGTAATAAAACTACACTTTCCTTTGGGTAAGGGTAATAAAACTACCCTTTCCTTTGGGTAAGCGTACTAAAACTACCCTTTCCATTGGGTAAGGGTACTAAAACTACCCTTTCCCTTGGGTAAGGGTACTAAAACTACCCTTTTCCTTGGGTAAGGGTACTAAAACTACCCTTTTCATTGGGTAGGGGTACTAAAACTACACTTTCCTTTGGGTAGGGGTACTAAAACTACACTTTCTTTTTGGTAAGGTTACTAAAACTACACTTTCCCTTGGTAAAGTGAACTAAATCTACCCTTCCACTTGGGTAATGGCACCAAAACTACCCTTTCTATTGTGTAAGGTTGCTAAAGCGACCCTTTCCCTTGAGTAAGGGTACTAAAACCACCCTTTCCCTTCGGTAAGGGTACCAAAACTAGCCTTTCCTTTGCGTAAGGGTACTAAAACTAAGGGTAAGGGTACTGAAACTACCCTTACGCTTAGGTAAGGGTACTAAAACTACCCTTACGCTTAGGTAAGGGTACTAAAACTACCCTTTCCCTTGGGTAAGGGTACTGAAACTACCATTATCCTTGGGTAAGGGTACTAAAACTACCCTTTCCCTTGGCTAAGGTTACTTAAACTACCCTTTCCCTTGGCTAAGGGTACTAAAACTACCCTTTCCCTTGGGTAAGGGTACTTAAACGACTCCTTCCCTTGGGTACGGCAAGTAAATCGATCTTAAATCCCAATTATTGATAACTCAGCTGCCAGTGCTTAAACTGTATAGAGGGACTGAATATTGAAGGTACAAATAAGCACATCATGGTCCCTATATTGTTTTCGCTATTCATCAAGGGATGAGTTTTATATTATCTTCGTAGTTTATAGTATAGTATATAATATAGTATATTATAGTATTAAAATATAAACATTTTTCCAATTTAATAAAGTTGTTACTTAAATCTTAAATTAATAGAAACGAAAAGTTTTATACATTAAACGGAATCGATGTCTTGCTAATAAACTTCTATGCTCTATTTCAGTCCACATGCTCTTCTGTGCATGTTTTTTTTCTATTTGCGTATAGTCTTAAGCATCAGGATTTTAAATAAGTCCATATCAAAAACTGTTTTCATTATTATTGGCCCATGCAGAAATGGATGGGGTATACTCTTCGTTATGGCAACATTTTCAGCCATCACAAGCAGATTTTCAGAGTTTTCTTTTCTACATAAATAATTTTGCATTTATTCTGGACGCCACACACCCCATCCTTATCCATTGGGAGGGCAACATCTTAAGTTGCTGTCCTCAGTAAAGCAGCGGTAGCAGCCATCATCCTCTTCCACATGGTTATGACGACCTTCTTTCGATGAGCAAATTGAAAAAGTTCTTTACTCACTGTTTAATGGCGACTTAAAATATCTTTTCCTAGTTGCTCTTCAATTTCCCGGGGATGTAAGTAAAATTCAGAACACAAGTGCAGCATGTCTCTGTATTTGCATTTCCCTAGCCGAATGGCCATGTTTCCCTTTGGTATTTGTGCCTGCGTGTGTGTGTGTGTGTGTGCGAGCGGTAACTTTTATTAAATCTGCATTCGGTTGAGTTACATCAACCTGTCAACATTTTCTCATAGAGACTTAAGCAAAACTGATGTAGCCAAAGAAGAAAACACTTTTGGGCGATATCACAAGCACTCGCAGCAGTGCCTGAGACATCACCTCATGACCCCATGTCTGCCAGCTCTATGTGAAATTTTGCATAAGAATATGGGACCTGGACTGCACAGCTGTGCAGTTGGCCATTATTAGAGTGTGTGTGTGTGTGTGTGTGAAGGCTTGTGTATGAGGGGACTACGTCAAAAGATCCCTTCATTTATGGCCATTTCCTGCATACATTTGGACCTGTACGGCCCCTCGGCCTTATCTCTTCTCGACCACTTTTAAAAAAGGGTCCAAAAGAGATATGACACTGGCGCTGTCAGTTCGTTGTGTCCTTCAGTGTCACGTAAGTGGTATTACATTAAAGATTTGTTGCCTCTACTTTTGCTGCTGTTGTTTTTATTGTTTTTGTCGTTGTTGTTGCTGACATAAAAATGATGTAGACTTTTAAGCAAATATTTATTTTCGTCTAAGAACAGGACTCCCATTTATGTTGGCCGCACATCATAAAAGAGAGACAGGAGAGAGAGAGAGATAGCTCTAATGGATTCAAAGAAGCCCTCCAGAAGCACCACAAAAGGAAACACAGAGATTTTTTTTACATAGTTTGACTTCAAGATCCTTAAGAAGGCGCATTTACCATCAGATTTAATTTTAGACTTGGTATATTGGGACGACTTACAACAAAGGTGCTAAGTATGATTTAAATCGGTCCATAGCCTGATGTAGCTTCCATATAAACCGATGTCTGGTTTGACTCTCTTGAGCCCCTTTCTACTGCAGTTATTTCAGGTTTGGCTGATATTTTGCATCTGGGGTTTTGTTGAGACTTCCAAGATCCTTGTTAAATATCATGCAAGAAAATACTCGGTCCGGCTGCAGTTAACGAATTTTTACTAGTTTCTATTGAGAATTGTAAACTTTGATAAATTGCAAATTTGCCCATGAACAATTCATTAAGCAACAGGGGCAAACTTCTCACATATCAATGAAGTGATTTTTGTCATTGGACATAAACAATTTTTGTACTTAAGGCGAAATTTTAAAAATGATCACTTTTCGAGATTACCATTCGCACTCTACCGAGCTGCTCAATGTACTGACTGCTCTTTGCTCAGTTAAAACGAGAAAGAAAACATTATGAGTGTGAGATTGTGTCTATACCAGTGACGACCGCACAATTGCAATTATTTGCAAGCCCATGGGCCTGCTTGGGATTTTTTGCATACGTGCAACGTAATTTGCAAAAGTGTGAGTATTTTTGCCGACCAGTGGTTTGCTCAAATACTCACCAGTTCTCTCTAGTGGGAGAGACACAGTGGAGAGTATAATCATTGGTGCGGTACACGAGTAATCCTATCAAATCGCCTTTGCAATTAAAAAATTGTTGGCTTTACAACAAAAGAAAGGTTATTTTACCGTAGGCTGCTCATGGGTTTACAACATAGGCTCGATATAGGATGAAAAATGCGCCTTTTATAGGCTTATTACACAATATCGGGAAATCGGTAGCTATATTCAAATATGGTCCGATCTGTACCACATGTGACAGGAATGGGTATGGGTCTACCAGAACACACTGTGCCAAATTGAATTCGGGTAATAAATGGATCTTTTATGGTCTCAATACCCTATATCGGGATATCGGGTGGTTGGTCTAAGGGCAGCTATATCCAAATAATAGCTACCCGAACTCATTGTGCCAAATTAGATCGAAATCGGATGAGAAATTTCCAATTTATTGCCTCAAGACTTTTAGTCTGGAGATCGGTCTATATAGCGACTATTTATAACCAAAATCCGTCTTTATGAGATCAGAAGAACAGTTTTATATACAAAGACTACGAAATCATCAAAAATTGTTTGAAAAAATTTTTTATACCCAAGCTATCTGCAAAATAAAAAATACCCAAATAAATACCCAAGCGTTGGGTATTTACCCGGTAGAAAGCCATCTTTATAAATGGGTCATGTTTTGATATAGCTGCCAAATAAACCGATCCCGGATCTTGACTTCTTGAGCCTCTAAAGGGCTCAAGGTGTTTTGTTGTGACTTCCATACGGTATTGTTAGCAAAGCAACATCGTATGGTACAAAAATAATACCGAATGGTATGGATGAAACATTAAATGATTAGTACCATTTGGTACTAGCCTTATTACCGTATTGGTTTTGGGTTTAATACCAATATGTTATTGGTTTCAGCACCAAACCGTTATTGGTTTTAGTACCAAACAGTTATTGAAACCGCATGCAAAATTTCAGATGATGGGTTTATATGAGAGCTACAGCAGGTTATAGACCGATTTGGACCGTACTTGACAAAGTTGTTGGAAGTCAGAACGGAACACTACATGCTAAATTTCAGCCAAATCGGCTTTCAGGGGCTTAGGAAGTAAAATCGGGAGATCGGCTTATATGGGAGCTATATTAGATTATAGACCGATTTGAACCGTACTTGACACGGTACGATTCGGACCATACTTGACACAGAATAGCACATGCAAAATTTCAGCCAAATTGGACAAAATTTCTGGCTTCCAGGGGCTCGAGAAATCATATCGGGAGATCGGTTTATATGGGAGCTATTACAGGTTAAAGACCGCTTTGCACCGTACTTGACAAAGTTGTTGGAAGTCATAATGAAAAGCTACATGCGAAATTTCAGCCAAATCGGATGAATATTGTGGCTTCCAGAAGCTCAAGAAGTCAAATCGGGAGATCTGTTTATATGGGAGCTATATCTAAATCTGCACCGATATGGATCATTTGCATTCCCCAACGACCTACATCAGTAATAAGTATTTTGTGCAAAATTTAAAGCGGCTAGCATTAAGCGTTCGATCGCTATCGTGGTTTCGACAGACGGTCGGAGGGATGGACAGGGCTAGGTCAAATCAGAATATATATACTTTATGGCGTCATTGATCTATACTTCGAGGTGTTACAAACGGAATGTCTAGGTTAGTATACCCCCATCCTATGGTGGTGGGTATAAAAGCCCATGAAAATAATTTTCATCTAATTTCATTTCGATTATTTATATACATAATTACAAAAAGGAATGTTACACCGTGAGCAACCTCAATTCTTTGTATTCAGCTATTGATTCCATATCCACTGCGTCCCAGAAGTGGTTTTGATATGAATACACCAACACACCATCCTTTTCCCCACAAGAGTCATCATGTTTTTGATGTAGAATGTCCTTAGAGTATTTGAACTTGGTTTTAACGCACTCAAGTGGTATTAAAACATTTTATTTATTTGTTTAACAAATATTTAAAAATGGCGTCAATATTTTAAGTACGCACATCTGGCGCGATGACAAGGGGACACCGTCAATTCTTAATAGCCTGCTTTGTTTGGTATTGAATTGATACCAAATGGTATTAAAAATAATAGTTCGCGACATTGGCAGGCGGTATTGGAAAAGTACCGTCATTTTTCTATCAGTGTATGGTCAAAATCGGTTCAAAACCTGATTTAGAACAGAACTCGGATTTTGACTTCTTGAGCCTCTAGATAAAGCAAATATTACCCATTAAGGCTGAAATTTTGCATGACTTCCGGTTTGTGACTTCCAACAACTGTGCCATGTATGGTCTAAATCGGTTCATAAGCTGATAGAGTTCCCATATAAACCGAAATCCCTATTACACTTCTTGAGCCTCGCTATTCTTATACGATTTGGCTTAAATTTTGCACAAGAACTTCTTCTAAGACCTTAAACGTACATACGTAATATGGGCCAAATCGGTCCATAAACTGATATATATGCCATATAAACAGATCTCCCGATTTTATTTCTTGAGCCACCATAAGGCGCAATTCTTAAACGATTTGCCTAAAATTTGTATACCCTACACCACAACTGTAGTACAGGATATAAGTTTGTGCATTTGTTTGCATCGCTAAGAACCGCTACCGATCGACTCAGAATCACTTTCTGATTCGATTTAGCCATGTCCGTCTGTCCGTCCGCCCATCTGTCCGTCTATGAGTCCATATATTCCTGTAATCAAAGTGAAGGTCGTATTTGTTGCCCAATCATACCGAAATTTTCCACATATCATTTTTTTGGCCCAAGGACTAATGCTGTTGACTTTGGTAAAAATCGGTTCAGATTTAGATATAGCTCCCATATATACGTATCGCCCGATTTGCATTTAAATGACCGTAGTAACTACAATTTTCAACTGATCTGCATAAAATTTGTCACAAATTGTTATGTTACTGTTCTTAAAATATCTGCAATATTTCATCAAAATCGGTTCAGATTAAGATATAGTTCCCATATATATGTATCGCCCGATTTGCACTTAAATGACCGTAGTAGCTACAATTTTCAACCGATCTGCACAAAATTTGGCAGGAATTGTTATGTTACTGATCTTAAAATATCTGCAAAATTTTATCAAAATCGGTTCAGTTTTGGATATAACTCCCAGATATATGTATCGACCGATTTACACTTAAATGGCCGTAGTAGCTACAGTTTTCAACCAATTTGCGTAAATTTGGCACAAATTGTCATGTTACTGATCTTAAAATATCTGCAAGATTTCATCAAAATCGGTTCAGATTAAGATATAGCTAACATATATATGTATCGCCCGATTTGCACATAAATCGCCGTAGTAACTACAATTTTCAACTGATCTGCGCAAAATTTGACATAAATTGTTTTGTTACTGATTTTAACATTTCTGGAAAATTTTATCATAATCGGTTCAGAGTTAGATATAGCTGCCAGATATATGTATCACCCGATTTGCACTTAGATGGCCGATCTGCACAAAATTTGGCACGGACAGCTTTGTTACTGTTTGTGAGATTTCATTAAAATTGGTTCAAATTTGGATGTAGCACCCATACATATTTATCGCCGGATTTGCACTTATATGGCCGTAGTAACAAAAGTTTTCAAACGATCTGTTTGATAGTCGGTTCAGATTTAGATATAGGTCTCATATACATATATATTTATATATTGCCCGAATTTATATTTGTAAGGTAAGTGTAGGGTACTATATAGTCGGCCCCGCCCGACTTTTGCCTTTCCTTACTGGTTCATAATGACTTTGGTCTCCAACAGCCAAACCAAGTATGGCCCCAATCGATTCATAACTTGGTATAGCTCCATATCCATTATCCTTTTTTGCCTGTAAAGAGATATCGGGCAAAAAAACTTGACAAATGCTATCCATGGTGGAGGGTATATAAGATTCGAACTAAGCACGCTTTTACTTGTTTCCATTGGAGCATATTTATTTAGCATTAGTTCATTTTTAATCCTTTTGCACATCTTTCGTAATTGACAATGGTTTTTGCCATACTTCTCATTTTTGTGTAGCCATGGCTTTTTGTCATCCCAATCTAACCGTTTTTTTTTTTGTGTGTTGCCTATTTTGCTGGGCATGACAATCCATTAGCATCTGCATTTGTTCGTTCGTTCGCTGGCAAAGTCATTTGATGATAATTAATCGCATTTAATGTGGTACTTGAAAATTCTGTTTGATTGATAATGCGTATTGACAGTTGCAAAGAACGAGAGTGTGTGAGTGAAAGAGAGAGAGAGAGCAGCTGTAACACACGCATACACAGAGAGATATACTCAAACACTTGTCCAATTAATTGATAAGCTTATCAGTGAGGAAAGTACGAACAGGGAAAAGCAAAATCACAGCATTTGTCAAAGCACAGCAAATGGAAGGGATTTTAAGCTCATTAAAATGATGGAGACCAGCAAAAAAAAAAAAAAAACAAGCAAATCGTTTGAAATTTCCAGCACAGCTAAACTCTTTAAAATGTTGGCCGTAAGAGATGAGCATCGCCTCATTTGATAACTTATACTGGTACTCTTGCTTTCCCCGCTGGCCAGACAACTGGCCGCAATTGCCTAAGGACTTTCAAAGTCATTTACATTTTAAACGAATCAACACTCGATCTGATTGTGTGTGTAAGTGCATGTAAAGGTGTGTATGTATGTGTGCTTTCTTACTAGGGCTAATAACTCACATGAATTGCTTTCTTCAGCTACATCATACAATGGTCTGCAGCAACATCATGCAATCGTCTATGTCTTGTATGTTTGATTGAAGACATAGATGGGTATGATGTGTGCCTCTGGTCTTATGATTGATATGAATATTGCATGGACTTATTAATTGAGTATACGCCATGATGGTCAGAGTATTTACTTTGAACTCACTGACACATGTACAGGAACACAAATAGAGACAGGAACTAAAGTTAAAATATAAAAATCAAATTTAAAGCTTCTAGGGAAATAAAATTTAACCAACATTTTTCAAAACAGTCAACAAAAAATGATGGGCAATAGAACCGAGAATCTTAGAAAAGTTAAAAAAGAATAAAATCTTTATTTTTTCCTGAAATGCAGAGTTATGTTTTTTAAACAATGCCTGGTTAAAGGTCTCTAAATTTTTGGCTTAATCGTCTGTTTCAGAATTTTTTCCCCATTCGTCGATATTTACTTGACAAATTATATTCAAATTTCCTTTTCCATTCATGTGCTACATTTAGCATAAATCTGAAAAATCTATGCATTTACATGTCTATGCCTTAGTCACGTATTATGACTATTTGCAGCTTCAATAAACATTTGAGTTGTATGTGCAGAACTTTTTAAGCAGTTTTCATGTATGTGTGTGTGTGTGTGTGTGTATGGCATGTAGGCAACTTTGCATCACAAACTCATCAATATCATTTGATAAGCATCAACCTCCTGCTATAGCAGCACCAGCCAATTTAATCTGCATACATATATGTATTATGCAAGCGTAGTTTAATACAAGGTCATTGTACTGTAAAATTTATTGATTGGATTTCTTAAATTTGGTTCGTTGCTTCTTTTTTTTCCCCCATTTTGGATTATTGGCCAAAAACAGGTCCACTGGTGGGTGCAGCAGTCATTCTGGCCTGCCCGCATTTAAGAAAGTTGCTAGCACCAGCAACCCTTCATCACAGCAACAGACTAATTTACAGGGTCAGGCCCAAATGCGCTAACTAAAGATGTCCAGACAAAAAAAAAGAAATTTAATTAAAATGCAAATATGATGCAAACATATGGACCGATGGACAGAAGGACGAACGGAATGAGGGAGAGCAGTTAGCATACACATCTGCAATCTTTTACGCAAAATAAGTGCTCCAGTATATGCAGTGCTGCTGATGCTTTACCAACCAAACAGCCAGCGCATGTGGGTGTATGCGTGCGTGTGTGTGTGTGTGTGTGTTTGTGTGAATGACTGACTGGTTGGCTGACTGTCAGTTAACTTTCCGCCGGATGTAGTTAAGCCAATTTTACATGCCAAAGTCAATGATGTTCATGGCAACGTGTGTATGTGTACCTTGTTTCCGACTCCTGCATCTTTCCTGTATTTCACTGCTATCACCATAGCCTTCTGATTGCAGTTCTTTGCCCCGCCTCGTCAGGCCCTTGCCGCCACAAAACAGATAATAACGATGTTGGTGCCAAGGGCCGTGATACTTTTCGTGTCGGAGAAAAAATGGTTTCCGTTACCGACATTGTGAAGTGAACATAATGTTTGGTTAATAACAGCAAAAATGTGATGTGCTATGCAAGTATTTATTACATGTTTCATCATTTAATGTGCACAAAAAAGAACCACCATTCAGAGTTGTTCATCACAGACACTGAAAAAACATTATTCGACAACAAAAGTGAACATTAAGGACAGAATTTCTATCAAAAATTGTCTAAAGACAAAATTTGGTCCAAAGACATAGTTCCATAAAACTTTTCCCACATACAAATTTTCAATGAAATTTCCACTTAAGAAATAACTTGCATGGAATTTTCTCTAATGACAAATTTGCATGAAGTTTTTGCCAAAGACAAAATTTTCTCTAAAGAAAAATTCAAGAAATGTTCTCTTTAAGGCAAAATTTCCATGAAATTTCCACTTAAAGAACAAAAATTCCATGAAATTTCCACTTAAAGAACAAAAATTCCATGAAATTTTCTATAAAAGCCAAAGTTTCCATAAAATTTCGGCTTAAAGAACAAAAACTCAAGAAATTTTTCCTAAATACAAAATTTTCATGAAAAATTTCTAAAGACAAAACTTTCATTAAATTTTCCCTAATGACAAAATTTCCATGAAATTTTCGCTTAAAGACAAAAATTCGAAATTTTCCCCAAAGGACAAAATTTCCTGAAATGACAAAATCTCCATGAAATTTTTCTTAAAGGCAAATTTTCAATGAAGTTTTTACTAAGGAAAACAATTCATTGAACAGTTCATGAAAATTTCTCTTAATTAAAAAATTTCCATGAAATTTCCTCTAAAGACAATATTTTCATTAAAGTTTCCTTAAAGGCGAATTTTCAATGAAATTTTCGTTAAGGAAAACATTTCATGGAATTTTCACTAATGATAAATTTCCATGAAATTTTCTCTAAATACAAAATGTCCATGAAATTTCCTCTAAAGACAATATTTCCATGAAATTTCCTATAAAGCCAAAATTTCCATGAAATCTTCTCTATAGACAAAATATCCATAAAATTTGCTCTAAAGACAAAATTTTCATGAAATTTTCTCTAACGACAAAATTTTTATGAAATTTTCTCTAACGACAAAATTTTCATGAAATTTTCTCTAACGACAAAATTTTTATGAAATTTTCTCTAAGGAAAACATTTCATTTCTTCAAAGACAGAATTTCCATGAAATTTTCTCTAAACACTAAATTTCCATAAAATTTTCCCTAAAGACAAATTGTCAATGAAATTATCTCTAACAACAAAATTTCTATGAAATTTTCTCAAAAGAAAAAGTTTCCATGAAATTTCCTCTAAAGACAAAGTTTCCATGACATTTTCTCAAAAGACAAAATTTCCATGAAATCTTTAGAGGACTAAAGACAAAATTTCCATGAAATTTTCTCTAAAGACAAAATTTTCTCCAAAGATAAAATTACCATAAAATTTCCTCTAAAGACAAAATTACCATGAAATTTCCTCCAAAGTCAAAATTTCCATGTAATTCCCTCTAAAGGAAAAATTTTCATGAAATTTCCTCTAAAGACAAAATTTTCATGAAATTCCTCTAAAGACAAAATTTCCATGAAATTTCCTCTAAAGAAAAAATTTCTATGAAATTTCCTCTAAAGACAAAATTTCCATGAAATTTCTTCTAAAAACAAAATTTCCATGAAATTTTCTAGGAAGACAAAATTTCCATTAAATTTCCTCTAAGGACAAAATTTCCATGAAATTTCCTCTAAAAACAAAATTTCAATAAAATTTTTCTCGGAAGAAAACAGGAATTTTGTATCCTTATTTAGGGTGGGATATCTAGGCGAACCGCGCCACCTCCAAAACCAGCCAAATGACACCAACAATGACAATGTGGAGCTCAAATTAATGGTATTTGAGACTAGAGCTCGAATCTGATTTATGGACGTCGTCCCCTTCCCCAAAAATACCCGCATAACAGATATATTTACCGACCACAGCAATATAAGGCTCAAATGAAAGGTATTTGAGAGTAGAACACGAAAATCCTCATTGGGGCGAAATATCTGAAAGGCCGTAGCAGGATCCCAAAAAATGAGTTATTTGCTGACCGCGCCAGTGTAGGACACGTGCCAGAGAGAAAGAAGGCACAGCGGAGCGGACCCTGTCAAGCTAGTTTTCTATAAAAACAAAAATTTTATCTTGAGACAAAATTAAAAAAAAAGAATTTTCTATAACCACAAAATTTCCATGGAATTTTCTGGAAAGACAAAATTTCGAAAAATATTTCTCTCAAGTCCAAATTGAAATCTTTTTTTGTTGCTGAATGGCTGCACCGGTTTTCTTAAAAATTTTCACATATGGTGCAGAATGGTTCCGTTGTGAAAAAAGTTACTGCACATTTTGATATCTTATGGGGGGGCGGATCCTCCCCCTTATTTTCAAAAACACAAAATTTCGGAGATGTGTGGTGCGATTAAAACGAAATTTTGTGAGATCTGTTATGGTATGTAGAAAACAAAAATTTGGTATCCAAAACTCGAGTGGGCGCCGAGGTAGATCGACTCATCCTCATAACCCACCAAATATATATATGGAGCAATAACGACAACATGGGAGTCAAATGAAAAGGATTTAAGAGTAGAAAACGTATCTGATATCCAACCGTTCTAGGGTCTTAACTTCTGGATCCTCTAGAGGGCGCAATTCTCGTCCGGTTTGACTGACATTTTGCATAACGTGTTTTGTTATGACTTCCAAAAAAATGTGCTAAGTTTGGCGCAAATCGGTACATAACCTGATATAGCTGCCATAGAAACCGATCTGGGATCTTGACTTCTTGAGCCTCTAGAGGGCGCAATTCTCATCCGATTTGGAAGAAATTTTGTACAACGGCTTCTCTCATGACCTTCACCATTTGTGTCTAATATGGTCTAAATCGATCAATAGCTTGCTACAGCTCCCATATAAACCGATCTCCCGATTTTCAAAGAATGGCATAGCAAAGAACTTTTGAAAGTAAGGCAAGTGTGTGCTGTTTTCAAAACACTTTGACTGACATGGTGTATCGCGATTTCTGATACACCATGCATCTTCATCAACACCTTTGTGAAATTGGTAAGGTGCTCCACATACCCAACGACTATTAAGTAGAGGGGTGTAAAGCTCGCTTTCCTTTTGCAACAGGGCTCAATTAGTCCTCTAACTCTCCTTGTCTCAATAAAAGAGAATAAAACCTTACTTTCCTCTATTCCGATACAAACTAATTATCAATGCTAAGAACAACAAACATCAAAATGTTTTCGAAAATTGTTCAATAATTTCTGTTGAAATAAAATTTTTGCGTTTTAAGCACACACTTTTTTCTCTCAGTATATCAATACTTACTCATTCAAATCGATGTAACATGTGTGTGTGTGTGTGTGTGTGTTTGTTTTAAAATTGAACATTGAAAGGCATTAAATTAACATTGATAAATGATTGTCGCAGCAAAAGATGAATGAGGGAAATGTTTAAAATTAAACAACGTTCATCAATTCCACAACAATGGTGTTGGATGCTTTATAATGCACAAATAAAAAACGGTCAGTATTTATCTCAAATACAAAAAACAAAAAAAAAAATGCTTGTAAAGACCTACAATGTATTCAACTATTATTTGCCCGTACAAGCATATAGCAATAAACAGTTTATATATTGAATGTCATTTTGGCGGCGATAATTGTAGGCAAGAAAAAAAAAGAGAGAAAAAAACAAACGCCAAAGCTTTAATTAAATCAACGTCAAGCTCAACGCCACTCTTTTGGCTGACGCCCCCTCCCCCCGCATAGCGCACATTGAGGGCAATTCGCATGGCAACAATTTTATTGAGTTGCATGGTTGGGCCATACAGTCACTTTTTTGTTGGGTTCCGTAGTTGGATTATTTTTTAAATTGCCCGTCAAACTTTTGTTCAAATTCTATTTAAAACTTTTCAAAGGAGTTGAGGAGAGTATTTTTCCTAAAACTTTTCTCGTTCGAACAATTAATTATAAAATATTTACATGGCAAAATCTGTTATATTTCCATGTTCCACACTTCAGCTTATCACACTTCGTCCCCTTTTTTTCGTGCCTTTTTTTTTTTTGAAAAGGACGGACATTCCAATCGCCTGCCCAAACTTTGTGTTGGCAAACAAATTTTTGACAAGTACAAGCACTTTGAAAACACTCACTCACTCACTCACACACCAACACCTTGCCTTCGCTCTCCCCCTCAACCCCCCAACCAAATGTCCCTCGCAACCAGTGTCAAAAGGTTGCACATTTATTTGTACATGCCACGAATGTGTGGCCATATGAGCAAAATACACTTTTTGAGTGTGGGGAACACGGAAACGCGGATACACAAGCAGGACAAGGAGGAAAGGCTGTACAAACAGGCAAGGCAGGCTTTTACATGTGTCAAGCCAGCCAGGACTAGCGATAGCAACCATTTGATATTCACGCGATTTCATTGGTGGTGCCAACTCTTTACAACATGGTGTTTGGAAAATTGTAAATTATGGTTTCCATTGTATATCCTTAAGAATCGTTTGAATTTAATAAAATAAGGAAGTAGGAAAAGATGAAATAGGGACAATTAAAAACAATGGTGCGTAATTTCGGCCCCATTTCACTTTCAGACATCAATGTATGGGACATCCGTAATATGAGTTATCGCCGCTTTCAGGTGGGGCAACGATTCTGTTCTGTTTACAGCTGGAGAGATTTTACAATTGTCTTAGGTCCACCCACAACACATGTGCGATTAGAACCAAAATTATCTGCACCGAAAACCAATTCTTGTTATATCTGGGAATCACCTAACAATCTTTCAATATGCCAACTATTCAATAATTTTGTTATAAATTTAAAGAAAGCCATTTGATTTGATAGAAAATAGAATTTAGAGAAAGGTTTTTTGGCATCATTATTTCGATAATTTATCTAAAGTCTGTTGGAATGTTTCCAGAGCCGGAAATTTTCAAACACAACATTTTGTTTAAAATCTAAATTAATTGGTTTTTGTTTGCGCTCATTTGAAATACCTGCATTTTATGGTGCTGTAGTCTGAATGTATGCAAAAGACCCTCCTTTCATTGCAATGTAACCACTTCCAATTTATTGCAAGCATCCAGTCTTCTGCCTCATTTGCATCCATGCTCCTCCAACAATTAGCTTTACCAGCCAACCATCACGCAATTGGCCAACTTTGTTCAGTCATCACCTTTTAGTCAAACACTTAGGAAGGAAGAAAGAAAGAAAGAGATTCCATCTTCTTGATTGGGGTTTGTTACATTAAAACGCGCTATTGCCTTGCGCCACTTAACAACAACACAGGGGCCTCAAAGAGACAACAACAAGACAATTCACAAGGCAACACATTTTTCTACAAAAGAAGGACTTTTGGTATGAGAGAGTGAAGAAATGAATGAATGAATGCAAGCAATAGGCACAGAAAAAGGATTTCTTGTTAAACAAGAATAACTGACATGGCTTGCCCATTCCCGAGTCTTTGTTCCTTTATCTGTTTGCTTGTTTGTTTATTTTTAGTACACAATCCATCCAACCATCCATCTATCCATCAGCACCAAAAACGTGAAGACATGCATTGCCAACAGAGACGTGGCTAAGAATTCCATATCACATTGGAATGAGTGACTAAGTATATGCTCCATTCTATAGAGGAAAAACAAGTAAAAATGCGTAAAGTCCGGCCGGGTCGAACTTTGGATACCCACCACCTCGGGTATATATGTAAACCACCTTTCATCAAAATCCGGTGAAAATTGCACACCTTATGTCCCATAGCAGTTATATCGAAATATGTTCCGATTTGGACCAAATACTAATAAGTACAGTAGCTATATCTAAGAAAAAAACGATCTGAACCATATACGACACGGATGTCGAAAAGTGTTATATAAGTCACTGTGCCAAATTTCCGTGAAATCGGATTATAAATGCGCCGAAGACTTTAAATCGAGATATCGATATACATGGCAGCTATATGCAAATCTGGACCGATTTTGGCCAAGTTGCAGAAAAATGTCGAAGAACCTAACACAAAGCACTGTCCCAAATTTCGGCGAAATTGGACAATAAATGCGCCTTTTATGGGCCCAAAACCTTAAATCGAGAGATCGGTCTATATGGCAGCTATATTCAAATCTGAACCGATCTGGGCCAAATTGAAGAAGGACGTCGATGAGCCTAACTAAACTCACTGTCTCAAATTTCAGCGACATCGGACAATAAATGCAGCCCCAAAACCTAAATCCGATAGATCGGTCTGTATGGCCGAGCTATATCCAAATCTGGACCGATCTGTACCATATTGCAGAAGTGTGTTAAGGGGCTTAACTTAACTCAATGTCTCAAATTTCGGCAACATCGGATAATAAATTCGCCTTTTATGGGCCGATGACCCTAAATCGGAGGATCGGTCTATATGGCAGCTTTAACCAAATCTTGGCCGATCTGTGCCAAATTAACGAAGGATGTCGAAGGGGGAAACACGACTCACTGTCCCAAATTTCAGCAAAATCGGATAAGAAATGTGGCTTTTAAGGGCCTAAAACCCTAAATCGGCTGATCGGTCTATATGGGGGCGATATAGCCCATCTTCGAACTTAACCTGCTTCTAGACAAATGAAGAATCTGTGCAAAGTTTCAGTTCAATATCTCTATTTTTAAAGACTGTAGCGTGATTTCAACAGACAGGCGGACGGACATGTCTAGATAGTCTTAGATTTTTACGCTGATCAAGAATAAATACTCATTATAGGGTCGGAAATACAATAGATATTCCGATGTGTTGCAAACGGAATGACTAAATGATTATACCCCCATCCTATGGTGCAGGGTATTAAAATCAATTTGTGTTTGTTTGTCGGTTTGTTTGTGTGTTCTTTATAGACTCAAAAAAGGCTGAACCGATTTTCTTCAAATTTTCACAGATGGAGCATAATGATCCGGTAGTGAAAATAGGGTACTAAATTTTTTTATATTTTAGGGGAGGTCGACCCTCCCCTTTTCCCTAATTTTCAGAAACGGCAGATCTCGGAGATGGGGGTGCGATTTAAGCGAATTTTTGTGTGCCCTCTAATAGCAACCTAAAAAAAACAAATTTGGTATCCAAATTTCGGATGGGTTACCTAGGGGCGCCGCCCCACCCCCAAAACCTACCAAATTTATATAAAGGACGATCACGACTATATGGGACTGAATGAAAGGTATTAAAGGTAAGAAAACGTATCTGATTTTCATTTGTCAGACAAAGTGTTTGGGGGACCACCCAAACTCCAAAACACCTCTAAATCGGAAATATTTACCGACCATGGCGATATGGGATTCAAATGAAAGGTATCTGCAAGTAAAATACCAATCTGACCAAGTTTCTGGAGTCCACCCCTTCCCCAAAACACCCTCCTAACAGGACTTCTTCGCTGATTATGAATATCCAAATGTGCGACCAAGGGTTTGGGGGGCCGCCCCTACCCAAAAACATCTCCTAAAGGACAAATTTACGACTCTAGCAATATTGGACTCAAATATTGGGTTGCCCAAAAAGCAATTGCGGATTTTTCATTTAGTCGGCGTTGACAAATTTTTTCACAGCTTGTGACTCTGTAATTGCATTCTTTCTTCTGTCAGTTATCAGCTGTTACTTTTAGTTTGCTTTAGAAAAAAAATGTAAAAAAAGTATATTTGATAAAAATTCATTCTAAGCTTTATTAAAAATGCATTTACTTTCTTTTAAAAAATCCGCAATTACTTTTTGGGCAACCCAATAGAAGGTTTTTGGGAGTAAAGCATGAGTCTGATATCAATATTCAGGAAAAAAGGCTATGGGGTCACCCCACCCCCATAACACCATCCAAATAGGATTTATTTGCTGACCATTGCTATATGTGGCTCAAATAAGAGCCAAATAAGGCCATAGCGTAGAGAACGAATCTGATATAATCTTTTAAAGCCAAGTCACTGAGTGGCCGCCCTATCCCTCAAAACACCCCCAAACCTGTCATGTTTGCCGACTTTGGAATTATGGGGTTCAAATGAAAGGTGTTTGGGAGTGGACCACGTGTCTGATATGAACATTGTCAGCACCCTAACAACCCCCAAATAGGAAGTATTCGCTCACCAAGACAATTTAGGTCTTAAAGAGAGTGGATAGTTTTAAGGTTTATTTGATATCTAATTTTGAGGCCAATGGCAATATGGGGTTCAAATAAATGAGATATATGAGAATAGAGCACGATGCTGATATATTTTCAGGGCCAAGTGTTTGGGAGACCACCCCACTACCCAAAACACCCCTAAATCGGGCATATTTACCGATCATGTTAATGTGAGGCTCAAATGATAAGTATTGGGGAGTAGAGCACGAAATTGATACCCGCTTTCGGGACCAATTTTGTTGGGGTATACCCCTCTCCCGAAATATATCACAAACAGCAATTATTTACCCAAATAAAGGTATTTGGGAGTTTGGTAAAACACCCCTAAATCGGGCATATTTACCGATCATGTCAATGTGAGGCTCAAATGATACGTATTGGGGAGTAGAGCACGAAATTGATACCAATTTACGGGACCAATTTTGTGGGGGTCTACCCCTTTCCCAAAATATATCACAAACAGCAATTATTTACCCAAATAAAGGTATTTGGGAATAGAATACAAATATCCTAATCTGGGACCCTATATTTGTGGCACGGCCCCTTCCCCAAAACATCCCTCAAAGGGTAAACATTTACCGACCATGCAAATATGTGACTCAAATGAAAGGTATTTGAGATTAGAAAACGAATTTGACATCCAAATTTTAGGGCCAAGTGTTTGGGGGACACCTAATCCTATAAATTCTCCTTAAACCAATGGCAATATTGGGTTTATTGGCCACCTAGATCGTGCGATTAAACGCCTTTAGACTATTTTTTTTTTTTTGTAGCTCATATCTATACAGACAAGCCCGCTTCAATTGACGCATTGGAAAACAACATTGAAGCATTTATTTGTGAGATACCGACCGAAATGTTTGACTAGGCAGATGGACTATTTGAGGCGCAGTCACGGTCATGAAATACTCTTCAAACATTAAATTATATGCGTTTTTCTGAATTTTATGTATTTTTGTTTTGTTTTGAAAAACTTTCCTATAGCTCTTAAAAATTCAGCCTCTATATCAGAAGAAAGCCTACAAGGCTTTGTGTCAAAACTTCTACTCCCCTGTTATGAAAATATGGAAATTTATATAGCACGTCTCTGTCCTATGCAATAACGTACGAACTAAACCAAAGGAGAATCTTTACCGACCAAAACCTCTGCACTCTCCATTGTATAAAAATAAACTTGTATAACTACACAAAGCAAGTAAACTAACAAGAGCTTCATAAGTATGTCCGTCTGTCCATTCGGCGGTGTCGGAGGGTGCTGGGTCTGTGCTGATGGGTGGGTTTTAAAGGGATCGGTGTACTGAGCAAACTCTGGGCTATACACCAAAGACTGCTTCCACGTACTCTCACTCAAAGTCATTGTATCGTGTAAGGCCTTCTTCGCATAGAAACAGGCAACAACAACAAGAACAACAAAGATCATCATCATATCATAAAGTTGTATGAGAAACGACCATTGGAACTCGCATAGACGACACTGTGAGTGGGAGGTAGATCCGGTATGAGGTTCTTCTATTGTTGTTGCCCTGGAGTTTTAGTCAAGTTGGATTGTTTGGTGTATGCATGTGTGTGTGCGTTGTGTGTGAGAATGCCATTGTGGTGCGTACAGTTTTCCAGTTATTTACCTTTAGCCTGTTACGACTATTGGCAAATATTAGGCGTATTAAGCTTAAGTGCCAACATTGCCTTGGGATTGCTATCAGCCACCAGAGGAGGTCAGTGTAGGTCCTGCGCAGCAAGGACACCATAAGCTAGTGATAATTTGGTTTGCAAACTTTTGATGTAGTTGCCAAAGAACACAGCGAGAAAACTTTTTAGATACACGCAACGTTGGGAAATATTATACCCGGTGAAGATTGAGGTAGTTAGGAATCAAATAAAAAAAAACAATAATTCAAATGTAAGCAAATCGAGATTCAGTACTTACTTAGACACATGCTTAATTTTATTATGGAAAGTGTTGATGCCTTGTCACTTTTCAAATGATAACAAAGAAATTGTCAGAAAAAGTTCTCCTTATCAACATTCAAACCTTTGAGTTTTTCGAAGCCTTGCAAAGGCATATATTTGGCTACGAACATTTCATTAGAGAACAGGGGGCAAACTTCTTATATATCAATGAGTGCTTTCCCATTCAAGTTCAAGCTCAAGAAAAGGGACCTCCTTTTTATAGCCGAGTCACAAATGTCGACAGCATTAGGAGGTTAGGTTTAAGTGGCAATCAACCATCAGACTCACTTAGAGATTTTCGTCCATTGTGATACTACAGGAGGCATTTGATGTAGCATTAAATTCAATGCATCAGATGGTGTCGTCCACAGTACGGCTGTGATGCATAACCAAGCCATCCTTTGGATCCGGTTAAGTATTGAGCAGTAGCGCCGTCCACCAGACCACAACACCATATAGCATTATAGGTCTGACAACTGCAGTATATACCCAATGCATGACACGCTGTGTCAGCCCCCAACTTTTGCCAAAGGCTCTTTTGCAGGTGTATTGGGCAAGAGTCGCCTTTCTTGAGCTTTCCAAAATGTTGGATTTGAAGTTAAATTTCCTGTTAAGCAAAATACCCAGGTATTTTACGCTTTCTGTAGCATTAAATTCAATGCATCAGATGGTGTCGTCCTCAGTGCGGCTATGATGCACAACCAAGCCATCCTTTGGATCCGGTTAAGTATTGAGCAGTAAGTGGACTGCTGAAGCGCCATCCACCAGACCACAATACCATATAGCCTTATAGGTCTGACAACTGCAGTATATACCCAACGCATGACACGCCCCCCAACTTTTGCCAACGGCTCTTTTGCAGGTGTATTGGGCAGGAATTACCTTTCTTGCCCTTTCCAAAAGGTTGGATTTGAAGTTAAATTTCCTGTTAAGAAAAATACTCAGGTATTTTGCGCTTTCTCTAAATGGAACATTCACTCCTCTCAAGGAGACAGGTGCCACTGTAGGTAACTTGTATCTCCTGCTAAAAAGAACTACTTCCGTCTTGCACGGATTTATACCTAGCCTACATTCGGTTGCCCACTTTGCTGTTGCACGTAGAGCATCCTGAAGTATATCTCTTAGAGTGCTGGGAAACTTTCCCCTAACCGCAATAGCCTCATCATCAGCATATGCGACCACTTTTACGCCTTTTTCTTTCAGAGACAATAATATATTGTCAATAGCTACATTCCAAAGTAGAGAAGACAGTACACCCCTGTTAATTGAGGTGTTCCTCTGCTGACCGATCTTTTTAGAATCACATATCTCAAGCCTGCCCTAATGCATCTTTTAGTTAGTAATAAACTTTCTTACGGTAGAGTTGATGCCTAGAAACTCAAGTAAAGAAATGCTACCATTGCGTATTCCTTGACAGCGAATAGGTCCTGAAGGGCTGGTTCAGTGGATTTGCCTTTGCTATATGCATGCTGCTGCCGCGACAGGCGATCTCCAGGGATCTGAAATTAGGGATCAGGATTTGCCCTACGATATGTTTCTATCAACCTCTCAAGAGTCTTTAGCATAAAGGATGACAGACTAATAAAACCATCCTAATAAAACCATCACACCAACCAAATCATTCGCCTTCGCATGGTAAGATTTTCATTCCTTTCGAAATGAAAATGACCTTTGTGTCCCTTTATTCCATAGGTGTATATGGCATTCTGATACAAGCAGAGTATATCTCCCTGAGCCAAGGAACCAGTGTATCAAACACAGCTTGTTATTCAACCGGTGATACACCATTAGGTCCTGGCGACTTAAAGGAATCGGAACTTCTTATTGGCCAAAGGATTTTTGGCTCAGACACAATTTTCCCAATAACTTTCGGAGGGGATAACCTTCGCTGAAAATTGGTCTGATGTTCTCGCCAGGATTCGAACGCAGGCGTTCAGAGTCGTAGGTGCACACGATGGCCTTCTTAAACTTTAACGTAAGCCATATTTTGAACGAACCTTTATAGGAAAGAATACCACCTGCGACATTGTACTTGTTCCACCAACTCCTGTCTAGAAATATGGTTTTTATAAGATCTGGAGGCATTTATGTATCTGTCATTTCTACCAAAATGTGATTTAGATACCATTCTACGTTCCATCTTTTGTCAAGTCAATAGAATGATGATTAAGGTTAATAGTCCACCTTTGACGGCAAATGCCTTGATTCGAATCTTGGTGAGGTTATCAGGAGTGGACATCTGGATATGGAGCCAAGGGTAATAGTCCACCTTTGACGGCAAAGGCCTTGATACGAATCTTGGTTAGATTATCAGGAGTGGTCATCGGAATATGAAGCCAAGGGTAATAGTCCACCTTTGACGGCAAATGCCTTAGTTCGAATCTTGGTGAGATTATCAGGGGTGGCCATCTGGATATTGAGCCATGTTAAACGGTGTCGCTCAACGATTGAGCTAAATTTGATATAACAAAAATTTCCCCGGTTCCTAATTAATGAAATGCTTGTGGGTAAATTTACAATTTACAATATACAGTCTTTCCTATTATGCTCTATTTAAGTTATCCTGAAGTACTGAAGAATATTTAGCATAACTGTGTTAAACTTTTAATTGTATTAAGGTTAGAAATAAAAATAAAATTAAAGGAAATTTATTCTGTGGGTAAAACAAAAGTTTAACTTAAACTTAAGTACATGCATGTGAGATTGCAAACATGACTTCTAACAGCAGATGCCTTGGTGTGCCTGTGTGAGGGTGCATGGGTATATGAGTGCAAACGAACGAAGGAACCGGAAAATGCGTGTTGCACGCACAAAAGCGGAAAGGGAAGTGCACAGGAGACACATCTTTCTCCAACAATGTTGGAGTTTTCTCTAACCGAGCGCAGGAAGCCGTAACAAAGTTACAATGCACCTCCGCTCACCAAATGATTAATGATTGTGATTAATGCACAGCACAGCAACACAATGCCACGCAACGCAACGCAACGCAACTCAAATGCTGCTAAAGCACCGCCAAAGAAGATCAAATGATAAAGGGCAAAGTTTGAAATTAAAAGCATTTAAGTTGCGAAACTAACTGAACTCTGTGTGTGAGTGGGTACACGGCGTGTGTGTAAAATTTCCCAAATGTTTTGCAATGTTTTCCACATGCATTCAATGCTCGATTTATCATAGTTTGCAGAAATTACACGCAAAAACACTCAAGGGGAAAGGAGTGCCCAATGATAGCAGGTATTAGTCATTTGAAGTTTTTTTTCCATAGCCTTCGCCGTAACAAGTAGGGGAAGTATACCAATTGAGCCTATTCATTTGTAATTTAAAAAAATTTACATCTGAGACAATAACAAATAAAAAGTCATTATTTGTCGTTTGTTTCCCTTTCGGGACGAGCTCAATGATCGGAGATTTTGGCAATGGAGAAGAAAAACCAGATATTACATCACACACATCCCACTATGGAATGCGTTTCGTCATTTGGTTAGAATAACTCAGCGGTCATATTAGGTGTGGAGGCATCAAGGGCTATATATTGGTAGGTCGTACTTCTGCGAATATACCGCGAAAACGTGTCTACGATGTGAGAGAAATGAAAATAAGAGGTATACTCTTGAAAGTTTACGTATACAACAGAGTATAGAGAGTCAATGAACACGAAAGAGGATAAAGATAATACAAAGCTACAGTATTTCGTTGCAATAGTTTAGAGTGTAAACATAGTTCTGTGATATTAGTTTTAAATTTTTCGCTGCAAACTCTTGAAAAAGTCGGAAAAAAGCCGACGAAACCGTAGAGAAAAGGATGAAATAAACTTGTTTTATTTGCATTTTTAAACATATTGACCCTAACAACCCGCAAAAATCGCGAAAGAGACAAAAATAAGCAATCCGATACTGAATTAATATACATTGCGCCTACAGAGGGCGCAATTTTCATCCGATAAGACTAACATTTTGTACAACAATTTTTCTTATGACTTCCAACTGACTTTATTAACATTGGTTTTATTTGGTCAATGCATTGATATTGCTTCTATATAAATCGATTTACTGATTTTTACTTCTCATTTTCGTTTGAAATAAAGGTGATGTGAAATCCGTCTGTCGAAGAACGCTAACTTTCGAAGGAGTATAGCTAGGCACTTGAAATTTTGTACAAATACTTCTTATAAGTATAGGGCGGTTGGGATTATAAATGGGCCATATCGGTTTATGTTTTGATTTAGCTCCTATATAAACCGATCTGCCGATTATACTTCTTGAGACTCTACAGGGCGCAATTCTTATCTATTTTGCAATGTGACGTTTTTTATGACACTAAACAGATGTGGCTGCCATTTAAACCGATCTTGAATCTTGACTTCTTGAGCTTCTAGAGGACGCAATTCTTAGCCGATTTAGCTGAAATTTAGAACGTAGTGTTCCGAAAACTGTTTTAAGTACGGTCTAAATCGGTTGATAATCTGATATAGCTGCCATATAAACCGACCTTGAGTCTTGCCTTCTAGACCTTCTAGAGGGCGCAATTCAAACCGATTTCGCTGAATTTTAGCATGAAGTGGTCTAGTATAACACCCAACAACTATACCAAGTATATTATAAATCAGTCCATAAACTGATATGGCCCCCTTATAAATAGATCTCCCGATTAGACTTCTTGAGCCTCTATAGGGCGTAATTCATTATGATTTCCAACAACCGTGCTAAGTATGGATGAAATCGGTTGATAACCTGATATATCTGCCATATAAACCGATCTTGGGACTTGACTTCTCGATCTTCTACAGGACGCAATTCTTATCCGATTTGGCCGAAATTTTGCATGATGTGTTTCATTATGATTTCCAACAACTGGTTTAGGCATGGTCTAAATCAGTTCATTTCCTGATATAGGCGATCTCCTGATTAGACTTTTTGGGCTTCTAGATGGCGCAATTCTTATCCAATACGGTTGAAATTTTGCACATGTTGTTTTGGCATGACTGCTAACAACTGTTCCAAGTATGGTCTAAATCGGTAAATAACCTGATATAGCTGTCATATAAACCAACTTCCCAGTTTGACTCTTTTAGCCTTTGGAGGGCGCAATTATTACTCGATTTGCCTGAAATTTCGGAGGTGGTGTTTTTCCATGACTGGTGTTTTTCTATTCGAAAAAGTCATTCATAGAACTTGACTGAATGCGATACATGGTGGAGGGTATATACGATTTAGCCCGGCCGAACTTAGCACTCTTTTACTTGTTCATTGCTCTTTTTCATCACTCGAATAGTGTTTTGTTTCGCATCCCACGCGTGCTCCGTGAAAAGTTGGGCTTCTATATATGTTTGCCAGTTACTACTGGTTGCGATCCTATCTTTCAAAAAATTCGCTTTCATTTTATTTTATTTATTGGAAGGAGAAAAATGCCAACAACCCAATCATGAATTAAGCAGCAGTCATTTGCAGCAAACAACAGACTCTTCAGCAGTTATATTGCTGTTCTGAAATTGCAAACACTTAGCTATAACAGCAGAACTACTGCTATTACAGCAGTAGTTTGCAATGCTGTTATAGCTTAATGACTGCAAAATAGCTTTAACAGCAGAACTATTCATTTCCACTTTTTATACCCTACACCACTACTGTGGTACAGGGTATTATGACTTAGTGCATTTGTGTGTAACACCCAGAAGGAAGAGAGAGATAGACCCATTGATAAGTACACCGATCGACTCAGAATCACTTTCTGATTCGATTTAGTTATGTCCCTCTGTCTGTCCATGTTTATTTGTTTACAAACTACAAGTCGCAGTTCTCATCCCATCGTCTTCAAATTTGGTACAGCAATGTTTCTCGGCCTAGAGACAAAGCCTATTGAAATTGGATAAAATCGGTTCATATTTAGATATAGCTCCCGTGACGTGACCGTAATCGTGCAATAAAATGGGCATTTGTCAACCGATTCTCTTGGAATTTGGCAAGAAGGATTTTATTATGAATCCCGACTTTACTGGCGAATTTTATAGAAATCGGTTCAGATTTATATATAACTTTCATATATATATCGCCCGATTTTCACTCCTAGAGCCACTGCAAGCGCATTTATTGACCAATTTTGCCAAAATTGTGCACAACGCTTTTCTCGACGACTACCACAATGTCTCAGAAGTTTGCTAGAAATCGGTTCAGATTTAGATATAGCTACCATGTATAAGTTTGTCCGATTTTGAGAAATATTGCAATAAAGTGCTCATTTGGTAACCGATTCTCTCGAAAATTGGCAGGAAGGATTTTCTTATGACTCTGAATATTACTGGTGAAATCGGTCCAGATTTAGAAATATCTGTCATGTATGTATATGGCCCGATTTTCACTTCTAGAGCCACTGCAGGCGCATTTATTGACTAATCTTGCCAAAATTTTGTACAACGTTTTCAACGACGACTACCACTACACCTGAGCAGCTTGCTCGAAATCAGTTGAGATTTAGATATAGCTCCCACATATATGTTTGCCAGATTTTGGATAATGTTGTCATTTGTCAACCATATTTATTAAAGTTTGAACATATTTTCTCGAATTGTAAATGAATCCCATATGGAAACATCCGCCTAGGTCCATCAAAATTGGTTCAGAATTAGTTGTAGCTCCCACTTTGTACTTAAAGAGTAGGTGTAGAGTATTGTAGAGTCGGCATCGCCCATCTTTTGCCTTTCCTTACTGGTTTGTTTCCTTGCCCACTGCCTAGAAGTAAAAAAAAAGAAGAAGACTGATGTATTTTTAAATTTTCTCTATATAAGCCCTGAATAGGAGATTTAAATCTGGGTGTAGCAACACATCGAATGTTTGGTTTAGTAAATGCAATGCCAGATTGACAAATTAAATAGCATAAATTATATGCTTGAAGTGCAACTGATAAGCCCAGTAATTACAATCAATATTTGAAGAGCCTTTGAAACTTTCAAGCCATTGCTTCATTGCTTCCATCCGTCTCTCTCTCTCTCTCTCCATGGGGTCCATTAATGTCAGCTAAAATAGATGATTCCCTCAATGTTCGTAGATATTGGATAAGGCTGGACACGATTTCATCGCCCCCATATTGAGCAATTTGTTTATTTTTAGTCGCAACAGCACCTGCGACAAAAGCAACAAAAACAACAAAAAATAGACGCGAAATAAAAAGCGATACGTCCAGAGAGGATAGCATTGCGATTAAAAAAAAAAAGCAAATAGACACTCACACACTCCCACACACACACACTTGCATTGATGCAATCACAATACATCAGGAGATACTTAAAAACACCTGCGTTCGTTTGGAACAATTCAATTAACACTTTAAACGATTCGATTTGCTGCCATGGCTGGTCATTGTTTTTGTTGCACTTTAATCAATTCAACACAGATTTGTCATAAAACAACCATGAAAATTCACTGTCAATATTTGTCTGAGCTTACGTAGAGGAAAAATACTTACGACTATGGATTCGATATTAAGGTGGGTCACTTACACTATTCGAAGGATTTATTGCCTTTGGCCTTTAAAAACCATATGTCCCACGGTCCGACTTAGAAATATATTTAGTATATATAAATTTAAACTGGTTTACTTTTAGATTACTGGCTTATGTGTATGTGGCATGGGGCGGATTAATATCCGCACCCTCTTATCAACCTAACCTACTCCATAATCCTACGACTTGTACCTTGATCACCAAAATATCTTACATGAACAGACATACGGACTTGGCTAATTGGAATGGGGAAGTTATTCTAAGTCGATCGGTTTATTTATATACCCTGTAACACAGTTGTGGTGTTGGTTATAAAAATCACCACGAGTGCTTTTGAACGTATGAACGACATCAAAGTTACCTATGAATACTGTTATACTAATTTTATTATTTTCAGCATTTCAAAATTTTTTAACAACCAAATACAATTTGTGGAAATCTGCTGCATAATTGACTACAAATCAGCCTTAATACCAAGAAAAATACCGACAAGCAGAAATAGACATTATTTAAGTGATTAAAGTCTTAAGCGTTTTTTAAGAAATTTGTTTCGTAAATTTTCCTAACATATTTCAATTTCTTTTTTATTTTAGGTAAATAGAGGCTTCATATTCTTGCTCGTGTGGAGGATCATTCGGAATCTGTCAGAGATTGTAAGTAAAATTTATGGGCATAAAATTTATGTGGGAAAGGAGTGATATCTAAACAAGATTTGAGTCTTTGGTAAAAATGTTCACTGTTTGTGTTTATTTTATACACGATTAAGTCGACAATAACATCCAACGTCATTTTTGGGGGAAAATTGGCTATGGAACTGAAAACGATATCTATATTTAAAAAATACTAATATGGGTAGATGGGTCATTTACTTTTTTGCTGTTTGCCTACTAAGCAAAACTTTGTTTTTGTTTGATTTTTTTAATTTTTCATTCATTCATTCATTTTTATTTCATGCATTCATTTCATTTTTAACTTTTATGAATTTTTTTATTTGTTTTTAATTTTTATATATTTTTTTTATGACCCAATCCCCCGAGATCGCTCGGGGAATAGGATCATATAAGTTTGGATGTAAGATGTACTCCAGTCTTTGTTTGAGCCCGATATTCCCATGGGGACTCAGATGTCCCCGCAATATGGGTATATATTCTTACTCTACTTTCAAATACTTTTCAATTGAGCCACACAGATTCTTAGCTCTGAAAAAATATCACCATCGTTCTCTTGTCTCAAATATTTTTTATTTGTGCCCCATATTATCATTGGTTTAGGGAAGTTTGTGGTATGGGGCGCTCCCAATCTCTTGGCTCTAATTTGATATCAAATTCGTTTTCTACTTTCAAACAACTTTCATTTGAGTCCCATATTGCTAGGCCTTGAAAAAATCACACCATGCTACTTCACACTCATATACCATTTATTTAAGTCCCATATTGCCAAAGTCGGCAAGTACATCCTATATGGGGGTGTTATGGGAGTGGCCTGCTCCCTAGACAATAGGTCCCAAAAGTTTAAATCAGATTCGTGATCCACATTTAAAGACCTGCTATTTGAGTCCAATTTTGCCATGTTGCTAAATATGTCAGTTTTGGGATTGTTTTAGCGGTCTCCCAACCACTTGGTGCCACACTTGGACATCCGATTCCATGTTGGCATAGCCGGTAAATGCGTTAAGTCCCATATTTGAATATCAGATCCGTTTTCAACTCTCAAATACCTTGCATTTGAGTCCCAAATTGACATTATAGATATATATAACCATTTGGGGTCGAACGGCCCACTTAGCCACCCCACTAGCTATTATCTTTTTGGCAAAACTGGTTTAAAAATAGCTCACGCACGTTTCGTGTTTTGTTTCACTGTCAAACTTGTTCAGTTTGGTCTATAATTTAACTATGAATCGTCTCACAAACGAACAATGCTTGCAAATTTTTGAATTTTATCATCAAAATGCCTGCTCTGTTACGAAAGCGTGGTTCTTCTATTTTACGACAAAGCTCATTTTTGGCTTAATGGGTACGTAGATAAGCAGAATTGTCGATTTTAGAGTGAAGATAAGCCAGAAGCATTGCAAGAGCTACAAATGCATCCAGAAAAAGTCGAAGTTTGATGCGGTTTATGGGCTGGTGGAATCATTGGAACGTACTTCTTTAAAGATGATGCGAATCATCTTACAAACGAACAATGCTTGCAAATTTTTGAATTTTATTATCAAAATGCCTGCTCTGGTAAGAAAGTCCATTTTTTGGACGAAGCTCATTTTTGTCTCAATGGGTACGTAAATAAGCAGAATTTTCGAGTTTGGAGTGAAGATCAGCCAGAAGCATTGCTAGAGCTCCAAATGCATCCAGAAAAAGTCGCAGTTTGGTGCTGATTTATAGGCTGGTGGCATCATTGGACCGTATGGCCTGTGAGTGTTGAGCGCTATCGTGAGATCATATTCAACCTTTTTTTTTGCCCAAAAGCTTGACTTGCATCACGTGTGGTTTCACCAAGATGGTGCCACATACAGCACGCGTGACAATGGACTTATTTAGAGGCGAGTTCGATGAACATATTATTTCACATTCGGGACCGGTCAATTGGCTGCCTAGATCGTACGATTTTACACCTTTTGACTTCTTTTTGTAAGGCTATGTTAAAACTTATGTCCATACAGACAAGCCCGCTTCAATTGAGGCATTGGAAGACGTCATTGAAGCATTTATTCGTGAGATACCGACCATAATGTTGGAAAGAGTATGCCAAGATTGGACTAATTTAAGGGATCATTTGAGGCGCAGTTAGGGTCAACACTTGCATGAAATAATCTTCAAACATTGAATTATATGGACCGTCATATCGATTTAAATAAAGATTTCATGGATTTTTCTAAATTTTATTTTTTTTTTTTAACTTTCCTAAACCTCTTAAAAAATTATCCTTTATAAGAGAAGTATTCCCTGTTCCTTAATGGAATATTCATACGAGAATTTTGTTATAATCTATAAGGTAAGCCGACCTTAACATGTCCGTCCGTCTGTGAAAATTTTGTGTTTATTGAGTTTTGTAATGACTTCCAACATTAATGTCACGTTCCATCCAAATCGACCAAAAACCCGATATAGCTTCAATTAACTCGATTTACCGATCGATGACTCTTTGAGCACCTTCAGGGGGCAATCCACTCTCATTTTCTTTAGTTTTGTCGCAAATTGTGGAACAATTTCCTTTAAATTTTAGTTTTTAAAGAAATTCTTTAAGTTTTATTTTGCTTGAGGCTTTTGTTAAAATTTAATTTACATAGAAATTTTCGTAAAGAGTCCATTTGCAACAAATAAATCTTTTCATATTGAAATGGGTGCATACTCACATATGTATACTGAAGCCCCAAAATTTTTACAAAACAACCAGCAACAATAACATGGAATGTAAATAAATAAAAAATTTCGGCATTTGTACAAAATGTGAATACCAAATAACTTCAAAAAAAAAAAAAATAAATAAATAAAAAGGGGGTTCATATTACCCCATTCTAGGTCCAGCTAGTTTGACCAGTCAATTCGCTTTACTCCTCCTACACGCTACCCTACCCACTTATCTCTGGACAACACGTTGACCAAGACCAGTGGTCAGGGGGAGGGGAACGTATGCAACTGCATTTCTTGCTTCCTGCATTCAATTGCCACAAATTATGACACAGCAATTTACATACGTAGTATATAGTAAAGCTGGCAGGGGCAGGTAGCAGGGTGGGTGTTGGAAGCAACCACAAGTAACATGTTATGAATTTTATTTGCCATTCTATGGAGCCCAAGCCCATCAGCTTACACTGCAGCTCCTCTTTCATGCAGACACTGACTTGCATACGGAAAAGGACTTAAGATCTCCTTCCAAATTTAATATATACACATATATTGTGTGCAAATGCGCTTCCTTCTCTTTCTCTTCGTCTTGGCCAATGGCTGTGTTGCCGCAGTTCTACAAAGCGAAATATGAGAGTTTGAATTGATTCAGTGAAGAGAGAGAGAGAGGAGAAAGAAACTGAAGTACCAACAAATTTGCATTTCATTTGTATTGGCATGGGTACATGAAAGTGTATGAATTTGTCCTATAACCGAAGTCTGCATTAGGAAGGCCTTTTGCTGTTCAGAATTAGGAATGCAGAGTAAGCGCTTCACTTAGAAAACAACATTAAAATAATGGATGAAGCATCTGTAACCCATTACTGAGTTCTTCGTGATGATAGAGCGATAGCTTTCTTCAGAGTTATGAGCAACGTGGTCTCATTTAGGTCATTTTTATGTAAGCTCATAAAACTGTTGAAGGGATGAAATCCCGGAAACTGCAGTCAAATTGTTTAATACTTTTTGTTTTATAAGAAAATTGAGATCTTGTTAATGTACAAGCACAATAAATAAAATAAACAAACAAAAAATGTGATATTTAATGATCTTCGCCTTAAGAGGCAAAAAACTTCAAAAATGAAAATATTCGCCATAGCCCGGTTGGACTTCGAACCTAGGCACTCGGAGTAACACCGAGGGCCGTTTCCGTTGTCTAGCATTCGACCATCTATACTGCTTCCAACGGATGCACAGCATTATGTGTATACCATGGGAGTAGTGTAACTGTGTAGACAAAAAATTTGCCATTACACAAGAAAAAAACATGCATTGGGAAAAGTACAGCTAATAGACAGGGCTGTCGAGCGTGGTTAGCGTGGTCATCAAGGCGTTATCGCAATAAATTCGATATAAGCACAACATACAAACCTACTGCCCTTGAAGACTTCACGCCTAATATGACTGATGATTAATTGTAACAAAATTACGAAATGCGTTCCATAGTGGTTGGTGTGAGTGGCGATCTCTGGCTTTCCTTTTTCATTTGCAAAGAAAATCTCCGATCATTGAGCTCGTCTCGAAAATGAAACAAACAAAAGCGCATTAAGTTCGGCGTGGTGAAATCTTATATACCCTTCACCATGGACCGCATTAGGCAAGTTTTTTCAATAATCGTTGGTAATTGCGCCTTTTGAAGGCTCAGAAAGTCAAATCTGGACATCGGTTAATATTGGAGCTATATCAGGTTATGGGCTGATTTGGACCATACTTCGAAATATCCATTTCCGACCCTAAAAAGTATATATATTCTTGATCATCATAAGAATCTAAGACGATCTAGCCATGTCCATCCGTCTGCCTGTTAAAATCACGCTACGGTCTTTAGAAAGAGAGATTTTGAGCTAAAACTTTGCACAGATTCTTTTTTTGTCCATAAACATGTTAAGTTCGAAGATGGGCTATATCGGAGTATATCTTGATATAGCCCACATATAGACCGATCCGCCGATTTAGGGTCTAAAACCCATAAAAGCTACATTTATTATCCGATTTTGCTGAAAATTGGGACATTGAGTTGTGTTTGGCCAGTTGACATCATTCTGTAATTTCGGCCAGATCGGTCCAGATTTGGATATAGCTGCCATATAGGCCCATGTCTCGATTTTAGGTCTAGGGCCCATAAAAGGCGGATTTATTATCCAATTTTGCCAAAATTTGGGACAGGGAGTTGCGTTGAGCACTTCAACATCCTCCTTTAATTTGGCCCATATCGGTTCAGATTTGGACATATCTGCCATATAGACCGATTTATTATCCGATTTTGCCAAAATTTGGGACAGGGAGTTGCGTTGAGCACTTCAACATCCTCCTTCAATTTGGCCCATAACTGCTCAGATTTGGACATATCTGCCATATAGACCGATCTCTCGATTTTAGGTTTTGGGCCCATAAAAGGCGCATTTATTGTACGATGTCGTCAAAATTTGGGACAGTGAGTTGTGTTAGGCTCCTCGAAAACTTTCTTCAATTTGGCCGTGATCGGTTCAGATTTGAATATAGCTGCCATATAGACCGATCTCTCGATTTAAGGTTTTGGGTTAACAAAAGGCGCATTTATTGTCCAATTCGCCAAAATTTTGGACAGTGAGTTATGTTAGGCCCATTGACATCCATGTCGTATATGGTTCAGATCGGTCTATATTTGGATATGGCTACCAAAAAGACCAATATTTTGTTGTACAAAGTTGAACAATGACTTGTACTTATTGGACCACTCAATGTCCGTGTCGAATTTGGTGTAAATCGCACCATATTTCGTTATAGCTTCTATGGGGGCCTAAATAATGCCTTTTTCACCGAACTATGAAGAAAAGTGGTTTACACATATACTCGAGGTGGTGGGTAGCCAAAGTTCGGCCCGGCCGCACATTTACGCATTTTTACTTGTTTAGGTCTCAGATCAATATTTCGATGCATTACGAACGGAATGACGAAATTGGTAAACCCTCATTCTATGTTGGAGGGTATACAAATTCAAATGATTTAGCTTGCCCTTGCTTTTTCACATTAAAAGCCAGAAGTTCTTATTGGAAAACAGCCGCACCCTATATCCATTTAAGGCCTTGCCAGGGGCTTTTTTTATTTCCCTTCCGCTACTGTTTGTGTAACTTCAATAGCACACAAATAGCCACTCATATGTGAATGCAGTTTAAAAATTTGCATTGCTTTGGAAATTTTGTGCAAAACTGTTCGCCATAAAGATGCCATTGTCAGAGGCTGTTACCATTTTATGTTCATCGCATTCACGATGAGGCACAGTGACAATTTATTCAAATAAAAGAAAAAATATTGGAATTTCAGCCAAATCGATTGCAGACTTTAAAGCATGCAGTTATTAATCTAAAAAAAGTAATAATGTGCTAAATTTGAACGGACGAAAACTAAAATACCCAGGTTGTGAAATCGGGGATTCCATGTTTAAGGTAGCTATGCAGAAATGTGGTCCAATATGAATCTAAGTCTACCATAACTCTATGTATACGGAACACAATTACCCTTTTTATGCGCTTCAGAAGTATTATCAATATATGTGGGTGTTATAATTCAAAACTTGGCCCCAAACTGTGCCTTCAGATTCGTACTTTTCCTCTAAACAAGATTTCACTCAAGAAAATATGGAGTTTTTTCCAGATCGGCTGACAAATTCATTATGAGGTTTTTGTAGGTGAAATCGTTTGTACTCTTCACCTCACTGTAAGTCGCTGATGACCAAACAAATGGCTACATTTGTGCTGAACCACCTACAAGAAACCTCAAGACGAGTCTGTCAGTCAATCTGGATGGGAGAACCACCCCTGCCATTTTTATACACAACACGAGGGATGCCAACTAAGAGCTTTTCGCACTAGATTTAGTATGCCAATTCGCTCAACTATTGTGCGTTTATTCGTACACTGTGATTTTCTTATGTTTTTGGATTAGCAATCCCAATGGTTGTTGTTGTAGAAGTGTGTTGTACACTGAGGCAGCAGCCCTTGCCGATGAAGGACTCCATCGTGTCAATACGGTACGTACAACCGGCTGCCATGGAATTGCTTTTTTTAATTTCAAAAACAATCCCAATGATAATACACGTAGTAGTGGTCGTAGAACCTCTAGCCATGGCATCGATTATGGTCTAGATTGCAGAATATATTGATGTAGCCCCCCACATAAACAGGTCACCCGATATAGGATCTCAGGCCCATTGAAGCCGCATTTATTGCCCGATTTCTCTGAAATTAAGCACTATGAGCTGTGTTATGCCCATCGTCGTCCTTGCTGCGTATGGTTCATATAGGACCCTATTTGGGGAGTACGTGTGTCGAGAGCTATGTGATTCGTGAGTGGAATCGAAATCCAATCATGTGATCGGCCGTGAGCGTGATTTAATAAAAATTCTCCGTGCGTGAGCGAGTAAGTGAAATCGTGCTCACGACACTAATCATGACTCACGAGAGAGACAGTAACGACTCACGAGGCATAAGAGGTGAGCACGTGAGTCGTGAGATGTCATGTCACGCGTGAGTCACGTGAGTCGTGAGTGAGATCAAACTCCTATCTTGTGATCGTGCGTGACTGTGATCGAATTAAAATTCTCCGAGCGTGAGTAAGTGAAATCACGACACTAATCACGACTCATGAGAAAATCGCAACTCACAAGAAAGTCACAACTCATAAGACACTCACGCCTCACAATACGCTTACGACCCACTAGACGCTCACGACTCATGAGATGCTTACGACCCAAGAGACGTATACGACTCATGAAACACTCATGACTCACAAGAAAATCATGACTGGAGGCCACGACACTAATCACGACTCACGAGAATATCACAACTCACGAGAAAATCACAACTCACGAGAATATCACAAGTCACGAGAATATCACAACTCACGAGAAAATCACAACTCACGAGAAAATCTAAACTCACGAGACACTCAGGACTCGCGATACGCTCACGACTCATGAGACACTCACGGCCCAAGAGACGCTCACGAAACACTCATGACTCACGGGAAATGACTGGAGGCCACCGTGGCACACGAAGTCAAAGCGGACATACTAACCTCTGCGCTACGTGATCTTGCCATGTTAAAACTTCTCTACCAAGTGGTGTCGCTATGCGGCACGCTGTTGGGACTCGGCATAAAAAAGTCGGCCCCTTATTATTGACTTTACTTAAATCTGATCATTGATATGAGAGAAGAATCTTTGTTTCTTAATGGAATGACCATTGGAAATTCATTGGTAAAGCTTAAAAAAATACGAAAACCAAAAATTTTGCATGCTCTCAAATCATACAGTGTGAAACGTATGAATCTGTCTACAGATGAATAAAAATGAAAAGAGCGAATAAGTGATTATGCAGAGCAGATAAATTTTATCTGTTAGTATTCGTACGTTCAAATGCTGTATGTTTTGAGACGCATGGAAAAACATGATATTCCCTTCGTATTAAAATATGTGTTTCACCGTGAGTCGTGCGTTTTTCGAGAGTCGTGACTGTCTCATGAGTACTGCTTATGTAAAATTTTTATCTCGTGGGCATGCGTGACGTGAGTCGACTTAAAAAAGTCGTGCGTTTGTAACTTTTTTTTTCTAGTGAACGTGAGAGAGGGTTGAGTGGAAAATCGCTCACGCGAATATCTCTTAAACCCATCTCTCGAAGGTCTTTCACCTAGAAATTGCGTGTTTATAATTTGATTTTTCTGAAATTTAGTACAGTATGTTGTATTAGACCCCCACTCGCCCTACTACACATCCTTTCTGAATATAAAATACGGCATGTTAAGCGGATCATATTGGGATATAGCTGCTATATATACCAATCTGTCGATTTACGATCCTTCGCCAATAAACGGCTTCCTTATTACCAGATTTCGCTGAATTGCAGAACAGTTAGCCGCCTTGGGTCCTTGGCGCCCGTGCAGGGATTGGTCTAGATCGGACAATATTTCGATATAGCTGCTACGTGTTCATAAATGGTGCATTTTCACCGCATATATATACCTCAGTTGGATGGTATTCAAAGATCGGCCGAAATAGGTGTACCATTTTTATTTTTTATTTTATTTTTATTTATTATTATAGTCAATGGAATTCATATCCTTACAGACTAAGATTAAATTCAAAAAATATAAATATATTTACAAAAACTATGTTAGGGGAAAAGCGCAATATAAACTTGACCTAAATACTTCTTTAGATGTGCTAAAATCAATACTTGGCTTCGATTCTTTTTGAAAATTTAAATTAATTCGATTTAAATTTAAAAATGAGCGTGTTAGTGGTCCATTGCGGGCATAATTGCAACGATGAAATTTAATACTAAATAAATCAGTAAATCGTAAACTCCTTACTGGAACAGAAAACGGAACTAAAGCCAACAAATCGGGAGAATCGACACGATTATTAATCAAATCAAAAATAAATAAAGCAGACTGAAATTTTCTACGGCAATCCAAACTCTGTAGTCCCAGTAACAAACATCGCGACCGATATGGTGGATGCTCCAAAGGAAACAAAGGCCTAAGGGCAAATTTAGAAAAAAGTTTTTGAATTCGTTCAATACGACCGATATGCGAAATACAATAAGGATCCCAAATGATGGCGGCATACTCCAACTTAGATCTAACAAAAGTTGTATATAATATCTTGAAAGTGTTAGGATCAGAAAAATCAAAGCAATTTCTCTTAATAAAAGCAAGGACCTTATAAGCATCAGGTATTATATAGTCAATATGTGGAACAAAGGACAAGGAGAAATCAAAAATCACACCCAGGTCGCGAACTGAAGTTGATTTTTTAAGTACACAATTACCAATTTTAAATGAAGTTTGGATTGGATGACGCAATCTGTAAAAAGAGACGTGAGCACATTTCGATAAATTTATATGAAGCTTGTTGCTAATACACCAACTCAGCAGATTGTCCAAGTCATTCTGTAAATCGAAGACATCAGACATAGACTCAATTTTATGAAATATTTTTAAATCATCAGCATAGAGCAGAAATCTAGATGTTGAAAAGCATGAGGAAATGCCATTTATGAATAAAATAAAAAGAAGTGGCCCCAAGATACTACCCTGAGGCACACCGGAAGTTTGAATATAAGGTGAAGATACAAAACTCTCCACCTTTACTGTACACACTCTGTTGTGAAGATATGAAGCGATCCAAGAAAGAAAATTGGAATGAAACCCTAATTCTTGTAATTTATCGAGCAATATAGAATGTGATACTTTATCGAAAGCTTTTGATAAATCTGTGTAAATGGCTTCAACTTGACAGCCACGTTCAAAGGCAGATAGGCAATATTCTGTAAAGAGAACCAAATTAGTTGAAGTTGATCTTCCTGAAAAAAATCCATGCTGATGGGGAGAAATAAATGATTTGCAAATAAAAAACAATTTTTTGTGAATAACATGCTCAAACACTTTTGAAACACACGACAATTTAGCAATTGGCCTGTAACAAGTTACATCGTCTTTTCTGCCACCTTTAAAAACTGGGGTAATTGATGCTACTTTCCATCTATTAATAAATATACCCTCCTTAATAGAGAGATTGAAAATGAAAGTTAAAATTGGAGCTACACAAATAGAACACTTTTTTAGAAAATAAGCACAAAGGCCATCGGCGTCGTGTTTAAAACTATTCTTAATATTAAAAAAATTTCAATGTTTTCATTGAAAGATACAACTATTTATAAAGTTTTATACTCTTTTTTACACTTTCTAGTACAACTCAAAATATCGAGTTGCACTAGAGAAGTTTCCACTTTTATGCGATTTGGCAGAAATATGGCATGCAAATGGTATATCTCTTCTCGTTTCGCGAACGAAGATTTTGTTTGTTAGCCACTGTCTGAAGTGGTCTACACGCGTTTATGTTTTAGATTGCCTCAAACATCTTTATTAGGGTGGGTAAGCAGCTTGCCGCCTGCCACCGCTTGCCTTTCGTTTTATGGCCGTTTGAAATTTTACAAAAGTGTTTCTTGTTTACGACATTGTTCACAGCAGACAGTTGTTGCCAATTGGCATACGGAAGCTTATGGGGGTGTTGCTCTGCAGCAATTTTCGAAAATAACGATCAAAAGGAGCATTTCTAATGCAAAATCTTTTAGTGATGGTCGTGGAATACTATGACACAACAAAGTATGAACATGGAATGTCTTTTTTGTTTTGCATAACAATGCGACAACCAAAACATGTTTATCACCAATGAAATGGAATTTAATTTTTCTTAATACTTTTCACAACAAAAGTTATATGCAAATCGCCAATTCTCAAAAAGAAAGAGAATAAAAATAGAATTTGCCAATTGTAGGTCAGACAATGTGTTGTTTATGGTTTGCACAACCCCCTCCCTACTCAGAGGGTACTTTGACCAGGGGAATGTGGGTGTGTTTTTTTTTTTTTAATTTTGTTATGTTTTTCATTTACTTTGTTTTTGCTGTTATGCAAATCATTTCATAATTGAAAAATAATCAAATTTTCAAAAGGGATACAGCATTATTAAAAAAATAAATAAAAAATTTCAAATTTCAATTTGTAATGGAAATTTAAATTCTTATACCCACCACGGAAGGATGGTGGTACATTCATTTTGTCATGCCATTTCTAACAGAGTATAAAGGGTGATTTGTTAAGTGTAGTTTCTTTATCTAATAAAAAACTCACATCATACATCCAAAATTGTTTGAAATCGATGAATTGCTCTTTACCATTTACTTTGTAAACATAATTTCATGTAAATGTTGCCAGCGGCATCAGTTCAAAAGGTCCATTAATAAGATACAGTTTTGCATCACTGCCATTGGCGCTAATGTATCTTCAACACTCGTCTTTGAAGCAATATGCACCCAGGTGGATTTCTATTTAACACAGATGCAACAGTTTTGCTCGTTCACTGAACAAAAATTTTCGATAAAACAGTGAATTTCCACAGAGCATGAATTTTGATAATAAGATTCAAGGATTTGCTGTCGTGGTTCGTCCATTATAAAATAGCAGAGTATACTGAACACTTTGCACTTAAAAAGATGACGTTCGGACACAATTATCAACCAATGCTGCAAGTCCGAATAACTTTACTCTTAAGCAAGTTAGGACGGGCTAAAGTCGGACGAAGCCGACCTTTTCATAACCTACACCACATTGGATATATAGGCTAAGTCGTCGAATTTAAAATTTGCTTAAATTTGATTTTTTGAAAACATCGATTGATAAATGGGTTAGCAAAGGCCTTAAAAGTGAAATTCGGGAGATGCATTTATATGGACAAATTTCTATGAAATTCATCAGTCATCAGAAGAGTTATAAGAGAAACCTTCGTGCCAATTTTTGTGAAGAATGGAAATCGAAATTACTAAATTATTAAATATTATTCAAAATCGATTTCTTTTAAATTTAATAGCAGTACCGGGAGTCATAAGGGACAATTTTCGTAAGAATCGGTTAACAAATGACCAAATTATTCCAATACTAGTCCAAATCGAACAAACATATATATGGAAGCCATATGTAAATCTCAACCGATTTCTATGAAATTCACCAATAATTTCGAAACTTATAAGGGAAACACTCGTGCACAATTTTGTGAGCATCACTTTACAAATAACGATATAATTGAAATTTTAGTCTAAATCGTACGAATATATGGGAGCTATATTCAAATCTGAACCGATTTTTTCCAATTTCAATTGGCTTCGGCGCTAAGCCCAAGAAAATGCTTGTGCCAAAGTTTTAAGACGATCGGATGAAAATTGCGACTTGAACTTTTTACACAAATTAACATGGACAGACAAAATGACAGACAGACGGACATAGCTAAATCAAATCAGAAAGTGATTCTAAATCGATCGGTATATTTATCAATTGGTCTATCTCTCTTCCTTCATTGTGTTACAAACAAATTCACCAAGTTATAATACCCTGCACCACAGTAGTATTCGGCCCTGTCGAACTAAGCACGCTTTTACTTGTTACTTCTCAAACGAAAATCGTTTGAAATGTAGGTGATGGAAAATTATCTATTGTATCGATACTATCGATATTTATTATTAGAAATATCGAATGTTGCGTTTATCGATAGTTTACAGCCCTAATACTGTGCGACATTTTTTTTATTAGAACCAACACGCAGGGGTGTTCCCTACATATGCAGCGCATTGCATTGTCGAGCGGAAAATGAGGATTCGGAGGGGGGAAGAGGGAATAGTATTTATTCACATTTGTCTTCAATTTCTGGAGGACGTAAGTAGTGTGAAAGATATTTACCGGAAGGCGATTCCACATTCCTATTGTTCGAGCATTAAACGAGTTTTTATGGTAATGCAGGGTTCGTTCAACTGGCCAATCGATCACCTACTGCTGGGCGTTCCTTGAAAATCTTGTGTCCCTGGTAAGACCAAATAATGACACTGGGCCAATATTTGATCCGATATTGAAGGAATTTGTAACAGTGATTTGTATTGGAACCCTCAACATCAGTGCCAAATATGAACCAGAGCGGCCAATATTTGGGTATGGGTCATAAAATGGCACATTTATTACCCGTTTTCGCTGAAATTTGTTATAGTAGGTTGCGCTAGACCCCTCAAAGTCTGTTCCAAGTATGGTTGAGATTAATGCTTATTGGGTTATAGCTCTGATCTCCCGATTTACGAACTTTGACTTATAAAAGACGCATTTATTATTCGATTGCTTTGAATAGGTGAGGTGCATATGACCTTTAGATAACAATCCCATGTATGGTTCAGATCGGACGATATTTGGATGTAGCTGCCATATATTCTTTTCTCTTAACTTAACTTCTTCTAAAGGCCCATATAAGGCGCATTTGTAACTCAATTTCGCTTAGTGGGCTGTTCCTTGTTCTTTTTATACCATGGATCGTAGAGGGGGTATACTAATTTCGTAATTCCATATGTAACAGCTCGAAATATACGCCTTAGACCCCATAAAGAATATATATATCTCTAGCCATGTCCGTCCGTCTGTCTGTCGAAAGCATTCTAACTTTCAAAGGAGTAAAGCTAGGCGCTTGAAATTTTGCACAAATTCTTCTTATAAGTGTAGGTCAGTTGGGATTGTAAATGGACCAAATCGGTACATGTTTTTATATGTATATAAGCCGATTTTGGATCTTGACTTCTTGGGCCTCTAGGGGGAGCAATTGTTATCCGATTTAGGTGAAATTTTGGTCGTGGAGTTTTGGTATCAATTTCAACAATTTTGCTAAGTATGGTTCAAATCGGTTCATAACCTGATATATTGTAGGTGCCATATAAATCTTTCTTCCGATTCGACTTCTTGGGTTTCTGGAGAGCGCAATTCTTATCCAATTGGGCTGTAATTTTGCACATATAGTTTTGGTATAATTGCTGTTCGGTTGATAATCTGATTCTCCATTTAAATTTCTGGGCCTCTGGAGGGCACAATTATTACCCGATGTACCTGAAATTTCGGAGGTGGTGTTTTTATATGATTTCCAACAGCCTTGTCATGTACGGTCCACATCGGTCAAAAACTTGATAGTAGCTCATATATATTTGAAAAGTCATTCAAAAAACTTGACAAATGCAATCCATGTTGGAGGGTATATAAAATTCGGGTCGGCCGAACTTAGCACGCTTTTACTTGCTCAACTCTAAAAATTTCTTTTATTTATTTTTTTTTATTAGCATTAGACTTGATTGCATGAAAATTATACATCATAAAAATAGCGCTCTTCTCCAAAGCCGTTTGATCTCTTAACAAATCCATTTTTATAATCGTCGCAGTGCTAGAATGCAATTGTCTGTTGTTTATGACACAGAGACAGACATTTACTCCCAATTGGCACAAGGATAGAAATCCTAATAAAAAAAAAGAAGAGAAAAAACGGCATGAGACGACCAAATGGAATAGAAACGAATCTGATTTTTATAAAAATGCCAGCTAAGAAAAAAATATTAGAGTTCATCATTTGGCAGGTATGAAATATTCGGTTAATAGACCCAAAGAGAAGTCATATCAGTGCATCAGTTTATATGGAGGCTATATCTGTTTATGTACCCATTTGGCTACCATTTTGTATGGATGCTGATATGTTGGATGAATGTCAAGATCAATATTTCAAGGTCTTACCGAATGAAGAGATTTACATAGCCCCATATTTTGCTGGTGGGATTAAACACAGAAAAGTTTCTCTGGGCATAACCAAAGTAGCCGGTTTTCCAGGTACCTACAGCTTAAACCAGGCTTAATTTGTTCCATGGCATAGGTTTGCATTCAAAGAAATCCCCAGAATTTTTCATTCCATTTCACTCCTTAGCAAACTTAAAACGAAATTCTGTTGGTCTCTGGTATGTCGTGGTTATAGCAACCGCATTGGTAAAATTTTCCCATTCGGTTATTCGATTCTTGTCTAATTATACAACACTAATGATGGCACGCATTGCATCGTTTCAACATAAATTTGTGCATTTATATGCCCGTCCAGAGGACGAGAATCGAAAGAAAATGACACCAATGAAATGAACATTCGAGTTGCTCGCTAAAAATGGCCCACCATAGAGCAGAAGGAGAGTGCGGATGGCTTTGATTTTTTATTCCATAGAATTTTACGATTTTGCCATAAAAATTGTCCTTCCGTTCGACCATTCATATTTATGCTATACTTGCCGCCATCCGACTGCCTGCCTTAAATGTGGGTGGTTGCAGTGCAAGTATTTTACGATTTTAAATGCAATGCAATGCAGTGGCCAAGAAACGCTAGAAGACATTAAAGAGAATTTTTTGCAAAATCTTTTTTATCGTTGCCGCTAAAATTACACAAAGCAGTGATTTAAGACGTACAAAAAATATGTAAAGAATTTTTTTTTAGCATTGGAAATAGTTTTATGGTTGGAAATAGTTAATCCTTGTCAAGTACATGCACTTAAAGTTGCTTGGAAAATATTCAGATGAATGTATGCATCTTTCGAAGGACTCACAATCGAACCAGAGCTTTGGGAGCTCAAACAAAATATTAAAGCGCCGATTTGACAACAGTTGGTACTCGGAACAGTTGGTAGTCGGAACCTCAAGGGAACTGAAATGTTGTACTATGCCATATTTCGTCTACCATCCACCGTGGCGCTAAGGTTTATTATGTTGAAGGCCTGGGTTTGCATCCTGGTGAGAACAATAAAAAAAATTTTTCAACCTTTCGTCTTTTCGCCTCACTAATGCCGACGACTTTTGTGAGGATTTCAGCCATGTAAAACCTCTTTTGAAAGGTAGTGTCGCTACGTGGGATGGCATCGTTAAACTCTAGTAAAAAACGTGCCTTATGAGAACAGCTAAAGATAACACTTTGAAGTTAGAGTTGAGGTGTTACCGAGATGATGTGGTAGCTAAGATGTACCAGCAATAAGTTTCCTCGATTGGTCTTTAGCACCTGAAAGACTTTTTTCTGTGTGCAAATTTGCAATTTTTGCCCATGAACATTCCTTTTTTCTGTGTGACTTCTGCTAAAAAGAGTTGTATTAGACCTAGATATCCAAGTATAAGACCTAGGTATCCATTTCCAAGCAATTTTTGTTCTAATATTGAAGATTCGATTCAAAGATTAGCAAACTTCAAGATGTTCCGTTTCACAAGTTTTTAAGAAAACATTCCCTTTGGTGAAAAATATTTTCCTTAATTTAAGCATTTTTATTTTAAATTGTAGGTTAATAAATCCTTAACTTTGCGCCTGGTCTGATCTAAAATTAAGGTATCGTGAAAACATTGTTGCAATTTAGAAAATTTCTCTTGGAACAAGGCAACAGTGAAACGTAGTTTAAGACGCAAGATAGCCTTACTTTTGGTCATTCGTAAAAAGAGTAAAGGGCAACCCATCGGCAATCCCAACTCTTGTTTGGGATGATCAGTTGTTCACTGACCCGGTTGATAAGGCTTATCTACTGGCTGAAATGTTTGCAGGAAATTCTTCCTTGCCATTTAGCAATCAACCACTCCCAGTGATTGATAGTGTACCTAGTTCGATGCCTCAGATATTCTTTTTAACACGTGGAATCAAAAGGGTCCTTGGGGATCTCGACGTTAATAAATCTTCGGGCCTGGACGGTATATCAACACTTGTCCTTTGAAAGTGTTCTTCGACGCTTGATCTTCCACTACGCAATCTTTTCAACCTTACTTACCGTGCGGGAGTTTTCCCAACGCGTTGCGAACGTTCAGTTCATCCCCAAAAAAGGTGGGGCGAACAGCCAGTTTCGATATGCTCTGCGCTCTCCAAGGTTATGGAGAGAATGGTTAACCATCATCTTGCCAGATACTTTGAGTCCAATGGCCTTCTAAGCGACAGACAGTATGGATTCCGCAGAAATCGCTTTATGGGAGACCTAATGGCATTTTTGTCGGAACGATGGCGTCGCTCTATCCATCAGTTTGGTGAGAGTAAGGTCGTGGCTCTGGATATCTCCAAGGCATTTAAAAGGGTCTGTTGCCTAATGCTGGCAACATTTGTGAGGAACTATGCCATGTAAAACTTCTCTCCAAAGAGGTGTCGCTCTGCGGCACGTCATTCGGTGTTAGCTATAAAAAGGAGGCCCCTTATCATTGAGCTTAAACATGAATCGGACTGCACTCATTGATATGTGAGAAGTTTGCCCCTGTTCCTTAGTGTTCATGGCAAAAAATTAATGTTCATGGGCAAAATTTTAATATATTCGGGTATCCAATTCTATTGCTTCTCTTGAACATGTGGAATGTGGGTAGCGTTGTATTGCTCTATCGTTATTTTCATGGCGTTTGTTCCAGGGGTATTCGTCTTATCCCTGACGTTAGGATGTTCACCAGGAATACAAGACTTGACAGCAACTCACACCCGTTTGTAATTGATTGGCCAGTCGACCGAACCGTGCATTACCTAGAAAATTCATTTTCGCCCGAACCATTCGTAAGTTGAATCGAATTCGGGCTAATGTCTTTCCCACCGACATTGACGTTCAAAAATTTTAGACGAATATCAATAAACACTACTCCCTCTTTCCACCTCCAACCTTTAACTTTCCTAATTACCAACGCAATGCACTGCATATATAGGGGACATCCCCTGCGTGTTGGTTACGTGAAAAAATGTTGTTGACCGATATGGACCGTACTTGCCCTGCCGAACAAGCGCAGTTGTTGGATATCATACCAAAACGATATGTGCAAATTTTCAAATCTCATCAGATAAGAATTGCTCCCTCTAGAAGCTCAAGAAGTCAGTTTATATGGCAGCTATATCAACACATGGACTGATTTGGGTCTTGACTTCTTGAGTATCTAGAGGACGCAATTTATATCTGAAAATTTGCACGTTGTGTTTTGTTATCACTTCCAACAACTGTGCAACGTATGGTTTAAATCGGATAATAACTTGATATAGCTGCCATATAGACCGATCTTGGGATCTTGACTTCTTGAGCCACTAGAGGGCGCAATTGTTATCCGATTTTGCTGAAATTTTGCACAACGGCTTCTCCCATGATCTTCAACATACATGTTTAATCGATCTTTAGCCAGATACAGCTCCCATATGAACCCATCTCCCGATTATGCTTCTTGATTCCCTACAAGGCGTAATTCTTAACCTAATGGACTGAAATATTACCCAATAACTACTACTATGGTCTTCAACATTCATTTCACTGATGGTATGAATTGAACTAAAGGGTGATTTTTTTGAGGTTAGGATTTTGATGCATTAGTATTTGACAGATCACGTGGGATTTCAGACATGGTGTCAAAGAGAAAGATGCTCAGTATGCTTTGACATTTAATCATGAATAGACTTACTAACGAGCAACGCTTGCAAATCATTTTCAGTGAATGGGCCCTAGAAAAGTTGGCAGAAAATCCGCTTTTTTATCGACAAATTTTGTTCAGCGATGAGGCTCATTTCTGGTTGAATGGCTACGTAAATAAGCAAAATTGCCGCATTTGGAATGAAGAGCAACCAGAAGCCGTTCAAGAACTGCCCATGCATCCCGAAAAATGCACTGTTTGGTGTGGTTTGTACGCTGGTGGAATCATTGGACCGTATTTTTTCAAAGATGCTGTTGGACGCAACGTTACGGTGAATGAACACATTTCGAACCGAACACTGATTTTGGTAATAAAATTCAATGATTTGCAAGCGTTGCTCGTTAGTAAGTCTATTCATGATGAAATGTCAAAGCATACTGAGCATCTTTCTCTTTGACACCATGTCTGAAATCCCACGTGATCTGTCAAATACTAATGCATGAAAATCCTAACCTCAAAAAAATCACCCTTTATTACTTGATATATCTCCAAGAGCATAACAATTCAAAGAACTTGACTAAGGCGATCCATGGTGGAGGATATTTAAGATTCGGCTCGATTGAACTTAGCACGCTATTTGTAAAGTTTGCCTCAGGCAATTTCCGTTTTCATTTTAAAGAAATTGGGTTCTAGCTCATCTTTGAATGAAACTCAATAGAACTTTGTAAGAAGTAATAATTATGTATGACCATGAGCGACACCTTTGAGTAGACACAACACCACATGGTATGCCTGGGTTTCGAGCGACTTAGTATTTTTTTCGCCAAAAGCATTAATGCTGAAGCTTATTTCATACTGTTGGGCTCAAATTAAAATTAAGCTCTAAATATTTCTAAAAATTCAAGTACACACTGTGCCAGCATAGCTGTAGATAGGTGGTGAGTAGTTGTGGCATGAAAACCCCACCTTCCATCCGCCATCCGCTGCGACGTCATAACAGCACAACATTATGGTAGGCTTTTATTAAATTTTGTGGTCAAACTAAATGGCTTCCATACAACTATAGCTAGTTATTGAAAGATGAAGCAGGCAAGGCATAGGGATGATGTAGCATAGAACCAATGTAGCCCTAATCTGCCCAAGTCACCTAACGAAGCCCAACACTCAGAGACCCCATGGATATGCATGTTCACATCTCCATAAAAGCTCGAAAACAGCACCAACATGTATTCTTGGTATTTGCATGTGTAGGGGAGAAGAATATTCTCCACCCAAAGGTATGTACATGGGTAAAGGAGTTCTGCTCCCCATCCATCCCCTTACTTTGTTGATACAGTAAATGTCCTTCATATCCGTTTTAACAATTTTGTGTTGCAACCCAACATTGTAGCTGTTTGTGAACGTCCACAGCAGGAAGTTGCCAAGCGGGGGTGGAACAATCGGCAGGCAAGAGTTGGAGGTGGTGGTGGTGGTGTGTTGGGCGATAGCTTGTTATGCATCATTCATATGTAAAATACATTGGCTGTGTGTTGCTGTGTTTGTATTCATGCAGACACGTCTTTCCAGCTTACGTACATTCATATGCATACATCATGCATTTGCAAACGTATTTGTATTTGAGCGTGGATTTGTGTGTGTGTGTGTGTGCAAGTTTCCTGTTGCTTTGTTTGCATGTAGTTTAACAATGTCAGCTATGCATACAGCACCATGCATGCTTCACAACACTGACCTTTAGTTTAAATTTTGGTCCAGAGGAAAATAAAAATAGAAAAAAATTAATTTTTTTTATAGTTTATTTCAATTTAAGTTTTTAAAAAACATGTTGAAACAGAATTTCCCTTGAGAATTTTTTCAAAACTTTATTTTCACAGGAAATTTCATTGCAATTAAACAATAGGAAATTATAAACATTTTTCGCTGGAGTAGATTTCATTTATTACTCGATGTCGACAAAATTTGGCAAAGCGAATTGTTTTATACCCTACACCACCACTGTGGTGCATATGTTTTGTAGCATCCAGAAGGAAGAAAGACAGACCCATTGATAGGTATACCGATCGACTCAGAATCACTTTCTGATTTGATTTTGCTTTGTATGACTGTCCGTCTGTCTGTCCGTGTGTCTGTCGGCACCGCCCGACTTTTGCCTTACCTAAGTAGTTTAAAATACCGTTAATACTAATTTTTTTAATATGGCTATTATAGAAAACTTTGAAGAAATTTACTTTTTCATAAAATTTTTCTAGAAATTTAATTTCTATTAAATTTAAACCTATTAAATTGACTTTGAAATATTCTTTCTCCCCCACCAAGTCGATTTCTGTGAAATCAAAAAAAAAAAAAAATAAAATAAAATAAATTGAAAATGTGTCATCTTTTTGTCAAATTACCTGGAAATGCATGGCTATGATGGCTGTAACACAAAGCGGCTACAAATGATAGCATTAAAATTTATATAAGCTGGAGCTCTGGATGGGTGGGTGGTATTGCTATTGCTATTGGTTTCCACATCATCATGACTGAATAATTGGATTTTACAACAGCTACCTGTGTGTATGTGTGTGTGTGTGTATTACATATCCTGTTACAAAACAGCACCCCCTGCGACTTGTTAACATAATCAAAATAAAAAAGGGACGCTTTGTATCATCGTCTATCTGGAGTTGAATAAGAAAATTCTTAAATAATTTTTATTTAAAGTCCGTGTATATCAGATTCATAAAACATGTAACTTTCTGTAAAAAATTTAAATTCAATAAAAATTCCTTTTTTATTGAGAAAAGTGTAGACACCATTTTCAAAAACGTCAGATCTCGGGTGCAACGATTTAAGCGAAATGATACCCCAAAACACGAAATTGGTATAAAATTTTGGGGTCAAATAACCTGGGGGGACGCCCCATCCTAAAACCCACCCGAACGGACATGTTTACAGATTTGGACAATAGGGGTAGAAAATGAAAGGTATTTGAGAGTAGATTACGAACTTGGCATAAAAATGTCATCATAAGTGTCGGAGGGTCTCCCACTCCCAAAAACACCACCCAACAGGACACTTTTACCGCTTTGGCCAATATGGGTATCAAGTGAAATATATTTAAAAGTAGAGTAAAAAACTGAATTATTCCTTGATGTATGAGGGGCCTTCCCACTAAAGCTGGCAAACTATCGATAATCGCAACATTCGATAGTTTTAACAATAAATATCGATAGTATCGATACTATCGATAATTTCCCGATAATTTCCCATCACCTTTATTTCAAACGAAAATGAGAAATAAAAATCTGGACATCGATTTGTATAGAAGCAATATCAATGCACAGTCCAAATAAAACCAAGAATAATAAAGTCATGAGAGAAATCATTGTACAAAATGTTAGTCTAATCGTATGAAAATTGCGCCCTCTATAGGCGCAATGTATCTTAAACGATACATTGAGTGTCGGATTGCTTATTTCTGTTTAGTTTTGCAAAAAATTTATCTTTTGCGATAGTAACCATCCAAACCATATGAACCGATATTCAGTCAAAAAAAAAAAAAAAAAATATCGATAGTACCATCGATATTTTGCCAGCTCTACTTCCCACCCTCCAAAACACCTAGAAGGTCATTCGTACCGATTTGAACAATATGGGACTCAAATGAAAAGTATTTGGGAGATAAATACGAATATGGTTTTAAAAATTGGGTCCAAGTTCCTAGGAGGCCGCCCCAGGCCCAAAATCACCCCAAAAGTAGCGCCCAAAATCAAAAGGGGACCAATCGGGACAATGTGGGAGTCAAATGAAAGATATTTGGGAGTAAAGTATGGATATGATATTTAAAATTGGGACCAAGTATCTAGGGAGCCGTCCCAAGCCCAAAACAGCCCCAAAAGTACCGCCAGAAACTAAAGTAAACCGATCGGGACAATATGGGACTCCAATGAAAGGTATTCGAGAAAAAAATATGGAGCTCAAATGAGAGGTATTTAGGAATCAAATACGAATATGGTATTAAAAATTGGGTCCAAGTACCCAAGAGGCCGCTCCAGGCCCAAAACAACCCCAAAAGTAGAGCCCAAAATCAAAAGTGGACCAATCGGGACAATGTGGGACTCAAATGAAAGATATTTAGGAGTAGAGTATTAACACGATATTTAAAATTGGGTCCAAGTGTCTAGGGAGTCGTCCCAAGCCCGAAACAGCCCCAAAAGCACCGCCAGAAATCAAAGTGAACCAATCGGGACAATATGGGACAATGAAAGGTATTCGAGAAAAGAGTACGAATATGATTATCGAATATTAGAAATTGGGTGTAATTACCATGGAGGTCAAAGTCATCCCTAGTGGGCATATTAGTCGATCATGATAATATAGGACTCAAATAAGGGAATTCAGTAGTAGATAATGAATATGGTATTACAAATGAGGTTCAAGTGATAGACAAAACACCTCCCAAAATGTGAATATTTGTCAATAATGGCTATATGGGGTTCAATAAAAGGTATTTGGTAGTAGATAAACAAATTGTACTGGTGAGATATGTATGAGATAAGTAGGAAACTTTTTCTTCGCGTGGTGCCAGTGAAGGTGCGGCAGAGCGGGCCGCATACAGCTAGTGTATTATGTAAATATAAAAATGTTGCATTTTGTTTGTTTGATCCTAGTAGACTCAAAAACGGCTGAACCGATTTTCATGAAATTTTCACAGCCAGTAGAGTTTGGCCGCCCGGTGAATAAAAGTGAACTTCACTTTGTGTTATCCGCGAGGCAGCGGACCCTCCCCCTAGCAACAATTTTTAAAAACGCCAGATTTCGGAGATGAGTACATCGATTAAATCGAAATCTCATATGGCACTTTATGATAATGAAGCGGAGGTCAAATAAACGTGGGGGGACGCCCTACCTAAAATCCATTCAAATGGACATGTTTATCAATTGGGACAATATGGGCATCAAATGAAAAGTATTTAAGAGTGGAGTATGAAATTAATATAACAATTTGATCGCAAGTGTCGGGGGCACGCACCACTCCCAAAAACCGCCCAAAACTGACATGTTTACCAATTAGGCCAATATGGGTATCAGATGAAAAGTCATTGGAAGTGGAATACGAAACGTATATAAAAATTTGGAGTCAAGTCCCGGGGGCCCCCACCCAAAAAACCACTCCCAAACGAAAATGTAAGCCGATGGCGACAATATGGGATTCAAATAAAAATTACTAGCGAATAGAAACCCAGGCGGTTCGCCACTCCCCAAAATTAGCTAAAGAACCAAAACTTTTCAACCTTTTCAAAGGAGGTCCCTTATATTTTCTAATTTTTAAAATATTTGTTCAAATTAGTAATCGGTAAATGTTTATAAAATTTGTATTTATTTTTCCGACTTTCCTAAGCAGTTGGTCTTCGTTGTTTTTTTGTTTTTTCCAACCATTGCCTCAACTGTCATTAATATAGAATCACATTTACATAAAGTCGCATTTCAAACCTCCCCTCCCCCTCAAAAATAGCAATGCAGTAAATAAAACAACGTTACGCTCAAGTGATTAAAAAATGAAAAATTAATGAAATGCAGTCATTAATTGGCAATACAAAATAAAAATTGAGTTCTTATTTGCCATAGACTCATAGCGTACTATGCTGGTGTTTGTTGTTTTAGTTCTGTTTGTTCAGAAGTTTATTAAATGCCTACAATCGGTTGCTGAACTGCCACAAGCGATACCACTGACACTCCCTTCATGGGCTGGCGTTTATTTTGCAACACTTTGTAAAGTTTTTTTTTGTTCTTTTTTATCAGATTTAAAATTTATTTTATTTTCATGGGACGCCCTTTCAACCCATTTTGCATTTTCAAACTTCCGTTCAATTTAATATTCAAGGAAATTCAATTGAAAATCAATGTCTACCTACACACACACACACACCCAAATACATGCATGAATACACAGATGCACTCTCGCATCTACTGTGTTGTTGCTTTGTTTGTGTCAAGTGTGGTAAACGAAATTATTTCGTTGCATAATGGAATACACATGGCAGTGGTTCATCTGCGCCAGAGAGCAGAGTTTTCCCAAAGAATATGGTGGTCGAGCTTTGGTCACAGCCTTAAATTCAATTAGCCTTGGACAAGTGAACTTTCAGTGCGAGGCTTAAGTCTCCCCACCATTTCCAAGCATCATACGCCAGCAATGCGATATACTCTCAATCCCTGGAAATTGTTGGAAAATCATTTAAATTCGAGATAATTGCCCCTACTTTTTTTCAGTTTTTTGTTTCCTTCATTATTTTTGGGTGCAACATTGGCTGATGGCATAGCCTTCGCAGTTATTTGTGCATTAAGTGGAAAACGCCGCTAACGACAGATAAATTCAAACGTGGCTAATGAGGTTGGCAATTTCACAACATTACCAATTTTTTTTCCATCGCTTTTTAATGGTGATGGAAACATTTTGTTGAACTTTTTTTGGTATAATGAAAGTTTTTTAGTGAAATCTTCAAACCGTAATAGTAACAGACCAAAGTCATGGATGGGATACGAATCTACGACTCTCGAACTGAGCACGCTGCTACCAACTCAGCTGACATGACATAGATTACACTTTGGACCATTTTTAGGGTCATGTGTCTGGGCGGGTAGGAAATTTCAAGTTAGCAGATAGGAAAGAGTTCTAAGGCCAAACATTTTTAAGGACCCTTTACATGTAACTTTCACCGAATACAAAGCTCCCCATATATTGCGATTTGTTCGCATTTTGCCGGAGATAAAGCACAAATCAGGTATTTGAATTTGTTGTTAAATACCTAAGGGGAGCGTCCCACCCTGAAATCCTCCAAACAAACATACAGACCAATAGGTTAAATATTGCACCTAAATTAAAGGTATTTCGGAGCAGAGTACGAAACTGATATAAAATTATTGGCCAAGGGTAAGGAGAACGCTAAACCATCAAATATGTCACTTTAAAAAGAACAATTCAAGAAAAAAGTACTAAACTGATACGAAAATTATGGGCCATATGGGAGTGGGCATGTTCCACAGCCAAAACCATCCACAACCTTTCTTTTAAGTCCCAAAATGTGCCAAATGGTTTATATACCCGATGGGGGGTTTGGGTGGCGGGAATTTTCGATATTTTGTATATCAGATTCGACAACAACTTTTGTCGAAAATAACAACGACAAAATCTGTTAATTTTCCTGCAACAATTTATTTTGAATCTCAACGAGCCAAAGTACAAATTTGTTGTTGATAGGCACTGGTTGCAAGCCAACGTATTACAACAACAACAATAAGAAACCATTTTAACCAACCACGCCACACATGTGCTTGCTTTGCACCACAGCTTCGATGTGAGTTTGGTGGTTAGTTTCTTTTCTTTGTTCGGCTAGCGTTGCTTGTTTTAGTTCGTTTACTTCTACTCTTTTGTATTTCTCTCTCACTTTCCCTTCTATTTCCCTTAAAAACAATTTTATTAATTTTGCCGCCGCGGAGGATTGAACTCATGATCACATGTTTGCTAGTCTTGCACGCATCCTCTAGCCTACCGACATCTGCACAGTAATTAGTGTCTCAATTAAATTAAATAGTAAAAAAATGCAAGAACCAAAAAAAATTTCATTTTTTTTTTTTGAAACACACATTACTTTTTGCCCAAGTTTTAGGAAATATAAAAAAAAATTTGACCGGCCAGACAATTTGACAGAGTTTGCAAGTACTTAATGGCATGGAAGTTTTGTATGCTACTTGGTTGTACGCGTATTGCAACAACAAACTCAACAAAAGAATTTGCTGAAAATACACAAAAATTATTTTCTTCGTCGGTCATGTCTTAAATATAATGCCAAAATTCGTTGAGACTTATCTTTTTTACATGCAAATTTGGTAGTTGGCTTTTCTCAGAGTTATTTTTTCTGTGTATGGTATAAGTCGGCCAATAACCTGATAGCCGCTCCCATATAAACCAATCTCTCGTTTAGTCTTCAACAGCCCCAAGAAGCTTTCATTTTCGGCTGATTTAGCAGACATTTTGTAAGTAGAGTACACATGTGCCCCAAATCTTGAAATGGAACACCAAATCTTTCAATGTTTCCGCACATAGCACAGCCACGACATTTATCTGCAAAGAAAAAATTCAAATTCCCGAGGTATACACAATGTCGTAAATTCTCCTCACTAAAAGTGTTTAATTTTGAGTCCTTTGCCTTTGAAAAGCTCCTCCTTTTAACTTGGCTTCAATGTATTCACGATTGCCTCTTTGTAATTTCCTTTTGTCGTAATAAACACCTGAATTTAATGTCATCTCTAATGTGATATGCCGCCGCTTGTGTCTGCTGTTTATGTTTATCGAAAGCGGTATGCAAATGATGTTGTAAGAAGCCAGTTACCGAAATGACTGCAAGCAAAGCCTCCCACCCATCTAACGCCAAAAATGGTTGTAAAATTATTTTAATTAAAAATCAGTGCAATGCGGGCGGCGGGTGGGGCCAGAGCAGCGAAAACTTTGTTTGCCAAACTCAAAGCAGCAATAGCGGCAATACTACACCGCTAATTGCTAGCAGCCACACTTTGGAAATCGGAGAGGCAAAACTATTCCGGCGGCAACAACCTTCAGACTTCAATTACGAATTGTGTTACACGTTCTTTGCTGGTGGCGGTGTTGCATGAAGTCAGACGCCTCAACCCAGCCCGCCAAGAAGAACTAGAGTGAGGGAGAGCGAGTGCGAGAGAGGTTGGCCTATCTCCTCATCGCCCCTTCATGCTCCACCAACTCGAAGTGGGCTATGTGCGCAAAACAGTTTTGAAAATAGCACGTGACAGCTGTCAATTGTGCTCCAACTTTGTTTGATGCTTATGGAATTATCAAAAACAAAACAAAAAACAAACGGCAAAAAAGAAAACAACAACAACAACAACAACAGACACAACATCAATAAAGCCGCTTTCAGCAACACCAACACACAGGCACACCACCCAGACATCCATACACATTGCCATACAAAACAAATTTGTTGGCAATAGCAACAAGATATGGTAACATGATCGGCAAAGCACAATTCTCTGCAATTGGCAGGGCCAAAACAGACAAACGTACGGGCACGCTACCGCTTAAATCATTTCATGTTCCTAGCCCGGCTGCCCAGACCCCACCCTCCCCCTAACCTTTGTGTTGGGGGGGAAACACAAAGTTCTGAAATTTAGATTTTGTTTGTCATTGGACAGATAATTTCCTCGGGGGCTCTCTTCCCACCCAGCTTCGTAAGCGGCATCACCACTATCTTATTAAAAGTGATTAATGAATTTTGTCACGGCCTAAGGCAAAAGAAAGACTTCAGCGAGATGATACCCCACCACGTCATCACTGTGCTATATTTTCTAAATTCAAGCACAAAGCACACACAAAACAATCCGAGTCTGTTGGAATATTTGAAAATATGTAAAATTAGCCCAACATTGATTATCCAGCAACGATGCATCTCACTGGTCATGTACAATACATGTTTGTTTATACATTCACAGGTATTAAGAAAGTCGTAATGGTTTTGGGCAAAGTTTTTATTACAAATATGGCGAGATAATGCAATGCTGTACTACTTAACATAGACTGAGCCCATATTCTCACGAGTAAAAAGTCTCTGAATTCTCTCTCTAAAATTTGTTGGTGTTTTATGGCAGTAAAACATCAAGTCTAGCACACTATTTCTAGTAATTATTAAAGCAATTTAGGAATAAGCAATGTGGTAGCCAAACTTAGAAATCCAATGTGTCACTTCCATTTACCCACCCTAGAAACCTATGCCGTAGGCGGGTTGTCTGTGATCAAATCCATCTGTTGTCTGGCAATTTCTTTTCGGCAATCAATTAAATCCTTCTATGTCTGGTGATGTACAATACATTCTCATGGTCATTAGCACGACTCACTCCCCTACGAGAGAAATAAGATAAACGTTATTGGATATGCTTTAGCTCACCACTTTTTTATTGCTTCCAATGTACAGTTAAACTATAGTTCCGAGCAGTGTTGCGAGTTTTGGGGATTTCTCCTAAAAGTGGGGATTTTTTGTTTTTCGAAAATGGGGACTTAATTTTAGATTTTTGGCGAGAAATTTTTGCATTTATAACCTGATATTGCTGCCATATAAACCGATCTTGCATCTTGACTTCTTGAGCCACTAGAGCGCGCAATTCTTATCCTTTTTGGCTGAACGTGTTGGCATGACGTGTTTTGTCATGATTTTCAACATCTGTGCCGAATATGGTTCAAATTAGTCTATAACCTGATATAGCTGCCATATAAACCGATCTGGGATCTTGACTTCTTGAGCCTCTTGAGGTCGCAATTATTATCCAATTTGTCTGAAATTTTGTTCGACGCATCCTCTCATGACCATCAACATACGTGTTTATTATGGTCTAAATCGATCTATAGCCTGATACAGCTCCCATATAAACCGATCTCTCTCTCTTTTACTACTTGAGCCCCCAAAGAGCACAATTCTTATTCGAATTGGCTGAAATTTTACACAGGTCTCCACCATATAATTTAATTATGGTCTGAATTGCACCATAACTTGATATCGCTTAATAGCAGAGCAAATCTTTCCTTTTATCCCTTTTTTTGTCTAAGAGATGCCGGGAAAAGAACTCGACAAATGCGATTCATGGTGGAGGGTATATAAGATTCGGCCCGGCCAAACTTAGCACGCCTTTACTTGTTTATACCCTACACCACCACTGTGGTGCAGTGTATTATAAGTTTGTGCGTTTGTTTGCAACGCTAAGAAGGAGAAGAGCTAGAGTATACTGATCGACTCAGAATCACTTTCTGATTCGATATAGCCATGTCCGCCCGTCCGTCTGTGAGTCCATGTATTCTTATAATCAAGTTACAGGTTGTATTTGTTGTCCAATCGTCACGAAATTTTGCACAAATCACTTTTTTGGCTCAAGGACGAACATCCCGCCCCACCCCACTATGGACATACACCTAAGCCAGTAATCGGTTTGCTGAGCGATCTAAAAACTAAAAAGTAACGTCGAAAAAGAAAATTTGCGTGCTACTTACAAAATCCTTAATTGTTTTCCATACCACTCCCCTAAGTTGGTTCACGTCTGATATCGTCCCAAACGAGGCAGATTGTGCCATCCTCAGGGAAGGCGTTAATCCCTTCTTACACTGCAAGACTGTTCGTGATCATACCGTCCTGGTTGTTATTGCCTTATGGCCATTTTACTGTCCGTAATGTCGTCCTCGCGTTAGCATCACACCACCTTACATATTCCCTGATCGTCCGGATCTCCGCCTTCAGGACCGTATTATGGTCAGGCAGTCTAGGTTAGGTTTAAGTGGTAGAGTCATAGACGTTTTCGCTCATTGTGATACCACAGGAACAGAAGAAGGAAGTTGCCTTCTAGTTCCTACCGTTGAACCATTCAGATCGCTTTAAAAAACCCAATAACTTACACATGTTCACATCCGCTAAGATCAGACAGGTTCTCAAAGAAATGAGAACCTAATGTGGAACTCCTTCTGACTGCTAGGGCGGGACACATACATAGAAGGTGTCCGATGTTCGATGTCCTCACAGCTTCTGCAAAATTCGTTGCTGGCAACCTGCAGTCTGTCATCGTGTTTTCCGATTAAAAAGACGTCTGTTCTAGCCAATGACAGACGTCTGTTAGGCCACACAGTTTTAGAATGCTCAAAGCCCCCTCTTTGTGACCATCTATCATCCATTGTCGTTTGGGCCTGGTCCTGAAAACTTTGCTTACATGTCGATACAGGCATACCCACAGATTCCAGTATTCCTGGAATGTGTAAGGTAGTTCCTAGTCTCGCAAACTCGTCGGCTTTAGAATTCCCTGGGATATCTCTGTGGCCCGGCACCCAGAACAGATGAATTTTGATATGTTCAGCTATCTCATTGAGAAATCTGCGACAGTCGAGGGAGGTTTTTGTGTTCAGAACTACGTTCTCCAGGGATTTAGTGGCTTCCTGGCTGTCTGAGAAGATATTTATGCCAATTGTCGTAATGACATTATATCTTAACCATTAACCACCACTTCCTTCATTGCAAGGATCTTCGCTTGATACACACTGCAGTGGTTGTGCAACTTTTTCGATATGATCTGTTCTAGATTTCTAGAGTACTCCCCAAAGCCCACCTGGTAGTTTAGTTTTTAACCATCCGTATAGAAGTCTATATAACTTCTGTTGCCAGGGATATCGTAGTCCCAATCGTTTCTATCTGGAATAGTGGTCCTGTACTTTTTATCAAAAAGCGGCTTAGGTAGGGTGTAATCCACACTGTCTGGAACATCGGATATTGTATCAAGGATAACACAGTGTCCGTAGCCGCCACATGACCAATGAGAAAGCTCCCTTAACCTCACGGCAGTGGTCGCTGCCGTTTGGGTAGCCACAATGTCCAGAGGCATACTATGTAGTCAACGCGGCTATGATACACAAACAAGCCATCCTTTGGATCCAGTTAAGTATTGAGCAGTTGGTGGACTTTTGAAGCGCCGTCCACCAGACCACAACACCATATAGCATTCTAGGTCTGACAACTGCAGTATATACCCAATGCATGATACGCGGTCTAAATCCCCAACTTTTGTCAATGGCTCTTTTGCAGGTGTATAGGGCAAGAGTTGGCTTTCTTGCCCTTTCCAAAATGTTGGCAGTCTAGAACAGATCTCAGTTCTTGGGTTCTCAATGTAGACCCCTAGGTCCACTCTGTTCTCTAGCTTTGATCCATCCGTGTAACATGATTTTCCAGATGGCAATACTAGGGTTCCGTCAGTCCAAGACTGTTTTATTGGGAGCGCTGCATCGCACTCGAGCTCAAGTGTCGTCTCAGATATCCGATCGAAAACCACTTCCCTTCAAGGTTTCCTATCGTCGCCTCTGTTACACATCGATGGTATGAGCTGCTCCCATCCTCAATCCATTCTCCCATCGCCTTAAGTCTCATAGCCGCAATGGCTGCCTCACACTTAATCTGAAATAATTTACTCATGTGAATTATTTTTATTTGTTTGGTGATTTTTGTTACCTCTTGAAAATGAGGACGTTTTAATACATGCTCAGAGTAAATTAACTATGAATATAAGATAGCCTCTCCAAGTTGGTTCACCATATGCTACTGCGACCCAAACATTTAAGCAATTACTTTATTTCTCCAAATTATGTAGTCCCTTATGCCATAGAGGTCCCTTATGGTAGCCCAAATGTTTTTTGTAAAATTTTAAAGCCAAAAGTATCTTTCCGTCAGGCACTAGCCATCCTTCGATGTATGTTGCAATTTTATTTCTCAAATAATAAAAAAAGAGCCAACAACACAGCAGAGCAGTGCTCAACAAAATGCCATAAAACATAAATTCATTTTCGTAGGACGAACGTTGTTTGTTCGAAATGCTTCAAAGTCATAAATTTACGACAGAAACATCATAAAATTCCAGTCGTTCGTGTTTTTTTGGTTTTTTTCTTTCGTTTCTCTACATTATTTTTGCAAATATGTGCTTGTGAGTCCGTCTAAATTTTTTAAGCGCCGAGATTCCTGCACCTCCATCAGGCATTTGTTGTGGTACAGATGAGGCGAAATGCGTTGGTTAATGGTCGTGTTTTTTGTTTGCTTTGCGTTGTTTTTCTCAATGTTTCGCTTTGTAATTAAAAATATGTTTGAAATTAAATACTTTTGTCTGAAGTAATAACAATTTATATATACACACACACATACATACACACTCCCCTTGGCATGGGTGGCTGTGTGTATGGGAAATACATGTCTATCAGGGATATTATTCTTCTTCATACCCATACACATGTATCCATGCAATTTATATCCCTTTTATGGATATTTATTCCCAGGAAACAATGAGTGAATGCAAACGTATCTCATGTTTTGATGATGAACCAAAAACTACAAACAGCAACAGCAACAACAACAACAGTCAAACTAATGGAATCTTTGGAAGCACATATTTCTACTAGTCTGTTGCTTGCCACCACCACCACCACCACCATCACCACCTCATGTGTATGGAGGGCGGAAATATTGAATTTTATATCAATTTGTAGTTTTTATTGAAGTACATTTTTATGTACTGGGACCTAAATTTTGATACATGGTATTATGACATGGTGTTGTTTGTTTGGAACCACTGCAAGGAGAGGAACAGTGGTTGTTGTTGTTAAGTGTAATGAGAGGATCTTTCATCTGTCTATTTGTCGTATATTGAAAAGTAGAGAACTTAGAAGTACTTCATACGGATAGCTCCAGACAAGACAACAATGTGAAAATTTACCCACGAGCATTCCATTAAGGAATAGGGGGCGAACTTCTTACATATAATTATTGACACATTTCCTTTATATCGGCTCAGTATCATGTAATGCAAAATTTTAACAAATCTTCATGTTATGTTCCCAATCTCTTTGCAATTCCATCCCAAGTTGTGTAATTACAAAATGTGTCGACTTAACTTCACTTTAATCTTAACCGGCAACTTTTGCATTCCATATCGATGTCATGCAGTTATCGATGAGCAAAAGTTTATTTTTTTTTTATTTTTGCTCCATTGAGCATAGAGTTCAAAGCTGTAAATGTTCCCCATCAAATACACACGTCTGATAATCAAACATGTAGAGTTGCACTCCTGCATATTTGAGAGGATGTCAGCAAATAACTATGCCAACAAGCATTCCCTTTTTTTTTTGTTTTTTCTCTTTGAGCCAATTTCCTGGTATTTCAATTAGTTACAACAGGGACATGGGCAATTGTTTTTGATAAGCCATCTTTTGTTTCAAAGATGGTTTTTTACGGATTCGAAATTTATCGATTATGTTTTTAACCCTGCCACACACAATCTGTGGTGTTAATAAAAAAATGGAACATTTTTAATTATGGCATTTACGTTGATATGGCTTCGTATGCACAAAGGCTCTACCATGCAATAATTCTCAAAATTAAAAGCTACAGTGGTTGGCACAAAAAAATAGAAAGAAAAAAGTTCAAAAGCCTTTTTATTGCCAGCTTCTAGCAAATTTATATGTATTTAAATTAACAGCCATACAGAGAAGAGTAATAAAATTTGGGTTTTAAATTATCCATAACATAAACATAATAAACAAATAATGTTTGTATGTGTGTGTGTTTGTGTTTTTTTTTTATTTCCTATTAGCAATCAATTAATATGTCCATATTTTATGAAATATTTTTAATTAGTTTGCATATGAAGTTTTAGGCTTAATTTAGAAAAATAAATAACGACTAAGCAAAATCAAGAGCACAGACTACTAATCAAGCATAACGAATTGAAATGGTGGCCCAACTTTAGCGAGCAACGTTAGTTGTAAATAAAAAAAAAAATACAAAAAATAATTATTATAATATTGCTTAATTAATACAGAATAAAATACGACAATTTGATGCGATATTTTTTTATTAGGTTAGGGTGTGAGTGTCAATTAACATCGTACATTAGGGTTGAAACACCATTTAGAATAGATATGACAGTTTAATTCTTATATATATTTATATAAAAGACTAGTGTTGCTGGCTGATGTTCGCCCAGATCAATAGGCTGGACCTACAAACTTGAAATTTTGCACTGATTTCACTCAAGGTACAAAGGTGCGAGATAAGGCTGGATTTTTGTAAATTCGAATCAGAACATACTAAAATTAGTAAATTACTTAACATAGCATTGTTGTGGCCCTTTCATTAAAGTCCCATATGTTTGTGCTAAGCAAAGCCATATTACAACAACAGTATTCCCAACTTTAGTGAGCAATGTTAGTTGTACATAAAACAAAAAAAATCCTAAAAATAATTATTATAATATTGCTTAATTAATACAGAATAAAATACGACAATTTGATGCGATATTTTGTTATTAGGTTAAGGTGTGAGTGTCAATTAACATCGTACATTATGGTTGAAACACCATTTAGGATAGATATGGCAGTATAATTCTTATACATATTCATATATGAAAGAATAGTGTTACTGGCTGATGTTCGCCCAGATCAATTGCCTGGACCTACAAACTTGAAATTTTGCACAGAGATCACTCATGGTACGAAGGTGCGATATAAGTCTGGATTTTTGTAAATTCGAATCAGAACATACTAAAATTAGTAAATTACTTAACATAGCATTGTTGTAGTCCATTCGTTAAAGTCTCATATGTTTGTGCTAATGCAAAGCCATATTACAACAACAGAGAGAAAACCATTTTGCACACAACGGGTTTCTCTCGACAATGAGAAATAGAAATCCATACTACGCCCCCACAAATAGAATGGCATAACATGAGAGCACAAATTGAGAGCATGAGAGATAAAAGATAGAGATCATTGCTGCGATAGGTGGGGTGTTGTAGTGGTGGTTGATATGCTTGGTTTGTTCATACGGAGGTCAGATAAATGTACATGCTTCTTCTTTAGACTATGTGCTTGGAATTTATTGATTAATTTGTATTTATTGTTTGGTTTTTTGTATGCTAACTGTAGGGGGTTATCCCCCACGGGGCAATATTTAGGTGAAATGTATATAATAGCTCTTCACCACCGTCTGAAGTGGAATATTAAAGCTACTCAGGGATCGTGTTGTTTTGGGATTTCCTGGGTACGACACAAAGTGGGATAAAAAGCTGATAATCGTAGTGATGTGGAGTAGGATGGGGATGGTAGGAAGGTAGGACGGGTGAAGCGATGGGATGATGGATGGATGAGCAATAAGTAGGCTGCATTGAGCTGAAAATGGCTGTACCATGAAGTCTTGGAGCTGGTCCAGTGGGTGTGTGTGGATTTCTGATATTTTGAGTCGGTGAGCTGAAGATAGTTGGACCATGAAGTTTCGGAGCTGGTCGTGAGAGGATGGATGTGGTGATGGACGGGTGAAGCGATATGACGATGTATGGATGAGCAATTAGTAGGCTGCATCGAGCTGAGTCGGTGAGCTGAAGATGGCTGGACCATGAAGTCTTGGAACTTGTCGAGTGGTTGTGTGTGGATTTCTGATGTTTTGAGTCGGTGAGCTGAAGATGGTTGGACCATGAAGTTTCGGAGCTGGTCGTGAAAGGATGGATGTTGTGATGAACAGATGAAGCCATATGACAATGTCTGGATGAACAATTAGTAGGCTGCATCGAGCTGAGTCGGTGAGCTGAAGAGGGCTGGACCATGAAGTCTTGGAGCTTGTCGAGTGGGTGTGTGGATTTCTGATATTTTGAGTCGGTGAGCTGAAGATAGTTGTACCATGAAGTTTCGAAGCTGGTCGAGTGGGTGTGTGTGGATTTCTGATATTTTGAAAGTTTTAACACGGTGTCGATGTTATACCTCATGACTAATATACTGTATACGGTGTGTGTGAATGTTTCGGTGGTACTCCTGTTTTGGCTCAGACAATTCGGGTTATGCCACCTAATTTCTGACTGTTTCTGAATGACGTGTTGCTACGGGATGGTGCAAGCACCATCATCCCATAAGTTGACCGAAACTGTCTGGAGTTTCACTGCTAGTAGTTAGACTACGTGGTCGAACTAGAGTCCTAAATCTGGTACCACGGGAGTCAGGAACTCCTGGAACTTCGGTTCCAGCCTGACTATGGGTGAGGCCCCAGTTGGGAGCAACGTGGTGGCTATGGTTTAACACCTAAAATCGTAGAAAGGTCATTTCGATGCTCGGTGTGTAGTTGCATGTACTCAACCGGGCGCCGTAACCCATAGAACAGAAATAGCTTTGGTAAGTGCTGTACTCCTAACCAAGGAGGAGGACACGTGAACTCGAATATGTACTCATGCTAGCTTCGGCTATGTATGGGGGCGTTAGTAGACGCGTCGTTTTCACCCGGGGTTAAGAGCCCTGCAGGATTTAGAGCACTTATTTAGATTGAAGTGGAAATTAAAACAGGTAAAAAGACATAAAGTTCGGGCGTGCCGAACTTTTGATACCCACCGCTAAGGATATATTTATTTTAAAAATTTATTATAACACTACTATATCCATATTCACATCCAATTTTAGTCCAATATTAACCATAATTGGTTCAGTTGCCGAGAAGCTCTATACAAGTAACAGTTCGAAATTTCAACGAAATCGAGTAATAACAAAATTGGGTAATATATTTATGTGATTAAGCCCTAAATCGGATGATAGAACCCAAATATGGTCCGATCTGAACCATATTTGGATGTCAGGAGTCTTTAAGCAGCTCGCTGCTTCAAATTTCAGCAAAATCGGAGTATAAAAGCGTCTTTTATGGTCTTTAGACCGGCCCTAAAGGTGAAGTTCGATCTTTATGGCAGCTATATCTAAATAAAAATTAGTAGTCTTGATACAACTCTATGTTCCAAGTTTCAACGAAGTCGGGTAATATGACAGCTATATCCAAATATGCACCGATCTGGACCATATTTGGTTCGGATATCGACGGGCCTAATAAAACTCACTGTTTCAGCAATATTGGATAATAAATGCGCCTGTTATAGGCTTGAGACCCTAAATCGGCATATCGGTCTTTATGGCTGCTATATGTAAATACGGTCCGATATACACCATATTCGGTTCGTCGGATGTAGAGGATCTTAGTTAAAATCACTGTTTCAAATTTCGGCAAAATCGGAGTATAAATGCGCCTTTTATAGACTTTAGACCCTAAAGCTGAAGATCGGTCTCTATGGCAGCTATATCTAACTATAGCCCGATCTGGACCATACTAAGGACAGATGTTGGGAGTCTTGATACAACTCACTGTTCCAAGTTTCAGCGAAGTCGAGTAATAAATGCATCTGTTATAGGCCTAAGACCCAAAATCGGCAGATCGGTCATAGGACTACACAACTACAAATGCAGTAGGAGTGGATGTATTAGACACATGTTAGGCAATCAATAGACCTCTATTCAGCACACCACATAAAGAGATCTCGTGCTCTCTCTACAACAGCCCTCGCAGCAAATCTAACTCACATACTGTTATCCATTACTTAAGCACATCAGAGCCCAAGTGAAGACAAAAAATTTTAGTTGCTTCAGCTTGCTAATTGATGATTGATTAAAAATCTAAAACACCAAAACAATCAGATATTCCAATTCAAATATCGTTATGATTTTTAATTTATTTTCTTTCGCTACATTTGCCTTAAGCCTTTTATTGAATTAGCCGTTGCCAATTTCAAATGTCTTGACATAAGTTTTTTTTCATATTAAGAGGAGGAAAAAAACCGCAACTGTATCCCGTTTGAAGAATATCCTTGAAAGGGGTGTCAAGCACACACCCATACATTTTTATCGATAAAGGCTCATGCAATATTTATTACAAAAAAAAAACATATTTTTTTGCCACTTTTTGACAAATTTATGATGATGGAATTTTAAGTGATTTTTAACGAGACGCTTCAGACATCTTTCGCATTTCACAACGAGGATAACATTTCAGCCCATTCACATGACAACAACATAAAAAACGGCTAACCGACTGAATGAATAAATGCCACTATAGAGAGTAAGGGATAATCTTTAAAGTAAAAACAGAAAATTAAAAAAAATAGAAAAAAACTTCAACTTAAATTTGAATTGACCAGAGGCGCCTTTAGTTGTCGATGTTGAATTCGTATGAAAGTAAAAACGAGGTGTTGGTTTGGGCGAGTTTAACATAAATTTCTTATTTCAACAGCATTTCTATAGAAAATAAGAAAATTTCTATAAAAATTACAAGCATGGGCTAAAGTCGGGCAAAGCCGACACCACTTTGATTATGCAGGGTAAGCTGTCGAAATTAAAATTTGCATGAATTCAAAGACATTTCGATGTGCTTAAATTTGAAATGATAAATTTCAACCACAACCCGTACATATTGTGGGAGTCATAATCGTAGAAATCGCTGTGCAAAATTTTGAGAAGATAGTCAGATTAATCCGCTGGCAAAGACCTCAAATCTGATGAGATTTCTACCAGAAACGGTGCACATAGTCGTAGTCATAAACGGAAACATTGTCCAAAACTTTTAGAAAATCTGTGACAAAAGGTGGTGACAAAGGCTCAACATGTTAAAATCATGTATGATCCAGACCAGCCCATATTTGGATATAACTATGGATATGGTAGTGGAGCTATAATAAACTAGGATGATTAATGTATCCAAAATCAGCACTGCCGAAGTTAACACGTTTTTATATGTTTTGTATTAGATAGCCATTGCAGAACATTTGTTCTTCTAGCCGAACGAAGATCAATTTCCAAGCGCCTTTAGATTCTGCGTTCCTCTCCAATCTCGGACAAACAGTTTAGAGATGTCTTTGTCCACTTGTTCTCTCCATCGGAGTTTTGGTCTTCCCCTTTTGCATATTCAATTATTCAAAGACTCCTTTGCTAGAGCTTCTTCATTAATTCTGACAATATGACCTAGACAACACAAACGTTGTATTTTGATACGTTTAATTAATTATCTCAATCAATGCGGACTGGTGCATATACTCGTATCTTTTACGAAGAATCGTTTTCTCAAACACTCCAAGTATGGGTTCGCCTGCTTTCATAAGTACTCATTTTTTTTATTATTATTCTTAAGCCTGTAGATACATATATGCTTACAGATTAATTAATACATACATACAAACAACATTGATATTTAACTAGGATTTAAGTATAGTATAATTTTTCAATTTATTGAGTATCTATCTTCAGTAAGATCAAAAAGATGATAATACTTATTAAAATCTAAACAAATACGACGTAAAGAATCATTATTTCAAAAACCCTTTGATGATATTGAATATTAAGCAAAATTTCTCGTTGATTAAATTTAACCCAAACGTATAGGAAATAAGTGTTTGATAATTCCAACCACGATTACGAAGATAAAATAGTAGAAATTGTTTCTGTACTGACTCAATTTTATTTCTGTGTATAGTGTAAACCGGATCCCAAATAACGGATCCATTTTCAAGTGTACTTCGGATAAGACAAATATATAATCTCTTAGTAACTGAAGGATCATCAAATTCTTTACTCCATCTTTTCATAAGTCCAAGAGAACTAAAAGATTTACTCACCACCATAGAAATATTTTGTCTGAAATTCAATTAACGATCTAAGAGGATGCCAAGATCTAGAAAAGTTTCTTCTATGTCGATTTCACGACCGTTAAGATGATAACTTTCGGACAAGTGTTGTGTTCTATAGAAACTCATTAATTTACATTTCGAGATATTTAGTTCCATTAAATTTACATAACACCACAAACAATAGTTATCAAGATCGACTTGTAACAAATCCTGCTCAGTGGGAATACAGAGCGATTGGAAAATTTTGACTTCATCACTTCTGAACACGTCCAGATAAATTTTTGGTATAGTGTTGAACTTTGCAATGCCTCTATAATTTGATACATCGAACATACTTCCATATTTAAATAGGGGAATAGCATAGGATTTCTTCCATAATTCAGGTATAAAGACAAATTTTATAGATCTTTTGAAAATCACGGTTAAGGTAATCAGCGCAAAATTAAAGTTCACTAGAAGGTACCCCAACAGAGCCTGGTATAACAGAGCATTTTAGAGATTTCAAGTTCTCAGAAACGGTATCAATAGTTATTCGAGGCATATTTATTAAAGATTATTGAAGAATTTCGTGCGGATATTCAGAGTCGATATCATATATTTTATCAGAATATGTTAAGGCAAAAAAAAATTTCAAACATGTTACAAATTTTTTTATTTCCTTCGGCGATTAGTGAACCTTGTTTAAGGGTGTTGGAAGAGTGCAACATCTTCGCTTCAAAATTTTTTGATTTAATTTTACTCGTTTCTTCATAGAGCATAAATAATGTCGGTAATATTATTTTCGGTATTATATTCTGACCTAGAAATTTAATATATGGACATAGAAGAACCAGACATTTTATATTCCTTAAATAACTAGTTTTTCTTTTCTTAAGTTTGAGAACCATATGAAAACACGGGTAGTATTAGAGTCTTGAATGGGGTAATTTTCATCCAAAATGCTTGCTGAAACCAAAGTAGTATCTGTTAGCCTTTATTATACTTGGTTTTCAATAATGGTGTGGTTTCGACCACGGCGATGCCGTGGTACATAAAGTTGCTGACAATTTAAAAGCTGTAATTCCTAACTTTCTCCAAGTTCTTTATCTGCTTAGGTGTATAGGATGTTGTGCGAGTTGATATCATCCACATTGTCTTATTTCCATTTACTGCCGAAGCCAGATTCGCAGATTCTCTTTCGATACTTTCAAAAACTGCAATTGCTTCTCCGGTGACCGACTCATAATATCGATGTCGTCGGCATAGAAGTGTAGCATATCTTCTCTTGTGAGTATAATGAATTGCCTATTCAGACCTGCATTTCCTATATAATCTTCTTCAGCAGGATATTACATACACGATAGGCTATTTCCCTATCTTAAACCCAGTTAGTTTCAGACAAGACAAGACTCGTTGGGTATTGAACGGTTCGGAGAGGATATTTCCATTTTTAATTGCTGAAGTGAGAGTTATTCTGCAGAGTCTTGTCAAATACTAAATTCAGGCATGGTTTGAAATACCTTTTAATGTATGGGGCTGTCGAAGTCGGCTTTGTAATCGACGAAAAGATAGTAGGTGCTTATTAGTCCTTCTCGGATTTTGCGCAGTGTAAATATAAGCTCTATGGTGGATTTACCACGTGTAAAGCCCAAATGATAGCTCCCAATTATTTGTTGACTTTAGACTTTCATCTTTCACACAGGACGCTGGATAGTATCTTGTATGCTTAGAGACTGAGACTTCCTCTTTAATTGCATACAATGTCTTGCACTTTCTTGTGTGTGGCGCATAGTATGATGAGATCCAAAACACGAGGTATGCATTCTTGTATCCAGATTGCATAGACCGGCTGATGCATACGCTTAATCATCGAGTCAGCTTTCAATCCATTGGATCCAGCTGCCTTGTTGTTGTTTTCACCTCGTTCTGACTAGGTGGAAATTTTCTTCAAAAATTTGGAATAAATGTTCCATAAGAAAAACTTTAAAAAAAAATAAATTTTAAGGAATGTTTGTATACATTTTTCTATGAGAATCTTGGTTTTCAAAGCTTATCGATGGAACGAAAATGAAATTTCCTTAAAAGTTGATTTTCATAGACATTTTTTTAAAAATTTGATGTTCATAGTATTTTTTCTTAAATTTGCCTCAACAATTTTTTTTATTTCATTGATAGTTTTTTTGTGAGTGTAACAAATACAAACAGAAAATAACTTCATCCATCGGTAAATAACTTTGAAAATTTATGTTAATAGATTTTGTTGAAACCAAAAGTTCTTCTACTTCTTCTTCATTGAATATCGCATAAGTTGCCTAAAGATATGATGCAATTTGTTATTCACTCTTTTCAGTTGTTGGGAGATGATAAATTGCGTTTTTATATTTCACGAAAACAGAGTCATTAAGAGAATACATTTCGTTGCAAACTTTTGGTTATTTTTCTTGAGCGATCATTAAGCATTTGAGTTTTAACGAATTTGCTGCTGCTGCTGCCAAAAGGAGTAATGAAATCAATGGAGCCATAATTTGTAAAATTTGCAAAACAAGAATTGGAAGAAGTTATGGAATTCAGGTTTTTATGGCTTTGGTCATTATACAAAAATGAAATTTAAATCAAATAAATTAACTAGTAAACAGGCAAAAAGGACTAACAAACGTAATATTAGAACAAGTAAAAACTTCCAAGTTTGGCCGGCTCGAATAAATTTCTCCTTAACGTACATAGTATAACCCGCCCAGCGAACGAAATGTCTGATATCAGACAAATCTGAACAAATTCTGAAGTTTTCCGTCAAGATCGTACTGATTTTGCTCCGAATTCTGTTCGAAATTCTGAGGGAATTTTTATGCTAGCAGTTTCGAAAGAATTCTGAACGAAGTCTGTCCGTCTTTTAGTATGTTTTTTTTTAATGTTTCTTCCGACAATTCGGAAGAAATTCTCTGCTATTTCTGCACTGTTTTTCTGTAAAAACTTTTATTTCGACGGATCTGAAAGAATTCTAAATGATGTCTGAACGTCCTATAATATTTTTTTTTTTAATTTTTCTTCCGATAACTCGGAAGAAATTCTGAACGATGCAGATCTCCGTGACGGTCGCCCCGGTAGCTGAGTTTATAGCGTGCTCGGATTACCGGTGCGGGGTCGTGGGTTCGATTCCCACCTGAACCTGGTCTCTCGCTATTGTGGTATCACAATGGACTAAACTTGTCTAAGTGAGTCTGTTTGGATATAAACTGCCAGTCTTATCTAACCTGAACTCCGTCCGAGATGTTTTTGTCTTTTTTGTGCTTGCTTTTTCAAAAGTTAATTTGCTTGAACCGTAAGGAATTTTGTCTCGACAGTTCTGATGGAATTCGGGGCGAATTCGGGACTCGGATTTCTTTTGTCTTTTTTATTGTGCTTGCTTTTGTGACAATACTTTTTTTGCCGGTAAAAATTTTTTCCCTAAACTTCGGTAGGAATTTTCAACAATGTCTGAACTTGATGTCGAATGTTTTTTGTATTTTTTGTGCTTGCTTTTTTGCAAATTTTTGTTGGAGACAGCTGTATCTCGGAGGTTGGCATGTTCACCTATGACGCTGGATGACTGGTTTCGAATCCCCTCCTATATGAGGACTATGCCATTTAAAAACTTCTCCTCAAAGAGGTGTCGCAGCGCCCTTCGACCTCGGCTATAAATAGGAGATCCCTAATGGCATGTTTGAAGGCAAATTTGCAATTTGAACCGTCGAAAAACACACGGAAAATACGAATTACATACAAATTCTTTCAGAATTCGGTTGGAAGTCGATAAGGCAATTCAGAAAGTACATCCCAATTCTAACAAATTTTACTCCAGAATTCGGTCGGAAGTCAAAAATACAAGCACATCTGTATTCATAAGTACTCAACAACAGAATACGGTCAGAAGTCTTAACGACAATTCAGAATTCCTTTCGGAATTTCCCATAATTTTGATTCAGAATTCTACAAGCATTCTGTTAGAAAAAATGGATTTCCCTCCAACATTTCGTTGCGTTTCGTGTGAACCACTCCATTTATATTTCGTTAAGATTTCGACTTTGAATTCGAAATCGGAGAAATTTTCTGACTTTGGTACAGACTTCTGACCGAATTGTGAACGTTTGGTTCACTGGGCGGCCATAACAAAATTGGGCTTAAATTAAAGGCATTTAGAATTGAGGTAGAAATCGGACATACACATTTTGGGTCAAGTGTATGCTTGGCGCACCAACTCCCTCAAAACATTGCAAAATGACATGTAGGTTAAGTAAAGTTTAAGTAGCAGTCAGCCACAGATTCACATAGACGTTTCCGTCCACTGTTATACCAAGGAACAGAAACAGGAAGATGCCTTCTAGTTCCTACCGTTGAACCATCGAGATCGCTTAAAAAGTCCAACAACTGGCGAATGTTCACATCCGCTAAATCAGGCAGGTTCTCAAAGAACTGAGATCCTAAAGTGGAACTCCTTCTGAATGCCAGCGCGGGACACACACATGGAAGGTGTTCTATAGTCTTTTCCTCTTCGATGTCCTCACAGCTTCTGCAACAGTCGTAGCCTAATCAAATGAAAAGTTCTTATGAGTAGAGTACACACCTGACATTGAAATATACAGTTAAGCCCTAGAGACACATCAAAAATTTCAACTGGATATGTAGGTAGAATACAAATTCGATGATTTAATTAAGATTATCCCTGAAGAACGATAAGAATATACACTCGAAAATTTTTTTTTTTTTTGAATCTTTATCATTTCCAACAAATGTTTGTATACCCTTTGGCTTTTTAGCTAATGTAATAAAATATTCTTAATGGACCTCATCCAAAGGATAATATTGTTACACTTCATACATATTATGGAAGGATGACTTGTGTCTTCATCACTTTCTTTCTCACTGAGTATTTGGGTCAAACCAAAATTATGCTCTTGAGCAAGATGGCCCCAAGTATTTTTAGGCAAACCTCATCAACAACACCTTTGACTTGGTTCTAACAAAAGATTACAAAAAATATCCTTTTTTCTTCTTTTTTTTACAGGTAAGGACAAAACTGCATGACTGCCAGCGAAGCAAGGCAAGGCAATGTGTAACCATGGGTACTCGGGTTGTGTCGAAAGGAGGAAACTGCTTGTTAAGGACCTTAGGTAATCAAGTTGCTGTTGTTATGTTTATCGGCCAAAGCAATAATTTAAATCTAAATTGTATAAAAATCACGAAGCTTTTGCCACTACCCCATTAGGCAGATGACGCCCTCAGCGTCACTCTATACATTTTGTGTATGGAGTATGGTAAGGGAGTCGGGAGGGGGTATAATTGAATGTTTCTTCGAAATTGCTACAACAATTTTGAAACATGCCATTAAAAATATCCTGCAAATTTGGGAAACGAGTTTAAACCACGAAATCTAATATCATTTTTGTTATTGTTGTTGTTATGTCATGTTGCGAAAAACGAAAGGATACCAAAGGCTACACAAAGATTAGGCCTGATAGCAGCTTAGCACCTTTTTTTGCCACCACAACTTGTTTTTTTTTTTGTTTTGTTTTCTTTTGGATTATTTTATTTCTCTGTTGCCATCTTGTTAAAGGTCTTAAGTAGTTTTGGCCAAGCAACTACATAATTTTTTTTCCGTGTTGCTAATATTATTGGCCGGATATCCTTTTGTGGCTACCAGCACAGCAATTCAGTGGTCGAGATTTCCGTAAATAACAAACAAACTCATTAGGAAGAAAAAAAAAGAAGGAAATAAGGCAAGAAAAATATTATAAGCAAATTATAGAGGCTTTCAGCTCTCACTCACCCCATTTAGAAGATAATCACAATTTGGAAACTGGCCACATACAAATTGGGGAGAAAAAAAAAACAAAATAGAAAAAATAGAAAGGCTCCCAGTTAACACCATGAAAACATGGGTCAACAAAATAAAATATTTAATATGTAATTTAAAATAAATTGCAGAGGAAATCAAACTTAAAGAATTTTAAAATCTCGATATGACAAAATTAAAATGGAAACAAAAATTTGCAATTTTAAATTTTGCCCATTAACATTCCACTAAGGAACAGGGACCAACTTTTCACATATCAATGAGTGCAGTCCGATTCAAGTTTAAGCTCAATGATAAGGGGCCTCCTTTTTATAGCCGAGTGCGACACCTCTTTGGAGAGAAGTTTTACATGGCATAGTACCTCACAAATGTTGCTAGCATTAGGAGGGGAAAACCGCCGCTGAAAATTTTATCTGATGGTCTCGCCAGGATTTGAATACAGGCATTCAGCGTCATAGGCGGACATGCTAACCTCTGCGCTAGGGTGGCCCCCGCAACAAAATATACTCTAAACAAAACACAGAATTTTGATATAATTTTAAAATTTTTATAACACTACAGTTGAACAACGATTATTCGGCTCGCTCGAGTCCAAGATGAGCAGGGAAATCGAAAACTTTGTTAATAAAGGTTTTTTCTTAAATTTCATTATTTATGTGTTTTTATTGATTTCTGGTAGTACCATACAGAATTTCTATGATATTGATATAAATTGGTATATAGAAAGCTTCTTAAGCCATAATGCATGTTGTTTGTTTTTGCGAGTGTATTCTTAATATTTATACCCACCACCATGGGGATATACTAACCTAGCCGAAATAACGATCTGCGACCCCATAAAGTATATACATTCTGGATCGCCTCGACATTCTGAGGCCATGTCCGTCCATCCATCCGTCCGTCCGTCGGTCTGTCGAAATCACGATAGCGGTCGAACGCGTAAAGCCGCTTGAAATTTTGCACAGATACTTTATATTGATGTAGGTTGTTGGGAATTGCAAATGGGCCATATCAGTTCAGATTTGGTTATAGCTCCCATATAAACCGATCTCCCTATTTGACTTCTTGCGCACCTGGAAGCCGCATTTTTCATAACGATTGCTTGCTTGAGCCCCTGGAAGCCGCAATTTTCATCCGATTTGGGTGAACTTTTGTATGTAGTGTTCCGTTATGACTATTAACAACTGAGTCAAGTACGATTCAAATCGGTCCATAACCTCATATAGCTTCCATATTAACCGATCTCCCGATTTGACTTCTTGAGCCCATGGAAGCCCCAATTTTCATCCGATTTGGCTGAAATTTAGCATGTAGTGTTTTGTTATGACCCTCAATAACTGTGTAACCCGTCGGCTCCTACTGCCTTGTTGTTCTTTAGTCGGGTCACTGGTACCTGGACCTTATTCCGACTAGGAGGTAAACATTCTATACCATCATCATTGATTGGTCTGCGCGTCTTTGTCTTCCGTCGGGGCATGGGCACAAATAAGGCTGATGTTGAAGAATATGGCATTTATGCGGATTGTGGCTAGCCTGTTTCAGTGTTTCAGTCTCCGACTAACCACAAGTAGTTTAGTTCGTAACGGTTTGGTGTTGTTGTGACGCCTTTCCCGGTCCATCGCACTTGCTATGAGGCGGTAATATCTGTCTTGTACTTCTCCAATGCATCGTATAATGCACCTTCTCTATAAAGAGTGCGGACATTCCAGTTGCAGATCCGCAAATCATGGTCCTTTTTTAGCTTGCCTGGGTCGTCAACGTTGGGGGGGGGGGTCCGTTTTTACTATTCCTTTGTTTCTCATAGTAGTTCTCATAGTTTTCCAACCGCATGGGTTTTGTGGGATTACACACGTATTCCTCGTTGTGGCGAGCCGCTTGCTCCAAGATCCGGTTAATAGGGGTTGCATTTCTAAAGCACGGATAATAGAGGTAAAACTCGGTTAAAAGAGGTACAGAACCAAAAGTACAGCATTACGGGGTAACCGGTTAATAGAGGCCCGGATAATCGAGGTACAATTATATGTCTGAAATGAATATTTCTTAAAGAATTTTATTGAACATTAATTTTTAGTATAATTTTTGTAGAAAAGAATTTATCAAGATGTATATGCTATTAAAAATTATTTTTAATAAAATGTAAAAAAAAAAATGTTGCTTTACAAAAATTGAGCTTTCCTTTGAAAAAAATCATTCTCCTATCATATTTCATCGGGTTCTTCATTGTATACTTGCTAAAGTTAACATTGAATTAAACCAATTTAGCTGTGACATCACTTTTGAAAACTGAATTTAATTTAGATAAAACTATTCCAGCCAAGATAGATGTAAATTTAATTATAGTTTTTGTACACTTTTTGTATCTAGCATACAATTTTCCAGCCTTTTTTTTTTTTGCCTGTTCCAACCCCCTTCTATTTAATGTAAATTCTAATTTTTATCCAATTTAGCCTCCCCGCATGTCATCACACGTAAAAAATAACTATAATTTTCAGGCGTTTTTTTTTTCGTTTTTTTTTTTCTTTTCCATTTTGTTATTCATTTTGTCACACCCAACGACAACAATGGGGACTACAACAACTGAGCTTGACAATGCCAACAGATAATTCCACATTTCGTAATTATTTATTTGCTGCATTTTTTTGCTGGCCCGTTCGTTCGTTACAAATAATTGCAGATTTTAACAAATTAATTGAAAAATATTTGCAAACACACGATACGTGGCTACGTGGCTATCTGCGCAACAAACAACACATCGTAGCCATTTGCGGCTATTTATGATTTATTGACTATTAAATGCCGAATTCGAATTCGAATTTTAGCATTTTTTTTATGTGTGTGTGTGTGTGTGGATGTTTGAGAGCCGTTTTTGGGGAAAACGTGTGGCACGCGCTACTCCATTCGACTGATGGTAGCCAAAAATGATCTGAGCCCCAACGATGGCTGGTGTTTAATGGCACACCTGGGGTCTGTTTTCATGGGGCCGCACCTTTTTTGGCCACAACGCCGTCAAGACAATCAAATGAGTGTAGAAACGTACCACCATCACCCGCCGTTCGTCCATCTGTGTGTCTCTACTGCCCCCATCCCCATTGGAAAACAATGAGTTTATAGTTAAACCATTAATATGTGAGCTTTTCTTGTTTTAAGGAATATTTTTTTATTTTTTAGCCTTAACACCAATTTATGTGTTAATTTTTGGTAATTAACTTTTGGAAAATGAAAACAAATGCAGGAAAATAAATCAATACAACGAATCTTAAATTTTAAGATTTTTTATACCAACCATCGCATTTTGTCATGTAAAGGGTGATCTTGTAGCTATTATCTTTTTTGCACCACTGGTTTAAGCAGCTCACGCACGTTTCGTGTTTTGTTTCACTGTCAAACATCTTCAGTTTATTCTATAATTTAACCATGAATAGTCTTATTGAATTGTATTTTTAAAATGCATGCTCTGTTAAGAAAGCTCATCGCGCGCTTCTTCCATTTTATGGTCAGAGCTTGTTTTTGGATCAATGGGTATGCAAATTAGCAGAATTGTCTATTTTGGAGTGAAGATCAGCTATAAACATTGCAAGAGCTACAAATGCACCCAGAAAAAGACACAGTTTGTTGTGGTTTATGGGCTGGTGCCATCAATGGACCGTACTTGCTCTTGCAATGTTTATAGCTGATGCGAATCATAACGTAACTGTGAATGGTAAGCGTACCTTGAGATGATATCCAACTTTTTTTTGTCCAAAATGCAAGCGTTTGACTTGCATGATATGTGGATTCAACAGGACGGTGCCACATGCCACACAGCACACGTAGCAATGGACTAATTGGGAGGCGAGTTTGGTGAACATTTGATTTCACATTCGGGACCGGTCAATTGGCCGCCTAGATCGTGGTAAAGCTCATGTCGATACAGACAAGCCCGTATCAATTGACGTATTGGAAGACAGCATTGAAGCATTTATTTGCGAAATACCGGCCGAAGTGTTGGAAAGTGTATGCCAAAATTGGACTAAGCGGGTGGACCATTTGAGACGCAGTCACGGCTAACATTTGCATGAAATATTCTTCAAACATTAAATTATATGTGCCGTACTATCGATTCAAATAAAAATGTTATGCATTCTTCTGAATTTTATGTTTATTGTTTTAAAAATCTTTCCTATAGCTCTTAAAAAACCACCCCTCATATGTTTGGAAGGAATTTCTATCGATTTTGTGGATTTTCATGCGCTATTCTATGAAAGTAATGAAAAGATTTCCGTAATCTTTCAGATCAAGGGATGAGTTAAAATAAGGTAGAAGGTAAGGAACGAAGTATTCTAATCAATCTTGGGTCAATATTATCAAAACCAATATCATTTGACTTAACTGACCCCAGACTATGTAAAACTTCATCGGGCGATACACATCTAAACTCAAAACTGCATTTGTGTTTTCCGTTACCCTATTAAAGTCTTGATAATAAGTGGAGACTATACCCAGTGAACCAAACATTCAGAATTCGTTCAGATGTTTGTACGAAAGTCAGAAAATTTATACGAATTCGGATCTGTCTGAACTCTTAACGAGAAATATATGGAGTGGTTGATACGACTTCGGAACGAAATGTCTTAGGGAAATTTGATGTTTTTGCCGATGTATCTGACAGAATTCTAAACCAAAATTATGGGAAATTCGGAAGCGCAATTCCAGTTGTCGTTAAGACTTTTGATCGAATTCTGATATTGGGTCTAAGTGAATACGGATGTGTTTTCCGACTTGTCTTATCGATTTCTGACCGAATGTATATTAGAAATCCTTAAGAATTCGAATGTTTTTTCTGACTCGTCATATCTATTTCTGACCGAATTCTGGAATAAAAAATTTTGAACTCGGATGTACTTCCCGACTTGTCTAATCGATTTCTAACCAATTGTGTTTTTCGAAAGTTCAAATTGCAAAATTTCTCCTGAATCTCCTTTGTATAGCCGAGTCCGACCGGGAGAAGTTTTTACACATCATAGTTCCTTATAAATATCACCAGGATAAAATAACCACGATTGAAATTTTATTTTTAATGTTCTCCCAGGAATCGAACTCAGGCACTCAGCGTCATAGGCGAGCACAAAAACAAATACAAGAAAATCCAAAACAGAGTTTAGAACTCGTTCCGAATTCCATCAGAAATGTCAGAACAAAACTTCCTAACGGCTCGAACAAATAAATATGTGAACCAGTAAAGAATGGCAAAAGTCGGACCGGGCGACTTAATAATATCCTACATCACCTAGTTTACGCACACTTTTAATATTTAGAAATTATCTCCAACGGAGGCCACCGTCGCGCAGAGCTTAGCTTGTCCGCCTATGACGCTGAATGCCTTGGTTCTAATCCTGGCGGGAACATTAGAAAATTTTACAGCGATGGTTATCCCCTCCTGTTGCTGACGACGATTTGCGAGGTACTTTGCCGTGTAAAAACTTCTCACGCAAAAGTTTGAAAAGGTCGGACCAAAATCGTGGCTGCTAGAGCATTAAAACTCCATATCGGATTAAAGATATATATGGGAGCTATATCTAAATCTAGGCCGATTTTGAAGAAATTTAAAAAAACGCCATATCGGATGGAGATATATGTGGGAGCTATATCGAAAACTTAACCGATTTTGACGAAATTTTGCTTAGATATGGGAACGTCAAACAAAACATCTATGCTAAATATCGTAAAGATTGGATGAAAATTGTAGCCTCTACAACCTTAAAAAACCTTATTGGATGAAACATATATATGGGAGCTATATCTAAATCTGAACCTATTTTGGCGAAATTTTGCACACATATGGGCACGTCCAATAAAGCACATTATGCCAAATTTTGTAAAGATCGGACTAAAATTGTGGCTTCTACAGCTTTAATAGGCCATAACAGATGAAAGATATATATATGGGAGCTATATCTAAATCTGAACCGATTTTGTTCAAAATCAATGTGACCTTGGGCCAAAAAAGAGACTTGTACAAAATTTCATGACAATCGGACAATAAATGCAACATGTAACTTGATCACAAGAATACATTGACAGGCAGACAGACAGACATAGCTAAGTCGAATCAGGAAGTGATTCTAAGCCGATCGGTATACTTATCAATGGGTCCAGCATTTCTCCTTCTTAGCGTTGCAAAAAAATGCACGAAGCTATAATACCCTGTGCTATAGTGGTGGTGTAAAAGCAAGCACAAAAAGACAAAAACCTCCGACACAGAGTTCAGACATTGTTCTGAATTTCTACCGAACTGTCGAAAGAGAAATTAAAAAAAAAACACGACAGGACCTTCAGACATCGTTCGGAAGTCCTTCAGAACTGTCGGAACAAAAATTCCTACAGACAAACAGTCCAGAAATCGTTCAGAACTCCTTCCGATGCGTCGCAAGATAAAATGCAAAAAAAAGTACGACAAGACAATCAAATATCGTTCAGAATTCTTTAAATTCTCGAAATTGTGCATCATTAAAGAGTGTATTAACTTCTTATACCCACCACCCATAAAAAGTACATTTATAATCCGAATTCGCTCAAATTTGACACAGTGACTTATGTTAGACTTTCGACATCCGTGTCGTATTTGGTTCAGATCGGTCTATGTTTGGATATGGCTACCAAAAAGACCAATATTTTGTTCTGCAAAATTGTACAATTAGGACCATATTTCGATAAATATGCTATAGTGGCATAAATTTGGCATTTTTCACCGGATTCTGATGAAGTGGTGGTGGGTATGCAAGTTCGGCCGGCCGAACGTAACGCCTTTTTACCTATTTTCTGTTATGTTAGTGCATATGTCTGTTATATATGTTGGTACTATCAGCCATTTTGGATTGTCAATTTGTTTTCGACAGAGTCTATTATTTATATTTGACGAGTCTATAATGAGCAGAACTCAAGTTTAGTTGTGGTAAAACCGGGAGCCATCGTAGTGCATACGTTAGCATGGCCGTATATCGTCCCCAAACGCCTGGGTCAAATCCTGTCGACGAGAATATCTTAAAACATTTTCAGCGCTGGTTATCCCCTCACCAAATGCTGGTAACATTTGTGAGTATTTCAGCCATGTACAACTTCTCACCAAAGAGATGTCACGGCGTTCGGGCTCGGCATATAAGAGGAGGTCCTTTTATCATTGAGCTTAAATTTGAATCGGGCAGCACTTAATTGGTATGATCAGGAAACACTTAACCACATTGTAGAAAGCCGAGAAGATGTCAAAATGACGATGCACGTCCTGGTCGCTTGAGCATGTCAACAACCGATGAAAACATTGAAGCAGTGAAGAAAATGATTTTCGATAACCGTTGAATCACTATTAGAAAGGTTGCTGATAATTTTGCCATATCGTTGGTTCAATGTTGCATGGACATCCCTCAGGAGCTATTGAATATCGTCAACGACGATCCAGATTACCTCAAAAAGATCATCACTGTTGACGAATTATGGGTGTATGGCTATGACATTGAAACCAAAACCCAATCATCCCAACGGGAACGTCCGTTGGGAGCGCGTTTCAGTGGTGTTTCATGGATTTGAAGAAACGCTGGCCTTCAATTTCTTAACCATATCGCAATCTTTCTCTTGAAGAGCAGTGGTGTCTAAAATTGGCCCACCTTCGTCTTTCTGTTAAAAAAGCAAATCTCAGTCTTTATCGTGGCTGAGAGATTTATAGGAAATTTTCTCAAAATTTCATATTTATGAGATATTTTTTCAAAATTTATTCATAACCAATTTTCAAAATAATATGACATTCTCGTGATTTTCATACAGCAAACATTTCCCACACTTATATTTATAAAAAATATTATCAAAATTTGGTGTTAAGTAGAAAATACTTGAATAGAAAAAATACCTGTTCATTTCGTTAACGGCTTCAGTTCCTTTTGTTGTTCACTTAAAATGGTTTTGTTTTTTGTTCTTCTTGTGCCACAACAATTTTCTATTGTCACAATTTATGAAATTCCAACAACTTTCAACAAATGAAAAACTTTCTTGGCAAAAAAAAATCACAACAAAATAATTCAAAGAAAAGTAGAAACCCATCAACATTTTAAAAGTTGCGAATTACAAATTTTCTTCGATTTTTGTAACGACTTTAATAAACCATTGATTTGGTTTCTCTTTTTGGCTTATTGCTTGGAATGGAATGGAATGAAAAATTCCTTGGGAAAAAAGTAACTAAATGGGAAACCAAAAAACTATGTACTTTTATTTGGCAACTTTTTACCGTACTGCCGACAGCCATTCCCAAAAACTGTAACTCACCCAAATAGGTGGTACAAACAAGGCAGGGTTTTCATTCGGCCTTTTGAATAAAGGACAATGTGGCTCAAGTTAAAACAAAGTTTTCACCCATCCCCTCCCACTAGGCAAGCGTGGAGAACTGTATTTGAAAGTGCCCCCTAACGTATGTGTGTTGAAAAACAGCTCCAACTTTTATTTACTTGTAAAGCGTTTTTCTGTTTTTTTTTTTTTTTTTGTTACTTTCATCTCTTCCACCGACTTCTCTTACTTTTCGAGTTAGTTTGCTAACTGTAACATCATTGCAACAATTTGCTGGAAAAGGACATTCTGCCGTGGAACACTTGAATTTCGGTGGGCAGTACTAGCTTTGTTGGGGTGGACTCGTCGTGGGTCATTATTCTGACTCTATGGCATTTTACTTTCTGGGCAGCGGAAGAGGGTAGGAGGAGGGGGGCGGTACTCTGCTTTTACATTAACTTTTAAATCGTTTCAGTATTTTAGTGTGGCAATAAATGTTTTGGAAGAAAAGAAGGTGGGAGCGCTTTTTTTTTTCTTTTCAAACAGAGGAAAAAAATGTAAATTGAAAGAGAGAGGGGTTTCTTTTTCGGAACAGAAGGGATGGATGCATGGCTGCTGTAGATTGTAGCACATATTATAGAATTTTTATTAAAGGCAATTTTTCGTTACCAATAAAGAGATATTTTCTCAGTTTTAAACGGTGGATGGCCTGAAAAAGGAAATTTTTGTACCCACCCCCACCATAGGTTGAAAATGAACTTGGTTTGCTATTTCGTTTGTAAAAACTACAAATATACGTCCAGGACCCTTCAAAGTATATCTTATATACATTCTTGATACACAGTGGCACAGATAAGTCGAAAAGGTATGTGTTTCGTAAACCGAGAGTCACGTAATGAGAATATTATATAACCCCATACATTTTCGCTAATATAACAGTGGTGGTCATGAAGAAAAATTTTAGCAACATTCGAAATTTGGCGGAAAATTTTTTTTCCTATATAAATTTTATTTTATAAAACGCATGTTTTGAGTAGGTTATGTAGACTTTTCTGTGCCACTGTATATATCCTTGAAGGCCTCCGTTGCGCAGAGGTTGGGATGTACGCCTATGATGCTGAACGCCTGGGTTCGAATCCAGGCGAGAACATCAGAATAAATTTTCACCGGTTGTTATCCCCTCCTAATGGTGGCGACATTTGTGGGGTTCTGTATCATTTGGTATGGCAGCCTCTCCATAAAGAGGTGTCGCACTGTGGCACGCAGTTCGGACTCGGCTATAATATGGGGCCCCATATCATTGAGCTTTATCTTGAATCGTACAACGCTCATTGATATGCGTGAAGTTAGCCCCTGTATCTTAATGGAGTGTTAATGGACCAATTTGCACTCTTGATAACCATTTTAAGTCGATTTATCTCTGTCGGTCCGTCTGTCTGTATGTTCGTCCATCTCTTAATCAATCTGTCCGTCCATCTGACCATCCACCTTTTGTTGCTGTAGCCACATTTGCGCGTCGAGGTAGCGTCCTCGTTAAGCTCCATAGGTTCTTGCTCACCTGTTGCGTCACGGGAACGTTATGGCCATCTCTAAAGGCGCCACCTTGTCATATCGAGTATCAAAGGCACTCAGTTTTTAATTAGATACCGCTGCCCGCGACTGCAGTTGCAGCTACTCCGTACATGGATGATTGCACTATTCGCAACCTGCGAACAGGCTCCTTAGCTCCCAGCTGAGCTTCTCATGATGACGATAAGCTCCACACAAATCGGAGCTCAGAGTTCCAACCCGTGTGTTGCTCTTGCTGGGATTGCAAATGCGACAAATCGGTCCATGTTGAGATAGAGTTTATATATAAACCGACTTCGCGATTCTACTTTTTGAACCCCTAGAGGGCGCAATTACTATCCAATTTAGCTGAAATTTCGCACATATTTTGTTTATTTTATGGCTTCTAAAAAGAAACTAGAAGCATTTGAAATATGGCTGCCCAGAAGAATATTGAAAATGCCATGTACAGACCGTCACTAACATCGAAGACCTGAGAAGAATGAATGCAGACCGACCATTAGTCTAAACAATCAGAACTCAGAAAATTGCAAATCTAAGGGATATAATGAGAAATGATGACGAAAGATTGAAGGAAAACCCGTCAGAGGCAGAAAGGAAACCCCCTGGATCAAGACTGGACCGACTATCAAGACGAAAGAACCTTACTCAACGCCGGGAGAAACCGAGAACTCTGGAAACTTAGTTTTGATTGAAAATAAAAAAAATATTTTTGAAATTTAATATTTTTGGTGATCTCATGTATCCGAATAACGGATGGGCAAATAAATTACGAAGATGGCTTCCAACATCCAAGACAAATATGATCCAAATAGGTCTAGAACCATTGGTCCCATATAAACCATTCAATTTGCCCCACACCTTAATGCCTTAAAGCGAATATGTATGCAGGCCGAAAGGATCAATATATGATAAATTTGGCATCCCAATATGGGTAGGGGAGCGTCCTACCACAACATTCCACTGTACCGGCATAAAGACCGATTAGAACCATATAGCACTTAAATAAAGGATATTTGGGCATAGAGTATGAATCGGACAACCAAATGTTGGGTCAGGAGTCCGAGGGCAACGCCCCACCATAAAACTCCACCAAACAGGCATTAAAGCCGATCAGAACAATATGGGGCTCGCGTGAAAGGAATTCAGGGGATGGGTACGAATCGAACACCCTATTTTGGCTTCAGGTGTATGTAGGGACCACATTACCATTAAAACTCATGAAGGAATATATGCTATAAAACTACTATAGAACAGAAACAATTGATAGGCTCAGTCTTGTAGATTACATATATGTTAAAGTCCCTTTAAAGTCTGAGCTGACACATGGTTAGCGGTGATCATCTACTCAATAATGGCCAAGCTTATCGGATATTTACCGGATAAACAGATAATACGTGCGTGCAAACACAAGTAAATCGTTTCACACAAAGGAAATTTTCGCCTAATAAACTTTAGACTTTGTTTGCTATAAAAGTCCAAGTTTCTGTGATAGATTTTTGCCAGAGTTTATGACAAACATAAAGTTGTTTATTTACCCTGACAATACCTTTAATTCTTGGTATATAGAACATATTATTCGGGATTTCAGCTAGTTTTTCTTTATATATAAATTAATTTAACGTCATGCTTATGTATATATATATATGTATACATATATATTCATTTTAATTTTAAAATTAATTGTGCTTCTTAAATAGTTCAGTCAAGTTCAATTAAATCTTGTAACATAATTTTGTATTATGATCTACTGTAGTCTTTACGCTATAAATTTAACTAAAATTATTTGGGAGTTGTTGTTTTCGCACATTTAAATACCTACTTTGTGATGGATACTTCTTTATCGCCTAAATGTTACATGTTTTGTGCCTGGCAGCCATTTGTGTGTTGCTCTAATGAGTTTTGTCATTGGACATACCAGAATTTTTTGGACTTAAAGCGAAATTTTACAAAATGCTCAGTCAGCTTTGCTCAGTCATAACAAAAAAGAAAAAAATATTGTGTGTGAAAATGTGTCTATAACAGTGACGAGCACGCATTATTTGCAAGCCCATGGCCCGGTTTGGGATTTCTTGTATGAGTACAAAGTAATGTGCAAAAGTGTGAGCATTTTTGCCAAACACGGGATACTCACTCTTTCTCTCTAGTAGGAGAGACACAAGAGAATAATTATTGCTCCGGCACACGAAAAATCATTTGCGGCCTTCGAAGCACCCTTGCAATTATAAAGCTTTTTCCTCCATTTTTTCCCTTTTGTTCCCAAAAAGCAAAATACGAAAAACTATGGCGATCATTTTACGATAACTCCATGTCATTCGTAAACGATGCACATATTTATATAGCATTTATGCTTAAACCATGAACTGTACCCTGCGCCACTACTGTGGCTGTAGTGGAGAGTACGGTTCGATTCAGGTTTAGCCACGTCCGTCTGCTTTTATTTGTTATCAACGTGGAGATTGCATTTGCTACCAAATTTTCATGAATTTTTACCATATCACTTTTTTAGGTCATCGACAAACGTTATTTGGTAAAATCGATTCAGATTCAGATATAGCTCCCATACATATCTATTGTCCGAATATCACTTATAAGGACGTAGATACCATACAACCGATTTACAAGCAATTTGATACGGAATATATACTTCGCCATCTGAACCTCTGCTGAATTCTATCCAAATCGGCTATGATTTGGATATTCGACAAAAGTGTTTTAGGAACATGTGAACTTCTATTGCATGGAATCTCAACTCTATTTGCTATATGGCCACCCTAATTTCTCAACATGTACATTAGTGTTTTTGGTTTTTTTGTGATGTTGCAGCTTTTACTAACGAAGCCATTCATCATGCAGTTACATGCGATAAATTGTAACTCAAACGCAGTGGCAAGTAACATCCCAAACCTTATGGCACCCTTCCGCCATAGCAACCTCGAATAACATATGGAGGCAAGTACTCGAAAAAATTTAAGATTTATTTGTGCGTAGTACACTCACAGCAGGGAGTTTTAGTAATTTTAAATTTTAGAAATATCGTTTATAGACGCTAAAGTGCACTTTGAGGAATAATTATCAAAATTTTAATGATTTCAGAAAGTCGAAATGTTTTAGTTAAAAAATGCTTTGCAATGTGTTAAACCAAAAACCCCCTAAAGTTTCAATTCAAACCATCTAGGGCAACGAAAAAGGATTGCAAATTTGTACATTTCTCCACGAACATCCATTCTATTAAGGAACAAAGCTTAAAAGGGATTACTTTTCGAAATATCATCCTTTTCAAAGTGTCATCCCTTTGATTTATGCTATTCACTATCTGTTCTATACATTGTTAACATGAAACAAAATGAACATGTTGTTCATGCAAAAACTATAAACCCCAAAACTCTAAATTCCATAATAATCATACTCCATTTTCATTTAAATGTATAATCTGCAAAAGTCATTCATGAAAACTAACATCCACAATTCTGACAATCATGACAGCTATGCTTATATTTTGTTCTCTAATTATCATAGATAACAAAATCTGACCATTTTCAATGGAGGCATGACATTTGATATACCCAAGCTATGGCATATTTTGTGATGTATGCAGCATTCATGCAATACTCTGTTATTTTAATAAGCAGATTAATTTTTCACAAAATGTTCGCTGTTGATACTGCATAGAAATTCAAGTTGAATAGAATTCTGTGGCAGCAAAAATTGTTATGTTTTAGCCGAATTTACGGAGAGATTTACACAATGGGCCAAAAGGTTTAAAATATTACAATCTTCTTTTAAATGTCTTCAAAAATTTAGCCTTATAGCTACCCCAGGTGCCATTTTCACCTTTGCTTTTTTGAAGAGGCTGCTGCAGGCCATACTAAGCCTCGGCCTCGGTTTGGTTTTGGAACATGTAACCTGACATCTTCGATCCTCCTTCCTTCAATGTGAATGAAAGAGCTATACTATCCGAATTTTGACGGAGCTTCGGTTTCTCCCTTCAATGTGGATGAAAGACTTATCCTGTCCGTGTTTTTATACCAACCACCATAGGATGTGGGTTATACAAATCTAATCATTCCGTATGTAACACTTCGAAATATTGATGTCCGACCCCAAGTTTCGGCACGGCCGAAATAAGAACGTTTTTACTTGTTATTATAGACACAGCCGTGTCCGCTTGGGACGCCAAACGCCTGTGTGCAAATCCCTGCGTGAACATCAGAGAAAATTTCAGCGGAGAAATTGACTAATGCTGGCTGCATTTGTGAGGTATGCTGTCATGTTAAAACTTCTTTACAAAATGGTGTCGCTCTGCGGCACGCCGTTCGGACTCGGGTAAAAAGAAGTTCCCTATCACTGAGTCTAAACCTAAATCGATTGATAACAGAGAAGATCTCCTGTTCCTTAATGGAATGTTGGTGGGCAAATTTGAATTGCAGTATACACTTCACCATAGGACAGGGAACATATTTGTATACCCTCCACCATAGGGTATATACATATAGACCTTCTATATTCATTAAGTCATTCCGTTTGCAACACATCGAAATATCCATTTCGGATCGTCGTATAATTCTAAGTCGAGTTAACAATGTCTGTGTATATGTCCTTCCGCCTGTTGTAATCAGTGTATCAGTGTTGCCACTCTGGAAAATTATTTCCTAACAACATTTAGGAAAAATCCTATCGAACCTGATTAATACCTACCAAATGTTCTATAAATCAAAAATGCGGTATATGTTTTTATAGGCACCACCGGAGAGTTGGCCTTTTTGCCATTATATTTGCAACACATCAAATTATTCATTTCTACCCCTACAAAGCAGTATACATTCTAGATCATCGTTATATTCATAGATAATGTAGACATGTCCATATTGCTATATTGCCCTGTTTTCCGATTGAAGGAACGCAAAAAATCCGTATTTTATTCAGTATTTACGAAATTTGGAGGAGATCCCCCAACACTCATACCAGTTACAATTAAGTTCAATCCCATGACAGCCAGTGGAACGTACGAGATTGATCTCATGAAATCCTTCATCGGCAAGGGCTGCCGCCTCAGTAAACAACACATTGCTACTACAAAAATAACAATCAATACCATTTTTCCTAAATTTTGAAGCAGTGAATAGAGCTGGCAAACTATCTGTTATCGCAACATTCGATATTTAGTTTTAATAATAAATATCGATAGCATCGATACTATCGTTAATTTCCCATTACCTATATTTCGAACGAAAATAAGAAGTAAAAATCAGGAGATCGATTTATATAGAAGCAATATCAATGCACAGATCAAATAAAACCAAGGTTAATAAAGTCAGTTGGAAGTCATGAGAGAAATCACTGTAGAAAATGTTAGTCTAATCGGACGAAAATTGCGCCCTCTATAGGCGCATGTTAGTCTAATCCGATGAAAATTGCGCCCCCTATAGGCGCATTGTATATTAAAGGATGCAATCAGTGTCGGATTGCGTTATTATTCATCGGAAAAATATCATTCGAAATTTGAAACAGTGAGTTGTTTTAAGTCTTCCGACATTCGACCCAAATATGGTTCAGATCAGACTATATTTAGATATAGCTGCCATATAGATCGATCTCCTGATTTAGGGCCTAAAGTCCATGCTAAAATAATTGAGAAGATAATTTTAAATGGAATGAGAACATTTATTCCAGTAAGACTATAACGGCTAAATCAGACGACAAAAGTTGGTTTAACCAGACAAGCAGACATGCTGTCAGATCGAAAGAGGTGGCATTCAGGAACTGAGGCTTGGATAAAAATGCCAATACTGAACTGCTGCGCAAGCAACCAAGATCTTTGTGTGCCAATTTGCCTAGGCGCGAAAAATTTCTTTACGAACAGCGTCTGCGTACTAAGGCTCTTGCTTCTACATGAGAAAGTAAAAGCTTTTGGTCGTTCGTGAAAAAGTAAAATGGGTAGTTCTTTATCTTCTCCAACTTTTGTTAAGGATGATCAAATGTGCACCGACCCTGTTGATAAGGCTAACCTGTTGGCTGATATATTTCCAGGGAACTCTTCTCTGCCGGATATCAATCAACAACTCCCCTTAATCGAAAATGTATCTGGCGTCGTGCCCCAAATATTTTTACGAACTCGTGGAGTTAAAAGGGTTCTTGAGAATCTGGACGTAAATAAATCCCCAGGACCAGATGGCATAGCAACACTTGTCTTGCGCAGGTTTTTTTCACCTCTTGCTTGTCCATTACGAAACCTTTTCAACCTTGCCCACCGTGCGGGAGCCTTCCCGGCGCGTTGGAAGGTTGCTAAGGTTCAGCCAATACCCAAGAAGGGTGACCCAAACAGGGTTGTTCGGCCAATTCCGATATGCTCCGCTCTGTCCAAAGTCATGGAGGGCATGGTTAATCACCATCTTGTGAGGTATAGACTCTAAATACCTCACAAGATGGTGATTAACCATGATTAACCTGGCCTTCTTAGCGACCAACAGTATGGGTGCCGCAGACATCGCTCTACGGGCGACCTCATGGCACTTCTGTCGGAACGTTGAAGTCGGTCAATCCACCAGTTTGGTGAGAGTAAGGTTGTGCCTCTGGATATCTCCAAGGCATTTGATAGGGTCTGGCACGGTGCACTACTATCAAAGTTTGTCGCATTTGTTGTCGGTAATGGCTTCGTTCGATTTATTTCGAGCTTTCTCAGAGATCGCACTATTCGAGTCGTTATAGATGAGTTGTCATCCAATGAGCATAAGTTGACCGCAGGTGTACCCCAGGGCTCTGTTCTTTCTCCTTCTCTTTTTCTTATTTCCATCAACGATCTGTTGGGTCAGACATCGAGTCCGATCTACTCATTTGCGGATGACAGTAATCTCTGTCATTCGTACTCATTCGTTCCCCTGCGTGTTGGTTGATAGGAAAAAAAACAGCTTTATTTATTATCCAATTTAGCTGAAATTTGTAACGGTGAGTTATTTTAAGCCTTTCGCCATCCGACATAAATATGGTTCAGATCGGACTATATCTAGACATAGCTGCCATATGGAACGATCTACCGTTTAAAGGTCTTAAGCCCATAAAGCCCATAAAAGCTGCATTATAACCCAATTTCGCCGAAATTCGAAGCAATGTGTTGAACTAAGACTCCCCACATCCGACCCAAATATGGTTCAGATCGGACTATATTTAGATATAGCTGCCATTTGGACCGATCTGCTGGTTAAGGGTCTGAAGCCCATAAAAGCTGTTTATTTTAAACAGTCAGTTTTTTAAGCCTCCTAACACCCACCCCTTATATGGTTCAGATCGGACTATATTTAGATAAAGCTGCCATATAGACCGTTATGCCGATTTAGGGTATGAAACCTATAAAAGCTGCATTTATTACCCGATTTCGTTGCAATTGGAAATAGTGAGTTGTTTAGGCCTTCCGATATCGGACCCAAATATGATTCAGATCAGACTAGATAGGTATAGCTGACATATTGACCAATCTTCTAAGTAAGGGTCTTAATCCCATAAAAAGCGGATTTATTGCCGGATTTCGCTGAAACTGAAACTTGTATAAGAGTTGTCGGAACCTGAATAAAATATGATCCAGACCAGTCCCTATTTAGATATAACTATAGACATGGAGTTATAATAGAAAAAAATTATTCATATATCCATGGTGGTGGGTATTCGACCGTGCCGAACTTAACCCTTTTTTTACTTGTTTTTTGTCATTCTGTTTTCACATGAATACACAACATAACGAAATATTCATTTCCAATTCAATAAAGTACATCATATATCATATTGGCGATGTAATTTGCCTGTTTTCCGTTTCCATGGGAAAAATCGCGCCATTGTGCATTGAATGCATACTTACAATGGTAGAATTTTGAACGTAACTTTATAAGCTAGGCAGGGAGTAGGAAATGTAGCCAGCTTTCAGTACTTTGTGAATATTTGCTCATTTGTAGGCCTTTTTTCGATATTATTTTACATCATTACCAAGAATTGCCAAGGGATTAATTTGTGCGTCGTTTTTCTTTTCGAACTTTGGCAATAACAAAGGAATTGTCACCAGGGGGAGTGATGTGAGTTACATCCACTCATTCTAATTAAATTTGTAGCCAAATGGATAATTCAATGTCATACCCTAAAGGCAAGACACAATATAAAAGAATTAAAGGATATTCAAATGAATGGGATTATTTTCAATGATGACATTTATTCATTTTTAAAGTAATAACCGACATTTCAAAAGCATGATTAACAAAAAAAAAAATTTTAATATAAAATTTTTCCATATCAAATTCCTTTCTCAATGATTTGTTGGGCTAGATTTTTTGTTCCTTATTTTTCGCATTTAATGACTGTCGACATTAAGTCAAATTACTTTTTTGCATATAAAAAATAATAAAAAACACAAAATTCCATGTGTAAAATTAACATCAAGCCCTGCAATAAAATCATCTTCACAGCTATTGGCAATAAAAAAGAGTTGTTTTATAACTTCACGCTGAAATAAACAAATTTGACACATAAATACGAGACAGCAGTAATTGAGCAAGTGTTTCAATGGAAGCATGGGGTGTATGGGTGTGTGTGTGTGTGTGTGTGTATGTGTAATCTAACAATCCACCCGCATTCATTCGCAATACGCTGTACCGCCCTTTCCGTGTCTAATCGGCCTATAACGCCAACAAATGTTAATGGCACTCATTAAAATGTGTCGTAATGCTTAAATAAGCCATAACGATTAACTGACTTTTCTGCTGATTACATTCAATGGAGTACCATGTCAAATGATTTCATATAGCACTTGTTACGTGCCCTTATTACGACCAAAGGGTGAGCCTATCAGCAGAACTTAAGCACCCATAAGTAGTCAATAAGCAGGGTAATAAATACAATGAATATTATTCAATCAATGGCACCTCTACTCACACAAAAATATTAAATAATTTATAATTCATATTGAAAATTATTGTCATGAAAATATATTTTGTTTGAATGAAGTGTTTTTCGTAAAGCAATTAGGCCATTTGTTGGGAAATGCAGTCGTTTTTGGTTCCAATTCCACAACTTGGAGGCCCCCGCAGCGAAGAGGTTAGCATGTCCGCCTATGACGCTGAACGCCTGCATTCAAATCCTGACGAGAACATTAAATCCTTTTTCAGCGATGATTATACCCTCCTCATGCTGGCGACATTTGTAAGGTACTATGCCATGTAAAAACTTCTCCCCAAAGAGGTGCCGTTCGGACTCGGCTATAAAAAGGGCCCCCTTACCATTGAGCTTCAACTTGAATCGAACATCACTCATTGATATGGGAGAAGTTAGCCCCTGATCCTTAATGGAATGTTCATGGGCAAATTTGCATTTACAACTTCGATCTACTCAAAATTGTGCATAATCATTTATTCTATTACCACCGCAGCGTTTTCAATATTTGGTAGTAGATGTATTTGTCTGATCCTTACATATGAAGCTAAATAAATAGCATTAACTGTTGGGAATGCTACCACCGCAGCGTTTTCAATATTTGGTAGTAGATGTATTTGTCTGATCCTTACATATGGAACGAAATAAATAGCATTTAAGACCATATCTTAGCCGTTCTCTATTTTATTTTGTTTTATTTTAATTTATTTTATTTTATTTTATTTTAATTTATTTTGTTTAATTTTATTTTATTTTAATTTATTTTGTTTAATTTTATTTTATTTTAATTTATTTTGTTTAATTATATTTTATTTCATTCCATGTTAATTTTTCCATTTAAAATTTTTTTATACATTTGTCATTATTTCATTTTGTTCGCAAGTGTAGAAACCTAAATTTATTCTCCAACCTTCTACTCATTTAAACAAATATTTACCTTTCAGTGTACTTTCTCTCTCTCTTTCTCGCTCTCTCTCTCTTTGCAACATAGGGAGCATTCTTTGCAAAAAAATAAATAAAACTGAATGGAAATGCTTGCCATTCATCTGGCCTTAAATAAGGCGTTAAATCAAGTATAATTTATCAATAACCGTTCATTAGTATGAAGAACTCAACAACGAACATACCTACATGCATACGTCGTATGTAGATTGTATGCGGCCCCCGAATTCCCCAATTTCAGAGAATGCAGAATGTCGTCAAATGTACGTCATTTCTGATTTCATTAATATGCGCATTCAACATTCCAAATGAATATGCCGACCGATTTACACACGCACACACACACACACACACCTAGAAGCAAATACCCCCAAACACTCAACAATGGGCAACGTTCTTAACGTATGCCAAACTCTCAATTCTTTTAACATAGTAAGAGCGAGTGAACTAGAAAGAGTGGGTGAGTGGGAGGGAGGGAAATGTATTCAAGTTCATATCAAAGCCTCATTTGAAATGCGCACTACGGTATACTCATTCAGGTGCATTTGTACAATAGACAGAAGTTCACACAAACACATGTTTTAACTTAGACAGCTAATCAGACAGAAATTTCAAAGAATCGTCTCTATATTGATATATGGGAGTACATACATATATATACATATGTATATTGATGTGTTTTATCTATAAATATTTATGAACAGTGAAGACATTAAATATTGGAAGCCCCAGAAAAAGTTCAGACAAAGTTTCTATGTAAAATTTGTCGTTCTCTTAAAAATTTTTTATGGAATTTTTAACTGAGAGACAAGTTTTTTATAGAAGCTTTAATTGAGTGTCAAGTTTTGTAGAGAAAATTTGTCGCTCAGACAAGGTTTCTATAGAAAATTAGTCGATCGGAAAAAGTTTCTACCGAAAACTAGTCGCTCGGACAAAGTTTCTATAGAAAGTTTGTCACTCACACAAAGTTTCTACAGGAAATTTTTCGCATAGAAAAAGTTTCTATTGAGAATTTGTCGCATAGACAAATTTGTCGCACAAAGTTTCTATAGAAAATTTGTCGCACAGACAAAGTTTCTATAGAAAATTTTCTATGTAAAATTTGTCGTTCTCTTAAAAATTTTTTATGGAATTTTTAACTGAGAGACAAGTTTTTTATAGAAGCTTTAATTGAGTGTCAAGTTTTGTAGAGAAAATTTGTCGCTCAGACAAGGTTTCTATAGAAAATTAGTCGATCGGAAAAAGTTTCTACCGAAAACTAGTCGCTCGGACAAAGTTTCTATAGAAAGTTTGTCACTCACACAAAGTTTCTACAGGAAATTTTTCGCATAGAAAAAGTTTCTATTGAGAATTTGTCGCATAGACAAATTTGTCGCACAAAGTTTCTATAGAAAATTTGTCGCACCGACAAAGTTTCTATAGAAAATTTGTTGCACAGACAAAGTTTCTATAGAAAATTTGTCGCACAGACAATGTTTCTATAGAAAATTTGTCGCACAGACAATGTTTCTAAGAAAATTTGTCCCACAGACAAAGTTTCTATAGAAAATTTGTCGCACAGACAAAGTTTCTATAAAAAATTTGTCGCACAGACAAAGTTTCTATAGAAAATTTGTCGCACAGACAAAGTTTCTATAGAAAGTTTGTCGCACAGACAAAGTTTCTATAGAAAATTTGTCGCATAGACAAAGTTTCTATAGAAAATTTGTCGCACAGACAAAGTTTCTATAGAAAGTTTGTCGTACAGACAAAGTTTCTATAGAAAGTTTGTCGCACAGACAAAGTTTCTATAGAAAATTTGTCGCACAGACAAAGTTTCTATAGAAAATTTGTGGCACAGACAAAGTTTCTATAGAAAATTTGTCGCACAGACAAAGTTTCTATAGAAAATTTGTCGCACAGACAAAGTTCCTATAGAGAATTTGTCGCACAGACAAAGTTTCTATAGAGAATTTGTCGCACAGACAAAGTTTCTATAGAAAATTTGTCGCACAGACAAAGTTTCTATAGAAAATTTGTCGCACAGACAAAGTTTCTACAGAAAATTTGTCGCACAGACAGAGTTTCTATAGAAAATTTGTCGCACAGACAAAGTCTCTATAGAAAATTTGTCGCACAGACAAAGTTTCTATAGAAAATTTGTCGCACAGACAAAGTTTCTATAGAAAATTTGTCACACAGACAAAGTTTCCAAAGAAACATGTCTTTCATTCCAGGTTTCTATAGAAAGTTGTGAACCTTTGTTAGGCACTGTACATTGTCATTTGAAAATGTTGATGTGCTACTTATTCAACTCTGAAGATATAAACGATTCTTTTGAAATGAATCATACAGATGTTTTCAAAGCTGTGAATGTGGCGCAGCTCATGACGTTTGTTCATCTGAAATATACTTAACAAAATAAATAAATAATTTGTAAGTATTTTTGCTTTTTTTAATACTATCACTGTCGGTGTCAATTTTATTATGCTTTAAAGTGAATTGACCAAAAACATATTCATACACGTACATATAATTGTTTATAAAGCGATGTATAGTTGGTATATCATTCAACTTCAGACTGGGGTCTGACTGCGTAAAAGTTGATTGGCCTTTAAGTCGCAATTTCGGGGAACTTGATACTTCAGAATATGGTTTCAAATTGAATCTTTTCTGGAAGAGAAGTTGAAATGTTCTGATAAGATTTCATATCATTGCTATATGGCTGCTGTTGAATAACTTTTCATATGGCATTACGCATTTCATAAGGAAATCGCGTGACTTCGAGAATTTTTTTATTCGGAGAATATAGATTACGTTCCTCATAAAGCGGTTTCTAGAGATTTCCTATCATTGTGATGATTCAACCTACATTGATCCATGAAATTTTTATAGGAGACTTTGAGGGCAATTCCCTTTCTTTTATGACTGTATTTTTAGGAAATCATTATATTGAGCTTGTCACCTCTGTTAAAGCATTGTTTGTTATATTCTATGGAAAATTCCAAACAACAAAACTAAAAGGCGTATGGGTCCACTCTTAAAGTGTGTTATCAGATTTGGTAAATAGCTCAAATGAATGACTCGTCTTACTCAAACACCTGTTTTTTGATTACGAAATCATTTGTTTTTGACATACAAGCAAGCGAAAATCCCTCTTTTCCAGTGACACAATGTTAGTGAGACAGGCCCATAATAATACCAATAACAATAAGCCAAAGTTATTCCTAGGAAGCCGGTTTTGTGACTGATTCTAAGTTTATGCATTTAGATTCGTTTTCTTTTGCCTTTTTCAAATTTTCTCGTAGCGGGAAAACTTAGACAAAAGTGATTGTAGAGGATGGCTTAAGGCCCAAATCGTTAGCACTGTACGGATTTTAAAAAAAAAACTTGTTCAAACAACAAATTTGCATTTTAAATTTAAACTGTAATGTTTTACTTTAATCCTTTTTTTCTAAATAATTTAATGTTTAAATTGACACCTTTATCGGATTATGCACGGAGCGTGCTGAAAAACTCAATATGATGCAATACAATACCCCTTTTATGTCATGTGCCCCTGATTCGAAACTTCTATTAAATCCCATTGAATTGAACAAATATTTCGCTAATTACATGCACTTGCATTCCATTCTCCACATCATTCTCCCCTTCACAATATTTTTCAGAATATTTTCCCCATTAAGCTTAACCGGTCAATGCACGGCTTCATTATATAATGTGAGTGTGTGTGTGTGTGTGTGTGTGATGTATGTTTTTGTATGTGTGTGTTTGTCTTCCTTTTCCCTCCTTTGGTTAATTTTATTATTTTGTGTTCATTTAAATGAATTATTACTAAATTAAAACCACAAAGTTATTGAAAGTGCGTTTCAAAAAAAATTACCCTCTCTGGTTGTTAAATGACCAACCTTAAAAGCCACGCACCCAATTGCAATATTGACATGGACTTTCCCCTCCTCCACACAATACAACGTCCGCCTATCATTCAAATGTCCATCCAATGATGGAACCACAGTTGCAATAAATGTACGAGAATGCCACATCATCAAATTTCCACCGTAAATACCACACAAACCGCAAAATATCATTTGCATGGACAACATGATGCGTCCACACAATTCCATCCATGTCCATGTACAATGTGTGGTGATACATACTTATTAGTGGAGACTGAAGGTGAAATGCAACAAGGCTTAAAGGCATTATGGCCTCATATAACAGTACATATAAAGGATAAAAATCGACATAGTGGATAGAAATCCACGTAACAGATAAATATCCAAGCGGGGCACAAAAATCAAGTTACTGCATAAAAAATCCACATAGGAGGTAAATATTCACATTGTGGATAACTATCCTGGTATGTGATAAAAATAATCATAGTGGATAAAAATATTCATAGTGGATAAAAATATTCATAGTGGATAAAAATATTCATAGTGGATAAAAATCCACGTTATGGGTAAAACTACTCAAAGTCGATAAAAATGCACATTATGGATAAAAATTTTCATAGTGGATTAAAAACCTCGTTATGGATAAAAATCCACTTTTGGATAAAAATACTCATAGTGGATAAAAATCCACGTTATGGATAAATATCCACGTTCTGGATAAAAATACTCATAGTGGATACAAATCCACGTTCTGAATAAAAATACTCATAGTGGATAAAAGTCCACGTTACGGATAAAAATACTCATAGTGGATAAAAATCCACGTTATGGATAAAAATACTCATAGTGGATAGAAATCCACGTTATGGATAAAAATCCACATTATGTGTAAATCCGCGTTAAGGATACAAATACCAATAGTGGATAAAAATCCACGTTATGGTTAAAAATACTCATAGTGGATAAAAATTATCATCCACTCATAGTGAATAAAAATTCACGTTATGGATAAAAATCCACGATATGGATAAAAACACTAATAGTGGATAAAAATCCATGTGATGGTTAAAAATACTCATAGTGGATAAAAGTCCACGTTATAGATAAAAATACTCATAGTGGTTAAAAAACTACCTTATTGATAAAATACTCTAAAGTGGATCAAAATCCACGTTATGGATAAAAATACTCATAATGGGTAAATTTTCACGTTATGAATAAAAATACTCACAGTGGATAAAAATCCACCGTTAGTGGAAAAAAATTTTCGTTATCTACTCAAAGTGGATAAAAATCCACGTTATGGATAAAAACATTAATAGTGGATAAAAATCCATGTTATGGTTAAAAATACTCATGGAGGATAAAAATCCATGTTATGGTTAAAAATACTCATGGTGGATAAAAATATTATTAAGAGGTTAAAAAACAATCTTATGGATAGAATACTCTAAAGTGGATCAAAATCCACGTTATGGATAAAAATACTCATAGTGGAAAAAAATCCACGTTTCGATAAAAAAAAACTAAATAGTGGATAAAAATCCACATTATGAATTACAATCCAAGTTACGGATAAAAATCCACGTTTTGGATAAAAATACTCACAGTGGATAAAAATCCACATGGATAAAAATTCATGTTATTGATAAAAATACTTATAGTCGTTAAAAATCCCCGTTATTACTAAATGCCCATAGCGTGGGTGAAAATCCACGTTGTGGAGAGATCAGCGCAGTAACAAAAAACCATGTAGTAATAAAAATTCATAAAATGGATAAAGAAAACCATTTCAAGGTTCTTTAAAGGCCCCAGGATCATTTTTGTTGCACTGTTAAAGTACGTACTGTAACTGGTATTTGTTGTGGTAAGGTTTGGCACATGTTGCGGATCTACAATTCCCCAAAGTAACCGACAATAAAACTAAGAAAACCCATAACCTATTAAGGCGGAAACTTTGTGAAAGGACAAAGTCCCCGCTGTTGCACTACGAGAAATGCTGTATTTTAATTAATTTAAACAAGCGATTGATACTTTGGGAAAAGTTTTTCTACATACAGATTTAATTTAAATTTAAACAACTTCACCCAAATTAAATTTTATGAACATTTATAAAACATATAATGAAATACGAATTTAAAAATTTTCCGCTTTTTTTCGAGACAAGCTCAATGATCGGAGCTTTTTTACAATGGAAAAGGAAAGCCAGAGATCACAACACACACCAACCCATAAAGGAGGCGTTTCGTCATTCGTTTAGAATAACTCATGGGCCATATTTGGTATGGAGGCTTCAATGGCCATACATTTTTATTGCAACTATTTCTTGCCGTGCATTATTGCAGGTGACCACAATTATAATTTAAATATTGTATATGCCATACACAATGATAAAAATGACTGTAATGACACATCCAGCCTTGTTGGTCATACTCGGATGAAGACTTTGATGGCTTAGAAAGGCCATCATAAAGGAAATTAATTTTGCTACTGCTGCAGTAGCTTAAATTACATCAAAGGACTTGTGGCACCACACACACACATTCACAAGGTCCTGCGTCAGCAACTCAAACGCATGACTGGTCATTCGGCTAAGACCACAATCATTCCCTGTGGTGGCCACCACAACTACGTACGAAAGAGCAGCCCCAAGGCAAAGTAATATAAACAGAGTTGCCAAAGACATTTTTATTAATACTTCTAGAAATTTAAGCCAAATAGAAATTTTATCGAAATGTGATTTTTAAGGAAAATTTCAGGTATTTTTGGGTGTTTTAGCATAAAGAATTGACAAAATACCTTTTCCGTAGTAAAGCGCAGACTTGGCAACACTGAAGATCACACTCATTATTTCAAATATCCACTTGGTTGGCTTTGGAAGGGAGGGAAATATTTTAGGGACAACCTAAGACCACATAAATCCCTACACACAAACACTTGCACAACACATTGTCGAAAGATGAAGAAGACATTTTAATAGGAAACGGCCAATTGAAATATCCTATTAGATGTCATGGTAGGCAAAGAAAGAAAAGCCACAACTATTTAAAATGACAATTAAAATAGCATTCAATAATTATGACCTTTGTGGCTGAGGGTACTCAAGCCATTGGCATTATAATCGAAATATATCATCCCTGTATTTATGGTTAATGAATGCTGGCGCCACAGTGAATTTTTATGCAGGGTTGCCAAATTACCACTTTTGTGCCATACATTGGCATATTAAAAGAAAAGGCTTTGAGCCAGCTCAACGTCTCTTTGGGCCATAAGAGCATATCCAATTCCAAGTGATTGGTAATTCAAGAAGACGGAAGTTAATGAAAACAATTATTAAACCAAACAGCGGCAATCGCCGCCGCCTCAAATGCCATTCCAATGAGCTTAACTCATTGATAGGAACAACAAAGACTTTGGCGTTGACAATCATTGCGCTTGGCATTAGTCAGTCTTGTTAACAGGGCTATTAAGCCAAGTAACCATACGACCTTGTGTGCGCATTGAAGTTGTTTACAAAATACAACCATATTTTTGTTGTTGCTTTGGCTTTTGTAGTCCCACCAACGAAGAGAACATAAACGCTTGATATGATGATGAAAATAATAAAACACCTCACTATTCATAATAGATAAGCAATGAGGCAAACGAAACATGATATCAATCACTTTAATCCACATAGTGTCAAATTCAAACACACAACAATTCGAGAGAAACTTCTGATAAAATATTTCCTGAATGGGACTTCAATGCATTGACGTACGCCTAGGATTGTTAGTTTTAGTTATCACAAAGAAAATTAGAAAAAAATAAATTGAGTCGAAATCATAGTACGAAGATTTTGGCACATGTGCCCTAAGGTGAAGGGTAAATTAAATTCGGCCTAGAGTGAGTTTTAAGCGTTGTATATACTGCTTGTTGTACAACTTTTTTACACTGAGGCTGGACCGACCATTCGATTTCTGAATAGTATCACATATCAAGCTGAGGAATAATTGCGCCCCCAAGAGGCTCAGAAAGTCAAAGCGGTTAGTATGGCAGCTTTATCAGGAAATGGACTGATTTAGGCCATACTTAGCGAAGTTGTTCCAAGTCATAATAAAACAACTCATGCAAAATTTCAGACAAATTGGATAAGAATTGCGCCCTCTAGAAGCTCAAGAGGTCAAATCGGGAAAACGGTTTATGATGGACTCATGCCAAAACGATATGTGCAAAATTTCAGCCAAATCGGATAAGAATTGCGCCATCAAAAGGCTCCGAAAGTCAACTTGGTTGATCGGTTTATATGATTGCTTTTTCAGGATATGGACTGATTTAGGCCATACTTAAAGAAGTTGTTAGAAGTCATAATAAAACAGCTGACGCAAAATTTCAGCCAAATCGAATAAGAATTAGGCCCTCAAGGAGCACAAGATCTCAAGTCCCAAGATCTGTTTATATGGCAGTTATATCAAAACATGGACTAATTTTGCCCATTTACAATCCCAACCGACCTTCAATAATAAGAAGTGTTTGTGCAAAATTTCAAGCGCCTCGCTTTACTCCTTGGAAAGTTAGCGTGCTTTCAACCGACGGTTGGACGGACGGACGGCAGCCGTCGGACATGGCTAGATCGACTTAAAATGTCATGGCGATCACGAACATATATACTTTATGGGGTTTTGGACGAATATTTCGAGGTGTTACAAACGGAATGACGAAATTATGTAACACAAATAAAAGCGTTCTACGTTCGACCGGGCCAAATCTTGGGATTCTGCTAAAATACAGGAGCTATATGTAGTTATAGACCGATTTAGACCGTACTTGGCCCCGTTGTTGGAAGTCATATTGGAACACTACATGCAACATTTCAGCCCAATCGGACAAAAATTGTGGCTTCCATGGGCTCAAGAAGTCTTATCGGGAGATGGGTTTATACGTCAGCTATATTAGGTTATGGACTGACTTGCACCATACTTGACACAGTTGTTGGAAGTCATAACAAAACACCTCGTGCTAAATTTTAGCCAAATCGGATAATAATTGCACCCTTTAGAAGCTCAAGAAATCAAGTCCCAATATCGGTTTATATGGAGGCTATATCAAAACATGGACTGATTTGGCCCATTTACAATCCCAACCGACCTACACTAATAAGAAGTATTTGTGCAAAATTTCAAGCCCCTAGCTTTACTTCTTCGAAAGTTAGCGTGCTTTCAACAGACGGTTGGACGGACAGACGGCGGACATGCCTAGATCGAAATAAAATGTCATGACGATCAAGAATATGTATTATTTATGGGGTCCTGGAAGAATATTTCGAGGTACTACAAACGGAATCACATAATTAGTATACCCCCATCCTATGGTGGAGGGTTTGAAAAGATGGTTATATTTGCATGTTGCCAAGTTTATGCATTTACAATGGGGACTTTACATGGCACATCATGATGCGTGACCATTGTAATAGTATTGGTGAAAATAAGGGTGTATGCGTCACATGTACACATAACCATCAGTCATGGCTGATAAATCATTCGATGTTTTCGATGATCTGTCATGAATGTTGCCATGTTCATGCATTTACAATGGGGACTTTACATGGCATATGATGATGCGTGTTCATTGTAATAGTATTGGTGAAAAAAAAGGATTTATGAGTCACATGTACAAAAAACTATCAGTCATGGCTGAAAAATCTAAATCATTTGATTTTTTCGATGATTGGCGCCTATCGATTACCGTTTAAACCGTAGTGTGTAGCCAAAATAAGGCCATGAAAAGAGAAGAAAAGTATAAAAAATTAAATAATATCAAATAAAAGAAAAAATCGATGTACCAGTTTTGGCTAAAGGCCTGGTATGCTCTTGTAAACATACCGTAAATGTAGGAAAACGTGTCAACTGTTTTGTTTTGGTTTATGAATACACATACAAATGATTACCGAACGTCTGTCGACCGTAACCAGAAAGTAGAATTCAGATCAGCTGACAAAATTTTAAGTTTGAACAAATTTCAAAACCAAAAACTTAATTTAGAAAACAGCTTTTCTCCTATTTTCTGATTTCTTTGTGGAATTTATCACAGTTTATTGTTAATAGTTAAGGTTGAATGGGTAGACCACCATTATGACCATTATGATGTGCCGTATAAACTGCCTATAAAAAATGCTCCCTTAAATTTTGAAGCTTTTCCATCCAGAAATGGACACTTTATACATCGTAATATAACAGACATTGTAATATCGTCTTGAATATTTACGACGATCGATAATATACAATCTTCTGGAAGATTTTTACGCAATTTTTCTTCCGTATGAGTCGCGAAAACTCTTCTAACTCTTCTACGATGTCATTGTTCAACCTATTGCGCTTTAGCAACTTTTCGCCAATATTCTCTTCTAACCCATTGCGTGATAATCGTTCGTATGACTCGTGAACCACCCTTCTAGGTTATCATTAGACACTCCATTGCGTGTGCGGGAGTTTTAGCAACTCTTCTCGACGATTATTGCGCAAGCCATTGCGTTAAAATCGCCCAGAAGTTTTGTTTATAAAACGCCTACTAAGACGCCTATTAAAAAAATTAAGTTTTTTCGTAGTTATTACGTTTTTGATGAACAACTTATCTTAATATGATTTTTTAGATCTTCCAACCGAATAACGCGCAACTCTTTTAGAACCATATTTAATTTTTTTTACTCGTCCAGGAGAGTAATGCGCAACTCATCCAAGAAAGTATTTTATAATTATTTCAAAACACTAATTTGTTACTCGTCCACACGATTCTTGTGATATTCTAAACTCTTCTGGCTTACTCTTTAGTAACTCATGTGGAAGATTCGCGAAACACTCTTCCAGAAGATTCGTCTTAAGGACACAACTCCTTACGACTTGGGAATCGTCTACGATTCTTAGACAAGCTCGTCCGCGAACGTAAGCTTCATCTATAAGATTCGCGGACGATTGTTTGGCGATCAAAAATGTTTGCAGTACCTACTTTCTGAAAGTACCTACCTTAAAACCCTAGAATCTTTTACTAACTCAAGTAACCCAAAAAAGGCGTATGGAACATGATAGCACTAGGCCAGCGATATGTCTTCCTTAACTAAGCAAAACAAGACTATATAGTTGCAAAAATTAAAACATCTTATATATACTTGCACTGCTACCTTCGGTGTTATGGAGGCCACCGTAGCGCAGAGGTTAACATGCATTTGCTTAGCTTTGCTGTAATAGGTGCTTCTTCTAGTATATGTTTTAAACTTAAATATGCTTACCAATATGCCACATATAATAAGTCGGCTATGAACAAAGTATACAAAAATAGCGGCGAGATCTGATACAAAATCTTTTTAAATATATCTAAATAAATTGCAATCTTTCTTCTATCTCATATCACCATAAATTTTGCAAATTTGTTGCAATACTACAGGTTTATTCTTTGTCGCTCAGTTTGTTTCGCAAAAAAAAAAAATGGCTGAGATCAGCTAAGCCTACAAATCATTTTGGTCGTATATCAGCGAAACAGCTTTGCTACAAGGAATTTTTTGTTTTTTAATTATACAATGAAATCCCTCTTCATATATAAATAATCATACCATATTGTATACCTATTAGGCTTTGTGTATTTTAGACTTAGGCCTGCTGCGGCAAACGCTAGAACATTGTATCTCGAAACATTTGCATTTTTGTTCAAAATTAATTGCCATCTATCAGGCAATTCTTGATTAAGATTTAGCTGCAATCTATTTTCACCCATAAAAATCTGCTATTTTCTTACTTTTTTTCACTCATACGAAATGCGTCAAACGTGAAGTACAAAAACGAGTCGAAGCAGATTTTTCCCACCAACTGTATATCAATAAAATGAAAATAGTAAAAAAAAAGCCTATATACATTGGTTTGTCATTTCACAATTTCGCACTTGCAACAATTGAAATGATTGTTTTATTTATATTTGCGCTGTATGGCATGATAAGATTTCTCCCCCTTAAGGAACAGAAAAAAAATTCTTTAAGATAAGATTTCGCCAGCAGACTGAGTGGCGGAATGATGAAACATTGTTGAAATGGCATATGAATTTTTTAAATTGTTTTCTCTACATAAAGTTCTTCTAGCAGTCTTCAACTACGCGGACTATCCATTTGATATTCGGTAAGGGTGTGGATGCTCGCAATGCAAATGCAGCAGTTACTGAGTGGAGGTGTTTTCTATGAACGGGGATGACTAAATATGTTGAAGGAAGAGAAAATAATTTTTTGAAAAAACTTTCCACAGAATTTGGTAAAAAAGTTATGTTGAAAAAGTCATTCAAAGATCTTGACAAATGCGATTCATGGTGGAGGATATACGCTTTACTTGTTTTTTTAGCTGATTTCTTTTAGTGCTATATAGTGTAGCGCGGCGAAAATTGAATGGAAATAACATCTACCCAGTACAACGAAGTTCTGGATCAATTACTGGTGCTCAGAATTGCCATACATTTTTCACAATGAAGTGTGGCCATCTCCCGAAATACCTCTACTATGAATGATAGTTTCAGATAGTTTCGGCTTTTTGGGGTCACGAAAAACACAATTATTTTTGATGGTTTTATTCAATTTATTTCCAATATTTCGGTTGACTCCGTCTAACCGTTTACGAGGCTGATTGTCAGCAAATAACAAAGAAAAAAAAAAGATAAGCAAGTAACAAAAATCACAATATTATTTATGGAAAATTTTCATTAAATTGATGAGTTACACTAAGAAATTGTGGTTTTCGCTTCACTTTATGCCGGCAACTATTAGAACGTTTCTATATTTATTGACGGTATGACTTTGTACTTTAGCACAGTTCTCTATGTTTTTTTTTTTGTAGTTAATTCTCTCAAGAGGAGGAGTACCAATGATGTGCAGCATATACATACCATCGGGCATATGTTGGTCTTGTCACCTTTGCATTTTATCTAATAAACGACATTTGATTTTTCTTCCTTCTTAATTTTAGATTTGGTTCTACTGAATACGTCATTAACCGTCCTATTTGTCTTCATGGCCAGTTGGTATTTTTCTTTGTTGTATATATTCGATTTGCCTAACCTTTCCGAAAAGCCTTCTACATATGTTACGGTTTTGTAGAATTTTGTATCGCAGTTCTCTATTCTACGAGAGTTGCTTGCAGTTTTTTGTTTGGCTTTGTGTATTTAGTTTATTGACTGTGTGCGAAGGAAAATCGTTGCTTTGTAAAATGTTTTTGGCTCTGTCTTCATTGTACGAGTGGAAATATGGTTCACTAATATTTAACACTCTTTTGATTAAGTTTGTCGCGGTATTTATTATTATCCGGTAGTCCTTATTCTCCCTTAAGTATTTCATCGTCTGTACCACTGTATCCGCTACATATTTGTCTCTGCTGCTCATTCGTTTCTTTCGCACATGATTGTCTATTAGTGTTGTCAGCTTCGTCCGTGCCATCTCTTGATCTTCTCTGCTCTCATTAGCCTGCTCATATTCCTCTCTCTCAGCAATGACATGCAATGGTGGAAAGTCTTTCTTTGTGTGTGGGAGAGCATGTTTAGGAACTAACGAAAGCAAACATTGTACGTTTTTTGGCATGTCTAAGCATGTCTTATTCTCAAACCGCTCTTCGTTGATGCTAATGTTAAGTTCTTGTTGTTGTTTTGGTGTGTGTAGATTTTTAATCCGAGTCAGTTTGTTCTTGTTCATTTGGCTATTGTAAAGACTTCTCTCGCTCTCAAGGTAGAGTTGTAACTCTTCTTGGTTGAGAAGCTCAGAAAGTTGTTCTTGTGTTGCTCGAATGTTTTCTTTTTATGTATGTATTTGTTTATGTTTGAACTGTATGAGTAGTTTTTAAATTTTATTTATTAATTTTACAAATATTTACACTTTTTCCCTCGTTAGGTTTTGACACGTTACCAATCGGTGTTTCCAACTGATGTCAAACAAACAGACTTGCACTGGATATAATTTAGGCGTTTTATTTTTGTCCTTTAAGCCGTGTAACCAGTACTAAAATAAAACGCAACAGTTGTATCAAACCTTACATTATTTGTCAATTCAAATTCATTAAATGTTTTATAGTATTTTTTTTTCTCAGCTCTGCTGTAAAATATTTGTAGACTTGTGTTCTAAAGTCTTTTATGTTTTATTTTATTTTGTTTTTGTTTTGTATTTAAGATAAGAGAGTGCATTCAACCATTTGTGGCGACCTACTTTTAAAATTCCCCACATTGACCTTCATACACGTTTTTATGCAAATGAAATGGACTTTACCGTTATTTATCTTTACCAAAAAAATTAAGGTGTATGTATGAAACTGAAATCTTTGTTGACATCAAAATTTATGGAATTCAGGTATTCGTAGATTTTTTTGCTTCAAATAGATATTTCGACGCAAAAAGAACAATCACAATTTCTTTATCTCGTTTTGTTTTTGTTTTTTATTAAAGTTTAATGCCGTCAATATGTGGCCAATACATAGGAAGCCAGCATAGGAATTCCCAGAATATATTTATTAACGGAACTTTTAATTTCTACTGCGGAATTCTATTCATAGGTAGGAGGGGGCAACAAGGCTTTCAGTAAAAAATGCGCCTTGTTTTAGGAGTACATTAATAAATCTCATCTCTTGAATCGATTCAACGACTCGTGAGTCATTTTGGGTAACTTTTAATGTGTGTGCAAATAAATGGAACTCCAAGAAAAAAAAACACACACTACAAGAAAAAAACTAAAATGAACTGATTCATGTCTTGTTATTTATGATAATTATTAAAAAAAAACGCTTGGCAAAAATCAGCGCAGAAAACAGGGCATACAAAAAAAAACAATGAGCCTCACAATCCCCCACCAAAAAAAAAAGAAAAAGACTGAAAAACAAAAATTACACATTAACAACACACCTCGCCAAATAGAAAAATGACGCTTTCAAAAAACAAAAAAAAAACACAAAACATTGGTAGGGGGAAATGTGTGATGTCTTAAACAGCGATACCATAGGGCGTAACGAAAGCAGCGATGTCATGGCGGCAAAAGATAAAAATCCTTTCACACAGTTATCATAACAAACGAGAGAGGGAATGGCTCAAAACAAATGTTTGCCAATGCAATGACATTAACGACAACTAAATCTCAAGTTTATTAGAGTCAGGTTGTTTGTGTCTATGGCGTGTGGGGGTGTTATATGCCAAATGGTTATGTCACAAACTGGGGTTAATATCCCTACACCTCTATTAAAACGTAGGGCATTAAAAAGTCAAGAAGAAGAGCAAGATCTATTGTTAAGCGTACCCATCGTCTAATTTGATGTCCTGTGTCTGTCTATCCATATATTTTTGTAAGCAAGATAAACCTTGCAATAATTGCATGGTGATGTCGATCTAACGGCCAGGGGTGTGTTGTTCTATGTTGTATGTGTCAGGTGGACTGTCCCCCTTAAAATTTAACATTCAGTTTTAACTGAAGTAATTTTTTTCTCCCACCATCATAGGATGGCGGTATAGTAATCTAGTCATTCCGTTTGTAACACCTCGAAATGTTGATCTAGGACCCCATTAAGTATATATATTCTTGATCGTCTTTATATTCTGAGTAGAACTAGCCATGTCCGTCCGTTTGTCGAAATCAGACGGATGGACATTGCGAAAGGCGCAATTTTTGTCCGATTTGGCTGAAATTTTGTATATAGTGTTCTGTTATAACTTGCAAAACTTTGATAAGTACCGTCCAAATCGTTCAAGAACCTGATATAGCTCCCATATAAACCGATCTCCCAATTTGACTTTTTGAGTCCTAACAAGCCGCAATTTTTGTCTGATTTGGCTGAAATTTAACTCATAGTGTTTTGTTATGACTTCCAACAGCTGTGTCAAGTACGGTCCAAATCAGTCAAGAACCTGATATAGCTCCCATATAAACCGATCTCCCGATTTGACTTCTTGAGCCCTTACAAGCCGCAATTTTCATCCGATTTGGTTTAAATTTGGCACATAGTGTTTTGTTATGACTTCCAATAGCTGTTTTAAGTACGGTTCAAATCGGTCAAGAACCTGATATAGCTCCCATATAAATGGATCCCCCGATTTGACTTCTTCAGCCCCTGGAAGCCTGAATATCATCCGATTTGGCTGAAATCTTGCACATAATGTTCCGTTATGTATTCCAACAATTGTGCCATGTACGGTCTAAATCGGTCTATAACCTGATATAGCTCCCATATAAACCGATCTCACAATTTTACTTCCTGAGCCCCTGGAACCCGCAGTTTTTGTCCGATTTGACTGAAATTTTCATAAAGTGTTTTGCTATGACTCTTAACAACGGTGCCCAGTACGGTCCAACCGTGCCAAGTACTGAAATCTTGACTTCCAACAACTGTTCCGCTATGACTTCCAACAACTGTGGCCCTGGAACCCTGACTTCCTGAGCCCCTGGAACCCGCAATTTTTGTCCGATTTGGCTGAAATTTTCACAAAGTGTTTTGCTATGACTCTTAACAACGGTGCCCAGTACGGTCCAACCGTGCCAAGTACTGAAATCTTAACTTCCAACAACTGTTCCGTTATGACTTCCAACAACTGTGCCATGTACGGTCTAAATCGGTCTATAACCTGATATAGCTCCCATATAAACCGATCTCCCAATTTTACTTCCTGAGCCCCTGGAACCCGCAATTTTTGTCCGATTTTGTCGAAATTTTGCACATATCGTTAAGGAATGTCTTCCAACTATGCCAAGTATGGTCTAAATCGGTTTATAACCTGATATAGCCGTCATATAAATCGATCTCCCAATTTTACACTTTGAGCCACTGGAGGGCGCTATTTTTACCCGATTTGTCTGTAATTTTGGAGGTGGTATTTTTCTATAACTTCTAACAGCATGACATGTCATGACAAGTACGGGCCATATCGCTCAATAATTTGAAATTGGTCATATATATGTATATTGAAAAAGTCATTCAAAGAACTTGACAAATGTGATCCATGGTGGAGGGTATATACTAAGCTTCGGCCCGGCCGAACTTAGCGCGCTTTTACTTGTTTGAGTTGAATGAAGATCTGCTCAGTCGCATCTTTAGAATGCCTTACCTCTGCTTTGCAGCCGCAATTAGTTTGAAAATCGTGGAAATATCATATATTCGTCAACAACCCCAACCAACATACAAAATTTAAGGAGACAGCGTGCTTTTCGCCTTTTCTAGGGTGGAGGGAAAAAAATATTTCACTCATTTTATATAACAAAAAATAAATAAATTTTTTTGTTTGCTAATTTATTATTGCCATATTATTTTATTACTCGTATATGTACTTATCACCTACCTACATTTAACAGATACCCAGACATGCTGATTTCTATTCCAATGCAAATATTTGAACATCGGCAAACCCTAACATAGTATATAGTAGTGTGTCGATATATACATATAGACACAAGATAGACATATTTATTTATTATTTAAGTACACACAGTCGTACATGCATCTATTTGCTAGGTACACTAAAAACGCTTTGCAAATACTACGTACACACATGTACGTACACATGTACTTTTTATCTGTGGAAGGGTGACCTTCGGCAAATTATACCAAATCAATTCCATGGCATCCAATATAAGGTTGGGCTCTAAGAACGCCACCTCCCAATGCCTCAGGTAGTTGATGAAATCGCTTCAAAACCCACACGCTGTGACACATTCAAATTTCAATTCAATTCAAATTCAAAACTTTTGTCAAAGTTGATTATTATATATATTTTTTTAAACCGTTAACAAGGTGGCTGACTGGACAATATGAAGTGTTCAGTGTTAATAAACTCCAACTAACTACATACTACGTTAACTCTATGGTCTAATTAAAGGGCGGTTGGTATAATAATTTCTAGTTATGCTTGATATGGAGCAAACAAGAATTGAATTCCAATTCTCCATTAGATATGGGTCACCTAAGAGAAATCGATTCAGCCATGTTTAACCGTTAGCTAATTTTCGAACAAGTAGCTGGGCAAATTTTACACCAAAACTTGTTATTAATATACATCACTTGGGATTGCCAGATTTTTAAGATTTAATGTTGTAACACAATTGAAACCCAAGTTTTTACCAATAATAAGCAGATCTCAGTTGGTAATTCAGACTCGTTGAGAATATATTTGGATTTATTTCGATTTTATGATACACAATTATATTAAAAGCCTTCCATTTTCTTACAACTCCATTACGGTTTTGTATTATGTTCTGCTGTATTCGTTATGCTATAAATAAAATAAAATATGGTTGTTGCTGTTTTCGCACATTTAAATACCTACTTTGTGATGGATATTTCTTTATTGCAGTCATTTGTGTGTTGCTTTAATGATTTTTGTCATTGGACATACCAGCATTTTTGTACCGAAACTTTAAAAATTACAATCCGCACTCGTCCGAGTTACTCAATACACTGAATGCTCTTTGCTCAACCAAAGGAAAAAACAATAAATGTTGTGTGTGAGTACATGTCTATACCAGTGACGAGCCCACAATTGCAATTATTTGCAAGCCTATGCGTCTGCTTGGGATTATTTTTTTCTGTACGTACAAAGTAATGTACAACAGAGTATTTTTGCAAACCAATAGTCTATACGCTCAAATACTCACCCTTTCTCTCTAGTAGGAGAGACACAAGAGAATAATTATTGGTCCGGTACACGAATAATCGTTTGCGACTATCGAAACACTTTTGCAATTAAAGATTTTTGTGGTTTTATAATGTAGACGAAGCTGCTAAAGGGTTTACAATAAACAAAGTTAGTTACGTTCAATAATACTTCTTTTATGGCTAACGTTTGATATGTTTAAGCGAAACGTTATACGGTTACTAAATCGAATCAGTAAGTGATTCTGAGCCGATCGGTATGCTTACCAATGGGTCTATCTCTCTTCCATATGGGTGTTACAAATAAAAGCAATAAGTTATAATACCCTGTATCACAGTGGTGGTGTAGGGTATTAAAACCACAAAATTGTGTTGTATAATAAAATTGTGTTGTATATAATACGTTTAAATCGGAATAAAATTGTGGATTCTGTGCTTATATCGGAGAAAACTATATAAAGAAGCTATATGTAAATCGGAACCGAATCGTTCCAAATCAAGGACATTTGAAGAAGATGATAACAGTATGTTTCTTTCACACCGACAAAACACACACTGCGTTTTGTTGTCAGAAAGATGAAAATCGGACAAAAAAAATTATATATTAAATTCCGATATTTATGTCACAAAATCGTCACTCTCTTTAGTCAAAATCAATTAAACGGTGCCATAATTTGAAGTCCATTTTAATACAAATAAATCTCGTAAAAAATCGTCAACTTATAAAGGGATTCAATTAGAAAATCGCCAAGCGTCAAGTTGCGAAAAAACCATAAAAATTATCTAAAATTTTCACAACTGGCAACTCTGACCTGGCACAAACTCATACTAAAATTTTCAGGCCGAAATACCTATACATGTTTACTATTTTCCTCATCTCTTCCCATACAAGTGGCACTCACCACTGTGCAACTTACCAGTTTTACTTTATTAGACTCTGCAGGTGCAATTCTTCTTCTTTTATTTGTACAAAGAATCAGCCATAGTTTTGGCGTGGTTGTACTTAAATTTCTTCTCCTTTTTACCCCTCAGAAATTTAGCCACATTAGTAAGCGGATAAGCTTAAATTATGTTTGCCGGAGAGCGACACCACTTACTAGAATTTTTCACCGCTGATTACCTAAGTTGAATGCCTCACAAGTATTGCCAGCACTAGGAGGGGATAACCCCCACTAAATTTTTTTCTCTGGTGCATTTGAAACTCGCCAGCATTTGAACCCAGGTGTTCAGCGTCAAAGGCAGACATGCGAACCTCTAACCTTTTGTAGCCCCATATCATAGTCACTTGGACAAATTTTACCCATTACAGTACGTCAGTAGCTACATACCAACGCCAGTGGTAAGAATCCTGCACACGAGCTTGCTGTAAGCTTAGTTACCGATATGTTCTAGAGATAGGATAACAATGCTACACAAATTCTCTCATATTCTCGCCAGGATCAGTGACAAAGCTTACAGCACCATAGGGAGACTTTTTTTAATGTTTTTTTTTTTTTTTTAATTCAACTCTTCTATTCATGATAAAAGGAATAAGACAAAGGAAATTCATCAGGAACTTGTGGCCACTTGTTGGTGGCAAACTACATGACCATTGTCTTAGTCGGTATCAACAAGTGAACAAGTGTGGTTTAACAATTTTATTTATGGAATCAGCTGAGAGAGCAGTGTTGTCAAATTTTCGTTGTCGCATCACCACGGCATGGGCAATTTCGTTTAGTTTTTTTTTTATTGACCATGGTGGATGGCGCATCCGGGTTAAAGCTGAAACGCACTTTCAGCACAACATTTGGATACATTTGCATAAGCAAGCGTGTTGTAGTGCCCCCAGCGGAGTATTACGGAGGGCAAAAGTTACAGATTCCGGTCATAACAAAATGTTTCACAAAAACGAATTTATCTTTCCGATTATGGGACTTTTAATTTTTGTATTTTTTCCCTTGCTTTTGATTTGCTTGCATCTTTTTTGTTGGTTTTTCTTTTTTTTTTTTTGTTAATTTCAATTTGCCCAACAAGCAGCGAGTTGTCTGCTGGTCTTATCATACCTTCCCCATACATCATTCTCCTCCGAGGGTTTGCGTTCCTACATATGTACATGTGTGCATATGAATATCGTACAGATATATCGCGTATGCCACCATGTCATTATTATTGGTGCTCTTTCGTTGTTGTTTGGCAGTGTGAATCATAAGCCCTGTTGTCAACTCCAAACGACCGACTACTGCGCTAACAGTAAACGTTTTAGTTGTTGCTCTCCAGCCAAGTAGTTTTGTAAGTAGTTCCCCCACCACCCCTTCCCAAATAACCCATGCTCTCATCAGCCGCAATAGAGCAGCCCCAACAAGAGCACACAAAAAAATTGACGATGATTATGATTATCGCACTATTGCCAACACTCACACACACACACACATACACAGGCAAGCAAGTCAGCCAACACTCTTGGATACACCACACACCCAACAAGCTGCAGACGACGACATCCATCGCATGGAGATAGATACTAGCAGCTTAGCTGAGGCAAATGTGAATGCGAACTGACGGACTGAACTAAAGTCTAGCAACAAGCCAAATGACGACTCGTCTGACAAGCAAGCACAGCAGAAAAGAAGCAGTGAACCACAACAACACACATTTTGGCCTGCCTATGTACACTGTCAGCCTGAACTAAAGATGTTCGTTTGTTTGCTTTCGGAAGACCCAAGAGGTGATGGGTGGGTGGTGGACAAATACTCAACTTCTGTACAAGGGGAAGGTGGTGGTGGCGGCTATGACGGAGGCAGTATAGCTTTTGTTTGTGTGTGCGTTATTACAAAAGTGCGGCAGGTCAATAACGTGTTTAATATTCGCTATTTTACCAGGGTTGATGAAGGGGCATCAAGGGGGAGGGTTTTGAGGCTAAATTTGAGAAGTTCTCTCTCTTCCAGTTTTAATTTCAATCAGTGTTACTAACTACCAAAACGGATTGAAACGCGCTGGAAAACAATGAAAATTTAATTTCAAAGCCTTTCAAATATTGTAGTTAGTTTCTGGTATACTACGTATGTACAATAGGGTGGGTAAATTCAGACGGTTGTCATAATATATGACAAATTCTAAGAAGTTATGGCCAAGAAACCATGGGTCTAAAGTCAAAATCGGATTTTAACGGCAAATTTTAAAGTTTTCTTAATACCAGTATTAAACTAAACAAAAGTTTGTCATTAAATAGCCGGCGCTCGATTTTTAGACCTATTAGAAACTCATTAGAATTTGTTATATATAACGATTTTGGAAATCGCTTATTAGTATAGTATATTTTCGCTCTTTCAAATTGGACCAAAAAGCGATATTGGGAGATCGGTTTATACTGGAACTACAATGGAATATACTCGCCTTGGAAATTAGAAGTTATAACAGAAGTCATCATTCAAAATTTAAACAAATTTTATTGCCTTTAAAAGGACGCTATTGATTAGCAATTCCATCAATACGATCCTACAGCGATCGGTTTTATCTACTGAAACGATCCAGCCTTCCCACAGGCTGGTCAAGAAACGCTGGCCCCCTTCGCACGTCACTGTGGCTACAGCAACATCAATACGAACTATTTGTGGGAAAAATTCGAAAGTTAGCGTGCTTCGACAAACTGGCGGTCAGCCGAATACCGCAAGATCAATTTTATATAGAATGATAATCACGACTTTATACACTTTGTAGGTTGAGAGGCCAATATTTCAAATTATTATATATTATTACCTCCAATACTCCATTCCAATTGCATGATCCAGATATATCGAGTAGTATCCCCATATTTTGGTAAAAAAAATATAACTCCCATATAGATCCTTAAATAGGAATACCCACTTAAAGTGGTTTCGGATTTAACTTCCGGAATACCAATAAACCCCAAACGAGAAACAATCAATGGCATCAAAAATAAAATATTTATTAAGATCTAATATTTGTAATGTTAGTTCTTCCATACCCTTTTAAATACGCTTGGAATATCGCTTAATTTGGATGTTGGTATACCAACAAATTTGATTTGTGAAAATATCGATCCCTTCCCTTTGCTGTATAACGGAGTTTTATGTCGCTTACAACATTTTTCGCGGTTACGCTTGAAGGCTTGTTCTCAACAAAATGGCGGTTACATCATCATATAACATTAAAGTACAGACCGAATTTTCGTTCCGATCTTCTTAGCTACAGAACATACACAAACATATTGGTTAAAATCGGTTCGGATTTAGTTATAGCTTTCATATTTATGTTCGTCCAATTGGCACTAATATTGCAATAATTTGGTCATTTGTCAACTGATCATCACGAAATTTGGCAATCAAAATTTTCTTGTTACTCTAGAGATTACTGGTGAATTTTTAAGAAATGGGTTCAGATTTAGATATAGCTCCCATATATGTCGACCAATTTTCGCTTCTAGCTATATCAGGGTTTATACCGAATCGGTATAGCTCTTTTATAAACCGATCTGCCGAATATAATTGTTAAGCTTCTCGAGGGCGCAATTCTTATCCGATGTGGCTGAAATGTTGAACGATGATTTCTCATATGACGTCGATTTTGTCCTTTGTAAAGTTTGAATCAGGCTATAGCTCATATTTGTAGCTCTTATAAAGGGTGATTTTTTTGATGTTAGGATTTTCATGCATTAGTATTTGACAGATCACGTGGGATTTCAGACATGGTGTCAAAGAGAAAGATGCTCAGTATGCTTTGACATTTCATCATGAATAGACTTACTAACGAGCAACGCTTGCAAATCATTGAATTTTATTACCAAAATCAATGTTCGGTTCGAAATGTGTTCAAATTTTGACAAATTTTGTTCAGCGATGAGGCTCATTTCTGGTTGAATGGCTACGTAAATAAGCAAAATTGCCGCATTTGGAGTGAAGAGCAACCAGAAGCCGTCCAAGAACTGCCCATGCATCCCGAAAAATGCACTGTTTGGTGTGGTTTGTACGCTGGTGGAATCATTGGACCGTATTTTTTCAAAGATGCTGTTGGACGCAACGTTACGGTGAATGAACACATTTCGAACCGAACACTGATTTTGGTAATAAAATTCAATGAATATACCGACCGAATAAACCGACCTCCCGAATTTTACTACTGAATCCTCTAGAGGGCGGAACTCTTATCCGATGGGATTAAAAATTCGCACTATGACTTCTGCTATAACCTCCAATATATATGCCAAGTATGGTCTAAATGCGTCCATAATCTAATGTATGTTCTATATAAACCAATCTCTCGATTCGACATCTTGAGAATCTACAGAAAGCCATTCTAATTCAAGGATATAAAAAATCTATGGAAATTTTTTGTTATGACCTCTCGTTACCCTTTTTTATTTTTTTTTTTTTTTCAATGGAGGAGGGTACGTAAGATTCCCGGCTGAACTTAACATTCTTTTACTTGTTTTTTTTCCATAATTAAGTAACTATAGTACCGTTATAGTAATTTGCATTATGGTATGACACTTTGCTACATTCCTCTGGTTTAGTATTTCCAATACCTTTTTAAAGTTCTAAAAGCACAACATTGACATCACTAATTTCAACACTCAACACTTTGTTTAGATCTCTTTTCGCTCAATCGCAATGTGTTCTCTTTCTACTTGCAGCTCTCTCTCTATCTCCCAGCCGATGTATTGGCTGGTACTCTCGCTCCCTCGTTCGCTCGCTGCCAGTGTTCAAGCATTCAGTCTGCCAGTCAGTCAGTATACATGATTTGTTTAGCAATGGCAGTAAGCAGTCATACATACATCTCGGAGCTAAGTAAACCTGAAATTCGACTAACCCATTACAGTTCAAGAAACGCGCGCGTTCTTTGCACACAACTCGACGTTTTACACAAAAAATAAGAAGAAAAAAAAATCATGAAAAAAATAAGAAACAAATGAAAAAATAACAAAAGCGACAACAACAACACCAGCCATCATACTAGCTAACAGTGAAGTTTAAGAAGAAATATCATTTAAAAAAAATCGCTCGCCTTTGCCAATATTGAAAATAAGCAATTTCGCTAAAACAAAACAAGAAAATTAACAAAAAATAAGGAAAAGAAGCAACAACAAAAAAAAATGAATAAAGAAGTTAAGAATTTATTTTTAATTAAGAAAAAAATACGTTAACGACAACTGTGATCTCATTTTAAAAAACACAACACAATATAAAATAACGAAGCAATCGACAACAAAGAAAACAAACGAACAACATCAAAACTGTCCGTCTGTCGTCTGCTCAAGGAAGCAAAGATGACAGATTATTTAAAATTGGCTGAAATGCAACGCACCAATATCGAAATTGAACGTCAGCGACATTTGGCAAATTGGTTAATCAAAAGCAGTCCTCACATGGCAACACCACCGCAAGCGGCCGTCAGCCAAAACTCCTCCTCGTCAGCAACCTCATCATCTAACGCAGCAGCAGCAGCAATAACGACCGCAACTTCATCTTTAACGCCATCCAATGGAGCATCAGCCACCACCACCACATCTGCTGCAGCGGCAGCAGCGACAACAACATCAGCAAGTGGTAAGTGTAATTGCTATTATCGTGCAAACGAAGAGAAAAGGTAACCAACATTCGTGTGTTACGATATCTTTGTGAGGGTGTGTGTGTGTGCACATTTGTTGAATTTGTGATTGTGCATGTATGCTAAACAAAGAGCAGAAAGGCTACGGTTATCATCGCATATAACGGTTACAAAGAGAAATGCAATATTTTAAGAGAGCTCTTACGAGCCCTTTACAGGCAGAGTATCAAGTTTTGTCACAAAAATCAGAACATTCAGATTTTTTCCCTAAAAATCAGAATATCATTGTACAACTGAAATATTTAGCTAAAACTCGTGTCAACCTGGAATGTTTGTGATAAATACCATATTTTACAAAAGATTCTACAAATAACAAGTGGCCACTTGTTACAACGGCATACTTCTCCCGTAGCAACAACATCCAATTTTACATCATAACGTGAAATCGTTGCAATTTTAAAGAAAGAAAACTGTAAAACCGCAAATAGTGAGTATTGCACCTCCGTACCGGTTTGGTTTAGGATAAAGGGCCAGCAAAATATTGAAAAAAAAAACGCATTTTCCATTAAGAATAAAAATGCAGTTCTAAAGTGGGGTAAAGGCGAACCTCATGACGCACAGCCCAAATGAATTTCACCATATAAGGTTATGAAAATATCAAATCTCATGGATTCTGCTTATAGTTTAAGATAAAGGGTCAACAAAATATTGAAAAAAAAAAATAACACATTTTCCATTTATGAATAAAAATCCAGTTTTTAAGTGGGGTAAAGGTGAACTTCATGACGCACAGGCCCAAATCAAATTTCATCATAAACGCAAAGCGACACCACTTAGTAGGGAAGTTTAAACGAATGATTAGCTCACAAATGTCGCCAGGAATGTCGGAATGGAAAATTATATGTCGGAAGGAATAACCACCGCTGAAATTTTTTCTGTTGTTTTCGCCGAGATTTGAAAAATTGTTGTGGTGAGTATTTGAAAATATCAGACCTCAACGTATGTTCCGAGTTTGGTCTATATCTCGATATAGCTGAAAAGTGGTTAGTATATATACATACATATCTGCATCCGAGGGGCGTGGGTATCCAATGTTCGGCTCGATCGAACTTAAAGCCTATTTACTTGTTATACCCTGCACCATAGGATGAGTGTATACAAACTTTTTTATTCCGTTTTTAACACCTAATAATATTGATCTGCGAAACCCTAAAGTATATGTGTATATTCTTAATTGTCTCGACTTTATTAGTCCATCTAGCCGTCAAACGCGTCAAGCTAGCCGCTCGAAAATTTTGCACAGATACTTCTTTTCCCGGTGGGGATCGTTAGGGATTGCAAATGGTCCATATCGGTTCAGATTTTTGATATAGCTCCCAAATAAAGTGGTTCTTCGATTTGACATCTCGAGTCCCCACAAGCCTAAATTCGGATTAACTTCAATTTTAAAAGGGGTTCTGTTTTCTTCCAACATCCTGGTAGGTATGGTCTAAAACGGAGTATAAACTGATATAGCTCCCATACAAACCGATCTCACAATTTGACATTTTCAGCTACTGGAAGCCGCAAATATTATTCGATTTGACTGAAATTGTTTACGTATTGGTTTATTATGACTTCCAACATCCCTGGCAAGCTTTGTCCAATTTGGTCTATAACCTCATAAAGTACACATATAGCTCCCATATAAACCGATCTCCAGATTACTCTTCTATAGTTCCTCGAAGCTTAAATTTTTGCCAGTTTTGACAGAAATTTGGTACACCCTTCAACTAAGTTAATTTGTATATATTTTTAGCTGAATCTATGATGATGGGTTTGCCAGATTCGGCTCGTCCGAACTAAGCGCTTTTTACTGGTTTTTGAGAAGAACCAACTTTATAATGATGATAATGAGGCTAATGACTGTGTCGTGGTAATTAGCACAATTTCACAGTAATTTGTTCCATATTTTCATAACGAAAATGCTTAGTTAGCATTGTATTTATAGAAGTTTGTTGCCAAGTAAAAGGTAAAAACGATTAAGTTAGACTAGGCTTAATTTTTGATACCTACCATCGTTGATGCATTTCTAATGATATATATATATATAAAGTGAACTGTGTATATCAATGTATTGACCGAATTTTGAGATGAGTGTCGAGAGACCTTATGAAATTCACTGTTCTATGATCAACTAAAATTGGCTACAAAAATCAACTTCTAACCTATTATACTGAACTACGCACTAGAACAGCCTTCTCAATATGGGCGACATTTGTGAGATCTTCAGCCTTGAAAAACTTCTCTTCTGACTCTACTTTAAAAACGAGGTTCCTTATCATTGAGCTTAATCTCATCGATATGTGGAATGGAATATTTGTGGGAAAATTTTCATTTGCAATGCCCCATTAATAGGGTTCCAATTTCTCTTACACCTTACGATCTATAAAATGTGCATGCAATATATGTATAAGAGACTCATTTCTGCAGGCAACCCATCGGCTCTTACTGTTTGTATGTTTGGCTCTTTCCGTCTAAGCAAACCGTCGGGTCTCAATGTATGTATGTATATCGCATTCTGTCTAGTGGGCATGGTCTCAATACTGCCGGGAATTGGGTCGGAGTTACTCTCGTCACCTCTACAATCGGCTCACTTTGTATGTCTGGTATCAACTTCATCTCTACAAGAGGACGTGCCTGTACTAAAGCAATTTTAAGTGGGTTAATGAAGGCTCTTAAATGTCTTGATTTGCAAATTACAATAAATTTGTTTAGGAGGAGTTAATGCGTGTCATCTATGGTTTTAAAAGCTCTACACAGGCAACCCAACGGCTCCTTCGCCTTTAGGAACCTAATTATTTTTTCCACCCACAAAATCGAATATCAGCAGTATTGAAAAGTGTAAAAATACTGTATCTGGTACCAGATTACCGTCTATAGGAAGGCGTGTCTGTGCCAAAGCCATCCGGTGTCAACTATTTGGGGCTCCTATATGACTCGAATTGCCAATTATAACAACTCCTCATAAGAAAAGTATACGATTCTTTCTTTCATTCTGAAAAAACTAAATTAATTTATCTCAACTATATGCCTGGAATGTGTCATCCTCTGCATTTTCAAATTCCCACATCGTGCCACCGCAAAAATGCGTCTTTTGTAAATTTGTTTAGTTGATAAAATGAAAACAAGTATTAAAATAGATTAAAATGTTTTGAAGATTCGCTAGTCGTCTGCATAATGATGAATATATATTTCCAAAACGCAAATAATTTGGGACACTAATGATATTTTCATATTAGTAGCATGAAATTTTATTGGAACGCAATATCAATACACAGAAAAAAAATAGAAATCGATTTCAATCAAGTAATTTATTGGTCCAATTAATTTTTTAATCGAAACTGCTTCGCTAACGAATGATAATATTAATCAATGTTTTTGGAGGTCACTGTAGCGCAGAGGTTTGAATGTTTGTCCGCCTATGACGCTGAACGTCTGGGTTCAAATCCTGGAGAGAACATTATTATTTATTATTAGTTATACTGACAGTACATAAGTTAGTTAAAATTTTATGTATATATAAATATATATTGGCGTAGAAAGATTGCTATATGCCAGATTACAAATTTTGCCCATGAACATTCCACTAAGGAACAGGGGCAAACATCTCACAGATCAATGAGTGCAGTCCCATTCAAGTTTAAGCTCAATGAAAATGGGCCTCCTTTTTATAGCCGAGTCCGAACGGGGTGCCGCAGTGCGACACCTCTTTGGAGAGAAGTTTTACATGGCATAGTACCTCACAAATGTTGCCAGCATTTGGAGGAGCAAAGCACCACTGAAAATTTTTTTTCTGATGGTCTCGCCACGATTCGTTGTCTTAGGCGGACATGGTAACCTCTGCCAGATTGCTAATTTTATATTTAATATTTATTGTAGTACTTTATTGCTTATTAATAGCAGAAACCTTTTATATTCATATATATAATTAATTTTTAATAACGTATCTGTATTAATACATCATACAAGATATCATATAGGGAATTGAAATTCGCCCCATGTAATGTTTTAAATACTTCATTTTCGCTAAGTACATTTTGAACGAAATGTTTATTGGCACGTCACTCTTGAACCCTGGCAGGAGGTATGATAGGACCTCAGTCGAGTTTGGCGATCTAGCTGTGTCTGATCCGAAGAGATTCGCCAGCTTGTTCAACCATCAATTTCATAAGCTTCTCAAAAGTGATAGAGAAAGAAGAATAATAGTTGCGACAATAAGTGATTTCTAAATATAAGAACAATCATAACAATTGAACTTTGATGAAGACAAGAAGTCATTTGCAGTGCAAATTGTTCCAAGAGGCTAGGGCGCCCGACGAAATCTTTACTCCGTCGCATAAAAATCTGGATATATTGGGACACCCATATAGTTCGCCATGACTGATGGTCGGAAGAGAATTCGAGCAAGAATTGAACTTATATTCATCACAATTATACGTTTCAAGATCAAAAACCATGTTTGGAGTATTTTCTGGCAGTTTAAGCTTACGTTTCAGGAATCAAATTAGACATTTGTCACTTCTTCGAAATGAGTTTTTCATAAGATCGTGGTACATGTGCTTTAATAGATCTGCAAACTCTGGTAGATTTGTGAAATTTCAATAAAGATGGTATTGTGTCTTGCCGTTATACACATGTAGCTGTGAGATTCCGAACTGTATACCCGATTCTCCAACAAATATTTGACCACTATTTCGCCCAAAAAACATTCAACTCAATAACCCTCTCAACAAGAAAGTGTGAAAGGTGGTGTGAACCAAGATTGAGTAATCTCTCAATATATCTAAAGTGTGACCCCAAAGTAGATGTATACATTGTGTCATAACCCACTTCTAGATGCAAAACGTAGTTCGGTTTATTTGTAGTTAGGTGTAGCATTCTCCTGACAAAAAATCCTAATAATCTCTTGACATCAGAATGGTGCATATCCCCAAATTTGGTCTGCGCAGCACATAATAGATCGAGAATAAGCGTTAAATATATTTATTAGCCTTCGAAATCTTAGAATAATTAATATATTTCCCCCATGAAGTATATATAGCAATATTTGAGGCTGAAAGAGGGATTTCCAGAGGAAATTAGAAAAATTTAATTACTGTACATTTTTGAAAAAGGTTTTGAAAACTCTAGAACTTTCGATGTTTTTAGATAAAAAAAACGAGAAATTTTACGAAAAGCGTCGTGGATTTTTAAAGAAAAGCGGGATTTGTTGGGATTGGAGAATTAGGTGGGATGGACGCAAATAAATAGACGGGATAATCACGCCAAAAACGGGACAGATGGGCACTTTAGGCATACACCAACCAGCGCCAAAATGGAGAAGGAATTCATCATTGTTCAGGTGAACATTGGTTTTTAAAGACTTGGACTTAAAATAATTCGCTAAATACCACCATTCTTTGCTACATCGAACTCTGTCCAAGCTCTGTAGATTATTTGTATATGAGTTTAATATCTTCTACCTGCTTAAAGTGAAGTAATTCGTTCTGGAATTCGTAGGCTGTTTGCGTTATTATACTTCCAAGTGTTGTGAAATTTTTTACACCCCCTTAGATTAGCATCGCAGAGAGCAAACAATAACACTTCCAGTTATAGTTTTCCATTCCTGTTTCGGGGTTGAAAACGATTTGAGGAAAACAACCTCGCGTGAGTCTATCTACTTTTCATAACCAAAGTGCAAATCTGTTCATCTGCAGACATACCATCAAGTAAAACGTTATCATCAAGAAGAATGCCAAGCTTATGGCAGTATTCGGAAATAAATTTCATTCCAAAAAAGCCACTCTCTTTTCTGTTCCGACTGTCCTTAGCCAAGATTAGATGAAATATTAAGTTTGAAGCATAGAGACTTTTTTTTTTTTGATCGAAATATGGTCGAGTTCTGACTTTAAAGGTATGTACTGTAATAAATTAGAAGAAACAATCCAATAATCTATTACGGAACTACCCATTTTTCCACAAAAACTAAATTCTCCATCAAAATTCAGCCATTAATTAAAAAAACTTCCAACACCTTCCACCACATTTAACAACTGTTAGCCTTGACTATTAATGTATTTGTCCTTAGTGTTCTAAGTGTTCTGGCAGTGCTGATATTTGAACAACCTTATATCAATTCTGCGTCTAACAACTATTCTTCGCCAACTCTAGCATTCAAATCGCCCACTATACAGAATCTTGTTGTCATCTCTCCACCTTGTACAGTTTAGGTATCTTGGGATCAGAAAACGCTATCCTGGCGAGAACTAACTAAATTTCCTATGAACTGTCCATTAAGGAACAATTATTTTTGTAAAGAAATATTTCTCTCCAAAAATGGGAAAACCATTTTGAATAATCTTTTAAGGTAGAACTGAAGCAATACTTAATTCAGAGTATTGGACTTTTATTTAGTCATTTTCCGCCTGAAACACTAAAATTTAAAAAAGAGTTTTCGATGTCTGGACAGTGTCATTCATTTACTCCATTGTTATTAAATATGTTTTCCCCAACATCCTAATTCCTTTTTGTCCGCCAATCGTGTTATTTGGAGTTTACCAGTATTATCCCTAACAATTCTTTTTGTTTTTAAAGATTCCTAGTAAATGTTGAATACAATATTTAATCACATTATATTATTTGCATTTATAAACAAATGCGACCTCAAAAATGCTATTACAAAAATTCTAAGAAATAAAATTAGCAGACATTCCCCAAAAGGTCGAATTCATAAATAATTGAAATTACTCTCACCTGTTCTACCAGTCAAGTGTTGTAAGCACTTTTATTCCTTAATACCTATGAATGTGTAAAACATTCAACCCAAAATATTTACTTGAAATAATTATTATGCGGCCTTGGCTTCTCCAAATGGTATGCACAAATCGTAAATCAAGGTATTGGAAAAAGAATTTCTACAATTTGAGGAATTTAAACCATTACAACACCAAGCTATGTATTCACCTCGAATAAATTCCATGGTCTACTTAAAGTTTGAAAAGAGAATTGACATAATTTTGTAATCAAAGTTTTCTTTCTATGGAAATAAGTATTTGCAGACTAATAGGCAAATAATGAAAGGCAAAAGTCGATCGCTGCCGACTATATAATACCCTACGCCTACCCCATAACGGTACATCATCTAATTCTGAACGAATTTTGATGGATTTGAGGTGTTCAGATGGGTATTAAACAACTAGTAACAAATTTCAGGAAAATCCGTGCAAAATGATAACAGCTTCGACTCTATAAGTACAAATCGAGCGATACATAGATATACCTAAGAGCTATATCTTAATCTGAACCGATTTCTATAATTCACTAGACATATCAACATTCGCTGTGAGAGAGAGCTTTTTGCCAAATTTCTAAGGACTGGTTAAAATTTACCACATTATTGCAATATATGTTTAAATCAGGGACTTATATCCAAATCTGAACCGATTACCACCACATTTCATACACATGATGTGCAAATCAGTTCGCAGCAATACAAAAGAAAATAAAAAAATAAGACACAGGGTGATTTAAGTAATTTTTATGGGTCAATATTGACGGGTTTGTTTGATTACTGTCGTAGATAATAATTGGGAAACTTATAGAGATGGTGATTGGACGTAATCCAGAAACGAACTGATAATAAAACAAGTTAGGACGGGCTAAAGTCGGGCGAAGGCGATCTTTTGATACCCTTCACCACATTGGGCGTGCAGACAAGGCGTCGAAATTAAAATTTGTTTAAATTTGAAATGTAGAATTTTGACCAAAATCCGTAGGTATTGTAGGAGTCACAGAAGAAATAGTTATGCAAAATTTTGACATGATTGGATGATAAATGCTTTTATAAAATTTTGGGAAGATTGGTTGATAAATGCGGCTGCAAAGGCTCTAGAAGTGAAAATCGGGCGATAAATACAGCGGTCAAAAAAAGTATTCATCATTAGCAAAATTGATAATAAATTCACTTATTTTGGGTAATTGAAGAAAATTTTAAGTAAACAAATAATGCAGTTTTATGAAATAGTTTATTTTTCGTAATATGTTTTAAAATAAATTCAAAAAATAAATTTAATTAGCGCAAAAAATGCAATTTTATATAATAACACCAAAAACAGAACAAAAAAAGTATTCATCATTGATGTGCTATCATCAAAGTCAAATTCAAATATTATTTGGGAATCCCCCTTTTCTGTTTTATTTAGTAAAGGAGGCTTTGCCCTTGACAGCAAATATTTAATTTCATTGAAAATATAGTTTTTGTCAAAATGGGTCGTAAGCAAAAGGAGGTTTCTGATGAGGTAAAAGTTTTGATAATAAAACACCACAGGAATGGTTTAACTCAAAAAACTATCAGTGAAATATTAAATAGACCACGATCTACTATACAATCCATCATCAGAAAGTGGACAGAAACGAAAACTGTTGACAATAAACCAAGATCTGGTCGACCAAAAGCACTTTCAGTTGGAGATTAGCGTTGGCTAGTGCGGCAAGTTCAGAAAACTCCGAAGACAAATGCGACCATTCTTCGTAAAAACACTATGGAATATTTAGGGAAGGAAGTTACTACACAAACAATTCGAAATACACTCAAAAGGCATAGTTACAGAGGAAGAACTGCACGTAAGAAGCCCTTTATAAATAAAATAAACCGAGTGAAAAGGCTAAACTTCGCAAAAATGTATGTAAAACAGCCCGAATCATTTTGGAAAACAGTCATTTTTGCAGACGAGAGCAAGTTTAATCTTTTTGGGTGCGATGGAAAGGTCATAGTGTACAGAAAACCAAATACAGAGCTTGAAGAACGAAACACAGTTGCTACTGTAAAACATGGTGGAGGTGGTTTAATGGTTTGGGGGTGTATGGCGGCTTCAGGAGCGGGAAATCTTGAAATTATTAATGGAGTAATGGATCATAAGTATTACATTGACATTTTAAAGAGGAATTTAAAAGATAGTGCTGTAAAACTTGGGCTTGGTAATAACTTTCAATATTATCAAGATAATGACCCCAAACATTCTGCTTTAAATACCAAGATGTGGATGCTGTATAACTGCCCCAAAGTCATTAAAACTCCTCCTCAAAGTCCCGACTTGAACCCAATTGAACATCTTTGGGAACATCTCGAACGCAAATTGAGAACGCGCAATTTTTCGAGCAAGAGTCAAATGCAACAGGTGATAATGGAGGAATGGACTAATATAGACCAAAATATAACCGCTAAATTAGTCCAATCGATGTCAAACCGTTTAAAAGAAGTTATAAGACGCGGTGGTCGAATAACAAAGTATTAATTTTTTTAAATTATGTTATTTATTTTTTTGTTTTTTGCAATGATGAATACTTTTTTTGTTTAATTTTTTGTGTTCAGCTGTAAAATGGCCCTTTTTGTTCCAATAAATACTATTTTTTTCTTTAAAAACAATGAAATTGTGTACATATATATCACACAAGCACTACTGCATCATTAGTTTAATATGTTTTTATTCCAATTGTCTTTTGTAGACTTATTAAAAAAAAAACATTGAATGATGAATACTTTTTTTGACCGCTGTATATAAATCTGAACCGATTTCAATGAAATTCATCAGCAATATCGAGAGTGATATAAGAGATCTACATACTAAATTTCGTAAGAATCTATTATCAAATGACAATGTTATTGTAATACTAGTCAAAATCGGACGAACATATATATGCGAGCTATATCCAAATCTGGACCGATTTTTTTTCTAATTCAATAGGCTTCGTGTCTACGCCAAAAAGATGCCCGTACAAAATTTGAAGACGATCGGATGAAAATTGCGACCTGAACTTTGTACACAAATTAATATGGACAGACAGACGGGCATAGCTAAATCGAATCAGAAAGTGATTTTGAGTCGGTCGGTATACTTACCAATTGGTCTTTCTCTCTTCCTTCTGGGTCCTCCAAACAAATTCACTAAGTTATAATACAACTAGTACGCGTGGGTGTTCCAAAGTGGTGCTCAATGCTCGTTAGAACTTTTACATTTGCACTTTGTGCCGAAAGCACCAAGTCGCATAAAAGAAGCAGTAAATGAAAGTTATGAAAATTTACAAAAGGAAGGAAATTACATTTAAAATTAAAATAAGCATAGTTAAAATAAACTTGCAGATGCTCTAGAAGTGAAAATATAGTTGTTGTTGTAGCCGTGTGTAGTACACTGTGGCGGCAGCCCTTGCCGATGAAGGACTTCATCGGGTCACTCCGGTACGTACAACTGGCTGCCTTTGGATTGTGAATATATAGTGATACATGTATACACAGAAAAAAAAACGATAATAAATTTTCAATTAAAAATTTAATTGAAAATAAAATTGCCTTTAATTAAAAAATAAATTGATTTAATTATTTTTTTAATGGAATGTGATTTGTTTCAGTAACAGTCGTGATTAAAACTTATAATTTTCAATTAAAAAATTCATTGATTCAATTAATTTTTTATTGATTCAATTATTTTTGATATGAATCTGAAAGAATTTTAATCACAATCGTGATTGATTTTTTTTAGTTTTCAATTAAACAATTATTTGAATAAATCATTTTTTTAATTGAATCGAAACATGTTTACAAATTGTTGTTAGACCCCTTCTTTAATAATTTTAATAATAACTGCAATATAGCCTTTAATTGATTTGAATTAAGCACCATATTACATATCGTTCCCTACGATATAACAGAAAGGAGATTTTAAAGGGACATACGTCCCACATTTCCTAAATCCTATAGTAGCTGAATAGCGATTAAAAAATAAGTTTTACCAAATTTCAATCATTCCTTCATTGGATCAATAAAAAAATTAATTGAAAATTTCAATAATTTTTCATAATTTTTAGTTCATTTTATTACTCATTTTTTTTATTAAAAATTTTTCAATTAATTCTTCAAAAAACGTGAATGATATTATCAGTTTCGTGATTTAGGTAGTTTCAATTAATAATTATTTCGATCAAATAAAATCATAATTGAAACCCATGTTTATTTTTTTCTGTGTACGGGAGCTATATCTAAATCTGAATTGATGTTTTCGAACTCACCGGAAAACTGAAGAGCCACAATGGAAAAGTGCGTGAAGTTCGGACCAATGGTAATAATAATACAATATTAGTCCAAATCCGGTGAACATATACGTTTTTACTTAATTTTTTACAAAATTCGCAATGTTTATGGTCCGATTATAGTTCTTGTTGTAGTTTCTTCTGATTTTTTGATTATTTTTCTGGATTTTATTTTTAGATATTTTCTGGTAAAATTTTAGCATTGCTCTGCTAAGCTTGAAGCAGAGTTCTGCTAATTGAATTGGGTTTGTGTCTCTGCTGGTTAAAGTTAACTTTATCTTCATTGACATAAAATATTAGAAAAATACCTTTTTTCCATATATTTTGTTTATTTTTTCTTCTTTTCAATACTGATGCAATTTAAATTAGAATAACGTTTTGTGCTTCACTAAACATCAACAAAAAAAATTAAAATCATATTTTATCACCACCAAAATAGAAATGTGATCGGTTTTGTGATGATCAGTGAAAAAAATTTAAATTTTTTAATTTTTTTTGGTCTGTCAAAACTTTTTTGTTGACTTTTATCTACAAATCCGGCAGACGTACGCCTATTTCAAACTGTTGCGCAATTTTTACAGTTTTTAAATTTTAATAAATGGACTATTTTGATCGTGGCTTGCATAAATCTTTATCAAAAGATGTGAAGTCTTTCTCTTTCTATCCTATTTTATTCACAGAAGTTATTGATTTTATTATATAGAAACTTTGTTTCTCCACTAAGTCATTATATTTGCAATTTCTTATATTTTCTTTCTCCGTTGGTATTTTTCTCCTTTCAAAATTCGAGTAACAAATAAACTGGTATTCTTTAGCAATCACAATATTTTGATAATTGTCAATTTTTTTGAATTCAACGTTGATTTCACCATATGAAGCGTACGTTAATTAAATTAGATTTTTTATACAATTTTAGATCACCATTCTGAATTCAACAGTTTTACGAATAACCTGGTTCAGCCTTTCATTGAAGTGTAAATATGTTCTTACTTTTTTTTGTTGAATATTATTCTTAGTGACCATTGTCCCTATTTTTTTTGCCACCACTGTATATATGGAAGCTATATCGACTTCTTACAATTTCAATATGCTTCGTCTATGAAAAACAATGAATTTCTGTGCCAAATTTGAAGATAGTCAGATGAAAATTACGATAAATTCTTTGAATATAAATTCACATGGACAGGGAGACGGAAGGACGGACAGACAAACTGACAGACGGACGGACATAGGTTAGGTTAGGTTGAAAATAAGGTGCGGATATTAGTCCGCCCCATGCCACTATGGACATACCTAAGTAACCTCGACATACCTAACATGGACATACCTAAGTAAAAGAACATTTTAAGTTAGAATTCCGTGTTACTTTCAAAAGCTTTGGTTTCCATGATTTTCATAAAAAAAAAATTAAAAAAAACACAACAGAAGAGAACATTCAGTTGCCAACAGACAAAAGTTCGTGTAACAACTCATTAAGTCCTTGAAAATGGTAGACGGTGTCAACCGAAATATAGGAGAAAAATAAAAAAAAAAACAGTAAGGAAAGGCAAAAGTCGGGCAGGGCCGACTATATAATACCCTACACCACCTAGTATACTACATTTAATATATAAAACTTATCTCAAAATCAAGTCAGACTTTAATTTTACATACTCAATAGGTAATGACATTTCGGATAAAAATATATATAGGAGTAGTATATTAAAATCGAAACCGAATTTAATGAAATTTTGCACACGTATTGGGATGGCAAATTAAACACCTCGTGCTAAGTCTTTTAAAGATCGGACTAAAATTGTGACTTCTACAGCCTTAAAACTCCATATCGGATAAAATATATATTTGAGAGCTATATCTAAACCGGGGGTGATTTCGACGAAAGTTAGCACACATATTAAGACTTAAAATAACACACCTTAAAATAAAACACCTCATGCTTAACTTTGTAAAGATTGAACCAAAAATGAGGCTTATGCAGCCTTAAAAGTCCATGAAAGATATATATGGGAGCTATACCTAAATCAGGACCGATTTTAATGAAATTTTGCGCACGTGTTGGGACGCCAAATAAAACGTCTAATGCTAAATTTTTTAAATATGGGACCAAAATTATGGCTGCTATAGCCTGAAAATTACATATCGAATGAAATATATACATGGGAGTTATATCTAAATCTGGACTGATTTTTATGAAATTTTGCACACATATGTAGACGTCAAATAAAACACCCCATGCCAAATTTTGTAAAGATCGGACCAAAATTGTGGCTTCTACAGCCTTAAAAAGCCATATCGCATGAAAGATATATATAGGAGCTATATCTAAATCTAAACCGATTTTTATGAAATTCCGCACACATATGCAGCCTTAAAAAGCCATATCGGATGGAAGATATATATGAGAGCTATATCTATTGGGTTGCCCAATAAGTAATTGCGGATTTTTTTTTCACAGCTTGTGACTCTGTTATTGCATTCAGCTGTTACTTTTAGCTTGCTTTAGAAAAAAAGTGTACAAAAGGTATATTTGATTAAAGTTCATTCTAAGTTTTATTAAAAATGCATTTACTTTCTTTTAAAAAAATCCTCAATTACTTTTTGAGCAACCCAATAAATCTGAACCGTTTTTTTTCAAAATCAATGGCGTACGTCCTTAGATCAAAGAAGTGCGACCTGTACCTTGATCACAAGAATACATGGGCAGACAGACGGACAGACGGATTTATCAAATCAGGATGTGATTCTAAGCCGATCGGTATACTTATCAATGGGTCTAGCTTTTCTCCTTCTTAGCGTTGTAAACAAATGCACAAACTTATAATACCCTGTACCACAGTGGTGGTGTAGGTCAAAATTTGATTTTCATAGAAAATTTTGTCAAATTTTTTTTTGTCCATGGGAAATTTTACAAATTTAGGTCACTTTGTGAAATTTAGATTGAAATTTTTAACCTTCACTAAAAATTTTAGAAAAAATTTAAATGTTTAGTAGAAAAATATTGAAATATTTGCGCTTTTACTCATTTTTATCAGTTAAATTTATTAATGTATTTTTTTTATTCGTCCCATTGCAGCAATCACACAAAATAATTTAAACAGTTCGAGTCATACAGCGGCAGCTAACAATCCCCCATCGTCTGCGAATTGCTTTCACGCCTCATATCCTGCGCATCCACACCTCTACAGCTCGAAGATTGGTGGTAGTAGCTCCGCTTGTGTGAGTACCACCAATAACTCGGCAACCAATCCTGTTTTCTATTTAATGGCCAATAACGGTAATAATGGTGCAGCTGCGAGTGCAGGTGGTAGTGCGGTGGGGGCCATCAGTGCATCGAATATGACGAACAGCAGTAAACTGACCAATGGTGCTTACAAAGGACCTCATCACCCCGCCGGCCAGTTGCCACGATCCCAGCATGGCCTTCATCATTTGGCCGAAGGCCGAAAGGCCAAACTAAGGCGCTTTAATTCTCATGACACCAGCTCAAATATGTTTTCGGTGGCAGATTTTGAATACGCCCGCTTGGCAAGGCGTAATGAGATAGAGCTGAAGCAAAGAATGCAGCGCCGGGCGCGACATGGTTATGGAGGCAGTGGTGCTGGATTATCGGCGGGCACGGGAGGCCAAAATTCACAAATGGCCAATGCAAGTGGTGATTATTCAACGGGTGATAGCAAAGCATCTAAAAATAGTAACGAGGTAAGTAACCAATGTCCTAGCTCTATAAACAATCCTTCATTTCTAATTATTTGTTTTTCTTTTTGCTTTTCAGTCTCAAAATGATCCCTTACCCGTGGAGGAATTCCTAGAGCGGTACTCCTTGCCGCGAGTGGTGCGAATTTCATATAAAACTCCTTTCTCCAATGAAACCTTACAGTCCTCATCGTCGAATAACTCATCGACCATAACATCCAACTCTTCGGCCAGTGGCGAGGGCAAAGCCGTCGCCTTATCATCGGGTGCTAACACAGAAGCAAATATCATTAGTTCTAATTCAAATAGCAATACAGGAACGTCGTCCTCGTCGACGGCATCTTCGGGTGTTGGGGGCAACAACAGCAACACCATCACACAGACATTAGGAAGTAACAGTAGCAGCAGCAATACGAGTGCCTCAAAAACAGCGGCAAATGAGACAAATCAAAATGCAGCCAACAATCCAAGCCACCAGAATAACGATGACCATGAACAGGGTGAACTTTTTCTACTATACCGACTGGTGCGCCAGCGGAATATCTTTCATGGTCACAATACAAAAACCACAGCAGCCAGTCGTAAGAAAGGAGTTATGATTCCCCAAGAGTTTCCCGGTAAGTCTCCGAATGGGTTCAACTAAAGTCACTAGGTAAAGCGCAATGTACTCTACTAAATTTCCCATGAGCATTCCATTAAGGAACAGGGGTTACTTCTCTCATGTCAATGAGTGCAGTGCGTAGTTTTAAGCTCAATGATAGGGGACCTCCTTTTTTATGTCAAGTCCGAACGGAGTGCCGCATAGCGACACCACTTGGTAGAGAAGTTTTAACATGACAGGATACCTTACAAATGTAGCCAGCATTAGTAAGGGGACAATGTACTCTCAATATATGGAGATAATGAGAAAAACGATAAGACAAAAACATTTTAAATAATTTTTGGCTATTGCTGTATGTATATGCAAGAATCGGCCTATCTACACTTAAATCCTTTTTAAGCCTACGGCATACTTATCAACATCTGTAATTCTTTTTCGCACATTTCTGTTTGGCTTACTCTCAGTTGAGTTTTCAGTACCAGCTAAGCCCCAGCTAATACTACATTTTCAGATATTGAGATTGTTTAGTTCTGGTACTCGTTATTGTCTATCTCTGTCATCCTAGTTAGCAAACGGATGGCCGTCTTCTTAGGATTTACGTTGTGACCAGTCACATGCCATTGGCAAAACCCTTTTGCCTTCCATTTGAATCTCTTCCGCTGGAATAAAAATCTTTCCATCTTCTTGACGCTGGATCTGGACCATTCATATGCCATTTGCAAGGGCCTTTCCGCTTGTCTGACAAGGATATTCGAATCCCTTCTCGTAATTTCTTTTTTTCTGCTATTGACTTTTGTAAAGAAATGTGGGTTTTTGCTTTCAGCATAAACCCTTAACTTAAACCTACTCGAAGTAAATTCATGCGAGATTTGCTTCTTCCCCTTTATCGCTAATCGATTAAATTAGCTGTGTCTATTGAGTCATAGTTGATCACTCTCATTAATACAGCAACAATTCTTCTGGAACACTTCATGTAGTGTCTCTATTGCTCTTGCAAGTACTCTTTCCCGCAAAAGCACAAAACAGCGAATTTTACGTATCCTTTGTCCATCAGCATAGATGGATTAATACAAGAAATTTCCTTTCGAACACTCCATGTACTATCTCGTTGCAAATATTCAAACTTTTTCACCATTAAACAGTTTAGATTATTATTTTTGACATTCTTCTATATGAAGATCGTTTTTGCCTCGAATACTCCAAGTATTCTCTTGTCTGCTTTTACACATATCCCTTTTTCAGAAACATACAACGGCACAAGTTCTACACAAATCCTATATGAGACATTTCGTAAGTTAAACCCGTTTTTAAGTTTATTTGTGAAATAGTTTCCACTTTAAGCTCAGAGTCTTTAAAATTGATAAAACCCCGACAAAAAATGTAAATCCAAATCATAAAAAATACTTTTTCATATAAGCGGTTGCCTCAAATATTCATTTTTAATGCATGCACACTTGCATACGCGAGTAGATGAAGTTTAAATCCATTCAATGGTTCCCCCTAGTCCTCTGGAGTGTGGCCACATGTATTCATCAACTTGCATGTGGTGGAATGTATGCAGATTTGTCGACATATTAACTCAAATATTCATGTCTGCACACAATTTGCCAAAATCATAAATACAACAAGTTCCTCTTGGTATCCTTTTTTGCTGAACACCAGCACGACAAAAACGAAAAACCAAAAAAAAAACCGGTAGCCATCTAAAAAACCATATTATGTCTTTGGGCATAGGGGGTAGCCAGAAGGGTGAAAGGGAGGGGGAATAAGACCAAATGTATGTGCCTTACCGCCCTATTGCTGTTGTAGTAGTAAACCGTAAACCATTTGGTGTAATGGTAACAGCTTTATGTTTATGAGAACTAGAAACAAACGGAAACGGAAGTGCGCTTATGGTATATAAAAAAGGGGGATTCCCGACACCACCAGCAACCGAACCAAGCCAACCACTTCATTCGTAACAACTCTTCATTTTCAGGCGCTATAGAGAGTGAATTCTGTAATGGCAGTGCTTTGAGTGTCTGAATTTTGCTTACACGCATATGCCAGCCACATACAGACTTACATACCCCCACATATCCAAATACAAACATTCTATGGTTCTTTCTACATACGCCCCTTACTCCCACCCGCTCATCTCCCTCCTATTTCAGCATTTAACGATAACATTTCGTCATATCGTTAAAAATGCAATTTGCTCGTTTTTAATGACAAGAGCTCTGAAAAACGCAATACTTTGGCAGGATCTTCGTTTTTGGGATATATGCAATGCATGACTGTGTGTGTTTGTGTGTGTGTGTTTTTTGGAATATCCAACCAGACGAACGTGGAGTGTAAAGTGCAGTTTGAAAAAACAAAAAAAAAAACGGCTGTGACATGGAGTATTAATACAATACATATGTATATGGCCCAAAAAACCTCACACACACACACTCTCACACTTCCACTTACCACATGTACACAAAAAGTATAAAAGGAATTAATTTCATACACTCGAGTCCAAAACTTTGAATGAGAGCGAGCCAGGGAGCGCGCGCATTTTAAGGGGGACACAATTTATGGTAAACTTAATGTCATTAGCATTTATTGGCCTGTCATTAATGTTATAAGCTATGTTATCGAGTTGTTGGCCAACAAAACCTCACGATGCTAAACACTGAATGAATGTCCTCAGCACGACACCAGCCAGCCAAGTCATGAGGAGGATACTTGGCAATTGTAGTGTCCTTAAATTGCATACGATTTAAAAGTTACTTCAACACAAACACACACATGTATGCATGTATGCATATAGAAGACATAAGGTAGGGTAATGATTAACTATCAGTTAAAAACTCTGGCCATAAGAAAAAATTATATTTTGGGCATAATCATATCATCATGGTCATATTAAAAGAGTGTTTTGAGTCCACCATAATTTTGTTGGCAAAAAAATTCGGAAGATAATTTGTAAAAAAATTTAGAAATTGTTGACACTTTTAAAAAATACAGATGAAGCGAGAGGCAGGCACTACGGTTATGAGACTTAAGGCGAAGGTAGAATGGATTGAGGATGGGAGCAGCTTATACCACCGCGGTATAATCGAGGCGACGGTAGGAAACCTGTAAGGAGGGGAAGAGGTTTGTAAACCCAGGCACTGAGTTTTAGATTGCCAGACCATAATACGGTCCTGCAGATCATGGAATGCTAGAGGTGGTGAGTTGTTAACGCGAGGAAGTCGAGTGTGAACATCTTTACGGACAGTAAAATGCCCATTAGGGAATAACAACCAGGACGGTAAGGTCACGAAGTCTGGCAGTGTAGATTGTAATTACTAACTTAAAATTTTCTTTTAAGAGGTTACTTTATAGTTTTCAGGTCGCACAACAAGCCGATTACTGGCTAAGGTGTATGTCCATAGTGGCATGGTGCGGATTAATATCTGCACCCTCTTTTCAACCTAACCTACTCTTTTAGAAATCGCCTATTGTTAGAGTAGCAGTTGAGCAGGTGTGTTTTTATACTCACCACCATAGGATAGGAGGTATATTCATTTAGTCCGTCTCTTGTTATCACTCTAAAGCCTTCAAAAATTGAGATATTGAGCTGAAATTTGGTATAGATACTTTTTTTGCTGCACTCAGGTTATCGAACCAAATTTGGATGTAGCTGCCATATAGACCGATCTGCCGGTTAACGGTTTAAAGCCCATGAAAACGTTACTTATTACCAGATTTCTCTGAAGTTAATCAGTGAGATGTTTTAAGCCTCCCGACATCGGACCCAAATAAGATTCAGATTGGACTATATTTAAATATAGCTGCCATATAGACAATTTCATTTCAATTTTAATTAAACAATTTCAACCAAAATGTATATATATAAATTTTTCTCAAAAATGTTTTTTCCAGAAAATTTCGTTTTAAAATTTTTTTTTTTGAAAATATGTATACAATTTTAACTTCCATAAGAAGATTTCGTCACAATTATTTCTTTGAAGAATTTAGTCTTTTTATTTAGATTCTATTGCAGAATATTGTCCGGCTATAGACCATTTCGTCTAATGCTTTCTATTCAAAGAATATTACTTCAAAGAACATTCAAAAGTAAGATAAAATGTATGCTGTTGTTTAAAAGCATTTGACCGGTTTTCTGTATCGCGATTTCTGATTCGCCAGAATCGTCATCAGCAGAAATTAGTCAAATGGATCATGGTGCTTTATATACCAACCTTACAAGAATAGGTTGCAAAGCACACATCTGAATTTCAACAGAGTTCTTTAAGAGGACTTGATTCACAAGCGCAATAGAATTTTTTTTATAGTTTTTTTGTCGGATGATTATTTTTTTTTAAATTTAATCCAAACTCTGTTTCTACAAAAAAATTATGCAAAAAAAATATTAAAATATTTCTATATTTGAAATTTTGTCAACATATTATTCATATACAATTTTAGTTATATAATCTATTTTTTTTTGTCAAATTTAAATGTTTGTTTTAATTTTTTTTTGTACCAAATTTTGTCTACACTTTCTATACAAATTATTTCCCTTTTTCCCCATAATTTTATTTTTTCATATATTTATGGTTTTTTTCCGAAATTTCGATCCCTCTATAGTATGCACCACTTCAATATACAAGTGATGGCATTTGCTCAGTATGTTTGTATATATGTATATCTGCGCTTACTTCGCTTTATTAGAATCCCTTTTTTTACATTATGAAGGACATGCAATCATTTGTCTGGGAATATTTTTACTTGGAACCTTTGCCAATTTCTATTTGCTTGCCTCATCATTTCCATTCATCCATCCATCCATCTATCCATGCAATTCGGTCAAAGGTCCTCGCGTGTTGAAAACACATCGTTGGTTGGCCATGCACATTTGCCCAGTGTTATTGGGATGACTATGAGTATTTGCAGACTAATATTGTAAAGGATTATTCCTTGTCGTTGTATTTCTTGTCGTCATCATCATATGAAGTAGCAAGAAAAGCAAGGGAAAATATAAATATGGCTTTAATGAGTGTGAAATTGCTAGGAATGACATTTTTGAGAAATCATTGTATAACACTTTTTTGTGGTGCAAATATTATCATACAACAAAAAGATGGATGGCCATCTCAAGTGATTGGAGAAATAAAGTAAAAAGGCAAGCTAATGGTTATCGTAGTCAATGCTTTATTTTTTGTAATCGATTATGTTTTGGAAATAATAAATAAATAAAGTAATAAGGGTTTTACCGCAGATAGATATACCAAAAAAAACTTCCATTTCGGACCCCAAGAAATTTTATTCGGAGTCTCGGTCTATATGGCAGGTATTTTCTTATTAAGGATTTTTAAACAGTAGACAGTAGGGACAGCAAAAGACGTCATATTTTTTGTGCTGCTTTTTTGAAATTTCTCTTCAGTAAGGTTTGCCATTTCATTGTGGAAAAATGCATGAACCAACAACGAGTCGAAATTATTAAAATTTACAAACGAAATTCGGAGTCAGTGGCCTCAACGTTTAGAGCGCTACGATGAGGCTCATTTCTGGCTGAATGGTTTCCTCAATAAGCAAAATATGCGTTATTGGTTGAACAGCAATCCACACGTACTCCATGAATAACGGTTTGGTGTGGTTTATGGGCCGGCGGCGTCATTGGGCCGTACTTTTTCCGAGATGATCAAGACCGACATGTCACTGTGAATGGGAAACGCTACCGTTCAATGATAACACAATATTTTAGCCAGTGAATGACACAATCAATTGGAAACCAAGTTTGGAGATCGTGTTATCTCACGAAATGGTCCAGCCGATTGGCCGCCTCGGTCGTGCGATTTGAGGCCGTTAGACTATTTCCTGTGGGGCTACATCAATTCTATGGTCCATGCCATCAAGCCAGCGACGATTGATGAACTTCGTGCGAATAGTGAAATTACAGCAGTATCGGCCGATTTATGCGTGAAAACCGTCGAAAATTAGGTTCAGCGTCTAGACTTCTGCAAGCGTACGGTTTGGTGCGAAAATGAAAAATAAATCAGGTTCCATACATAATAGCATCGACATACTTTCACAGAAATAAAGAATTTCATTGATATCCAAAACATTTTTTGTTCTATAAAAAAAACTGGTATCGCTCTTATTGAAAGACCCTGTATATTCCGACCTTCTTCACGAATGTCAAAAACGCTGACACAACTCACTGTTCCAAAATTCTACAAAAACGGTTAATAATTCAGCATCTGTTTAAATGCCAGCTATATCTAAATATCCAATGTTCGTTGTGAACCATATTTTTGGACTGATGGTTTGGATGTCTAATACAACTTAAATTGCAAATTTGGTCCGGAATACTCCATTGAGGAACAGGGGCAAATTTCTCACACATCACTGAGTGCTGTCCGATTCAAGCTTAAGCTCAATGTCTAATGCAACTCACTGTGTCAAACTTCAGCAAAATTGGCCTGCTATGGGCGAAAGACCCTCGGTCAGGAGATCAGTGTGCATGGCAACTATATCTGAATAATTTCCCATTTGAACCAAATACTCACTGATATCTAGGAATCTAGATTCTACATCTGTATTATAGGCGTGTTTTTATGCAGATATTGCAAAATAAACCATAGAGTGATGACTTCTCTCAAACTATTTTGGGCTAGGTATGGACTTAATATAAGCTCTCAAAAACGTTATTTCCGTTCAGCATATCCCACGTTAATCTCTTGTTTGTTATTCTACTCCACATGCATGTGGATAAGATAAGTTCATTAATTAGAGCTCTATAATAAATAAAGCAAAGTGAGTATTTGTGATGTGGTAATGGAGGAGAAGTGAAAATACAGCGACAAAAACTTCTAATCCTTTTCATATATCCTTCATTAGCATTTAACATTAATCTATGCAGAATTTTTTTCTCTAGCTTAGCTTCGTTCATGATCAAATAGCTAAAATTTACTTGGGGAGTAGAATGAATAGCCCTCTGCCCACTTTGCTTTCGAAATAAAATTATTTTATTTATGCTAGCACAGGTAAGAGTACTTCTACGGTGATTTTTTATGTCTGTCCCCCCACTCCTTAACCCACTTAAATGGGACGATTTATTTATTTTGTTTTATTATTCGTCGTTTGCCAGTACCATGTTTTTGTGGACCATTCTTTTTGTTTGGAGGGCTCTCTTAATTTAATTGAGTATTTAATCTTTTCATTTGGATGCGATTTATTTGCACTCGACTTGCTGCTGCATTACTACACTTTGTCATTCATTAATGTTGCTGTCAAACAAGGGCGGTCATTTTAATTTAGCAAAAGGCAAACGCCGCAAAAGAGCTACCAACCCCACTTCCACTACCACCACCCCTTCCTTAAGTCAATGCCTGGTGGTCACTTTTCTGCTATGCTGCAAGCCTGACTCCCGCATTCAGTTGTTAGTTTCACATGGTGACACCTGCCTTTAACAAACTAATCCATCCTTCTTGCCATTTTTATCAGCAAAAATATTTTGCTGCGATTCTTTTTTTTTGTGCCTTCTGCATTCTGCGAAATCTCTCAGTTCTTTGTCTGTGTTTTAGCTTTTAGCTCAACTTCCGCCAAAGTCCGGAGTTCTTTGCGATGTTTGTTAGCAGGAAAATCCTTTCCGTCTGCATGTGTTTAATTGATTCCTGCTCTGGTTTTTTCCATGTTCGGACAGTTGGTAGTGGAAGTCGTTTTCATGTCTCCTCAATCGCCTCAGGGAGAGATTTTAGTTTGGTTCTTTTGTTTTTAGAATTTGACATGGGATCGGACTACCAGAATAGATGTCCATGCTGCTAAGGTGGTTTTTATTCTCCGTCGTTTTCCTATTGACAGTTGGGTCGTGCAAGTAACTGCCAGTTGGTGGGTTTGTTTTTAGGGACATGCAGTGATATTGCCATTCATTTAACATTAATTTATCTGCCTTTGGGCGAAAGCTTAACAGTGTCAGATGGAATTAGGAAGACGCTTTTAGTATAAACTGGGATTATTGATAGAAAGCAGCAATCGTACGAGGTATAGTTAGGGAATAATGAGTTGATTTAAAATTCTGATTACAAGTGCAGCTTGTTAGCAAAAACCACTTGGAGTGGGGCACAAGTGTCTGCATATTAAAATTCAACTTTTCATTGATCAAAGTTCCTTAACCAACTTTCTTTCTTGCCAAGAGAGAGTGTATCACAGATTTCCAAGAATCTTTTGTTAGTGGCCATGGCAAAGTTGAGGTTGAGGTAAGTTAGTTGGCTGACTTCCTCTTCCCTGTTTTCGAAGACCACCAATGAAAGTCTATTTGTGTTTCTTTCTGCTTAAAACTTTTCTATTCCTACAATATGACCTACCTAATTTAAATGTCCTTAATTAGGTCAATAGGAACAGGGGCAAACGCAGATCTAAAGTAAAAGAGATAAGTAGGTCTTATCAGTGTGGTTTTAGAGGCGCGTGTGCTAGTTTCCTCTATGATGCTGAATCCTGGATGCTACGCATGCCCAACTAAAGGAAAAGAGCTGTTTTCCCTTTATAAAATCAGTTGTTTTCAATGAATGGTTGAACAAGGCTAGTGACAGAAAATGGTGGTCTAGCCGTTGCAAAAGATTAAATTTTCAATCACATTTTATATTCAATATTTTTTGAGATTCAATTAAAAATATTATTGAATCAATTAATTTTTTAACTGAAAATTTTAATGACGATCGCAATTGAAAAAATCAAAAATCAGATTCAATTAAAAAAATATTGAATCAATGATTTTTTAATTGAAAATGACAAAAATTTCCATCACCATCGTAATTGAAAAAATTAATTAAGATTCAATTAAAAAAATTATTCCATTAATTGTTTAATTGAAAATGGTCAAAATTTCAATCACGATCGTAATTGAAATAAGCAAAAGCGTGCTAAGTTCGGCCAGGACGAATCTTATATACCCTCCAACATGGATCGCGTTTGTCGAGATATATATCAAGTTATGGTCCGATTCGAACTACAGTTTAAGTGAATGTTGGAGACCATAGTAGAAGTCATTGTGAAAAATTTCAGCCAATTCTAATAAGAATTCCGCCCTTTAGGGGCTCAAGAAGTAAAATAGGGTGATTGGTTTATATGGGAGCTGTATCAGGCCGTAGACCGATTCAGACCATATTTAGTACGTATGATTAAGGTCATGGGAGACAAAATTTCATCCAAATCGGATAAGAATTACGCTCTGTAGTGGCTCAAGAAGCCAAGATTCGAGATCGGCAGCTATATTCGGTTATGGACGGATTTAAACCATACTTAGCACAGTTATTGGAAGTCATAACAAAACACATCGTTCAAAATTTCAGCCAAATTCGATAAGAATTTCGTCTTCTAGAGGCTCAAGAAGTCAAGATCCACGATAGTTTTATATGGCAAATATATGAGGTTTTAGACCGATTTCAACCATACTTAGCACTTTATGCAAAATTTCAGCCAAATCGGATAAGAATTGCGCCCTCTAGAGGCTCAAAAAGTCACGACCCCAGATCGGTTTATATGACAGCTATATCAGGTTATGGACCAATTTGAACAAAACTTAGCACAGTTGTTGGAAGTCATAACAAAACACTACATGCAAAATTTCAGCCAAATCAGATATGAATTGCGCCCTCTTGTGTCTCAAGAAGTCAAGATCCAAGATCGGTTTATATGGCAGCTATATCAGAACATGAACCGATATGGCCCATTTACAATACCAACCGACCTGCACAAATAAAAAGTATTTGTGCAAAATTTCAGGCGGCTAGTTTTACTCATTCGAAGGTTAGCGTGATTTCGACAGACAGTCGGACATGCAAGTGAGTTGACAACTTAAGAAATGGCTCTCAAATTAAAAAAATTTTGCATAGAAATGAATATGAGAAGAAAACCATCCTTGTGTTTGGGAGAGGTCCTTTCAGTAATTGGAGCCCTATTATGGGAAGAAATATTATAAAAAATCATATTAAAAAAATTGTTTTTTTTCTAAACTTATTGCCTGTGCCGCATTGTCGAAATAATCAAAATTCTAAAAACCCTGCCGTTTTTCCTTTAAACTGAATTTTTATCTAGTTTGACCTGAGAACTCTAAACCCTATTGAGATTTTGCTCAACTGACTTAAAAGCATCACCCTGATTCGTTGTTTCTCATACCCAAATTGGTCATTGTACATCTTTTAGTGTTTAAAGCATTTCCGAAAGGTCAACATCATCCAAGGTCATATTAAATACATACTGCCATGGGTTAAAAGGGGGCTTCGATATAATATTTGTCTAAAATATGCCTCTTTGCTATGCCCTCTTGTTTTTTCTATTTTTACGAATGTCAACAAAAATTTAATCAGAGCAATGTTTGCTTTGTGCACTTAAGATAGGCGCATATTTTCTCAGACTCCTTCACTTTCGTTTAGATAAAACAACACCAACCAGAACAATAATAACCGCAACTTCTGTTTTTCTTTTCCATTTTCAGGCTACTTTTCCCTGCTCAATGATAAGGGAATGCCAACGGCCACTTTGTACACATCACTGGTGCAGTTGGTGCGAGAGCGTGTTTGTAAATTTGTCTCTGTCGATAATATGCCGGCTTTTATGGAATCTCAACCGAACAATGGCAGAAGCGACAACTCACCCACGGAGGGTTGCTTAAACATTTATTCCTCTAATAGCAACAACAATCACAATAGGCCGCATTATGTGAAGACCACTGCTCGCGGGGGTCAGGTCTTTAAGCTATTGGCTGTCTACGAGGATGGCAAGCAGGAGCATAGCAGTACGCTTACACCCACCATATCTTGTGGGGGTCTTGGCGCATCCAAGCAGAACTCCAATCATGGTAGGGAGAAGGAGAGGAATCGCTATGCCCAACTTCTCAATGAACAGAGGCAAACGCTCTATGTGTCCCTGGGCACCAAGGGCAAGTTCTATGAAATTGAACCAGGCATACCACAGATTTTACAGAAGCGCTTGGAAATGTCCAGCGATGGATTCCAACGAAAGCTCAATGCTGACTGTGTCCATAGGATAACGGCTTTGGTAACACCAGCCAAAGAGTTGCCAGTGACCTTGAAGTACATCTCTGGGCCCAATGGCTGCACCAATGCCATACCCGAGAATATTTCCATTACTCGCATAAGCACGGAGAACATCATCATAGCATGTCCCATTGAGGATGTCGAAATCCAAAGTCCCCTGCACTTGCGCAAACTTCATTTAACCAAAGAGATGAATTTGGTCAAGAATACTCTGGGGTTCGAGAACGAGCAGCGTATGTTGGCCAATCCCAATGTGCAGAATATTTTGAAGTTTTGTCAATTCAACTGTGATCAATTTTTGAAAATGGTAGAGGTTGAGGTATTGCAGCGTTCTGAAAGATCCACCTCCAAGTCTCGGGTGGAGGGCTTGAAAATACTTAAGCCCTTGCACTTGCCCAAGCTGCTGAGAAGGGAGAAGACCACCATACCGGCCCATGAAAAAGAGGACTCCATCATATTCCTGAGCAAGTCTGATTTGGCCAATATGGAGAATAAGGAACAGCAGTCACTGGATGACCATGCCAATCGCATAACGGACAAAATGAAAGTATTCCAATCGACGAAGAAGAAATGGTTCCGCAAACAGGACAAAAATGCAGGAAAATCTTTGACCTCCATAGACATCGATGTACATGCCAAGAAAATGAGCATGGAGCGGTATTCGGACATGTCCAAACTACTGCAGGAACGCTTTGGGGACAAGTCTCTGGAACAGGAATGCTCTGAGCCCAGTGGCTGCCAATCGGATATTGGGTGTTCTGACACAGAGACGACCATGCTTACCACCATCGATGAACATTTGAAGAAGTTTGGCCGCTCTCAGATGAGTGGACCCCCTATTTTGCAGAAATCGATGTCCTTGCAAGACATTGAGCTCATTGGAAGACAATCTCGTAAGCCAGATCTATTAGCATCACATCACACCACCGATACCATATCGGAGTCCGGCACCGACACAGAGGACCTGGAGAATCGCGAACCCCTGCAGAGCTCTTTCATTACCGAAAAGCTGTACAACGAGTTTCATGTAAAGACCAAACAGTATAGCAAGTCTTCTTCCAGTCTACACCAGCTGTTGAACTTCTCTCTACCCCAAAAGCTGCACATAGGAGAGAATAAAAAGTCATTGGCCCAGCTAAAGAACCAGGCTGGCGTCAAGTCGGGTGAAAAACGTCTAGATTTCAACATTGGCGAACCTATCACTGGCCGCAGGGCAGCAGGTGGCCTCTCACTGCTGGGTCACAATATTAACTCGCAAAACACCTCCCTGATGTCGCCTCTGAGCCCGGCCAGCTTTATTGAGGACGATTTGCCTTATTCCAGCGTCAGAGACTCGCTCATACTCTCTAGCGATGATGGCAGCCCTCCCGATGTACCAGCGGGCACCATGTGCCAGGCCCTCAACATGCTGGACTACACCAAGGAAAATATTTATGCTGAAATTTGTCACGAAGCCAGTGCCATGGGTGGTATACCCTCATCTCAGACACGTGATACTCTATCGGGTGCAACACATTCCACACAGATCTCAGACGATTATGGTGACTATGCCTCCCTCAAGTATCCCCTGCCGGCGAATACCAATGGACTGGGCAGTGCTATAAGTCGTGTGCAAATCACCTGTTCGGAAAGTCCCATCAGCTATCACACCGTTTACCTGGGTGATGAACCCCTGGGAGAACGTCACTACAATGCCGCAGTCGCAGCAACTGCTGCCGTGGATAAGGATAAACCCAAAGGCAAACCTCGAAGCCAGCATCCACGTGATAGTTCTCACATAACAACTGTCGATGTAGCCAGTGGCGGTGATATGCTGCCGCCCACCACAACAAGGGCCGCATCAGCCTTAAACGAAAGCCCCTCCGATTCGGGTGGCCTAGACAATATCTACAGTACGCTCAAATGATGACTAATGTGATTTAGTTGGAAGTTGGGGGCATCCGTTCTGAGTGTTATAAGCGGCAACATGTTCTGATACAGAATCAAATTGAAACAATGATTTACTTTTATTTCCGAATTGAGATAGAAATTTGTTTTCAACTTTGGATTTTTGTGAACTGTGGCCGAATGAAAATTATGTTGAGAGAACATCTTTGAGATTTCGCTTCAATCTATTGACTTGTGATGAAAACTGAGAACATTTTTGGACTTTTCACTCATTTCTTATAATTTTTTTTTGTAAAGCTGAACTGAAAAAATTTAATTTTATTAGGCAATTAATATTTTTGTTATATTTTCAATCAAAGTTTTGGTTGAACATTTTGCGATTTATTTAACAAATTAACATATTTAAGACAAAATTCTATTAAGACAAATTTTAGCCTTATATTCTTCAAAGACATAATTTAAATGAAACAAAATTTCTATAAATTTTTTTTTTTAGAAAAATTTTAGCCTTGTATTCTTCGAAGACAATATTAGAATGAAATTTGCTTTAAAGGCAATTTTTCAATGGAATTTGGTTAAAAAAACGTAATTTTTTTTTTGATTGCAAAATTTCGGTAAAATTTGTGTATAGACATAAGCATATAGGCTTGGCAAAAATGAGAAAATGTGTTGGTGTGCCCTTCACTGACCTACAGACAGGACTTTATGTCATGGTTTTTTATATGCCCACTTCAACGCATAAACAACTTTTTTCCATAAAAACCAATTTTTTCAGAATGCTGAGAAAATGTATTTTTTCGTTCTTTATTTTAACAATTTTGGTTAAATTTTTTTCTATATTCTAATTATAAAAGAAATTTCACAAAAATAACGTTAAAACATGAAATGAATAACATTTTTGCAATATGGTCATAAAACATTAAAATCATAATTTTTTCTAGTCTAACCTAAAAAAGAAAAAACTTAACTTATTTTCATTTGAACTTTTTTTGTTATTGTTCTTATATTTTTTAACCCCTTTTCCTATATACAATCGCTTAAAAGACATAAATTTGTTTTAATTTTCAATAAACACTTATTTAGGAAAATCTGACAATATTGTCAAAAAATTTTTTTTGAGATTTAATTTTTTTAGACAAATTTAAGAAACATTTATAATTTTTTCTATTCTAACCTTGAAAAAACTTTATTTATTATAATTTGAAATTTATTTATTTTTTTGTTAAAAGTTTTTTAATTTTTTTTTTCAATTTTATTTGTTTTCCTTTCCATACATAAAATTATTTTAAGGAAAACTTATCAATATAGTTTTTTGTTTTTAATTTTTTTCTAAAAATTGTTTTTTTTTAGACAATAAAAATGTATAATTTGTATACTCTAACCGTGAAAACAACTTTATATGTTGTCATTTGATTTTTTTTTGTTTTAGGTTTTCTGTTTTATTTTTTTTTATTTTAACTTATTTTTGAAAAAAAAAAAATCGTTATCAATTCAATTTAAAAAAAAAAAACAATTTTTTAAATATAATCGTTTAAGGGAGATAACAATCATTATTTTTTTAATCAATAAAAATTTAGTTTTTTAGGAAAATTTTACATTTTTTTTTGGTTTTTTTTATTTTTAAATTTTTTATTTTTTTTATTTAGGAAAAATTTTATTTTTGTTTTTTTAAATCTATTTTTTTTTTCAAACGATTAGAACGAAATTTTTTCTGAACATAAAAATTTTAAAAATAAAATCGGTTAAAGGAGATAAAAAAAACGTTATTTTTTTAATTTTCAATAAAAACTTAGTTTTTTAGGAAAATTTTAAAATTTTTTTTTGCTCTTTCAATTTTTTATTATTTTTTTTTTTAAATTAGGAAAATTTAATTTTTGTTGTTTTGTATTTTTTTCGAAAACAAAACGAAATTTTTTTAAACAACTTTATTTTTCCACTAAATACTTGTCAGCGAGAAAAAAATACTTTCGGTTTTTATTTTTGTAAATATTTATTGAATTGAAAAAAAAACATGCCAATAACAAAAACAAGAATAAAATTAATTGTTTTCCCGTTATTTAGGAAATTTGACAAATATTTAAAAAAATTTTTTTTTTTATTTATTTCTAATTTTTTAGAGATTCTAAAAAATGTTTTTTTATATATTTTTTTTTTTAGTTTGATGTAAAATCAGACTTCAACTAAAAATATTCGCTTTTTGTGTTGTTTAAACAAAAAATTTATATTTTTTCCTTTTCTCTAATTTTTTTCCTTACAATTCAATTTAAAGAACTTAAGATTAATTTTTCAATTTAAAAAAATTTATATTATTTTTTTAGAATCAAGCAAAAATTTTTTTTTCTTTTTTAATTTAGTCTTATTTTTTCATATCTTAAGAGAAGCTACAGAAAATATTTCTCTTTTTTATTTAATTTTGTTCGATATTAACTAATGACACATTTTTTTTCAATAATTTTGAATTACACAGTTTTTTACAATGTACTTAATAGCTGAACAATCAAAACACTGATATTAAATAAAACTGACAAAAATTTTCAAGTTTATACTAATTTTTATTTCTTGATTTTATCATCTGGGAACGCAACTATAGTTGAGTTGCCATCCATAATCGACCCCTTAGTTTTAATTTTGCAAGAAAAAGATTTTTAAAAATTAAAAATTTTTTTTTCTCAATTTTTTTTTTCCAATTTATTTTTGTTTTTGTTGTTTAAATTTTTTTTTCATTACATAAAGAAAATGTTTGTTTTTTTTTATATATAAAAAAATAAAACGAAAGAAAATATTTGTTTTTTTCAATATAAATTTATGATATAAACAAAAACAACTATCTCCTTAACTCCTTTTTATTTCCTTTTTTATTCCAAAGAAAGCTTAAACTCATTTTTTTGTGTTTTATTTCAAATTTTTTTTATTTTTGTCAACCTTTTTTTATTATTTGAATTTTGTTTTCCATTTTTTTTAATTTTTTTACATTTTTAAAATTTTTGGAAATTATTCTTTAATTTTTTTCATAGTTTCAGAGAAGTTTATGAAAATATTTATTTATTTTATTGAGGTTGTTTTATAGAAACTTGTTTTTTTTTAAAACTTAAATTTTTTGTTTTGATTTTTTTATTAATGTAATAATTTCATATTTTTTCATCTTCTTTATTTTTTTCCTAATCTTTTGTTATACCCTGCAGCATAGGATGGGGGTACACTTATTTCGTCATTCTGTTTGTAATACCTCGAAATATGCGTCTAAGACCCCGTAAAGTTTAAATATTCTTGATCGTCATGACATTTTAAATCGATCTAGCCACGTCCGTCCGTCTGTCGAAAGTACGCCAACTTTCGAAGGAGTACAGCTAGCCGCTTGAAATTTTGCACCAATCCTTTTTATTAGTGTAGGTCGGTTGGGATTGTAAATGGACCAATTCGGTCCATAGCTGCCATATAAACCGATCTTGGGTCTTGACTTCTTGAGCCTCTAGACGGCGCAATTCTGGTCCGATTTGATTGAAATTTTGCACGTGGTGTTTTGGTCTGATTTAAAAGAAATTTTGCACGTAGTGTTTTGGTATCACTTCCAACAACTGCGCTAAGTATGGTTCAAATCGGTCCAAGTTTTGATATAGCTGTCATATAAACCGATCTTGGATCTTGACTTCTTGAGCCGCTAGAGGGCGCAATCCGCATCTGATTTGGCTGAAATTTAGCATGAAGTGTTTTGTTGTGACTTCCAACAACAGTGCTTAAGATGGCGCAAATCGGTGAATAACCTGGTATAGCTGCTATATAAACCGATCTGGGAGCCTCTAGAGGGCGCAGTTATTATCCAATTTGGCTGAATTTTTGTACAACGGCTTCTCCCATGACCTTCAATACACATGTGAAGTATGGTCTGAATCGATAGCTTGTTTTTTCCCATTTATATGTTCTTTTTCACATCTTTCTGTTTGAAATTTTTTAAAATAGTTTTTATTCATTTTCATGTTTTTAGAGAAGCCAAACAAATATTTTTGTTTTAATAACATTTTTTTAAATAAAAACTGTGTCTTTTGGTTTTTTGTTTTTTTTTTAATTTTTCAAATATTTTTTTAATATTTTCGTTTTATTTTAGTTTTGATCGCCAATTTCATAATTATTTTTTACATTTTTCTTTATTAATTTTTTAAATACTCATTTCACTTCTATAAAAACTTTCTTAATAATAACACCGATTTTCACTAAACTTAATATAGCTTTGAATTATGTATATATGACAGATATCTTTTATAGAATTGTCAAATAGACCTATTTTAAGGCTTCATTATGTTTTGTGATAAGGCTGTAATATATAAAACTCAAAACACGTTAAGGCATTGAGTTGCTATGCGTTAATGGGTTAATCATCTAAGAGCGGAAACATAAAATTATTTATTGAGTGAATTACAGCAACTATGGTATGCTGTTATTACAGCAACAAAGGTATGCTGTTAATAGCAAACTCTTATATTGGCTATTAGCTACAACATTTTCCAGTATTCCTTATTTTTGTGCAATATTCATCACTTTAAGTAGGGGGAAATCCTCGCCTACCCACAACATCTCTTCTATTTTTTTAATATTCTCAGTTTCATCATGTCAAAGACCGAAGTTTTATTCCTTTATTTTTGTTTGGATTATAGCACTTCAAGATGTATGCCACCAATTTCTTACACTTGTCCTTTACTAAGGATTACCAAGTAATTTGTATTAAGTAGATTATAAAAGAAAAAAATTAATTATACACAATCATAATGAAAAACTTATAGGTATAAAATAAAAACACAGCAACAAAAATACAAAGCTAAGCATGTAAAAGAAAAGTCTGTGAAGAGACGAAAGAGTATTTTTGTATTTGAAATGAATTTAGTAAGAAAACCAACTAAACAAAATCTTAAAATCTTAAAACCCTACCAGCAGCAAAGCAAAACTCACACACACAGTCAGTTTTTGTGTAAAAATTTTGACATTTTCATTTGAGTTTATAAAATTTTATAAAATAAAAACCCTGAAAAAAAGCAACAGAAAATCCCCAGAAGAACCTAAATCAAGAAATCGATACTCTTATGAATTTATGATTTTGTAAATTGCGTCGTTTTAAAGCAGACGAATAAAAGTAGAAATGACAACTCAAAGCAAAAGTAATGTAAAAATTAAAAAAAAAAAAAATGTTTAAAAACATCAACTTTTTGCAATTGCACATAGCAACAGGAAACTGTAAAACTAAACAAACAAAAATTGTATTATATTGTAAAAAACAAAAATAAGCATATATTAGTTACCTTAAAACCCCCTACCCAAACTCCAAACTAGGCTAAGAAAAACCAGTTAACAACGCTGAGTAATTTTTGGCGTTTTTTTTTTTGTTTTGAAACAAATCCAAACCAGTAAAAGTCATCGGAATGTTTGCAGCAGAAGCAGAAGAGACGTTTTAAACATAGTGTGGTATTATTAGCTTTTAAATTCAAATGTAAAATTCAATATTATGATTAAGTCCTAGTTGTTTAAGTTTTTTTTTTTTAGATTTTACTATCTAAACAAATCCCTTAAAAATTGTATTGTATTTAAGAAGCAAATTACGATGATGATGATGAGAAACTTCGAAAGTATTGAAAGCCTGAAAATGAATATTTTTTGATTATTTTGTAAAACAAAAAACGATTTTTTTTATTAAATAATTTGTAAATACATACAATCCTTTATATACCCTCATACATGCATATGTGTATAACTTTATATATACACATATATTATTTACATATTTGTAATATAATCTCTATTTCTTCTATATGTTTATTATTATTATGATTACGTATTATCATTATTTAAACTACTTTACCACTCTCTGTCACAGAATTCTCATTTACATTTACCATACATATATATATATATAGACATATACTATTACATGCATATGAAACAAAAACACCCATGTAAAAACGAATCATTTATCTATTGTGTTTTATTTTTAATAGAAAATTTTGTTTTATTCACAAACTGTAAACTTTTTATGTTGTTTTATTTTTGCCAAAACCCCAATACCCAACTTCACATTCAACTTTTCTGAAACTCTGCAACAGTTAAGAAATTATTTGTAGACATTTATTTGCCATATACAGCCCGTGTATTCCCATATCCTAGGTCATCGATGGCAGCCGTCTCTGCTCTCTCTCTCTCTCTATGTATAGGGCACTCCCTACTAAAAGGTTTCTTCATTACCAAACATGTGAATATTCTATTCACATTATAATGCAACAACAACTACTACTACTACAACTACAACTATTATATACAAAAACCAAGGACTACATAATCTATGGCAGTTACAAATAAGAGCAAAAAAACCGTATACACTACAACTACAACAAAAGCAGACTCTAATGTAAGCGTCAAGGAAGCACAAATTTTTGTAATTCTGTTGTCTTAAGGAAAACCCAAGCAAAGGGGACAAACAGCAACCACATACCCAAGAATGGCCTAAATCCAATATAGGTAAGTACTTTTAAATATTTAAGAAAAAACTCTTTAAAAAAAGAATTTTTCTTTTACAGTTTAATGCCTAGGCTTGTGGTTCTTCTGACTCCTCTGACAAGTTTCACAACCATATATACATATATCCTACTACTACTTATAATGATAATAACACAAAACATCATATCAACAGGAAGCCGTAACTCCACAAAAAACCGAAAATTTCTCCAAATTCACATACACACACACATAGATATTAAATCCTTCAATAAACTACAGTAGACATTTCTAAAAACCCAAATCAACTATATTTGTATGGAGAACATTAATTAAAAAACAAAATAGAAGAAAAAAAAATCCCCAATCAAGGCAGCTATTTTGAAAATAAAATGAAATTGTAAAAGTATACCACAATTAGTTATAAGCAGACATACAGATAACAGATGGATAGATTTAAAACAAAAAAATTGTAAAAAGTTAAATAACATCAATTTGTATATATAAACATTGTTACAAATTTGGAAACATTTCCCAATCATCTACGGTTAAGGTGTGAACCGCCAAAATCCCATTGATTTCATTTTGCTGCAGAATACTCTACAAAGTGTATTGTTGAAACAAAAATGAATCCCTATTGTAAATAGTTAATTAATGTTAAATTGTTGAAAGTGACACATATTCTTTTTTTTTTTAGATAGAAACAATTTCAGTATGTTTCTAGTTTATGGTTTCTGGAGCTCTAATTCTCTTTCTATGAAAACGATTTCCTAGCAGATCTGATTCCTGTTTTGGGTAAACACAAAGACAGAATGTTTTCTTATGAATACCCGGAGAATAGTAAAAAAAATATAATGTGGACTAAAATTTTACGATTGAATATTTGATCTTCAGGATATATGGTTGCTCTTAAAGTTTAACTACTCCCCAATGCCTTTCATTAGAGTTTCATGAGGTCCTCATCGTTCTCTCAGATGGTTGTAAAGACGCTTCCACGCACTTAATAAAAAGTTTGGTATTAAATTCATACTAGGGATCCCTAGTTGGAACGAAAATTCGAATTTTCGACTTTTTTCAAAATAGCAAAAGTCGATTTTGCAAAACGTCGACTTTTCGTCTTTATCAAAGTCGACTTTTGCAAAAAGTAAACGTTTCGACTTTTTGTCAAAAATTTCCAAGATTTTCTAAATAATTTTCTTTTTTCTACAAATCTGCGTAGACTTTTTCCATGAAGATATAATCATTTCTTCATATTTTTATAAAAGGGCGTTGTAAGGAAGAATTTAAAATGCAAAATTTCTGCATTTTTATATTAAAACCACCTCACAATCTTAAAGCCAGTATAGCTAATTGCGAAAGTTTCCACATTCCGGTTTACTTTCCCCTTTTGTATACCCACCACCATAGGATTGGGGTATACTAATCTAGTCATTCCATTTGTAACACCTCCAAATATTCGTCTGATCATCTCGACGTTCTAAGTTCATGAAAACAGACCGCCTTCACTAAATCGAAGTCTATCCATTCTAAATTCCATCTAGACTTCGCTAAATTCGGTGCAAAAAATCCTATTTTGGAAAACCCTTATATTGGAGCTACTATAAAATATTGTTCGATTCTACCATGGATTGGAATATACTTTTTCCATGCTGAGAAAATGTCGCCTGCTACATTTTAGACAAATATCTCTGTGCAGCTTTTTTTCGACTATTTGATTTAAAAATCGATTATGCGACTTTTAAATCATTGAAAGTCGACTTCGACTTTTTCACACAAAAAGTCGACTAGTCGAAAGTCGACTTTGGATCCCTAATTCATACCTTATATTCAAGGCGCATAGTTTTCCAATCGCGATTAGTTGCCTGCCGGTCTACTTCAAAAGTTGTAATGAGGTTGTCAGATTCGTACTCCTTTTATTTGAATCAAATTTGTACTAAACTAACCACATGTCTGCTCGAGGAGTTTTGTTTTGGTTGGGTAACTCAGTGGGTTATGGAGGTAGCTATTTGGTCCTTAATTTTTTTTTTTATAAAATTCTTGCTTTCATTATTCTTGGCCAATATGAATTGACTAAAGAAGTGGAAACGAAATCACGCTTTTACCATTGTACCTATGTACTCCAAAATCTACAGTTTTTGAAAATTGTGTTAGTGATATGATGTTTGATAGGATGGACATCGCCACATTGAATGGAAGGAATAATAATCGCCTGATTATTTCCACAGTTGTACGATCTACTCAGTGCTTCTGCTTGCGATAGAGGTTGTATTTCCGGAAATGTTTTAGCTCATCCACCCACCAATTTCGACGTTGACTTTCAAGTTGACTAAGCATGTCAATAGAAAAAATAGTATGAGTCACATCTTCATACTATTCATACCTCAGAAATGTCGCCAGCATTAGGATGGTAACATTTTTTTAACATCATAGGCGGATATGCTAACCTCAGCGCTACGATAACCTACATCAGTGTATTGAATAGTGGGGAGGTGCCGGGAGGTGGCCTTGTGCCTAAACTCCTTGCTCAAAGTAGCATATTTTAGAAACATTCTTCGCTTGACTTCAAAGATGAAATTGCCGACCAACGGCCCTTGCGGCCGTAGAAGGGTAGGAGCGTTAACGTATAGGACTGTAAGAAGCTGCTTTGTAGTAGACAGAAATATTTAACATATTTCTATCTACGACAAAGCAGCCTCCACCTCTCCTTCTTGGGTTCCAGGATTTGGTGCAGCGTGAAAATCCGCTCTATGTAAACACGTCATAGAGCGGATTTCCAGGTCACCATACGTCACACATTTCGACAAATCTATAGTTCAGACCCTCGCCAATCAGAACAGTTACATTTAGCACTGCTCAGCCTGACTCTCAGCTTCTCGATCGTCGAGCGTAAAGCAGCAAAGAACATGTCTTTAAAAATAGATTTCGTCGACTTTGCAACATTTTTTTTAGCTGTGTAGATTCTTAATTTTCCATACAAACACTTAAGGAATATTGTGTCACTTTACATAAAACAAAGACTTGATAAGTTTTCTTTTAGATTTTGTAGTAGTCATTAAGTCTTATAACGAAAATAAATTGTAAAAATTAAGCAAGAAAATACACTCACAAACTAACTATGATATTAGATGGTAAATAACAACAACAACAGAAAAACAATGTAAATACTTTAGAGAACCCCCTCCACACAAAACTTAAAAAAAACCAAAAACCAGAAAAAATTAATACTGTTTTTTGCTGAGAAATGGCAAAGCAGCTGTGTGAACTAGAATTTATTAGGTGAAAGCGATTGTGAATTATTATAATTAATTATTTGCCGGGTAACCGCTGCTGAATATGTCTAATTAGAAAAACCGCCTTCCCACCACCTCCCATCGCAGCATGATGGAGAGCTGGAGGCTGGCAATATAACGTACAAACCTAGTGATTGCAGACCCGGCAGAACCTCTTCTAATAATAAATGTGATAGTAGTCCAGTCTAGTTGTGCATAATGAAAAAAAAAACAAAAACTACAATTAAATTAAAAAAAAAAATAAAATAAAATTAAATTAATCAAACAACAAACAAATACAAATGAAAAAAAAACCAAAACTTATGATCATTCAACATAAAACCCAGCAAACGAAACAATTCTAAAAATTAATAGCTAACATGTTTATCATTAAAACAAAAATAAAAAAAACTCAGATTTTTGCCCAATTTAGACATACATATATATAAAAAATTACAAAATAAAAAACAATCCCAAACAACACCCAATATGAATATTTTTCTGTAGATGACCAATGTTTATATAAGAAAACTATTACTGATACTAAATATTATTCACAAAACAAAACATACTAATACCCTTATAATGTCTGAAAGTATAGATCACTAACAAGTACTGCAAGAGTAGTTTTGACAAGAGTTGGTCTTCAACATTATCGTGAAATGGTACATTTCGCTGAGTATTTCAAGTTAGGAAAAGTTTGATTCAAAGGGCAACTTAAATGGGAAAAAGTTCACAACATATTGACCCAACAAAATGACATTTAAAATTTATTTTTATGGTCCAAAGGTTATTTAAGTATGAAAATGATGTAATATATATCTCCATATAGACCGAACTTTAGATTTAATGACATGATTTAAACAAAAATCCATATTTTGATCTGATTACAATAAATTTGGAATAGTGAGTTGTATTACCAGATATGTTCCAAATCGATCGTCATTTCAGTGAAGGTAACTTATAAACTAAACAAGAAGTCCAATCGAAATATCGGTTTATATAGAAGCTACAAAAGATAATAAACCGATTCGGGTACATACTTGTACCATACCCGCGATTTCTAGATTAGAAAAACGGGATTTGGCGGGAAAAGTATACATTGTAGACAAGTATAGTATACACATGTAGACATTGTGCTCTTCATATTGGGAGGATCGGTTAATAATCGCAAAACAGCGGGTTCAATATAAAAGCGGGATGACCGGTTAAAAAGCGAGATAAACCATTCCTGATGTTGGCAGATAAGAATTACACCCTACACAGGCTCAAGAATTAAAATTGTTACATCGGTTAACATGAAAACTACATCTGGCATGAATATTGAAAGTCAAAACCGAAGTCCTTGTGCCGAATTTAAGTAAAAACAGCAAAGAATTGCGTCCACTAGAGGCTCAAGAAAAATAATCCAAGATCGGTTTTTATTAGTGCTATATCAGGTTTCGGCCATATATTAGCATTCGTACTATACTTGCGTGGAGGGCATAGTAGAATTCAGCGTTGAGAGCAAATAATAACTGCGCTCTATAAAAGCTTCGAAGGTCAAACCTACAGGTCGGTTTAGGTGGGAGCTAAATCTGGTTATGGACCGATTCAAAGTTTAGTTTTAGTTTTAGTTTTAAGCGGCAGTCTACTCTCAGACTTACTTAGTCCTGAAGACTTAGCTTACATGTTGCTAGATGCATATCCACAGATTCCAGTTCCCCTGGAATGTGTAAGACAGTTACTAGTCTCACAAGCTCGTCCGCTCTACAATTCCCTGGGAAGGGTGTAATCCACACTGCCTGGTATATCGGTCATTGTATCAAGGATAACACAGTGTCCGTAGCCGCCACATGATCAATGAGAAAGCTCCCTTAGCCTTACAGCAGTGTTTGCAGCAATTTGTCTAACCACAATGTTCAAATGCATTAAATGTAGCATTCAATTCAGTGCATCAGATGGTGTCGTCCTCAGTTCTGCTGTTATGCAGAGATTAGATCAAAGCCCTAGAGGGTCCGAATTACTCTTGGTGGGCTCAAAGTTTATCACCTAGGAACTACAAAAGATCCTCAGCTATTCCAATTCAAAAAGATATTTCCAAATTTTTAACCAAAAGTTTCGAATCTTTAAAATTTTCTTGTATTACGTTAGAGATCACCAACTTTTATCAAAAATTTTCTTGCAGATTTTGTTTTTCCTTAAAAAAAAAAAATATTAATAACATATTAGTTAATACAAAAAGACAAAGTAAACCTCCCGCCAGCATATATGATGTAAAAACAAATTAATTAATAAAATAATGGTGTGATAACTACCTTAAAAACAAATTTCTTCACTTCGTATCGACTATCTATGATTTTCAAATGCAAGAAAACACAAAAAAAAACAAACAAAAAAATCTAGTTATCTCTTTTATACTTTTATATTTCAATAGGAAATCAAGAAAAAACTGGAGAAGATTGGAAAGAAAATTAAAAGCTTCTCGACTATAAGGAAGAAGAGATAAACTCTTCAATAGCATATTATGTGAATTCGCAAAGGACAAAGTAACAAAGAATCCAAGAGTAGACATTAACAAATTAATTGTAATAATGATTATGAAATTAATAATAATAACAATAACAATTGAAAAAAAAAAAACAGAAGAATAATGAATATTTTTATCAGGGATTTATAAAAAGGCGGAACTTAAAAGGAAACAAACAAAACAAAAAAAAAAAAACCACTCAATGAGAAAGAAGGTGACAACAACAAACAATCGATTGATAGAAAAATCATTTCAAAAGAACTCCTCAGAAGAATGACTTTGATTTGAATAGTTGAAACAAATATAACAACAACAACAAGAACAACATACATTTGGTTTCTGCAAAAGTTACAAAATAAATTCCACAAAACAAAAACAAAACCAAATCAATTGAAAAGCTCAGCTTGAAAATTTAATTTCATAAGTTATCCTTAAAAATGAAATATTTTCAAATGTCTCAGACAAAGCCGCCCAAAGGCCTTCTTAACAAAACAAAAAACAAACTACACTTAAAATAAAAAGAAAACGCAAACAAATATTTATATATATATATATGAACAATATGTAGCTTATGGATATTAGACCTTATTAACTAAATGAGAAATTAAAAAATATACACACCTACATGCATACATACATCATATATCGATTGTATTGTTTGTTTTGGTTCACATATTCATTAACTACCGAATTCCAGAACTCACAAATTATTGATAGCGAATTACAAACCAAATGAGAAAAGAAAAACAAAAAAAACAACAACAACAATCTTAAATTTATTCCAATGAAAAATCGGTGTCTATGTTATACTCATATTAACAAAATCTGATATAAAAGAAAACAAACAAAATATTAAATACAATTACAATTATTATTACTATTATTGTTTATAGTAGGAACTTGAAACAATTTTCAAAATGACACTCAAGGCCGTGTGGTACGAAAATGGCGCTATAACTCCACCATGTATCCCACACACACACATATATAGACAACACAGTAATCAAACACGCAAAAAACAAATAAAAATATATAGAAATCTATCCTTTTTTCTCTCAGTGTTGCATGCGAAACCGAAATTACAATATTATGATACACACATTACAAGCTTCAAAGTTACAGCAAAAACAAAAACAAAACCCAAACGAACTAAGAACTTAATATCATCATTATACACCACCACCACCACCACCACTACTACTACTTCCATCTACAACACAACCACTAAATCAGTTATCATAACAACAACATCAGCATACAACAGCTATAGCAACCAACTTATCACCAAAGAAAAACTTAAAAAAAAAATAAACTAATTCATAGAAACAACAACAACAATAAAGGCAAATTACAAACAATACTCATAGAAACTCAAGAAATAAATAAAAATAAACTGGGAGTTGCAAATATTTCTTTGGGGTAAATAGAGTCTTAGAACGCATGAGGAACCTATTGGCGTAGGGATTGGTTCTTTTGTTTTAAGACCTCAAATGGCGGAAAATAAGTAAAAAAAAAAATATTTTTTAACACTTCTTAATAAGAAGTGTGGTTAAAGAAATGCAATAAAAAGGAATATAAATAAACAATACAAAGCATACATTAAAATAAAATAAAAAAAAAAAAACATAAAATGGAATAAAATAAGAAAATGTGATACATAAAAAATAAAACGGATTAAAACATTCAAACCTAATAAACGAAATTAAAATAAAAATTAATTTAATGGAACAAATTATAAAACAAATAATAAAATAAAATATAATATAATATAATAAAATGAAGTCGCTTTAAATCAAAGAAATTAAAGCATAATAAACGCAAAGAAATAAATATTTAAATATATTAAAACTTATAAACAAACAAAAAAATAAAATTAAATTATACCAAAATTAAATAAAATTTATATATATATTGAATTTGTGTTTGATTGTAACAATTTTTAGCTCATCGATAGACAAGACCAAACGACGTGCTGCTGGGTAAAACTTATTTTTTCAAAAGTTTTACATGGTTTTATAATAAGACCTATCGCCACCGCACCAGCGCCATCTATTAGCTGTTTTCAAATGGGTTTAGTTTAATCCAATTGAAAACAACCAGTAAACGGCGCTAAATTGAACAACATGAACAGAAAGAGGGCAGAGTGGTCAAAATTGATCATACAGCAGTTATGTTCGTTATGCCTTCGTTGCGGTTGTTTGCGGTATTATTTTTTTTAAGCTACCCACTATAGACGGGCATTAACAATAATTTTCAAAAACACCAGATCTCTCCCTCCCCCTTTCTCTAATTTTCAGAAACGCCAGATCATGGAGATGAGTGGTACGATTTAAGCGAGATTTTGTGTGCCCTCTTATAGTAATCTAAAAACAAATTTGATATCTAAATTTCGGGTAGAGTGCCCAGGTGGGCCGCTCCACCACCAAACCTCACCAAATATATATAAAGAGCAATCACGACAATATGGGAGTCAAATTGAAGGTATTTATGAGTAAAAAATGTATCCGATATCTAATTGTAGAACCAAGTGTTTGGGGGAACAGCCTAGGCCCCAAAATATCCCTAAATCGGACAAATTTATGACTATAGCAATATGGGGCTCAAATGAAAGGTATTTGAGAGTAGAATACTAATCTGATATCCAAATTTTAGACCGTCCACCAAAACAGCCCCCAAAGAGGACATATTTACCGACCATAGCAATATGGGGCTCGATTGAAAGGTCTTTGGGAATACAGCATGAATCTGATATCAACATTCGGGGAAAAGTGTCTATGGGGCCTCCTCACCCCCCAAATAGGGGGTATTTTTGAGTAGAACACGAATGTGATATATATTTTCAGGACCAAGTCACTCAGGGCTAAGTGTTTGAGGGACAACTCTACTTCCAAAAAAAAAAAACACCCCTAAATCGGACATATTTACCGACCAAGGCAATAGGGTCCTCAAATAAAAGATATTGGGGAGAAGAACACAAAATTAATACCCACTTTCGGGAACAAGTTTCTGGGGGTCCACCCCTTACTCAAAACAAGCATCAAACATAATTTATTTACTGGCCATGGCAATATGGGGCTCAATTAAAAGGTATTTTGGAGTACAATACGGATCTAATATCCAAATGTGGGACCAAGTATTTGGGAAACGCCCCTCCCTCAAAATTCCACCATGAGGAGAAGTCTACCGGCAATATGGGGATCAAATCAAAGGAAAGCGAGTTCGATATCCAATTTTGGTGCTAGGTGTTTGAGGGACGCCTCATCCCATAAACTCCCCTTAAACCAACAGCAAAATGGAGTTTAAATAAATGGTATTTGAGAGTAGAGCACGATGCTGATACTTTTTTAGCGCGTAGTGTTTGGGGAACCTTCCCACTCCCAAAAACACCACTTAATCGAATATATTTATCGATCATGACAATATAGGGCTCAAATGAAAGGTATTTGAGAGAAGAGCACGAAATTGATACCCACATTCGGTACACCCCATGAGAATATTGGGCTCTAATAAAGTCCTTTAAGAAAAGAGTACATCCAATATCCAAACTTTAATGACCCTAAACCCTCCGATCGAATTCATAGACCAATAATAATAATATGGGATTCACATAAAGGCATTTATGTTGTTATACTCTAAGTCAAGCGACATACGTACACATACCACTCTCGTAGCATGGTATATCACTAAAAGCTCTTTAATCGTCGAAAATAAATATTCAAAGGATAATTTTGTTCCATAAAGTGTAAAAGAAGGAGCAGCGGAGCGGACCCGGTTAAGCTAGTATAACACTTAAAAAAATTTAAATAAATAATAAAAATAAAGTAAAATAAAATAAAATAATATAAAATAAAATAAAAAAATTAATATAAAAAAATTAAAATAAAATAAATTAAAATAAAATAAAACAAAACAAAATAAAATAAAATATACTACAATAGCATAATTAAATGAAATAAGAAAAATGTATTACGCTAAAATAACTTAATAAAATCATATTAAATAAAATATATATACATTAAATATTTGTTTCCTGGACTATTAGCAGGTAACAAGCATCTTTAATGACATTTCCAACCAAAATTTAATAAAAGTTCCACCAAGAATATTTGTACCCATTTATTTGCGACGCCTAGCCATATACAAATAATCAAAAAAATGCTAAAATAGAAAAAGTTTAATATAATAAATATAATAAATATTTATGAGATATTAATTCGACAAGGATAATGTTTTGCAAACCATGTTATTAGAATGTTCTCTTTCTCTCGATTAGTTTTATTCTAAAGAAACTACATAAGAACCCCATTTTATTATAGAAAATAACTATGATTTATTACTCTCGGAAAGACTGAAACAAAATTAAATGTGTATTTTAAAATAAATCAATGGTATCTAAAAAAAAATGCTTTTAAATCATTTCATTTGGCCCGCTAAATGAAGCACCAACATTTTTAGTTTCCTTTATCCCATCCCACAACTTTCGTATGGGAAAATGTCATGTTATTTTATTTTTACCAAGCATATCAACAAACGAAACGAAACAAAATGTTAAAAAGACAAAACAATCCAAGTGTAAGGCAACTTTGATATGAGTATGGGGCAACTTTGATTTAAGGAAAATCCTTTAATAGAAAACCATCATATGCAAGAAAAAAGGAAAAACTCGTTACCGATACCGAAATACAAAAGCAAAATACACTCTCGTACATTATAATAAGCTCACAATATGATATATGAAAAACAAAATAATTTTTCTTCTCTTTATGTGTGTGTGCGTAGTTTATAGTTTAAACATTTTTGAAATAAAACAATAAAAAACGAACTCAAAAATAAGAAACAAGTCAACAAGTGAAAAGAATATAACCACCTGCTAACAATTGGCTTGACCTTAGAAATTTCCTATAAGAACTTTTTGATGATGAAATGTTGATAATGGCAGATATTGATCTGCCACAAAGCAAATTGGTTTGAACATTTTGTTAATACGATATATGATTTTGCCATCAATTGTTTTAAGTTGGTTTCACAAAACTTTTCTTTTTTTTTTTAAAATTTTAGAATCACAGTTTTGATCAACCGCTTTTTAAGTCTTTTGTTTAAATATTTCTCGATAGTTGAGTTTTGTTCATAAGGTGGTTTGGAAAAGCAGTATTTTAGATATATTTCAAATATCATTTAATGGAAAATTGTAAGAATATATCATTTGCGTATCGATAACAAAATTGTGAATTAAAAATGAAGTCACGTGTCTCACAAAAGGAATCTCTTTGTTTGCAATTATTTAAGAGAAACAAAAAAAATAAATTAATAAACAAGAATATATGAATGAATTATCTGTGTACAATTATTTCCATCTTTAAGAAGTAAGTGAGTAAAACAGCGTAGTTTATGTAAGTATGAAATATCTCAAAAGAAGTCGGTAGAAAACAATGCTATGTCTTCACCTCAAAACAGCAATTAAGGATTATAAAGTACCGTTATACGGATCTTACAGCAAGTTTTTGTTGTTGGTAGCAGTGGGTATTCTCCCTTTCATAAATTTAATAAAATAAAATCCACGCTGGTTAGATTAGGTTGAAAAGAGGGTGCATATATTAATCCGACCCATGCCACTATGGACATACACCTAAGCCAGTAATCGGCTTGTTGTGCGCTTTTAAAACTAGAAAGTAACCTCTTAAAAGAAAATTTTAAGTTAGGAATTCCGTGCTACTTAAAAAATCCTTAATTATTTTCAATACCACTGCCCTAAGTAGGTTCATGTCTGGTATTGTGTCGCCATCTAAGTGCCGTCTGTTAGACGCGAAAGCCGTGCAATGGCAAAGGAAATGCTCCAACGTCTCATCATCGTACCCGCATTCCCTACACATGCTATCACTTGCCGCACCGACTTTACATAAGTGAGCTCGTAGTCCTATGTGTCCCGTTATGATACCAATAGCTATACTGACCTCCTTCTTACTTCTTTTCAATAATAGCCTCGTCTTCTAACGATCTCGATCCCCCCATAGGATTTTCGCCGTCCTACCAATCATTTCGCTGTTCCACAGTGTTGCGTGCGCATTCGTCGCCCATGTCTTTAACTAGGACTGCGTCGACCCGAAAGGCTTCGGATTAACCAAGTTTATTGACGGCAGTCCTCCTTAGGTTGCACTTTTTCTCCATAGCAGTCCATCAAACTACTGGGCCGTAAGTAAGTATTGGTCTTATAACGCTCCTGCCAGTGGACTATTATCGGATTCAGACCATTTCGAGCCTACGGCCCGTCTACATAGTACCCAACATCTGTGAGCCTTCTCAGTACGTTTCTGAATGTGACACTTCCAGTTTCCTTCACTTCAGTATCACACCTTAGTATGTGGCTTTGTCAGATTTCGAAATTGTCTTTTTGAGGAAACGTGATGCGTTAAATTGGTCCGCCTTCTTCTTCCTCGTGAACAGGCATATTTTAGTTTTCTCTGGGTTAACAATGAGACCTCTGGGTCTAGTCCAGTCAGACCCTTTCCACCCTTCTGCATAGCTCGTAAGGATACTTACCCCTTAAAAGTATTATAACATCGTCTGTATTATAACATCTGGTGGTCACCCATAGGAGTGACAATGAAATGCTCCCCTGTGGCGTGCCCTGTGTCACTTTCTATTTATGCCATGGGACAAACAATTTATCCGCCTGTTACTTAGCATATGGTTTGTCCAGTCTCTAAGGACCGCCAGGGTGTACGTTTTGGCATCGAAGGATTCTTCTATTTTACGCACAACCTCGTGCAGGGCAGTCTCCACCTTCCACCTTCCCTTGACATATGCATGCTGTTTGTATTTGAGCAGTTCGCTGGATGTCATACTCCGCACAACCATGGTAACCACAATACGTTCCATGGTTTTCAGTAGGAAGAATTTCAGAGCAGCAGACTTACTGTTGAAAAGTCTGTTGTTTGCTGAAAATGTCTGCTGCTTAATGTTAGATGAAAAAATAAAATACAATGTAAATGTGTGGATGTTTATAGTCACCACTCAGTGGATGTTTATAGTCACCACTGAATGTACACATTCCATATTTGTTGGTCCTTAAATTTAGATACAAAAGTAATAACAAAAATGCTAACTCCACCACATTTCGAAATGTATACCAATGGATGGATCAGGTAGCTTCTTTACAGTAAAATTGCCCCAAATCTTCCAACAAAATTTCTAAAAAAATGCCTATCAAAACAAGTAACAGGCATCCATAAAGCATTGCAAAAGCTACCAATGCATCCAGAGAAAGTCACAGTTTGGTGCTGTTTATGGGCTGGTGGGCCGTACTTCTTTAAATATGATTCGAATCGTAACGTAACAGTGAATGGTGAGCGCCACAGTGAGATGATATCCAATTTTTTTTTTTGCCCAAAATGCAAGATCTTGGCTTGCATGACATGTGGTTTCAACAAGACGGCACCAAATGTCACACAGCTAGAGTAACAATGGACTTATTGAGACGAGAGTTCGGTGAACATTTTTTTTCACGTTCGGGACCGGTCACTTTGCCGCCTAGGTGGTGCGCTTTCACGCCTTTAGACTTTTTTATGTTAAAGCTCATGTCTATACAGACAAGCCCGCTTCAATTAAGGCATTGGAAGACAACATTGAAGCATTTATTCGTGAGATACCGGCCGAAATGTTGGAAAGAGAATACCAAAACTGGACTAAAAGGATGGACCATTTAAGGTGCAGTCACGGCCAACATTTGCATGAAATACTCTTCAAACATAAAATTATATGGGTCGTACTCTCGATTCAAATAAAGGTTTCATGAATTTTTCTAATTTTGTATGTTTTTTTTACTTTTTCCTATAGCTCTTAAAAAATCACCCTTTATAAGAAATGCCTGGAAGACTTTCTGTTAAGGTCAAAACAGAATGAGCACGTTGGGCTTTGTTTTTGAGCGTTCCCACAAAAACAACGCGCAAAAGTTGAAGAGTTTTCAACCTTGACGATTAAACTCGTGCGTCATTCTGCGTTGCCATACATAAAGTAGAGTTTTTAGGCGTCAAAATTGTGTAACTTTTGCGCGTTGCACTTGTGAGATCTGTTTGCAGACTTTCATTTTTAATGCGTGCGCATTGTATGTAACTCCACCTTTAAGTTCTAAATAGTTTATATACAGAGTCGCAAATAATATAGCAATTATTTCGAAGTGTTGCCGTTGGCACGAAATAACATAGTTTTCCCCACTTTAGCCAATATAGTTTTCACCACATATTAAGTCATTTAGCTTTTTCTCTTAATCTTATCGTGTTGAAAACTCCTTCTCTCTTTCTCTCTCTGCCTTTTAATTTCTTCAGTTCGTGTTTTTATTTCCATCGTACCGGTCGCGTTGAAAGTTATTGCCAACATTTCGTTAAAAATGTTCGGTTGCAGTTATTAAAATGCAATTAGTATGGTGTTAAAATGCCGGGGAGTGTTTTATCTATTGAATTATATCAAAAAAGTTGTGTGAAAACTTGAATTTTCATTAAAAACTCGGTTTTAAAATACCTTACAAATTGCTTGCAATGACTTGCGTGTTTAATAAAGGGATCATGGTGAATATGCAAATGTCAACAAAACTAAAGCTACGGCTGCGTGAGAGAAAGAGAGTCAAAGAAAAACAGCCAAAGAGAGTTAGGTTTATTTTCAAGTGAGAATAACAACATAAAAGCAAGGCAACGAAATAAATTTACAAGGCTTTTGGAGCATAGATGGGCAATATAAACATCCTATGAAAACTCATATGCCCACGGGAATGGGAAAAACGAACAGAAGCAAATGGATTCGTGTGGCTTCGTTATGGAGTGAAGAAGTAAAGTGTAGATCGGGCAAACGGACAAAACATTGTTGATGGTGTGTAAAGCAAAATAGTAACGTGGTAAACTAATGATCGTGTCAATTGTGGTCATAGTATCAAATTATGGTTTTATGGATAGTAAGGTGAAAAATTCAACTATGGAATGGTTGGTTCTTAAAAAAGGGTAAGTTTCATGCACATTATTAAAGTACGTACCTTTTTTTAATTTTTTGCTACACAATAACATTATACTTGCATACTAGTCTTAATTACTTTAATATATGTACCTAGTTAGAGTTATATTTATTACAAGTAAGAGAAGATAAAGGTGGGGCGGTGCAGAATATATAAGTACCTACCCATACAACATAGGTGGAAATTGGGAAATAACATTATAAAACTTAGGGGCGGCCCCGCGGAGATTTGTCTTCATATTGCTATACATTATGAGACATATTCACAAAAAGTTATGGAGGCTTCATAAGCCACTAATAGGCATTTGCACCAAAAACAGTCTTCAGAAACCACTAATAGCCTATAAAGGATTTAAAAATGCTTTGTTCAATGAGCATAACCAATTTCTGTGTACACTCGCAAAATAATAATAATATTATCTAATACAATATTTCGATAAAAATCTGTTGCAAAAACAAAGAAAATGTTTGCGAGACTTTGGAAAATAATCTTCTAACGATATACAGACAAAATTTATTTTATATACATTGAATGCTTTCAGTAACTATTGTGCACTTTAATGCTTCATTTTTGTGAATACGGCTATCAGTTTTCCCATTAAAATTCGATTTAGGAACAGGGTATACTTTTCTCATATCAATGACACTACTTGGTAGAGAAGTTTTAACATGGCAGGATACCTTTCAAACCGCTGAAAATTGGTTGATGTTCACGACAGGATTTGAACCCAGGCGTTCGGCGTCATATACGGACTTGCTAACCTCTGCGCACCGGTGGCAGATTTAGTTTTATGTTCACACGGGGCAAAAGACGCCAGCCCCAAAATTTTAATATAAAATTCTTAGCTTTTATTTCCGAAATATGTTGGTTTATTTACCCCATATTGTTCCAACTCACACGGCTGTTTTTGTGGGAAGAGGCAGCCACTCTGCCACCAGGACTTATTCTCACTCTAATCATAAACCCCTTTTACGAGAATTTTATATATAAAGTCAAATTCGCTTGAATCGGTCGACACATCACTAAAACAAGGCATTCTTAAAAATTTTTATTTCTCACAAGCTTGTCGCCTTTGATTGGGTTTGGATCACTGGCTACCAAAACTACTACTCATTCCATGGAGTTATTTAAAGGTTGTCTCATTTGTACAACAACAAGAAACCGTATGGTAAAATCGCCATCTTTGCCAGTAAGCTAATTTACAAAGTAGACCAAAGATTTTAGGAATTTTACAAGATATACACACTTTGGCCTTCCTAATATTAGATAGCAAGTTTACACACGTTTGAACCCAAATTGTGGGTTTATTAGAAAAAGAACTGCTTGGTCAGTTTGTATATCTCTTTAAAATTCCTTAAATTTTTGAAGTCGACTTTTTTGCCAACACAAATAAAGAAAGTGTGCGTACATGAACAGAAAATATGCGAGAAGGAAGATAACAGCAAAGAGAATGCAAAAACAATATCGAACATCTTAATACCATCAAATCTGGCCGGCTGTTGGCAGGAGACAACCTTTAAATAATTCCACCGTGTACTTATACTAACCCACTCCCTTTGATCGATGTAGTAACAATCCCTCTTGGGCAGTTTGAGAAATACTTAGTTGCATGAAATGGTAGTATCCATTGTCCAAAAAAGGTTGTAGTCCGAGATGCTAGTGTGGTGAGTTGTAGTATAGACACGCACCGCGTTGTACAACAGTTACCAATAGTGAGATACAGGTGGCGTCTAATGAAGCACAAAATTTTCCCACAAGATGGTGGCAGTGAATTTATTTATTGTTTATCACAATTTTTCTGGTTCTTAAACGAATTTTTATTAACCTTAGGCATATACACCCTCTAATGACACCTTTGGCACAGCTGTGTCACCGAGTATTTTATATGTAGTACAACATGCATTGGTACAAATGCACTAAGGTTGTGGGTAAATGTCTAGTGTTCTGTTAAGACCTCACACACGCGAACTGATACTTCCCATTGGCGAAGAATTTTATCACCATTTTTTGCTGGGAATTTTTTCCAAAATGTAGTATTTAAAGAAAATTCGATAGAAACTTTGTCTTAAGAGAACATTTCATTCAGAATTTCATCCAAATTTTTTCTTAAGAATATTTCATTAAAATGTTATCTTCCGCAACGTTAATTCATGTTAGACTCAGAAACGATAAAAGGAGAGTGCAGGTTGACTTTAGTATCCATCCAAGGGTTCTAACAAAATTTTTAAAAGGGTTTAACTCTAGAAGAAATAACCGGTTTAACCGATTTTCTCTTTTAATTTTTAGGAACAAACGGTTTACTCTTCACCCTAGGTATAGGCACCATACACTCCGAATCTTCGACTTGATTTCTTTAACTCCTAACTCATGTTAGCCTCAGAAACGATTAAGGAGTATGCAGGTTGACTTAAATTTTAAAAGGGTTTAATTCTAGAAGAAATAACCGGTTAAACAGATTTTTGTTTTTTAATTTTTAGGAATAAACGGTTTACTCATCACCCTAGGTATAGGCACCATACGCTCCGAATCTTCGACTTTATTTCCTCCGACTCGAGACAACGATTTTCTCTCCCACACTTCTATATTTGGAGGTCACCGTAGCACAGAGGTTAGCATGTCCGCCTATGACGCTGAACGCCTGGGTTTGAATCCTGGCGAGACCACCATAGTCATTTTCAGCGGTGGTTATTCCCTCTTAATGCTGGCGACATTTATGAGGTAATATGCCAGGTAAAAACTTCTCCAAAAAAGAGGCCCCTTTTCATTGAGCTTAAACTTGTATCGGACTGCACTCATTGATATATGAGAAGTTTGCCTCTGTTCCTTAATGAAATGTTCATGGGCAAAATTTGCATTACTTCTACAGCGGTCAAAAAAAGTATTCATCATTCAATGTTTTTTTTTTAATAAGTCTACAAAAGACAATTGGAATAAAAACATATTAAACTAATGATGCAGTAGTGCTTGTGTGATATATATGTACACAATTACATTGTTTTTAAAGAAAAAAATAGTATTTATTGGAACAAAAAGGGCCATTTTACAGCTGAACACAAAAAATTAAACAAAAAAAGGATTCATCATTGCAAAAAAACAAAAAAAATAAATAACATAATTTAAAAAAATTAATACTTTGTTATTCGACCACCGCGTCTTATAACTTCTTTTAAACGGTTTGACATCGATTGGACTAATTTAGCGGTTATATTTTGGTCTATATTAGTCCATTCCTCCATTATCACCTGTTGCATTTGACTCTTGCTCGAAAAATTGCGCGTTCTCAATTTGCGTTCGAGATGTTCCCAAAGATGTTCAATTGGGTTCAAGTCGGGACTTTGAGGAGGAGTTTTAATGACTTTGGGGCAGTTATACAGCATCCACATCTTGGTATTTAAAGCAGAATGTTTGGGGTCATTATCTTGATAATATTGAAAGTTATTACCAAGCCCAAGTTTTACAGCACTATCTTTTAAATTCCTCTTTAAAATGTCAATGTAATACTTATGATCCATTACTCCATTAATAATTTCAAGATTTCCCGCTCCTGAAGCCGCCATACACCCCCAAACCATTAAACCACCTTCACCATGTTTTACAGTAGCAACTGTGTTTCGTTCTTCAAGCTCTGTATTTGGTTTTCTGTACACTATGACCTTTCCATCGCACCCAAAAAGATTAAACTTGCTCTCGTCTGCAAAAATGACCGTTTTCCAAAATGATTCGGGCTGTTTTACATACATTTTTGCGAAGTTTAGCCTTTTCACTCGGTTTATTTTATTTATAAGGGCTTCTTACGTGCAGTTCTTCCTCTGTAACTATGCCTTTTGAGTGTATTTCGAATTGTTTGTGTAGTAACTTCCTTCCCTAAATATTCCATAGTGTTTTTACGAAGAATGGTAGCATTTGTCTTCGGAGTTTTCTGAACTTGCCGCACTAGCCAACGCACATCTCCAACTGAAAGTGCTTTTGGTCGACCAGATCTTGGTTTATTGTCAACAGTTTTCGTTTCTGTCCACTTTCTGATGATGGATTGTATAGTAGATCGTGGTCTATTTAATATTTCACTGATAGTTTTTTGAGTTAAACCATTCCTGTGGTGTTTTATTATCAAAACTTTTACCTCATCAGAAACCTCGTTTTGCTTACGACCCATTTTGACAAAAACTATATTTTCAATGAAATTAAATATTTGCTGTCAAGGGCAAAGCCTCCTTTACTAAATAAAACAGAAAAGGGGGATTCCCAAATAATATTTGAATTTGACTTTGATGATAGCACATCAATGATGAATACTTTTTTTGTTCTGTTTTTGGTGTTATTATATAAAATTGCATTTTTTGCGCTAATTAAGTTTATTTTTTGAATTTATTTTAAAACATATTACGAAAAATAAACTGTTGCATAAAACTGCATTATTTGTTTACTTTAAATTTTCTTCAATTACCCAAAATAAGTGAATTTATTATCAATTTTGCTAATGATGAATACTTTTTTTGACCGCTGTATATATCAATATTCTCTTTCAAAGAATATTTGTATATTTTCGAGAATTTCTGATGTTATTTTTCAATATGGTAAAATATTTTTTCAAAAGTATATAGGAAAGGTCTAACTTAACTTAACCGATGTAATACTCTGGAAACAAATACAACTAGTTTTCCTTAACTCACTTGAACATACTTGGCTTCTGATTCCCAATTATTATCTCATCCATCACCCATGCAACAAACTTCATCAACTATGTCACTGCCTTAGCTTGTCACCCAAGCTTTATATTTCACCACAAACTTAACCACCCTATCCTCTCTCAACCTCTCAAATTACTCTCAAACGCTTCAAAGATATATCTGATGAAGATTGCCATCAAAAGAGTGCTTCAGATTAAAGCCCCCAAACCAGAGAATAATAATTTACTAAGGCATAGAAGTCCTTCAGCTATGAAAAGTTCACTACGAAAGGCCTTTAGGGGGCAGCCACCAGACCTGAGAAAGGAAATCTAAACCCTTAATTTGGGTATGGAGAAATTTTAAGTCGGAAAATGCAATTGTCAACTGTCAACAACAGAAGTTGTTGCCGGTCTACTGCAACTACCGAAGTACAAAAGGGATGGGAGTTCGTCTATTATGAACCATACACCAAGGGTGGTTGTTACTTACCCCCATAGCAAATGTTAACTCCTCAATCCGGAACCAAAACAAAACATTTTATTTTCTTGTAAAACTAAATTTAATTGCATGTTGACACCTTCAACGTTTGTTTTTTTGTTTTTATAGATGCGTGCCTTGAACTTGACACGCAAAACGCTTTTATCTGTCTATCGGACGAGGTATGGTATGGGAATAGTCTCTCCTTCAAGTGTTTGATATACAAACTAATGTTTATATGGCGTTTTATAATTTGACATTGACAAATAAAATTGTCAAGTGAAACATTTTCCTAAAAAAAGAAGAAGGTGTCAAATTTATGACGCAACTAGAAAACAAGAAACAGTGGGACAAACATGACAATTTTTGAGAAAATTCAAAGTTTTAACAAGATCTGTTGAAAATTCTAATTATGACTCAGATATTAAAATAGACCCGGGCACGCTCCGCTGCGCCTTCTTTTACTTTATGTGGCACAAAAGTTTCATTGGATTTATTTATGTACGACAATTAAAGAGCTTTTAGTGAAATACCATTCTACGAAAATAGTATATCGCTTGACTAACAGTTTAACAATTTAAGTGCCTTTATCTGAATCCCATATGATCCTTATTGGTCTACGAATTTAAGTTTGGATGTAAGGTGTACTCCATTCTTAAAATACTTTATTTCAGCTCGATATTCTCATGGCATCTGATTTAGGGGTGTTTTTGGGGGTGAGGTGGTCCTCCAGACACTTGGCCCTGAAAAATATCAGCATAGCGCTCTTTTCTCAAATACCATTTATTTAAACCCCATATTGCCATTGATTTAAGGGAGTTTAAACGATGAGTCGTCCCCCAAAGACATGGCCCCAAAATAGATTATGAAATTCGTTTTCGTTTCAAATATCTTTCATTTGAGTCACATATTGGCATGGTCGAAAAATTTTTACCCTTTGTGTGGTGAAGGAGAAGGGGTGATGCCCTGATGCGAATTTGGATATCAAATTCGTATTCTACTCCCGAATACCTTTATTTGAGCCCCATATTGCGATGGTCAGTAAAAAATTACTGTTTGTGGGGTAATTTGGGAAAGGGGTAGGCCCACAGAAAATTGGTCCCGAAAGTGCTCTTCCCCCCAATACCTTTCATTTAAGCCCCACATTGACATGGTCGGTAAATATGTCCGATTTAGGGGTGTTTTGGGGATTGGGGTGGTCCCCCGGTAAGCCCGGAAAATATATCAGCAACGTTCTCTATTCTCATGTATCTATATATCATTTATTTGAACCCCATGTTGCCATTGACCTCAAAATTGGATATCAATTTCGTTTTCTAATCTCATTTGAACTACTTATTGCAAAAGTCAGCAAATATGTTCGGTTTGCGGTATTGGCTCTAAAAACTATAAATATTTTTTTCCACTCTCTTTAAGACCCAAATTGACTTGGCGAGCAAATACGTCCTATTTGGGGGTTGTTATGGTGGTGGGACGTCCGCTAGACAGTTGGCCCCTAAAATTGATATCAGATACGTGGTCTACTCCCACATACCTTTAATTTGAGCCCCATATTCCCATAGTCGGCAAACACGACCGGCTTGGGGGGTATTTCGGGGGATGGGCTGCCACTCAGTGAGTTGGCCTTGAAAATATATACCGGATTCGTGTTCTACTCTAAAAACCCGCTTATTTAAGCCTCATATTGCAATAGTCAGCAAATACTTCCTATTTGGAAATTTTTTTTCGAATATTCATATCAGATTCGTGGTTTACTCCCAACGACCTTTCATTCGAGCCCCATACTGCTATGGTCGTAAATTTGTCCCCTTTGAGGGATGTTTTTGGAGAGAGGCGGCCCCCAACCACTTGGTCCCATATTTGGATATCAGATTCGAATTCTATACTCAAATACCTTTTATTTAAGCCCCATATTCTCATGGTCGGTAAATAAGACCTGTTTGGGGGATTTTTATATATAAGAAGAAGATATGACAACTATATCAACATTTCAATCAACTTGGACCGTATTCTGTCATAGCCAATTAAAGTAAGTAAAGTAACTACATAAAAGCTTAATAGCCCAAGAAACTCACCAACATTTTTCGTTTGCAATCACTAGCCAATTTCAAGCTTAATTATGCTATTGTGAGATAGACTTCTTAAAAACACATTCAAACTGTTTTTTTTTTTGGTTAAGTCTTCATGCAAACCCCATTTCCATGCCTCATGGTTTACCTTTTCACACTCTCCTCACGAAATACATTGACGAACTGTGTGGGGTGGTAGTGATGGGCATGAATGAATACCAAATTCGCAGCATTGATAAATTGACATATTATATGACACCGAGTGTGACATAAACCTCCCCCAAAAAATTTATGCATAAATTGACAAATGTGTCATAAAACTGATTACGAAAACCACCATTCATTGCATGCACTAAACCATATTCAGGAGGAGTTTGCATATTAAATGTAGAACCGGAGAATGTAAAAAAAAGGGAAAATATATTTTGTGCCTCATTACAGAGGTAATCGTTTAAAAGTACTGCAATTTGGTCGAGTAGGAAAAGGGAAGACCCTTCTTATTATAAATTAACTAGTTTTTTTTTATTTTTAAAGAATAAAAAGGGGTCACCGAGATGCTATTTGAAACGCCTGCCTTTCAGAAAAATAAAGCATTAAATATAAAATTTGTAAATCTTTAAAGGACATTACTAAATATTAATAAGGACATTACTTCAAAAATATGAAGACATACTTCAAAAGGAGCAGGGAAAAAGTGGTCACGAAAAAATATAATGGCTTTTAAGGACTAACGCCATACAAAGACCCATAGTCGGATTTAGACCGTATTTTTTACAAAGCAGCAAAGCGAAACTGTGTAAAACTTAACCATACATCTGGAGATCGGTTCATATGGCAACTATAACTAAATGCAAATTTTGCCCATTAACATTCCACTAAGGAACGGGGGCAAACTTCTCACATTTCCATGAGTGCAGTTCGATTCAAGTTTTAAGCTCAATGATGAGCGGTCTCCTTTTTATAGACGAGTCCGAACGGCGTGCCGCAGTGCGACATCTTTTGGAGAGAAGTTTTACATGGCAAAATACCTCACAAATGTTGCCAACATTAAGAGGGAAAAACCACCGCTAAAAAATTTTTCTGATGGTCTCGCCAGGATTCGAACCCAGGCGTTCAGCGTCATAGGTGGACATCCTAACCTTTGCGCTACGGTGGCTATAGCTAAATATCACCCTATTTTATCTAGTCAAGTACTTAACCAGTGTTTAGACATTTTCAGCTCAATGCCTGACGTCGCACAGTGGGACCAAATTAAAAAAAAAAACGAGTAGAAATATGTCATTTTAGAACGAATAGAGATAACTATTTGAAATTGAGATGGTTAAAACTGAGGTGTTAACGAGATCTTGTACAAAATTTTAAAGGCCCTAGGTGGTTCGGCCGCCTCTTGACGGGTCCCTTAAGTTAGTCACCTTGGCTTTTCGAAAAAATGCTGGGGCGGCCAAATCTTTGTTTGTGGTTCGATTTTCAAAATTCTTTTTACTGGATAGTGTTAAAAAATCCCTACGAAGGTACGCTTCAAGTATGCAATATCTCCAGTTGTTTCGGGGATAAATGAGTTTTAATTTTTATTTGTTGAAATTTTGGGTGAGATAGGCTTTGTATTTTGCAATTAACGAAGGCATTTCGTTCGTCGTTCAATTTTAGGCATGACCATCCCAACCGGGCAAGCTCCGCTGCGCCTTTTTGAACTCTCTAATGTCTTTTTAGGGTGGGGACATTCTGCCCTGAATGTGGATTTTTGAATTCTGATTTTGTATACCAGATTCGTAATCTACTCCCAAATACCTTTTATTTGAGCCCTATATTGTGGATATGAACGTTCGATTTCAGAATACTCGACCCCAGAGTACTGGGACCCAATTTTTAATACCATATTCGCATTTTACTCTTCAATACCTCTCATTTGATACTCATATTGTCATTATCAGTTAATTTTTTATGTTGGTTGGTGTTTTGGGGTAACGAGGGAGGGTCCGCCCCCTTCCTATATCTACAAATTGTACATTTTTTGATGATCCTCCCTCTTTTTGATGTTCCTCCCTCCTGCCTATAACCGTAATCTACTCCCGAAAACCTTTCATTTGTGTCCCATATTGTCATGATCGTCGAATAAACCTATTTTAAGGGGTTTTGGGGTTGGGGCGGCCCCACAGCTACTTGGACCCAATTTTTAATATGAAATTCGTACTCTACTCCTGAATACTTCTCATTTGAGTCCCATATTGCTCGATCGGTACACTTTTATTTTTGGGTAGTACTTTTGAGATTAGGGGGAGGGTCCGCCCAATTCCGATATCAAAAAATGTTTTTATGTTTCTTTGCAAACCAACCTGTGAAAATTTCAAGGTAATCGGCTTAGCAGTTTTTGAGTCTATACGGAACAAACAAGCAAACTGGCAAACAAACACAAATTGATTTTTATATATAAAATTTGAATTCGTGGCAAAATGTAGAACGACTTTTAAGCAAAAAAAAAAGTACACCTATATTGGATTTTTTGATCTAAAGAAGTATTTTCATTGACAAGTCTTTATTGAAAAAACTTGCTTATATACCTTAATTTTTTATTTTCTTTTGTGAAGAGGACATATTGTAGAATTTTTAACAAGATATGCCAACTTAAACGGGTGCTATATGTACTTCAAAATGGGCAATTTTTTATTACAAAATTGGAAATACCCCTCGAGTTCTCAAATTGCAATGCCCAGATCCCCCATTTGGTTTTATGTTGTTTTTTTTGTTTTTATTCCATATGTTCCCTAAACCCATGCAAAAAAATGTTTGCGCCTGTTTATAAACTCCACAAAAATTTTACTAAAAAATGGCGATTTTGAAACCATCTTTGCTTGAAAGGGGTACTTCTGGCGATTTTTGTAACAAAATTGGGGCAGAATATATTTTTAAGGACACTTTTATCTACAAAATTAAAAAAAAAACTTATAAAGATAACTCTATAAGTTTTCTTTCATATAAATTTTTCAATTAGAATTTTCGTTTTCAGAAAAATGCAATTTTACCCGATTTTCGGAATGAATGTAAGAGACACTGTGTTTTTTAATACCTTTAATCGCTTGAAAACGTTTATTTTCTTTAAAGTGTTCCACCCTAATGTCGTTGACTGTGAGTGCGGTTTATGTTTAATGGTCATATTTTTAAAGCAGTAATGAAGCTTCACATCACACTTGACAGCTATTGCGTTTTTGTCGGGTGCAGTGATGGAAATGAAAGCTTTAATATAGAAAGGGTGCTAACAAAGGACAACATTATATTGTCCTTAATGAAATGAACTAAACAAAAAGTGAGTTAAAAGCAGGCGGCGCCGAATATTAGGAACCCACCACCATGAAATCCGCTAAAAATTTACACAAAATAAATTTAGTTGAAGGGCATAATTTTATTCTACATACCAACCTTCTGCCCAAAAAACCGCAACAATTAAAGCTTCTAGGAAGCCAACAAGGATGTTCGAGAAATTCCCTAATTAATGTCCATACCATGCCCCTAAGCCGGCCTTTACTTGTTTTAAGTTAAAATGTGATCAACAATTTAGAAAATCTAAGCCAAGAAAAAGAACAATTGAGATAAACATTCTAGATCATTAAGGCATATAGGGTTCACCATGGGACATCGAAGTTCATATCCTTCACCAACACTGCTATAACAACCCCAAAAGTTTAAAGTGGCATTGGTACTACTACAACCATAATCCTCAGCCAAACAAAAGTAAAAATATGGGCATGCATTGCACGTAGTGTGAGTTGGCATAAAACATGATAATACCAACACAAGCATACATATTAATAGCCAGTGTTGTCAATGCAAATTAATATTTCTCAAAATAAAAATTATAAATCAACATATTTTCTTAAAATTCCAAACATTAAGTAAAATTTTTACTACGTACACTAATAGGGCAAAATTTACTGAGAATTTCTGAAATTTTTTTAGAGTTATTTTATTTGATTCAGACAATTTTCTTTCAAGGATAAGTTTGAATTAAATTATTTTTAAATGAAAAAATGTATTTTTTTATGTACAAAGTATTAATTTTGATAGGGAATTTCCATGAGGAAAACATTTAAATTAAAAGTTCCATAAAAAAATTGTTGCCTAGATGCAATTTATTGAATTTTTAGTGGAGTAAAAATTTTTATGAAATTTTCTCTAATGACCAAATTGAAATTGATGATTGTCTGATAGCCGGCCATTTTCGTTTCTTCAATTCATAAAAACAATCTCTTCATTCTCTCACTAGGAAAATTTTACTACATTTGGTTTTTGAGAAAACTTTATGAAAATTTCTCACATTGAAATTTCATAGAAATGTTTTCTTTAAAGAAATTTTTGTATAAGTCTTTCTGGAAAAAACCCCTTTAATGGCATCACTAAATATGCATATCTACGCACATTGTATCTGCAAATGTAGCTTCTTTAGCATTCACGATTATTGCTTGTAAGACGTGTGTAGAGTATTATGCAAAAAACCGGAAGGAATCGCAGAAGGCGACACACATATGCACACATACACACGCTAGGAAACATTGGAAAAAAAAAGAAATAAGGCAAGTAAACAAAACAGGAAAACACTTTGAGCAGACCACCACAATGAGAGACAATAGGCAAAGAAACACATCGAGGAATGGAAGAAAAGAAAAGGCAAAATAAAACGGTTTAGCATATTTTTCGCATAACACAACATTTTATGGTCGAAGAGGTAAACATAAACAGCTGATGTTGGTAAACAAAATGCGGCCAAATGGGTAAGAGTGGAAGAATAAAGAAATCAACCACCATTATCCAACCGAGCAAAAAAAATCCTTAGAAAGTCAAAGGCAAAAAATATGTATTTTCTATGTCTCAAATAAACAACAGTTTGCTTAAACTTTTGAACAGCAAGTCAAACTGCATGTCAGCACTTTAAGAAAAGGTTTCGTTTGGCTGTGCTATATCTCCCATCCAGATGATGCAGCAGTAGCTCTTTTAATCAAAATCGTGCAAATCAATTCAGGTGCTCCTCTTTGCTCTTATTCAGTGTCACAAAAAATTAGCCGAATATAGAATCCATTATCGCAGCCTTTGTGTCCCATAATTGCTCAACTCTATGCAAAACAAAGAGATTTTAGTGCAAAGAACCATGCTTCGCCATGGACGACATCTCCATTAATTGTCCTAGTGGAATATGCAGACAAAGCTTTAAACTCCAACATAGCAACCCCAACCAAAGCAAAAAAGAAAACACACGACCAATATGTCGCGCCGACAAAGTCCTTTTTGTCTGGCTGGCCTGCTTTCGCTGCCATATGCACATAGTCAAACTGAAGTCCAATACAACAGATGTACGTATGATACGGCCCCGAGTGGTCATGGGGGTGTGAGAGGCATGAGATATGCACGCTATACACCAGACCGATATAAGCTGCTGTTAAAATTCATGTAAATCCCGTGAAAAACGCATAAATTGCGGTTCCATGCCACCTTTGCCAATAAAAATGTTGGTTAAGTGGTATTTGCTACACTGATTCCTATCCAACATTGCATGACACACAGTTGACCCAATGGATGTTATCGCTGAATGCTTAAAAGACAAACATGGGTCATGTGGGTTAATTGCTACTAATGTCGTTGTTTTGATGTACATGCCCAAATATTTGAGTAAGTTTTTCAGATTTAATACACATAGTAAATTTGGAAAAAAATGTTGGTTTCTAAAAACTGCAAAGGAAGATCTTAATTTATGGAACATTTCTCTACAAACTCCTCTGTCGAATTACGAATATCGTACAAAGTTTCAACAAAATGAATAGAAATTTCGTAAAATTGTTATATTCATGAAAAATGTCATCGAAATTTGATTTTAATATTGTTGTTATAAAATGTTGAAATTTACTTAATTTTTTTTTGTTTTTTTTTTGGATTTCAATGCTATAGAAAACTTAGTTGAAATTTTCAAAAAAAAAAAAAAAAACTTAATTTTCAAGCCCTTTCTTTGGAAAAGGAAAGGCACAGACCGCAACACACATCAGTCACTAAGGACTCGTTTCATCACTTCGTTAGAATAACTCTTCGGTCATATTAGTGTGAATATGTTGTACTTATATCTAATATATTGCTAAAACGCCTCTATCACATAAATACCATAATAACCATGCCCGACAACCCTGTCTATTTGCCGTTCTCTTCCCATTGTATAATGGCCGTTTTTTTGTCTACACAATTACACTACTCCCATGGCATACACAATATTCTGTGCATCTTTTGGAAGTTGTTGTTTCCAACGCTAGACTATGGCAAGGGCTGTCGTTCTTGCTCCATTGCAAAAAACAATCTCCAATAATTGAGCTCACCTCGGAAAAGAAACAAACAAAAATTGACTATAATTTTTTTATTGCTGCTTAAAAAAGATCCTAAACTTTTATTCATATAGAAAATTTTGTCAATATTTTATTTCTATAGAATATTTTGTTAAAATTTATTTTTTTGAAATTGAAATTTGTTGAGGATTTAATTCATTACAAATTAAAAAAAAAAAATCCGAAATTTTATTTCAAAAGAAAATGTCTTCATAATAGTATAACTATAATCTTATAGACCCTCCACCATGGATCTCATTTGTCAGGTTCTCTGGAGCCATGGACCGATTCTGACCATACCTGGTTCGGATGTTGAAGACCATAGTAGAAGTCATTGTGCAAAATTTCAGCTAAATCGGATAAGAATTGGGCCCTATAGGAGTTCAAGAAATAATATCGGGATCGGTTTATGTGAAAGCTATATCAGATTATGGACCGAATCAGACCATATTTGACACGCATGTTGAAGGCCATAGGAGAATGTTGTTTGTACGCCAAATCGGATAAGAATTTCGTGCAAAATTTCAGCTAAATCGGATAAGAATTGCGCCCTATAGAAGCTCAAGAAATAATATCGGGATCGGTTTATGTGAAAGCTATATCAGATTATGGACCGAATCAGACCATATTTGCACGCACGTTGAAGGCCATAGGAGAATGTTGTTTGTACGCCAAATCGGATAAGAATTTCGCCCTCTATAGACTCAAGAAGTATAATCGGGAGATCATTTTATATGGGAGCTATATCAGGTTATGAACCGATATGGAGCATACTTGGTATAGTTGTTGGAAATTAAAACAAAAGACTTCGAATTAAAATTGCGCTCTCTAGGAGCTCAAGAAGTCAAGATCCAATATCAGTTTATATATCAATTTATGAATCGATTTTGCCAATACTTGGCATAGTTGTTGGAAATTAAAACAAAAGACTTCATTTTCGCCAAATCGAATTAAAATTACGCTCTCTAGGAGTTCAAGAAGTCAAGATCCAGAATCGGCTTATATATCAATTTATGAACCGATTTTTCCAATACTTGGCATAAATGTAAAAAGTCATTACAAAACCCTTATACAAAATTTCAGCCATATCGGATCAATATCCTAGATCGGCTAGAGGCTCAAGAAGTCAAGATCCAAGATCGGGACAGCTATATCGAAACATGGACCGATGTGGTCGATTTACAATCCCAACCGACCTACACTGATAGGAAGTATGGGTCCAAAATTTCAAGCGCCTAGCTTTACTCCTTCGAAAGTTAGCGTGCTTTCCACAGACAGACGGACAGAGAGACGGACGGACATGGCTAGATCTTAAAATGTCATGGCGGTCAAGAATACGAGTCTATAAATACTATTGGGTTGCCCAAAAAGTAATTGCGGATTTTTTAAAAAAAAGTAAATGCATTTTTAATAAAACTTATAATGAACTTTCAAATTTACTTTTTTTACACTTTTTTTTTAAAGCAGGCTAAAAGTAACAGCTGATAACTGACAGAAGAAAGAATGCAATTACAGAGTCAAAAGCTGTGAAAAAATTTGTCAACGCCGACTATTTGAAAAATCCGCAATTACTTTTTTGGCAACCCAATATATGGGGTCTTAACCAATATTTCGGTGTGTTACAAACGAAATGGCGAAGTTAGTATACCCCCATCCTTAATGGAGGGTACAAAAATTTCGAAATATAAGTTGTGCAAAAATATTTTGTCAACAATTTTATTCTTTAGGAAAAATGGTCTAAATTTCGTGGAATTTTTATTTTTATAGAAAACTAGCCGAACCTTTTTTAACGCTCTTATACATATTATTTGAGCCCTATATTGCAAGGGTCTGTATATAAGTCCTGTTTTGTAGAGTTTTAAGATGGGGATATTTCGCCTCGAATGTGGGTATCGAATTCGTGTCATTGAAGCGCAGAGTTAAGCAAGACCGCCGCGTGAATTCAAATCCTGGCGATAACATTGGAAAAATTATAAGTGGTGATTATCCCTTCCTTATGTTGACGACATTTGTGAGGTATGCATAAAAGTCATATAAAAAGGAGGTCCTTTAGAAGTTGGCCCCTGTTCTTTAATGAAATATTTATGGGTAAATTTTTTACTACTCCCTTATACCTTTCATTGGGCTCGTTTATTGTAGGTAAAAAAATATGTCCGGTTTGGGGTGTATTTTGGGAGTGAGGTGGCCAGCCTGACACTTGGCCCTTAAAGTAAATAAAGCTAAACTCTCAAATACTATTTATATGAGCTCCATATTACCATAGTCGGTAAAATAGTCCTTTTTCATTTCTGCCTTATATTGTCTATATATCCATTTGATGGGGATTGCTTTTTGAAGGTGGGATGGTACCTCAGACATTCCGCCCAAATATGGATGTCAAATTCGTGCTCTACCCCCAAATACCTTTGGTTTAAGTCCAAAATTGTCATGGTTGATAAATATGTACGGATTGGAGGGCTTTTTGGGGCTGGGTTTGGCATACCGCCACTTTGCCCAAATAGGTATCAAATTCGTTCTTTACTCTTTTCATTTGAATCCAAAAAAGCCATGATCGGCTAATATGCCCATTTGGGGAGTATTTGGGGGTGGGGACACCTCCCATTGCATGGAATAAATTTTTTTTGACATATTCGTTCTCTACTCCCGAATACCTTTCATTGAGCGTCCAATATAGCTGTTTGGAAGAGTTTTGAGGTTGGGGCGGCCCGCTTAGCACCTAGACCCAATTTTTAATACCACATTCGTATTATGCTCTCCGATACCTTTCATCTGATATACATATTGTTCCAATCGATGCACTTTTCATTTTGGGTGGTGTTTTTGGGGTAAGGGGGGAAGGTACGCCCCCCATTTCGGATATCGAAAAATTTATCGCCTATGTTTTCTTACCGGCCAACCTACTCAACCCCCAATACTTCGACCTGATTTTGTATGGCAGATTCGTAATCTACTACCGAATACTTTCCATTTGAGCCCCATATTGATAGCAACGTTCAATTTGTCTGCTTGGAGGAATTTTGGGTTTAGGGCGACTTCCTGGGTACTTGGACCTAAATTTTTAATACCATATTCGTATTCTACTCTTCAATACATTTCATTTGATACCCAAATTCTCCTTATCGGTTCGCTTTTGATTTTGGGTGGTGTTTTTGGGGTAACGGGGGAAGCCTTGCCCCTCCGATATCAAGAATTAATAAAGCCTATTCCTCCTTTCTGACCATATTCGTAATCTACTCCCGAATGCTTTGATGATATTTGGTGATTATTTGACCCCAGTGTTTTTGGTTTACCATTAGGCTGCAACCAAATTTGACATACATCTCCGTCCGAGATTCTGATTTTTCAATGTTGTATATTCCCAATGATTTGAAATTTTTTTAAAAATCTAATGACCCCGTGACTCGTGTTTATCATATGTGTTTAAACAAAATTTCACTTAAATCGGTACACCCATCTCCGATTTCCAATGATGTTCTTCAATGAAAGGACGAAACGGTGGATTGAATAAAACGATGTTTTAAAAAATTCTTTGAAAATAATTTAAAATTTTTTTTATTATAGAAAAGAAATTTAAATTTCGTTAAAAGTTAGATTTCAAAAAAAAAAAATTATTTACTTTAATTTTAAGATTTTCTTTTTAATTGTATTTCTAAACAATTTTTTTTTATTGATATTTTTTTAGTTGAAAATTCCTTAAAAATTTAAAAAAAGTTTCGTTGACATTATTTTTAATGAAATTACAATATTGAAAAGTTTGTCAGTTTCCGTTGCTTTCTGTTACCCGTTTTCTAAGTTCACATTTTCTACTCCCATGAAAACATGCAAGACTTTGGCAGAGAAGCCACAGCAAATACCTGCAATCACCAACCAATGCAGCATTTACCATTTCATTTTCCATTACGTTCCATTTAAGAGAGCCAAATCTCTGGGAGAGTTAAGTTATTTAACGGTAATTTTTTCTCTCAAAACAAAATTCCCAAAGAAACTTTATGCAGAAACAGCTGAAAAGAGGACCCACAGCAAAGACAAAATGTAACAAGAGAATCCTTGGGCAAAAAACCGGTCCTTTCATTAGTTCCGTTTTATTTACAGCGCTGACAGGTTCTGAGGGCGGAAATTTTGTCGCAAGCCAAAGAAAACAACGGCGTGTGTAGCGCACAAATACACAAAGAAAACATGAGAAACAACAAAATCAAGTGGCCGTATTGTCTTTGAGTGAAAACAGGAAACGGAAATAAATGAAGTAATAAATTGTGAAAAATTACCAACGCACGTTGAAGAAGAATAAATGATCACAAAGTATGCAAATTGAAGCAAAGGAATGCCGCTCAATTATAGCTATTAAAAGCACCACCAACACCAATACATCATGATGTTGGCCAGGGGGCAAGTGCAGAAAGTTAAAGTCGATATGAAGTGTTTGTTTTAGCATCTCTGGTCTGGTCTGGTCTGGTTTGGTCCATACGGTTGATATGGATGACAACGGATCCTTTTCAACTCGTTGTGGCAGCCGCGTTTAACAATTCGCTCTTTACAAAAATGCCACCCATGCATTCATCCTTTCAACCATCCGCTAGTGTGTGTGTGTGTGTGTGTGTAAGAGAATCGCAAAACAACCGCAACCTGCTTGGTGTGCAGTGAACAACAAATGCCTGGCGTTGTTGCTATCTACGTTACAGGATATGTGCCTTTGCGTGTGTTTGTGCTAGTGTGGTAAAATGAAATGTTGTTAACTGCCTTTTTAAATTAATGGCTTTTTAATAGCTCGTATTACAAAATTATCATTGTTCTGTGCTGCGCTGTGTGTATGTGTGTGTGTGTTTGCAGCACGCACCCCCTTTTGCGGCCTTGCTCAACGATTCAAGCGTGACAGAATAGGCCTTTTTGTTTCTCTCATAAAACACAATTTGTTTATTACAAAAGTGCAATATCCGCCATTTTAGCACCCATCCGCAAATGCCGTGAGTGAAAACCTCAAGTGATTTATAGCGCTACACAGTAAGAGTGTGTCCGTGTGTGTGTGCGTTTGTGAGTTCTAGCTGCAACCTGTTCTCACATACTCAGGGTATGAATAGCATGTCCTGTGAGAAATTCGATGTGTTGTGCATGCAACAGTCTGCTGTGACTTCAACTTCAACTATGAATATGAATTTGATCGCTTTATAATAGACAACTACTCCTCAACCACCCATTTTGGATTAAAGTTCCTGCTAAAATTGTTCGACACCGTCCTTATGGCACCAAAGATATCACCATAGGAATGCCATCAAAGTGGATTAAAATGCAATCACATGATCTAACACCTGTGAAAGTGGTAAGCAGTGTTTCATAAAATTCTAATACATTTTGGTGGATGGTGTTCTGTGACAAACCTTTTGCTCCTTGTATTTATGTTGCCTTCTAGATTGACAAGAGGTAGATTTAAACTTCACCTTCCAGTTTTATTGTTGCCAGAAATTCAAAAGAAATTTCACTTAGGTTAAGTAACAATTTGTGCAATACTAATTTTAAGGTAGGTTTTAGGCTTCATATATTTAACTTGATTTCGGTAAGTATTTAATTTCTCGTATGTATGTTTCCTTTTATTTTTAGGTTAAGGTAAGTATTTTAAGCATGTAATTTTAGGTAGATAATTTTAGGTAAATAACTTTAGATAAGTACAAAAAATTCACAATTTTAGGTTTATTAACAATGTGCAATATAGCTTTAAGTAGTTCAAATTTGTAGCAAATATTTTGGTTGATTAAATATTTTTCACTTTGTCTAGTTCTTTATGTGTTTTATTTTAACTTATGTACTTCTACTTTTCCTTATGTTCATTTCTATTTACTTTTCTTGGGTTCACTGCACTTTAACCTTTTTTTATATATGCATGTATGTATGTACGTATGTTATTGTCACGGGGGAGCTATCGAGGCGAACGATTAGATGAACAGAAAAACATTAAAAACATGATTGCAATTGATGACACCAGCAGCCTCTGCTTGCCATTGGAATTCAGCGAAAAATAACAACAAAGCACCTGTAGCCAGTGGCCGCCCGCACATGCATATGTGCGTGTGTGTAAGTGCATATAATGGATGGTCCGCTAGCTACAGTGCTGAAAATTAGATTATGACTACAGTCGACAGCAAAAGTTTAGGACTATCCTAAACATTCTCACCCCCCGTGACAAGTGTATATGTATATCAAGACTTAGGTTTAACATTACTCTCGAGGTAGGTTTCTGATGGGGCCAGTAAGAATGTAGCCAAGAGTGGTTGGATAGGCATAAACATCGCCTAGTCCAGTAGCCACCTTGCCTTCCCTTTGGAGAGCTGGATACACATCAGCGCCAAGCTCCAGATCGATTGGCGTATTAGAGCGTGGGTCCATATCTGCAAGGGTGTTATTGGTGAAGTCCTGGGTCGGGTCATCGATGATTGGATCGGAGTAGGGTCGGGTCGGCAAATTGTCAGTTATTAAGGCGTTCACTCTTAACGCCCAGGTACTGTTGACATTTCGGGGCATCAGCCTGAAATGCGCAAACCGATTGCCACGATACGTGAATGAACGCAGACCAAGACGCCGATAAGTGGAGTAGGCAATGCGCGACATGGTGGATCCTTGGTTAACTAGGGCCCGAATAGAAGACCACCTGTCGACGCCGTCCTCCGATACCCGTACCGTAGCCGTGGGGACGAATACGATGTCCAGCTTGAGCGATCCATCATCCCGAATAGCTGGTTCTAGACTGTTGTCTAATTGGGACGCTCCATGTAGAAGGGAATGGTGTCTGTAGTTGCAGTGTCGGCACCCGGTGATAGACGGACAATCGGGCGCTAAGTGGCTCCGTGCTAGGCAGTTGCGACAGTAACCACGACGTTCAACGGTCTCATAACGATGGAACGGGGTCAGGCCCCGAAACCTTGCGCAGGAGCTGAGCGCATGATCCTGTTGGCACAGCCCACAGGAATACTGCCAAGTGGTGGGTCTTCCATGCCTATCAACATGTCGTCGATTGCCCGAATGTTGCCGCACTGGTGAGGCTGCTGCTCTTTCACCATTCCTTCCTTGCCGACGTTCCCTCCCTCTCGAGCGCTCTTCTTCCGGCCGTGGTAAGTAGGCTGCCATATCTGAAAAGAGAAGGTTTGGAGGAGTACTTTGTTTTTGGTTAGAGGCGCAACAGCCTAGTCAGGCGGAAAAAAGTTTGACCAGTTTAGTTATGGGTCTACTCAGGGTACCGTGAGGGGTTCTAACGTCGACGACTCGTGTATTTTGGTCGATTCCTGGATAAGTTTTTTCAACGCGGCCCATAACCCATTCAGTGGGAGGAAACCTATCGTCCCTGATAACGACTAAGTCATTTTCTCTAAGATTATCCTGCTGGTATTTCCATTTTGTTCTACGGTGAAGTTCTTTGAGGTATTCTGACTTCCAGCGCATGCAAAAATATTGAGAAACGATCTTGAGCCGTTTCCATCTATTTGCAAGGGTCAAGTCTTGGTCAGAAACGTTGGGCTCAGCTGGCGCAAGAATGGGTGTTCCGATAAGAAAGTGACCAGGAGTAAGCGGTGAAAAGTCGTTGGGGTCGTCACTAGCTGCACTCAAGGGTCGTGAATTCAAACAAGCCTCTATACGAGCTAATATTGTAGAAAGTTCCTCAAATGTAAAATTCATCTTTGGAATAAGTTTACGAAGGTGGGTTTTGAGAGATTTGACTCCCGCCTCCCACAGGCCACCCATATGAGGGGCGCCCGGAGGTATGAACCTCCACGTAAGATTTTGATATGCGTTTAGCTGTGAGACTTGATTCCGAAGAGTCTTAAAAAGCTCAAGGCGATCTTTTTTCAAAATGTCTGAGGCTCCCACGAAATTCTTCCCATTGTCGGAGTATATACATGAAGGGCAGCCCCGTCGGCCTATAAATCGTGAAAATGCGGCTAGAAAAGATTGTGAGGACAAGTCACTTGTGGCTTCCAAGTGAACGGCCTTGGTAGCAAAACAGACGAAAATACAAATGTAACCTTTCGTTATAACGCATGCACGTCCCGAATAGTTCTTTATATTGAAGGGTCCTGCGAAATCAACCCCAGTGTTATTGAAGGGTCTAGACAATGTAGTTCGCTCAGGTGGCAAGGAAGCCATGATCTGAGACTGCGAATGCTTTCGATACAAAATACAAGTTTTGCAGTTATGGATAACCTTTTTTACCAAAGGCTTTAATCTGAATATCCAGAATTCAGATCGCAAAACTCGGGTCATAAGTTGGTTTCCTCCGTGAAGAGTTATTCGATGTGTGAACTCTACTAAAAGCTGTGTGAGTCTGGCTTCATATGGTAAAAGAATAGGGTGTCTCTCATCGTACGTTAAAACGGGAGACTGTACAAGGCGCCCATTAGCCCGCATTAATCCATTAGAGTCTATGAATGGGTTTAGGGTCAGAAGGCTACTGCTGGAGGAAATTCTAGTGTTTTGTCGTAAATCATGATATTCGGGTGAGAAATAGTTCTGTTGAGTCATAATGAGTAGACGGCGTTTTGCATCCTGAATTTCCTCAGCTGTAATCTCCAAAGATGAAACCCTAAGATGTGATCGATTAGAACCCGTATTTCGCCAAATACGCAAAGTGTAGGCTATCACCCTGTATGCACGAGACAATGATGAAAATCTAATTAATGGGTCTTCAAAGGATGATGTAGCCAAGACTTTAACCGTCTTCTCTTCCAGGTTTGTGTCTTCAGGAACTTGAAAGGCTGGCCACCGATCTTTAGGCAAAATCAACCACTGCGGACCGTGCCACCATAAACTATGGTCTTGCAAGTCGGAAGGTGTGCAGCCTCTACTCGCAATATCCGCAGGGTTACTCTCAGAGTCTACATGGCGCCAGTTCTCATTGCCAACATTTCCCAGAATTTCTGAAACGCGGTTTCCCACGAATGTGCTCCAAGCGCACGGCGGTTTCCTAAGCCACGATAAAACAATTGTGGAATCTGTCCAAAATTGTGTCGTAAATTTCGAAATCTGAAGGTTTGTTATGGTTGCTGAAGCTAACTTCGAGAGCAGTACTGCTCCACATAGTTCGAGTCTTGGCAAAGAAATCTTTTTGATCGGGGCCACGCGGGTCTTTGCGGCTAAGAGAAAGGTGTCGGTTTGGTGGTTGTCATGCTCCACCCTTATATATAAGGCGGCTCCATATGCGCTCTCCGAAGCATCACAGAAACCGTGTACCTCGACCTTGGATCCAGGTGTGAAACGTATCCACCTTGGAATCTTAACCGATTCTATAGCCCCTGAGTTTTTAACAAAGTTCTGCCAATTTATCAGAGTTATTGACTTAAGCGCGTCATCCCAGTCGATTTTGTCTAGCCATACTTGCTGCATAACCAGCTTAGCTACGACAACAATTGGGGCCAACCACCCGCAGGGGTCAAACAGTTTCGCTATTGCCGATAGAACTTCTCTTTTTGTGTAAGATTGTCTAAATTCTCGTGAAGGTTGAGTAAGAGTGAAGTAATCCCCAGAAATATGCCATCTTATGCCAAGGGTCTTTGTTGAGGAGTCTTCAGATAGCTCCAGCCAATTTACGGGAAACAGTTGTTCTGCCGGTAGATCCTGAATGACTTTGTGATTATTCGACGTCCATTTCATGAGTTTAAATCCAGCCGATTCCAAAGCAACGATTAACTCTTTTCTAGATGCAATGGCTTCTTCGAGTGTGTGGGCCCCGGCTAATACGTCGTCAACATACAGATGTTCTCGTATAATTTTTGACGCCAGTGGATATGTGTCCGTCACATCTTCCGCAAGTTGAAGAAGTGTCCGGATTGCAAGGAATGGTGCGCAATTTACTCCAAATGTGACCGTCAAGAGCTCAAAATCCTCAACTGGGTCTGTTGGAGATTTTCTAAAGAGTATTCTTTGAAACCGGGTCTGACTAGGGTCGAGAAGGATCTGTCTATACATTTTTGTGACATCCGCATTAAAAACATATTTGAAGAATCTCCACTTCAAGATTTGTAAAACAAGGTCTTGTTGCAAAATGGGTCCAGAAAACAAGTTATCATTGAGGCTTTTTTTATTTGACGAAGGACTTGACGCGTTGAAAACAACCCTAAGTTTCGTTGTGAGTCGGTCTGGTTTGATGACCGCATGATGTGGCAAATAGAAATTTGGTGTCTTGGATATTTCATTTGCAGAAATCTTCCTCATATGCCCAAGTTCTAGGTATTCGAGAATGGCGTTATCATATTGCTCCTTGATTTCTTGGGTCTTTTGAAGCTTCCTTTCCATTCTATAGAATTGTGCCATTGCAATATTCCTAGAATTTCCTACCTCTTCACAACTTTTAAAGGGGAGGGTCACAATGTACCTTCCATTTGAGTCGCGTCGAGTCGTTTTTCTGAAGTTTTGCTCACAAAACAGGTCTTCTTCTGACCTTAAAATCTTTTTTGGGGTCTCCTCCACCTCCCAAAAACGTGTCAAAATCTTTTCTATTGAGATTGTGTTGTGTAATGAGACTCGGCTAGCGCCCGAAGTCTCTTGTATGATGGGTCCTCCAATGATCCATCCAAAAACAGTATTTTGCGCTAAGAGCGACCCGATTGATTTCATAGGGGATCCAATATCGAAGATTAAGGGTCCTATATCCATTCCTATTAGAAGGTCAACCGGTTGGCTAATGTAAAATTTCGGATCCGCCAAATCAAGGTTGGCAACATCTCGAAGTTGTGCAAGGTCTAAATTCTGTGGAGGCAGATTAGAAGGCAGGGTCTTCAAAACGGGTGCCCACACCTCTAATTCGTAACAGGGGTCTAATCGTGAACGTAATGTAAAAAGACAAGTTTTCGTTGAGGTCTCCGCTACCATTTGGCTAAGCCCCGTGACATGAACTAAATTTCGCCTTGTCGACAGACTCAACTTGTTTTTCAATTTCTCCGAAATAAATGTAGATTGCGACCCAGAGTCAATGATTGCCCTGGCATCGTATAACTGTCCTCGCGATTCTATTTGAACCATGGCAGTGAACAATAGGGTCCCCCTAGGATGACGCTGGCAAATTTGGTTATTCTGGAGGGTCAAGGTAGTAAAGTTGTCATTTTCTAAGTTCGAAGTGGACTGTATAATTGTTGTTAGAGCTGCAGCACTGGTACTAGGACGTACTGCATCTCTCGCTGGGTCTTGACTGCTAGATTGGGTCTGAGTGCCTTTATGTAACATTGTGTGGTGTCGCGAGTTACATTCTCTACAAGTGAATCTACTTTTACAATCCTTTACCCCATGATTGGATGATAGGCAATTATAACACAAGTGAGAAATTTTTACAACGTGAATCCTGTCGTTCACATTCTTTTCTATAAACTTGGGACAATCTCGAATGAAATGTGCGGCCTTGCAAATTTGACAGCTCTGATCAGTTCGAGTTGTCGCTGATTGTGTCATCGTATTGTTGTCTCTTACCCTTGAACTTTGTGCTTTATGTGACACATTTGTTTGAAAATTGTTCACAAATCTGTCTTTTTTCTGATTTTCATATTTATTTTGTGGCTGCCTGGAAAAGGTTGGCCTAATATTGCCCACAGACTCGAGAGTCTTGAATTTATTTGTCAAAAACTTATCGAAATTAGACCACGTCGGAAGAACTTTACAATCTTCCAATGAATTCTCAAAATCTTCCAAAAACGATCTTGGTAACTTTATTGAACAGAGGTATATTAGGATTGGGTCCCATCCCTTAACCTCTACGCTAAGTGTGTCTAGGGTCTGAATACAACTATTTACTGTGCGTTGCAATTTCTGAATTGAGTTGCTAGAGTCTGTGCTAACATTTGGCAGATTGAAAAGAATTTTTAGCTGCTCATTGACTTGCATCCGTTTATTTTCATAGCGGTCAGTCAAATTTGACCAAGCTCGTAGAAACCCGTCGTTAGTCAGAGGAACGTGACTGATGATTTCCCTTGCTTCCCCTGCAGTCTTCTGAGTGAGATGAAAAAGCTTCTCAACGTTGCTTAGTCTTGAATTTTTAATATATATGGCTGTGAAGAGATCTCTAAATGTCGGCCAGTCTGTGTATCCTCCCTTAAATGTGTCTGTATCGCACGGAGGGAGTCTTGAAACTGGCATGAAATCCATATCTTGGGGTCCTGGTGGCGGCTGAGAGTTTCGTTCCACCATCTCCTGGGCAGCCTGATCATTGAGTGCGTTAATTTCGGCGTTTAATGAACTTATGACTCTCATGTAGCATTCCCGACCTTCCTTATAATGTGTCCGAAGCTTAGTCTTGTCTATGGGTGCCTCCTCTGAGGTCGCTGGCATATGATCCCGACAATCCATGTACGTTCTCTTGACATTGCTCCACAGAGAATTTAGTTCTACTCTCATAGCCTCAAGTACATGTACGTTATCCTCATATTTCGCAGCAGAGTATGTGCTGTCGAAATCTACCAAATCATTTATGCTATTTGCAAATTGCTCCCTTTTTGCCTTGTCCATTTTGCCTACAAGTTTCTTGCTTCAAACTTTATTCTTTACTACACAAAGTCAGAGAAGATAAAACAAAATGGTAATCTCAGTCAGTGTATGACCACCTTTCAGAAATGTACTTTTTGAAGGGTCAGATACCGATTTCAGGCACAAGAATGACAAATATACGCAAAAACGTCTTGCTCGTTTAGTAGTGGCGGATTGAAAAACAAACAGGTAATTCTTTCTGTAAATCCAGAAGAACGAGGGATATGAGGCCAGCTAGTCAAAAATATCAATCACAACACCAATTTCTTAAGCCCGGGTCTCGTGGGTGCTTTTTGTAAAATAATCCATATACAAACGAGAACCTTCTAAACAATGAGGTCCGATTCGCAAAACACACTCAAAACCGATAACTTAGTGCTTGAATACTAAAAGATTTTTCGGCAAATGTAGGCGTCTTAAAACAATTTTTTTCTTTTAAGGGTTTGGACAATGTAATTATAAGGCGGTTCCAAAGATTGTGTACGAAAAGCTAAAAAATATTTCTGATTGGACGAGTCTTGAGATCTGGAGCTGGGTCAGAAATGTAAAATTTCCGGTTTCAAACGATTCTTTCCCAATAACTTTATATACGCGGGTCAAACAAATTTTCATAAAAATCAAATTTGCACGGGTCAAACATACAAAATACACAGGGTCAGGCCAAAATGGAGATTTCTCTTGCAGCACCCAATATATTTCGTTGGCTTGTCGCGCCAAAAACGAAAAAACAATCTTGTACTCACGTTGTAATTTTGTTATGTGTGTGTGTATTATGTGAGGGTATACGCCTGCGTGTGTGTAAGGTGACGCTCTGTCTGTCCACTTGTTGGCGCTTATGTGCCTGCTTCCTTACCGTTGTAACGGAATTTTATTTCTGGCAAAGTCTTTAGAGTTCCTTATGTAGAACTGCGAGTTATTGCTTTTGTGTGTGTTTCTTTTTTTTGTACCGACACCGGACGCGTGTTTAATTGGTTTTGCACTAAATTTTTGCTCACAATGTTTTTCGCTCTAGCTTTGTTATTATTTTATTGTTAATATTTTTGTATGTTTAATTTGAACCCACATTCAAATATATGTACATAAATTTTCTCTATTTAGCACTCATTCAGTTTGAAATTTTCTTTGGTAAGTATAATTGATTTTTTGTTGTTTTTTTTTTTTGCACAAAATGAAACTTTGTTAGGGTTAATTATTAAGTATTGAATTTCACCAGGTAAGCTCACGGTTCTTGATACTGTAAGTATCACAGGTTTAATAGGTAAGTAAATTTATATATTTCTCTTTTTTTCCGTGTAGTAGGTAAGTAGCACCGATTTTCACCAAGTACATATGTATTTTTCCTTTTGTTTGAATTGTTTAAAATTTATTTAAAAATTTACCAAAAAAATCACTTCTGGACTAAATCACTTTGGACTCCGTACATTCGTTTTACCAACAAATTCACTTATCCGGCTCGAAGGACCATAATGTTCTGTGACAAACCTTTTGCTCCTTGTATTTATGTTGCCTTCTAGATTGACAAGAGGTAGATTTAAACTTCACCTTCCAGTTTTATTGTTGCCAGAAATTCAAAAGAAATTTCACTTAGGTTAAGTAACAATTTGTGCAATACTAATTTTAAGGTAGGTTTTAGGCTTCATATATTTAACTTGATTTCGGTAAGTATTTAATTTCTCGTATGTATGTTTCCTTTTATTTTTAGGTTAAGGTAAGTATTTTAAGCATGTAATTTTAGGTAGATAATTTTAGGTAAATAACTTTAGATAAGTACAAAAAATTCACAATTTTAGGTTTATTAACAATGTGCAATATAGCTTTAAGTAGTTCAAATTTGTAGCAAATATTTTGGTTGATTAAATATTTTTCACTTTGTCTAGTTCTTTATGTGTTTTATTTTAACTTATGTACTTCTACTTTTCCTTATGTTCATTTCTATTTACTTTTCTTGGGTTCACTGCACTTTAACCTTTTTTTATATATGCATGTATGTATGTACGTATGTTATTGTCACGGGGGAGCTATCGAGGCGAACGATTAGATGAACAGAAAAACATTAAAAACATGATTGCAATTGATGACACCAGCAGCCTCTGCTTGCCATTGGAATTCAGCGAAAAATAACAACAAAGCACCTGTAGCCAGTGGCCGCCCGCACATGCATATGTGCGTGTGTGTAAGTGCATATAATGGATGGTCCGCTAGCTACAGTGCTGAAAATTAGATTATGACTACAGTCGACAGCAAAAGTTTAGGACTATCCTAAACAGATGGGAGCGAAGATGTAAACGAATATTCTTTTTTAGACTTAATTTAATACAGGAAAAATACAATTCGGTTTCAATCATGAATTTAATTGAACTGATTAATTTTTTTTATTGAAACTGCTTCTATTGCGAAAATGATAATATCAATCAAGGTTTTTAAAAAAGTATTTGAAAAAAATTTAAAATTAAGACAATTGCATATCCAATTAATTCTTTCATTTATTCAATTAATTAAAAATGTATTGAATCAATTAATGTTTTAAATTAATCAATTATTTTTTTTAATTAAAAGTGGCAAACATTTAAATCGCGTCTGTATGAAAAAATTCATAGTCAATTAAAAAATGATTGAATCAATTAATCGTAAACTTATTTGTTTGGAATAAGCAATCACTTTACCAAGCATGGGTAAAGGCATATTGTCATCGACGATACCTCTTCTGAAGCATTTACTGAATGAACTACTAAAAGAAATTAGAAATTTTAGTTCAATATATGTAAATAAACTATTAACAATTTTTATTTCATGAGTTCACAATAACGTGCTTGGAAGTAAGCATAACTTAATAACAATTATTTTGTGTTGAACTAAAACTGAAAATTTGCTGACTGTGGCATTTTCAACTCCAAAATATATTCTATTATTTCTTTTAGCTCCCCACAAACGCGCGGAATAATGTGGGACGTATTTTTAAAGTACGAAATAATTAAAGATCACTTTGCTGGCTCGAGACTCGAACTCGGGACCTTTGAACTGAGAAGCCGGAACACATGCTCTGTGTTACAAAATCGTATACACTTTTTCTGGCTAAGTGTTTTTTTAAATTATAGAATATGTCAAATCTAAACAAAAGAGAATGACAATCTTTGAAAGAACAAGTAAAAGCGTGCTAAGTTCGGCCGGGCCGAATCTTATATACCCTCCACCATGGATCGCATTTGTCGAGTTCTTTTCCCGGCATCTCTTCTTAGGCAAAAAAGGATATAAGAAAAGAGTTGCTCTACTATTAAAACGATATCAAGATATGGTCCGGTTCGGACCACAATAAAATTATATGTTGGAGACTTGTGTAAAATTTCAGCCAATTCGTATAAGAATTGCGCCCATTGGGGCTCACGAAGTAAAATAGAGAGAACGATTTATATGGGATCTGTATCGGGCTATAGACCGATTTAGACCATAATAAACACGTTTGTTGATGGTCATGAGAGGATCCGTCGTACAAAATTTCAGGCATATCGGATAATAATTGCGACCTCTAAGGGTCAAGAAGTCAAGATCCCAGATCGGTTTATATGGCAGCTATATCAGGTTATGAACCGACTTGTACTTTATTTGACACAGTTGTTGAAAGTAAAAATAAAATACGTCATGCAAAATTTCAGCCAAATCGGATAGGAATTACGCCCTCTAAAAGCTCAAAAAGTCAAATCCCCAGATCTGTTTATATGACAGCTATATCAGGTTATGGACCGATTTGAACTATACTTAGCACAGTTGTTGGATATCATAACAAAACACGTCTTGCAAAATTTCATTCCAATCGGATAAGAATTGCGCACTCTAGAGGCTCAAGAAGTCAAGACCCAAGATCGGTTTATATGGCAGCTATATCAGGTTATGGACCGATTTAAACCATACTTGGCACAATTGTTGGATATCATAACAAAACACATCGTGCAAAATTTCATTCTGATCGGATAAGAATTGCGCACGCTAGAGGCTCAAGAAGTCAAGACCCAAGATCGGTTTATATGGCAGCTATATCAGGTTATGAACCGATTTGAACTATACTTGGCGCAGTTGTTGGATATCATAACAAAACACGTCGTGCAAAATTTCATTTCAATCGGATAAGAATTGCGCACTCTAGAGGCTCAAGAAGTCAAGACCCAAGATCGGTTTATATGGCAGCTATATCAAAACATGGACCGATATGGCCCATTTACAATACCAACCGACCTACACTAATAAGAAGTATTTGTGCAAAATTTCAAGCGGCTAGCTTTACTCCTTCGGAAGTTAGCGTGCTTTCGACAGACAGACGGACGGACGGACGGACGGACGGACAGACGGACGGACATGGCTAGATCGACATAAAATGTCACGACGATCAAGAATATATATACTTTATGGGGTCTCAGACGAATATTTCGAGTAGTTACAAACAGAATGACGAAATTAGTATACCCCCCATCTTATGGTGGAGGGTATAAAAATATTGAAAGAAGAAAATAGTCGAAGACTAAATAATGTGGATAAATATGTAGAGCGTCTGCTTTGTAAACGGAAGGTTTTTGGTTCAACTCTCGGCTGCCACAAAAGGTAAAGTTTTATTTATATTTGCAATATTTCATATTAAATTTGTCTTCTTCAAAACAGTTGAGCAATTGCTAGCGTGGGGGTGGGAGACAGGCGGAAATGGGTTATGCTATGAAAATATGTAGATGCTTCGAAGAGTTCGGAAATAGAAATTTTTTCAATAATTTTACCTTTCAGTTTCAATGCTACTTAGTTTATATTTTACCAGTGGCAAGTAAAAAGTGAACTGATTATATGTAAAAGCAATTTCATAACTGTTATGAAATTATTGAACTCGTAGCGAGGCATGTCCGAACGCGTGCCGCTGGACCAGGTCTGTTTTAGAGAAGTTTTACAAACGTTACATATATGATGAGAGGCAGCCTAATCCATATTCACCATATATGATGAGAAGCATAACAGAACACATTGTTTAAAGTTTCAGGCTAATCGGACTAAAAGGCCTCTAGAAGTCAAATCGGGAGATCGGTTTATATAGCAGCTGAATATAAACGTGTATCCATTTGGCCCATTTTCAGTCTAACCGAACAAAATCAATGAGAAGTATCTGCGAAAATTTTGGAAAAGTTAATTTTACTCGTTCGAGAGTTAGCATGGTTTTGGACAGAAAGATTTTCCTTTGGTGGAAGATATAAAAATACTGTAGCCTACAAGCCCTGGTGTTGCAAAACGGCCACAAAATTAGAAATTTTTCAATTAAGATTTACACAACATCTTATTGCAAGTTCAAATCTTTCCAGAAAGCATGCCTTCTACATAATTCGTCTTTACAAATCAAAGTAATATGAACAGATAAAGTTATACACTTGCCAATTTGTCAATTTTTGCATGCCTGTTTTTTAGTCCAAATTTGCAATTTATGTGAGAATCAATCTCACGACCTATACAAATGACCACTTGTTAGAAAGAGGCACTTCTCACCTTGCAGAAACATGCAAATTTTCCCAATAACGACAAACCGTTGCAATTTAACAATGAGAAAACTGCGATCCTGGTTAAGTTTGTCAATAATATTGATCTGCGACTCCATACACTATATACACAAACACACATGATCTTGAACGCACATAGAGAGCTAAGATATTCTTGATCGTCTTGAAATTGAATCTCGGAATGTCCATCCGTCTGTGGAAATCATGATATCATAATTAAGAAAAGGGCGTCAAAATTGGATTTTGTACTCTTACACTTAAAGTAGTGAAATTAACAAAGTCTTAGATTGTGATCTTCAGCAAGGGTTCGAGATTCTTTGCTGATTTAGAAAGGACAAAAATGAGAACTAAAAATCTGGAGATAGATTTATGTAGAAGCAATATTAATGCACCGACTAAATAAAACCAAGGTTAATAAAGTCGTGAGAGAAATCATTGTATAATATGTTAGCCTAATCGTACGAAAATTGCACCCTCTATCGGCAAAGTGTATATTAAAGGATATTTTTAGTGTCGGATTGGTTATTTTTGTTTAGATTTGAAAAAAATTAACTTTTGCGTTAGTATTCATCGGCAAAATATCAATCGATATTAAGTCAAAAAATTAAATATCGGTAGTGCCATCGATATTTTGCCAGTTCTATGGTGAGGTCATAGATGTGTTTAACAGTTATGTCTATCTTGGGGTTGAACTATTATTCAATCTCTCCTTCATTAAACATATTCATAAGAAGTTTTCTGCCTCAGGATTCACTGAATAAGTCTAGGCCAAGCGATCAGGCGATATACATTTTTTTTTAATTTTTGGCAATACTTGGCATTGAGGATGTCAACTTGTTCTCTTTTTACATTCATTCTTTGTTTACAATTTCTGCTATTTGATGACAATTTAAATCAGCAAATTTGACATCGATGACTCGATCCATTATGTGCTACGCTGACCAGATCTGGGGATAGGAGATATATGAAGATGATGAAAGGTTATTACGGTTTTTTGTCTAGAGAATGTTATACCTTCCTCCAAATACTCCGTTTTACATGTAGAGTTATAGAGAAATATTCATCGACTTTAAAGTCAAACTTTATATATATCGATAGAGTACTGAAGCTTTGGCTCGTCCACCACGTATTCTGGCCGAGAGTGTTATTGAATTGAATATTTATTGGGCGAAAGAGTGGTCGAATATTTGTCAGTCAATTGGGTACAGAGTTCCGAATCCTACAATTCCAACATGCGTGTACTGGGGCGATATAATTATATCATTGATATCATTGGTGTATGTCCAATATATCGTAATTTTAGAATACAATATTTCGGTCGCACTATAATTCTTGAGAATGAGGTTTTTACTATATTAAATGACACGAATTTTAATTCCCTTTATAGATATTTAGAATCACACAAAAAGTGCAGAAAACTAATAATAAATGAATTCAATGTATAAATCTTTCTGCTATTGAATAAGAACAATGTACAATAACAAATATTAGAATTTAAAATTGCCAATATGGCATGCAGCAATCTTGCTTGTATAGATTTAGATTCATTCCTGGTATAAAATTATAACAAGAAACTTATGTCCAAAGAATTATATCTATTAATAAATAATAATAAATAGTGAAAAAAGTGTCTATGCACCTCTAGTTGTTAAAGCCACGCCGGAAGATTGATTAAAATGAGAACTACATTTGAACACGTCTCGTTTTTATCTATGAGTTTGAAATGCAACAGAACCGCGAACTTCGCTAGATCGATTAAATATGGATATAAGATTAATATGTCTAGATTTTACGAACAGAATGACCTATGTTGTACACTCTTATTCAATCGTGAAAGTTATAAAGTTATTGGACTATATATACTTTTTTCTTGTTAAGCTAAATTTGATGTTTCTTTTTTATGTTCATCATTTTTTGTTAACGTTACCATTTTCATTACCCTTTGCAAAATTATAGCCAAGTTTATAAATTTAATGTTTAGATTATACAAAAGTAATTACCGAAAAGCTGGACACTTCATCGTTAGCTGGATATCTTGTCGATATAAATCACTAGAAAAAGTCCTCTTCTCCTTCATCCATAAATTTGGCATTTGGCTAGGCTTTAAAATTTTGTCATTATTAATGGCACCCATAAAAATGGCTGTTAAAAACTCCAATCATATGTTGGCACCAAAGCAAGAAATAGAAAAAAGGATGCTAAAATAATACACTTACACACACCCCCACCTAGAGGCATAAATAAGCCCTTGCTATGAAACACCTTTGCTGGCAGGCATAACAACGGATAAACTCAGGTGTTGGAAAATACTTAAAGGATCTTACACATACTCTGTGGCACATTCTTACACATCCGAACTCGTAAATTTTTGAAGAAAATAACAAAAATATTTCTTTACACTTTTATTTATGAAATGACAAACATACTCGTAAAAGGAACGCAGCAACGTAGAGCAAATTGAATTTTAAGATGGCAATTTTTTCTGGAAACTTTCTCTACGATGAATGAAAAACACGTGCAAAAATAAAGGAATTGTTATATCAATAGCAGCAGCCACCTTAAACCATTTAAACCTAGTAACCCAGCATAGAAGCAAATCTTAGTCCCAGAAACCCTCACCTCAACCTCCCCCCCCAAAAAAAACATCCGACATATGACAGACTATAAAAAATATTTTATGATCTTATATTACACAACCTAAAGCCTACAGCCAGCCTACTCTCCCACATGGGCTTACTAGTGGCGCATTTCTCTGTGGCAGCCAAATGGGAAAAATTCTCAAATTTTTCAAGGTAAACATTAAATTGGTTGTATTAAATTGGCTGCCTTGCTAGATGGCTGGCTCCCTCGCATAGCTCATGTGTGAAACAGTGTGAAATTGGAACTTTTGCCAAACATACGCACATGATTGGAATTTTGTTGTTGTTGTTGATTTTATACCGAAACGAAAATTCCTTAGCCACTGCCAAAGAATTACACAATGATCCCCCTCTATATTTAAACACTGAGTGTGTGGATCCCAGTCAGAATGATTCATCTCAAGTCATCATCTTGGTGGGGAAATGGGTGTTTAAGGACCATGTTGACTTTTGCTATTTTCCTGATGACTCATGAATACACGAGAGCCTGCACTTTTCTTAGCCAATGACGAAATTTGATACAAATAATATAAAAATAAGGAAAATGACGAAAGTTGTATGTGTCATGGAGTGCAAAGATAACACATCAATAATTTATTTTATAATATTGACTCAGAATAATCACGTTTAGCCAACTTTTGTTTGGCTTTGTGACATATTCATAAATAATGACAATGGAGTTGCTGCATCGGAAATTGTTGGCAGCTAACTAAAACATTGTAAACAACTGATTTGAGGCGTATATTGCGAAGAAATAAATGGCACATTGGGGAATTCTTAAACTATTTTTATTTTTTTTTTCGGCTTTTGCCAATTCGTGGAATTTTAAAAGATCATGAATTATGTTTTTCTTTTTAAGTTTTTGAAATTAAATTTTGAATTTTTCGAAGATTTTTTAACGACCTTTTTTTTCCAAAATTTTGAATTTTCTGAAGATTTTTTAACGACTTTTTTTTCCAAAATTTTGAATTATCGAAATTTTTATGTTTGAGCTCGTAACCATATAGCTTAAGAAATCCTTTAGTATAAAAAAAACATAAAAGGCACTTCAGATTGATAACCACAACTTTTCATTACAGTTTTTTGGTAAGAAACAAAACAAAATCAAACCAAAATAAATCTTTAGCCCCTCCTCCAACATTGATGATTTGAAAATAAGCTTTTCTAGAGGGAGTATTCTAAGTGCTGTCATTTATTTCCTAATGAATTAATAATGCGCTTGGCATTTGATGAACATACAAATTAGTATTGCTTTCGTATGCCTTTTCGAAAAGGAAACTTGTTTGCATGCATGACATATTTGTGCGAAGGAAAGCTAGAGCTTGTCCTGGAGCAAGAACTCTTCCCATTCATGCATATTCCTTGTATTCCCCATGACACACCACCCGTAACAATAATTGTAATAAATTTCACTCACACAATGTCATAAAACATGAACAAGTCGCATATCCTGGCCCCAAGTGTAATTGTAGACATTGCAAACTTCCTATTGCTGTGAGTCAATTGTATGAGGGGGTGGTTGGTGGTAGTGGTGGGTGCCGGTGGTGGCAGTGTATCTGTTGCTGTAGTTGTTCGAACTGGTGTTGCTTCAACGATAAAATCCTTCGGGTGTTGAATTCAATTACACTTCACTGATTGGATTGTAGCGTCATTATAAGTAAAAGTTCTCTCTGTATTAGTTTTTATCAACGGAATGACTCAAATGACATTTGACATAAAGAGATTTTGTGGCTTGGAAAAGTTTACATTTTGGAAAATGGCATCTTTATTTTGAAAGATAGTGCTAGCGCAAAGGATTTTTATGATAGTTTAAAATGTTGGGAAACGTTTTTCAGAATAAGTTAGATTGCATTAAAACTTCAGCTGGACCGGTGTTTAGACACCCACCACCACCACCAATCCTAGCATTAGTTCGTCTACACCTGAGAAAAATTCACCATTTACACCTATATTATAGTCGATCTACACACGCAAAAAATAAAGTTTGGGCATTTTTATGACAAACAAAATACTTTTACTACGAAGATTTTTTTTGTGACTGTGTACCGTTTCGATTCAAAATATAATACGTTGGTCTTAACTTTGTTTATTCTCTTTCGAAACCCGAGCGGATAGTGAAAATGAAGAAAGTTGCCAACTACAATTTTAAGGGGCAGTACTTGAAGTGTTTGAGATGAGTATGAGCGTATAGACCAGTGATGACCACAAATACTCAAACTTTTGCACATTGCTTTGTATGTACACAGAAAATAATTCCAAGCAAATCCATGGGCTTGCACATAATCGCAATTGTGTGATCGTCACTGGAATATACTGAGCAATGAGCAGTTAGTATGTTGAGCAGCTTGGTCGGGTGCGGATGGTGAACTCGAAAAAGAACAATTTTTAATGTTTCGCCTTAGGTACAAAAATGCTGATATGTCCAATTACAAAAATCATTAGAGCAACAGACAAATTGCTGCCAAGAACAAGAAAACACAACAAGAATTTCTAAGGTACATACATTGCTTGGTAACATTTACGCGATAAAGAAATACTAATCCCAAAGTAGGTATTTAAATGTGCGAAAACAACAACTCTCATAAGTATTTTTTGGTTTTATCTATACCATAACGAATATAGTAGAACCGAAACCGCAATGGAGTTGTGCAAAAATGTAGACTTTAAATGTAATTTTGTTTGATAACATCGAAATAAATCCAAATGAACCCTAAATTTGAATTATCAACTAAGATCTACTTATAATTGAAAAAAATTTTATTTTGTTGATGTTGCGACAACAAATTGAACTAATCATTTACTGCTTCAAGTTTGAATTTATCGAGATTGGCCTAAATAGCGCCCATATTCACATACACCCAAAAATAAAACCTCTAAGTCACCCAAAATTTTAACTCCTAAGCAAAAAAAAAAAGAATAGAATTTACTTAAAACAACTTCTTGCATGCATTTTTCAGATTTTGATATTTTGTTGTAAACAAAGTTCCAACATTTTTAACAAATAAAATTTAGTTCTTGGAACTTTCGTTTGTGGCTAGTGAATTAATTTTTGTGTGTATGGTTCAATGAAGGCCATGCTCAGCACATATGTAAAGGTACAACTCACTCTTAAACAAGTAAAAAGGCGTTAAGTTCGGCCGGGCCGAACTTTGGATACCCACCACCTCGGGTATATGTCTAAAACACTTTTCATCAAAATTCGGTGAAAATTCCATATCTTATGTCACATAGCAGTTATATCGAAATATGATCCAATTTGGACCAAATACTGATAAGAACAAGTCGTTGTTTAATTGTGTATAACAAAATATTGGTCCTTTTAGTAGTTATATCTAAAAACAAACCGATCTGAACTATATACGACACGCATGTCGAAAAGCATAACATAAGTCAGTGTGTCAAATTTCGGTGCAATCGGATTAAAAATGCGCCTTATATGGGGCCAAGAATTTAAATCGAGAGATTGGTCTATATGGCAGCTATATGCAAATCTTGATCGATCTAGACCAAATTGCAGAAATATGTGGAGGGGCTTAACTTAACTCTTTGTCCCAAATTTCGGCAACATCGGACAATAAATGCGCTTTTTATGGCCCCAAAACCTAAAACCGAGAGATCGGTCTATATGGCAGCTATATCCAAATCTGAACCGATCTAATCCAAATTGAGGGAGAATGTTGAAGGGCCTAACACAACTCACTGCCCCAAATTTCAGCAAAATCGGATAATAAATGTAGCTTTTATGAGCGTATGACCCTAAATCGGAGGATCGATCCATATGGCAGCTATATCCAAATCTGAACCGATCTGAGCCATATTGACGGAGGATGTCGAAAGGCCTAAGACAACGCAATGTCCCAAATTTCAGCAAAATCGGATAATAAGTGTAGCTCTTATGGACCTATGACCCTAAATCGAAGGATCGGTCTATATGGCAGCTATATCCAAATCTGGACCGATCTGGGCCAAATTGACGGAGGATGTCGATGGGCATAACACAACTCACTGTCCCAAATTTCAGCAAAATCGGATGATAAATGTGGCTTTTATTGGCCTATGACCTTAAATCGGCGGATCGGTCTATATGGGGGCTATATCAAGATATAGTCCGATTTAGCCCATCTTCGAACTTAACCTGCTTATGGACAAAAAAAAGAGTCTGTGCAAAGTTTCAGCTCAATATCTCTATTTTTGAAGACTGTAGCGTGATTTCAACAGACAGACGGACAGACGCACAGACGGACGGACATGTCTAGATCGTCTTAGATTTTTACGCTGATCAAGAATATATATACTTTATAGAGTCGAAAATGGATATTTCGCTGTGTTGCAAACGGAATGACAAAATGAATATACCCCCATCCGTCGGTGGTGTGTATAAAAATGCCCCGTTTATTGGCCCAAAGCCTCAAATGGCAAGATTTTTATATATAGAAAATCTAGTAATAAATATGCGTTTAATGGGGCCGACATCTTAAATGAGGAGATCGATTTATATGACAGCTTTATTCATATATGGGCCGATTTGATCCATACTCGACACGGATTTCCGGATGTAGAGGATCTTAACACATCTTACTATACCAAGTATCAGCCAAATTAGCTAAATCGAATGGCAAGGGTACCAAGGGCCAAATTTCAGCGAAATTGATTAATAAATGCTCCCAAGACTTTAAGTTGTGAGGACAGTCTATGGAGCTACATTCATATATGGTCCGATCTGGACTATACGAGCAGACCAATGATATTTTCTAAGAGCGCCTAGAAAGAGATAATGACCACTGCCCTGCCCATGATATTAAAGTCGTTCTGGAAGGTTTTTAAGGGGAAAATATGTAAGGAAAATATCTTTGGCCCAACAGTCGGAAAATTTAGAATTCACGAAGAAACTTCCGATAAAGCATTGTAGTTAGCGTGGTAGTTAGCGGCACCAGATTTCAACATCGCATTCCCGATGATTGGAAACTCAGCATACTATGTCCCACACACAAGAAAGGGGCCAATACGGTATGTGTCAACTACAGAGGAATAAGTCTCCTCCCCATCGCATACAAGGTACTATCGAGCGTACTGTGTGAAATTAAAACCTAAAGTCAATGAGATAATTGGGCCCTATTATTGCGGCTATAGACCTGGTAAATTCACTATAATCCAGATATTAATACTGCGCCGAATCCTGGAAAACACCCGAGAAGGGGAAATCAACACCTACCATTTTTTCGTTAACTACAAAGCCGCCTTTGATAGCTCTATTCGTTCGAAGGCATGTCTGAGTTTGGTATCCTTGCAAAACTTATACCACCTTGCAGAATGACGCTTGATGATAATACACGCTCCTCAGTTAAAATAGGAATGAAGCTCTCCGAACCGTTCAATATCAAACGAGGATTCAGAAAAGTAGACATTCTAACGTGATACCTCTTAATATCCTGCTGGAGAAGATTATAGGGGATTCAAGTGTGGCACACTTCTCACAAGAGAACATATGCTACTCGTCTATATCGACTTTATAGATGTTATGGGTCGGTCAGGGGATGAAGCAATTGCAGCCTTTGAAAGTATCGAAGGAGAATCAGCGAAAATGGGTTGGCAGTAAATGGAGATAAGACAAAGTGGGTGATATCAACTTGCCCCAAACCCTGTAAACCCGAGCGGATAATGAAAATGGAGAAAGTTGACTACTACAACTTTGAGGGGCAGTACTTGAAGTATTTTAGAGAAAAATCCTTCGAAAAATATATGGACCAGTCTATTGGAGAATATAAGCGTCGCGTCGTATGGACCACGAGCTGAACGACAACGATAGCATAGTAAAATGCATCAAAATACAACGGTTGCCTTGGTTAGGTCATGTTGTCAGAAAGGATGAAGAAGCCCCAGCAAATAAGTCTTTTGAAGGCGATCACGGGGTACCCGCAAGCCGGGACTACCAAAAGCCCGATGGAAATGCCAAGTGGTGGGAGATACCTCGAAACTTAATGTCAGAGATTTAAGAAGGAGAGCAGAAGGAGAGAGAAGGCGCTTGGAACGCTTTTCTACCTTCGGCTAATTGGACAAATGTTCTGTCTAGCAAATTTAAGTGAGTAAGTATTCAAGCATATGGACTATGCTTGGCTGTATTTGAGGGGACAAATATAACCCAAGACCTAAAGTTCCAAATTTCATCAAATTGACTAAACAATGCAGCATTCATTGGTCTAAGGTAATAAATCGACCTTTAGCCAAGTCTAGTAATAGATATGGGTTCTATGGGGCGAAATCCTTAAATCGAGAGATCGATAAATCCAAATGTAGCCCTATCAGGAACATACCTGGCACGGATTTCAAAGAATCTGATAAAATTCACCACACCTAATTTCAGCGCAATCGGACAATATACGTGCCTTTTATGGCCTCAAGATCCATAATTGGATGATCGGTCTATACGAAGGAATATTACCCATTTTCTAATTGAATCTGCCTATGGTGAAAAATAGTTTCAGCTCATGTTTAAAGATTTTAGTTGGATATTAACAAGCAGGTGGTGGGTATAAAAACGCCATATTAGAGTATAAGTAGATTTATTAAGAATTATGTTTTTCGGGGTGGCAGCAGTGGTTGTTAATTGTGTCTAAACGACGCCTGTAAAAGTGAATAACGTGCAGTATACTCCGTCATCCATCATGGAGAAAAAAGATCACAAAAGAACAATAACTGCACATCGTTGAAATTTACTATAAAAATTCGTGCCCATCCATTGTTCATCGTTTGTAATGACCTTTTTATGGTCATAGGGAAATTTCAGTTCAATCTTGAATTTTGTATTTGATAACAAAAAGAAACTACACTTAAAAAATCACCTTTCACCAGTTGTGAGAATTGAAAACATTTTGGAAAAAAATCCTAAAATCACTTTTATTTCTAATACCATAGCACTATGGACAAGGGGTGTGCACGTGAGTCTTGAGTTGTCGTGTAAGGCGTGAGTAATGCCATTGGTGAGTGAGACCCAAATGTAATCACGTGAACGTGCGTGACCATTATTGAAATGAAATTGTTGGTGCGTGAGTGATTGAAATCATACTCACGACTCACGAGACTCACGAGAAGATTACGATTTAAGATTGGAAAAATAATGTAAAACACAATTTTTTTTTTAATGGAATAATATGTTTCTCTTTAATTTTTCTCGTGAATCGCGTGAGATTTTTTTTCGTGTCAGTCATGCGTGAGTAAAATTTTTGTCACGTGCGCGTGCTTGAACGTGATGCAAGATAAAAAAGTCGTTGCGTTAATTAAAATTTTTTCTCGTGGTCGTGGAAAAATCACTCACGTGTACATATCTGCTATGGAATTTAACATCATATTGACTAAACAAATTGGATCTTATTATTCAGTTTGTAACTAATCGAGGTATCGATTTTTGACCCCTAAAGACTATAATTTTCGCTCATCGTAGAACTCCAAGACAATTGAGCAACGACCGTGCTTTTATGCCTGTCAACCTGCAAACGTGCCTATATTCAGCTTAAATTTATTGACAGATTTCCATTTGTTCCTGAATGGGCCGAGCACATTTATTGCCATTTTCATTCAATCCTGAAAAGGAAAAAAAAAATAACCTTACCTTAAAATTAAATTACATTTAAATTCCATCATTTAAGAAATAATTAAAAATTTTGTCATGCTTCGCCACCTTACCAAATGTAAGCCTAAATAAGCCAAAGTACTTAGGAGTGCAATGCAACATTTTGTTGTTGTTTTTTTTTTTTGTTGAAAGGAAATATGTTGAGTAACTAGCATCATAGGAAGCCATAGATCAAGAAGTTAATGTTCAACAGGATGATAATAATGGGCCATCATGCCTTGGAAAAACGTAATTCGAAACACAACGTGGCAAAAACTTTACCTTACAATGTCCTGCAAACTTTGTTGCTTCGTTACAGAAACCACTATATTAAGGCATTGGCGAGATGGCCAACTTCAAGGAGGACAGGTTTTCTAGGGCTCTCTAAAGGGCGATGGTGGATGATTGGCCGAAAGGCAGCAATCCTGGTGTCATGTTAAAAGGGCTCTTGTTTTAGCAAATAATCTTAATGATAATCAAATAAAGCTACAACAGCAACATTGGCATCAACGGAAACCGAAATAACAACTTCAACACACTGATACAAGCAAATGTTACAGTGCCAGCCATCCACAGCGGTTTCATGAAATTCGCCCCCATATATACTTTTGTGGCTGGATCAGCAATAGATGATGGTGTATCTAAGTGGGGGGATAGCAGTAGTGGGGTGTTGGAGGAGGGTTGTTTTCCAAAGTAAATGTGTTTTAATTTTTGTGATTAAACTTTTGGAGAAGTTCTCTATTACCTTTTTTGTTAGGTAACAACTTCCTTATGCATTTCTTGAGGATTTTCTTTGGAATAGAAAAAGCAACCCTCCCTCTCTTCCAACTCCCACCTCTTGTTTACCATCCCAAGCACGTTGTTCACTTGCCATTTGGGCTTGTTATAGTACTTCATTTTTCTCAAAAACAACATTTTTGATCAAAGATTAAAATTCAGTTTAAAGTTTGGCCACATACTTTGCTTTGGAGCCATTTTGTCTAGACCAATTGGATAGATGAAAAGTTGTTTTTTCTTCCTCTTCTTTGGTAAATGGCTTTGTTTTCCCACACCATGGCATAGAAAGTCAGGGGGGCAAGAATGTTGCAATCTGAAAGCGTAATTCTGTCAACGTATTGTGTTTGGATTGTTGAGATTTCATTTCAGTTTGTGGTACTCCTATGCCTTAATATAGGCAAATATTGATGGAGTCCTCGGTGACAGAGACTCTATGAGAGAGATGGGTATGGGAAATAATAATATCCATGGCTTCCCTTTCTCCGTGTCCCAAGTGTTCTAATGTGTGCGGGTGTGTGCGTTAGTACGGATAAGAGGATTATTGTAATTGTTGTAAATTGACGATTATGTTTTATGCCTTTGGTTTCATTGGTAGTGTAGACAAAACTCCCCATTGAAAATGTCAAATAACACTTCCCCATTTATACTTCCTCTCTCCTGGTATTGGAGTTAAGCTGCAAACATTTTCAAATATTTTGATTAGATTTTCTTAGCGAACCACATATAAAGATTATCCTTATTAGGTTTGCGAGGAGGCGGAGGGAGCTGGCATGGTGTGGGCGTTGATGGTGTACAAGAGCAAATGTATTTCTAATAACCATAATAATCAAATATATATGCAAGTGATAATGGCATGCCGACTTTTATTAGAAAATGTATGCCCACATATAAAAGAACTATAAAAAAGTTATGAAAGTGTCATTTGGAGTCTCATTATAACACTAGCTAGTTGTTTTGTGTAGGAATGGAGTGTTTAGTATATGTATTTTTAATTACTTTAATTGAGTGAGGCAAGAAATCAATAAAATGTATGATATGTTGACATTTAATTATGAAATGCGCCAGACGAATTGATTAAAATATTTTACCTCAAAAAAAGTTCAGCCGGCCTCAATCCTTTCTTTGGATGTGTTTTTATAGAGATAGAAAACAGAAGGGTTTTTTTAATACTTGGGTGGTTTTAATATACGGAACTCATATTCGGATAAGAAGTAAGATTTACAGTTACCTAAGATGTCCAATCAGGAAATGAGTTTATATGGCAGCTATAAAGAATATGAACCGATTTAAATCATAGACGCTCTAATAGATGAGAGCTTTGACCAGTCAGTAATTATATGCTTATACTATAGTCCACAATTATGAGAGGGCAAGTGCCTGAAGGGAATTCTAGTGCGGAAAGAGGATTCATTCATAATGCTTTGTTTCATCGCAACTGCAGCATAATGATGCAAAACGTGTTTGATCGTCTCCATCACATACTTGACACCACATGCCATGTAGAGGTGTTTACCCCCTTAGACCAACCCGACGCACATTGGAATAGAATCGAAAAAACAAGAAAAAAATTGCCATTTGAGAACGGAAGGAGATAACTCTTCGAAATTTGGTTACAACTGAGGTGTTATCGTCATTTTCGAACACAGGGCTCCTATCAGCAGTTCGAGATCATGCCCAAGAACATGTGACGTCCGGCTCCGCGAAACACTGATTCACAGGGCTCGGCCATCCTGCAAACTACGGCATCAGTCGCAGGTTTATCATAGAAAGTTTCCCACCTTCGCATAATGGAGGGTTCACTACACCAGTCCCGACATCTGTAATCTATTTTTGTCAAGCTTGTCCCTTGTACGTAATACGTCACGCTTAATATAGCCTACCGCCACGCCACTTCACCATCCTTCTTCATAACAGAAGAATGGCCATAGTATGAGGAACGCTAGGTACCCGACTCACTCAGATAAAGGTTGAATTTCTTTGTTGCACATCCAACCAAACCACCATACGCAGCAGCTGCAACGGCATTCTCGGACAATCAGCAGTGTCAAGCGGAGAGTCTCAGTGAGAGGCCGGGCGGCACCTGCTCCTGCACAAATACTGAGTGTCTATGATGCTCGATATGACAAAGAAAGTTATTGGCGCCTTCAAATAACTAATGTCCAACCTGTTCCCGCGGCGATCGTCCCTTTGGACCGGAACGAGCTTGCTAACCTACAGAGGGTTTGACAAGGGATCGCTAAATATTAACAAAACAAACAAAAATCACCCTAAGCGCTACAAGTTTTGAGGCGTTAGATCGGTTATTTCGTCCACAGTGCGTTGGTTTGATAAACTTCACGAGATCGGTTGGCTTGGGTCGGTATAACAAATAAAATAAAAAAAAAAACAACAAAAACGGTGGACAATCTTCACCCTCGCCTCAGACCCCTTTCCCATAATCATAGAGCTCCAATGACTAAATAACTTCTTAGTCCCCGAACGCCGAATGTGCGCAAACCTGAGGTAAACGTGCTGTTTAGGCAACTGGCTTTTGCTGTTGTTCGCAGCAGAGGAAAGGCCGGTCGAATGACTTTTTTAATTCAACCAACACGCAGGGGTTGTCCCCTAAGTATGAAGTGCATTACGTTGGAATTGGAAGGTGGAAAGAGGGTGTAGTGTTTATTGACGTTTGTTTTGAATTTCTGAATGTGATAGTCAGGAACCACACGCGTTCCTTAAAGACCAGATAGGGCCAATAACTGCAGAAAATGTTGTGGAAAAAATGATCAGAAGTATTGAGACTGCGAAGACGTCCTAAGACGAAAGAAAACTGATCTCGACGAGGCATAAGGTATATCAACAATGAGAGCTTGGTCGAGGGTGATGAAATTGACAAAATAATGGTGCCGAGGTGGATAAGTGGTGGGTTTTTAGTCGGAAAGCCAGATTGTAAGTCCGACATAACACATAAGTACGACTTATGTGTAGGCAGCAATGCATTTTCCCAACTTAACCCAAAAAAAGAGAAACCCCAACCAAGTCGCGATAACCGAAAGAACGCGGAACGGTGTGCAGATCATTTTGGTAGACTATAGATCGAACACCCAACCGAAGCTATAAGGAGGGTCTTTCAGATGTTGATAATGTCAATCACACCACCCTTTTTAATGACATCATCAAATCGCAATCTCCCCAACACCACCAAGAGGTGGTTTGGAAACTAAATGTGCGGTCACCAGTCATACGTAGCATTGAGAAACAAGAAGCCGAAGATGAAGGCAGGGAGTATTTGGGGTATGGACAAAGAGAAGTTATCAATCATCACCAAGCTATTGGCCGACCAGTAGTGAATTATACAGCGCCAACATTAACAGCAGGTGTGAGCCGTACGCAATGAAAAAAACTTGCAGATGCATTAAAACGGCCTCCTCTACACGAAGAGACCAAGATCCGTAAGGTCACACCATCATAATGAGCTGCTCTCTGAACATTATCTCTTTAGTTGGCACCAGGAATTTCAAACTCACTGAGCTAGAACATGAGACATGTAGGCAGGAGTATCTGGATATTTAGGGATGGGATCCGACAGCACTCCGCCCATCCACTTAAAACCTTCTTATACGGAACGGTCTTGCAGAATATTCATTCACCAATGCTACTTCATTGTGTCAGCCGATCATAGTCCTTGGTGGATGGCCATAACCAATAGAAGATGAAGAAAAAAACCTACCTAGAAAAACCAGAGGTAATCTGGCCTAACTGCAATCCGTATGGTGTGGCAAACTGAACTCATGTCGTTCAACTTATCAAGACGCTATGTTATCATTCTCAATATATTCCCTGCATACTACACTGAACACCATTACACTAATTACCTATTCACATACCTGTAAAAACCTACTATTGACCGCTCCAATCGAAGCGGTCAGATTCCTCGGCTAGATCAGGAGATGGTAGCCGGTTCAGAATAACCTTTCCATGAATCAATCCGTATACTTACAGTGGATGTGGCTACAAGAACAACAACTCATTATTCTAATTGAGAAAGAAAGTGGGTAATAATGCGTCTTTTGGAGTTTTATATCGGAAGATCACACTATATGGGGGATATATAAAGGTTTAGTGTGATGTCGACCATATTGTCAGAAGATTCCTCTTGATAGATTTGTTGTTAAATCATTTAGTAAGACACAACCGAAAGACACACGAACATGCCTAAATCATAGGTGACCACGGGTCCAAAAAACTCACTATACCGGGTTCCAGCAAATAAGTGCCAAAAACGTGTCTTTTATGAAATTAAATTAAATGATAGGTCTAATGGGGTTATATTGTCCGATACAAACCATCTACAAATTTGGCCTAAGGGCAAAAAAAGACATCTTCGTGATTACATCTTCGGAGATGAGTATTTCGATATGTTGCAAACGAAGGGACAAATTTCCTGTTTAGTTTCATTAAAGGCCCGAAAAAAAGAAACATTTTTAATAAATTAAGTTTTTTGAGACACTTTATTTTTGAAACCATTAGATGTCTTCCAATATGTTGTCTAAACTTTTGAGCACAATATTAGTTTCTGTGTACTTCAACCAAAAATAGGATATAACTTAGCATAATAAAAATATTTCACATATGAAAATTAATTTCTGTCATTTACCATAACGTATATTTGCGGTTTCTGTTGGTTTATATCACTAAAAGTTCTTTTCCATATGACAATTATCTGAAATGATCCCAAACACAAATGTATTCTCTACATTTCAAAACCACACTAAAAACTAAATGTTAGTTTTAGACAAAAGGTTTTCTCAGGCCCAAGTAGCATCATTATACACTCACATAAACAATAAATGTATTATGGACCACAATATGGAAATTTCCGGAATAATGAAACCCCAGGCAAAAGCGTATATTCCCTTGTCTGCTATCCCTCAGGACCAAAGGTCAAGTAGCAAACTATTGTAAATAGTTCCATTGCGGTTGAGAAAGATACCAATACATACATATATGTATATCAAAAAGGGTACACTTCAAACATGTCACACATATGGAGTAACCACAAAAGTAAACGACAGCCAAAGTGAAGTTAACCCAAACTAACATACACATACAAACACACTCACCTACAAAGTTTAAGACCACTTTGAAAAGTTTAAACTCGAAGAAAACCAACGAACCACAGAAAAGCGCTTTGAATGCCAATGCTGGAAAAAGAGAATGGTAGTGACAGTGTTATAAGAACAACGCGGATGTATGATGGGGATGCCATGCTTGTTGCCAAACCACCTTGGGAAGCGAATATCCATTAAAACTTTATGTATTTTGTGGAGAAACAACAAAAACTTGACTAGATTTTCTTTGCAATAATAACATGTGAAAGTAACTGGGAAGTTGCACTCAAAGAAACAATGGCGAAAGAAAGTAATTTCAAATACACCTTGAAAAATTAGGCAAAAATGTATTTATTCATTAATAGTACCCAACACCGTTTGTAACGCATTGAAATATTCTTGATACTCGTAAAATTCCAAGACAATCTAGCAATTTCCGTCTGTCTGTTGACATCAGCTACAGTCGATAAAAATTTAGATATTGAACCACAGACAATTTTTGCTTACCAAAGGCCGGTTGAGGTTGGAGATGAACCAATTCGACTATCTTGATGCAGCCTCCATATATACCGATCTCCCGATGTAAGCCTTTGAGCGCATAAAAGAGCATTCCGAATTTGGTACGGTGAGTTCCATTCGGCCTTTCGACATCCGTGCGAAGTATGGTCAAGATTGGACCAAATTTGAATATAGTTGTCTTAAACGTAGGTATTGGCATTGAAAACACACATCTAGTGCCCAATTTCGCTAAAAAAAATTGTGTCAAACATCTTTGCTGAGTATGGTGGACCAGATCGAACCATATTTGGATATAGCTGCCATATATACCGAACTATCGATTTGCCCACTGATAGAAAAATTGATACCAAATGCGTTTATTTCGATACCTTCGGTAAAACGGTAAGTACCGTTTGGTATAACATTTATTACCAAATAGGTTTTGCTTTAACTACCAAACTGTTATTAGCTTTAGTACCATAACGAGATTGTTTAAATACCATTATCGTTATCGCTTGAACATCTCAACTCTAATGAATTAAAACAAATATTCTGATGGTACTTTGCCAATTCCGGCTGGTATTATTTTATTCGCGTTATTGGCAACTATTTTTAATACCGTTTGGTATTAATTTAATACCAGACAAAGAAGGCTATAAGGAATTGAAAAACCATGATGATATCTGTTGTGTGGTAAACGATGCTTTATTGATGTATTCATATGAAAAACATTAATGGGAATCAATGGATATGGAATTGCTGAATACAAAAAATTGAGGTTGATCACGTTGTAACATTAATTTTTACAATTATTTTGTTAATGTAATTGTTAACATAAATAATGGAAGCAAAATAAGATTTAAATTATTTTTATTGGTTCATTAGGGGTTGAGCATGTAAGAAAGGCCTGCGCAAGACCATTCATTTCTGCTTTCAAGGCACTAACAATCATTGCGTATTTCAAGAACTGAATTTTTCGTTTAAAAATACAACATTGTATGAGACAATTGAGAACTGAGTAAAACAAATAACACGACACCAAGATAATGAGATGAGTGAAAGCATAAAATGAGCCCTCCAGCAAAAAGAATGATTGATTCGGATTTCAGTGAGTGCACGTTGCACAATGCACTACTAAGTGGCTACTAAGGTTTCTCGAAATATTGGTCTCAGACCCTAAAAAGTATATATATATTCGGGAATGTCATGACATTTTAAGTTGATAAAGACCGGTCTGTCCTTCAATCTGTCTTTCAAAAGCAGGCTTACTTTGAAAAGAGTAAAGTTATACGCTAGTACCCGTTTCGTAGTAGGGGGCCAGCCCCATTGCACTTGGCCCATGATTTTTTATCAGATTAGAACTCAGCTCCCAAATACCTATCAGTTAATCCCTTTGTTATACCGTTAGGTCTATATTCCCGTTTGGGGGTTTTGTGGAGGGGCGCTCCCCCAAGGTACTTGATCCCAAAGTTGAGTAGTTTGACCTGGGAAATTCAAGCTAGGGTGTTTTTATATTGACCTTTTTTATATCAGTGCATGTATTACCTAATTTTGCTGTACATCGAAAAAAATGGGTTGTGTTAGACCAAGAGATGCCCAATATCGATTGATATTTTTTCAATCGATATTGTGGGCAAAATTAAATTGTTTGCAAAATTGAACCAAAATAAGCGATCCGACACTCATTATATCCTATAAGATACATCGCACCCATAGATGGCGCAAATTTTCATCCGCTTGAGCTCATAATTTGTACAATGATTTCTCTCATGACTTCCGACTGATTTATTAAATTCGGTTTTATTCGGTCTGTGCATTGATATTGCTTCTATATAAATCGATCTCATGATTTTTACTTCCCATTTTCGTTTGAAATATAGGTGTTGGAAAATTAATGTAGTTTCGTAACTATCGATGTTAATCGATTAAGATGTTACGATTATCGATAGATAGCCAGCTCTACCGTGTATAGCATGGTTGAGATCGGACTATATCGACATATACTCATCTCCCGATATAATGTCATGGGTCTATAAAAAGCGCCAAATTTCTCTGAAACTTAGCACATATGGTCCACCGCCGAGTATGGTTTACATCGGACCATATTTGTATATATATAGACCCCATATTTACTGATCTCCTAATGGGGACGTCTTTGAGCTCATAAGATGCGTATTTTTGGTCGGATTTTGGTGAAATTTTTTGCAGCAGGCTATGAACTATAGGCCCGACAGACGGGAGCTTAGTGAGCACCACTACGATACTGAAGATAGCATTAGTCAGGTTAGAAACGTATGCCGAAGGCGTGTTGTCTGTGATCGAATCCATCTGTTGTCTGTGCATTTCATTTTAGTAATCAACTAAATCCACCGTAGCGCAGAGGTTAGCTTGTCCGCCTGTGACGCTGAACGCCTGGGTTCGAATCCCGGCGGCACCATCAGAAAAAATTTTCAGTGGTAGCTTTTCCCTCCTAATGCTGGCAACATTTGTGAGGTAATATGCCATGTAAAACTTCTCTCCAAAGAGGTGTCGCACTGCGGCACGCCGTTCGGACTCGGCTATAAAAAGGAGGCCCTTTATCATTCACCTTAAATTTGAATCGGACTGCACTCATTGATAGGGGAGAAGTTTGCCCCTGTTCCTTAGTGGAATGTTCATGGGCAAAATTGGTATTTGTAATCAAATAAATCCATCAATTTCTGAGGATATTCATTCTCATACTCTTTAACTCGACTCATTTCCTTTTAGGAGAAATAGAATTATTCGTGCCGATAATGGTTTAGATCTGTATATATGGTATTTGGATATATAAGGGTAGTTATGTGTCTACCATATAGACCGATCACCTCATTTTGTTGGAATGTTACAGATCCAATATCATGATTTGCTTATTACTTCTCAAGCAATCTCATATTAAGGCCTACAATGTGATCTATCTGTTTTTTAATTCCGTCTCTGCAAAATGTGATTCATTGTATGATGCCTTAGTTAGTACGTGCCATAAACATACATGTATAGTGCGTACCTATATACATGCCACACATTCTGTATATGAACATACAATCATGTTGTGTAAATACACCACACATATTGCTTGTATGAGAAAAAGGACATTGTTACAACATATTGTTGTTGCTGTTATGATAGTAAATGTTGTTGCGTTGACATTTTGGTAGTGACTACAAATGTCTCTTTAATAAGAACACTACCACCAAACTATCACTCATGCCACACACACTTCAGTGGTTGAATAGGCCGGCATAAGCACAACACACAGACTTCTCAACAGCCTCCTCCAGACAGACAGAAAGCTGTCATCAGTAAAATCTGTAGAGCTCCTTCTATTACCCAAAAATATGTTTTAAGAAAATTGCGGAGGCGTGTTGGAACTTTGCTCGAAGGACTCGTTTTGATACTCGGATGTCAAGAATATGTCAAATATTCGACAGCCATGATGGCTATGCCTTTGGTGTTGATGGTGTTGATGATATTGTAATGATGACTAGACGACGATGATGATGATGGGGAGGAGGAGGACGAGAACTAGGACGACGTTGAAAATGAAAATGATGGAGTACACTATTACTGCTAATGAGTGATGAGACGTCATAAGTTTTTATTACATTCCAGGCCAGTTCGTCCTGTGAACTATGACACTCACGACACTCCAATTTAAGGAATATTCATGGCTGGGTCGGCCGTTCTTTGCGACAATTAAGATTAATTGTTTATGGCCCTCACAGCCTTTTGCCAGTGTTGCTGTCTACTTGATAACTTTAGAATACATTGTAGTTTTTGAGAGCACAAATGGTAGTTTATAGCCTCTCTATCTATTAAACTTATGACTACAACAGCCATAAACTAGCACATTTATGTTATCACAAGTTTCAAACCCGTAAATTTTTGAAGTGTTAAATTGGGTTCACAATAACTTTTAATAAGGTATGCGTTACGAAAATAAACACTTCATCCATAGTTGATTGTTTAAAATTCGGGACGTGTTGATTAAAAACGGAAAAAAGGAAAAGGTTGAAAATCAGCAAAAAATTGTATCAAAATATTGTATCTATTCAATGTTTGTTGTAAAGTGGATTCTCACAAATATTTGTTTAGTAATATGAGTTTAGAAAATTTCTCCAAAAATTTGTTTAATTGAAAACATTTTCCAAAAAGATTTCTTTTTGGAAAATATTTTCTCCAATTCGCGGAAGAAAAATGTACCTTGTGTGTTACTAATCTACTTTAACAAGTTTCTCCACCTCCACCTTCTCTAGAGTATTGAATAAAAATGAAGTCTAATGGTTTCAAGAAAACAGGGTTAATTTTGGATCTTACTTGTTCTGTATTTTTCTTCATTAAACTTTTTGTTGAGTAAGCGACGTAAGTGAAAGCGGCGGTTTCTGGGTCCCGTGACACCATCCCTTAATATCCATTGACAAAACTAATAGAGCTGACAAACTATCGATGTTGATATTTTTCGTCTTAACTATTGACACTATTGAAAGTATCAACAAATTTGTTAGATCTTATATATAAAAATTAATTTGCGTTTGTTTGTATGTACAATATGTTCCGTATAGACTCATAAACGGATGGGGCATTACGGGCCCGTGGTGAAAATAGGGTACCTAGCAAATATACAATATACATATAAGAACACGAATCTGATAGATATATTCAGAGCCAAGTCACTGAGTGCCGCCTATCCATCTCCCTAATCACCACCAAACCGAACATGTTTGCTGATTATGAAAATATGGGGCTCAAATGAAAGGTTTTTGTGGTAAGTTAACATTCGGGACCAACTGTCTAGGGGACGTCCCACCCCACAACAACCCCCAAATATTACGTAGTTGTGCGCCGTAACAATTTGGGTCTTAAAGAAAGTGGAGCTCAATATTTACAGCTTTTAGGGCCCATACCCCGAACCGGACATACTGCTGACTTTTGCAATAAGGGGTTTAATTGAAAGGTGTTTGAGATTAAAAAATGAATTTGATATCCAATTTTGAGGCCAATGGCAATTTGGGTTCAAATAAATGATATTTGAGAGTAGAGCATGATGCTGATTTATTTTCAGGGCTAAGTGTTTGGGGAAACCCCACACACCCCTTAACAAACCTAAATCGGACATATTTAACGGCCAGGTCAGTGTGGGGCTCAAATGAAAGGTATTGAGGAGTAAAGCATGAAATTAACATCACTTTCGGGACCAATTTTCTGGAGGTCTACCCCTTTCCCAAAACAAACAGCAATTATTTATTGACTATCGCAATATGGGGTTTAAATAAACGTATTCGCCGCCCCTTCACCATAAAGAGTACATATTTACCGAACATGGCGATATGTGGCTCAAATGAAACGGATCTGAAATTAGAAAACGAATTTGATATCCTACTTTGGGGCCAAGTATTGGGGGGACGCCTCATCCCATAAACTGCCCTTAAACCAATGGCAATGAAGGATATTAATAAATGATATGGTAAATTAGAGCAGGGCTAAGTGTCTGGGGGACCACCTCACCTCCGACAAATAACCGCTAAATCAGACATACGTATTTACCGATCATGGCAAATGGGGCTCAAATGAAAGGCATTTGGGTGTAGAACACGAAACTCATACGTACCTTCAGGACCACGTTTCTGGTCCTGAAATGCTTGACATTATGGGCCTGAAACAAAACCGTGCTATAGCACGATGCTGGTATTATTTCCACGTCCGCCCCCTAAACTTCATTCAAACTCCCCTAAACCAATGTCAATTGGCGCTCAAATCTGATATTTGTTTTATGGCCAAGTGTGTCAGGGATGCCTCACCTCATAAACTCTCCCTAAAGTACACATATATACCACTAAGGCAATATGTAGCTCAAATGTGGTTTTTTGGAGAAGGGTATGAATCTGATATCCACGTTCGGGGCAAAGGGTTTGGCCACTCCAATCCACCACCAATACCAAGAGAATAAAGTAAATCTAATATCCAAACTTGAATGGGCGGACCCTCCCTTTGACCTATTTTCAAAAACGCAAAATCTCGGAGATAGATGGGGCGGACGCGAAATTTAGTTTGTTTATAATAACTCAAAAGCAGAAATTCGGTATGCCTATTTAAGGTGGGATGTCTAGGGTGGCTCCCCCATCCTCAAAACTCGCCAAATGGAAATTTAAACCAATAATGACAATATTAGGCTCAAATTAAAGGTATTTGAGACTAGAGCAAATATGTCCACCATGCCGGACATATTTACCGACCAAGGCAATATAAGCCTCAAATGAGAGATATTTGGGAGTAGAATACCAATATGATATCCACATTGGAGAGAAATATCTGAAAGGCCGTACTATCACCCCTAAATAGGACATTTTTCCTGACCATGCCAGTATAGAGCTCAGATAAAATAAGACAGTGAAAGAAGGCGCCACCGAGCGGGCCATGTTTAGCTAGTATATTATAAAATCGGCACATTCCAAAGAAAACACGTAAAACCGCGTAAATTCGACCATGCTGAACTTTGAACATCCACTAAATAAATAGTACTCGACTTGTAGAGACCTTTTCTTGTTCTATTAATGTGGAATCATCGACGGATGCAGTACCTTTTTGTTATTTTGTCCCAATTTTGAAGGCTGTCTCTTAAAAAACTAATGTTTGGCTTGAAAATTATGGATTTGTTGGTCAACTCAATAATTTTGACGAAAAAGAGGATACAAGAAATTTAATCCGATATTATCGATAGTGTTAACAATTATCGATATTGAGGCAAAAAGTTAACTATCGATAGTGCCATCGAAAAATTCTCCTTATGTAATAAATAAATTATACAACTATACCAATTCGTCGATTATGTGTCTATGAACTGTCATACTTCTCTTAAACTCTAGCCATAATTTGTCCATGACAGCTCTATTATTTTGATATTTGTCTATCTATACGTCGTTAATGGGTTAGAAATTGACTCTAATCTAAATTATGTCAATTTCAAATGGCATATAACTATGACTGATTTAAGATGTGTATCTCGTTGGGATCCATAAACATTCGCCATGGGCGCTATTGTCAATGCCCAATGAATGAATGAATGAATGAATGACACAACAAATACAAATTCATGACATTCTAACCAAAGAGAATAGATGGATGGAAGGATAATGCCATTATAAAACAATTTCATTTATTAGATATGGCTGAAGTGATGTGCGAGACAGCAAGCCAGCCTTTCAGGCAGCAAGGACTCCAAGCCGTAGGCCTCCGCCCCCTTCCATTAGTTGGGGGGATAATGGGAAATCGACAACGAAGCTTTCCACTTATGACAGACCTTAAGCAGGAGAAAAGGGGGAAAACTTTAGCATTTTATTGCTGATATTACGGCACCACAGTGATTTCATCCAACATTAACATGTTAAGTGTAATAACAATAAAGTCACTCACTCACTCGTGGAACATACGAAAGAAAAGAGCTAGCCAAAGGATATTGCTGAAGGAGACACAAACATAATCACATAATGTGAAGTATATAGTAGCAGCTAATAAATTTTTGAGGAAACATGACCAACTCATTTGTGAGTAGAGTTGAGAGTAGTGGTGGGTTGTACTGCAGAAGGGGCCGGTGCTAAATGGGGGAGCATTGTAGAACATTTTTGTGGTTCATTAACAAGTATGGACAACAAGAGCAACAACAACGGCAATATTACTATTAGGTTTACAAAGGCAATAATTAAGAACATAAAGTGAGTAGAGGTCAAGCTAAAGTCTGCCAGATTTACTTAGTCTATGTTGCTCACACACACTAAAAGAAAATTTAACAATAAAATAAGGTAAAATTAACTGAATTGAAGGAAGAAATGTTACTATCGAAATTTGACAGCATAGCAATTTCTGGAAATGTGTATGTAAGAAGTAAAAGGGTGAGTGGTGCTATGGATAAGTTTTATTGTTGGAAATACCAATGTCAACTTACAAGCAAATTGGAAAGATTCCACCCAGATGACAACATCTTAAAGCTCAAGCGTTCAGATTTAAAGGACATAATCATTATACCAAAGTTGATGTAAATCTCTAAAATTTTCATCTAGGCTTCATTATGTGTTATATGCTGTTTCCATGAAGGATTTTATTTTTTAGGGAAGATAGGTGTATTTTGTCGGTGAGACTTAAGATCGATACCAGTCTCAATATTTCTGTTTAAAGACAGAAAGATAAATCGAGCTTTCGGGACAAAAACATTTTGCGAGCAAAATACAAATTGACTTACCCTAATAAGCATAAAACAGGAGCAGTTCATTAGTATCGCTTGGTACAAGCCTTATTACCGAGCTGCTATTGCTGTTAATACCGTACTGTTATTGGTTTTGGTACCAAACCATTACCATTTCAATGCTAATCTCGTTATCATTTGATTATTCCACCCATTAATGAACCAAAGTTAAAAAAACCTTTCAAATATGTTTAATGACGCCAATATTTGAAGTTACCAGTGGCACAGCTTTGGATTGACTGGAACTCTAATCTTGCCACCTGGAAGTTCCTGCTGCACGAATGGATCAAAGCTAGAGGACAGAGTGGATCTGGGGTCTACATTGAGAACCCAGGGACTGAGATCTATATCCGACTGTCTGATCTGGCGAAGATATGGTTCAGAGGCATAGGTACATGTGAAAGCAGACGAGGCAGTGCTTGGAGTGTTTAAGAGAAAGATTCTTCGTAAAATATTTGGACCAGTTTGCGTTAATGGAGAATATAGGCGTCGTATGAGTTATATGACGACGGTAGCATAGTTACAGGCATCAAAATACAACGGCTGCGTTGGCTAGGTCATGTTGTCAGAATGGATGAAGAAGCTCCAGCAAAGAAGTCTTTTGAAGGCAAATACGGTGGTACACGCAAACTGGGACGAACAAAAGTCCGATGGAAAGATCAAGTTATGGGAGACACCTCGAAACTTGGTGTCAAAGTTTATAAAATGAGCGCAGAAGATCGAGGCACATGGAACGATATTCTACGTACGGCTAGTGGAACAATTAAAGTAAAGTAAAGATCTGGCCAAGATGCGTGAGGTGGTGTGCTGTTAACGTGAGGATGTCGAATATGAACATCTTTACGGATGGCAAACGAGCCACCAGAGCAATAACAACTAGGACGGTAAGGTCGAATGGTCTTGGGGTGTAAGATGGATATTAACGCCTTCTTAACGCCTAGAGGATGGCATATTCCGCATCGTTTGGTCTGTTAAAAAGTCTGCGGACCTCTTTCCCAATATTGCGAATCTTCCCGGTCATCCAGGGTTTTTACTTGGGCTGTTTTCCTTTCCCGAAGAGGACAACTATCTTCGCAAGAACCCACCTGTTCACATTTTCGTCGATGTCTTCTATGCTTGGACAGCCTTCCGCATTTTGTCCAGTTGGTTTTCAGTTTATTCTGGAAGCTAATCGAATTCGGCGCTGGCCGTACTATTCTAAACCTAATGTTATTAGGTGAGTGATCGGGATAATGAGAAGACAAGGCTATTACTGAGAGGAAGAAGGAAACAGGTTAGAATGGCATTCGGTATCTTTACGGGTGCTAAAGATATTATCGATCTCTACATGTCCAAATAGAATCCAATCAAGACATTATCGTGCATTGTCAAAGGCGCAAAACAACGCACTATTCAAAATTTCGTCGATATTAGGTAATTAAAACCCATTTTTTAAGCCTACCAACTAAATATGGTCCCATATGAACCATAATCAACATGAAGGTCAATAGGCATAATACTCATACAACTCCATTATGGTTTTGCATGACAGCCATGTATATCCAAATATTGTCTTATGTAATCTATATTTGGCAAGGACGTAGAGGGGCCTAAAATAACGGTCCTATTCGTGAAATCGGGAGATCGGTATATATGGCAGCTATAGGTAAATATGATTTGATCTCAACCTTATTTATCAAAGCTGTCCAGGGGTCTAATATAACATTCTGTTCATTGATAAGGGGTAATAAATACAACTTTTATTAAACCAAGACCTTGAATAAAAAGATCGGTGTATATGGGGGTAATATCAGGATAAAGCCCATATTCTAACTTAACCTGTCTATGGTTAAAAAATTTTTGTTCGAAATTTCAGCCCAATTTTTCAATTTCTAAAGATTGTTGCATAATTTAACAGACAGACAGACAGACTGACATGGCCAGATGTCTCAGAACTTCATGACGGTAATGAGTATATATTAGGGTGGTTAAAGATGATTGAATAAAAAATGCGACCTCTACCTTGATTGCGAAAAAACAAACATGCTCAGACGGATATTGCCAAGGATCCTTTAATCATTTCGTGTGGGCGTACAAGATAAATAAGTTATCGAAGGAAAACTCGATTTCGATTTTAGACCTTGATCTTAAAATTCGTCGTAGATTTTCTTGGTGGGATTTTTGTAAAGTCTATACAAATAAACCCACCTATAATACTTGGTATGGTCGGAAAGATATTTCGATGTGTCCCATCCATCAGGGATGGGTATAAACATTTTCTTTTATATCTGAAGGATAAAGAATGCAATCACCAGAATGAGTCTTTATAAAATCCGGGGACACTAACGCCATAAAATTAATAAGGATAATTTTTCCTGCCAGTATGGATATTTTTTAAGTGTACCCCTTTGGATATAAAATTTTTCTAAGTGTAAAAACAGTACAATTCTATTAGTAGCAAAACAGGAAAACACAACATATGAAACATTCCTCAAAAAAGAAACAAAAAAGGATTCATTAGGACACCAACACATACACCATTCACAATAAGAATGTTTTCGGGATTAATTACTGAAATCCGTTTCATTTCCTTTTGACCTCATCCCCAGCAACTGCTGGCTCCCTTTTTGCTTTCCTGATTATAAGCTGGCTGGTCAATTACACATAGTCGCTGACTAGGATTATTTGTTGGCTAGCATGTGTATTGCTGTTGTAGTTGTTGTTGCTTTGCGTTTATTTGTTTTGTTCGGCCAACAAATAAATTATCACGAGCGGCCATAACCTTTTTATTTATTTATTTTGTTTTTGGCACCGAACCATTGGCAAACATTTCGCTTTTGATAGTTTGGCCTTCAATCAACCCCTCAGCGCGGGTGTTTAGTGGGGTCGAGTCGACTTTATGACTACGGTGCAAAGTCTGCATCGTTTTGCAATTTGCACTTTACAAATAAAGGAGTGATTTCTGAACACCCACTTCATGTATGAAGCCAGCCACTAACGCACACACACACACACACAAATAAATATATGGACACAAACGCCCAATTATAGTTAGGGCTAGATATACATACGTTGTCCTTATGAGCAACAACGTTCACACTACACAAAACATTGTTGGTTGAACCCCCAAATAATGGCACATAATAACACAAACATAGCCCAGGCAGACTCCTAACGACACTACATCTCGTATTTTATCAAATTTCCCTTTGTTTTTGTTTGATGACCGTTGGGTAAATTATGTTTTACCAGAAATGCCAATTCTTCTTGTACGCGAATTGACGACCCCATGGCCTTGATCAACAAAATGTCTATCCCATTATCGCCATGTATGTTTGCAGACTTATATGTGGTAAGTTCAGGCGTTGTTTCAACGCCAATAAATGGTCTGCAGACTGTAGCTCAAAGTTGTCTCGACTTGGAAATTAAAACTGAAGAAAATTTACTCTTTTTGACAGTCTAAATAAAATTTGCCCACTATCTCATCTTCAAGTTAGTTCTTGCGATATACAATAAAAGTAAGGATATGGGCGTATCTACTAATGTCTACAACTCTTATTTTTAATACCAGAAAATGTTCCAAGGACTCATTGCAAGACAAACTGTTCATCACAATTAAAAATAAAATAAAAACTCAAAATATATGCATTGGACACAATTCATTTCATGTTTTTTTTTGCTTTGGGCCACTGCTTTCCTACATAAAGAGCAAACATTAGGGCAGATCCCAAAAATAAATCAATAACATGATTTTTAATTTTCAAAAAAATAAACTGAAAGCAGGGTTATTTTCATCATAATTATCTCAAAGGGCAACATCTGATTTAAATTTTAGAAAAAATTTCCAAAGACAAGATTTTAATAAAATTTTCTTATGACTTTTTTTTTGCTGATGGTGGATGTTCTTTTGAGTTAGAGATGTTGGCGGTTGTTGGCTTATGTTCCTTTCTGCGCTCGAAGAAAGGTAGTCTGCTAAGATCCAATGTTTGTCTCAAAAAGGCTTGCTTCTACTATTGCACAGCTCACTAATTAGTGAGAAGTTTGAAGCATGTGATCTTTTTGGGGCAAAACGGACTTTTGATAAAGCTTGGTGGGCTTCGAAATCGCGATCTCCATAGCCTGCCCAATACATTAAAAGCAACCACATTTTGCCTAAAACTTAAAAAAAAATTTTTAACCAAAAACAAATCTGGGACACATTCTATTTTAAAATATTTTTTAATGAAAATTAGCTCTTCAAGTGGACAATTATAAATTTTTTTTTGCATTAAAATGAAACATCTAACCACCCTAAGACTGCTACTCGAATTCACATCCATGCACTCAATTTACTTTCCCTCTTTTATTGAACGTCATTGCTAACCAAATTATCGCTTCATATGACAACAAATACTTCGTGAACCAACATTTCATCTCGCAGTTGCCACAATTGGCAGCCCCAACTCGGCTGACTGGTGAATCGGTTCAATTTTCAATTGAGCAGCAAAGAGTCTTTGCATTGGCCTTCTTTTTCTGAAACAAACATGACTTGCTTCATTGTGCGTATGCATGTGAGTGGCTTGTGTGGGTGTGTGAGTGGGTGTGAGGGTTCAGATGATGGGGGATGTTACTCGGATGTCCTTTCGCATCTTTGTGGTGCACTTGTAAGTGGGTGTTTCGCTCAAAAGGTCTAATGAAATGCTATTCTAACGAGAACGTTGTTATTCTTCATCTACTTGTTTATATGACGAACAAGCCATGAGATTCATGCAAGTTCACAGTAGGGTAAATATAAATGCACAAAAAAATGTAAATTTTAAGCATGAAAAATTGAAAGTATTTTCGAAATCTTTGTTATTTGCTAAAATAAGAATGAAAACAACTTGGAGGAGTTTCTGTTTTAAAGGTATTTTTATGCCAGAAGAACACTATTGTCCTTTCCGTAAAAGTAGCCCAATGTGGATTGTATTTTTAAACCAATTTTCTCACTGACAACCTTATGGAGGAAGCCCTTTTTCCTCAGGCACAAACTTGAAGAGTACATCCCGTGTAAATAGTACATGAGCACTTTTAAAGGTAGTGTTTATAAAATTTATTTATTTTTGTTTGTTTCTCTTTCGAGACGAGCTGTACCTTTTCCAATGCATTTATTTTTGTGTAATAGCAGACATTCTGACTGTGGTAAATTACACTTTCTTCCGTACAATGTGATGACTTGCACTTTCGCGGGGAAGAGTCTTCGGTGGTTGGTTTTCCGGATTTCTGGGAAGACGACTGACTGTTCTGCGTTGTTCTAGTGGTACAATTGCGACATTTCCAGTTTTTCATTTGCTTGGAAGTGCTTCGTGCACGAGTAACTTTTGTTGGATTTGGCTCATCTTGAAACACCCATACAGTTGACTGCTGTTTACTTTCGGGCTCATACGTGTAAATCCACGATTCATCACCTGGCACGATGTCATTGACGTGTTTTGAAGCACCGCGATCGTATTTTTGGAGCATTTCTTTCGATCAATCGACACGAGCCGTGTGGGATCCAACGCGTACAATATTTTTTTTGACGGTCAAATGTTCATGCAATATTGAATGTATGCAGGCCCCACTAATGCCTAAGGTTGTCTCAATCTCACGATAGGTCACATGGCGATCTTGCAATACCAGTTGGCGCACTACATCAATGGTTTTTGGAACAACAAAAGATTTTGGACGATCCTTGATGGAACTTCATCGCCAAAAATTGGATTAAGTTCATCGATGCACTATTGTTGATTTAATCCACGTCGAAAGTTGTAAGAAATAACCACACGAAAACGTTCACGATTGAATCCCATTTTTTGGGCGAGATGAATCTTTTACGTTACGAGATGAATCTTTTACGTTACTGTAAACAACACAAATAGCACGCGTATGTCTAAACGTTCTGAGTACTTGTAAATGTCAAGTTTTACGATAGAGTTGTTAGTTGGCAGATTGCAACACAAAGATTGTCCAATACCGAAATATAAAAGGCAACGAGTGGTATGGGGCGGTTTAATATCCGCAACCTCTTTTTAACCTAACCGAACCTTGATTTATTCACTGCCAAAGCTATTTCTGCAGGCTCAAAAACCTGTAATATTATTTATTTCTTATACTTGCTGGCCCGGTGTGCTTCGCTACACCCTTAAGTGTTAGCGGCTCTCTTCCGACATGTCCAAATTTGAAAATTATTTATATTTGTATTGAACTCTCACATACCTAACATTATAATACCATATTCTCTCGTTTGGTGTACATGTATGTCCATTTTGGTTAGGGCGACTCCGGAAATTGACCCAGGTTTTTATATAACTTTCGTATTTTACTCTCAAATAGGTTTCGTTTGAGTCCCTTGTTATCCCGTTCAGTGTACACATCCATTTGGGGCATAATTTTGGGGTGAAGCTACCCAACTGGGAATAGACCGCAAATTTTGGTATATACCTACTCTCAAGTGCCTTTCGCTTAAATTCTATATTGTACGTTTGAGGTGATTTTTCGAGTGGAGCCGCCCCCTGACACCTGACCCCAAATTTTTATAAAAGTTTCGTATTCTACTTGCAATAAACATTCGTTTGATACTAGAGCTGGCAAAATATCGTTGGCACTATCGATATTTAATTTTTTGACGGAATATCGATTGATATTTTTCCGATTAATACTATCGCAAAAGCTAAATTTTTTGCAAAAACAAAAACAAACAAACAAACAAAAACAAGCAATGCGACATTAATATAACATTTAAGATACATTGCACCTATAGAGGGCGCAATCTACATCCGACAAGGCTAATATTATGTACAATGATTTTTCTCATGACTTTCAATTGACTTTATTAATCTTGGTTTTATATGGTATATGCATTGATATTGCTTCTATATAAATCGATCGATCATGATTTGTTCTTCTTATTTTCGTTTGAAATATAGGTGATGGGAAATTAACGATAGTATCGATTCTATCGATATTAATTATTGGTGGTGCGTTCCTCCACATTATTTGACCCCAAAGTTTTATACCAACTTGGTGTTTTTGGGTTACCATAAGCATGCAAACCAAATTTTGGGGAAAATTAAGGTAAGGGGGAGGGTCCGCTCCCCCTTCGGACATTCGAAAATGGAGTACCCTATATTCGTTAGGGGGCCAAACTCTACCATATGTGAAAATTTCATGAAAATCGCATCAGCCGGTTTTGTGTCTTTAGGTAATATGAAAACAAACAGACAAACAAACGGACAAACAAACAAACCAACAAGCAAAGCGCAACACTGTAATTTTTATATAATAAACTATTTTACTTTATTTTATTTTTATTAATTGTATTTTTTTATTTTTTGAAATCAATTCGATTTCTTTGTTATTTTAGTAGATTTTTATTGTATTAGATTTTGTACATTGTTCAATTTCACCCTATACGAATCACTCGCAGTATAGTCACGACAATAGCATCATGCAACCTGACTCGTTCATGCATATTTTGCAATGATAAAATATTAAAAGACCCCCGCCTCCTTCACCTTGCCCCCCTACCCATCTCATAGACCACCGATTACGAAAACAAACACATAAGCATCTCGTTGGTATCCCCATTGTTAACTGGACCAGAAACATGCGTCAAAATCGTGTTACCCAAAAACATACGCCAAGGTCTTGCACCCACATTCACAGCCGCAAACAAACACAAAGACACGTCCGGCACAGACACTCACACGTGCCCACATATGTTGTAAGGATATGAAAGCGCCCCCAAGGGCAGCAATGAGTTAAAGGAAGAGTTTTGTGTAAATGCGTGGGGAGTTCAATGCTAAAATAGATCGATTTCCTTGTTTTACAAAAGGCGAACCTGCTGCTCTGCCAAACTTTCGAAAAAGAAACAAAGGAGAGGGAATTTGGGGTGTTTTTATAAAAGAAGAAGGGTAGTTTTGATTGTAAGGGAGTTTTTGTTCTTTTGGCTCAACAACACGTGTCTGAGGAATGTCTGGAGCTGTATGTTTCGAAATTTCTCTTTGGAATCCTTTCACGAATTGTAGCAGCATGACAAGCAGCTGATTTCTGTCAAATGTCAATAAGTTGTAGATTATCGATAAATCAGTCTCGCCCTGGCAGCATCTTCTCAAGCTGTACCAGAGAAGAAGGCTTCAATGATTTATGGTTTTTTAAGGCGCAAGAAGTTAAGAAGAGTGTGGTCTATGAACTTACAAAAGTGTTGTTTGTTAATGTTTTGACGCGAAATTAATTTTGGGGTTTGGTATGAACCAAGTCATGGTGTTGCTGCTGTGTCACGTGTCAATAATGGCACATTTTGTAACTCGTCCAGTATGGGGATGACGTTGGATTTTCCAAGCTCCATTTGTAAGCTTTAGCCCATGAATAGAGCGATAATCCTCAAGTGTAAACATTTCTGTTTCTGGGATATAGATAACGAAGCAAAGGATAACAAAACAATTTTTTTTACAAATGGCAATGGTTTTATTCTGTGAAATTACTCAGGCAAAAAGTAAAGTAATAATTAGTAAAAAGTGGGATCAAATCGGAAAACCGGTTTATATGATAGCTGTATCAGGTTATGGATCAACACACAATCAAACTTGACATAGACGAAGGAAGTCATAACAGAACTCAAAATAAAAAATTTAAGCCAAATCATTTAAAAATAAAAGTTTAGTTCTACCAGAATCGAAATCGTGGAATTTAATGGTTTAAATGGAAGTAACAGAGACCGATTTGGCCCATTTAAAATCAGAACTGACCTACATCGACCAAGCAAGTGTTTGTACAAATTTAAAAGCGCCTAGACTTTACTTACTTTACTTGTATTGGCTATGACAGAACATTTGTTCCATTCGCCTTCTAAAATCTCTAACACCAAGTTTCGAGATGTCTTTCACCACTTGGTCTTTCCATCGGGCTATTGGTCGTCCCGGTTTCTGTGTACCGTTTGGGCTTCTTCATTCTTTCGGACAACGAGACCTAGCCATTACAACCGTTGTATTTTGATACGTTTAACTATGCTCACATCGTCATATGACGCTTATACTCTCCATCAATGCAAACTGGTCCATACATTTTATGAAGAATCTTTCTCTCAAACACTCTAAGCACTGGTTTGTCTGCTTTTAAATACACTTACCCATGCCTCGAAACCATATAACGATACGGGTAGTATCCTTTTCTTTGGATACTTCAACTTCATCTGGCGCGTTGCTACTCATTACAGGGTTGTTCTGTATGCCGCATTCTTTGCTTCAGTAGCATCTCGATACTCTGGGTCGTACCATGGGTTTCGCGGCATTCTCCATGGAGTGGGTAATGGATTACCACTGCGCTGTTATATCATCGGGACAAACAGTGCTTTCATTAAACAGTTGGATCAGTCGATCGAAGTATGCCGTTGCCATCTGCTTTCAGCTTTTCGATGTCCAGCTCCAGTGAAGTGTCAGTTTGTACTTTTCTCACCATACTCAAACGGGTGCAACCTTTGCTGCAACAAGGTAATGATCCGAATCTGTATTTGCTCCCCGGATCGATCGTAAATCTAACACCCTGGATGAATGTCTTCTATCTATCAAAATGTAATCAATTTGGCTTCTCGAGATCGGATGACAACCATGTAGCTTTGTGAATTTTTCCAAGATGAAATCTGGTGCTGCTAACTAACATTTTTTTGCCTCGGCGAAATCTATTAGCCTTAACCTATTATCGGACGCTATCTCGTGAAGGCTAAACTTTCCTACTGTTGGACCAAAGATGTCTCCCTTCCCTATCTTCGCATTAAAATCTCCCAGAACGATTTTAATATCATATCAATATAATATCATGGGCGAGGCAGCAGTCGCATTCTTTTTCTAGGCGCTCGTAAAAAATATCCTTGGTCTGCTCTTCCTTGTCTCCCGTTAAGGCATGGGCAAAGTTGTCTTCCTTTCCTATCTTCGCATTAAATTCTCCCAGAACGATTTTAATACCATGGGCGAGGCAGCTGTCGCATTCTTTTTCTAGGCGCTCGTAAAAAATATCCTTGGTCTGCTCGTCCTTGGCTTCCGTTAAGGCATGGACACAAATAAGCTGATGTTAAAAAATTTTATTTTTATGCGGATTGTGACTAGGCTCTCATCCAACGGAGTAAAGGTGGGGACAAGGCGAAAACCACAAATCCACAGCCAAATTCATGTCTTGTGTCATGGCATCCATAGTATAGTTCGTTACCGTTTGGTGTTGTTCTAACGCCATTCCCGGTCCCTCGCACTTCCTGTAAGCAGTAATATCTCCAATATATCCGCCAGTGCGTACACTGCACCTTCAAACATTTTATGTGCAGATCCGCAGATCATGGTACTTTTTTCGTTTGCATGGGTCGTCAACGTTAGGGGAGTCCGCTTCAACTATTCTCTTATTTTTCAGAGTATTCCTTATATTTTCTTCCGGGAGCGAGTTACTGGCCCAGCGCCTCAACCGAGCCTAGACTTACTCTTCTGGAAATAAGCTTAGACGGAAACAGACACGGACGGACGGGCATCTTTTACGCTATGTTGTCGGTTCAAAATTCGCCAATAATAGTCTCTAGTTCCCTGCGTCGCCCAGCTCAGTGACTGCAGTCCAAGAACGCATGTTCGGCGTCGTCTACGTCTACTTCTTTCGCCTCATGCTCGCACACTGAAAATAAATTTATCCCAAAATTTAAGATTTTTCCTCGTTCGTAGAATTTTAGCAATGAGAATGAGCTAAAGAATCAAAACTTTAAAATAAAGATGCTATCTTTAAATTTAATTTCCTGTTTGCTAACGGACATGACCATCCGTTTCAAATTTCGATCGCTGATTGATTCTTATTTTACTTCATAGATGATTGTCCAATTATAATTTTTTGAAATAATCTTTTTTTAACTTAGTTAAGACGCCAAAAATATTAAACATTTAGAGGCGCTCCTATTTGTAAGGGTATTTTGCGTCTTTATCTACGTTACACTGTTGTCTTGAACTTAAGTAAAATTTTTAACTTTCAACGATATTTTGAACTTTACTTTAAATTTTTGTCTTTAATAAAAAGACTGTTAACCTACTGTTTAAAATTAAAAATCCCTTATATTAAGGAAAATATCTTTCACCAAATGAATTGTTTCCTTAAAGAGTCGGAAAATCGATCATCTTTGGCACGAATCTTTAAAATTAGGACGAAACATTTGGGTTAGATAGAAGTTCACGTCCCCGTGCCTACTGTCCCTCCACGCCTGTATATCTGGGATAAGTCGGTGTTTCCACCTTCTCCGTGCCAGGTTAGCCGTCTCTGTTGCCATCTTTTGATGATCTCTTCTTCTATACCTCGTGAGAGGTTAGTATGATCCACGCCCTCTTGTTTCGCTCTAACAGGATTATGGACTATGATCTACAGACTCGCTAAGATATTGTCTTGAGTTTCGTAGTAACAAATCACAAAACCTCTGGTATGTATCGAACCTCCAACAGATATAGCATATTTCTCGGTATGTTCAGAAAAAGTCCCATCATTCACAGATACGATTTCGTAATTAAAAAAAAAGTCCTAAGAAGGATTTGGTTTATTTAAAAAATTCCTCACATTTTCTCAGATAACATTTACACCGTCATTGAATTAAATTGAAGCAAATTACCGGCCACACTTCATGTTTATCTTCAGCTTCCGATGACAAGCATTGAAGGAGAAGTTAAATTACCTAAATCCTGTCATGTTTCACCAAGGATAACTAAACTCCTTACAAATGTCTCGGCAAAAAAAGCAACAAATCAAAATTGGTTCGTGTTTCAAAATAATTGAATAAAAAAAGATTCAAGCATAAGTAAATGGGGATGTGTTCATTATGGTCTCAGTTTAATTTAAATTTATGACAATTCTGGAAGTCTTAATTTTCGCAAAAATAATATCTCAGTCAACGCAAATAACCCACCCCTGCCACGATTGGCATAAATAAAAGTAAAACAAGCACAAGAAAGAAAAAAACAAAACAAAGCAACAACTCCGCCAGGATAGAGTTTGGCAATCATGGCCGTACTTCAGTGGAAAGAAAGCCCACATAAGAATTGTTCATGTACACCTCCGTGACAATGAACCCTCAGGGTCGTTAGAGTAATAAATTTAGTCCAGGCACGTACCTGCAGCTTAACATAATATGGATGCTAAGTTTCACTTCTTCTTCATGGCCACCCTTACCGCACCACCACCCCACCGACAAAACTGACTTAAGCCGCCAGCTTTGTCAACCAACCGCATATCCTACACCCACTAAGCAACCAACCAACAAACCAATTTTGCCAAGAAGCCCCGGAAAATTCGCATTTGCCTTTCATACACCACACCGAAAAATTTCCAAAATAAAAAGAAAAACGGAAAACACAGAACGAAGCCAAAAGAAAACGAAATGATATAAACAAACATAAAATGACACAATATTAGAAACGTGCATGGATTTGAGACGAGACGACTTTTGAGGAACGGTGGCAGGCAAACAGGCTGGAGTAGCAGAAGAAAACTGCCATCAGACTGGTCCGAAATTTTAAGTAGGAGTATATATTTTGCAATTGCCAATAAACGGAAAAGAGCCCCCGATATGGATAACAAGGCGAAATGGCGGAAGGAAAATAAAAGTTTAGATGGCGGCAAATAATATTAACAACAAAAACAACCTTTGCAGCAGCAACATCGTATCAGCAGAAGCATCAACAACAGTTGTTCAAACATGCTCCATAACAACAACAACTACAACAGGAACGCTCAATAAAGGAAGTTGGAGAACGAGAGTGTTGGCTGGCAGGAAGTAACACTGAAGCCCAAGGAAAATGTCTACATGCTCCATAAGGAGCATACAACGGAAGCACAAGGAACCTACAGAGCAACGATTTTCCTGCTTATCACTTCCCCCGTACTCTCTTCTAAGACGAGCAGACACATTTAATGACTTTGTTCGGCAACAAAAACACAACTGCCACAACAACCTACCCGCCCCAGCCAAGGAGAAAGTAAAAGTTTATGAAGTACCTACACTAAAAAAAAAAATAAATAACAAAAAAATTTTAAAATTGTAAAAATTCTAAATAAAACAAGGAAAATGTTATAAGTTTGGCCATGCAGAAAATTGCATATATTTATTATCTTATTCTCCTTCTTAGACGTATTGAGCGGTCATTATGCTCTATGCAAACCCTAGATGGCGCTGAAAATGTTGTTATTGCCGCTGCTGTTGAAGTGGCTTCAACGTGGAAAAAATACCATTATTGATCAGCTAACAGAATTATGCCCTGCACAAGCCAATGATAGGCCATTCGTACAAAGAGATTGCAAAAAATAGAACCCAGAGGGCAAAATTGAAGCCACATCGGTAAGAATCAACAACTAGCAGGGGATAACCAGTGCTGAAAAAATTTTCAAATATTCCCGCCGGGACTGTTGTAGAAGGTTAAAAAATTTCATTATTTTCAGTGTGGCCTTAAGTACGCCTCTGCACTTACTTAAATATGTGCATGTAAGCACCAAGATAAACAAGACTCAAATGAAAATGAGTTTAGAGCAAATTATAAAACAACTCTTTAAGTGGCGGTAAAAGTTGTTAAATTCATTGTTAAAATAATTAAATTTTAATAAAAACCAAGCAAGCAGCACTTCAAATAAAACACCTACATTCCGCTACACAGACCACAGTCGAGTATGAAGCATTGTTAGACATTAGACTTTAACAATAACTCCATTGATTTCATTGGCAATGGCGATGATTTGCGAAAAGAAAGCGAAGAAAAGTTGAGATCTTTCTTTGTGTAACTTTACCAATTAGCCATGACATCAGAAAAAAAATCTAAAAAGTTTCTACGAACAAAGTCATTTGAAATCCTCCAAGGAATATGGACAACACGATCCACTGCAAAACAGAAAAAAACTATTTCGTATGTAATGCTAATGCCCAGCTAAACGCCATAAGGATTAAGTTAAATGATTCAATGAACAAGGAGCAGCGTACAGTTTGCCATTTGGTATTCTGGTCAGTGGCGCGTATCGGAATAAGAAAAAAAAGAGGCAGCTTCAAGGCTCATTCCCCAACTTATTGTTGGGACGCATTGGACACGTAGTAGCAGGTTTCTACTGAAGACGACCCCCACACTTACATAATACGAGGGCTGCTCTATGAGTTTCTGGCCTAGGTAAAACTAAGTGTGGTCCAGGTGCAATCTGACGGACAATTCCATTGGAAAGTTATTGACGTACGACCATCAATTGTGTTGTTTGTGAGTGAATTGGAAAAATTAATTTGATAAAAAATAATGGAATAAGCTCGTAAAATTTTTCGTTCCAGGATTTTTCAAAACTTTCGACGTGGATTGTCACGATACGAGGGCATTTATGAACATAAATCTTTGTATGGCGATGAAGCACTATCCTACAGCATTGTGAAAAATTAGTTCAATGAATTCAGTCGTGGCCGACGCTTGCTCAAAGTTGAATTCTGTGAAGTTCATCCAAAACTTGCCATGGCACAATGAGAGAAAATAAAAAAAAAATCTAGTAAAAAAATGGCGTATGAGAACGGGTAGGGATATCTCTTTAGAATCTCTTTAGTTAGAGCTGACGTCTTGGCGAGATCGTGTGCAAAATGTCAAGGCCCTAGGTCACCTTCGTATTTCGAAGGCCACATCTTCGTTTGTGGTCCGATTTCCGATTGCCAACATTTCAAAGAGATATCTCTACCCGTTTTTAGCTGGCGTATTTTTTACTAGTATTTTTCGATTTTCTCTTACTGTACGTTGTACCAGAGAACGTTGATGCATGATCGTCATCTGACTTACTGTGAGAAAGAGGCATCCTTAGACATCTTTTCTACTCTTGTACATACGATGTTTAATAAACACTTTGCCGTAAAAAAAAATTGTTGGATCGCCCACATTTTGACAATTGCCCAAAAAAAGGTTCGTGTCGATTAGTGGGAATAAATGTTAAAAAACTACGATCGCGATATCACGTTTCATCGCAGGTGACAAGTCGAGGATCTATGCGTATGAGCTTAAAACAAAACAGAAATCGACCGCGTGGGTCTTTGATGATGAGTCAAACCCAACGAAAGCAAATTGTCGCCTGTTTCTTCAGCAAAACTGGTAATGTGGCGACTGTTCCGCTTGAGCAACATAGGGCGGTCCATTCTGAGTGGTACATCACAATTTGATTACCTAAAGTCTTGGGAGTAATTCCAAAAACGAACAAGAGAAGACGAATTATTGTACACCATGACAATGAGAGTTCTGACTTGGCACCCAATGACTCCTTTTTATTCCCGCAAATTTGGATAAACATGCATGCTCAATGATTTTTGTAGCCAGAAAATGAAGTTGAAGCATACAAAGCATGCTGGAGAATTATTTGGAAAACAATGAAACCTTTTTTATACCCTAGACCACCACTGTGGTACTGGGTATAATAACTTTGTGCATTAGTTTGCAACGCTAAGAAGGAGAAAAACTAGACCCATTTATAAGTATACGGATCGTCTTAGAATCACTTCCTGATTCGATCTAGCTATGTCCGTCTGTCTTTAAGTTTTAGCACAATAAGAAAAGGGCCTCTTTTTTGTAACCGAGTCCAAATGACGTGCTCAGTGCGACACCTCTTTGGGGAGAAGTTTTTACATGGCAAAATACCTCATTTAAGTCGCCAGCATTAGGAGGGGATAACCTCCGCCGAACAATTTTTTCTGATGTTCACGCCAGGATTCGAACCCAGGCATTCATTACCATAGGCGGACATGCTAACCTCTGCCCTACGGTGGTCTCCAAGGTATCAAGGTACAGGTCGCTTTAATTGCCCGATTGTCATGAAATTTTGCGCATGTCACTAATTTGGCCCAATGACGAACACTATTGGTTTTGAACAAAATCGGTTCAGATTAAGAGATAGCTCCCTTATATATATTTCATCCAATATGTTTTTTTGACGTTTTAATTTTCATCTTTCATCCGATATGGAATTTTAAGGCTGTAGCAGCCACAATTTTGGTCCCATCTTTACAAAATTTTGCATGAGACGTCGTAATATGTGTACAAAATTTCAAAAATCGATCCAGATTTATCTGTCATCCGATATGCAGTTTTATGGCTGTAGCAGACACAATTTTTTTGTTTTACAATTTTTGTTTTTCGTTCTTTACAAAATTTACCATGAGACGTTTTATTTGACGTTCCAGCATGTGTGCAAAATTTCATCAAAATCGGCACAGATTTAGATATTAGCACAGGATATTGCAACAATTTTTGTCCGATCTTTACAAAATTTAAATTTCATAAAAATCGGCACAGATTTAGATATAGCTCCAAAATATATCTTTTATCCGATATGGCCTTTTAAGGCTTTAGAAATCCACAATTATTGTCCTATCATAAGAAAATCTCACAAGGTCCTATTCGATATTTCATAGCTTAGCATAATTAAAGTCTGGCTAGATTTGGAGACAAGTTCTAAATATTAAAATTAGTACGTAGTCTAGGTAGTGTAGGGTATTATATAGCCGGCTCCGTCCGAATTGTGCCTTTCGTTACTGGTTCATCATAAAAATTTGCATTTTCATTATTAGGCCAGAAATTTATATAACAGCCCTCGTATAAGCTCAATAAAATTTTTTTAGGCAATTTTTGTTTTTCGTTCTTTACAAAATTTACCATGAGACGTTTTATTTGACGTTCCAGCATGTGTGCAAAATTTCATCAAAATCGGCACAGATTTAGATATTAGCACAGGATATTGCAACAATTTTTGTCCGATCTTTACAAAATTTAAATTTCATAAAAATCGGCACAGATTTAGATATAGCTCCAAAATATATCTTTTATCCGATATGGCCTTTTAAGGCTTTAGAAATCCACAATTATTGTCCTATCATAAGAAAATCTCACAAGGTCCTATTCGATATTTCATAGCTTAGCATAATTAAAGTCTGGCTAGATTTGGAGACAAGTTCTAAATATTAAAATTAGTACGTAGTCTAGGTAGTGTAGGGTATTATATAGCCGGCTCCGTCCGAATTGTGCCTTTCGTTACTGGTTCATCATAAAAATTTGCATTTTCATTATTAGGCCAGAAATTTATATAACAGCCCTCGTATAAGCTCAATAAAATTTTTTTAGGCAATCACTCATTGCGGAATAAAAATTCAGCTAAACAAATCCCATGGACAGTAAATGGACCCTGGCTGACTCCAAAATGGAGCATTTCCTAGCATATATTTTGTGATAAATACATGCCAACATTTGAAACGTGACTCAATATTTGAGGGTTTTCTGCTACGGGTATTCTCTGGCACATAGCACACACGAAAAATCGAAGGGCGCACGTTTAAATGGCTTTAATGAAATCCTAAATGCTGTCAATGGAATTTCTTTTACGCAATTCCGAATAATGCTGCCAGATTTGTTCGCATGAATAAATGAAGGCATGAGTGAATGGTTAAATGGACGAGCGGTTGAAAGAAGAGAAGAGAGAAGGAACACATATGTTGTTATTTTCAAATCGATATTTAAATTGTCCTGCCCAGCGATGATGCAAAGATGTTTTCTAAGGAAACACGTTAATATTCCTTTGACGCCAATGCGCCAGAAGGATAGAATATTTGGTTCAAATGTCCGCTCCATCATATGTGAAAGAATTTAAATGCATTTGTAATATGGTACATAACATACATGTAGGGCCAATATAAAGAAGGGAACATCAGCAGGCCGGCAAAGGAAAGGCCTTATCGAAGACCAGGTTAGTATCCATAATATAACACCATTCTGTTTGCAACGAAATATCTTTCTCGTCCATTTGTCCGTGTGTCGGGAAGAAGGACAGACTCAGGCGCTTAGAAATCTTTTCCAAAATTTGACTTAAGAATAAAACTGCCTGAGGCACCCACCATTGATTAGGGGCACATTCATTTAGTCTTTCCGTTTGAAACAAATCGAAATATCCATTTCCGACCCTTTAAAGTTTAAGATTTAACAATGACCGCGCGTCGGTCCGTCTATCTGTCTGTCCGAGACAGGGTCATAGATATTGATCTGAAATGTTGCACACATTCGTATTTGCTGGATACGTAGGTAAAGATTTTGAACGAGCAAATTCGGATCACATTTCAATACAGCTGCCTTATAGACCGATCTGCCGCTTAAGGATCTTAAGCCTATAAAAAGCACATCCAATGACTATATTTGGACAAAGCTGCCATATCAACCCATCTGCCGATTTAGGAACTTAAGCTCATAAAAGCCTAATTTTTATGCGATTTTGATAAAATTTGGAACTCTGGCTTGTATAAGGCTTCTTGGCACCTGAACCAAATATGATTAAGATCGGCTCATATTCGGATATAAATATAGATAAAGAAGGGCTTTAATATAGTAGGATAATAAATAAAGCCATGGTGGTGGGTATCCAAAGTTCGAACTTGACAAACTTATTGGACTTGGTTATATCTCCCAAGTACCGACCCACATCAGTTTATAGACAGCGGGGGTCCATAAAATGCATAGAAGGCATACAAAAATACATCTAAAAGCCATAATAGCAGTATTTTACGCAGGGAACTTATCCAGAATAGACCCACCTAAATCCGCCTAGTTCAAATCAGCCCTTAAATTTTTTAGAGTTTCGGGAAATTGACAATTCGAAAAGGCCTTTGAACTTTTCTCCCCAGAAAACCGCATGTAGCAAACTCTACCGTATACACAACCACATCATCGCTTAAACAGCTGCTGTCCTTTTTCCACTAAGATGTGCAGAGAAGAGTCTATGACCTGTTTATAGTTGAGTCAAGTCATGTTTTGCTTTGATATTTCCCCAACTTAGTTTTTGCTCCATGCCGTAACGAAAAAAAAGAAAAAAAAAATGAAAAAAAAAGTAACTCAGAGTGAACAGAGGTATGTACATAACGACGAGACAAAAAATACGGCTATTGACCTGCTCTCATGCATATGCTCAATGGTCGTGTCCAAGCAACCCAAGCGTTTGGTCCAACAAGGAGCAGCCATGGAGATTGTTGAACCGGAAAACGAGCTAATTTACGCTTCATATAAAGCTCAGGACATGGATTATTATATCTGCATCCTTAAACATATTACTTGAGTGAGCTTGATGCGAGACGTGAGGGGAAAGTCTTAATACTAACGAGTACTAAGGGAGATAAGACTTCATGTCCATGAATAAGACAATAAATAATGGGCGTTTGACAAGGTGAATACATTGTCACGGCTTTGATGAGTTGAAATGTAATCAAATTTCTAAATCCCTTTATGGGATACGACACTTCAAGGAAATATTCCAAGAAATCAAATTTGTGTGCTATGAACGACAAATTTGAGTACAGTTTCTAATACATAACGAAATTTGGCAAATATTCGTGGGATGGTTATCCCACAGTAGAGGTGATTTCACTAGGAGGTCAGTTTTAGCCCCTTGTGGTGCCCAAGCAAGAAAAGAAAAACTATCAGTCCCCAGAACATACCCAGAGAAAATATAGGGAGTTGGAGTTATATAAGAAGATAGCAAAAAGCAGGCGCCTATCCGACAAACCCACATGAATATGGGCGGTGCACGTCCTTGGTATGTGCTAACCAATGGTCCTGCTCGTCCACTCACACTTGAACGCTCGTGTAGAATCCCCTGTCGAAAGTTCTTGTTTATCACACAGTTCGGAAAAACTACCTCCAAAAAATGAAATCCTGTGCCTCTGTTATCCCAAAAATACACAAAGCAAGTGTTCAGTCATCACCACTTTAACCTCGCCCAGGCAGATGGTCTGACAGTTCAGCATCCATACACAGATTCCCACGTCGCCTCTGACTCTGTAATTTCTTCTATAATGTTCAGTAGTTCGATAAATTACAACTTACGCGTGGAACTACCGGCGACTGGTTCGCCTCTCAGAATACCATCAAGTCCGGAAAGTTAAGTTCACGCAATTTCATGTGCTGTAACTGTTTAAGGGACCCCGTAACTGATTCAGGGACTCCAAAAATTCCGCCACGCACCTCGATCTCATCATCCTTGAGCACATGTCTTATCACAAGTTCCTCGAGCTTGGAAGGCCGCAAACACCTTCCACGAATTTCCTTTGCTGCAATCTAAAGGCACAAATGAAAAAACATACATTTGTCCGGCAGCCTCAGCGATATACCGAGATTGAGCATTTTAGACTAGACCTCACATTCCGTCCTTGACTCAATCTTAGAGTCATCAGTAAATCAGTAGCCGAATCGTGCTCGGATTGCCAGAGCAGGTGTCGAGGGTTCGATTCCCACAAGAGGCCGTGGTCTGTCGCTGCTGCGATATCACAATAGACTTACAATTGTCTAAGTGCGTATTTAAAGGACCGTCACTCTTACCGTGTTCGGAGGCTATCCTCCAAACCCGCCTACGATAGCGATAGGCTATTCACTCTAAAGGCGACCCGGTAGCCGAATTGTGCTCGGATTGCCAGAGCAGGGATCGTGGGTTCGAATCCCACAAGAGGCCTTGGTCTGTCGCTACTGTGGTATCACAATGAACTTAAAATTGTCTAGGTGAGTCTGTATAGGACTCTACGCTTCATACTTTAGCTATGGTTTCATAATGGCCATGTACATTAAGGTGGGTTAATTTTTGTGAACCAATAAACAAATAGCAAGATCATTTAACTAAGAAACCATGGGTTTTAAATTACACACAGCAGACGGATACTGCCGTTAAAAAACGGAAGCTGCATTTTGATTCAAGACCCTTGGTTTCTTTTACACGTTTACTTAAAATTCGTCGTGGATACCGATTAAAAAAAACGCTTTTTCGATTTAAAAAAATTACCCACCCTAATGTACATCCTGACAATCATTCTCAGGTTAACTCTCCCATCCTTCTTCAGGATGGGAGAGTGCTTCTTTCCTCCGCCTCCTTTGACAACTACGTAGTAGTACCTTCCAAAGACGGGTGTCCACAATCCATTATCTTATATTTCCGTATGAAGAACACTAGCTTTGTCTTGCCCAGCTCGACAGTTGGCTCAGTGTCTTTTACATATCTCTGGTTATCGTCGACAGAAAAATGCCGCAGATCAGTAGTATTACATCTTTCGCATAATCTTACGACATAAATAAATCTAACGACATCCTTGTTGAAAATCCTCCCCACTTCTTACAGAACTTCCTTCCTCAGGAGAATAAGTCACACTGTGCTTCTTTTTTCCGCCTTCTTTGAAAACTGCGGAGTTTTCCCTCCCAAAGACGGATGTCTAAAATCCGGTATCTTATACCTCCAATTGAAGAGAAACAGCTTTGTCTTCCTTGGGTTTATAATCAACCAATTTTTCATGGCGCAGCTCGACAGTCTTATTTTCCTTGATCTTTTCATAACCCTGGTTATCGTGGACATGCCTCGGATCAACAGTACGACATCGTTTGAATAAGAAATTAGTCTCACACCAACCTCGTATATATATATAACGGGTATATATATAACCCACTTATTGAAATATGGTTCGATTTGGACCAAATTCCTCACGGACGTTGATTCATTGTTCAATTTTGTAAAACAAAATATTGGTATTTTTGGTAGCTATATTCAAATATAGACCCATCTGAACCGTATACACAACTAGCATAACACATTGTCCCAAGTTTAGACGAAATCGGATAACAAATGCGCCTTTTATGGGCTCAAGACCTTATATCGACAGATCGGTCTATATGGCAGCTTTATCCAAATCTAAATCCAAATTGAAGTAGGATGCCGAAAGGCCTAGCACAACTCACTGTCTCAAATTTCAGCGAAATCGGATAATAAATTCATGGGGCCAAGACCTAATATCGGCAGATCGGACTATATGGCAGGTATATTCAAATCTGGGTCGATATCAAAGGACTTAACACAACTCACTATCCCAAAATTCGGCGAAATCGTACAAAAAATTTGCCTTTTATGGGCCCAATACCTTAAATCGAGAGATCGGACTATATGGCAGCTATATACAAATCTGAACGGATCTGAACCAAATTGATGAAGGATGTCAAAGGCCTTAACACAACTCACTGTCCCAAATTTCTGCGACATCGGACAATAAATGCGTCTGTTAAGGGCATAAGACCTTAAATCGGCTGATTGGTCTATAAGGGGGCTATATCAATATATAGGGCAAAGTTTCAGCTCAATATTTCTATTTTTAAAGACTGTAGCGTGATTTCAACAGACAGACGGATTTCAACAGACTTGAGGCGTTTCTCTACTCCCCATAAGGGCAATACGTTCTATTATCAATATTATCAATATCAATACAATGGATCAGTGAACAACTTATAGATATAACGCTTGTAACTTACTTGTTACATGTTCGCCTATGAAGCTGAACGTCTGGGTTTAAAGAACATCCGATACATTTTCAGCGGTGGTTATTCCCAACTAATGCTGGCTAGATTTGCGCGGTACTGTGCCATGCATAGAAGCCATGTAAAAAATTACACTACAAAGAGGTATCGCCCTGCGGCACACCGTGTTCGGACTTGTCTAAAAAAATGAGGACCCTTATAGCACTGGACATGTAACATGTTTGCCTCTTGTTCCTTAATGAAACGTTCGTGGGCAAATTTTGTACTGCCTAATATTTTTTTTATATTCTTGCCAGAATTCGGACCCAACTCTTCAGCATGGGAAGATTTAATAACCTATACGCCACTATGGTGTTCATGCCTGGTTTTTAAAAACATATCTAAAATCTATATTCACTAGCGACAGCAGCATGTAGTTCTAGAGAGCAAAACAAATTAAAATTGTCTTACTTTTTACAATTATCCTTTGCTTTGAATTTTTGCAGACATAAATCTCCAACATCTCTTAGAATCCCAAATAGAAAACGAAATAATCCCCCTGATGACAGCTTTCTTTGGGGACTTTGTGTCTCAAAAGGCAATAAATTCATATCCATGGCACAGATATCTGTCACTGGATTTTCATGCTCGACGAGACACAAAGCGGCAAGCAGGAAATACAAAAACTCCAAAGTAGCCTTTGGAAGGACAAAGCTAAACAACAACAAAGTACTTGAAAACAAATTTAAAATGTCGCAATGCTATAACAATGTTTATGAAGACTTAATTTGCTGCAGCAACTGATTTGGTATTTTTTTTTCCTTTCTTTTTTTTTCATTTTACAGATTATGGAACAATTCTAAGACAAAATGCCGAATTTACACTATGTCGATTATAATCGGAAGTATTCAGCCCAGGAAACAATACAGGTAAGTGGGCTTATGTTCACTTGATTTGACTAAAAGGCATTTCCGCTTGTGCCATGTCACTACCATGTTATTTAACTATTTCCTCGCTGGCCTAATAAGCCTCATAAAATGAGAACTTTAATTATGGTCTAAGTTACCTTGTACTTTGACAAATGAAAATACAACAAAAACACTCCAGTTGTGATACTTTGTCGTCGTATCATTATTGTTGCGGGTGTTGCGTTTTATTTTCCTGTAATTTTTTTTTTATATTAGATTTCTGCGAAAAGGGCAATTAAAATGAATGCTGAACGTTGGCCGAAACGCCTGCCGCTCTGTGTTGTTAGGCAGTGGCGTCTTCCATTTCTTTTCTTTGGAGCTGTTAATACGGCTACATGGGTCACAAGTTGCTGTCTGCCGTCCCACTGCCGCTTTTCTTTTTTTGCGGCACGTGCCATTAACCAGGACCCGGTCATTAAAGTGAGGCATTTTATTTGCTGGGACATGCAAGAAGCAATGAGGAGGCAAAGGGTTGTAATTTGTTTGAACATTCTTTTGGACATTTGAAGCGCAGTAACAAGACGGGCAAAGTCTAATTTTTTATTGTCTGCATCTTCTTGTGTTTTTTATTTTGGCTATGAAATGACTTTATTTTCATATTATTCAGAATGAGATTAAGAGAGTGGTATGTAAGGTAAGGGAAAAAGCAGGCTTAAACGTAACGATTCACTGAATAAATGGTGTCATCATCATGAACAGGCGTTGTCGAATATATTGTCAATATGCGAGGATGATTTTGTGACAGCTCGTTGTTGATTTCATGAAGCGAGGGTTGTGAACATCATTCTTACAAAATAATGACATGTATTTACCAACTAACTTTAAATGACTCGTAAAACATTGTACGTACATACATTAGGGGTGGTCATCAAACAAAACTCATCAAGCGGTTACCAGTATCTAATTCTAAGAAAATTTATCAAAGAAACCTTGTTTAAAAATCAAAATTGAGCTTCCATTTTTTAACGACTATGTCCTTCAATATCTAATTTATCTTCTACATCGACAAGAAATGATTGGGGAATCCTTAGGTATGTCCGTCTGTCCCTTTTTGTACCCTACACCACCACTGTGGTACAGGGTATTATAACTTAGTGCATTTATTGGTTTCACCCAGAAGGAACAGAGATAGACCCATTGATAAGTTTACCGATCGACTCGGAATCACTTTCGATTTAGTTTTGTGCATCTGTCTGTCAATGTGGTGTAGGGTATAGTTCCAGCATAAAGATACCACGCGAGCACTTTCAAGGACCAATTTTGTTCTTAAAAAGCTGAAGCTCGCTTTTGATTTTATATCCATGGTTTTTTGGGCAAAGTAGAATTTGTCGTTGAATGCTATTTTGAAAACTGCTTTGTCGTTTATAAATAGATTCACCCCACATTGGCGGCTGTGCAATGTGGTAAGGCATTTGCAAACGAACAATCATGGGATGGAACACAGGTTCTATTCTCAAAAACACACACAAACTTTTGGCAATTTGCAAAAAAAAAAAAACATGTGCATTATACGACATCACAATCTTGAACGACTGTGGACAGTTTCGAACGCTTCTTTCACAAAAAATGTTGTTAATTTTTGAAAATTGTTTGTAAATCTGATATTCAAATCTACCGTTGCCCATTGGGATGGTAAACAAATTATTGCAAAAGCTTTCAAAGATGGTCATTCGGTACTATGAAATTTTTTCCGGCTGCGAAAGGTGCGTGAATGATCCGATTTTTTTTAAATACTCTGTTTGGTAACGCCTAAAATGTCATAAAAAACTGCTTTAACAGATACATCCCTTATTGTGCCTATGATACTCGTCTTTTATTTTTATACCCTTCACTATAATCTAGGCATTCCGTTTGAAACACCTCGAAGTATTGATCTGCGATCCCATTAAGTATATAAATTCTGGACTATCTCGACATTCTGAGTCTTTCTAGCCATGTCCGTCCGTCTATCGAAATCATGAAAGCGGTCGAAGGCATAAAGCTTGCTACGTGATATATTACACAGATACTTCTTTTTGAAATAGGTCGGCGGGGATTTCTAATGGGCCATGTCGGTTCAGATTTGGATATAGCCCCCATACAAACCGATCCCCCGATTTGACTTCTTGAGCCCTTAGACGCCTCAATTTTCATTCGATTTGGCTAAAATTTGGAACAAAGACTTGAGTTATGACATTCAACGTCCATGCCAGTACGATCGGAATCGGTCTATAAACAAATATAGCCCCCATATAAACCGATCCCCGAATTTGACTTCTTGAGCCCTTAGAAGCCTCAATTTTCATCCGACTTGGCTAAAATGTGGAAAAAGGGCTTGTGTAATGAATTTCAACATCCATGCCAAGTATGGTCCGAATCAGTCTATAAACAGATGTAGCTCCCATATAAACCGATCCCCGGATTTGACTTCTTGAGCCCTTAGAAGCTATAATTTTTATCTGATTTAGCTGGAACAGAGACTTGTGTAATGGCTTTCAACATCCACACCAAGTATGATTCGAATCGGTCTATAAACAGATATTGGCCCCATATAAACTGATACACGGATTTGACTTTTTGACTTTAGAAGCCTCATTACTTGCGTAATGACTTTAAACATCCATGCCAAGTATGATCCAAATCGGTCTATGAATAGATGTAGCCCCCATATAAACCGAAACTTGGATTTGACTTCTTGAGCCCTTAGAAGCCAAAATGTTCACTTGATTTGGCTGCAATTGGGAACAGAGACTTGCGTAATGACTTTAAACATCCATGCCAAGTATGATCCGAATCGGTCTATGAATAGATGTATATCCATATAAACCGATTCCCGGATTTGACTTCTTGAGCCCTTAGAAGCCTCAATTTGCATCCGATTTGGCTTTGGAACAAAGACTTGAGTTATGACTTCAAATATCCATGCCAAGTATGATCCGAATAGGTCTATAAATAGATGTAGCCCCCATATAAACCGATCCCGGGATTTGACTTCGTGAGCCCTTAGAATCCTAACGGATGATTTGGCTGAAATGGCCCAGAACTCAACCTTATGACTTACAACATTCGTACCAAGCTTTATCCGAATCGGTCAATATGTTGATATATGACCCTTTAAGTACCGATATGACTTCTTGAGTCCAAAATAATTCGAATTTAGCGGAATCCATCGTGGTGGGTACCCAAGATTCGGCCCGGCCGAACTTAGCACGCTTTTACTTTTTTTTTTAATTTATTTGCTGTGCGTAGTTCGGATCGAGTTTCAACTATTAGCTGATTCGGATAGCTTACTATATTTTTAATAAAAATAAACAAATTTTCCACATTTTTATGTCCTTGACCATAGGATGGGGGTATACTTATTACGTCATTCCGTTTATAACACCTCTAAATATTGGCATGAGACCCCTTTAAGTATAAATATTCTTGACCGTCTTGACATATTTTACATCGATTTAGTCATGTCCGTCTGTCAAAAGCACGCTAACTTTCGAATGAGTAAAGCAAGGTGATTGAAATTTTACACAAATACTTCCTATTAGTGTAGGTCAGTTCGGATTGTAAATGAGCCACATAGGTCCATGTTTTGATATAGCTGGCATAAGAACCGGTCTAAAATCCTGACTTCTTCTGCGCAATCCTGACTTCTATGGCGCAATCCTTATTCGATTCAACATCCAACATCTATGCCAGGTATGGTTTAAACCGGTCTATAATCTGATATAGCTGTCATATAAACCCATCTTCAATTTTGACTTCTTGAGCCTATAGAAAGCGCAATTACTACCCGATTTGAAAGTTTGCACATGGTGTTTTTATATGGCTTTCAACAACTGTGCTAAGTATGGCTCAAATCGCTTTATTACTTGATATAGCTGCAACATAAACCGATTTCCCGATCAGACTTCTTCAGCTTCTAGAGTGCTCAATTTTCAGCCGTTTAGGCTGAAATTTTGCACATAGCGTTTTTATTGATTTTCGATAAATGTGCAAGCTATGGTCTAAATCGGTTAATAACCTAATATAGTTGTCATACCAACCGATCTCCCAAATGAACGTCCTGAGCCTTTGGAGGGCGCATTATTGCTCAAATTACCTGCAATTTTGGAGGTGGTATTTTTCTATGACTTTTAACAGCCAAATGCGCTTCATTTCGTGTATAACTTAATTTAACTCTTATATAATTGAAATATTAATTCAAAGAATGCGTTACATGCGATCCATGGTGGGTGTATAAGATTTCGCTCGGACGAACTAGACACATTTTTACTTGTAAAAATAGAGTACCCACACTCCCTATGTTTGAAAAATCGGAATTTGTTAGTAAAATGCCTGCAACCTTGCCTTATCATACCACTCCCATATCACTCTCCTTGAACTAATTCTTTTATAGCTCTTGTCCTTGTACTTTGTCTGGGTCGAAATGCTTGAAAGAAAGTCCTTTAACACTTCTGTTACCACTCGAATTGAAAATAATGTTAAGGATCTAAATTAGAAGGGAATTTTTTTGGAAGATTTTGAGCGAAACAAAAAGTTATTATTTCTACGTTAAAAGAAAATGCAGCTAAAAATGTTTTCTCAAGATGTAACCACTTTGGGCATGAAGCAATGTCGGCAAGCATCTGTTCCCAACTCCACAAAAAAACATAACCAAAAATATTCCTGGAGTGACTTGATTAAGTGGCTCTTATGTATCTTTGTTATAAAATTTTTGCCTTGAATTCTGGTATGCTAGCAGCTAAAACGAAAAAAATTAAAAAAAGAAAAACAACAAGGAAAATTCTTTTGTCTAACCCTTGTGGCAAAAAAATGTCACTTTCATCCATGTTTCCATCACAAGGAACAGCATCAGCTTTGGCATTGACTTTGGCATCATTGAAAGTGTTAAAATCCTTGAATTCTCCGTGAAATGTGATGCTTTTAGAATTTTAAGTGACTGTAATTTGTTGCTACTTTGCAGATGAAGTGTTTGTTTGGCCTGCGAGTTTGTAAGCCAGCAAGCTGGATATGTTCATAAAACTCCTTCATCTTATTGGAATGAAATTTGTTTTCTACTTGTCTTCTTTCCTTTCCCTCTTACGTTAATGCTTTGGTATTTTTTTTCTGTTACGTAGAATTGCTTAATTAGCTTAGGGCGATAAGAAGGGTTATGTTGATAAATTAGCAAGAGGGTTAAACGTCTTTAGAATTACAATGACACTGTTTTCAAGTGAAAGCAGCTAATGCTCCCTAGGGAACAAATCGTTGACAATTTTAAAATCACTCTTAAAGTGGTTTGAAAAAAAAAGAAACAAATGCGAAAGTTCACCTTGTGGGAAATGGGGGACAAAAGTTTAAAACAAAGTAAAACTTCTTAACAGAAGAACTTTATATTAAAGGATGTCACAAATTTATCTTTTGAACAAAATCATAACTTCAAAGAAAGTATTCTTTGAAGAAGATTTGATTACTTTAAATAACTCATTCATCAAATTTAAAAATAAGTAATCTTAAAGCATGATTTAAGATGGCTTCTAAAAATTAAATATATTTTCTTAGTTAGCAGTGTTTGATAATTTAAGCGACCATTAAAAAAAGTTTTCACTTTCTAAATCTTTCTAAAGTGCTTACTTCATTTATAGTAGCATATATGTGCCAATATTACTTTATATCCGGTTTTAGAACGAAGGGCGTTTGTTTACTTTACACAAAAAAAAACGAACAAATTTTATTTATTATAAATATAATTAAAACGTATTCAATTAACAAATCATTTGATCCAAACCTTTTTTAATTGAAACTGAAATAATTTTTTAAATTTTTTGAACAACAATTGTATTCATTTTTTAAGTTTTTTGCCTGTTAGGGCGAGATCATTAAATTTTACAATTTTTGTTTGTTTCTCTATCGAGACGAGCTTAATGATCGGAGATGCAACTTAATGATCGGAAAAGGAAAGCCAAAGGTAGCAATTTGAAAAATGAAAAATTCGGCAGTGCCCGGCCAGGATTTGAACCTGTGAACATGGAGCAACAGCGAGAGCCATTGCCGTTGTCTAAGAGTTCGAAGCCATCAATACAACTTCCAACAGATGAACAAAATCAAGTGTAGTACGGAAGAAGTGTAATTTGTCACAGAAAGAATGTCTGCCATTACACAAAAATACATGCATTGGGAAAAGTACAACTAATAAGCCGGGTTGTCGAGCTTGGTTAATGTGGTAATTGTATCATAGATGCGTTTTTGCTATTAATACGATTCAAATACAACATACCAACGCACGGCCCTTGAAGCCATTACACCTAATATGGCTGAAAAGTCTTCTAACCAAAGACGAAACGCGTCCCATAGTGGTTGGTGTGTGTTGCTATCTTTGGCTTTCCTTTTCCATTTGCATCTCCGATCATTGAGCTGGGAAACAGCCGGATCCTGCTGTTTTGCTACCGCTACGCTGAACTTATTCTGAGTTCATTCTGCATTCCCAATGATATCCCCGACGCCACCACTATCAGGTATTCTTCCCATATCCCAGGAATACTAGCTGCATCTAGTCAGACGTTTAGGCCTCCCTGTCAGAAACGGCGTTAAGGCAGGTTTACCAAATATCTTCGAAGTTTAAGGGTATCGATTTTATATTAAATTTATTCGGTTGCAGCCTCTTTCCATTTGAGCTTTCATTATCATCTAGTATGCTTTATTAAAGCCAGATTTCGCAGGCGGGTTGATGTATAAATCTCATCAGCGTCTTTCGATCTTAAGTAGTTCAGCTGGCAAACCATCGGTTCCAGCTGCCTTAAAACTGCAACGCTGAACTTATTTTGGGTTCACTCTACTTGATGTAGGTGCAAAAATTAAATGAGATTGTATGCGTGTGTTACTCTTCACAATTTTTTTAATTCCCTCCATGATTGAAAATTAAATAATCTGAGAGAAGCAATGCAGTTCTTTAACAGTTAACTAAATATTAGGAACATTAAATAACCTTTTCTTTCCTGTCTAGCGTTAAATAAGAAGACACATGATTTTTAGATCGAAAACAGACAAATGATGCGTACCTTAAGGCGCGTTTTCATTCGTTGCTGTCTCAACAACGACTGAAACCAAGAGAATAGAAATATGCGTGGATTGAGCATATCGCGCTAGCGTAAAGAAAATGTTAGCTTTGTGCACCCTTGTTCTACATTCTAGGTGGGCATACACTATACCGTCATTGGTTATTACTTCTGCGGTATCCTTATAGCCGCCATTATCGGATACTAGCAGCTGGGAAGTATTCTCTCCATACCCCAAATATTATTTGCATCTGTTCGCACGAAAAGGTTTTTCTTTCTGAGACCTCGTTTTGTTCGAAGCCGTTCTTTCCTTTTTTAGGGATAAAATTCTAAGGGATACCTTTAAACTCATAGGCTGTTAATTTAAGATTTTAATCCCTCCCATAGATTGCTCGAATGTATTTTGTATTTATCTGATTGAGGAGTTTTTGGATCCGAAAGTGACTTGTAGATGACATACGACAGGGCTAGACCTAGGAATCTGAATGGAACCCTGTGAAGACTAAGGTCTATCTATTTGTGGCGAAAAAAAAGGTGTGCTAATTTGAGGCGTTACGTTTCCTCGACCGAACGATTTCGATATTTGACCAGCTTAACTATTTTGAATAGGAAATTGGACTGGAGCGCACTGAGAAGATTAGCAGATGTTAGACACTTTGTAGAGGGGCCGGCTCGAAATGGGGCCTGAATACGAAGATTGTCTACTTGCTCTACAGGAGCGTAATTAGACCAATGCTTGCTGACGCCTCTACAGTTTAGTGGACGGCGACGGAGAGAAATTTCAATATATAGGCATAACATCAGGTTCAGAGAACAGGTTGTCTGGGCATAGACGAGGCGAGGAGAACAAAGCCTACTTGGGCACTGGAGACATTTCTAGATATCCGGCCAAAAAATATATAGAAAAGGTATGAGGCAGCCATTTTGGCTTTGCAAAGGCGATAGAAAGATAGATAGACAGGAGCAGTTCATACCATCGGCGAATGCGAGACACTGCTGCCATCTTCAAGATCTTGGATTGATGGAACCTTGTTATCGCTATTTGGAAGTTTTTGGTGCACAGATGGATCAAAGCTACAGCACAGAGTGGCCGTGGCGCTTGGCCATAAGAATCCAGCGGATGAGACTTGTTTTTGAATACCTGACGGTCCTGCAGGCTAAAATCGGGACGGTCATGGAATGCATGTGGTGGTATGATGTTAACACAGGGACGTCGAGTGTGCACATCGTTACCGACAGTAAAATGGCCATCACGGCTATAACAACCAGGAAGATAAGGTCACGGACTGTCTTGGAGTGTTAGAAGGAGATTAACGCCTTCTGTAAGAATGACACGATCTGTATCGTTTGGGAGCTGGACCAGAGCGTAGTAAGGGGAAATGGAAAGGCAGACGAACTGGCCGTAGAGGCCGAAGGACAGCCATCAGTAAACTTAATGAATACGTTTAGCACTGTAGGACAGTGGAAATGTCTGTAGGACAACGAAAATCTTATAGAGAGATTCGGATCCTGAAAAGACGAGGCTATGGCTGAGAGAAAGTTGAAATGCATATTTCAGGCGGTATATATTTCGGATAAAATATCCTTTTAGGGAAATGTGTCTGTACCAAGACATCGGTTTGATGGTTTATTCTTTGGTCGAATTTTCGGACTACAATTCGATTCACAATAACTACTTTTCATTTCTCTTTTCTTCCTTCGCCATAGACTTTTGTCCTCTTTCCTTCTCCCCCGATAACTTTGTCTTTGTAACTGGCTGTACGGTCTCTCGGTAAGCCACATTCTTGGTTGCAGTAGCATTTCGAAACTCCTTGTCGTACCATGGGTTCTTGGGGGAAGGCGTTTAGTATTCAAGTATCGATATTGGTGCATTTTCCAAGGAGTAGACAACGGCTTGTCATTGCGCCGCTTAATCATCGGAACAAAAAGTGCTTCGCTATGTACTTGGGTCACTTGCAACTGTTCGATGTTCAATTTCGATACAAATATTGTGTACATTATTTACCTTTCACCAAAGAATGGGGGCATATGAAATTCGTTTTTCCGTTTGTAACTCATCGAAATTTAGATCTAAGACCCCATTATGTATAGGTACATTTTTTGGTCATTATGAAATTATAAGTCGATCAAGCCATTTCCGTACGCCAGTCTGTAACAGCACGCGGGCTTTTTAAAGCAAAATTTCGAGTTGAATGCTTTACATGCAACTCGAAAATTTGCGAAAATTCTTCTTATTGATATAGGTTGTTTTGGATTATAAATGGGTCAAATTTGTCCATGTTTAGAAATAGCTCCTGTTCGGCTTTCTCAACATCTTGAGAGTTCCAATATTCCAGGCAAGTATGACCTATATCCTCTTAAAACTAACAACTAATCTGCCTATAAAATTTGTTCAAGATCTTGTGGAATTCTATCCATTGTGGAGGGTATACAAAATTCGTTCCGATCGAAGTTCATTTTAAAAGGATAAGAACCGCTGAACATTTTTTTTTCGATATTTTCGCCATAATTTGAACTCAAATGTTCTTCAACGAAGAAGAAAAAATAACTTCAATTTAAAAACGTACAGCTCTTTAACAAAAATCTTACAAAAATTATGGCCATTCAAAACATATGTTAAAGTTTCATATTATGCATTATTGTTTTAAATGATATTTTAATTCAAGCTATGTATTACTATTTCAAAAAAATCTGGTAAATATGGCATCCCATTCTAGCCTCAATGAGTATGAGTGTCAAGAAACTGTTTAAAAAACTTTATCAAATTTAAAAATCTCATATGTAAAATTTCTTTTTAATGACAATCTTTCAAAACATCCTCCTATCAACAACATATGTTGGCTTTTCGTTTCAATTTATAATTGTTCCCAAAGCTGCAAAAAAAAAAACATTGCATAAACACAGGCGTATGCGCAGGTTGCTCTCTTTCTGCCAGCTAAAATGCTTTTCTCTTTAACAACATAAAATACATCTCTTCTACTACCACCCAAGTATTAACATCATATAGACGTCCAACAGACAGCACGTGCTTTCTCAATGAAATTCCATTTCAGACAAATCGCTCTCTGTTTTGCTGCAGTTTTTTTTTTTTGTCTTTACTTGGGGGGGAGCATAGGAGGGAAAGTTGTTTGAATTTTTGTTTATGTACCGGAATGAAATTTAATTAAGCATGCGACGACAAGCAGTATGAAAGTTGGCAAAAAATGAGCATTAAGAGTGGGAGCGTATAAAAGAGAGAGAATATATAACTCAGGCCGGTCTCATACTTTTCCTCCTGGGCAATAATAACAGAATTCTATTAAAATACTTGTCTCATGGCCGACGTCGGCCCCAGAACTCTTAACAAAACACCAAAGCGACAACAGCTGAAGAGGTGCTTCACCTAAACGGATTTCCGGTAGGAGTTTTCATTTCCTGCAGACGCATTAGAAAGGGTTCTCGCCAAGTGTTATTGCCGTTGTCTGTGCAAAAAGGGAAAAAAGTTTGTCGCAGACTTTTTGTGTCGTAAATAGCAAATTAAAAATGACAACTTTTGTTTAATGTTGTAATAAAGGAGAAAATAAAAGAATACAAAAAAAAAAAAAAAATACATATATATGCTATATGAAGGGCAAGCATTTCAGTTATGAAGAGAATTTTTAAACACAAGTCAAGAGAAGAGAAGGCTGTTGCTGAAGAAACATTTTGACCGTTTTTGTTGTAACCTCATTTAGATTTCAAAATTTTTTGGTATTTGTTTTCACTGTTTTGTCTAGAGCAGACATTTGGCCTTAGGGTTGACCATATTGACTTGCTTGCTTCCACTCTCTTTCTTTCTACCGAACACTTTGCCTGGCAGTACTTTTATATGGCGTGGGCTGTAACGAAGGCCTGTCATTGCTGGCTGAAGTTGTTGTTGCTTAATGACATTGAAATGACGATGTCTTTTGCCGCCTATGTTTATGCTTTACTTGTTCTTGAACTCGCGGCGTTTTGTTGTTTGTGTTGGAGAATTGTTAAACAGTTTAATTTAAGTGCCTAAGAACATTGTTCTTTGGTTGTTGATAATATCTTTGTCAACGTTTCTTCAAAAAACGAAGGAGGTTAAGGAATGGAAATAAAAAAAGGCTAAAGGGAACTATGAGTTTAACGGCCTATTTCACCAAGTTAATTGTTTCCATTCACTCGCACACTACCAGACAATCAGCTGATTTGCGTTCGAATAAGAATCTAAATAACGACTAATATTCTGAGTGGCAATGCGCAATTTGCTTTATTCTCGGGTTTCACTATGGGTGTATTGGCGTCATTTATAAAAAGACAAGTGTCAAATACGCCCACTTTATTTCAGCTTTCGTGAGCTGTAGAAATAAGAAAATCTTGACATATTTTGATGAAATTTGAAACACTTATTGATGGGAGCTTATCTATAGATATCAATACGGTTAATCCATTACCCGAAAAAAGTAACATGTAAAAATTTATTTAACATTTTTGAAAAGTTTACTGAACATTTCTTATAAATTTTATGCCTAATGGCCGCAAATGTTTTAAACCATTAGGTTAGGTTAGGTTGAGATTAGGTTAAGTTAGGTTGAGAAGAGGTTGCAAATATTAATCCACCCCATGCCACTATGGACATACACCTAAGCCAGTAATCGATTTGTTGTGCGCTCTAAAAGCTATAAAGTAACCTCTAAAAAGAAAATTTTAAGTTAGGAATTCCATGCTACTTATAAAATCCTTATTTGTTATCCATACCACTCCCCTAGGTTGGTTCATGTCTAGTATTGTGTCCGCACCTAAGTGCCGGTATCTGTTAGACGCGAAAGCCGGGCAATGATAAAGGAAATGCTCCAACGTCTCATCATCTTCGCCGCATGCCCTACACATGCTATCACTTGCCGCACCGATTTTACATAAGTGAGCTCGTAGTCCTATGTGTCCCGTTATGATTTCAATAGCTATACTCAGATCCGAAAGGCTTCGGGTTAACCAAGTTTATTGACGGCGGTCCTCTGGCCTTCACTGCCAAATCATCTGCCCTTTCATTTCCCCTTACTCCGTTATGGCCCGGCATCCAAGCGATGCGGATCTTGTCATCCTCAGAGAAGGCGTAAATCTCCATCTTACACTGCAAGACTGATCGTGACCTTACCGTCTTGGTTGTTATTGCCCTTCACTCTGGCCTTCACTGCCAAATCGTCTGCCTTTTCATTTCCCCTTACTCCGTTATGGCCCGGCATCCAAACGATGCGGATCTTGCCATCCTCAGAGATGGCGTTAATCTCCTTCTTACACTGCAAGACTGTTTGTGACCTTACCGTCCTAGTTGTTATTGCCCTGATGGCAATTTTACTGTCGGTAAAGTGTTCACACTCGATGTCCTCGCGTAAGCACCACACCACTTCACGCATTCCGTGATCGCCCAGATCTCCGCCTGCAGGACCGTATTATGGTCAGGCAGTCTAAAACAGTTCTCAGTCCCTGGGTTCTCAATGTAAACCCCGGAGCCCACTCTGTCCTCTAGCTATGATCCATCTGTGTAACATGATCTTCCAGATCGCAAAACTAGGGTTCCGTCAATCCATGACTGTATCGCTGGGAGCAGTGCCTCGCACTCGACTTCAAGGTTCACCTCAGGTATCCGATCGGAAACCTCTTCCCTTCCTTCCAGATTTCCTATCGTCGCCTCGATTGTACCGCTATGGTATGAGTTGCTCCCATCCTCAATCCATTCTCCCATCGTCTGAAGTCTCATAGCCGATTATCAATGGCTCTGCTGGCGTTTCCGGTTGGCGAATGAAACATTGTCTTATGTGCTTTAACGTGTAGTCGGGGTCACCAATTGACGTGGTTAAGGGTGCAAAAACGAAATAAAACGCAAACAATTAAAAAATTTATGAATATTTTTAATTTTGCTTCCTGACACGTCACTTATATTTTTTCGAATCAATCAAATTTTTCTGTACAATGAAAAGAAAATGACAATCCAATGCCTACACAATCTAACATAATTTCTAAAACTCAAAAGTGTTATATAAACTAACAAAGAAATTGAAAACTTAACCTAATTTGTTAAAAATAAATAATTTAATCGATTGAGAATAATAAATGTGGATACACCACAAGGCTAAGCTGAACTTTTGAGACAATTTTCTTTTTTGTCCCATGCCCCATCCTGTCATGATCCATCTACAAGTTTGGGTTACTATAAGGCTCTAAATAATACGTCCCTTAAATTGCTTCACCCGCCTTCAATAACTTGGCCATATGTTTCCCATGGTCATAATTTTTTCTCCACTTTATATACCCTACTCGTACTTTCCTCTCTCTCTTTTTTTCTCCGATTGTAGTGAGGCCGTCAATTATTTTCGCGTCTGTATGCAAAAGTGACTAAGTGGCTATTTAACATTTCTGCTGTATTGAGTTGCAGTAGAGAAAGAACTATGTGTGTCTTATCCCACACTTAAAGTAAAAAAACTCAAAAAATCTCAACTTCCTTTTCCGTGCCAAGTGCGGGAATAAAAACAACTGGAGTCGTAGTTTTTCCGCGTTTCAAATGTTATGGCGTGCTGCGTTTTAGCCTTAAGGTTCATTGGCTGTTGTGTTGTTGCTGTGTGTTTGTTTTATTTGTTTACATTTCTATTTTTTTTTTGCAGTACGCTTTTACGGTTTTTGTTGGTCATTCATGGATTTCTTTTATGTGCTTTTTAGGTTTATTTTGCCTGAGGGCAGTCATCGCTTTATTTCCATTCATGGCCTTCCTCCATTCTGTTCCTTTCTGCGTTGAAATGTGTTTTCATAAGAGCGTATTTTTGCATTTTTCATGAAGCGGCGACATTGTTGTCCTTCGGTCGAAAGTTGTCGACCTTTCATTGAATTCTGCTTCCAGTTTGTATGAGGTTTTAATTGAATTTGTATTCAGTGCAATGAGGATATGAATATTTCATAGATAAACAAACGAAATGCAGATGTCGGTAGTCATTGCGAATCGTCGTATAATGGAAAATGGTCAAGGTGAAGGCTTGAAGCGAAAATTTTAAAATTGGATTGAGAATTTTGAATTATTTTTTAGAGAAAAATCTCTCTCCCTTTTTATTATAGAATCTTGGAGAGAAAAATGAATTTTCGGACACTTTCTGTTTTCTACTAAAAAATTACTGCTTCGAAATCACTGAAACAACAAAAACAAGACTTTACACAATTGACGCTTATTAGGAACTAAACCTTAAGTAGTAGTAAATAAAACTTGTACTAATGTTGAACAGCTTGTAAACAATATGTGTAATCAAAAATCACCTGTCAACTATAATCGGCTATGGCCAACTAAAGAAGTCTTTTGGCAACGAACTGAACTAAGTTGTATAAGCCAATATATTTTTAACAGACTATTTTTCTATATCCTCCACAATAAGATGTGGGTATACTATTGGGTTGCCCAAAAAGTAATTGCGGATTTTTCGTATAGTCGGCGTTGACAAATTTGTTCACAGCTTGTGACTCTTTTATTGCATTCTTTCTTCTGTCAGTTATCAGTTGTTACTTTTAGCGTGCTTTAGAAAAAAAGTGTAAAAAAAGTATATTTGATTAAAGTTCATTCCAAGTTTTATTAAGAATGCATTTACTTTCATTTAAAAAAATCCGCAATTACTTTTTGGGCAACCCAATAATATCGTCATTCCGTTTGCAACACATTGAAATATTGATCTGAGACCTGCCCGTCGGTCGAAAGCACAGTAACTTGCGAAGGAGTGAAACTAGGCGCTTGAAATTTTGCACAAATACTTAATATTAGTGTAGGTCGGTTGGGTTTGCAAGTGGACTAATTTGGTCCATGGTTAGATCTTGATCTTGTATCTTACCATTTTAAGCCCCGTATTCTTACGCCGTATTCTTATATTATTTGATTGAAAATTCGCATGAGGTGTTCTGTTATGACTTTTAATAACTGCCCCAATTTGAGCTTTACCTCATATAGCTACAATATAAATAGATCTCGGATGCGGATCTTGACTTTTTGAGCTTCTAGTGGACACAAGTATTAATCGATTCGGCTAAACCAAGTATGGACCGAATCGGTCCATAACCTGATATACCTTCAATAGCATGACAATTTTTATACCCTCCATGATAGGATGGTTTGTAACGCCTCGAAATATGGGTCTAAGACCCCATAAAGTATATATGTTCTTGATCGTCATGACATTTTAAGTCGATCTAGCCATGTCCGTCCGTCGGTCCGTCTGTCTGTCGAAAGCACGCTAACTTTCGAAGGAGTAAAGCTAAAGCTATTTTGCACAAATACATTTTATTAGTGTAAGTCAGTTGAGATTGTAAATGGGCCAAATCGGTCCATGTAAGCCTCCAGGGGGCGCAATTCTCGTCCGATTCGACTGAAATTTGCACGTGGTATTTTAGTATCACTTCCAACAACTGTGCTAAGTATGGTTCAAATCGGTTCTTGACTTCTTCAGCTTTTAGAGGGCTCAATTTTTATACGATTTGGGTGCACGTAGTGTTTTGGTATCATGTCAAACAATTGTGCTAAGTATGGCGCAAAGCGGTTCATAACCTGGTATTGGAACCTGACTTCTGAAATTTGTCACGACCTTTTTAGTAATGACTTCCAACAACTGTGCTAAGTATGGCGCAAATCGGTACATAACCTGATATAGCTGCCATATAAACCAATCTGGCACCTTGACTTCTTGAGCCCCTAGAGGGCGCAATTCTCATCCGATTTAGCAGAAATTTTGTACAACGGCTTCTCCCATGACCTTCAACATATGGTCCAATATGGTCTGAATCGATCTATAGCTTGATACAGCTCTCATATAAACCGATCTCCCGATAATGTTTCTTGAGCCCCTACCAGGCGCAATTCTTATCCCAATGGAGTGAAATATTACACAATTACTTTTACAATGTTCGCCATTCAATTCATTTGTGGTCGGAATCGGACTATAACTTGATATAGCTGCAATAGCATAACAGTTCTTATTCATTATTTCATGTTTGCCTAAAAAGAGTTACCGCGCAAAGAACTCGACAAATGCTATCCATGGTGGAGGATATATAAGAATTGGCGCGGACGAACTTACTTACTGTACTTTACTTTAATTGGCTATGACAGAACATTTGTTCCACTAGCCAAACGTAGAATAGCGTTCCAACCGCCTCGATCTTCTGCGCTCATTCTGAAATCTCTGACACCAAGGCTAAAAACTTAGCACGCTCTTACTTGTTATCCATTATTCTTTGTTTGCCTATAAAGAGATATCGGGGATACAACTTGACATATATGATCCATGGTGGAGAGTATATAAGGTTCGACACGGCCCACATAAACCATTCCCCCGATTATACTTCTTGAGCCTCTTGAGGGCTCAATTCTTATCCAATTAGGTTGAAATTTTGCACAGTGACTTCTCTTATGACCTCCAACATATGTCCTGAATCGATTTAAAACTTGCACTTCTTGAGCCTCTAGAAGTTGCAGTTTTTGTCTAATTTGGTTAAAATTTTGCACAACGACTTCTTCTAGATGAGTCAAGTATGGTGCGAATCGGTCCAAAACCTGATAGTTCTTGAGCCTCTCGAGGACGCAATTCTTATCCCATTTGGCCGAAATTTTGCACAGTGATTTCTCTTATGACCTCCAACAGGTCGCAGTTTTTGTCTAATGTGGTTGAAATTTGCACAACGACTTTTCCTATGAAATTTTGCACAACGACTTTTCCTATGACCTTTAACATATGTGTCAAATATGGTCTAAACCGGTCCATAATATGATATAACTTCCATATATAAACCGTTCTCCCGACTTTACTTTTAAGGTCCTATAGGACTTAATTCGTATCCTATTTGGATTTTTACTATGGTCTCCAACATCCAAACCAAGTTAGTTCTAATCGGCCAATAATCTGATATAGCTCCAATAGCAAAGCAATTCTTAGCCATTATCTTATGTTTCTGTTTAAGACTTTGTCTATTTGGGCTATAAGGCATTTCGTTACATCAGTGTCTCAGAGTGTCAAATTGGGAAATGGGTTTATATGGCCGCTATATCAGGTTATCAACCGATTTAGTTGGCACAGTTATTGGAAGTCATTCCTCAACGATATGTGCAAAGTTTCAGTTAAATCCGATAAGAATTGCAGCCTCTAAAGGCTCAAGGAGTCAAGACCCAAAATCGGCTCATTTACCATCCCAATCGATCTACTCTAATAAGAAGTATGTGTGCAAAAATTTCAAGCGCCTAGGTTTACTCCTTTTGACAGACAGACGGACGGACATGGCTAGATCGACTTATGGTGTCTGAGATGTATATTTCGAAGTTTTACAAACGGAATGACGAAATTCCACGAAATACGTCATCCTATGGTGGAGCGCATAAAAATAATTAGTGTCCATGTTTCTACATTCTGTCTTCATATCAATAAAAAATTTTAGTTTGTTTGCTTATAAAGAGGTATTGGGCGTAGAACTTGATATATGCCATCCAATAGGGTATAAAAAATTCGGCCCGAAAGAGCTTAGCACGCTTTAACTTATTTCCCAATTTTGTAATTTAATCATATCGTCAATTTTTCATTTTATAATTCAGCTTACATATTTTTTTTGGCATTTGATTAAAACGCACCATTAAAGTTTTAAATTAAACCACATACAACCCTTAATGGTGGTGATGTTAAAGAGCAATTAACTTGTATCTGCTCAACATTCCATTACAGAGAAAAGTAATCATTTTTGCACCGCTGTGACTAACAAAAGGATTACGATGGCATACATTTAGGCATACGAGCATAACAAGGTATACTTTTAGGTTAAATGCTTTCACACAAACCAAAGAAATACCCATACACACAGAGGATTGATGCTGAAGTATTACGAAACCAATACAGTAATACGCAACCCAACACTAATACTCTCTAACTCCTCCATATGGAGTATTACTTTTGGTAGACTTTTAACCAAAACCACAGAAACCAAGAATTACGAAAAAAAGCAAGGAAACAAGAGAAAACTATAGACATTTATATTTATGCTCACGAAAGAGTTGGCAACGGTATATGCCATTTTTGTCGAAGTCATTTTTATTGGTTGTTCCCAAATAAAGTACACAAAAAAAGGTTAAGTTTATCCGGGAGCAGCGCAAAGTATTTGCTGTAGTAAATCGCTGAAGCATGAAAAGGTTTATTGCCGAAAAAGTTCAAGGATATCGAAATAGTAAAACAAAGTCCTCAATGGGAAAACTTCAGATTGTTATGTAAATTTACAAGGCGTATCCCAACAAGCCGAGAGAGAAAGAGACTACTTTGGCCATTTCATCTTCAACTGGGATTTATAAGCTAATTTCCTTGGGAGAAAAACAAAATGGAAAATTTGATTGGAAAACACAAAAAGCATACAAAATGAATGAATGAATGAATGAAAGGCTTTAAGCGTGCCACGAATACTAAGTGTTAAAATAACCAAAGGCCTGACAGGGGCATTATGTCATGAGCGATGTAATAAAGTATCAGCAAAAAGGGTCAGTGGTTCAACAACACTTGACTTAGTGGAGAGAAAAATTGCTGAGCCTTAATGGCAAACTCGTATATCCCACATTAATATTGCTATATAACTACGCACGTATTACGTCATACAACTAATCGATATAATGCTACCACAAAAAACATGGTGATACAAGAAAGAAGGGAATATATTGACAGGTCCAAGGAAAAGTGTGCTAAGTTATAGAATACACCAAATGAATGAAATATCAATTAAATAACTGTAACTTTAATTTACCTATGTTGAGTATACATTTGAAAGAAAATATACTTTATAAATATTCAAAATTAACACAAACGACAAACAAAATAAAAAAAAAAATAAGGATCCGCCCATTCTGAACTTGGAACAATGGCTTGTGCAAATGGATAATGTTCCACAGAAGATTTTTTCTGTGGAACATTTTTCCCTTGAACATTCCACTAAGGAAAACATTCCACTAGCCGAATCCGAACGGGGTGCCGCAGTGCGACACCTCTTTGGAAAGAAGATTTACATGGCATGGTACCTCACCAAATTTGCCAACATTAGGAGGGGAAAACCACCGCTGAAAATATGTTTCTTTCTCTGATGGTCTTGCCTCAATTCGAACCCAGGCGTTTAGCGTCATAGGTGGACAAGCTAACCTCTGCGCTACGGTGGCGGTGTTGTTAACAGGTTCACGAATTCAACAACACGTGCTCAAAAAACTGACACCACATGTTGTCAATATATTCAAAAACGCGCACTCGAGGATTAAAAAGAAAAATGCAAATGAACCTGATGTCGTTAATAATTTTTATTAACGTACAGTGGGATTGGAAAATATAAGTCTTTAATTTCAAACGAAATCTACAAAACTTGTACCTAATCTTGTGATTTTGCAGTAGAGGGATATAATACTTATACGGATTGATAAACTTTTCTGTAGTTTGCCCAGCATATAGCAATGTTTGATTTTTCAGTCAAAAGTAATGCAGATAAAAATTCGAACGATGAGACAAGACCATCCGCAACACCACCAAATATTAGTAGAGGTTCAGATGAAGTGTAGCACTGCAAGATTCGTAAAAATGATTAATTTTTTTCTTTTTCCACTGTACAACGCTTGATCATGATATTGACTTAATTTGCATTGTCTTTTTTATATCTTACACCATCACTGTGGTACAGGGGTATTATAACTTTGTACATTTGTTTGCAATGATAAGAAGGAGAAGCGCCAGATCCACTGTTTAGTATACGAATTTGCTAAGAATTACTTTATGATTTGATTAAGCTATGTCTGTCTGTCCATGTATACTTGTGATCAAGGAAAAGGTCACATTTGTTGTCCGACTGACGTAAAATTTTGCACAAGTCAATTTTTTGGTCCAAGAACGAACGCTATTGATTTTTGATGAATTTGGTTCAGATTTATATAACTTTCATCCAATATGAGCTACTCCGAACTATGCACAAGTTGTTCTATTCGGTTTCCCAACATATTTCATCAAAATCGGTTTTAGATATAGACTCCATATATATCTTTCGTCTGATTTGGCGTTTATTGGCTGTAGTTGTCACAATTCCTCCCTCACATTTCGGTGTCGAAATTTTGTTTTGGAACCATTATCGTCATGTGATTGGTCTGTATTATTATTGGTTGCATTGCTGGCTACGACTGACAAATTGGCCAGCTTTCTCAGTACCACAGCTACCTCGACATCATACTCTTCGTATATATCAGTCGCTTTCAGTGCGTTTAAGAAATTTGTAAGTTTAAGTGATTCCAACGATCGTTTATTGTGTAACTGCGGATTGCTAGTCTTTTCTGGGACTAAAGACCACATTTCTGGGACTAAAAACCACATACGCACGTAATGAATTCATGAAAGTTTTAAATCGGCTACATAATCTGCACAACTTAAAAAAAAAACAACTACCAAATTTTATGTGAAAGTTTAAATTTTCAACGAATTTTAGCATTGAATTGAAGACATTATTTGTTGAAAAAGTTTTGCAGAGACAAAAAATATAATAAAAATTTTGTGGATTTTCAACTAATTCTTAAGTTGAGGTGGTTGTTAAAAAAGACGCACTATCATGTAGTGAACCATACTCCCATGCAATTCATGACTTGCCAGCTAAGGTTCGAATCCCCCGGCAGTTAAACAAATTTATTATTATTGTGCAGTAATACTTATTGAGCCCTTTAATCATAAGGAAGATGATTTTGGTAGGCTAAAGGATGCGTGCAAGACTCTCAAACATGAGATCATGAGTTTAATCCTCAGCATCGCCAAAATTATTAAAATTTGTTTTTAAGGGTAATATTAGAGAGAGTGACAGAAAAAACCCCGAGTGCTGCCGAACAAAGCAAAAAAAACTAACCACACATACGGAAACCGAAGCTCTGCAGCAAAGCAAGCACATGTGTGACATCTTTGGTTTGTTTTGCTCATGAATAATATTGTTGTTGTTGTTATAATGTGGTAGCTTGCAAGACGAATTCCTTTCAACAATAAATTTTACTTTGGGTCGTTGTGATTAAAAAAAAAGTTTTTGTATCCAAGTATCCCATATAAATGTACTGCCCCATTTGACTTTTGAAGGCAATAGAAGTCTCAAATCGATTTAACGAAAATGTTGATATGTGATATGTCCTCCATTGTCCGCTCCAAATTGATATGAATCGATCTATCGATTTTCGCCTCGCTCGAATACGTAAAATACGTGCATGCCGCCGAATTTTTCAACGGAAAAATTGTACCAAATGTAGTGCTGATTTCATATTATATGCAGCCAAATAACTTTTACATGTAAAGATTACTCAAAAAAAAAAAAACTTCATCATTGTGTTATCTTCCGGTCGCATTGTGAGTGTCCACAATATTTATGTGTGGTTTTATTTTCAATTTGTTCATTCTTCAATCAATTGGGGTTTCAACATGAGGCCACAGCCATCGATTTAGATTTCTCCAAATGCCACACAGCAATTTGTTGTCCTTGCCATTGGCAGTAAACTTTTTCAGACACTAATAGGGGTATGGCAAGGGGAAACTGGCGGTGAGAGAAACTGTCTAACATTTATTTTCTTACCCTTCTACAATTTGGAAATGTATTTTTATCTATCGTCGCTTTTATGGGCCTTTAATTCACCAACAATTGTCTGAATGTCTGTTGGCTCAAAGTTTGGAGGGCAGAGGGCCATGCTGGTCTATACCCAACTACCTCAATAGGCAAAACAAAGGATTAGAGTTTGTGTATGAAAGTAGTGCTGGTTGAAATTTTTGTGAGAGGGAGTCAGGCAATTGAATATGCCACCGCTGTATTCACTGTCGGAATGCATAAAATAAAGTGAAGTTTTAAATTTGAATGGCGCCTAAGCGCAAAACTACACCGAATGCATACCCAAAGCAATAATTCCGGCAGTCAGACGGCGTTTGACAATATTTGGTTGTTTTTTGTTTTGGGCCCAAAGTCATGGTGGCATGTCAATGTGGCATAACTATGCAATCAACACAAACATCATGAAATTGAAATTGAATTTTGTGGTATTGATAGCAGTCATTGCTATTAGCAGCAGATCACAAAGAGTCTACCACGATGAAAATAAAACGACAAAATCAAAACCATTAAAACTATGCTAACGAAAATAACAAAGCGAAATTACACCACTATAAGGCAAAATAAAAGAAATTTGTTCGAAATATATACAAAACAAAGCTCATTGTTTATCATCAATTAAAGAGCCCATTTACATTAATTTCATGTAAAGTGGAGTTGCAAGGAAAAAAAACAATGGCAATCAAACAAGAGAACCAACAAAACCAAGAAATGAAGAGAACTTAAAATTGAATTTATGATTGAAATGAGCACGAAAACCAATAAAAAATTTCATATATGAATAAAATTCGTGTTATGGCATACCAGACTAGAAAAACCATCATGCGCCTTTTTGTTAAAAAGGTTTTTTGAAAAAATTAAGAGCTATCCTTTCATCGCATTCTTGCCTTATTACACCCTCCATCTCGATATATTGATCTGAGACCCAAAAAAGTATATATATTCCAGATCGTCTTGACATTCTAAGTCGATTTAGCCTTGCCCATCCGTCTGTTGTAAGCACGCTTACTTTTGAAAGAATAAAGATAGGCGCTTGAAATTTTGCATGAATTTTTCCAATTAGTGTGAGTCGGTTGGTATTGTAAATGGGCTCTATCAGTCCATGTTTTGATATAGATCCCATATAAACCGATTCTGGATCTTGACTTCTTGAGGCTCTAGAGGGCGCAATTCTTATCCGAATTGGCTGAAACTTTGGTACTTTATTTTGACTTCCAACAACTGTGCTTAGTACATTCCGAATCGGCTCATTCCCTGATATAGCTCCCATAAAAACTCATCTCGGATTTTCACTTCTTGAGCCGCTAGAGGGTGCAATTATTCACTGATTTGGCTGAAATTTTGGTTTGTTTTGTTTTGGTATCCAATAAATGTTTCAGGTATGGTCCAAATCGGTTCACAACCTGATATAGATCTCCCCGATTATACTTCTTGAACCTGTAGAGTGAGCAATTCTTATCCGATTTGGCTGAACAACGACTTCTTCTATAGCCTCGAACTTTGAGCTCTGATTTGTTTGTTGTTCATCGATATCACGAGAAGTTTAGCCGGGCTCGACCACAAGTTGCGGTTAGTGGAAGCTTCGAATTTATGCGTAGTCTCAGTGAGGCGTCAGGTGGCACTAACTCTTACTTAAATACTGAGTGTCAATGATATTCGAAATGGCAAGGCGCATCCAAGTAACCAGCCAACATGAAGGTGAGTGTCCGACCTTGGATCAAGCGGCTCGCAACTTGAAATATACATGAGCCATCCCACATAAACCATGCAGTTGTGGCGCTAGGCCAGTCCTCCGGGAAAACTGTTAGGATTACTCTGAAAAACAAAAGAATAGTAAAAACAGTCTACCCTAACGTTGATAACCCACGCAAACGAAAAAGGAATCATGATCGGCGGATCTGCACATGGAATATCCGGACTCTTTATAGAGAAGGTGCAGTATACGCACTGACGGATGTATTGGAGAAGTACAAGGCAGATAAAACCGCCTTACAGGAAGTGCAATGGGACGAGAAAGGCGTCACAACAACACAAAACGGTGACGAACTACGCTATAGCTGCTACAACACGAGACATGAATATGGCTGTGGATTTCTCTAGCTTTACTACGGTGGATGAGAGGCTAGCCACAATTAGCATAAAATCCTCGACACCAGTCATAGGAAAACACCACTTCCAATATATCAGGCAAATCTAGCAATAATTGCGCCCTCCAGAGGCTCAAAAAGTCTAACTGGGAGTTCGGTTTATATGGCAGCTATATCAGGTTATATACTGGTTTAGACCATACTTGGAACAGTTGCTGGAAGTCATACCAAAACGTCATATGCAAAATTTCAACTGTATTGGATGGGAATTGCGCCCTCTAGAAGCCCAAGAAGTCTAATCGGGAGATCGGTTTATATGGCGGCTATACAGGATATGAACTGATTTAGACCATACTTGACACAGTTGTTGGAAGTCAAAATATAAATCTTCGTGCAAAATTTCGGTAAAATCGGATAAGAATTGCGCCCTCTAGAAGCTCAAGATGGCAAGACCCAAGATCGGCTTATACGGCAGCTATATCAGGTTATGAACCGATTTGAACCATACTTAGCACAGTTGTTGCAAATACGTCATGCAAAATTTCAGCCTAATCGGATAAGAATTGCGCCCACTGAGGCTCAAGAAATCTAATCGTGAGAACGGTTCATATAGAGGCTATATCAGGTTATGGACTGACTTAGACTGTAGTTTACACAGTTGTTTGATATCATACAAGAACATTTCATGCAAATTTTCAACCAAATCGGATAAGAATTGCGCCCACTAGAAGCTCAAGAAGTCAAGACCCAAGATCGGTTTATATGGCAGCTATATCAGCTTATGGACCGATTTGAACCATATTTAGCACAGTTGTTGGAAGTCATAACGACACACGTCACGCCAAATTTCAGCCAAATCGGATAGTAATTGCGCCCTCTAGAAGTTCGATAAGTATAATCGTAAGATCGGTTTATATGGCGGCTATATATGAATATGGACTGATATAGACTATACATGGCACAGTTGTTGGGAGTCATACAAAAACACTTCAAATTTCAGCCAAATCGTATAAGAATTGCACACTCTAGAACATCTAGAAGTCAAGACCCAATGTCGGTATATATGGCAGCTATATCAGAACATGGACCGAAGTATTTGTGCAAAATTTCAAGCGCCTAGCTTTACTCCTTCGAAAGTTTGACGGACGGACGGACATGGCTAGATCGACTCAAAATGTCATGACGATCAAAAATATATATACTTTATGGGGTCTTAGATGCATATTTTAAGGTGTTATAAACGGAACACAATGGAGGGAACAAAAATCACAAAGCCCCATGTTTGTCCGCAGATCAAGAAGTGAGAAACCAAATTGATCACATTGTGGTAGATTGAAGGAGTTCATCCAGTGTGTTACATGTACGATCGATCCGAGGGGCAAACATTGATTCGGATCATTACCTTGTTGCAGCAAACGTTCGCACCCGTGTGAGCATGGCGTGGACATTGAAAAGCTGTAAATGCAACAGATGACTACGGCATGCTCCACTCGACTAAACCAACTGCTTGAAGAAAGCACTCCTTGTTCCGATGATACAACGACGCAGTGGCAATCTATTGCCCACTTCAGGATAATGCCACGAAATCCATACTTTAGTTCAAGAAACATAGAAAGAAAAAAAAATTTTCCCAGCTGTTAGTATTGGACGATGGCGGCGAAGAGGATATCGCAGAACCAACCTTTGATGATGATGTAGAATGTTTACCTCTTAGTCAGAATGAGGTCCAAGTACAAGTGACCCGACTGAAGAACAACAAGGCAGCAGGAGCCAATGGGTGGCTTGCTGAACTATTCAAGACTGGAGAGACACGTTAATAAGACGTATGTATCGGCTTTTCTGGCTAGAAAAACGCATACCGCATGATTGGAACCTCAAAATACTATGTCCCGTACACAAAAAAAGATGGAATGTGCCAACTACAGAGGAATAAGTCTGCTCCCCTTCGCATACAAGATACATTCAAGCGTACTGTGTGAAAGATTAAAGATTAAAATTAAATGCGTCCTTAGACTTGGTAAATCCACCATAGACCAGATATTCACAATGCGCTAAATCCTGGAAAAGATCTGAGAAGTAAAGGTCAACTCTTACCATCTCTTCGGAACTCCTTTACGTTCAAAGGTATTTCATGCCATGTCTGAGTTTAATAACCCTGCAAAATTAATAGGACGCTGCAGGATGACACTTGCTGATATACGTTCCTCAGTACGAATAGGAAAGGAACTCTCCAAACCATTCAATACCAAAGGAGGTTTCAGATCGTGTGATCTCTTTAATATCCTGCTGGAGAAATTTTTACGAAATGCAGAGGTGACACACTTTCCAAACAAGAAAACACATGATACTCGCCTTCTAAATACTCTGATTGCGCTGGCTAGGTCATGTTGTCAGAACGAAGAAATCTTTTGAAGGTGATCTTTAGTACACCCAAACCGGGACAACCTAGAGATCAAAAGGTCAAAGACTTGGTGGTAGAAATTTTAGAAGGACCGCAGAACAAATGTTCTGTCACAGCCAATTAAAGTAACGAAGGATCTCAAGGGAGCTATATCATGTTAAAGACCGAGTTGAACGAAACTCGGTAGATTTGTTGGAAGTTATAACAGAAGTCTCTGTGTAACATTTTAGCCACATTGCTTAAGAATTGGCGTCTATAGAGGCTCAAGAAGTCGAATGAGGATATATATATATGGATATGTAGAGGTATTTGTACCATTTTTGATAAATTGTCAGAAGTCATAATAGAAGCCATTGTACAATTTCAGAAAAATTGGTTAGAAGTCCAATCGTGAGTTCGGTTTATATGGCAGCTATATCATTTTGGGTTTTAGACTATACTTGACAAAGTTGTTGGAAATCATGGCATACAATTTCAGTAAAATTGGGTGGTAATTGTGTTTTCTAGGGGCTTAAGAAGCCAAATCCAGGGATTGCTTAGTAAGGGAACTATATCAGGTTAAAGCCAGATTTTGGACCATACTAGAAAGCGTTCATGCAAACTACAACAGAAGACGTTGTGCAAAATTTCAGCCAATTTGTTAAGCAATTGCGTCCACTAGTGGCTCCAGAAATGAAATCGGGAGATCGGTTTATATAGGAACTTTGCCATAACAGAAGTCGTTGTGCAAAATTTCACTAAACCTGAATAAAAATTGCGCACTCTAGTGGATCAAGAAGTCAAATCGGGAGATTGGTTTATATGGGAGCTATGCTAAACATGTTCTGTTTTGGTTAAAAGTTTTTTCTCTTTCGAGCTTTAATGTGATTTCAACATGCCTTGCAATAATAGGAAAAATCAGTAAAAATGTTCCATTTTTTATTTTATGTGGCCTAGTGTAGTTCGAGGGCTATAAAAGGAGATCAATAAATACAAAAATTCTTATCTTCCATCTAGCCAAAAATTGTAATTTCAGCTTTCCAATAAAACGCATCCCTTGTCTATGTGCGATATGTACATACCTACATGTATAGCATATATAGGGGACCTTTGCCAGCATTTGTACATTTTCTAAGTTCAACACACTTTTGGGATTAAAAACTCCTAAATTAGCTTTAAATGAAACCACACTCTGCTTTAGCGCCAGCAGCAGCCGACACTTAGGTGCGAATGTGAATTAAACCCCAGTTAAACCCGAACAAAGTGCAAACAATACGTTGACAATAACAACAGCAACAACAAGGAGAATGACAACAACGCCATCAAGAATGGAAACATCACGGCAGCATTACGACAAACTTAGCACACTTATGCGACTGTCATTGTCGTAAACGTAAAATGTAATTTCCACACAATGGTTACACACACACACCGTCATACTCACACTCGTTTACATTGTTTCCTCTATGGCCAACACTCCTTCTAGATGTGTGCTTTTATTATGTCTGCCTAAAAGTAGGCTTTGGCGCACTCAAGCTTTGTTGGCCATTCTCTTGTGTGTGTGGGTGTGAGTGTGCGTTTTACGAGTGCTCTTCTTTACATCAATGTAGGAAAGCAAAAAACGTATCTTCTCTAAATGTTTTTTAGGTTCTATTTATTTGTGTTGCTGTTGTTGTTGTTGCTGTATTTCTTTGACTTTTTTTATTTGGTTTCCATTTTTTATGGCTGATTGTTTTGTGTTGTTATTACCATTGTTATGGTTGTTGTTGTCCTTGCTGTCTCTCTGTTTCGAGCCCCCCGCTCTTTACGTGGGGAGCTGGATAAAGAGATAAAAATTTTATTTATTGGGTTCTTGTTCCCTTATTTCTTTCCCGTTTCCGTTTGGCAATAAGTGCCCGCTTTTCTATGTTGTTGTCCTGGCTTATATTCATTTGTTGGCATTGGCGTATATTTACAGCGAAGGTCACATAAATGTATTTTCGTTCAAAGGTAGATAAGATTTGGGGAAATAAAATGTCCTACAAATAGGATTCTGGCCCCGTTAAAGGGGCCCCGTTAAAGGGGCCAGAGCTTACTACCACAATGATTCGTTTCATCTGATAAATTTATTGAATTATTACGGCCATGTTGCTTAGTATGTAAACGGCTATTTGTTTATGCTTAAAACTCGGATTGTTTTTATTTTAGGCTGCAATTTAAATTTTATTTAAGGAAATAAGAAGACGTCTTGCACATAAGTTACATTTTAAAAAAATTACGAAATGTCCAACCATTACCTTAGACGTAAGAAACGAGTAGAAAACCTTAAAAATAGGTGGGGCAGAACTAGAGAGCATACCAATATGGGTTCTGCTAAAAATGTATACTAATTACTTAAGTTAATGTGTGGATTATTTTGAGGAAATAAAATCGGGTGATGATCGAGGCTTCTAGGAGTTCAAGGAGTAAAGTGAGGGGATAAGTTTAAATGGGGAATTTACCCATGCTACATTTGGTGTAAGTGTAAGGCGCCACAAGTGAACTGTAGATTTGACAGGTGCTTTGTAGGTTGGTGCTTTGTAGGTCCCGTAAGTGAGTACACATTTTGTTGCTCTCATCTTTTGAACCTATTATCGTCATGATCGAAAACTATGTCCGGAGTAGGGCGACCCCCAAACACTTGGCCCGAAATTGGATTTCAGATTCGTTTTTATACCCGCCACTGAAGAATGGCGGTATATTCGACCCTATAAATCTTGATCGTAGCAAATATCTAAGACGATCTAGCCATGTACGTCCGTCTGTCTATCTGTTAAAATTATGCTACAGACTTTAAAAGTGCAGATAATTTGCTGAAACTTTGCACAGATTGTTTTTTTTTTGTCTAAAGGCAAGTTAAGTCCGAACACGGGCTATATTGGACTGTATCCTGATATATCACCCATATAGACCAATCTGCTGATTTAAGGTCTTAGGCCCATTATAGCTTCATTTTTTATCAGATTTTGCTGAAATTTGGCACAGTGACCATAGAACGATCTCTCGATTGGGAGCATAAAAGGCGCATTTATTATCCGATTTTGCTGAAAATAGTGAGCTGTGTAAGGCCCTGTGCCATCTGTGTTCAATGTGGCTTCATTTGGTCAATATTTGGATATAGCTGCCAAATAGACTGATCTCCCGATTTAAGGTTTTGGGCCCATAATAGGCGCATTTAGTATCCGTTTTTGCTGAAATTTGGCATAGTGACCATTGTTTGGGGTTTCGACATCCGTGCTATATATGGTTCAGATCGGCCTATATTTCGATGTAGCTGCCGTATAGACCATATATTGACCAATTATCTGTTTTATCAACTTGAACATTGAATTGTATTTATCAGACCACTTGACGTCTGAACCGAGTTTGGTCCTAATTGGAACATAGTTTCCATGGGTTAAGATATATACCCGTGGTGTTGGGCACTCAAAGTTCGGCCCAGCCGAACTTTATTCTTTTTATATTTGTTTACTCTCAAATACCTTTCATTTGAGTTCCGGAGTGGTATGCCATATAGTCCCGATCGGCCTATATGTTATTTTTGTTGGATTGTGGAGGTGGGCTCTCGGCACGTATACACTCTTTTAACGAACCTCTATTTTATGCTCATTTTGCCCCAATCGGTGAACGTGTCCTTGCAAGTGGATTTTGGAGAGGGGTGTTCTTTCCGAATTGCTTGACCAGAATTTCGAACTAAATTTCGCTTAAAACGTTGCACATATTTTTGGAATCTCGCGTTTTTAAAAACAAAGGTGCGGAAGAGGGATCTCTCGCCTTCGAAAATATCAAGTATTCATTTCGTCGGGAGGCTAAACAGAATCAGTTTCAGCCATTTTTAAGTATATCCAAACTTAAAAACAAGCAAATTCTAAACATATCGGTTTTTTGAATGCAAATATGGTATAACCAACACTCAGAAAATAATAAGTTTCATTATTATGCTGTATCGGACTATATCTTTCTATAGCACCCATATAAATATCCTGATAAACCGTCTTGAGCATTTAAAACTCGTATTGTTTTATCTGATTTGGTGAAAACTTGCAATAGTGAGTTGTATTTGACATCCGTGCTATTTGGAGAAAGTTGCTGATTTATGGTCATGACTTCATAAAAGTCGAATTTCGAACACGATTTCGATGAGATTTGGAATAGTTAAATCTATTAGACTTCTGGACCGTGCGAGTTATATTCTAGATAGGACCATATATAGCTGATGTGTTCACCGATCTGGCAAATAAACGTCTTGAGTTGATAAAACACTCATTCAACAAACTTCGACGAAAACTTGATATATGAATATTTTGTATATTTATGGTGTTGAGTATCCAAAAATTCCGCCCGGACGAATTTAGTTCGGGTTTGATAGTTTTGTGAAGATTTTAAACCTATTTCCAGTTTAATGATTAAAAGTGTTATAAGCAAACAACTTAAAAACAGGAAGGGCAAAATTATGAAAAATTAATAATTTTTTGTCTGTATACGATGGCGTGGTCGAAGCAAGGACATTTTCTTTATATCTTTCCATTTGCAATCATTCGGTAATGACGTTAATCGGTTCATTGTTTTTAAAGTTATAGCCCTCAGATTGTTGGAGATGTGAAAATTGGTAAAATCTGAAAACCTGTATGAGAAAGGAGAGCCACTTACTTACATTAACAGAAAATCAATGTTCTCCGTTACAAATGTCTAGAACATTTTGTACCGCTCAGATAAAAATATGAACAGTTTGGGCGTTAAAACTAATGGGGTTCCCTGAGATTTCATCGCATAGAAATAAGAATCTAAATGCTGTAATTCGGCCGAAGCTTTCAATGGGTTAATGTAGCTCACATCCTATGGTGGTAGGTAAAAAAATGTTACATTCCTGTTTACGTTCCCAAACAACGAAAGCTTTAACATTTTTCAGTTATTTTCTTATGAACCTTTGAAAGTCCTAAACACTGCATTATCGACCATTTATCAAACTATGAGTTGTCAAAGATAAAAATGAGTATACATAATCCTTCAACAAAGCTCCAGCAGATGGGAGGAAACTTAAACTCCCATGCGTTTAAATGTGAAATGTGAAAACCGAACATAGTACCAGCCATCATTTGAAAACAACAAATTTAACAACCTTGGATGCTTCATACAGAATTTTGTAAGAGTTAATGTCTATAACACTGATTTTCGCAAAAAAAAGAAGAAACATTCAAGAGAATGTTTGATTTTATTCTATAAACAAATTTACCAACATTCGATTTTGTAGTAATTGCCTTGAAGTTTAGTTTTTATAGTTTGCCTATATTTAAATTTTTAAGAAATGTTTTTTTACATATAAAATTCTTTAATTAGTCTACTAATATGAGTCAAAACTCGAAGAATTCTTCTTAAAATTTTACATTTTATGAAACCAGGTATGATTTATACACAAAATACGGTTTAAATTTACAGTAAAGAATGTATTAGAGATAGCATAGACAAAGGAAACCTAAGACTTATAACAATATGTTCAAAAAAGCTCTAACAGATGGGAGAAATGAAAAATTCTCAGTCGTTTATATGTGAGTGCGCTAGGAACCCGGGCGACTTGGAACAGAGAACGTTTTTGTAAATGACCACAAATTTAACCACAGATACAGGAATGTATTGATTTCTAGTTTTAATTTTAATAAAGTGACTGAAAATTTTGTCCCATTGAGGTGTTATTTGCTCACTCGTATATTAATAACCGCATGATTGATTTTTCCCATATACGAAGGAAAGGTATAAACTTTGAAACTCAAAATGTTAATGGTTAATTTTTCCCATAGATTAAAGAAAGGTATAGACTTTGAAACTCAAAATGTTAAGAAAATACCTCAAAAGTTCTCCGTTCCATGTCGACCGCGGGTTCCTTGTTCACTCACATATAAACGACTGAGAATTTAACATTTCTCACATCTGTTAGAGCTTTTTTGAACATATTGTTATGAGTCTATATATTTCCTTTGTCTACGTTCTTCCCATCTGTTAGAGCTTTTTTGAACACATTCTAGGCGGTCTTTCTATGGCTTAACATTTTTTCCTCCCTTTATTTTAAATCCATTTGTTGAGGATTCTATAAAAAATGTTAGCGACGGTCAATATTTGTTTTTCATTTTCGGTTTAAGGGATACAAATTTGACATATATAATACGGGTTCTAACCGATTGGATGAACAAAAATCGGTAAATAATATTTCGAAGAAATCCGAATTATCCGACATATTTTGCTATAATTTTCTTTACCACTTGCTTTTTCGAAAAAAATAAATTATATTTGAAATTCATTGAATGTGCTTAAACCTCAAGAAAACATAAAATCAAGTCTTATTTGTCATAAACTAAAAAAGTAGTTTTATATATAGCGATACTTTGTTATGTCCAATTCATTGCATTTTGAAATTATTCGTGTTCCTCTTCCTTTGTAAAATGTGTGTGCTTGTAGTTGGACTTTGGAAGAAAAGAGAAATAACAACAATAATCAATGAATTGGCAATACCTAACATTACACAATAATATTTTTACATTATAAAAACATACCAGTTTCTGATTAGTTGGTGCTAAAACATTTATATACATAAAATTTCAAAGTGCGCAGAGAATTTTACTCCGAAAAAGTTGGCAACCAAAAGAATTACTTTTTTACTTCATTGTGAATGCCCTTTCTATAATTAAGGATAACAACAATGTTTTTTTGCAATGTTTATGGCTCTTCGTCGGATAGAAAATATCCTTTTTAAAGGAGAAAATACAATAACGACGAAAAAGAAATACCTCAATTTAAAAAGTCCTTTTAAGGAAGAAATATTTTCGAACGCTCTCAAGCGGCCTCAAACATCTCTAAACATAAAGAACAAAAGGACCATAAAGGGCAACGTAGTAAAGTCTCAAACCAAAGGACAGACGCTTATCTTATTGTGAATGATTTTTGGAATGTGTCCCCACAAGTTACACAGTAGCATTAACAGTTTCATGTTATACTCGTGATACTGCTGCGTATGTTTAACATTGTGTTTTTACACAATTTTAACATTTTTTATCATAAAAATATTAGAAGAGCAAAATGTTAAATACATGTATAGAAATGGATGTCTGAAAGGAATACCAAGTCACCAACATATGGTGGTATATTGTATCATTCCGCTTGAAAAGATTTAAACTTATATTTCAGACCTCAAAAAATAATTCAATAATTACGTATTATCACAAACAGATTTGGAGTTCATCTGTCTATCCATAAACTCTCGCAATGATACTAATAGTGTCTTCACATGTAATGATATCGAGCAGAAATATTTTATAGTGTTTTTGGCTGTTTTATTTGGAATATTTGTTATGTTCGACTATATCTCGATATAGCTCAACATAAAGCGATTTTCGAATTTGATTTATTGAGAACAGTGGGCGTATTTTACGTTCGTTTTTAAATGTTAAAGTTGTATAAGTTCTTCTTACAACATTGCCAATCATATTGCTCATCGTTTTACTTTTCGCTACAACATCCAGCGTTCTTCACAATTTACATCTCTTTTTTATAGTTTTTGGGACTGTTTGCGCTTTCATTTGGTCTTAAAATCGTTAACGATTCCATGCTGGATATTTGTATACCATTCAGATAATTGCTTCTTTCACTCGATTCCTAAGGGGGTCGCCCTACACTCAAAAATCCAAAATGGGCAAGAGTCTCATATCAAAGATCTTTGACAGTATGTAGATTTAAAAATTGATATTGGTATTTGGGACGAAGAGTTCGGTGGATCGACACCTTCAAAAAAAAAAAAAAAGTAAAAAGGCATCAAGTTCCTCGGGTATATATGTAAACCCCCATTCGTCGCAATCCGGTGAAAATTGGATAACTTATGCACCCAGATTCGGCACAGACATTGAGTGGTCTAATAACTGTTGTCACTGTTGAATTTTGTATTCCAAATTTCACCAAAATCGGGTAATTAATAAAGCTTTTATGAGCTTCAGACCCTTAATCGGCATATCGGTCTATATGACAGCTATAGCTAAATACTGTCCGATCCGAACCATTTGGGATGAATGTCGTGAAAACTAAATCTGCCCACTGTTTCCAATTTCAGCGAAATAGGATAAAAAATAAAGCTTTCATGGGCTTCAGACCCTTTATCGGCAGATCGGTATATATGGCAGCTATATCTAAATATAATCCGACCTCAAACATATTAAGCTCTGATATCGGAAGGCTCAAAATAACTCAATGCTTCAAATTTCAGCGAAATCGGGTAATAAATTAAGCTTTTATGGGCTTCAGACCCTTTATCGGCAGATCGGTCTATATGACAGCTATATCTAAATGCAGTCCGATCTGAACCATATTTGGGTCGTATGTTGGGAGGCCTTATGGGCTTCACACCCTTAATCGGCAGATCGTTCTATATGGCAGCTTTATCTAAATATAGACCGATCTAATCCATATTTAGGTCAGATGTCTGGAGGCTTAAATTAACCCACAGTTTCAAATTTCAGCGAAATCGGGTAATAAATTAAGCTTTTATGAGCCTCAGAGCCTTTATCGGCAGATCAGTCTATATGACAGCTATAGCTAAATACTGTGCGATCCGAACCATTTGGGACGGATATCGTGAAAACTAAATCTGCCCACTGTTTCCAATTTCAGCGAAATAGGATAAAAAATAAAGCTTTTATGGGCTTCAGACCCTTTATCGGCAGATCGGTATATATGGCAGCTATATCTAAGCTTTTATGAGCTTTTATCGGCAGATCGGTCTATATGGCAGCTATATCTAAATATAGTCCGATCTGAACTATATTTGGGTCAGATGTCGGAAAGCCTTAAGCTACTCACTGTTTGAAATTTCAACGAAATCCGATAAAAAATAAAGCATTTATTGGTATTAGGCCCTTTATGGGCAGATCGGTCTATATAGCAGCTATATCCAAATATGGTCCGATTTGGCCCTTTCAAGAACTTAACCAGAGTGCATAAAAAATACGTATCTGTGCCAAAAATACGTATCAGCTCAATATCTCAATTTTTGAAGGCTGTAGAGTGATTACATCAGACGGACGGACACACACACGGACATCGTTAAATTGTCGTAGAATTTTACGACGATCCAAAATATATATAATTGGTAGGGTTGGAAATTGATATTTCGATGTGTTGCAAACGGAATGACTAAATGAATACACCGCCTCCTTATCCTACGGTGGTGGGTATAAAAACAAAGACAACCTCCCAAACTGGTGTAAAGAATGAGAGAAGTAAAAAACGAATCTGATATCCAAATTTCGGAAAAGTGTGGGGAGGCCGCCATCCAGAAAATACCCCAAAGGGGGTCGGAACAAATGGATGGTCTGTAAGCGTAGAGTATCGATCTATATCGAAATTTATGATAAGTGTCTTGGGCTGTCCACTGCAAAAGAAAAACAAACGGACATATGGGCCGTTGTGGACAGATATGGGCAAAATATGACGAGGTAGACCCATGGACAATTACACCGACCGCCTAATAATCCCTTCCTGATCCGTTTTAGCTATGTCCGTCTGGCTGTCCATGTATTCTTGTGAGCACGGTACTGTAGCATTTATTGGCATTTATTTGGTTCAAGGATTTAGATGTAGCTCCCATAAACATATTTCATCAGATATGGCTATTTAAAGCTATAGAAGTCCGAATTTTGGTCCGATCTTTACAAAATTTTGCATGAGATTTTTTTTGCATCCTAAAATATGTGCAAAATATCATCAAAGTCGGTCCAGATTTAGATATAGCTCCCACATATAGCTTTCATCTGATATGGCCCTTTACTGTAGTAGCCACATTTTTGGTCCTATCGTAAAGTAAATCTTACAAGATTCTATTCAATATTTCAATATGTATGCAAAATTAAAATCTGACTAGATTTCAACATGGTATGTATGTATGTATGTAACATGTATTAAAAGTAGCATATAGAGTCGGTGGTGTAAGGTATTATATAGTCGGCTCTGTCCAACTATTGTCTTTCCTTACTAGTTTTTAATAGTAACGATAGTATTTTAAAAAGTTTAAAGGCAAACTTTGTATACCGACCACCTACCTTTGAACCTATAGGGGCTATATCAAAAAATGATCCGATTTGGATCAAACTCGTCACGGACTTCGAGTGGTCCAAAATATAAAAATTCACTGTTCAAGTTGCTCAAACAGAAAATTGGTTTATATTGCAGCTATATCCTAATATAGATCGATTTGAACCATATATGCCAAACAAAGGTCACTGTGACAAATTTTATGAGACGATCGGTCTATTTGGCAGTTATATTCAAATATAGAGCAAAATGCAAATTTTGCCCATGAACATTCCACTAAGGAACAGGGGTAAACTTCTCACATATCAATGAGTGCAGTCCGATTTAATTTTAATTTCAATGATAAGGGGCCTCCTTTTTATGGCCGAGTCCGAACGGCGTGCCGCAGGGCGACACCTCTTTGGAGAGAAGTTTTTCATGGCATAGTACCTCGTAAATGTTGCCAGCATTAGGAGGGGAAAACCATCGCTCAAAAAATTTTTGTGATGGTTTCGCCAGGATTCGAACCCAGGCGTTTAGCGTCATAGGCGGACATGCTAACCTCTGCGCTACGGTGGCCTCAATTATAAGCCAATGGGAGCCAAATTGAACCTGGATGTTGAAGGCGAAATTTCAGTGAAATCGGGTAATAAATGTTTTATGGTATGGTCCCAAGGACTTCAATCGGGAGATCGGTATATATGGCAGCTACAACCAAAGCAACCAAATATTAACAGATGTGAACCATATAGGCCACGGATGACGAGAAGCTATATGGCAGCTATATTCAAAAATACACCGATACGGATGCCGAAAAGCTTAGCATAGGTGTTTGTGCCAAGTTGCTGAGAAATCAGATAAAAAATGAGCCTTTTATAGGCCTTACACATTAAATAAGGAGATCGGTCTATATGGCAACTATATCAAAATATAGCCCGATTTTGATTATACTCAGCACGAGTGTCGAGGAGTCGAAAGCAATACATTGTGCCAAATTTCATTTCCGATATAGCCCATCTTCGCATTTTACCTGCGCATGGACAAAAAATTAATCTGTGCAAAGTTTCAGCTAAAAGCCTGTAGCATGATTTCAATATACAGACGTGCTTTATTTGGCTTGAAATTATTATCAAAAGACTTCGATCAAGGAAAATATTTTTAATTTATATTTTTATTTTTTATGTATTTTTCTAAGATCACAAAAAATTCCAAAATCAAAACCCGATTTTTTTTTCGACAAGTCACAAAGCACAAAATATTGATGTCAAATCACTTTCCAAGTCAATATAACACATGGCACAAATATTTTGATGGACAAATTAATCCAACAATGGCCTTCGTCTAGTAATCAAGCCCCCCTAACGTATTAGGCCAGTATAAAAAACAAAAATCCTTTGAAGTGAGGATTTTTGTTATCCACTTCAGGAAAAAAAAACTGAAAATGAGTTTCCAACAACAGTAATGACATAAAAAGGATAAACAAAACATTTTCCCCTGCCACCTAGTCAAAGGACAACAAAAACAAATGAACAAAAGCCAACCAACCGTAATGTTGAATTTGTGTTGTGATGCCTTGTTTTGTTTGTTGGTTTTTGTCACAAACCAAATATTTCCATTCCAAACAACGACGGGGCTGCTGAAACAAGCGCCCACAGTCCAGCTTTGATATGTTTAGGATGTGACAGTGCGACAATCAAATAAAAATAAAAGTAAGCTAAAAATATTTTGCATAAATTATGTGGGATACTTAACCCTTTTTCCCGGGGCCTCTCAAATTCACCCCAACTCTTTCTATGATATGAATGGCCAAATCGCTTTTAATGAATCTCCTTTCCCAGTCAATGAGGATGAAAATGGCTCGTGTTACATTTCCCTGACATTAACATACATGAGCTGGTCCTTGGGGGGATGGTACTTAGATGACAGTGAGTGCTGAAACCTATTGACTGGCACTGTTTGTTTTTGTGGACTTATCAGTGCCAAAATCTGTGTGAAAATATTGAGATTATTGTGAAGGCAGATAAGGAAGCTTGGTGTTAGACGTTCTTTTTATAGACGAACAGGCAACATTATAAGGGAGAAATAAGGAATTTTAAGGGTTCTAATTATGAAGAATTCTAAATTTAAATACTAAACAAACTGAAACTTAAGACTGAATTATGAATTATTAAACAATTCAAGATAAACATTTCAAGATTTAAGCTCGCTGATAAGGGATTTCAATTTTATTGCAGAGTTCGAACCCCGTCCAAACTCACTAAGACAATTTTAATTCCGTTGTGGTATCACAGTTGCGACAGACCAAGGCCTCTGGTGGAAATCTAAGCCACGACTTCCGCTACAACTTGGCTACAGGGGCACTTTATGTGGGGGTCATCATTTGACAGATGATTCGAATAGATGTAGGACGTAGACATTTTGTCGGCCTAATGCTATCTTGTTCCATATGCCATTTTCGATTTTTTTGAGTTAGGAACACTTTCTACACGCAAAACAATAAAACTTTAGGAAAATCTTTACGACAAACAAAATACTGTCATGAAATTTTGCTTTTATTGTAACCGTGTAACGTTTCGTTTCAACATATTAAACGTTTATTCTACACTCTTTAGCAGCTTCGTCTGTTGTTAAAGGAGCTTTCTTTTGTCGTAAAACCAAAAACTATTTAATTGCAAAAGTGTTTTGATAGCCGCAAACGAGTAGTATATTGCAGCAGCTCAGACGAGTGCGGATGGTAAGCCCGGAAAGTGTAAGTTTTTAAAGTTTTGGTACAAAAATACTGGTATGTCCAATGACAAAATTCATTAGAGCAACACACAAATGGCTGCCAGGTACAAGAAAACACAATAAGAATTTGTAAGGCACATACATTGTTTGGTAACATTTACGCGACAAAGAAATATCAATCACAAAGTAAGTATTTAAATGTACGAAAACAACAAAAATTTTTTGTTTTATTTATAGCAAAACGAATACAGTAGATCATAATACAAAACCATAATGGGTTGTGCTAAAATGGAGGGTTGTTAATAAAATTGTGTATCATAACATCGAAATAAATCCAAATGTATTCTGAAGGAGTTTGAACTACTAACTGAGATGTGCTTATAATTCGTGAAAATTTGAGTTTGAATTGTGTTACAACAATAGTTGAAAGCTCGAATAACATGTTCTATACAAATATAGAATGAAAGGTATTGTCGGGGTTAAAAAAAAACTTTTGACTAAGTTTCCCATGTACATTCCATTAAGGAACAGGGGATACTTCTCTCATATCAATGAGTGCAGACCAATTAAAGTTTAAGCTCAATGACGCATAGCGACACCATTTTATCATGGCAGGATACCACCGCTGAAAATTTTGTTGATGTTTACGATGGCGTTTGAGCACAGGCGTTCGGCATCATAAACAGCCATGCTAACCTCTGCGCCACGGTGATCTCAAAAAAAGAAAAAATTAGCTTTATAATTGTCACAAATTCTTGCAAGAATTTATCTAAAAAAACATGTACTTTTATCGTAAACAAAGTCCAATGCTTTTCAGAAAAAAAGTTTACTTGGCAAAAGTTTCTTTTATGTCCAACGAATTATTTTTTTGCGTTTAGGGTTTAAGGTATGAACTTCCAGAATTTTCAAAAAGTTTTAAAGCAACTTTCTTAGTTTCTGGGATATTGAGATGTAAGTTTGTTCCATATCCACCTTTTTTTTAAATAGTGAATGTTGTTCCATATCCAATGATTCTGCGCGTGGAAGAATCATGTTCCAAGTGCTAAATTTTTATTCAATTTATTTAAAAATATAACTAAAAGCAATAATAAAACGGCATTTCATTAGAATAGATATTGGCAGAAGGTTCCTAAATTCGTCATTTGAGACTTACCATACACTCGTCCGAATTTGTAACTCAAAACAGCAAAAATGTTTGCTAAAACAGCAGTTTTTGTCTGCTGAAAATGGGCAAGCAGATCTTACTGCTGTTTCAGCAACGATTCGGTTGCTGCATTAGCAAACATTTTTCAAATTTTTTAGAAATTTTGTTGGAAGAGATAATTTTAATTTGGGGAATATTTCTGTAAAGAAGCTAGCTGATCCCTCCATTGGTATACATTTCGAAATGTGGCTGAGCTATTCCGCATGTTTTTTTATTGTTCTACTAATTTGTACATGACTGCCTTGGCCTTTTGCATCTAAATTTAAAGGAAAAAGGTTATGGGAAGTATACATTTAGTGGTATAAACATCCACTGAGGCAAACGTTTACATATGTATTCTATTTGTTCTTCTAACATCCCCTTCATTATTAAGCACCAGTTATTTTCAGCGAATAACAGATTTTCAGCAATAAGGCTGCTACTCTGAAATATCAGTACTACTGCTGTAATAGCAGAACTACTGCAGCAAAATAAACTCCTAATATTCAGCAGACAGTGTTTGCTTTTTTCGATGAGAGTAGGGGTTTGAAACCAATGAAAAGGGAAAATAACATGGTTTTGATCCTAGTAGAAGGCCCACAGAATAAATGTTATTGCATTTATCGAATGCAAAGTGTGACACATCGATATATCAATTTCCAGAGTCTGTAAAAATTTTTTCCATACGCAGGTTCGATTAGACTCGTCGAAATTCTTGTTGAATATGATCCAAATGAAAGGGTCTTGAGCCTATAAATGGCGCATTTGTCACCCGATTTCTATGAAATGAGGAATTATGAGTTGTGTTAGACCCCTTGATAATCGTGCTGAATAGGACCATATTTTGATATATGTATCTACAATATACAGCGACATCCCAATTAAAATTCTGAGGTGCATAACCGACGTATTTATTGCGTCATTTCGACGCAATTTGGATCAGTGAATTGAATTAGTCCTCTCGATAGCCGTGCCAAATATGCTCCAAATTACACCATATGTGGATATTGCTACCATGTAGACAGGTCTACCAATGAAAGATTCTTCACCCCATACAGGCTTATTTGTTACCCGATTTCGCACATAGACAACCTTGCTGCATATGATCTGTATCGGTACATATGATCTGTATCGGTTCGCGTCATAGGCAAAGATTATTAATACCATTACATACCATTACAATACCAGACAAAGGAGGCTATTGAAAATTGATGGCGTCATATTTGTATTCTTGTCATTGCGCCAGTGTTGTTGAACTTTGTAATTAAAATATTGACGCCATTATAAAATATTTGTTAAACAAATGAATATTGTTTTAATACAATTTGAGTGCATAAAAACCTATTCACATACTCGAAACGGTGAAAAAAGAAATAGTACAAATCCTAAGGATTCTTCTACATCTCTTGCTGTGTTTGTGTATTCATATGAAAACCACTTCTGGGAATCATTGGATATGAAATCGTTTGTTGAATACAGAGAACTGAGGTTGATCACGATGTAACAATCCTTTTTGTAATTATTAACAAAAATAATCGAAATAAAATTAGATTACAATTATTTTCAATAGTTTTTTTTTAAGTTCATAAGTGGGTGGTACTAAAACCAATAAACGTCTGGTGCTAAAACTAATAACAGCTTTGTATAAAAACCAATATCAGTTCGGTAACAAGGCTAGTACCAAACGGTACTAATGATTTTATGTTTCATTCATACCATCCGGTATTGTTTTTGTACCAAACGGTGTTGCTTTACTATCAATACCGTATGAAACTGAAATGAGCACATTTGGAATTAAGTTTTCTATGGGTGTAGCTGCCATGTAGACATATCTCCCGATTAAATGCCTTTGGTCTTAAACATATATCCCATTTTTTTCTTGTCATGCCAGTATACTTTGTAAAAAAATCCAATTTGTTTCATAATAAAATCTCATTAAAATGAATATGTTGGGTTGCCCAAAAAGTAATTGCGGATTTTTCATATAGTCGGCGTTGACACATTTTTTTACAGCGTTAGATTAGCTAAAATCGTTATATAGAACATACAGCTCGTGGTTTATACGACGCCGATATTCTCCATAAATGCAGAATGATCCATTAATTTTACTCCAAACAATAATTAAAATAATAGACTTTTGGTCTTTAGATTTCAAATACAGACCTCTTTGGTAAATTTAAAACATTTTTCGGAAGAATTTTTCATTATTTATCCAGCTTACTAAAATTTTAAATGAATATCTACCTTTTTTAAATTATTTAATTAGATAAAAAGCTTCTGTCCATACAATGATAGCATTTTACCATCATTCAACAACTAGCCTTTGTAAGCAACATGCAGGTCCTAGGACACACAAAAACAAAATACCTCAATTATCAATTTCCCCTTAAAAAGGGAGAAAAAAATCCTTTTGCAATGGATTTAAATTTCCCATATCCCCTGCACTGGAAATAATTGTTGTGGTAAGACAACACAAAAGTCATGACGTCATCGTAGACAACCTGTTAGTCAACAACCATTTGAGTTTTGAATAACAAACTGAGAAACCGGAAATATCCATTGCCGCAAAACCCAACCCCCTTACAAAGAGTGTAAAGAACTTTGTAACTCTCAGCCAAAGGCTAAGGTCAACAAGCTGGATGCTCATGCAGAGTAGTCAAGTGAGAAACAACAACAGAGAGGAATGAAACTTCCAATTGGCAGGGGAGAGCATTTATTGCATGTCACAATGAGAGGGAGAGAATTTCCCTCACACAAAGTCCTTTGGTTGGGAAAGCCAATAGGATTTTTAAGGATAACTGGCAATTTAGTCACCGGTTGTTTGCGAAGGAAGAAAGACGTTTGAATACGATTATAAAGCAGAACGTTGAAACAAAATTCCTTAACAATTTCATTTAGAAAAAATACGCGCGTGTCGCCAGGATTTTTTTCCCTCACAACAAACGTGCAAGGATTAATCATATCATTGTGTGGAATCAAAAATAAAATCCATTATTTTATGTCGTGCTAATGTGAAATTAAAAATCAAACAAGAGAAAAAAATCCCTGCAAGGTAGTTGCAACTTGAAAATTTTGTTAAAGCTCCACGAGTGCGGGTGGTGTTTGGGGCCTTAGGAGTGAGGAGTGTGCAGAGCCTCCTTGGTCAATGTGTGTTCAAATATTTACGCCTTATCTGAAATGCCTTCAGGCCATCAAATAATCATTAAAGGACATTTTAAAATTTACATGACAAAATGTTTTTTTTTCTCCACCTTGTTTTCTACGTTGTTGTGATTATCAGTAAAATTTGAATAAAATATCAGCCCAAATAAGGACACAAGATTTATGTTGCTAAATTGCCTACCTACCTTCGGGATATGAGAGAATGATGGTGAAAAACAAAAATTGTAAATATTTGTTCTTTTGGGAACAAAATAAACAAAAACATGGCGAGGATAACAGTCAAACAGAAGCCTCCAAAAAGGATGATAAATTTAAATGCTACAAAAAGTGAAAAAGCTTGATTTTTAACATATTTCAAACACATTTGTATGAAAAGTTTTGCTTTCATGGTTAAATTAATGTTTTTGATGATGATGAATTTGTTGGTGATTTTTTATTAAACTATAGCCTAGGGTTCGAACCCATTGTGTCAATTGTAATCGCAAAATTAAAAAGTCAATTAAGAACTGGATATTATTAAAAAATAAAATGAAGTAACAAAAAAGTAAAAATATAAATAAATAAACAAATGTAAAATAAAATAAAATAAAACGAAATAAACTTAAATAAAATAATATCAAATAAAATAAAATAAAATTAAATAAAATGAAACAAAATAAAATAAAATGAAACAAAATAGAATAAAATAAAATGAAATAAAATAAAATAAATAAAAAAAATAAAATAAAATTAAGTTTAATGAAACAATATAATTAATTAATTAAAAGAACATGTATATGATTCAATATAATTGTTGTAAAATAACAAAAAACCTTAAAAGTAAATAGAAAGATATTTAAAGTAAAATAAAAAATATCTCAAAATTAAAAAAAAAATAAAATAAAAAATGAAAATAAAAAATAAAATACAATAGAAGACAAAATTAAAATAAAAACCTAAAAAATAATAAAAATTATAAGTAGTAAAAATGTAAAAAAAAAAATGAAAATAAAATAGAATTTAATGACCCCGACAATGTTCTCATCTTTGTGAAAGATTTTTGGTTTCGTGTTATTTTTTTACCATTTTTTTTTTTTTTTGAGTGACATTTGCTTATAAGATTCTGTATATTCAATAAAAATAATGTTTTTAAAAAAGGAAAAGCGTATTAAGTATTAAAGTTTCTCTAGGTTTTGTTCTGATTATAATAACTATAAGGCTTACAAGAAAACAAATTCAGTGATATTTGATTCAGAAAATCTTTCCAACTCAATCCGCCTGCATCATTAAGACATGTGTTGTTCAAGCCAAATTTTAATGCAAAAAAAAAAAAAAATTAAGAATCCCTAAAACACAACATGTGTGCACTTGTGACCCAACATTAATATTCAGTGGTAATTCTTGTTATATCTTCATTTTGCCACAAGTGCTAATAATGTGTTAAAGGGCCCGCATAAAAACGCATAAAGGTGCTTGAAAACAAAAATACGGATTTCAAACAAACACACATATACCAAACGAGCAAGAAAGTGTCTGTGACAGCAGCAGAAAAGGCAGCAACATTAACATCAACACTCTAAACCCCTTAACATATGCCATAGAATTTGTTGTTTTTTTTCGTAACACTCTCGCTGTTAAGTGTAAAATAAAGTGGTTTTTAAAGTAAACATTCAGTGCGGAATACAAACTTGTGAAAAAGATACAAGTATCTCTTCTTTGCTAAGAACACCACCGAGAAAGAAGAGAGAGTCAGTCTACAACATAATAATCATTGTCATAATAATAACGCCAAGCTAAACAAATACATATGCACACACAGTAAACAATCATCTGGTGACGCCATAAAGTATGCCCCCAACAAAAAACTTGCATTTCCCGTTAACGTCTGAACGAAATGGTTTCCTTCGCTTTGGCTTCACTACATCCAGAAAACACAGTGATATAAATGTTCTCTAGCACAAGCAAAAGAGCAGAAAGAGCTCCGACTGAAGATATTAGCATGTCATAAAGGAATTTAAAACATGAAAATAAAAAAGAAATCCTGTCCCTCCTCAGAGTATGCAAAACGAAACGAAACAACGGAAACAGGACACAAAAACAAATGTGGCCTGAGTATGTGAATGTGGCATTCTTGTTTTTTTTTTTTTAATATGGCATTGAAATTCCTTTGTGGCCATTATCACTCCACACCAACAAAACAAAAATGGCAAGAAAAATATCTTTACGCTATGGTTTTCAATGTGTGTATGTGTGGTGTCTTTATTGCCGAACGGAGTGTAAATAACAAAAACAAACAAATCTACTGAAATTCTTTACCCCTTAATAAGCCCAAAAATAATAAAAAAATAATGTCGCAAAAAAACACGAAATAACAACCAGCCCTACATTATGTGTGGATTACATAAAAGGTTCCTTTGGATAAATTATGGCTACGAGCATAAATGAAAAGCTTCGTTTGTTTTCCCTTTTGCCACTTTCCTTTGGCAAATGGCGGTAATAAGAAAGCGTGATCTTTTAACATTATGGATTCTTAGCAAAGCACGAAAATACCAACAAACATTTACCCCTCGCCCACCCCCACTAAAGCCGACCTATAAAATATACGCTTAAAGCACCCCATATACCCTCAAAGTATGCAATGCCATTTGACCCTCTGAAGAAACATAAAACGTAAAGTGTTGTTGTAGTATTGTACAAATCTTTGTGCGAAACATTTTTTGGTGCCATTTGCCCAGTAGCAAATAGTAGTAATATATACTTGGCGATTTGGCAGAAGTATTAAAAATGAGCTGTAATAAATTTGTTTAATGCAGTGTCTAATACTCTAACCAAAGCCACATGTAGCGTTTATATTTTAGTCGTTTGTATTTTGTGATGCCCTTAAGTATGCAATAATCAACAAGCCGTTTTGGCAAATGTGAAAGTATAAATGATATTGACATGAAATCATTTCTTACGAGGTCTACTATATAAGTTTCTGGCCTAGGCAACACTGGTTTTTCCAGGTGGAAAGTTTAACATTTTCTAGCATAACCATACTCAGAACGCTTTGACTTACGACCATGTGTTGTTTGCAGTGACTTTAAAAACTTAATTTGACAAAAAAAAATGGAATTAACTCGTGAACATTTTCGTGCGGGCATTTTTCATAATTATCGAAGTGGATTATCCCGACAAGAGTGCATTGATTAACTTTAATCTTTGTATGGTGATGAAGCACCATCCTATAGCACTGTTGAACTCTGGTATAATGAATTCAGTCGTGGCCTAAGCTCACTCAACGTCGAACTCCAGGAAGTTCATCAATAAACTGCTCTTGTACCGGATAACATGGATGCTGTGTGTGAACTTATAATGCAAGATCGTCATGTGAAATACCGAGAGACAGAGGCATCCTTCAGCATTTCTTCCATTGGCATACATTCGTACTCGTTGGACTGCCCATTCTGAATGGTACATCACAATTTGATTGCCTCAAGTCTTGGGAGAAATTCGAAAAACGAACAAGAGAAAACGAATCATTGTTCACCATGACAATGCGAGCTCTCACAAATCGGTTCAAATCAATATATTTTTCACCGGCCCAAACGTCAAATTTATGGGTCATACGCAGCCCTGACTTGGCACCCAATGACTTCCCTCATTCTCGCACATTAGGATAGAGATAGGAGGTCAATGATTTTCATCGTTAGAAAATGCTGTTGAAGCGTTCAATGACCATGTTTTGGAAGTGTCTCAAGGCTAGACACTTATGCAGCAGCCCTCGTACATGTTAGATACAAATCATAAAGAATGTTAATTTAAAATTTACTTTCAATAATATAAGGGCTATGTTAGTAAATCATAACAAAAGTTATTATGTGGTCAATTTTAATCAGAGTTAATAATAAATGTGGCAATATCTTAACTAATAAGGTGTTATTAGTTCAAAAACTATTTAAATTTTATGTCCGTCCATCTGCAAGCAGCCGAGATTTTGCTAAAACTATTTGTTTTTTTATTTTGTCTGTTGTCATATGTTTTTTACATTTAAAATCTTTCCGCAATTTTTCGAACATATTCCAGCTCGAGATCATATTCAACTCTAATCAAAATATAACATAGCAAAGAACTTATAAATAGAGGCAAGTATGTACTAAATTTCCCATGAACAATCTGCTAAGGAACAGGGGATAATTCTCTCATATCAATGAGTGCAGTCCGGTTAAAGTTTAAGCTCAATGATAAGGGACCTCTTTTTTATGTCGTGTTCGAACGGCGAGCCGCATAATGACACCACTTGGTAGAGAAGTTTTAACATAGCAGGATACCTCACAAATGCAATAGTAAGGGGAAAACCACCACAAAAAAATTTTCTGATGTTCACGGCGGGATATGAACCCAGTCGTTCTGCGTCATAGGTGGACATGCTAACCTACACGCCACGGTGGTCTCCACGGCAAGTGTGTAGTTTTTTCAAAACACTATGACTGGCATCGTGGATTGCGATTTCTGATACGCCATGTATATTCACCAGCACCTTTTTTAAATTGAATATGATGCTCTACATATTCAACGACTGTTAAGTAGAGTATAGACACGCTTTTGTTTTGAAACAGGGCTCCATAAGTCATCTAACTCTTCTAAGAGCAGTGAGAGAGAGGAAAGCTTTACTTTCTACTATTCCGATACAAACTAATGAGCAATGCTAAGAACAATAAACACATCAACATTGCCAAACTCTTTGAACATTCTTTGAATGTCACTGCAAGTGCTTTTTGTACTTAGGCCACATTGGCCTACAGTACAGCGACTGGCCGGTTCGTTTGGTTTGTCTGTTTGTGCTCTTTTATTTTGATCTTTGAAATCTTTTCGTCATTTTTCGTGATATATTCTAGCTCGGGATCAAATTCAATGCTTTGCTATGCTATTCTTCGAATAGAACGCATTGAAAATGTTTGAAAAATCAGAGATTAATTTTTTTATACATACGCATCACTGGTTTAAATAAACCTAGCTCTGAATTTGACTTTTTGGGATTATGAATATCTCATTAAACGCTACACCAGCGCTGTGGTACAGGGTACTATAACTTAGGACATTCATTTGTAACACACAATAGGAGAAATATGAAGCCATTGATAAGTATACCCATCGACTCAGAATCACTTCCTGATTCGATGTTGTTATGTCTGTCTGGCTATCCGTAAGTGGCTTTTCGGTCGACATTGGAAGAAATCAGTTTAAAACTATCGGGAAATTTGGTACGGATTGGTTTATAACCCATTTGAACACCTCTGCCGAAGTCCACCACAATCGATTCAGATTTCAATAACTCACTTTACTAGCCGAACTCAGAGTAGATTTCCTGGCAACTTGACCTTTTGCGCTTCTTCTCCAATTTCTAACACCTAGTTTACCTTTCTCCCCTTAATCTTTCCTTCGGAGTTTTGGCCTACCCCTTTTGCGTAAAGCATTATTCATTTCATTAATTCTGTCAAAAAGAACAAAGAGGTCTGTCCGGCTTCCAAAAACCAAAAACATGATACGCTGTCTCTCTGTCTGAAACCTCGTTTTGTATTCAGTGGTTCGGAGAGGTACTTTCCTATTCATACAAGGATAGTGCATTAACAAGCGTCATCCTGCAAAACCTTATTATACTGCAAAATCTTATCAATTTTGCAGGGATTTCAAACTTAGACTTGGCTTGAAATAACTTTGAACGTATAGCGCTGTCGAACATGGCTTCATAGTCGACGAATAGATAATAAGTTTAGACCTGCCTTACTCGGTTCATTTCCAGAATGTGGCGCAGTGTGAATATCTGGTTTATGGTGAATTTACTGAATAGTACTAAATGTCCCATGAACATTCCATTAAGAGACGGGGGATACTTCTCTCATATAAATGAGTGCAGTCCGAATAAAGTTGAAGCTCAATGATATGGTGGATTTACCAAGTCTAAAACCACATTGATAGACACAATTATTTCATTGACTATAGATTTCAACCTTTCACAAAGTACACCCGAGAGCATCTTGTATGCAGTGGAAACGAGACTTATTTCAATGTAGTTGGCACATAGTCTTTTGTCTAATTTCTTGTGTACGGTACAAAATATGCTAAGGTCCTTATCATCGGGTATACGTTAGACCAGCCAGATCTAATTAGTTCTGCTGGCAACCCATCGGCTCCTGCTGCCTTCTTGTTTTTCACTCGAGTCACTGCTACTTGGATTTCATTCTGGCTAGGGGGTAAACATGCTGCATCATCATTAGGGATTAGTTCATGTTTTTTGCAACAATTTCATGAATTTGAATTTATTTCGATACTGTGATACAAAATTATATTAAAAGTTTTCAATGTTGCTCAAATGATTTTTTGTCATTGGACGTAACTATGTAAAGCTGGCAAAATATCGATAGCACTATCGATATTTAATTTTTTGGCCGAATATCGATTGATATTTTTCCGATGGATACTATCGCAAAAGATATTTTTTTGCAAAACTAAACAAAAATGAGCAATCCGACACCGAATGTATCCTTCAATATACATTGCGCCTATAGATGGCATCCGATTAGACTAACATTTTGTGCAATGATTTCGCTCATGACTTCCAACTGACTTTATTAACCTTGGTTTTATTTGATCTGTGCATTGATATTGCTTCTATATAAAACGGTCTCCTGACTTTTTCTTCTCATTTTCGTTTAAAATATATATGATGGGAAATTAAGGATAGTATAGATAGTATCGATATTTATTATTAAAACTATCGAAAATATCGAATATTACGGTTATCGTTAGCCAGCTCTGTACCTGTGGCGAAACTTTAAAAATAGTCAATTTTCGAGTTTAACATCCGCCCATCCCTTTTTATCCATCACTGGTCTATGCGTTTAAATAGTCACCCTATCCCTCTCTTTAGCTAGAGAGGCACAAGATAATAATTATTGGTCCAGTAAAACAATAATAGCTTGCGGCTATCGAAACTCTTTTGCCATAAAAGAGTTTTTGGTTTTACTTTATTAAATTTCCGGATTTAATTCAGACTCTTGTATATCACAATTCTTTTACAATCACGTCTTTCCATTTTCCTCTTATTACGCTATTCTTCTTTTTTACCTGAAGCGTTGCTACTGGTTTCAGGGTTGCTCTGTATATCGCATTCTTGACTTCAGTAGCATTTTAAGTCTTTTTCGTACCACGAGGAGGGCATCTGGTACCCCAAGTACGGATTTTGTGGCATTTCCCATGGAGTTGCCAATGGTTTGCTATTGCGCCCTTATACCATCGGGACAATAAGTGAGTGAGACGAGTCGATAATAATAAGTCGATGCCGTAGCCGGATAATAATAAACATCGATATAATAAGATTGCCCATCTTAATCATTAAAACAATGAGTCTCATAATTGGGCTTTAGGAGAAGACGCCGAAATGTGTACGGTGTCTTTGTTGTCAGACATGTTGGCAGCTGCCATACCCCCTTGATCGTCACCCCAGCTTAAAAAAAGAGATAGACAGTATGCCAATGTAGTCTTAATTTATCCTTACAAGGCATGACCGTTGAATTTTTGGCAACTTCAACACATGAAGCCAAGAAACATTTGGACTATACTTGTACGATCTCATGAACTTTGCTTGAAATTTAATGATTGACTATCTAGAAGCTGATCCTTGTGTGTAGGACAACCTTGATATCTACGAACACTTTCAGTTGCTTACGAATGTCCCCTTTGATGTCGTATAGAACTACATGTAGAACATACTCTGCATATCATGTCTTCAAGTAAACTCTCATAGTGTACACCTAGTATCTGGTCTCTTTCATACATATGGAAAAGATAAGATGGAAAAAAAACGTCGACGAGCCTTTGGAGCCACATTACTTGTCTGGATAAACGTATAAATACTATTCTTGCCGTTCCCCTACGGGTGTTTGCATAAAAAGTCTTATTGGGATGATACCGAATAAGATTGCTAGAAATGTCTTATTAGGTCCCGCTGGTTGTTATATGAATAAACAGCTTACAGGCTATACTAGAAATTCCTCCATGAGCTCAATAAACTTACCTCCTACAATCCTTCTGCGTGGCCCTTTATATCATCGTATACCTTTTCAGCAGTGGGAAATTGTATAAACGTCGTCAATTTCACGATATCCCTAATCGTTTTTATCTACTCTGCCTAGTTGCCCATAGGTTCACTGGCCAAAAATTGCAAAGTAAACAAGATTTGAATAATTAAATTTCCGTATAGCACTAACCGACATTACATTTCGTTTTCCATAATAAATCATGAGTCAAAGAGAAAAAATGCCTCTAGGATTTCTCAAAAACATACCTAGTTATATTTATATGTATATGTGTAAGTGGGCAGTCGGTCATAAGCTACCCAAAACATTTATTCAATTTCTCCTTACATACACGCTGCAAATATTCATCATACTCAAGTTATTTGAGCTTTCAAAGCCTGTGTGCTAACATTTTCTAGTTTCTGTGATTTTCAGTTACAAAAATACGTGCCTACTTTTAGGCTTTCAGCTAGTAAGAGCACCTACTACACACATTCTGTGGTAAATTACGTGCTAATTTTGTGATGTGTTTCTTTTAGCTTTTTTTCCCCCCGTTAGACCTTCTGTTGATCACGTGCGCTCGCTTTGGACTTCTCTCCCTAGTTGGGTGGCTACAATAGTTTTGCCTAATTTAAGGCCTTTGTGACACGCCATTTCCATTCGTAGGCAGAGAAGTCCAAAAGTTCGCAGAATGTCGACCGGATGCCGGTAGTAACACGCACCTACGTGCCTAACTTAACGTGACAATGTTTCCGTTGCAAAGGTAATTTATGGCAGAGTAGTAGTTGTAGAAAAAAAAAAAAAAACTAAAAATCACAGTTCCAAAGTGGAATAATCGCATTAAAAGGTTTTGTTTTCATGTTGGCGGAACCCTAGGTTGGAAAGCTGCCTTTGGGCAAAAATAAATGACATTTGCCTTAATGTGCTTTTATACATTACCAAAAAACATAATGCCAACGTTGCACATAACATTTATAATAAAAATCTGCTTCATTTATGGAGTCATAGCCCCTGAGTGAATTTTATGCTAACAATTAGTGACTTGGTTTTTGTATAATTAGCTGCGCTTAATGAATATTACTCACAAAACCGGATATATTAAGAAAACGAAAGTAATTGCTTTATACCTTTTTCTGTAAGTTTATCGATAGTAATGAGAAATCATTGGTGGCCACCGTAGGCGCAGAGGTTAGAATGTTCCCATGTGACGCCGACCGCCTGGTATCAAATCACGGCGTGAACATAAAAAAAAAATCAGCGGTTTTAATCAGCGGCATAAAAAACGAGGCCTCTTTTCATTGAACGTGGGCTCTAATAGGACTGCACTCATTGGTATGAGAGAAGTATCCCCTGTTCCTTAATGGAATGTTCATGGGAAAATTTAGGAATGGGAAATCATGAACTTTGTAACCTATAGCATAATTTTGGTCATTGTGGTAATGAATAGCATTATTTTAGGCCCTTAAAATTATTGTATCATCATAAAGGAAAAGCAAGTTATGGTCCATTGTGGACCATAATTAAATTGTATAGTGGAGACGTGTTTAAAACTTGAGCCAATTCGAATAAGAATTGCGCTCTTCGAGGGCTCAAAAAGTAAAATAGGAATCGGTTTAAATTAGGCTATAGACCGATTCGGACCATAATAAACACGTATGTTTATGGTCATGAATATGGCATAAATATCTTCTCAGACAGCCAAGCAGCCATTAAATCCCTGGAGAACGTATTTCTGAACACAAAATCCGCCCTCGACTGTCGCAGATCTCTTAACGAGATGGCTGAACAGTTCAATATTCACCTGTTCTAGGTGGCGGGCTACAGAGATATCCCAGGGAATTGTAAAGCGGATGAGTTTTCGAGACTAGGAACTACCCTACACATTCCAGGGACACCGGTAAGCGACATGTAAGCTAAGTTTTCAGGACCAGGCCCGAAGGACAACGAATGATAGGCGGTCACAAATTGGGGGCTTTGAGCATTCCAAAACTATCTGGCCTAATCTAGACTTGAAAATATCTACTGTTTTGCTGTCATTGGCTAGAACAGACGTCCCAGTCATTGTGTGCATCATGAAATGTTACTGTCTAATCGGAAAACATGCTGACAGACTGAAGGTTGCCAGCAACGACTTTTGCAGAAGCTGTAGGGACATCGAAAAGAAGAGAGTCCCGCAGTAGCAATTAGAAGAAGTTCCACTTTAGGTTCTCATTTCTTTGAGAACCTGTCTGATTTAGCGGATGTGAACATTCGCAAGTTATTGGCCTGTTTAAAGCGATCTAGATGGTTCAACGGTAGGAACTACAAGGTTCCTGTGGTAGCACAATGGCCGAAAACGTCATAGTGAGTCTGATGGCAGACTGCCACTTAAACCTAACGTGACCTAACCATCTCTAGGCTAACTCCAAAATTAACTTTTTAAAGTTTCTTTGAAAATTGAACAAAACGGAAAATTGCATAAACTCAATAAAAAAAAGTTTAGTTCACAGAATTTTTTTTATATGACTTTTTTATAACTTTAGGTTCTCATTTTTAAAAACCTGTCTAATTAAGCGGATGTGAACTTTCGCAAGTTATTGGGATTTTTAAAGCGACCTGGATGGTTCAACGGAAGAAAATAGAAGGCATCTTCCTTCTTCTGTTCGTGTGGAATCACAAAGGACGAAAACGCCGTGAGTCTGATAGCAGACTTCCACTTAAACCTAACCTTACCAAATTATGAAAGGAACCGTCGTACAAAATTTCAGACAAATTAGATTATAATTGTGATCTCTAGAGGCTGGAGAAAGCAGATACTCAGCTATGAGACATTGAACTTTGTAGTAGCCCAGGAAGTTCAATGGAATATCGGTTAATATGAAAACTACATAAGGTTATCAACCGATTTCGTTCTTTGTGTGAAAAGCGAAAATCATCAACAAAAGATATTTAAATCGAATTAAATTGCCTTTGAAACCAACGCAACTTTCATACAAATACCTTTTTTATCCCATGGGGAGAATCGAAACGGTTTAACCGATTTTCTTAATATGTTAACGTATGGTGAAGGATGATCTGAAAGAATAAAAGGAAAATGAATTTTTTGATATCTGAAGGAGAAGGAGAAACGGTTTCTCCGCCTTACTAGTATATTTTTTAAAAGTGACATAACTCTGCATTACATGCACTTATTTAAACGAAAGTTCGGTTATAGTAAACCGAAAACTTGGATTAGTAATCTAAATTTGGTCTTACGTTAACCCCCATCGATTCTGCTAAAATATGGGAGATATATCTGGTTATAGACTGATTTGGACCGTTCTTGGCACAGTTATTGACAGTCAGTAACAGAACAACTTGTGCAAAATTTCAGCCAAATCGGACAAAAATTGAGGCTTCCAGGGGCTCAAGAAGTCAAATCGGGAGATCGGTTTATGTGGGGCTATATCAGGTCATAGACCAATTCGGACCGAACTTAGCACAATTGCTGAGAGTCATAACAGAACACCGCATGCAAATTTTCAACCAAATCGGAGACAAATTGCGGCTTCCGGGGCCTCAAGAAGTCAAATCGGGAGATCGGTTTATATGGGAGCTATATCCAAATCTGAACCGATATGGCCCATTTGCAATCCGTAATGACCTACATTAATATTAAGTATCTGTGCAAAATTTGAAGCGGCTAGCTTTACGCGTTCGACCGCTATCGTGATATCGACCGAAGGAAGGACGGACGGACATCGACTTAGAATATAGAGACGATCAAGAAAATATGTACGTTATGGAGTCCTACATCAATATTCCGAGGTGTTACAAATGGAACGACTTGATTAGCATACCCATATCTTATGGTGATGGGTATAAAAACAGGCCCCAAGTAACAGGGGGAAGACCCACCACTAAAAGTGGAGTGGATTACAAATCTGATATCAAAATTTGGGCAAACCCGCTAAAGGCATCTATATGGCATCCATATTTAAATATAGTCTGATCTGGACCGTTTGCTAGTCGGATGAAGGTTTAATACAAGCCACTGTGCAAATTCCAGCGAAATCGGATAATAATTGTGGCTTTTATGGGCCTAAGACCAACAATCAACAGCTATATATAAGTATTGTCCGATCTGGACCATGTGTGCAGATTTTATGGGCGCAAGACCCTTAATTGGCAGATGGCTCTATAGTGCAGCTATATCTAAATATAGACTGATCCAAACCATATTTCAGTCGGATATCAACTTACTATTTCAAATATCAGCGAAATCGGATAATAATGGCGGCTTTTATTGGCCTAAGATCCTAAATAAGCATAACGATTCGATCTGATTCATATTTAAGTCGGATGTCGCGAGGCTTGAAACAACTCACTGTTCCTAATTTCCTCAAAATCTAAACCGACAGATTGGTCTATATGGCAGCTTTATGAAAATAGGGTCCGTTGTGGGCCATATTCTGTTTGAATATCGGGGCGCCTAGTATAACTTCTTGTTTAAAATTTCAACGAAATCGGTCAAAACATGAGGCTTTTACGGGCTTAAGGCCTTTTGTCGTCAGATCGGTCTATATGGCAGCTATATCCAAATACGAGGCTTTGTAAAATTTCAATTCAATATCTCAATTTTTAAAGACTTTAGCGTGATTACAACTGACGGATAGCCACATGGACATCTTTAAGTCGTCTTTGAATTTTACGACAATCAGAAATATACATACTTTGTAGGGTCGGAAACGGATAGTTTGATGACAAAATGAATATAACTCCCATCCTATGGTGGTAGGTATAAAAAGTCCCCAATCGGATGATATTGAATAAAAAATGACGACTTTTTTATGATAACGGAGGTTTGATTCTTTACAGACATTTCAGAGATTGTAGTATTGTGCCTTCTTGTGGCTTTAACCAGCCTAGCTTAATATCGTCTATAATTGATAATAAATGCACTTTGGGTTCCCTTAAATTAAAAAATAATTGCTGTGGAAAGACGAGCACTATTCCCACCCTAGAAAGTAATAGCCGAAGCTTGTTTATTTCTCATTAATACTAGGCTTTATAATTTAATTTTGTTAGCAGCAAACATTTTGTTGCAAAAAAAAAAAAAAACAAAAAAAAAAAAACATTATTAAACCCATGTAGGATACATCAGCTACGACACTCACTTCCTCGATAGAAAGTTGCCAACAGGCACATAAAGTTAATAAAAATCTTTCCTTTTTTTAAGATGTTTAAAGGAAGCAATGGCTTTGGGCCAACAATATTTGCAATTCAATGCGGGCACAAATCCTGGCGTACATCCTCTCTATCGCTAGCAATAAAGGCCCAGCATCATATTCATGAACAGTTCCTTGATGATACTTACGTTCATGGCTAAAGGAAATTGCATGCAATTCTCGATGCTTAAAAAACAAAATATTCAAGCTCTCATAAACCTATAAATGGCAAAGCAAGCCAGCAAAATACAAAACTGATAGCATATTTTTGGGCTTGCTAGCAAGGATATTGAGGGTAACTATGTAATGTAAGCACAATAAAGAACAATGAGTGAAGAGCAGATATACTCAAACTCAAGCACTCTGTAGTAATAACACCGGAAATTTTATACTCTTGCTGACATAATGCCCACACATTCTAACGATAGAGTAGTGTGGGAGAGAGATGAACAAAAAATGTTGCATATCCTTAGGGCTTGAATTAGTTTTAACACAAAATTAAAAAACGTATCTACGGGCTATGTAAAGCGGAAGTCAATGAGCATTTTTTTTTGACGTTGTTTTACTTGAAATCTAAAAAGGAATATTAATCGAAAGTTTTCAAGGGGGGCTAAAAGTAAGTCAAATTGATTTTAAATATGTTTTTTGGATCACACTAAAAAAGAGAAACCATTTCGCTTACTATTGAGCTTCAGCAAGATGACAATTGCCCCAAGTAAGATAGGCGATTGTGAATCGGAATTAAAGGAATTTATTTTAACAAAAATTTAAAAAAGTTATATTAAATTTTTATTTTCTTAATTTTATAAGGCCTAAGCATTCTATAAGCAGATAATTGTCTAAGTAAAAATTTTGTGTATAAATTAAAACTGAAACAAATTATTTTAACATTAATCCAAAAAAAGTACATACATACATAGTCAAGGCCTAAAAGTATGCAATGCTTTTTAGAAGCTGCAACAAAAATACATCTTCCAGAAATAATTACTATTACTTACAGAATTAATATGATTAAATAAAACAATTTTGCTAGCTTGTTGTGATATTTACGTGTCTGGTTGGAAACATATTTTAAAAGATATTCAAAAAAAGATTCGTTCCAACTAATTTTAGACCTAAAAGTAGGCAATACTTTTCTAAAATATAAAAATCAAGATACAAGTTCACATAGCTATTGTTTGTTTTTATTTTACATGCAGACACTGTTTACTAGTTCTTATATTCATGCACCAGAGTACAAGTCTCGTGTGGCAACACCGATTCATAATGCATATTCAGTACCCACAAAGCCAAACAACTGCTCTTTAAGGACACAAAATTGCTTTTATGATGATTCCCCTGACATGAGTTTTATAGCCCAATGGTTTTATAACTTAAATTTGAAGCAATGAGACTCATTTTTTTCCACAAAAACTGTTCTTAAACCATTGTAAGAAGCATTTCCTGTAGTGGGGAATAAAGTTTTATGGCTTTAAGGCCCATCACAGCACTGCACAACAAGACACATACATTTATCCAACTGAGTGTAATAAAATTACATTTGGTACTTCATATATTTTTAAGAGCTTTTCCTCAAACCTATTATTTAATTTGGATTTTTTATATTTTTTTCTTCACTGTCAACATAATTCGTTTTTTTGGGTAATCTCTTCAGGATGAACATAGACCGTGTCGTCCTCACTTGAAAGTCAAGATAAGATTCTTTAAATCAGCAATTAAAATAACAAAACGAAGATATAAAGAACAAGACATTATGCCATTTCTGATGTTATTCGTTATAAAACACAGTTCCCCAAATATAGATATCCTTACAACGTATCCATGGATATTCTTTAAATATTTTTCCGCTCCACTTCCAGCAGTAAATTGAATTGAAACAATTCCTGTACAATCCCACATGCAATGTCCTGGATGTGTGTTTTTAAGGAAAACATTCTCGCCATACATAAACGCAACGGAGGAGGGAGCACAAATTTCTCCGACAAATTCCCTTCCACAATAGAAAAAATTGCAAATAAAAGGGGAAACGGAAATTAAGACTCACTCCGGGGCCGGGATTGCTTCCTGCTCTCGGTTGGTTGGTCCCCATATACATATATGGGACAATGGCAAACAAAGTCGCTTGTTGTAGGCGGCTTGAATGTTGTACCATTCACTGTGGATATACGCGTGTGAGTGTTGTGTACACAGACAAAGCAAATAGATAACGGACTAACACTCACATTCAACAACAAGCCCTGCATTGATATGTGAAGACAAAAACCAACATTCCGCTGAAATCCCTAAAAGTATGCTGTACTTATTTCCTATAATGGCAAATAACACTTGAATACTTGCTCAAACACGCATACTCTCACAATTCTTAGGCATTGCCTTAGTATTTGCTGCTATTTATGCTAAGCAATACTGAAAATTGATGTTTTGTTTACATTTCCATTTTGCTACATCCACTTTTAAGTCACTGAAAGATTTACAGGCACTTGAATGCCAATGGTATCAGGACTTCAAGACATCCTTGCATGCTTACAAATGCCTTAGCATTTTTCAGCGGTCTAAGTCCAAGGATTAAGAGTGATCCATAAACATAAACATAATTAAAACTCACAGGCTAAAGTCTAAAGGGAAACAATAAATAAATCACAGAGGTGGTAGAGGGAGCGCTTTGCTCCAGCAACAATGACTGTGTGGCTGTGCTCATGAAGGTTATTAAATCATTTTTATAGGCCTTTAATTTTTTAGAATTTGTCAAAAAATGTTTCATGTTTCCCCAAAGTGTGCTTGGCTTAAATGGACTTTTAAGAGTATGTCAAGCATTTGTGAGCGTGTCCTTTTTCGGATCCATTTCTCACTGCACTACTGAAATTAATGACTTTTTCCTAGGCAGTCGTCTGTCACACTTGAACGCTATACGGAAATTTACGGCTGAAGACGTATGCGTTTCATGCGTGACCATTGCTAGCAGTGCCAATTGCCATGTAGTGTATGTCGTTTACGACAAGCCTTTATTCGTTATTCCCATATTGGCTGTTTGCAGCCTGGCAAAAAAGAGTTGTGGCCCAAGGAAATTTGCTAGACTTTCAGTGTCTGCGTGTGGTAAATGGGTTTAAGAAACCAAAGTGACAATTTAAAAAAGTACCTGCTATCGCACGATTCGTTGTTGGTTGCTCAAACTAAAAAAAGAGTTTTTTTTTTTGCTTGTTTGAAGCCTAGGCAAATTCGAGTTCATAACAAAACTATGGCTTTAAGAAAATTTAAGTTCATATAAATTGGAATATTTGTTTCAGAAAATTTGTCATTAGAAAACATTAATAAAATATAGTTTAGAAAACCATTGAATCTTGACAAAAAAAAAAATTTTGGAAATGGTATTTTAGAAAAAATTGCTTGAAACTTTTGTTTTTAAAACAAATGAAAATAAAAATATTCTCATAAATTTCGTTAAAATAATGGAAACGTTACTATTTGAAGAAACTTTTTTATCTCTCTTACTCTTACAGGGACTTATTGAGCCCTGTTTCATAACTAAAGAGTGTTCTACACCGTATTCAATAGTCTTTGGGTAATTAGAGCACCTGTCAAAATAATTTGAAAACTCTTATTATATATATATATGTTATATTAAGGAAAACAATTTATAAAAAAAGAAAAATTTCGTTGAAATTAAAAAAACTGTTATTGAAATTGAGTAATAATTTCATTTAAAGTAAGGAAAAATTTTATCAAAATTAAGGAAAAATTTTATTAAAAGTAAAAAAATCATAAACATTTTTATTTGGTTTGTTAATCACTCAACACAATACCCTCATGCGAAAATATTAAAGAAAAAATCTTATAAATAAATAAAAATTTCGTTGAAATTAAAAAAAACTGTTATTGAAAATGAATAATAATTTCATTGAAATTAAGGAAAAATTTCATTAAATTTAAGCCGAAATTTCATTAAAAGTAAAAAAACAAACATTAACATTTTTATTTGTTTTGTTGATCACTCAACACAATACCCTCATGCACTAACGGGGAATATGGAAAAGGCAAACCCCTTGCGTTTAACGTATGTCAAGGCCTTTTCAGATTTGTTGTTTACTGAGAAGTATGTGGATGTGTAAGAAGGATTAAATTAGATTAGGTTGGAGGACGCGCACTATTAACCAAGGTTACTAGTCAACCTTGGTTACTAGTCTCTTCACTTGAAGACCTTAGGTCCATTGTGTTCGACCCAGAGGAAAGTACAAGAGAAGATGGATCAAAATTATATAAGCATACACCATAAAAACATAGAAGAGAGCAATTATGACAGAACAACGAAATTAAATGATTTTCCCTTCATATTCACTGTGGTGAGTATGATCCAATCAACCAAATCAGGCTTCTACAGAACTTACGAATAACAAGAGGGCTAAGAGCTTGTATACAGCCTGGGAATCCAGGCTCAAAAGGAGGTGTTCACCCATTATTCTGTGTCTTCTCCTCGCGATTGCGGGGGACTGACACAACAGATGCTCGACCGTCTCCAACTTCAACTACTCTTCTTCATCGCACACCCTGCAGAAGTCAGCCTCTCAGAAAATCTGATTTGATTTATCTGAAAGATTCATACGCCACCCTGTATCCTACTCAAAAAAGCAAGTTTCAAATTACAAAATAAACTTAACCCCTAAATGTCTTTCCTCCATTAAAAAATAAATAAAAATTTATTGAACAAATACCACTTTTCAAACTAAAATCTTCTTTAACAGAACTCTCTATCATAGAGAACAACATGGAAAAAAGACACTGTAAGATATCAAATACAGATAAATAAAACTTTTTCACTGTTTAAAAATCTCTAAAACTACTTCGACTATCAAATCATTCTTTTGGGTAAAACCAAATCTATGGATACAAAAGTTCTTTGGAAAACTTCATGCCACACACATATCCTGCGGAAGGATTCTTTAGTTCAACCATTTACCACTTGAATTGAAGTTAAGTAAAGTTAAAATATAAACAAATGAAAGACAGAGGTTGACAAATAACTTTGTCATTGACATGATTACAGAGAAGGTTAAGGGCGAAAGACCACAGAAGGGGAGATATAGTCTATAAAACATGCATACTTGTGCATGTGAGATGTGATGGTAAACACAAACCAGTTCGACATTTGTAAACTCTTAGAAAACCACTTTTCGCAAACGAGATCAAAAGCATTTGCCAGCAAATACATGGCAAATGCATTCTGGAATCCATATCACACCCCACTTCTACTGCTCTTTCCTTCCCTATTTCCTTCAACACTCTCAGATGGCATTATTGAGAGCTTTGGAAGAAAAAAAAAATTGTTGGAACAACACGCTGAGCATAAAACCAAACTCAAGTTATTTGCCCAAAAAATCTCTGCTCTGAAAAATGTTTGCTAAAGTTGTTGAACAAATGTTGAGAAGGAAGCAAGTTTTAACAAAACAAATCTAAGCGTTAGTTACTCGCAGCAACAAAAAATGATTTCTTAAATATTTTCCTGTGGTGTAGCATAAAAGTTGGCATACGATAAAAAAAGGATTGACAAAAAACTTTGAAGAAACGAAAGTTAAAAAAATTATTTAAAATAAATGCTGTCGTAGAAAAGGGTGATAGGTTTTAAAAAATCCAAATTTTGAACGCTAAAGGAAAATTTTTCCTTTTTTATTTTAAGAGTTAAGGATTTATATCCAAGCAGTATTGAATTCAATTCTTAATAAATTGTATGTTGCCCTAAAGATATGCTCTATTGCAATATGGAGCACGGAAAAATTTTGCAAAATTAGTTAGATTTAAGCTCAATAAATTTTTTTTATTTTGATCGGTTATGCGTTATTTTATTCCTAAAACTCTCTTCCGATATTAAACCAATTGCATGCCCATTTTTCGTTGCGCCTAAGTATATGCTGTATATTTTTTTAATTTTTTTGTTTCTAACTACTTTCTTGTTGTGTTAAGCAAATTTATTTTCAAAAAGGGTTGCAAAAGCAAAAAAGAAAAGAAATTTAAAAAATACAGTTGAAATGAAAATCAGATTCCAAATTGAATATTTCCCGAAAGGCCAATGACTTCAAGTTACAATTATTCCCAAAAGCCTAATGACTTTAAGATTTTTAACTTTAAACTCATTAGAACTTATTCTATTTGCTCTCTTCTTTTATTTTAGTCCCTATACCATTCTCCATTTTTCAAAAATTAGCCCAATTTTATGCTAATTGCCGTTTGTGCGCCTAAAGTATACTATACTTTACATATCTTTCAAACTTTGAGCTTGCTCATTATTTCATTACAAAACTAAGTTTTCTTGCTTCTCATTCATTACCTTAGCTTGCAGTCGGTTTCATGCTCCATGATCCACATGCCACTTCTCACAGCTTCTAAATTCAATTAAAAATTAACATTTTAATTGCAAATTACTTTAACTTTTTTCTGCTCAGCTTTCATTTTCCTTTTATTCTATGGCTAATGTTGGGGCTGCGGGTCCAAGGGGTAGCGTGCGAACCTTCTGTTTTTGTTACAAAGTTACCATTTTTATGTGTGTGTTAAGTTTGTGCGGCTTATTAGGCTACAATCATTTAAATTTATTAGTCTTGAAGCCTGAAATAATGCAATCAATTTGCATAGCAAAGACCAGTAGATGAAAAGTTTTTTTTTTAATAAAATGGAGTTTTAAATGAAAATTTGGGTCATTCTGCACTATAAAAAGAGAAAACTGATTTACAGCTCATTAATCTTTAAGTTAAATCATTCTACGAAACAGTTATCGTTACAGTAGGGTAAAAAGGGATTAACTGTTGATTTGTATCAAGGCCGTCATACAGAAAAAACCCTAAAAATGTTTCAACTTAAATTTAAAGATATAAATTTCATTTTTATTTGATTTCAAAAATTGTTTATGATAATAACAGTATATACGATACGAAATATTGTAGCAAACACGCACTTGGTATTTATTTCAAATGCGGATGTAGCAGACGGAATAAATAAATATAAAGTGAGAGCACATGATATCAATTGACAAAATGATTTGATCAGGTGATTTGAAATCTCTATCAGTTTTTCCTATCTTATCCGAAATTGTGTTGTTACCTGACCTCATTTAGCATGCCAGTCTGAGCGATCCTGTTATTCCGATATAGGCCATTCCTGACATTCTTGAGCATCCTATCTTTATATGTCCCTTCACCATACCACATATGTCAGTATTTATCTTATGACAGATGTGTACATTAAGATGGGTCAGTTTTGGCGGTTGTTAAAATCGATATCTAAAAAAAATTAAACGAAAAATTCCCGAGAATGGGTCGAAAGTCATAAGCGGACTTCCGTCCGGGCACGGCCGTTTTTTTGATACCCACCGTCATTGATACATTTATTTTTTATTTTAATACAGCTGCACTATATCCACATTAATATTAAAATTTGAGCTAATCGGTATCATATTTTAATCTGATGTCGAAAAGCTTATGCAAGTCACAGTCTTAAATTTCTATGAACTCGGATAGTGAAAAAGATTTTTAAAAGCTTAGGACTTGGGTCCTAGGATAGGCAGATCGGTCTATATAACAATTATATCCAAAAAAGGTCTGATATGGACCATATTCTGTTCGGATGTTTAGGTTGAGTAAAACTCTCTCACATATATTGCATACTTATAGGCAGAATCGTTTAGAGCAAATTTTCATATCGCATACTTATAGGCAGAATCGTTTAGAGCAAATTTTTAAGAATAGTTGACACAAAATTTGTATACCTTAAATATAGAATAAAGTTTAATAGCCATGCTCACAAAACTTAAAGTAGCGTTAAACTTGGTTTATTTGACAGATTTCATTTAAAGAACTGTCAAATAAATCTACTATATAGCTGTTTAGTTTTGTTTTGTGAATACGGGTGTAGACTTTGGTTTATTCTAAGCAACCCCAATTCTTTTTGTTCCAAATTTAAAGATCTAGTGCCTTTTTTATTTTAACATAATAATAAAAGAAAAATGTTTGACCTTAAGCCCATGTTTTACATGGAATAACAGAACTCACTTCGATTTAATATAAAGCTGTAAATGGAAAAACTATTAAAGAGGAACCAACCACAATTGAATTTTTCTCATAGATCCCTTTAATACATAAATTCACAAAGTTGGAAGTCTGCTGAATACAATATAATGAAAGAATAAGAAAGAAATAACTTGACCACATGGTTACAAAAAGAAAAAATATGTCCAACTCCATCGATGTGCCAATAATGCTGCATACCTTTAGGTATAACGGAAACTACAAAAGATCCGAAAAATAATTAAAAATTAAGAAATAGATGTAAAAAATATATACCAAATACTAATAAAACTATAAGCGCCTTTAGACATTATTAAAAATTCTATGGAACATATTAAGACCTCCTCAGAGCATAATTGTAGTGATTGCATACTAATAGGGGTTATTATTTTTATCAGAACAAGCCGTTTATTTTAAAGAACATACTTTTAGATATTGAATACTTATAGGGGTTTTTATGTCACAAAACAAGTCGTATAATTTAAAATTTAAAATTTGTATGGAACTAAAAGCTACACTTAAAAAAATATCTTGGACTTTCAAAAACATTTAACGACTTTCAAAAAGTCAAATCCCATTGCATGCTGACAGGCGTTAAGGGATACCAACCAATGTCTATTAATTTGTTTAACAAATCCATTTAAAAAATCTTTTTTAACTGAATATATTGAACGCCTGGTTTTCAAATAATGATGTACGTGTCAAAAGTTCTAAAGGATCCCACCGCGTTTACCAGGTTTTTTTCATCACCTTTTTGTATAACCCTTTTTTAATTTAACTTTACCCAGTCGGGAGAAAACAGCCTCCCGAATGGCATGAAAGAAGAGAACTCACAAATTACTTGACCACAAGCATACACTCCAAGTGCCAAAAAACAAAAACGAAATCCCTTAAAGTTAAAAGGATGAGCACAAAAAAAATCATTAACTTTTAACCCATGGCGCTGCACCCAACCCACCACACTCGTCCACCTAAAATTTCATTTATCTTCTACAGTTTTTGTGTTCGTCCCATTCTTTTTTGTTATAAAAATAATAAAACTCAAAATGGAAAAATGTATGAAGATTTATGAAAACAATTTAAGAAACAGTAGACACCAATTGGACTTAACACCCTTCGGACAACACTGCTAAGCTGTATGCACAAGGGGGAGCGGCAACGAAAAACCACAAAGTTTTCATATGAAATAAAATTAAAAATTTGTCCTTGGTCCATGGTCCTTGGCGAATAGGAAGGATTGCTTTTTGTGTTGCAAAAAAAACGATTCTAGCGAGATGATTGTGAAAGAACTAAAATGTATGATGTGGCAGCGACATCAGGTGATAAAGGCTACAACAAAGGAGATAAACTCCCTTTAGAAACAAGAAAAAAAATTCCCTCTACTCTAAACAACAACCACCGCTAGCCGCACAAATACAAATATACATACGCACCTTGGTAACCATTTGAAAACTTCCATTTATGACTGAAATTCATCCAGCATCGCGTGTAAAACAAACACCACCATAACATCACAGTCCATTCAAGCAAACCTCAAATAACAATGTTTCAGTCGAACGCCAAAGAGCCACCAAAAATCCATACCTAAGGTTGCTTGCTTAAGCCCACAAGGAATCTGGTACGAAAACACTCATCAAGGATTCGTCATCGTTTTTGTCATCCGAAAACATCCCCGGCAAATATGCAAAAGTCATCCCGTAGCAACAGCAACAGTAGTGCCAACAATAGCAAGGAAAAGCCCAACAAATTGAAACTCACACAAAACTCCGACCGAAATGCGAACTCTACCTCCACTTCTCCCACCGCCACCACCACCACCTCCAACACTGCAGCCAGTAGTGCTAGCGTCAGTTCCATACAGGGAGGAACTATACGAAAATCTTCCACTAAGCGCTCCAGATACTCCAACGAAGAAGGCAACCAAACTCAAGGTGTGATCTATCAGGATGAGAATTATATGGAGTTTGATTTCTTTGCAAGGGAGGGTTCTGGACAGCGAGAGCCCAGTCAATTTACCGAACTCTTTCGCGACTTTCCGGTTTGCTATGAGGTCACAACACTGCCCATACCCAATAGTCAAAAAGAACTGCAGAATCCCCCGCCTTACAGAGATCCTCCACCTCCCACGCCCCCACCTCTGTCACAGCTGCCCTCTCGGAATCCCAGAAATGCTGAGGCCTCCGGAGTGCAATCGTGCCCCTCGAGTCCCTTTAGGGGCAAAGTAGTCTTAAGTAAGAAAGAGAGAAAGGAACTTAGCAAGCTTGCCAAGCAACAAGACAATAATACTTCCAATAGCACCTCCAATATTAGAGCCCTGGACTCCTCTGATTCAGGCTCAGCATCGCATCACAGCAGCCCCTACAAAGGCAGGGTCACGGAGCTTAAGAATTGCATAGCACGCATAAATTCGAAGGGCATATTCGCTTCACTACATCGCAGCTCCCAAAAATCTTTGAATGCCCAAACGACGGCTGAAGAGCAAAGTTCCTCTCACGAAGTATCGCCTCCACCACCAGCGCCCGAAAGCAGTCCTCCGGGATCGAATGCCTCCAACAACAATGATGCCGACTACACGGAGAAACTGAAAAATTTGCCTGTAAGGCAACGCAAAGCTCACACCTCACACATGGACAACTACTGCCTATTTGATCCCATGGATTTTGTCAACGAAAAAACCCTAAGGAGAAGAACCCATGACTCGTTGCTCATGGACCTCCCACTACAGCAACAACATCATGGTTTACGAGACCCCCTTTTCAGTTCAAGGCAAAACTTAGATTTCAGCGAAGAGGAGTTGGTGCCGGAGGTGATATACGACGACCAAGAAGAAGCAACAGAAGCAGAGACAAAGGAAACTACCAAAAATTTCGACCATCACAATTATTTTGTCATAGATCCCGACGACTTTGAGGAAGAACCGTCCCTGGACATAGGCATACCCAATCCCTTTACGAATGAACAAGTCGTGCAAGCGAATCTAACAGCCGAACAGCATACCTACGTCAACAATGCGGATGCTCTCAAGGCCTCCGAAAGCCTGGAAAAACTTTTAAATGCCTTCGAAACAGCGCCAAGTATGTCCAACAGTCAGGAGAGCAAAGACACCACCAACTCAACAGCCACCACGACTTCCACAGCCTTAGTTGAATCATCCACCTCTACGAATTCCAACAGCTCATCCACCTCAAACACTTCCTCGCAAACCACGCTGCAGCGTACCAAAAAGAAGTTGACCTTCTTAAATCTATCGCCCTTTCGTTCGAATAAGTCGCCGCACTCGGATAAGACCAATTCGAAAAAGACCAAATCCGAGAGTACTGCGCATCCAGTGCAATCCCAGCAAAAGCGTGCAGTTTCGGAGTTTGTCAACTCGGAGCATATGTTCCATTTGCAGCAAATGTTGCTGAGTGCCGACAATGTACTAAACGATGTGCGCTCGCACCACGAAACCATTGAACTGAATTACGTACTCTTCAATCCGGGTCCGGTTCCCAGTCGCAATGTTCAGTATAAAATACGAAAACCCAGACCTTTGTCTACGCACAGTGATGCGGATAGTGGATTTTTGAGCCCCTGCTCACCGGATGAGTTTTCATCGCTGAAATCGAATCCCGCTATTTTGGTGCTACAACAGTGTGATAGTGTTCAAGGATACATTGAGGTGAGTTTGCATTTTCAATTTGTTGTATAGATTTTAGTATAAAAAGAAGAACAGTTGCATGGAACTGTATTGGAACCACTCTGAGACGTCGAGATCTGTTTTGGCAGTGATGATTTGTGAAACTTTTGTACTATAAGAGGTTTTATTTTGTGTGCTGCACGGTGGATGGTCCAGAATCGAAAGTCAATAACCTTGACTCTAAAGCTTTGAGCCGTATCTACAACCGGGTTTTACAGAACCCAAAACATCGTAAGAGAAATGAAGTTACTGATTATGGGTCTATGGATTCTGATTCTGGATTTTTGTACGCTGCACAGTGGGCTAGGAATTACATTTTTGCGATACTTTGAATAAGAAAAGCTGGATTTAAAACTAAACTTGGCCCTACGAAATTTTGTTTGGGCTGCAATAAAAGCTTTTATGATTTTATATTCTGATTGTTGGATACAACTTTCAAAACCACATGAAAGAGATGTTCTTGTATTATGAAATTTTCATAAAGCTGAGGTGACCTTGAAATGCACTCCACTTTGTTAAAAATTCCGCTTTCTTATATTCAGGGGCTTTGTAGGGCCCAGAAATTCAAGACCAATTTCCACTATTGAAGATTATTGCGCATTCCTATTTCATACTTGTTATTTCATAGGCTCTATATGGCCCAGATATTTTCCACTGTTCAAATATGAAGACCAATTGTCATCCCACTGTGCGTTCGGATGTGCTTACCAACAGAGGCCTATTAAGAAAATTTTACAGTATATGATAAAAGTTTCACTTTGTGTTTCTTAATGGAATGCTAGTGAGAAAATCATAAAAATGAGTATCAAAGTTTTCTTTTGTATTTCGATTTACTAACGATGACCTACGTTGAAACAAAATCAAGCTCGTCACTTTGGAAAATGAATTTTATTACTCGACTCACAATCTTAAACTTCTTAGCTTGCCTTTAGTAGTGGTCAATATGCATTGTTGTAATCATTAGTTACAGCATCATCTATCGCCCTCCTCCTTAAATGGTGAGTATCCATTTCAAATAAATTAAATAGACATTTTCATTGAGTACCGTTTTCAAAAATTACTCCATAACAGCAGCAATTCGCACATTTGTGCTGCTCTCCATTATCGCGCATCTTCAAAATGTCTGTGGAAATTTGTAGAACATCATTTCCAATAAATGTTTGTGGCCCTTTCGATATGAATTGCAATTTGGTACTTTGACATGCCATGGTGGATGGATGCGCTATCTGATATTGCGGCCCCATTAGTGCTGTGCCATTTTGACACTGTCTTGTTTGGCAAAGACGTATCATTATCACTTTGGCATAGCATAAAAGTAAACATTTATGTCAATTGACACAAACACACCCACATTGTTGTCGTTCCACTACAAGCCAACTTCCCCCCGCCAAACATCAGCCACCAGCTGTGTCATTGAATAGTTCTCCCTGTGAAGCTGCAGCTATACCCACTTGTCACAGACAATTTTCCCCAAAGAAGCGTAGCTAACAAAGTGCTGTTCTTTAAAAGCTTTCTGGCCATGCTGCCGACATTGTAGTCCTTTGCGCCATTTGGGGCAGTTGCAAAAATGCCACCATCAAAACAATTTTAATTCAATTGTTTGGCCCTTTTTGATGTCTAATAAATATAAGACATTTAGTTTTTTAAGAAAATATTTAGAAAAATTTCTTTCCCAACGGGGGGTGGAAACAGTGCTTTAGGGCAGGCCTAAGACAAAGTGGGTACACATCTGTTCCAAAAAAAAAAAAAAACAAAACAAAAATACATATTGTTAACAAAATTAGACTTTATTGAGTACTTGGTTTTTTCTTTTTGCAAGAAACAGAGTGTGTGTAAGGCCTCTTGAAAAATATTCAAGAATTTCATATGTGTCATGGTGGCATTGGCGTAGGATGAAGGTTTGTCGGGGAGGGGTTAATATTAATACGTGTTAAAAGTTGGCTGTAAAAAAAACTTATTGGACATACATTTGGAAGAAAACAAATTAACATTTAATTTGAAAAAAATCCGATGTTTTTGGATAATTGTGCAGTAAAAATTTTATGAAAAACTAGCTGGCCTTCTGTGCCCTGATTTGTCTCAAGTAGCATATATCGTCCGATTCCCAATTGTGGGAATTTTCCTTTGCAAAAGGCGAGATTTGAAACAAGGAGTGTTCCAATGACTCGTCTTTTTTATTTGCCCTGCGCCTTGATAGCACGTGATTCATGTGGACCCTTACATGTTCGCCTCGCCTTGTCATGGTCTCTTATGCCCATAGGAGTTCTTCTTTGCTTTCGGTAGCCTCTTCATGCCATTGTGTCACATTCGTGTCCCTTGCCCATGTCCTTAACTGGTCGGCTTAACTTTGGCTCTTACTACTAGCTTGTCTTCTCGTCCATCCCCCCTTGCTCTATTGTAACCCAACACCCTAATGATGCAATATGTAGCGTAAGCTTTTACCGCTCTTTGGCAATCCAGTAGACATTGATTTCTTCACTCTATTTGTTATTGTCCTAATAGGTAGGTATCTTTCCAACATGTCTACTCCTATCCTACCCTATCCCTACCCTATCGCTACTCCACCTCAACCCTATCTCTAACCTACCTCTACGCTGTCCCTACCTTATCCCTACCCTATCCCTACCGCAACTCTACCCTATCCCTAACCTACCTCTACGCTATTCCAACCTTATCAATACCCTATCCTTATCCCTACTCTACCCTATTCCATCCCTATCCCTATCCCTATCCCTATCCCTATCCCTATCCCTATCCCTATCCCTATCCCTATCCCTATCCCTATCCCTATCCCTATCCCTATCCCTATCCCTATCCCTATCCCTATCCCTATCCCTATCCCTATCCCTATCCCTATCCCTATCCCTATCCCTATCCCTATCCCTATCCCTATCCCTATCCCTATCCCTATCCCTATCCCTATCCCTATCCCCATCGCTATCCCTATCCCTATGCCTATTCCTATCCCTATGCCTATCACTATCACTATCACTATCACTATCACTATCACTATCACTATCACTATCACTATCACCATCACTATCACTATCACTATCACTATCACTATCACTATCACTATCACTATCACTATCACTATCACTATCACTATCACTATCACTATCACTATGACTATCACTATCACTATCACTATTACTATCACTATCACTATCACTATCACTATCACTATCACTATCACTATCACTATGACTATCACTATCACTATCACTATCACTATCACTATCACTATCACTATCCCTATCCCTATCCCCACCCTATCCCCACCCTATCGATACCCTACCCCTCCTATCCCAACCCTATCCCCACCCTATCCGTACCTTATCCATACCCCATCAACACCCAATTCCTATCATTACCCTATCTTATTCCTAACTTGTTCCTACCTTAACTAATCCCTACCCTATCATTATACAATCCTATACCTATCTTATCTGTATTATCCTATCTTTATTATATACCATTCCATTTCTATCCGATCCTTACAATATCCTTTGCGCATACCTATCCTATCCCTACCCTACCACTAATACTACCCCTACCCCTTCTCTACCTTATCCCTTCAATATCATTATCCTATTCCTATCCGTACCAAGTCTCTGCCCTATCACTCTAAAATCCTAATCCCATCCTATATGTATTCAATTTTCAGGGGCTTAACTTTGGTTTTTTATACAGTAAAGAAGGTGCGGCTCAGCTTCTTGGATATATGAGCCATTTTATTATATGTGGGTACAATTCCAGGTGTCTTTGCCAGAAGAACCGTATTTTGATCAGGGAGGTATCTGGACAAACAATGTAGAGACTCATGTCCGTTGTTTTCCCTAGCCACAAGGTATCCGGTGGCATTTGTGATAAGGGTCCTCCGACCCAATCTTGATTCCTTTGTATAGTATTCCACACTCGACCTCAATTATCGTCCCAGGGTTTCGGTCTGAAACCTATGCAATTCCTTAACATTTCCCTATGGTCACATCTATTATCACTTCGCCTTATGTTTTTTAGCCACGATTGCTACCTCATGCATTACCGGTATGTATAAGGGACCGATATTTAAATTATTTCCAGCGACAGGTGGCTTGGTTCTTAAAACACACTTTAACGTTAACGTTGTACTTCCTCTCCATTTTGGTCCACCCAAGCGTATTAATGCCTATGTCAAAATTAGCTTTCGCCCACTTTCGTAGAGCCAGCGGAACATCTTGGGTTTCAGCCCCTATTTCGAGACAATGGCTTAAATAGTGACCATCACCAATGCCCTTTACGCTCCTGATTGTGGTACTGCCAATTCAGTTTCCTGTCCAAGATAACCTCCTAGTTATTTGACCGCATTCGTTATTGAGATCGTTCTAACTAAAAAGTGTGGGTCCTCGTATTGACATATCTTCGTCTTCCCAGTGAAAAGACAGATTGATACCTTTTTTTCAGAGTTGATATTTAAAACCCGCCGGTTTCGCACATCTACATGTCATTCTTAAAACTTTCTCGGCCTTCAAAAACATATCGATGCAATTTTCCTCAGAAGTATAACAATATAGTCTGCATAGTAGATTGGGAGGCCATTATAGTGCAGAGGTTGGAATGCACACCAAAGAAGTGTCGCAATGCGGCATGCCGTTCGGACTCGGCTATAAAAAGGAGGTCCATAATTATTAAGCTTAAACTTTAATCGGACAGCACTCATCGATATGTGAGATGTTTGCACTTGTTCCTTAATGGGAAAATTTTCAATTTGCTTGGGAGACTGATGCAAATCCATAATTAGCGAGGGTCCTCAGCAGACTGTTGATAAGCACCGAGATACTGCGATATCCTGTATCTCTCCTCTACGCCATTTATGAAACGCAGATCTTATCGATTTGGTCTTTAGCATATGATATATCAAGTCGCTGAGAATTTGGTCCACCTGACACAGGTCTATGGATTGGATCCTCGATCCTCACATTGTTAAAGACCCTCTCATTATCAATGCGCACTACCAGTATATAGATTTTATTCAGTAATGACGCTCTAACCTTTGAACTACCTGGAGTAATGCACTTACATTCCTCCCAATATTTCCTAGTAGGATTGACGTAAAGTTGAGCCATCTGTAAGCCTCCGAAAATTTCTGATTCGATGCAGCTGTGCCCGTCTGTCTCTCCGTATGTCTGTCCACGGATACTTGTGATCAAGGTACAGGTCGCAGTTGTTGTCCCTTATCATCAAAGTTTGCATTCTCTTCCATCCGGTACTCCTTTTATGGCTGTGATTGCCACGATTTAAGACCGATCTTTGGACACCTCAGCATGAGGGATTTTATTTGGCTCAATACGTGGGCAGAATTTCATCAATATCGGTTCAAATTTATATCTGTTTAGCTTCCATATATAACTTTTAGCCGATATGCGCTTGTATGGCAGCAGTAGCCAGAATTTCATTTAAGGTATTTAATATTTAAGCAAAATATCTCTAAAATCTGTTCGGATTTACTTATGGCTCCCATCCTTCATGCGGTATGAGCTGCGCCAATGCATTGCAAACTAGTTAGGCCATGTTATTGCACCACTCTATATGCTTCTTCTCTCTTTGTGAGTGACAATAAATAACGAGCAGGGCAAGTCATGGTTGTTGGTGCACAACGAAATTTACAGCAAATTTATCGTTACTTCTGTTCTTTAGCCAAATACAACCCCGTATTTTCGAAACTAATGAAGCGCACGTTGCTCAAAAGATTCCAGGATGACTTTCATTCCAGAGCTGTTACTTTCGCAATTCATATGAGAGAGTGTGTGGTTTGTCATCGTGTATGTGTGTGTGTGTGTGTGTGTGTGTGTGAGGAGTGAGTGAATGTGAACAAGTGCTAAAAAGCAAAAAAGGTTTGCTTCCACTTTCAGTGTTAAAACAACGAAAAACGAGAATTGATTGCTCCCTGGAGGTAAGAATGCACAAATATCCTGTTATTCTTGCACAAACCCAACTTCACTAGCACACCTATACCATCACAAGAGAAACGAAAACGAAATGTCAAGTGTTTACATTTCGCTCCAAAGGGGGTGTTAATGCATCTTTGTGTCATTTAGTTGGATGGATTGAAGAACCAGCCAGCAACAGCAACAGTAGCAGGAATAGGAAGTGGAAGTGGAAGAGGCAAAGGGGACTTCATCAGTATCAACACTGGCGTTTATGCAATCATCAAATCACCACCCCTTTGCAAGAGCAGGTTCATGGTGTCTGTGTCTGTGTCTGTGTGAGTGTTGGTCTATTGTGTCATGGAAAACACATGTTGTTTTTCCTTTTGGGCACACAAATTTGGAAAATCAAGAATTTTCCTTTTATTCTATGCCAATGATCCCTTGTGGCTTGGACTCTCCCTTCTTACATTCAGTGCCGTTCTGATCTAACAATAAGCGAAATTATCGCAAAAAATTAATCTTCAGCTTTATTCGAAATAATGCTAAACTGCATTTTCATGGGTTACAATAATTTATTGATAGGACACAGGACTCTTTGTTGCCCTTTATGGTTAATAGTTGAGAGGGTTGGTCTGGGTCTGGGAAATCGTTAGCCATTCAAAGAGCTGTGCCAGTTGTTTGTTGCCTTTGTGTGAATGCTGCCTCTGTGCGCTGGAGTGCCACTTAAGCCGCTTAAGTTGGTTACAAGATGTTTGTGAAGATAATCACTCGAGTTCTTTGTAAGACGACATCCGTTTCCCATGTGGTTGCGTGTTTACCCCATTGCTCCCCCCTTCGTATATGTGCGAGTTTTCCCGGGTGTTTGATAAATATTTCAAAATTAACCTATTAAAGATTATAATGGTTGGTTGGTGGGTCGTCATAAAAATATATGCATATATTGGAAGGGATTTTTAAGGTCATTGGGGAATTATGATAAAAAAGGAACACTGAATGGAAACTGAAATTATAGGCTTTGCAAAACGCAACAACCCTCAAAAAGATAAGACGGTGGGTTTTATCGTGGAAAAATAGCAAGGCTTAGTGCTGTAATCACCCAAAACAGGCCTAGGGGATAAAGCCAAAAGTTCTTAAAAAATGTACTAACAAGAAAACTAAAGGTAAATATGCGTATTCAATACATGGCTAATAACCATATTCTTAGAATGTTAGGAAAAATTAAGAGACTTTAGGTAATGATTCTAATGGGAACTTTAAAATTGTTTGCTATATTGCCAGAGCTGATGCAGTATACATAAAATTTAGAAAAATCTTTTACATCAGTCCATACATCGGCTTGATACAAATGATGAACAAAATACGTTTTTACTCCCTAAGCAACATTTGTTTTTCGAAAAACACAACATTTTATTAACGATCTTTAAAAAAGTCAATTTAATACTCATTAAATATCTCTCTTAGCGACAACCAGTAAGAGTATAAATCCTTTTTAACGAAGGGATTCAGAAAGTTTTCATGGTACTCCTCCTTTATATTCAAATCCCTAATTTGTTTGCATTTCAACATTACTTGAAAACATCATCGCCAATTTGTTTTCAATTTAAGAACATTACACAAATAATCCTTTAGGAGAATGCGAATTAACTCTGTCGCTCTGCTACTCTGCCACGCTGTCTCAACAAAAGAAAATTTCATAGAACAAAAAAATTCCCTACGGCAATGGCAACGGTAACGGTGACGGGGATTCACCAACAATAACGAGTGGAAAAAAAGGAACAATTTGATAATGAATCCTTGCCATGGATACCAATCGATAAGTGCCACTGACAATGGCGCTGTTTAAGCAGCGCAGAGAGTGGAGTGCGGAAAAATACCACAATAAACGATTTTCAGCAGATGAATGCAATTAATGCACACAGATAATTTTAACATAATGACTTTATAAAGAGAAACGCACTCAGACGCCAGCGCCAGCCACGTGCATTTTAATAAACTTGCAACAATGGCGTAGTATTCGAAGCACATATTTTGCGGCTATATGAGTTCATTAAATGCCAAAATGAATATGGATATTTATAAAGTCAGGTGTATACTATACACGAGGCATGCCATACTTAGAGAAACCTGAAAATCACAGAGTATTAACGAGTAGAATGTGCTAAGTTCGGCCGGGCCGAATTTTGAGAATCCACCACCAAGGATTCGAATAAAAATGTCCACTAATGAAATTGTGCACCAAATTTCTGCCAAATCGGGCAATATTTGATGCTTCTAGGGGTCGTAGAAGACTAATACGGAGACGAGTCTAATTGGGAGACGAGTCTAATCGGGAGACCAATCTAATCGGGGGACGAGTCTAATCGGGATCTATATCAGGTTGTTGTTGTTGTAGCAGTTTGGTGTGTTTATCTTTCGTCTGCTTGATTGTTTTGAGTATTCAGAAGCAGGAACTCTGCGACTAAGATGGGGTGAATCAGGGATTGAGTCTAGTGGGTCTGGCAGTTAAAGTGGTTTTGGGCAGTTAAGGAGGTGACGTGTGGTCCCTGGTCACAATCGAGGCATACATCTTGCACGTCGGTATCAATCTTTGCTCTGTAGAAATTGAGGCAGCTGCATCTGTGGGATCGTAATTAAGCCACAACTACTATGGTTTGCCGGGGGAGATCAATTTCTTGAGATGCAATGGGAGGTGGTCGTTCTCTAAGGACTACATTCGCTCGGTAGCTATTTACCGCATCTGCTACCGCGTCTGCATGAATATTGTCTAGACCCGCTTGATCTAGAGGTTCTCTCTTGTAGCGCTGAACCTCACGCTCTAGATCCTGTCACCTTAAGGTTTCTGAGCGGTGGATACCTATCCACTAGATGATGATTTGGATGGTCTCTGCGATAACAGCCCAAATGGTATTGCATAGACAGAATGTAGTTATGTCTTCGCACAGTTATGTCTTCTTTATCTACTGATGGAGGTGGTCCACATGAGAACTGAGAAGACAGCCCGTCACAGTTCGAGGGGCGGCATTCTGACAGATATGTATATTATTCCACTGCGTATCACAGAGCTGACGAAACCACACTGGGGCTGCGTAACTTACCACAAACCGGGCAATTGCTCTTCAGCAGGGAGATTCCGTGGGGGCCCAATGCCTTGGATGATTTGGCGCCACGGATGACATTCGTAACTTCGCTCATGGTAAATTGTGATGGCTGTCCATCGGCTCGGAAACGACGGATACAACGAATGGCTCTCCTCCTAGCCCTGTCAATCTCGGGATGCAGAATTAATTGACGGTTGAACAACCTGGCGAATCTTTTCGGATTAGTCACAGTTACGTCACCAAAAGTGACTGAGGTCCGGTCATCCCGTCTACCGGGTTTCGAGCGTGGCATAGCGGTGGACCGTTATCTAAGTTACATTGCTCCAAGTGTTCCAGTCTTAAATTCCGCGTATGTTCGTTAACTGCAAATGCAAATTTCGCCCATGAACATTCCACTAAGGAACGGGGGCAAACTTCTCACATATCAATGAGTGCAGTCTGATTCAAGTTTAAGCTCAATGATAAGGAGCCTTCTTTTTATAGCCGAGTCCGAACGGCGTGCCGTTCTCACTCAACTCTTTTGAAGAGAAGTTTTTGCATGGCAACATGAAGAAAACCACCGCTGAAAATTTTTTCTGATGGTCGCGCCATGATTCGAACCCTGGCGTTCAGCGTCATAGGCGGACATTCTAATCTTTGCGCTGCGGCGACCTCCTACCCTATGTTCGTTGACTACCCTGTTTATTTTCAGATTCATCTCGCTGATTCTGTAGTTAGTGGGGTCTGTACAACGTATCCCATCACACTCGTCTGCGAGCACCAGTGCTTGCGCGGGGAAAATTGGGCGGACCTTGGGTATTCGACCCGCTGGTATAAAGCGAGTGGCTGCTGCGTTAATGATGTCTCGGAATTTCCTCTCGGCAACTAGCATATTCGAGGGGGTGTCAGTTCACTGAAGCGGCGATTGGAGTTGGTGAAACCGGCCCAATCGGCCTTCTTCTGATTGATAAACGCCCGGCGCTCAAAGGTTATGAAGCCGTGTGGTAGACCGATGGCTTCGCAATTCTTGTCAGACTATCTGTCTGTTTGCTTGCCTGTCTGTAATTTGGTTCCCCTATCTGTTTGTTTGTCTTTCACTATGCATGTTTGTCTGCCTGTCGTTTTGTTTGCCCATGGTTTCTGTCATCAATGTATATATAGAAATCGGTTTAGATTATACAGGCCCCCTATACATGTATCTTTCATTCGATATGGCCTATTATGGCTGTAGTACCTACAATTTTGACCCGACACGATTTCAAAATTCATCAAAAAAAATTTAGTTGTAGAGAAGTTCCCATTTACATTTCACCCGATATATGTCTACTACATATGTTCACGTCTTTGTTTAAGGTAGGGATAGGTACATGGGGTGGTGTGTTATATAGTCAGCACCGTCCGATATTTGACTATCTTTGCGAAAACCCTAAGTAATTTACTATAAAATTCTAATCATCCTAACGCAGCTTTAAGATAAGAAATTTTACTCACTCACCATCCCAATATGTCTTCAACTCTCTCAATTATTGATATGTTCCATTATGAGTATATTTTCCACAAACTTCTTTCTTGCGATAGGAAGCAATAAAAAATTATGTACGGCGTTAGGTCGAAACCAATTTTACGTTGAAAAAACATCAATAAATTGCCACATCAATATTCCCAAATGTATTTCTAATATTTCCTTCTTGGCCCGATCGATCTACGGCAATCTAATTGTCACGTGTTCGACACACCACAACACGATACGCTTGCCAACCAGTTGGGCAAAATATCCTTTGATGGAACAGAAACCTCTGTTCTCCGAGAACATAGAAATAAAAGCATTTTAAATACAACGAAAACGCTTAAGAACAAGCAGTTGTAGAACTTACACCGTTTACAGAGGGAGCGTGCAAATTTGAAATTAGTTCCAAAAACAGAAAGAGAAAATAACTCTATAACCACCCCTCCTCAAAGCCATTAGGAATTGCTAAGAGAAAGCCATAACAATAAATAATACAAAAGAAACCCCCCTGAAAAACCTTTGGTGGTACTTTTTTGGTAACATAAAAATTCAGTTTATCGAACGTACGCAGTTTTAGTGAGGGCTGCTTCACTCTGCCAGTATGCCTTGCCACCATAAGAAAGGCGCTAAGCCGTTAACAGTCAAGTGCATGCGACAAAGTGTGTTTTGTTGATGTAAAGAAGGGTGGTTGACAAAGTGGCGTGGCTGTCAAATGCAGTACCAAAACATCGGCCTAATGTCAAAAATATCCAATGTTTCGAATAGCAACACAGCTTGGCTTTGTTCACTCTTTTATGGGATTTATGAGGAGAATCGCGTTATTTGGAGAAATGCACTAAACAGGAAATGCTTGTCTGCGTGGCCTGTAAGGTGGAAGCCTCCCACACATTAAACTGAACCCTTAAGTGTAACCAAAGACATGGACAAATGACACGCGCTACATTTTCCAATACACTGTTTAGGTTGATGCAGGGGATATAGTAATCGAGACCCTTAAAATGCAGTCGAGTGTAAAACAGCAGGGTTCTCAGCCAAACCTCTTCTTGGAAACAAAAAACAAAGGTTGGGTTGAATTGTCATTATTAGCCCAATAAAGGCTAAAAATTGTTATAAATTTTAATAAGAGAGCAGGAGCAAAATCCTTATACTGTACTGTTGCCCTATGGTAGCATTACTGTTTGGCTATGACTATGGCTGTGGCAGCTTCACTACATTTCTGACATACGTTAATCCTTGTGATTATCGTCGTGTGACTTTTTGATTTATGACCACAATAAAATGTTCTCAGTGGGTTGTTTGTTTCAGAGTTAGTCCTTACAACTGTATGTTTAGCCATCATGATCGAGGTCTCTTTCATTTTCATACCAAATTATTTCACGGTTGAGTTGTTCTTTGTTTTCCGAGATATGGAATATGTTTGGTAAACATGACAATAGTCACTTAGCTGTTTTATTCAAGGCGAGTTTAATGTTCCATTAAGGGGCGATAATGATTTCCGAAAGGCCATTTTGGAGATATAATCTAAAAGTCTGATAATGCAACTGAGAACATAATTAACAGAAATGAACTTCAAGCTGGCCTAAAGTCAAAGGGAGAAGTATGAGTAAAAGGAATGTTTTTCAGAAAATTTTTAAGTTATATAATAAACAAGTTTTGAAGATTGTCGAAGTTAAATCAAAATCAAAATGCCGGACCGAAGTTAAAATGCCGACCACCACTGAGAGATATCACCTGAATTTCGTGGACATCAGATGATAAACCGGCAAACTGTCGATGTCGAAATTTTTGATATTTCTAATAAAAAATATAGATATAGATATACTATCGTTAATTTGCCATCACCTATATTTTTTAACGAAATCAGAACCAACAAGTAAAAGCGTGCTATGTTCGACCAGGCCGAATCTTGGAATCCCACCGTCATGGATTCTGCTAAAAATTTATACAGAATAAATTTAGTTGTAAGGGCTCAAGAAATCAAATCGGGAGAGCGATTTATATGGGAGCTATATCAGGTTATAGACCGATTTGGACCATACTTAGCACAGATTTTAGAAGTCATAACGGAACACTACATGTAAAATTTCAGCCAGAAACTGCAGCTTGTAAGAGCTTCAGAAGGCAAATCGGGAGATCGGTTTATATGGGAGCTATATCTAAATATGAACCGATATAGACCATTTGCAATCCCCAACGACCCATAACAATACTAAGTATCTGTGCAAAATTTCAAGGGGCTAGCTTTACGCTTTCGACCGCTATCGTGATTTCGACAAACGGATGGACGGACATGGCTAGATCGACTGAGAACGTCGAGACGGTCAAGAATATATATATACCTTATGGGGTCTTCGACGAATATTTTGAGGTGTTACAAACGGAATGACTATACCTATACCACATTCTATGGTGGTGGATATAAAAATCAGGAGATCGATTTATATAGAAGAAATATCAATGTCACCAAAGTTAGTTGGAAGTTATGTGAGAAGTCATTGTACAAAATATTAGCCCAATAACATGAAAATTGCGCCCTCTATAGGCGCAACGTATTTTAAAGCATACATTCAGTATCGGATAACTTATTATACCCTCCACTATAGGATGGGGGTATACTAATTTCGTCATTCTGTATGTGAAATCTGAGACCATTAAGGAATAAATATTCTTGATCGTCATGACATTTAAAGTCGATCTAGCTATGTCCGTCCGTCCGTCCGTCTGCCTCGAAAGCACGCTAAATTTCGAAGGAGTAAAGTTAGGTGCTTGAAATTTTACACAAATGTTAATGTATTGTAAATGGTCCAAATCGGACCGTGCTTTTATATAGCTGCCATATAAACAGATCTTGGGTCTTGGCATGTTGAGCCTCACTAGGGGGCTGTTCTTATCCGAATTGGCAGACATTTTGCACGTGCTGTTTTGGTATCGCTTCGTTGAAGAATGATTTTCAACAACTGTGCCAAGTATGGACGAAATCAGTCCATAACCTGATATAGCCACCATATAAACCGATCTCCCGATTAGACTTCTCGTGCATCTAGAGGGCGCAATTTTTATCTAATTCGGTTGCATATGCCGTTTTGGTATGACTTCCAACAATCTCCCAATTTGACACTGTGAGCCACTGGAGGGCTCAAATTTTATTCGATTTGCCTGAAATTTTGGAGGTGGTAATTTTCTATGGCTCTACCAGCCATGACATGCAGCTCATATATATATATATATATTGAAAAGATCATACAAAAAACTTGACAAATACGATCCATGGTGGGTGGTATATAAGATTCGGCTCGGCCGAACTTACTACGATTTTAATTGTTTTTATTACATTTTGCTAACAAATTTAATTTGCCAATAGTATCGATAGCAAAAATATCAATCGATATTGAGACAAAAAGTAAAATATCGATAATATCGATATTTTGTCAGCTCTATTAGTTAACAATATAGCGATATTGCTTAACAAATATGAAAATCGGAACATCGGTCTATATGCCAGATATATTCCAATATGGTACAATCTGGGCCATACTCGGCGTTAATATCAAAAGGTCTGACAAAACTCTTTTTTAATTTCGGCGAGATCAGATAATAAATTGACATTTTATAAACCCAAGACCTTAAATAAGGATACCGGTCTATATTGCAGGTTTATCCCAATATGGTTCGGTTCGATTCGAATCACACTTGGTACGAGTGTTGAGAGTTCCAAATACAACTCTCTGTAACAAATTATCGCGAAATCAGGGGAAAAATAAGCCTTTATGAGCACAAGAAAAACTGCAATTCACATGGGGGCTATGTCAAGAATAAGTCCGATATTGCACATCTTCGTGAAAAGTTTCAGCTATTTATCTTCATATTTAAAAACTCTTCAGTGACTTCGATAGACTGACGGAGAGATAGACAAACGGCTAGATAGACAGACTGACAGATATACAGAGATAAAAATTATTTTTAAAAACAACAACTTTGGTCGAAAAAACAACTAGGAAAGTTGTTAATTTTCCTGCAACAATTTATTTTGAATCGCAACGACCCAAAGCAAAAATTTGTTGTTGAAAGGCGCTCTTTGCAATCCAATATATAACAACAACAACAATATATCCATAAGCTAGGCAAAATACCATCTAACCAGCCAACGCATGTGCTTTGCTTTGGGGTGGAGTTGTTATTGTTTTCTTTGTTCGGCTTGAGCTGCTTTGTCTCGTTCGTACTGCTGCTTTCGGGTTTTCCTCTGTCATTCTTTACTATTAGCCTTAAAAACAAATTTTAATAATTTTGGTGCGGCAGTGTATTGAACTCATGATCTCATGTTTGGAAGTCTTGCACGCATCCGTCATGAATGGCATGGGAGTTTTGTGCTCCACATGGAGCCTATTTTCACAACAACCCCATCTAAAGAATTCGACAAAATTTCAATTATTTTGTCTTTCAAGTCTCTTATAGAGACTTACAACAAATAATGTTTCCGATTCTATGTTAAAATTCGTTGAGAATTTAAAGTTTCAAGTACAAATTTAGTAGCGAAATATTATGGTGATCGATTAACGAAACCCATGCCGCTTCGTCGTGGAATTTATTACAAAATCGCTAATAGTACTCTGCACCACTACTGTGGCATGATAAAATGTGTATTTTGACTCAGAAATTCCTGCTGATTCGACTTAGCCATGTCCACCTGTCCGAATATCCTTTCTGTGCTGATAGTCCATCTGTCGTTATTTTGTAACTAATGTCGAGATCGCATTTGTTATCCACTCATCACGAAAATTTGCACACATCACTTTTTTAGCACACAGACAAATACTATCAATTTTGGTCAAAATCGGTTCAGATTTAGATAGAAGTAGCTTCCATATATACTCGTATAATCCGCCCGATTTACACATACTTGGTAACTTCAATTTTCAACGGATTTGCATGAAATTTGGTACGATATGTTGTACTACTCATATGAAAGCTTCTGCCAAATCTTATCAAAATCGGTTCAGACTTGGATATAGCTCTTATAATAGTTTTCAACCTACAGAAAATACAGCCCAGTATTTCAACCTCGGCTACTACCTTTATATGGGATCTTTATGAGTATCTACATCATAACCGATATTGATGAAACTTGGCAGAGGCTTCCAGAATAGTAATAAAACGCTTGAACCCTAAAATATATCTGAGCTAAATCTAAATCTGAACCGCTTTTCACCAGAGTTAATAGTGTTTGTCAATATGCTAAAAAAAGTGATATGTGATCAATTTCGCGAAGATTGGATAAAAAATGCCACCTGTACCTTGATTACAAACCGCGAGGTATTCGCGCCCAAACGGACATGATTAGATCGAACTAGCGTGTAAGTCTGAGTTGACCGATCAACTGTTAACTGCCAAAGAAGTGGTTGTAGGTAATTTGTATTTAATATAGTTAAAGTTAAGTTAGTTAATTTAGTTAAAAAGTTTACTTTGTGCTCAAATTAAATTCTAAGACGTTAAATCCTCCAATATATTCGAAAAACTTAACTTTTCCAAATTTATATGCCGCTGTGGCATGTTATTGTTAACCGATCGTCATAATATTTTGTATCTCGCTTATTAGAACCAAAAGGAACAAGTAAAAAGGCATTAAGTTCGGCCGGGCTGAACTTTGGATACCCACACCTTAGGTATATGTGTAAATCCCATTTCGTCACAATCCGGTGAAAATTGGATAACTTAAGCAACCAAATTTGGCACGGACATTGAGTGGTCTAATATTTATGTCACTATTCAATTTTGTAGAACAAAATATTGGTCTTTTTGGCAGATATATCCAATTATAAACCGATCTGAACCATATTAAAGTCGGATATCGTGAGGCTCAGAAAAAATCACTGTTTAAATTTCAGCGAAATCGGGCAATAATAAAGCTTTTATGGGTTTCAGCCCCTTATCGGCAGATCGGTCTATATGGCAGCTATATCTAACTATAGTCCGATCTGAACCATATTTAGGTCGGATGATGGGAGGTCTTAACTTACTCACTGCTTAAAATTTCAGGGAAATCAGGTAATAAATAAAGCTTTTATTGGCTTCAGACCCCTTATCGTCAGATCAGTGTATATGGCAGCTATATCTAAATATAGTCCGATCTGAATCATATTTAGGTCGGGTATGAGGAGGCTAAAAATAACTCACTGATTCAAATTTTAGCGAAATCGGTTCAAAAATAAAGCTTTTATGGGCTTCAGACCCTTTATCGGCAGATCGGTCTATATAACAGCTGCATCTAAATATAGTCCGATCTGTACCATATTTGGGTCGGATGTTGGGAGGTTTAAGACTGCTCACTACTCCAAATTTCAGCGAAATCGGATAATAACGAACACTTTTGTGGGCTTCAGACTCTTTATCGGCAGATCGGTCTATATGGCAGCTATATCTAACTATAGTCCCATCTGAACCATATTTAGGTCAGATATCGGGAGGCTTAAAATAACCCACTGCTTTAAATTTCAGCGAAATCGGTAAATAAATAAAACTTGTAGGGTCTTCAAACCCTTTATTGGGATATCGGTCTATATGGTAGCAATATCTAAATAAAGTCCGATCCGAACCATATTTGGGTCAGTTGTCGGAAAGCCTTAAATAACCACTGTTTCGAAATCGGATGAAAAATAAAGTTTTTATGGTCATTAGACCCTTTATCGAAAAATCGGTCTATATAGCAACTATATCCAAACATGGTCCGATTTGACCCGTTCAAGAACTTAACCAGCGTGCATCAAAAAGACGTATCTGTGCCAAATTTCAGCTCAATATCTCAATTTTTGAAGGCTGTAGAGTGATTACAACAGACGAACAGACACACGGGCATCGTTAAATCGCCTTAGAATTTTACAACGATCAGAAACATATATTCTTTGTAGGGTCGGAAATTGACATTTCGATGTGTTGCAAACGGTATGACTAAATGAATATACCCCCTATCCTACGGTGGTGGGTATACAAAAGGGAGGGTACTGTCTAGTGCGTATATTTCGATATTTGAATTTTTCTTTTGTGTATATAATTTCCTTGAAATATGAAAAGTTGGAAATATGAGCTTTTTTATGGGTACCTACTGTTGTGTCTTTATCCAAAAAAAAAATTCTAAATTAAAACTGTGAATTTAAATTCTGCAATACACCTCCTAATAAAAACACTCTCGAATTAATGTTGTTTCAACATTTGCGAAGCGCCCAAAGCATTCTTAATTCTCACACTTTAAAGTGGGTGAAGAAAACAACAACGACAACAAGCAAATATAAACAAATCCCTACTCATTTTGCAGCAGAGACAAAACTTTTGCTAAACAAAATAAAGAAAACGTCAACATTTGTCAGTTTATCTTTACCCTTCGCTTAATCTTAAGGAAGACTAACAACAGCAGCAGCAACAACAACATGAAAAGCATAGCACAAGAAAAGGAAAACGAATGACTTCAACATAAATAAAGTCAGTTAAGAAGGATAACGAACGAACGAATGAATGAAACCCACATACATAGTTAGCCCATAGGGTAATGAAGGGAATTCGTGGGAGAGCCTGGTGGTGGGTGCCTTAAGATATAGAGAATATAATTAATAGCCCTATGGCAAATGTCAAAGTGGAACAAGTAAAAAGCTGATTTACAATAACAAATAAATAGTATCCTAGATGAATGAAAGGTAGCAGGGTAAGAAATGACGAAATTGGGACGAAATCTTCTTCGTTAACCATACAGGCAATCAATAGCACAGTTTGGGGTAACAAGAAAGTTGTAAATAAACAGAAATTAATATTTAACAACAGAGCGTGGCAAAAAAAAACCCTGAAAAAATAACAAAAACAAACAGCAAAAATTCCCAGAAAAGGCAAAAAAAACGAAAACAAAAACTTGGGACCACCATGACACAGCTGAAAACTAATAACGAGGATTTGCAGACGAAACAAAAACTTCAACAAAACAATCAAGGACTCTGGGGGAGACATGAGACATACACACACACACACACATTGGCATATATAGGAACTATGTACATATATATCATTAGTTTATCCCAACACATACTGGCACAAATTGTATTGAACTCCCCCTGAACGACCCATATGCCGCACATCACATCATATCATATCCCGCACGGTAATAACCCCAGGCAAAGTCCTATGTAAACTATGAATGTAATCCCATGGAAACATCAACAAGACCCATAATGACATGACATGAAAGGTATTTTTCAAAAGGGTGTTTCCAATTCAAATCCCCCGTGTGGGAATATACACTCATTCATCATTCCAACTATGTGAGAGCCTTTGCGAGTAATAATCCTTAAACTTCTATGTAGGTTTATAGGTTGCTGGGGTGTCTTTAGGAATTTGCAAAATATGATGGGTGGGTGTTGCTGAAATAGTTTCTTTTAGCGCCATGCAAACACACTCACCCTTTGTTTTCCCACAAAAGTTTCTGTTTGCGTGGAAGCGAGGTGAGGGGGTTTCCAAGGGATTGCTTTGCCAATTTATGGTGGGAATATCAACATTAATTGGCCCTATAGCTAAACAAAGACATGCAAAGCAAATACACGCTCACCAATCATTATAATCCTTAAAAATTGCACAGAGCTACAGCAGTGTAGCATAGAAGGCAGCTCTCTTTACTACAAACTTGCAGTTGGCTAGCGAGATATATACGAAACATTTAACGCAAAATGTAAAAAGGAAATTTCCCATAAAAAATCAAATAAATAATTTACAAGTGCGCCAAAAAGTATGCTATAGCATTTCCTTTCTTTACACTCTCCCCATGATATGCCAAGCACATGATAACCATCGCACACGCACACTCACACACATAGCGAGAGAGAGAGAGAGTACTGCGTAGTTGAACCTATCCACCAGCCAACATCTACAAGCACACAACGAAGTGCATTTTGTGCTGTCATGTTAAGTACAAGAGATGTGCATTAAAGTGTCACTATGGCAAATACCCTCACTGTGTGCTTACGATGGTACTACGGGCCATAAGCAAAGCTTATGGCCGATATGGCGAAACAAATATCTTCGTTTGCACAACAGGAGGGAAGCAATAATTTTTAAGCGAAACTACCTATGGTCAGAGAGATAAGGAAATGCCAGAAAATTTAAGGAATGAAAAAAATGTTTATTTTACTTAAAACACTAAAAAATTTTCATAAAACAGAAAAATTTATTAGCATTTAAATTCCTACAGATTTGACTTTAAGTTAGTTTTTATGCCAAAAAGGAGATGTGATTCAGAAAAATATCATCAAAAAGAAGAACCTTTTTTATCACATAAAAAAACTGCCGAATAATAGACGGATTGGTCACTGATAAAGGGATATTTTCAGATGTTTTAGGGCTTTGTTAGTGCCCCTCAGCAGTGCAATTGTCTTTTTCGGCCTCTTGCTTGTCGGGCTGTCAGTTCATGGTTTGACAATTGATTTTAAATTTAGCCGTTGTTTAATCACTTAATGAAATTTGGTATTTTGAGCAGATCCTATCCAAAAAAAGTTCCTAGCTAAAAAAAATTTTTGGTATCCAAATTTCCGATGGGGTACCTAGGGGGGGACGCCCCCCAAAACCTACCAAATATATATATAGACCAATTACGACAATATGGGACTCAAATGAAAGATATTTAAGAGTAGAATACGAAGTGTTTGGGGGACTTCCCCAAACTCCAAAACACCCCTAAATCAGGCATATTTACCGACCATGGCAATATGGGACTCAACTGAAAGGTATTTACGAGTAGAATACGAATCTAAGATCAAAATGTGCGACGATGTGTTGGGGGGCCGCCCCTCCCTAAAACACCCCCTAACAATACTTATTTACTGACCATCGTAATATGGGGCTCTAATAGAAGGTATCTGAGTGTAGTATACGAATATGATATCCAAATGTGGAACCAAGTGTTTTGGAGACCTCCCCTCCCCAAAAAGTACAAATTTACGAGCATAGTAATATGGGGCTCAAATGAAAGGTCTTTGGAAATACCCGACGAATTTTATATCAAAATTCGGAAAAACTTCTATGGGGCCAACCCACCCCATAACATCACCCAAATGGAAATACTGACCATTGCAATATGGGCCTCAAGTAAGAGGTATTTAGATTAGAATACGAAGCTGATATATATTTTCTGAGAGAGTCACTGAATGGCCGTCCCATTCCACAAAACACGCCCAAACCGGACATGTTTGCCGACTATGCAAATGTGGCGAGCAAATAAAAGGTATTTTGGAGTAGACCACGAATCTGATATCAACCTTCGGAACCAACTGTCTAGGGGACGTCCCACCTCCATAACAACCCCTCAATAGGACATATTTGCTCCCCCAAAACCTAAAACATCTAAATCGGCCACATTTCCCGACCAGGTCAATATGGGGCTCAAATTCAAAGTATTGGAGAGTAGAGCACGAAATGTATACCCATTTTCCGGACAAGTTTTCTTGGGTTCTACAATTATTTATTGACCATCGTAATATGGGGCTCAGGTAAAGGTATTTGGGAGTAGAATATGAATCTGATATCCAAATGTGGGACCGTGTATTTGGGCACCGCCCCTTCCCCAAGAGTACAAATTTACCGACCAAATGAAAGGTATTTGAGATTAGAAAACTACGCTTCATCCCATAAACTTCCCTCCAACTAATGGCAATATGGGTTTAAAATAAATGGTATTTGAGAGAACCGCACGATGCGGATATTTTTTTCAGAGCCAAGTGTCTGAGGATCAACTCTTCTCGAAAAAACCCATAAATCGGTCATACATATTTACGAGCCAATCCAATATGGGACTCAAATAAAAGATATTTGGGATTAGATCACGAAATTCTTACCCACTTTCGGAACCACGTTTATGGGAGCCTTCTCACTCTCATAATCCCCATGAGAATATCGGGCTCAAATAAAGTCTCTTAAGAATGGAGTACATTTAACATCCAAACTCCAATGACCCTGAACCCATTGATCGAATTCATAAATCAGTATTCATCAGTATTCAGATAAATGCATTTAAATTGTTAAACTGTTAGCCAAGCTATATCAAGCAAATACTATTTCGTAGCATTTTATTTCACTAAAAGCTCTTTAATTGTCAAAAATAAATATTTAAAGGATAATTTTAATCCATATAAAATAAAAGAAGGCGCTGTGCCAGCTCCGCTGCGGAGCGCCGCCCGGTTCTGCTAGTTTCATTTTAATATTTGGAATGGTGTGATGTGCAGGCATATTCTACATTTTATATCGTATAGGTTAAAAATTTTGGCACATATTGGTCGAGTATACCGATCGACGCAGAATCACTTTCTGAATCGATTTAGCTATGTCCATCTGTCTGTCCGTCCGTCCATATTAATTTGTGTACAAACTACAGGTCGCAATTTTCGTCCCAGCGTATTAAAACTTGGTACAGGCACTTTTGTCGACCTAAAGACGAAGCCTATTGAAATTGGACAAAATCTGTTCAGATTTGGATATAGCTCCCATACATGTGTTCGTTCGATTTGGACTAATATTGCAATAATGTAGTCATTTGTTAACCAATTCTATCGAAATTTGGCAGGAAGGATTTTCTCTTGACTCTCGACATTACTGGTGAATTTCATAGAAATCGGTTCTGATTTAGATAAAGCTCTCATATATATATATATATATATATATATATATATATATATATATATATATGTCGCTCGACTTTTCACTCCTAGGGCCACTGCCAGCACATTTATTGACCAATCTTGCCTTTTGACCAATCCGCGACGACTACTACAGTTTGAACATATTTGCTCGAAATTTGATACGGATTATTTAATAACCGATCTGAAAACATTCGGCGAGGTCCATCAAAATTGGTTTATTATAAGATATAGCTCCCACTTTGTACTTATAGGGCAGGTGCAGTCGGCACCGTCCGACTTTTGCCTTACTTTACTTTACTTCAATTGGCTATGACAAACAGCAAAGGTTACAGCCGTTTTTACTTGTTTTGGTGATCAAATAGCAACTTTGAATGCCATCTCTGAGTGAATAATCAAATTTCCAATACTCTAATGAAAAATGTGTCACTCCAGATATACATACTAACTTCGGTGTACAACAACGGCTCAGCTATGCCATGACCATAAAGAAATAGCTTGTCTTTACTTTTTATGGGGACTCTGGTCGTAGAAAAGACAATAAAAATTAGTTGAACAAAATCTTCCATTTGCGTAAAAATTCTTATCTGTTTTATTTCTTGTTTAGTATTTGAAACTTTTTCTCACATTCTTAAAGCAGCTACAGTTGTCACAAACTTATCTCCAGCTTCAGCAAGGCATTTATTTCATTCTCCTCCTTCTCCACTCCATATTACTTCTACTCCTGCAAAAATGTGAATATTCATTACGTTCTTATCTAAATCTCCTAAAATATCATGTTCGTCTATAAAAGTGCCCATAAAAATGTAAGGAAAAGACAGAAAATTTTCCACAAGGATATTTTGTCTAAACAAACAGCAAACACCTCAATGATTTTTAATGTCCCATAGAACAAATACGTTAAGGCATAAAGACACACATACACCGGGGAAAATTGAAGAAATGAAGAAAAGAAACTTGAATTTTCATGGGAAATACATATACGAGAGTTAAAAAAATTATCTTTAACTAAACCCGCTGCTCCCCTAAGCTAAAATTTAACCATATTAAATTTTAGTAAGGATCCCTCAGAAGTGAGGATGGCATAGCACTGTATATATCGTTGTTACATTTACTCACTTAGCTTAAAAAATACCAAATAGTTTTAACACAAGAATACTAGACATGTTGTTATTGCTATTAATGTCAGATATTCGTCATTTGGAGTACCATGACAAAGTATTCCACAAAAAAACGCTTTCGTGTGCTAAACATTTTTTTAACTTATTTTTAAAATCTAAGAATGATTTTAAAAACTATTTTTGTTTAATTTACTGGGGTTCCCTTTTTCTCAGTGTAGTACTATGAAGCCTATAATAATGGCATAGCATGCGGATTTTAAGAAACTTACAGAATATGTCCTTGCATCACTTCCACCATATCTAAATCAAACAGAAATGGGGTGTCAAAAATTAAAATCTCATGTCGAAATGAACTTCGAGAATAGACATTAACATCCCTCTTTCATGGGTTTTTATGTTGCCTAGGTCGGCTTTGTGGGTGGTTGGTTGTGTGTTTGCAATGTAATGTGGTGGCTGCTGTTGAAAGTGTGTGTGTGTGTGTGGTAGTGGTAGTGATATGAAGGACTCTTTGTTATAATTACTTTAGTTAGATTTAGCACACTAACAACTGGAGTGGAAAATTTAAAAATCTTCCTAGACTGGATGTTTAGCATGGCAACGAGACTACGAGTATAAGCCATGCAAAACTCATATCACATTCTCCCCTTAGGGCAATTACCAGATATCTGCCACACTTACATGGGTAATGGGTATATGGTGCAGTGGTATTGGCTACCTTTTCTTATTACTTGACACAATCGAAAGCAGCTCTCAATTCCATGCAACCGGTGGATTGTGGACATTTACGAGAGGAAGGAAACTGTCTGCCTTACACCCCAACTCAAAAATGTTGTACATGTCGAGCATTGGTTTAAATTTCGAACATGGGGGTTATCTGAGTGACTGCCACCACCACATATTTGTAGTTTTTGTTTCGGTTTCCGTTTCCATTGTATTGAAGTTGGCGTTGGCGGGTTTTTTTTACTTTCAAATCATATTTCCTGTTTGTGGAGATGGTTTGTTTGCCAGAATATGTTGCTAGTCTAGGAAGGGAGTGAGAGAACCAGTGTCTCGACTATTTTTGCCATATCAGCTCAGTTCGTCACTACGTTCCTCACTTAGACTAGAGCCAGGGTGACGACTGTGTCTGGTTTGTCTATTGCCATTTTTGTTGTACATATATTTGTTTAGTTGATGGATTTATTTATGAGTGTGCGAGAGTTTCCGGTTTAGTTGAATACTCGTTGGTTGGATGTTGGTTTGGGTGTTGTTGTTGGGATTTTTAATTTGATTCTTTCAACATTTGCAAATGTTTAATGTTTGCTGCAGACACAAGTGGTTTTAGCCATTTGTCGACAACGCCTCCTTCATCACCGTTTGGCGCTTTCCGCTTTGCCTTGTTACTACCATTTCCCCCATTTTCAATATGTTTTTCAATGTTAATAGAATTTTCTAAAAATTTTTCCAACCCTCTAGGAGTTATGGATTAATAACAGACAGCTACAAATCAGAAACAGACAATCCATCAAGGGCTGCCTTTTTATTTTGTTTTAAATTAAATAATGGAATACGGCATACCCGGGGCTATATTTCCTAAACTAAAATGTGAGAGCTGCAATCAAAGCGTACATGGTAGCCAAATAAGTTATTGTTCATGTTTTATAGGAATATCGATGCCTGGAAAAGTACAAACAAATTTCTGAGAAAATCAATAAAAGTGAGCATTCAGAAAAATTTAATGTTTAATGTGTTGAAACCAAAAATTTGATTTTATAAAATAGTATGGCTTTTAATTAAACGTTCATAAAGATGTTTTTGTTAGTTTCGATTTTATAGAAAAAACCAGTGAAAATTAATGTTTTGCAAAAAAATGGATTTTCTAATTTCGGGAAAAAATTAATCAAAAAAAAAAAAAAAAAATAATAACAAGCCAAAAACTTGTTCCTAATATCCCATGCCAACAATAGGTATTGCCGATTTCGTCTCCAGCCAACAACATTAATTGATTATTTATTTACGTTATTTCTCTCAAAGGAGAGAGAGTCGAGGTAGTTTCACCATGAGAGTAAAATCACCACAGATGAGGAATTTTGTGAATTCCAGAAAAAACAAGTAAAAAGTGGGTATCCAAAGTTCGGCCCGGCCGACCCGACCGACCACCTCGGGTATATATGAAAACCTCCTTTCGGCACAATCCGGCGAAAATTGGATAACTTATGCACCCAAAAGCGACGCGGATATTGAGTGGGCTGTTGAATTTTGTATTTCAAATTTCAACAAAATCGGGTAATAAATAAAGCTTTTATTAGCTTCAGACCCCTAATCGGCACATCGGTCTATATGACAGCTATATCTAAATACAGTCCGATCATTTCCATATTTGGGTCGGATAGCGGATGGCCTAAAACTACTTACTGTTTCAAATTTCAGCGAAATCGGATAAAAAATAAAGCTTTTATTCGCTTCAGACCCTTTATCGGGATATCGGTTTGTATGGCAGCTACATCTAAATATAGTCCTATCCGAACCATATTTGGGACGGATGTCGGGAGAACTAAAACTATCCACTGTTTCAAATTTCAATCGGGTAATAAAATCGGGTAATAAATAAAACTTTTACGGGCTTCAGACTCTTTATCGGCAAATCGGTCTATATGACAGCTATATCTAAATATAGTCCGATTTGAAGAATATTTGGGTCCTATATTAGGAGGCGTAAAACTACTTACCGTTTCAAATTTCAGCAAAATCGGTCGAAAAACAAAGCTTTTATGAGCTTCAGACCCTTAATCGGGAGATCGGTCTATATGGCAACTATATGAACCATATTTGGGCGCAAGACTATTCACTGTTTAAAATTTCAGCGAAATCGGGTAATAAATAAAGCTTTTATGGGCTTCAGACCCTTTATCGGCAGACCGGTATATATGGCAGCTACATATAAATATAGTCCGATATGGACCATATTTGGATCAGATTTTGGGAGGCCTAAAACAACTCAATGTTTCAAATTTCAGCGAAATCGGATGTAAAATAAAGCATTTATGGGCATTAGACCGTTTATCGGAAAATCGGTCGGAACTTAACTAGCGTGCATCAAAAAGACGTATCTGTGCCAAATTTGAATTTAGAATCTTGGAATTTTACGACGATCCGAAATATACATACATACTTTGTAGGGTCGGAAATTGATTTTCCGATGTATTGCAAACGGAATGACTAAATGAATATACGCCCTATCCTACGGTGGTGGGTATAAAAATGCCAAGCCAGATATAGATTGGTCGCAGACAACACGTTACCGCAAACATTTTTGTTATTCTCCAACATCCTGTCTGTCGTTAATAAATTATATGCCTGAATTCGAACCGTGGGTCTTAAAGTTAGTTCTCTTGAAACGCACACGAAGTGAACAGACCCTAGTTCTAACATCTCAAATAAAAAGCATTTAATATTAGTGCAGCAATAAACACACGGTATCACATTACTATGTTCCACGGTATGTCGAGCCAAACGCCTGGGAAAAAAAACTAAAAAAATATATTTGACGGTAGTCATTAATCATTTCACACTCGGCAGGAGTTGTGCACATGCCTAGTGAACTAATTCAAATGACGAGTAACTTATATTAACGAACTGCAGTAGTCACATAATGTGGTTTCACTAACTCTTTGCCCTTCTGTTGTAGAGAATCAGGAGGACCGGAGACAAACTCTCGCCCGTGAATGTATGGTTTAGCCAGAGCATGGTTTCGACGTCTGCAGAACTCAATAACCACAGGCCACTAACTCGTAGCAAGAAAAAACCAGTAAAAGCGTTAAGTCGGCAGGGCCGAATCTTATATATGTTCCATCATTGATCGCATTTGACATGTTCTTTGAATGACTTTCTCAAATATATAAAGGGTGATTTTTTTGAGGTTAGGATTTTCATGCATTAGTATTTGACAGATCACGTGGGATTTCAGACATGGTGTCAAAGAGAAAGATGCTCAGTATGCTTTGACATTTCATCATGAATAGACTTACTAACGAGCAACGCTTGCAAATCATTGAATTTTATTACCAAAATCAGTGTTCGGTTCGAAATGTGTTCATTCACCGTAACGTTGCGTCCAACAGCATCTTTGAAAAAATACGGTCCAATGATTCCACCAGCGTACAAACCACATCAAACAGTGCATTTTTCGGGATGCATGGGCAGTTCTTGAACGGCTTCTGGTTGCTCTTCACTCCAAATGCGGCAATTTTGCTTATTTACGTAGCCATTCAACCAGAAATGAGCCTCATCGCTGAACAAAATTTGTCAAAATTTGAACACATTTCGAACCGAACACTGATTTTGGTAATAAAATTCAATGATTTGCAAGCGTTGCTCGTTAGTAAGTCTATTCATGACGAAATGTCAAAGCATACTGAGCATCTTTCTCTTTGACACCATGTCTGAAATCCCACGTGATCTGTCAAATACTAATGCATGAAAATCCTAACCTCAAAAAAATCACCCTTTAGAAGAGAGAACTACAGAGACAAATTGAAGAAGTCAAGATCCGAGGTTGCTTAATATGATAGCTATATCAGGTAATGAACCAATTTGAACCATTCTTTACACAGTTATAGCAAGTCAAAGAAAAACACCTTAGGCAAAATTTCAGCCTAATCGGGTAAGACTTACGCCCTCTATAGGCTTTAGAAGACAAGATCCGAGATCGACCTTTAAAAATTTTACGTGCTTTCGACAGATTGACGGACTTGGCTATAATGACTTAAAATGTCATGGCGATCAAGAATATACATATTTGATGGGGTCTTAGACAAATATTGGGTTGCCCAAAAAGTGACTGCGGATTTTTTAAAAGAAAGTAAACGCATTTTTAATAAAACTTAGAATGAACTTTAATCAAATATACTTTTTTTACATTTTTTTCTAAAGCAAGCTAAAAGTAACAGCTGATAACTGACAGAAGAAAGAATGCATTTACAGAGTCACAAGCTGTGAAAAAATTTGTCAACGCCGACTATATGAAAAATCCGCAATTACTTTTTGGACAACCCAACATTTCGAGGTATTACAAACGGAATGACAAAATTAGTAAAGCCCCATCGTATGGTAGAGAGTATACAAAGTTGTGAAAAGTATTTACAGGGTGCACTGAACTATTGAACCTGTGGTGAAACTGGTGGTGAAACTGGTGTACAACATTTTTTGTATCTGAAGGAAGAGCGAACTTTCATTATTACCCCAATTTGATGGGCGGAGCGGTTTTAGAAAAATTTTGTTTGCAACCTTACATTGGGTTGCCCAAAAAGTAATTGTCGGCAATATGGTAGTAATATAGTCGGCGTTGACAAATTTTTTCAACGGCTTCTGACTCTGTAATTGCATTCTTTCTTCTGCCAGTTAACAGCTGTTACTTTTAGCTTGCTTTAGAAAAAAGTGCGCGAAATTTTGTTTACATTTGTTTGTTTGGCGTCAATTTTAATATGGGTACCACATGTATTGAAAGAAATTTATTTAACAAACCGAATCAACGCTTGTGATATGCACCTTAAACGCAATGAATTCGATCCGTTTTTAAAACGATCATGGTCCAAGCATGGTGAACCAGCTGAAACCACTTCAAAGGCTGATATCCACCAAAAGAAGGTTATGCTGTCTGTTTGGTGGGATTGGAAGGGTGTGGTATATTTTGAGCTGCTTCCAAGGAACCAAACGATTAATTCGGATGTTTACTGTCAACAATTGGACAAATTTAATACAGCCATCAAGGAGAAGCGACCAGAATTGGACAATCGTAAAGGTGTCATATTCCACCAGGACAACGCTAGACCGCACACATCTTTGGTCGCTCGCCAAAAACTGAGTGAGCTTGGCTGGGAACTTTTGATGCATCCACCATATAGCCCTGACCTTGCACCATCAGACTACCATTTATTTCGATCTTTGCATATAAAGGCCAGAAGTTCTATGAGCGTGGAATACTAAATTTGCCAGGAAGATGGCAAAAGGTTATCGAACAAAATGTCAATTATATATTTGATTAAAGTTCATTCTAAGTTTTATTAAAAATGCATTTACTTTCTTTTAAAAAATCCGAAATTTCTTTTTAGGCAACCCAATAGTAACCAAACAACCCTAATTGGGTACTTGGGGGCTGTCCCGCCCATAAAACCCGCCAACAACATTTATGGACGAAAATTTTTATTAAAAAATGTTTTAAAGAAAATTCTTTGCTCTATTTCAAACTTCATTTTGCTGTTACAAAATGTCATCTGTCTTTTAAAAAGTTCTTCTGCTTATCCTCAACTTGCTGTGTTGCATCTGACTTCGATTTGATTATAGCTCATACTTTGATGACTAGCTCTACGCATAAATGGCAAATAATTCATCGAAAAGTTTCTTGAGTTTTCCACTCGAGTGGCATCATATTTCCCACAAGACTTGCGACATGAATAATGGCGTATTTGCATAGACAGCCATTTGGGACTTGTAAATAACTGCAATTATTTATCTGAGTACCGAGGACTTCCTTTTACTATTCGTTCTACTTTTGCGTTACACAAGAGGGCACACAACAGCAGCTCCATTCAGCAATGAGGGATAATAAACAAAACGTGTCATCACATTTTTCGCATTGGCATAGAGGGAAATATGTATGTACGAAGAAATAGAGATAGGGAAAAATCAAAATGAATGTAGAATAAAAAAAAATAGAGGAAAACATAAAGGAATATGTCACCAATCAAGCACGAAAAGCATTACCATTAGAGCAAACAAACTATAGCAACATGTAAACATTTGAGGGAAATGAAGCTAAGGTCTCTTTTCACTCTATGATATTTTTGCAGTAGTCTATTACTTTAATGAACTCTTCAGAGAATTGTAAAAGAATAAACATTCTGAAAGGTGAAATTATTACAAAGCCAAATCGATTGTGACTAAATGTTGCATTATTTTGGATGTCCCTTTTATTCGAATAACAGGAAAACACTGAAATACTCGTAACTACTCAACTCATAATAGAAATAACTGGAGGTTTGTAAAAATTTGTTTTCCTTCATAATTGATATAAACCAAGAGAATGGAGTTTGGAACCTACAACGCGCCAAAAAAAACTTAGCACATGTTGCAGCAAGTGCAATTAACATTTTTGTGCCTTTGTCAAGTCCAATTTTGTTGACAGCAAAAAAAAAAGTAAATTTTTCAAAAAGATTTGCATTATTATTTCTATTAAAAGGTACTTTTAAATAATTAAAAGATGGTTTTGTGATTGTTTGTTTTAGTGCTAAGATGTGAAAAAATAAAATGTCCTTTGTGAAAGTGTTTATAGAAATTAAATCCAATTTTGCGTGGAACAAAAGTAGAGTGGATTCGACTGGATTCGATTCGCCGTTTGTATAATTTGTTTAAAAGGGGTTGTTATCTATGTCAAGATAAAAAATTTGCTGCCAGTTTTTGCAAGTTTTGATGTTTTTCTGTTTTTTCCTATAATGGCTGAATCTAAACGAACCCTTTTTTTAATATGAAATAGTGAGCGAGTGGCAGCAAAAAATTTTTAATGGTTGAAAATTATATACTTTTTAACGTCATTGATCGCTCAAAATATAGCGAAACACAATACCAACTAATTCAAAAACAATTAAGAAATGTTATTATCAAACTCATACAAAAATGGAAAGAAAGTCACCGAAGATCACAGAGATAGGTTTATATGGAAGCTTTATGAGATTATAGGCCGATTTGGATAATTTTTAACATGGATTTTGGAGATCATAACAGTCATCACGCAAAATTTCAGCCAAATCGGATAAGAATTGCGTCCTCTGCGGCTCAAAAAGTCATATCGGGAGATCGGTTTACATGGGAGCTATATCAGGTTTTGGGCCGATTTGGACCATCATTGGCACGGATGTTGGAGTTCATAACAGAAGTCGTCATGCCAAATCGGATAAGAATTGCGCCCTCTCGAGGTAAGATACCGGCTACTGTGCGCTGGTCTCCCGCTACAGAAATGTAAATACGTGTAGCTATGGACTTAAAATGGTCTAAGTGTAATTGAGTCTAAGACATATAGCCTGTATGTGCTAACTCTCAGCACTATCCTTCGATCTTTGTTAAAAATTATATTTCGGTTCCATTGCTCCGTTCCATTTCCGGTTCAATGTACATTTGTTACAAATATCAACCGTCCTTGCACACAAAATAATTGCACAAAATAATCCAGTTGGATGTGTAGGTTAAGAATATTGAATTCGTGTTTAGAATTTCAAAAGCAAGCAACCAACACTTCATTTGTAATTCGTAGCAGATTTGTAGAATTCTGCACAATCATGGTTTAAAATGTTTGTGTTTTTCTCCCCAGAGAATGACTTCCATTAATAAAGTTTAATTAACCACCTGCCGAAAGGAAGAAGACTACCTTAGTTACAGTGGCTCCCCCGCTACAGCCACCCACACCAATTCTTGGCTTTAGTCACTATGATGGACACCTAATGCTCTGCTGGTTTGACAGGCAGCAATCATCAATATCATTATAAATATCTACCATGTCAAATTGATATTTGATGCATGACTTTTCAAAAGCAACAAGACATAAGCATCATTCATCTTGCTGGGAAAGCTCGCGCTTTCTTCTACCATGCCAACCAGCACCAGGCTACCTTGAGAGTTGGCAAGAAAAACCTGCAACTCAAGCATATCCCAACCACCAAACTCAAACGCAATCTCCACCACCTAAACATCCATGAATGCAGGAAGCAGGTGGTCAATCATATCCAACACAAGTTAGGAGCTTAATGAACGCATGTCCTTGCCATACCACGATTACAGGAGCTAGAGAAGCAATGGATTGAGAAGATGAATGAGTGGCAGGCAATATGCCTTGGGCCAATCACTTTCATGACTTTTCAGAAACACGGGTCGCCAACGCACACACACACACACACACACACGAAAGCACTCACTCTCTGGCTGACTGACATTACTGCTGACTGATTCCCATTTGAGATTGTTTTCGTTTAATTTAATTTATTAGTTTAAGTCATATTAATGTATAAAAAAAGGTAATACCAGGAAGGTGGGGGCATCTCAACTAGCCTCAAATCCTTATGGAAAAAGTGGGCAAATAAATGGGCCCCAAGGACCTTTTCTTTCTCATACATCTTAGTTTTTGGTTTGGTCAAATCTCGGTTGGTGTATTTGAGTTGGAAGTAGTGGGCAAACAATAAGGGTGTGGGAAGTTCTAGGCAGAGTTGCCGTAGGAAAATGTCAAACTGTAATGTTTAAAAAAAAAGTTTCACATTTGTAATTCGGTAACCTTTTCCTTACCAAATGTCTATAAACGCCAAATATTTTAAACAAAAGTTGGCTTTCAGTGTTAAGGTAACCCAAAAACAAAAACTTTTTTTAAATAGTTAAGAATAAAAAAAGGGAGGGCCGCCCCACTTCCCAAAAAAAAAAAAACCAATGCCCCTTTCCAAAAATCCCCAACCAAAACTGGCATGATGGGACAATATGGAACCCAAACTAAAGGTTATTGGATAAGAGTAGCAGGATGATAATCGTGGAAGACGACTGCAAATCTCGAAAAACCCCCAAACTGATATGTAGGTCGACAATAAGGACAATATAGGACTGAAATGAAATGTCTTTGGGAGAAAAGTTATTCTAAAAAATAATAAAGAAAGGCAAAAGTCGGGCGGAGCCGACTATATAATACCCTACACCAGTCTACGAACGACTTTAAATATATAGAACCTATCTCCAACCGTAGGCAGACTTTTTGGCATACCTATTGAAATAACGAACAGAAACTTTCAAGATTTTGCCTTAAAAGGCCATATCGGATAAAATATGAGAGCAATATCTTAATCTGTGCTGATTTTGATAACATTGTACACATATACTGGGACGTCAAATGGAACATCTCACGCCCAATATTGTAGAGATTTAATGAAATTTTGCGCACAAGTTGGGACGTCAAATAAAATTTGTACAAATCGGACCAAAATTGTAGCTTCTACTGAATAAAAAGTCTATATCGGATGACAGAAGAATCTGAAAGCTATATTTAAATCTGAAACGAATTTGATGAAATTTTGAAAACGTATTGGGACGTCAAATAAAATACCTCGTGCCGAATATTGTTAAGATCGGACTAAAATTGTGGCTTTAAAGGCCATGTCAGATATAAGAGATATATATGGGAGCAATATCTAAATCTGGACACCCGGGTAGGCGAGTTCGGCGTGCCTGGATTATCAGTGCAGGGGTCGTGGGTTCGATTCCCGCCAGAAGCCTTGGCCAGTCGCTACTGTGGTGTTACAATGGACTTAAGAGTCTGTAGAGGACTGCTACTCTTACCTAACCTAACCGAATATCTAAATCTGGACCGATATTTATGAAATTTTTCACACATTTTAGAACGTCTAATAAAACGCCTTATGGTAAATTTTATAAAGATCGAACCAAAATGGTTACTTTTACAGCCTTAAAGGCCATATCGGATGAAAGATATAAACGGGAGCTATATCTTAATCTTAGCCGATTTTGTTGCAAATCAATAGTGTTCATCCTTGGGCAAAAGAAGTGACATGTGCAAAATTTCATGACAATCGGACAATTAATGCGAGCTAAACCTTGATCACAAGAATACATGGACAGATAGACGGACACAGCTAAATCGAATCTGGAAGTGATCCTAAGCCGATCGGTATGCTCATCAATAGAGGGCATAACAAGCCGATTACTGGTACGTCTATGGGACGGATTATTATCCGCACCCTCTTTTCAACCTAACCTAACCTATCAATGGGTCTAGCTCTTCTCCTTCTTAGCGTCGCAAACAAATGCACAAAGTCGTAATACCGTGGTGGTGTAGGGTATAGAAGGTGTCCTCAGTGTCCACATTTGAAGACGAAGGCCTGGGGCCGCCAAAATTGCATGCAAATTAACGAATTTTGAGAGAAGAGTATTTTAATTGCTTGGCAAAAAATTCATTATCAACAAAAACTTTCTTTGTAATTTAATTTGAAATAAAAATTGATTCATAGAAAAATTTGCCAAAATTCTAAACATATGCCAAAAATTGCCTTTTCAAAGCAAATCTCGTAACATAAGTTTTTTGTAGAAAAATGTTCCTAAAATTTTCAGAAAATTCTCAAAATATGCTAAAATTTTGCCTTTCATTAAAACTCCCGTCGAACTTTCCCATTGGTTTATATTTTTTTTTTTAATTTTACTTTTTTTAACGAAATCCTTTGCAATGGCATCCCTGTTCTCAAGTCACGTTTTCGTTACGCTTTTCGTCGTCTTCGTCACTGGTTACTCGTGATGTTGTGATTTTTGTAGTTGTACTTACTTTTCTTTGGGCATTTCTGGTGTTTGCCTTTTGCGATTTGTCAAGTCAGCGGAAATCAGGCAAAAAGTTTTCCTATTCGCATTCGAATCGTATTTCTGTGGCTAAACTAAGGAGAGCATAAACAATTTCTGCATGGCACGCAAAAGTATAAAAATTGAAAAATTGCCTTTGCATGTTATGTCACCAGAAGTCATTGCTAAGGATTTCTTGCCATCTAACTAAGTTTTCGTAGCCAAGTAACTGCCAACAGTCCTAGATACTTTTACCCCCCACCATACACAAACTACTCTTACCCACACAATGCCCTTCCACTTCAAATGCTATTTGTGGCACTTGCCAAAAGACATTCATATATGAGAAATGTCATAAAAATGTTGTATGAATTTAATGTATGTGATTGCGGTTGCTTCCTCGACTTTCTTGGAGTCCTCCACCACTTCCCATCCAGCTGACTCTTTGGTTAGCAGGAATGATGGATGCATGAACACATCAAAAGTAAATGTGGAATATGTTGAGATTTTGTAACCACAAATGTCATATGGCGGTGCTACAGTGTTTGTCGTTGTGGGTGTGTGGGTGTGGCAGTTTCAGCCTAAATGTAGGCAACGTTGGAGGGAAAGACAGCAAATGTATGCAATTTGGTCAGCACCACATTGCACGTCAACACACAGAAATCCCTGAAAACATGCAACATTCTGGAATAATTTAGAAAATGTTTGCGATGTGGAACATATGACATGTTAAAAAAAAAACACAAAAAAGGGTTTACTAGTCTACATAAGTAAAGCTTAAAGCGAAAAAAAACATAAATAAACTTGATATTTTTGATATTTTTGATACACTGAAAAAATTAAAAAAATTTGAAAAGATTAAAAAAAATTGTTTTGTACAACTGTAAAACTAAGGACACAAAAGAAAAAAGGTTTAACTTCATATAATTGATGTAAATAAAATTACCACCTCCTATTTAACAACTTATATTTTTTATGCTTGCGACACATTTAGTTAAAAAATTTTTATCCATTATTAAGTGAAGTGAATAATATTTAAGACCCTGGGTGTTTTTGACAACCTTAAGAATCTTAAGCCCCACAAAGAAAACATAACTATTACTGCCATTTTCAAATGTTCTTTATTGTGTGTTCATTTTTTAAAGAGTCTTACACAAAATGAGCTATAATCACTTAAAGCCCCCACTAACACGTTTGCTCCCTTTTCAATAACCCCAAAAGTAGCAAAAAAGGGGGGACACAAAATCAATTTCAAAATTTAACGAAGCATCAAATTTGTTTCTTCCCTTCAGATGCTGCCTTTTTTTGCGAACAACGGGAAATCCTTAATTCAAGCCATAACTTGGTCATAAATCTTCTGCGGACATCCCTTAGTAACACATAGAAAAAGGACATTTGTTACCATTGCTTTTTGTGTCTTGTGCAATTTACTGCAAAAGGTTATAATCTATGTTTTTGAGCATTGCTGCCATTTTTTCTTGACATGTTTGGGGTAGGATCGGGGGGAGGGCAAATGAAAAATGAACTTTTTCCTGATGGCAAAGCATAATAATTGTTACGTTTTAAAATCATACCTTATTAATGCGCGATGACAGCTGCCCGAAAAAACGAATAAGAAATGATTTTTTTTCCAGCCACAGAAGGGAAATCTGCCTTAACAGAGAATATAGAGGATAAGAAGCCCATAATGGAAGCTAGAAATAATTGAGACATACGTCTAAGACACGTGTAGGCGGGCAGTTGTTTAAAAAAATCCTACTATTCCTTCGCTTAAGAGGTGTCGCATATCTGTTTGTGATTTCTTTGAGGCTAAGTAAACAAGAAATTTCTTTATAATGAAAACAACCCATCGTTTTGTTGGCATTTAGCTCATCTCTCTTAAGATCCCTTAAACAAATATTTTACCCACATTTGCAAATGACAAAAGCTGAGGCCAGCCAGCATATACTGTTGTAAGAATCCTTTTTGCATTTCTTTTCAACCACCACCAACGGAAGAATGCATTTCATACGCCACACAACACAACCACGTGTCTTTTTGTTGTTCGAAAATGTTTGCATATCCTAAAAGGGTGCTTCCTCCCTTGAACAAGACAATAAGGCCAAAAAAACACCCTTTATTTGTTTAGCTGAAATGCCAACAAAGGCTAGACATAGTCAGATGAGGGTGTCGACTGCAATAAAATGATTGAGAGTATTATAATTACAAATTGATGGTAAATTGATGAGGACAGCGTGAAATGTATCAAATTCAAATTGCGAAGTAGTACAAATCTACAGTGAAGTATCATCCCATACATATTTGAGGGGATAATTTTATGTTACTACGAGTCTATGTGGCATTTAAAAAGCAATTCATAACATTTTAATACACAATGAAATATCTTTTAAGCAACCATAGACTATCAAGGTATGCAAGTGTATTTTAAATATTAAATTTTCGGGGAAAAATCCAACATGAAATCCAAATGGCGATATTGTGTAACGAAATGAAGCAAAGAATTAAAAATTATGCAACAAAATTTTAAATTAAAAATCCCCTAAATAGTGCAATGACAAGAAGAGAATATCAATGCGCCAAACTATGCAATGGTAAGAGAGATATTAATCAAATAAAGCGAGCTATGTTCGACAACGCCGAATCTCATATACCCTTCGCATGAATCGCAGTTTTTCTCTATGGGAGTGGTTTTTGTTCTCCAATGTGTATTTGCAAAAGGTTAAGAACAAAGTGATTTAAAATTTAATTAACGATCCTTAAGTAAGTACAGAGATGTTTCATAAACAGTTACACGAAATGTTGCACTGCTGAGTGCAGCAACCAATTAGAGTGTGACGTGTTTAAGTGACTCAACGAAGAATCAGGTGATTATAAGGAGATGAAATATCATTGTTGTAATTTAACAATGTTGCATTTCCACAATACTAAGCAAGTAACGACGGCTAAGAACGAGCGGTGCCGACTTTATACTACCCTACACCTACCCTAAAAATTTAAATTGGGAGTTATATATAATTCTGCCCAATGTTGGTGGATTCAGCAGAGGTTTTCAGATGGATTATATGTCTATCCATATCAAATTTCCCGCAAATCTGTTCAAATTTGAAATAACTACGGCTCTTTAAGTGCAAATATTAATCTGAGCGGATTTCTATAAAATTTAACAAAAATGTCAACAGTCACAAGAGAATATATGTGCCAATTTTCGTGACAATCGGTTAACAAATGACCACATTATTTCAAATTATTCAAACGCGGCTGAATACATACATGGGGGCGTAATCTATTGTAAATCTAAACCGATTTCGACCAAACACCTTTACTATTGTGGTAGTCGTAGTCGTCATTGTGTAAAATTTCGGGAAGATTGGTCAATAAGTGCGCGTGCAAAAGCTCGAAACATGCATATATATATATATATATGGAAGCTATATCTAAATCTGAACAGATTTTCACAAAATTCACCAGAAGTGCCGAAAGTTTTTAGGGAATCGTTTTGTCAAACTTTGTGCGAATCGGTTTACAGAAGACTACGTTACTACAATAATAGTCTAAATCGGGCGAATATAATATCGGAGCAACATCCAAATCTGATCCGATTTTCACCAAACCCCGCACGGTTTGTTAAAGTAAAAGCATTGCCGAAATTTTTACAAAACTGGTGGATAAAAGTGCTTGCAAAGGTTCTAGAGGTGAACATCAGGCGAAACATATGTAAAAATTTCTAGGAATTTCGAGAGCCACAAGAGAATTCCTCATGCAGCATTTCGTGACAATCGGTTAACAAATAACGTTGTTATTGCAATATTAGTCCAAATCGGAGGAACATATATATGGGAGCTATATCTTAATTTGAAGCGATTTCTTTCAATTAATATAGGTTTCTTCTCTAGGCCAAAATGTATGCCTGTGCCAAATTAGAATATGATCGAATGAAAATTGCGAACAAATTAACAGACAGGAAGACAGACAGCAGACGGACACACAGTTAAATCGAATCAGAAAGTGATTCCGAGTCCATTGGTATACTCCTTTCAAAAGGTTTAGCTCCATTGCTAAGGAATAAAAAGGATAATGGGAGGTCATAACAGGAAATTTCCATGGATTTTTTTTTGTGTATGTGTACTACGTATTTGTATTCCCTAGAATATTGTTGTTTGGTGTTGTCTTTATCTTTTTTGGTATTTATTAATGATTTTATCATCTCTTGAATGCGAAGGCTTTCTAAAGTATTTCTTTTATTCATTATTTTTACCTTGTAAGTCTGGTTTATGTCCATACTCTTTTACATGCTCTGCTTTCTTTGCACTCAGCCTGACTGAAAGCATTCTGCGAGTGGTGCCTTCGTACACTGTAGAAGTGTTGTTGTTCTTAATGATGGTCAATTTAAGTACATATGGTACACGTTAAAAAATGTTATCAAAAATAGCCGTTTTTATTTCTCCTTTCTTGAATAGTTCGAAAACCAGTTTTAGGAAAAAGCTGGATTATTGACAACTTTACCTTAACTTTAACCAATGCCAATGAAAGTATGCATCAGAATTTGAAATATGTAATCCACAGAATTTTACAATTTTATCTACAATGAGAGAACATTTGCAATGACATGAAGACAAATAATCACATAAAGAAGATTCTCAAATGTAGTTGAAGCATTTTGTTTTCAATATGAAGTTCTCAAAAGAGTCCCAAGGAATAAGAAAAGAACAAGAACATCTTTCACATCATGCAACATTATCTTTATATGAAATACCTAAAACTATGCAACGATTATTATAAAGATATATATAAAGATAGAGGACTAGGAATCAACTTACATTATTCCTAGCCACCTCGTCCGTACGTCGTACCAAAATAACGCTGAACTGAATTTTATGCAATCCACTTGATTTTCCAACATAGATTCTTTCTTTTGATATAGGTCTTTGGGCTTTACAAATGGACCATATAAACTCATCTTCTTTCCTTAAGCCCCTAGAGGAATAAAGGTAGTTGGAGTCTACACGCACAAAAATAAAATGTTGGGGAAATTTTAAAGACAGATAAATACGTTTCGCTTTTACATACGTTACCTTTAACAAACGTTACCTACAAATGTAGGTATCATTGTTTATTATAAACCCTTTAGCAGCTTCTCCATGATAAAAGGACATTTCTTTTGTTGTAAAACCAAAACCTCTTAGATTGCAAAATTCTTATCATAGCCTCAAATGATTATTCGCTTACTGGACCAATAGGTATTCTCTTATGTTTCTCCTACAATAGAGAAAAGGTGAGTATTGCAACGTATAAACCAGTGATGGGCAATAATACTCAAACTATTACACATGTGTACGTGCAAAAGAAAATAATCCCAAACAAGCAAAAGGGCTTGCAAATAATTGCAATTGTGTGCTGTCACTGGTATTGACACATTCTCAACTTTTTTTCCTCTTTTTTTTTTTGACTGAGCAAAGAACGTTCATTATGTTGAGCAGTTTGGTCGAGTATGGATGGTAAAATCGGAAAGTGACTAATTTTAAAGTTTCGCCTTAGGTACAAAAATTTTGGTATGTCCAATGACATAAAACTTTAGAGCAATAAACAAATGGCTGAAAGGTACAAGAAAGCACAAGAACATTATTTTTTTGGCACCTACATATGTTATTTGGTGATTGGTATTTTCGCGATAAAGAAATATCCATTCCAAAGTAGGTGTTCAAATGTATGAAAACAACAACTGCCATAAGTAAATTTTTGTTTTATTGATAGCATAACGAATATAGCAGATCAATATACAAAATCACAATGGAGTTGGGCGAAAACCGAAGGTTTTTAATATAATTGTGTTTCATAACATTAAAAAACATCCTAATAAACTCTTAGGGCTTGTTTCACTAAGCTTAGTGACAAGATGTGAGAAAGAATGAAAGTCACTCACACTCCGAATGAGTATGGGTTTCAATAGCTAGTATATAATTATTCGCATGACTTTACGTTTTTTGAGTGACAAAAAATGTGGCCAAGTCTTCAGTTTGAAACAACCCAAACATTTGGCAAAAAAAATTGCTAAAGCTAGTCTTCACTAATCGTAGCAGTTGTTACAATATATCAAAAAATAAACAAATAAAAGCGAATGCCTAAAACGAGCACTGTTCTTCAGAGGATAGGAAAAATAATGTATATTTCAGTGACGGCGATATTTTTATTTTTTTTTAATTAAAGGAAATTCCTCGAAGTTATTTACGAGACCGCAATGCTCTCGAAATTCCCTTAAACCAGTAGGTGTAAAATTTATAACAAATGTTCAATAAACTTTCCACAAATGTTCAATAAATTTTAACATGTTACTTTTTTTGGGTCAAGGATGAAAGGTATTGATTTTTATTGGGTTGCTCAAAAAGTAATTGCGGATTTTTTAAAAGAAAGTAAATGCATTTTTAATAAACTTAGAATAAACTTTAATCACATATACTTTTTTTACACTTTTTTCTAAAGCAAGCTAAAAGTAACAGCTGATAACTGACAGAAGAAAGAATGCAATTACAGAGTCACAAGCTGTAAAAAAAATTTGTCAACGTCGACTATATGAAAAATCCGCAATTACTTTTTGGGCAACCAATAGATAAGCTCTCATCAATATGTGTTTCAAATTTCATCGAAATGTGTTAAGATTTTCTTATTTCTTCAGCTCGCGAAAGCCAAAATTTCATACTTATCTACTTGACACCCAAATGGCTTACGTTTTCTTTCCCATTGCCACTTTCCCGATTAGTAGTTTTTTTTTTCTTCTACTAATTGGAACGCAAATCAGCTGTTTATCTGATAACTTGATGGAAGCAATTAACTTAGTGAAACTGGTTGTTGAAGAGTTTTAATTACGAATTGGCAAACATTTGTTTTTGAATTATGTCACGACATTAAATTGAACTGGGCATCCTTTTCTATATGCACAAACTATTTTGAAATTATAAAGAATATTCATATACATAAGCATGATAAATAAGCATTTATAAATAAAGAACAAATGGTTGAAATTCCGAATAACATGTTTAAGATATCAAGAACAAAAGGTATTGTCAAGGCAAAAAAAAAACTTTATTAGAATTCCTTTATGATAAAAGAAGTATTTTTTGCGTGCAGGATGTCGCAGGCTAAAGGCTTATAATTGTACACTATCTTTTTGCCAATGACTTACAATACGCTTTAAAATATTTCTTAGTAATCTTTATAAAATCTTATTTTTCTTATATCTTTGCCCTTAATTTTTTTTTTATTGATACCTAACACCACTACTGTGCTACAGGGTATTATAACTTAGTAAATTTGTTTGTTACACCCAGAAGGAAGAGAGATAGACCCATTGATAAGTATACCGATCAACTCAGAATCACTTTCTGATTTGATTTAGCTATGTCTGTCTGTCTGTCCGTATGTCCATGCCAATTGGTGCAGAAAGTACAGGTCGCAATTTTCATCCGATCGTCTTCAAATTTGGCACAAGCAGTTTCTTGGGCCTGGAGACGAAGCCTATTGAAACTGGAAATTATCGGTTCAGATTTGGATATAGCTTCCATATATATGTTCATCCGATTTGGACTAAAATTCCAATTGTATCGTCATTTGTAGATAGGTTCTCACGAAATTCTGCACGTGTTGTTCTCTTATAAGTGTCGCCATTGTTGGAGAATTTCATAGAAATCGGTTCAGATTTAGATATAGGTCCCATACATATGTTCGTCCGATTTGGACTCAAATTGCAATCATATCGGCATTTATAATCCGATTCCAACGAAATTTTGTACGTTGGGCTCTGTTATAATTCTAAACATTATTGCTGAATTTCATATTCCCGTATATAAGTTCGCGCGGTTTGAACTAAAATTGCAATTATATCGTCATATGTAAAACAATTTGCACGAAATTTTGCACAAGTGATTATCTTATAAATCTCGACATTATTGGAGAATATCAAAGAAATTGGTTCAGATTAAGATACAGTCCCCATACATATGAGGATCTGATTTTGACTAGTATTGCAATAATTTGGTCATTTGTGAACGGATTAACACGAAAATTGGCACAAAGGATTCCCTTATGACTCCCGGTGTTGCTATCGAATTTAATAGAAATCGGTTCAGATTTAGATATATCTCCCGATTTTTACTTTTAAGGCCTTTGCTAACCCATTTATCAATCGGTCTCCTCAAAAATTCCACAAGGATTTACTCTATGGCTCCTACGATAAGTACGGATTTTGATCGAACCCATTTATCAATCGATCTTCTCAAAAATTCCACAACGATTTACTCTATGGCTCCTACAATTAGTATGGATTTTGATCGAAATTCTAAATATCAAATTTAAGCAAATTTTAAATTCGACGACTTAGCCTGCATCCAATGTTTTATAACACTTTAGCAATGCAAATCCAATTTCAAAATATCCATTTGCCGTTTAGCCTTTGGGACTGTTGTCAACATTAGACCTTCTCAATTACTCAATTCCGGTAGAGAATATAAGTTTTAAATAGTTTCTGGTTTTTATTACAACCCAAAAATGTATGTAAACCCCATTAAGAGTTGTTGAGTTGTTAGTGCTTATTATATTTGGAGTTTCTAGTGTTGGATCTTTTGCTGTAGTTTTTATTTTTGTGTTGTGATGGTGGTGATGTTGTTGGTGTTATTTACTTTACCATCTAAATTTCGTAATCTCTCGACAACAAGCCTAACAACTTTGTGCTAGTACCGCGCAGTAGTTTCTCAGGAGTTTGTCTCTATTAAGCCACAAAGTCGTCGACTCGGAACTTTTTCAAATGTTATGTTGTTGTGGAACATGAAAAGTTATCACATTAAATGAAACCTTAACGAGTTGTTGTTGTAGTTATGAGCTACAACTACAACGGAATTGTTGTACTTGTTTTGGTGGCAAGAGTGAGAGAGAAGTGGCATGTGAGTATGTGTAAAGCTTTGGTTTTAGGGTAACATTTTTTATTTAAACTTAAAATCACAGCTTAAATGTTTTAATGACAGTTTTGTACTTTACACAAATAAAGCGATTTGTTGTTCATTTTTGTTTAATAGTTGAATAGTGAAGAGCGAGTAAGGAAATGATTTTTAATGTAGATGTATGAAGTTAAAAATTTCCAAGCAATAGAGACTACAAATTGGATGCTGAACTTAGTGGCAATAGTCTTCCGGCATTAGACCAAAAAAATTAAAGTTTTCAAATTTAAGGAAGAGATTTACGAGTGAAGTTCAATTTTTTTTTTATAAAAAAATGCTTTTGAGAACTTTAATCTCATATCAAATCTTTTAAGTCGAATATAATCCAATATTTAAATCCAACTTGAATAGAGTTGAAAAGAGCGAATGCGGCTCCTGAAAATTTCCCACCATCCCATATTCATCTCACAACCCATCTACAAAACTTCATTTTTATTTTACTGCACTTTTTATGTTGCTGGCAAACATTATGAATTTTCTCTTTGATAATCCTTTATAATTCTAGGAGTTATGCTCCCAATCCCTCTATCTTAGCAAAAACCGACAGCAGTTTTGAGATTTAGGGCTAAATAATTTCAACATTTTTATGGTTCACATGATGATATGGCTGGAAAATGAAACGATGCCATTGTGGCTTGCCAACAATGGAACTCAGTGCCTACGAGAAGAAGTCTGGGCTTACTGCCATTTCGTTCCATGAATAATTGGCACTGTGCTAAATATTGCATAATTTTTGGATTAAAAACATGTTCCTACTTCTTTTTTCTCTGTTGATGCCAGCGAATGCCAACTTCTAGTAATGGCAATGCCTCAAACCAAATTACCCACAAGAGTTGCTTACCTCCACTACTGCGGGAATGGTTGGGTGTTGGGGTGTGGGAGTATGAACTTCCGTAAAGTACCCAAATGGGGATTAATTTGAATTTGAATTATAAAAAGCTAGAGTTACATTGCACACAACTTTGTCTCCACAACGACACAAAGAAAATTAAGATTAAAAGGCATGTAATGGGCTTGTTCGCAAAGCCTGAGTGAAAAACTTTTTTGTGGGGGGAGGAAATATGGCTAACAGGGGAGAGGAATGGCACAATGTGGGTTGCTTGTTTCTTGCCTTTGTCTGGGTGTAGAATTAATTTATGGCTTAAAATTACATTGGGTTCATTTACACTCTATGAAATGGAGTTTTTTATGGTGTGGTTATAGGCGCTACATAAATCCCATGCTTCAATAATAACAAGCAACCTTTATGCTAAGAGCTTATTTGAGACTGCTGTCAGGTTCGTCATTTACCAAAAGCTTAGATTTAGGGTTGTTCACAATTTACTAGAGCACATATAATGTTTATTATTTAACTAGAAAATCGTGCTCTCATAGCGTAAATTTTGGGTTTATGGAAGTTTTAAAGAGCAGCAGAGATTTTTTTGAACAAAAGTATAAAAATTTGTTTGCAGGTTTATGGTTTAGATTCAAAGTAACAAAATACAGAACAATGGGGTTAAATTATGGTCTTCTTTAAGGATAGAAAAATCAAGTTATATTAAGTGCTTAACGTTTAGCTACATATGCATAATTTAAGAAAAAAATCAATTTCTAGGCTACAAATTAACGTGCTATGAACTGTAGGCCCGACAGACAGGAGGAAAGAGAGCATCACTATTGTACTGATAATTAGACTAGCCACCCTAGAAACCTTTACAATTGGCGTGTGTGTGTTCAAATCGAATCTGTTGTCTGGTAATTTCTTTTCAATAATCAATAAAAATCCTTCATTTTTAGTGATTTTCATTCCCTTGGTCAAATTAGCTTGACTCTTTTCCCCTTTGGGGGAAAAAAAATAATAACGTTAAAAGTTAAATTCTTGGAATGTAGAAGGAAATTTTAAAGAAAATTTTAGCTCATCTCTTTCCCCTTTTAGGAAAAAATAGTAACGTAAAAAGTTAATTTCTTTGAATGTAGATGGAAATTTTAAATATCTCAGTAGTGGTTTATGGCATAAATAATTACGTTACTAACTGATTTTCGCCCAGATAAAATGGTTGAACCTACACTCAGAAAAATGGTTATCTTAAATAGAAGTTAAATACATAATAAACGTTAGTCCATGATATTTATCCACGATTAGTTAAAAATTCCTAAAGGATGAGAAAGTAAACATTGTAAGAATAGAACCAACTACTCGTGAGTACAGATAAAATAGCTTACAATTCTGGTGGAGTTAGTAATTTCCCTTAAACTATTATTTTTGAAATAAGCGATAATTTAATTAAACATTGGCAAAAGTATATCATCGTTGACAATGCCTTTTCTAAAATTTATAACTGAATGAACTACTTCAATAAATAAAGATTTTTAGTTCAATATAACTTAAACGTTCATTCCGATTCCCATTTCTTGAGTTCACTTACATGCTCGAAATTAAGTACAATTTAATAAACACACTTTTAATCGTGAGATATTATGTCTATAAATAGAACCCGACAGAGCATAACAAAATAAGCATGGCCTTCTTTGATGAAAAGTAGTGAGAAAATGATTTGCTTTTCTGTTGTTAGCAAATATTGTAATGGGAAAATAGTCGAAGACTCAAACAATACCGATGTGGATGAATGCGTAGAGCGTCTGAAGCTGTTAACAGAAGGTTCTTGGTTCAGTACTCAGCTGGGACAAAAGGTAGTTTTATTTAATTTATAATTGCAATTTTTCTTATTAAATATGTATTATTCGCAATAGCGGAGCAATTGATAGCATGGGGATGGGAGACAGGCGTAAATAAATGGTTTGAATTATTATGATGTGTCCAATTGAAACCTCCAAAGTGTTCGGAACAAGCGATTTTTTTCAATAATTTTATCTTTAATTTTCAATGCTCTTTAGTTCGTGTTTTACCGGTGGGACGTTGAAAGTGGAATAGAACTATGTATAAACAACTTCGAAGCTATAAAGAAATTGTTGAACTCGCAATGAGTATATTATTCTTTAGCGCCATAGGAAGTTCAATATTTCCCAAATGTAGTTAATTTTAACTAGGGTTGAGGTTCAAAATTTTTTTAAGTGTATATTTTTATAATTTTGAATTAGAATTGCTTTGATCATAAATGGATGGGATGAGGCTGGGTTTTCGAATTTGTAGGAAAAGTATTTCCGCTGGCTCCTCGAAACATTTTGTGTAAACGCGAAAAATACAAGTGAATTTTTATGCAAATATAGATGGATTATAATATATGAGATTTAGTACTTCTAAATAACTGTTTTACTTGAAGTTCAGATATTCGTTCATTTATGTATAAAACATTACAAGGTTAGGTTAGGTTACGTTGAAAAGAGGGTGCAGATGTTATGGACATACACCTAAGCCAGTAATCGGCTTGTTGTGCGCTCTAAAAACTATAAAGTAACCTCTAAAAAGAAAATTTTAAGTTAGGAATTTCGTGATACTTACAAAATCCTTAACTGTTTTCAGTGTCACTTCTCTAAGTTGGTTCATGTCTGATATTGTGTCTCCACCTAAGTACCGGTATCTGTTGAACGCGAAAGCCGGGCAATGACAAAGGAAATGCTCCAACGTCTCATCATCTTCCCCGCATGCCCTACACATGCTATCACTTGCCGCACCGATTTTACATAAGTGAACTCGTAGTTCTATGTGTCCCATTATGATACCAATAGCTATACTGACCTCCTTCTTGCTTCGTTTCAGTAATAGCCTTTCTCTTCTCACGATCTGGATCCCCCCATAGGATTTTCGCCGTCCTACATTACAAAACATTACAAAATAATAAGAATTTTTGTAGGATTTTCACAGCTCATTTTGTTTTATTGTTTATATCGTTGGTAACACTTTGAAATATCGTTGTGTGATTGTAAGTCGATCTAGCCACGTCCGTTTGTCTGTGGAAACCTGCCGTCGAACGAATTAAGATATCCGATTTAAACCTTGCACAGATACTTCTTTTTGATGTACGTCATCGAGGATAGCAAATGGCACATATTGGTTTGGATTTAGGTACAACTCCCATATAAAATTGTCCTTCGACTTGATATCGTGGTCTCTAGAAGCAGCAAATATGATCCGATTTGGCTAAAACTTGCATATAATGATTTTTCATGACTTTCAACTAGGCTTGCTACATGGTCGGGATTATCCCTTGTTAAAACCTGATAACCGATCTCCCGATTTAACTTATTAATCCCCTTCCCACCTTTTCATGTATACACATTAAGATATTTATTTACGACACTATAAAGCAGATATATTCTTGATCTTTTTGCAATGATGCTAGTCATTGAAAAATGTATATATTGAGCAGAAACTATTCACAGATTCATTCGAACTATACCTTGATATAGCTCCCATTTAGAATGATCTGCCGATTTATGGTCTAAGACCTATTAAAGCCACATTTATTATCCAATTTCACTGAAATTTGGAACAGCGAGTTGTGCCAACCTCCGGACATCCTTGTTCAATAAGGCCCCGATCGGTCTAGATTTCGTTGTAGTTGCCATATATACTGATCTCTTGATTTAAGGTTTTTGGGCCCATAATAGGCGTATTTATAGTCCGATTTCGATCGACATCCCCGTTTAATACGGACTGATCGGTTCACATTTGGATATAGCTGTTATATATACCAATCTTCCGATTTAAGGTTTTAGGCCCTTTAAAAGTGAGTTGTAAAAGACCCCACGAAATTCGCACCGAGTACGAGGTACGCTGTAAAAGGTTCTTCGCAATGTGTTAGGCTCTTCGACAACCGTATTTCGACCATATTTGGATAAAGCTGCCATATAGACCCATCGCCCGAGTAAAGTTCTTCGACCCATAAAAGCCGCATCTATTGTCCGATTTCGCTGAAATATAGCACAGTGAGCTTTATAAGACTTTTGAATATTCGTGCTTTTATGGTTCAGAAAACAACCAATGGCATCAATAATATATGTATTATGAGTTTATATTTGTAATTTTACTTTTTACATATCCTTCTTAATTGGATGTTGATGTACCAACAAATTTGACTTGTAAAAATATGAGTTGGTAGCAGTCCTATTATTTTGAACACAGCTGTAGCTGTCATATGCATATACCGATTTCCCGATTTAAGTTCTTGCCTGGCCTATTAAAGGTAAATGTGAGTTGTATTAGTTCCTTACATATTCTTTCCGAATGTGGTGGAAATCGGACTATATTGAAATATAACTGCCATATAGATCGATATTCTGTTTTAACGTCTTTAACAGTGAATTATTAGACCCCTCGACGTCCATGCCGAGTTTGGTCCAAATGCACTGTGGTCGAACTAGCATGAAAAAAGCGGCTTAAAATACATGGAATTTTAAAAAAAATTATTTGTACTATGCATACCCTTGTTTGAACCGAATATGGTCCAAATGGGGTCACATTTCGATATAGACCGATATGCCGGTTTGGAGTCTTAAGCCCATGATTACCGCATTTATTACTCAACTTTCCTAAAATTTGGAACGGTGATTTGCAGGAGGTTTCCCTATATCTGAGTTGAAGACGGTTCATATCGAACCATATTTAGACATAGCTTCCATAGAAGCCGATCTCCCGTTTTTATCCTTTGAGCTACTGGATGGCACAATTTTTATACGATATGACTATACGATGTATTTTTGTATATAGGGTTTTGCTATGACCTCTAACATACATGGGAAGTATAAGATGCCAACCTCTTTAGAGTTAATGTATACATATTTGGTACCACAAGACTTTCTTTTTTGAATTCTGCGACCACCGTGTAATGCCACCATTTTTGTATATAACTGCTATGCTATCATAAATAATGAACATTTCACCAAATTTTGACGAAAGGTTAACCACCCATATCCCAGCTGGTCGGTATCTAACGTTCGGTCCGGCCGAACTTAATGCCTTTTTACTTGTTTTAATTTCGAGACTTCTTTTTTTTAGTATCCTAATGTCATCTTCAATTCCAAATTTTGTGAGGATCGATTCACAAATTATCCCTTTATTGTAATATCGGAGCTGTATAGAAACCTGAAAAGATTTCTTCCAATTTCAATTGGCCCATTATTTCATGGTGACTTTTATTGAGTTAAAATGCTTTTCCTCTTCTTCATACCGTGGTGGAAACTCCCTCTCTTTCTTGTTGTCTTTTATTTTCTTTAGTTCGCGTCTTCATTTCTATCTTATCGGTCGCATTAAAAATCATTGCCAATAATTTGTGAAAAATACTCGGTGCCAATTATTGGAATGTTATGAATTCGTTGTTAAAATGTCGGTAATTTTTTTATCTATGGAAATATATAAAAAAAAAGTGTGTGAAAACTGAAATTTGCATTAAAAGAAAGCTTAAAAATGCTTTGCAACTTTCTTGTAATGCTTGTGTGTTTAATAAACGGATCATGGTGAATTTGTGAATGTCAAAAAAACTATGATGTGTGAGAAAGAGAGTACAAGAAACACAAGGAGTGCAAGAGTTCAAATTGCGAGAACAGTTAAGCAACATAAAAGCACAACAACCAAATGCATGTTTGTAGCTTATTTAGGGAAGGGGTAAAGTGGGGATATATAGAGCAGGTATGCGGACAAGACAAGTGGTGTGGATAGCAAACCAAAGAAGTAAACTTTTAGTCGGTTAAGAAGGCTTGTTGTTGTTGTTGTGGTATTATGAGTGGTGTGGTGAATAAGGCAGTTTGGTTTGTTGGCTGGTCAGCGTTCGAAGTGTTGATTAACGACATGGTTTAATGAAGGGTAAGTTTTATGTACACCAATAAACACATACATAGAAAACGTGTTTACTGTTAATTTACTGCGTTCACAATTTCTTATTATAACATTGCTCTTCAGCGTTATATTTCATAGAACCCAGAAGATATAAGGTGTTAGGTATACGCATTTTCATCCAATTTTGTCCTTAATTCAATAAAACTCCAAGATGTATTTCGATTTGGCTTGAAATTTGCAACAGACACCACGTTATACATCCGGCGCCTATAGACAGACCCGGCGACCTGTCATAAGACGCCAAATTAAATTGGGTGTTATGACCGCCCATACCGCGGCCATAAAGCCCAGAAAAGCGGGGACACAAAACCCAATTTTTTGCCGTTCAAATTTTGAATTTACCAAATCAATTGTGAAATATTTTATTCTTAGAAAACGGTAGTAAGTCTCAAGTGGCCTTATGACCGCGACGTGGACGACCATAATGCCCAATTTAATGTTGACCCTTATGACTGTGCTATGGGCGGTCATAACTTCCGAAATTGACTTTGGGCCTTATGACAGTTCGCCAAATTATTTACCGCTTATCTGTTTGCGCTCTTTTTTTTTGATCTTTAAAATCTTTTCATGATTTTTCGAACATTGTTTCACTTGAGATCATTGTACAAGTCCAGTAGATCCTTCTGTAAGAAAGTGGACTGTATTTAAATGTAGAGTGAATCTCCCAGACAAGTAGCAGCAGAGGAAAAAACCAAGAAAAGAAAAAGGCCAAGTTTCAGTTTTTTTGGTGTTACAGTGTATTTGGGTGTGTAAGCTCTTACCGCCTTGGATGGTTTTGCAAAAGTGTTTAAGGCAGTGTTAAAGGCAGCATGGACATAATTAATGCCTAAACATAAAATTCTATTTCAGCATATGCAATTGATGGGGAAGTGAGACAGATAGGGGTGCAACTTAAATGATTAGGGTAGCCAGGTGTCAGATTGCAATCTGTTATACTAATAATTCATTTCAAATAACAATTCAGGAATTCATTAACTTATATCTAAAGTGGTAGGTATAGTGGTTGAAGATAGTTGTTGTTGAACCGGGTTGAACTAGGTTCAACATGCCGCCCGCCTTGCAAGGATGCAATTTCAATATTGACAAGCTCCAGAGATAGTCCAGCCAAAAATTGTACTCTGCGCAATGGGCATGTTAGAGGAGGTTTGGATCATTCCTGCTCGCAGAATCTTAGGTATATTGTCGTTGGCCAATATGATTTCCACATTGGAAGGCTTGTAGAAGTGAGGGTCAGCTAGATTGGTGAGGTGGTTATAGATACTTTGTAGTTTTGGCGTATCGGTTATCGATGGTAGAGTTGTACGAAAACTCTTTTGTACTAAACCAACTATTTGAATTTTGGCTTGAGCGTCATAGTAAGACTCGAGATTTAACGTACAATATTCCTTATTGTCTCTGCGCGTAGTGCGCAGGTGTAATCGATCCACTAAAGTCTTTAATATCACCGTCTGTGCCTCTCCAGAATTCAGTAGTAGCCTCGCCTTTTCTGGATCGGTTGAGGTCTGGACCCGGGCAAGAGCCGTTGGTAAAAATATGTGGGCTCGAGCTTTGTTGCTCAGCCGTTCCTTAAAATGCGTTCGAGGTCGACCGAACGTAGAGCTGGGTTTAGATTGTGCGCGTCGCTGCGTTTGGTTTCTCTCCTTATAATTCTGCGAACGGGAGCCTGAACCATATCGTTCAGTTGGGTCTGGAGATTTTTTAGATGATTTTAAACGGTGTTGATGTGATGTTTTAGGGGAATCAAGTTTGTCCATATGAACCATGGTATGGTGGTTTAGCCGACAGACCATACATTTATTTCTGGACGGGCACCAGTTGCGTTTGTGTGCTGTACATAGACAGTTAAAACAAAAACCCTTTTCACGTATGACATCTCTGCGTTCTGATACGGTCATTCTTTGGAAAGTTGGGCAGTTTTTTAAGAAATGTCGGTCTTTACAGATGCGACATTTTGGGATGCCAGATTTGGTAAATGAGCTGAAAATGTAAGGGTTATTGGTTATGTGAACAGATTTTGTTGATGCTAATAACTAGATGCAAGGCAGTATACACAGCTTGACTAAGGGGCGTGTCAAGATTCCGTTCTGTGTGCGTATCTCAGCAACACGAACGTTTGAATCCTGACCGGTGAAAACTTTCACCACCCTCCCCAGACACCATTCAGTGGGGGGGAGGTTGTCATCTTTGACAATGACAAAATCGTCTTCGGCTAAGTTCTGTTGAGCGGATTTCCACTTATACCTTCGTTGTAACTCGCACACATACTCATTCTTCCATCTCCTAGCAAACAATAACTGTATATTTTTAAGTCGCTGCCAGCGGTTCATCAATGAAAGGTTATCCGTATATTCCTCAGGAATTGCCATCAAAGGAGCACCTCTGAGTAAATGGCCAGGAGTCAGAGGAATCAAGTCATTCGGATTCTCACTGATCGGAGAAAGAGGTCTTGAATTCAAAACACTTTCGATTCGGACTAACAGGGTGGAAAACTCTTCAAATGTAAATTTAAGGTTAGAGGCAACTTTCCTCAAATGAGCCTTCATGCTCTTAACTGCAGCCTCCCACAAACCACCCATGTGTGGAGCGTGAGGAGGTATAAAATGCCACGAGAAATTATGCATCCCATACTTTTCGGCAGCGGACTTCTCAGCAACCTTCAAAAATTCTCTATACTGAGCCATAAGCGATCTGCTTGCCCCTACAAAGTTAGTCCCATTGTCAGAGAAAATCTTTTTCGGAAATCCACGTCGTCCGACAAAACGATTAAGGGTGGACAAAAACGCCTCAGACGTCAAGTCAGAACAGACCTCCAGATGAACAGCCCTGGTAGACAAACAAACGAAAATTGCCGCATATCCCTTTTGCAACTTTGCATTCCGCAGTCTAGACGTTTTCAATTCGAAAGGACCTGCAAAGTCCAGTCCGGTGTTGGTAAAGGGTAGGGAGAATGTGCACCGTTCCGAAGGTAAAGCAGCCATCAACTGATTCCTTACTCTGTGTTTATACACGGTGCATATCTTGCAGTTTCGGATACAGAAGCGGATAGCACTTTTCACACGAATTATATAAAATTCCTGCCTAATTGCGCGCAGCATTGTCTGATGTTCAGCATGTAGTAAGATTCTATGAGTATATTCAATGAAAAGTTTGCAAAATCTCGAGTTTTCTGGCAGTATTAAAGGAAATCTTTCATTATAACTCATATCGGAATTAGCCAAGCGGCCGTTAACCCTGAGCAATTTGTTCTCATCGAGGCAAGGGTTAAGCGTTAGAAGTCTGCTTTTAGAACTTATAGGCTGACCAGATTCAAGTGCTCGGTATTCAGCGGGAAAATGTGAAATCTGTGCCAGTTGGATCAGCCTTAACTTGGCGCATGTGATTTCTTGGGGAGTAATAAACCCTTCTTGTACTTTGGTGTCGTTGATTTTTCGGCAATTTCTAACGAATCTTAATATGAAACAAACAACACGAAGTGCTCGGTCAAGAGAAGAAAACCGATCCAAAACATCTTCCAGTTGAATCTGTGTCTGACAGACTGTGATTTTCTTCTCTAGGGCTGGTTCCTTGTATGTGGTTTGTTTCGGCCAAAATTCAGCGGATTTGAGTAACCAGTGAGGACCTTGCCACCATAGAGAATTTTTTTCGAGTTCAGCAGCGGTGCATCCCCGAGTTCCAATATCAGCCGGATTTTCATTGGTTGGAACATGCCTCCAATTCACATTCCCCACGTTGTCTAATATCTCCGAAACTTTGTTTGCCACAAAAGTCTTCCAGTGAAATGGCGGCTTCTGCAACCAGGCCAGCGTTATGGTAGAATCTGACCACAGGTGAATATCAGATACGGTCAAGGGCATATTGCGGCAAACAGACTTCAACAATTTCGAGAGTAAGGCTGCCCCGCATAACTCTAGTTTCGGCAAGCTTATAGTTTTCAATGGCGCAACCTTGCTTTTTGAAACCAATAAAAACGATGTAGTAACATTCTCAGAAGTAGAAAGGACATAAATGCAGGCACAGTATGCTTTTTCCGAGGCATCACAAAATCCATGAATTTGAAATTTGCACTCGGGCGAGTAATGAATCCAACGAGGAACTCTCAGATTCTCAATATCAGAAAAATTCGATATAAATGTATTCCATTTTTCGGAAGAATGTTCTTTGACCTCTTCATCCCAGTCTGTCCCGTCTATCCAAAGTTGTTGCACTAACATTTTTGCCACGACAATAATTGGGGCTAACCAGCCCGCTGGATCGAAAATTTTTGCCACAATGGATAGAATCTTGCGCTTGGTAATAGGTGTGGAGGGAACAGTTATGCTTGATACTTTATAGAAAAATTGATCTGTCATAGCATTCCAGCGAATGCCCAATGTTTTTGTGTCGCTGGCTTCCTCAAATTTAAGGAAATCTTCGGTTAGAAGATTCTCGGGGGGCAAATGTTTCAATATTTGCGGATGATTCGCAGTCATCTTTTTGAAAGGAAATCCTGCAGTGGCCAACAAATCTATCAGTTCCAGGATGTATGACCTGGCTTCAATTACAGTGTGTCCACCGGAAAGTATGTCGTCTACGTAAATTTGGTTTTGTAAAATAGAAGAAGCCGCAGGATGAGTATTTTTTCCATCCTCGCTTAATTGTAACAATGTTCGTATGGCCAAATATGGTGCACAGTTCACACCAAATGTAACAGTTTTCAAGCAATAATCAGAAATTTCTTCAGTTGGGGAAGTTCGAAACAGTATTTTTTGAAACGATCTGTCATTCGAATGAATATAAATTTGGCGGTACATCTTCTCGATGTCGCCGTTAAAAACGTATTTGAAAAAACGCCAGCGAAGAATGACATTCATCAAATCATTCTGTAGTGTTGGACCAGTATATAGAATGTCGTTTAAGGAAATGCCGGTGGAAGTTTTCTTTGAAGCATTGAATACCACTCTAACCTTAGTGGATACACTTTCAGGTCTAACCACAGCATGATGTGGCAAATAGAAAGAACAAAAGCGAGAGTTTTCGCAGATTTCAGTTGGTTGCGTAGGTTCCATATGATCTAATCGTATATATTCAGCTAACACTTTTGTATACTCTGCTTCTAATTCTGGAAATTTCCTCAAAGTCTTCTCCGTACGTAGATATTGTCCTAATGCTGCACGGCGTGAAGATCCCAGTATCACTTCAGATGAAAGCTCCTGTCGGAAAGGCAATCTGACTTCATACTTCCCGTCTGGTAGACGCTTCGTTGTCTTTCGGTAGAACTGTTCACAGTAAGCATCCTCTTCCGTAATAGGAATTGAGGTAGGAACTTCCTCGATTTCCCAGAATCTTCGTAGCTCTTCGTTCAGTGTGTCAGGAGAAGTCACCCAGGTAGCAGACGCGGTTACTGTGCGCGTTCTGAGAGGACCACTAATTAACCAGCCAAATGCGGTCTCTTGCGCCAACAGATCCCCTGAAATGTTAGGTTTAACCCCAGGCCTAATAATGGACGGTAACACGTCACTTCCCAGAAGCATATCTATTGGACCTGGTTTAAAAAATTTCGGATCCGCTAGATCCAGATGGTTCAAACCAGACCAGTCCGAAATTGGTGTAGGAAGACCTGGCATTAAATGCTTCAAACTCGAAACAACAATAACTGATGTGCTCAGTTTAAAATCAGAAGTGCGAGCCTTTAACGTAAGGGAGCATAGCTTGGAGGAGTTTTCGAGTACAGTACCTCCCAGTCCTGAAATCCTCGTAAAGGATTTCTTAGTCGGAATAGACAGTTTGTTAACTATTCTGTTTGATACGAAAGATTCCTGTGATCCTTGGTCCACAAAAGCTCTGATAGTGAACAGAGTACCCAAATGTTCTATGTCGACCAAGGCAGTGGGCAGGACAGTTTCCTCCCCCGATTCTGTGAAATGTGACTGGACATTGTACGTTTCATCATACGCGGCGTCAGATGTCGAAGGCTGGTCCTCGTATTCTGTATCTATATGAAAAGTCTCCGTTCGATATTGAGTAGTTGCGGTTCCTGCCTTTATTGGTCCAGGATTTCGCTCATGGCTTGATGTATTACCGGAGTCAGGATGCAGCACTGTGTGATGTTTCTGTTTGCACTTCTGACATACATTCTCACTTTGACAGCTATTGTCAACATGTCCGTAAGAAAGACAATTTGCACAAATCTTATTTGCAGTCACGAATTTCATCTTTTCATTATGTGGCCAGGACTTAAATGTAGGACAGCCCCGCACTGCATGGTTGAGGCGACAGACTCTACAAGGACGATAAGTGGCATCGGTCTTAGCGTGGAGACTTTGAGTTTTCTGTGTACTGGAAGACGCATTGGAAGGTTTTCTCATATCGGAAATCGATTCCAACATACTCAACCGTCTTGATATGAAGTCATCCAATTGAGACCAACTGGGCATCTGTTTATGATCGTGAATAGAGTTCTCCCAGGCAGCTAAAGTTTCCTCGGGTAGTTTGGAGGAAACCCAAAAAACAAGAAATGGGTCCCATGATAAAACGGAGATGTTATACGTCCTTAGGACTGCAAGACAATTATTCATGGTATATTGCAGATTTCTCAAAGCTTTTCCTCTCTCTGAGGAAACATTCTCGATTTCAAAGATTCTCCGTAGTTGGTGGTTGATGAGGATGCGTTTATTCTCATAACGCAGGCGCAGAGCCTCCCAGGCCAAGTTAAAATTGTCATCGGTTAGAGCGAACTGTTTAACGATCTGATTAGCTTCACCCCGAGTTTTTGCCCTGAGGTGGAACAGCTTCTGAGCAGGGGATAACTTGGGGTGTTTGGTATAAATGGCGGTAAACATGTCTCTGAAACTGGGCCACTTATCGTAGCCGCCACTAAAGCATTCGGTATCACACGGTGGAACTTTCAACGCAAAGCCGTTGTCATTTACTATTCCTGCCTCCGGCATCTCGCGTGGTCTAGCCTTTTCAAGCTTTTGTCGTTCAATCTGAACTAGATCGAGAATCGAAGCTTTACAATTCTTGTACGATTTACATGATTCCAAAAACTTGGCATGAATTGATGCCCGAATAGTTTCAGTGTATTCCGGTTTCTCGGAAGTCATTTCCGTCTCATAAATCTGGACTAGTTGGCGCCAACGACGCTCCAAATCGTCGAGTTCGACTTGTAGACTGGAAGACGTATGGTCCTCAATGGGAATATCAGCAAAATTTGCACAGAATGTGACCACTTGGTCCGAAAAAAAAATGAACTTCTGCGAACTCATTTCAATAAATTCAGAAGCGGAATACAGTAAACCTCAATTCACCAAGGAATTAAAACGGGGCGAAAGAAAACAACTAGCAATTCAAGTACCCAAATTTCAAGGTAATTCAATGGCCATACAGATAGTATCCTGATTAAGAGAATGCCAATCAGCTATCCGACTATCCTCTTAAATGTAGCAATAGATGACAGTCCCACAAATGCCTCTGGTACCTAAGGATTGGTGCACGATTCCTAACACGAATGAGAGAGAAGTCGCTGAATTGCTCGGGGAAAGGGAATGTGTCTAGAGTTGGAGAAAACAATGGGCCAGACTTGAAACCGACGTAGGCAATTCCCTTACAACAGGAATAAAAGGGATTCTGAAAATTCCAACTTATTCGTCCGAACCTTTTTCTATATAGGATCCCCACCAAATCCAATGCGACTAAAATCCATATGCGAATCTCGCAATATATATCTCACAATTGTATAACTCTATCAAAATTTTAATAAACCAAAATTCCAAAGATAGATATGAATTCAGAATTTAATATTCAACATAAATATTAGATTTACAGATGACATAAATCCATGCATACATATATAACTCCACTCTCCCTTTCAATCGCAGGTGAGATGGGCATAGAAAGCAATTCCAAAGATCTTTCCTCTCTTAAATTCTTAGGAGGGTAGGAACAAATAAGAAGTCCTAATAGGTTCTCTCCTATAGCCTCATAAAATTTTATTCAGTTATGAAAAGGATGCAGTTTTCCTGGTTTTTCTTCAGATAGAAATTCACAAAATTAATTCCTATAACAGACATTCACGAGCATGCGATACAGTAGGGTAAAATTCCAAAAAATATTAAAATTGTAACAAAGTATTAAAATTGCAACAAATAATAAAATTCCAAAATAATAGATATTTCCGAATATGAAAAAAAAGGAACTCAGTCTTTGTGTATAATCAGTAGGAACGGTTTTCTAGCTCGTCTCTTTTTTAGACACAGAGCTGATATAAACATTCATCAACCTTTCGAATTCCATGCATGAGGTATTTAAGTACAATCAAATAGGTATGTATTCAAATATAAATCTGGATATAATTTCCAATAAATCTCGATATAGATCAGGAGTCTGTATTCCTTAGATTGTGTGATCCATAAAGCTGAGTATTCCTATACGAATATCTTAGAGGGTTTTTTTTCCTTAGCCACCAGAACTAATTCCTCTTTAAACCTACCGCTTTATGTGCATTACTTTTTTTAATTTGGCCTCTTCTACTTTGTCACAAATACATGCACTCACCATACCAATCGCCTTTTTAGAACAGGTTTCAATCACTCCTCCCAGCCTTCGTCTTCGCACTGAACGCCTTCAATACCATGTGAACTCCAACGTGCTTCTTTGCACCATTGACTTTAAATCTTTGCCCAGATTTTAATTCGAATTTGTGCACAAATGATACTCGAATTTTGTTAAAAAATTATCACTTTTTGATAAATCAACTTTCCTTAAACCAAGTGGTCTTAAATCTTATTCGATATTATTAACAAATTCTCCTTCTTTTTTTTTTTTTTTTTTTTTTTTTTTTTAAAAAATATCACATTCCAATTTCATATTTTCCTCTTATCTTCCTGTCATGCCAAATTCATCTTTGTTTAATAACTATTAATATCGTAGAACCAGTATATTTCAACAATGTTTCCTGTAGAAATTTTTCACTTATTTTCAGTTGTTCGATTCCAAATAATTTAAATTCTTGTTGCTGTAAACAATATGCATTCATTACATGCTTCTTCGTACACACTTAGACTAGAATGATAGGTCGATGACAAAATTGCATGTAGCTAACCTGTTCCTCTGATAGTCGAAACAAGTTGTTTGTTGGTGGAGCCAAGAATTTGGAGAGTCAATGCGTCAAAGCATGCGTGGGTGAATCGAATCGATCTTTATCCCTATAAGCGGATAAAAGAGAGTCTCGTAGAGTCAACTGCGATGTCCGGGCGCTGCAGCGGCAATGTGGGTATTTGCAGAACTCGTCGATGTGCCTTTGACTGCGGCGTCGTTGAGATAGCAGTCGCGCCGGTTAGATGAATGTTAGTGATGAGAGCCACTAGATTATGACCCCAAGAGTACATAGAAGTCGATTTTCAAAGAGACAGTTCTGCAGGGAATTTAAGTGCTATGAACTTATGCAGAGTATTCTGTTTCAAGAGTACAGACACTCTTTTCTCATAAAATGCATATGCAAAGTAAGTATTTACAACGAACCATAAAGCAAAGAGAGATGTAAACCAAACTTCGGTCTTCGTCTTTCCCCCTTCCTTCCTTGACGCAATTATTTCAAGGTTATGCCAATAACCATGTAAAATGTAATCATCATGCTCGTGAAGCAATAACGTTATTGTACTTCTCGATCAAATAGTGTCAAAGCGCTTTCGTGAAAAGCAGATCTTGTACAAATCGAATAGACAACAAAAACTCTTACTCTTACAGAAGCTGTGCCAGCTCAAGGCATAAATATGGGGATACCGTGGCAAAATTCCCCAGAGTAGAAACAAAATCTATTTCCTTCAAACAGTTCTCCAAGTAAAAGATTTACTTTCAATCGAAATTCTTACTTAACACAACCCTGTCTGTTCACACACCAAAAACTCTTACATACCTGTTTTCCATAGTAGTCTTTTTAGAATATGCGAAAGGTGTTTGTTTTTTTTTTTTTTTGCGGTGGACGTGATCCGAATTACTTCATTCGCTGATTGAATATCCGGCTCGAAGGACCATGTACAAGTCCAGTAGATCCTTCTGTAAGAAAGTGGACTGTATTTAAATGTAGAGTGAATCTCCCAGACAAGTAGCAGCAGAGGAAAAAACCAAGAAAAGAAAAAGGCCAAGTTTCAGTTTTTTTGGTGTTACAGTGTATTTGGGTGTGTAAGCTCTTACCGCCTTGGATGGTTTTGCAAAAGTGTTTAAGGCAGTGTTAAAGGCAGCATGGACATAATTAATGCCTAAACATAAAATTCTATTTCAGCATATGCAATTGATGGGGAAGTGAGACAGATAGGGGTGCAACTTAAATGATTAGGGTAGCCAGGTGTCAGATTGCAATCTGTTATACTAATAATTCATTTCAAATAACAATTCAGGAATTCATTAACTTATATCTAAAGTGGTAGGTATAGTGGTTGAAGATAGTTGTTGTTGAACCGGGTTGAACTAGGTTCAACAATCATATTCAATGCTTTCTACTGAAAGAAGAGCATAGCAAAGAACTTATAAAACTTGGGCAGGTGTGTGTTATTATTCGAAACACTTTGACCGGCATGGTGAATCGCGATTTTCCTCCCATTTATTTCAATCTCCCTTCTATTTGTGACTCAATAGCTACACTTTCTAAATGAAGTGTTTGAAAAAGCCAAACAAAATTTCAAAACACATTTTCCATTAAAGGCCTCTTATAGCATAACAAATCTCCAAAAATGTTCAATAATTGTTTGCCCACTAACAATACACAACTACAGAGAAAAAGTTGGGGAAACTCGGTGAATTGTTTTCCCAAATACATTAAGCCGCTTTGGCAGAGACAGCAGCACGTAGAGAGGCTTAAATGTCTATTAAAATATTTTGAAAGCACACACATCCAGGGAGGAGCAAATGTAAATAAGCTGTGTTGGCTTGTGAGTGCTTGATTTGGTCGATTGGACAGACAGAAGGACAAAACAAAAAAAGAAGGCGAGAGAGGAGGACGGCCAGGAGGCGGTGCTGAGTGCTTTGCAAAATATACCGAAAATTGATACTGTTGTAAACAACCCATCTTCATGCTGCCCATATTCAAAAATTTCATATTTTCATAACATAAAAATTATAAAAAAAAGCATATGCTTAGGGGCAAATCCGAAATAATTCGGCAGTAGGAAGCAGGGCTAAAAGTAGAAACAAACGCTAACTGCTTTCGAGTACAGCAAATAAAAATATTATTTTTGGAGTATCTTTTTTATGGCATTTTGCCATTGTTGTGTGTGTGGTTTATGTGATAGTCCTATGACTAGGCCGTTTCGTTTCGTCTCGTTTTGTGGCATTATCATTGGCCATTATAAACACTTGCGATGAAATTTAAGCCTCCACACCATGTTCTTATCAATTGTGCCGGCCGCAGCATTTAAAATATTGTCTGTCTTTGCATTACCATTTGCAGCCGAGCTTCCAATACCCATTCAAATATTTGTCAACAAATAATTAACTCCCTGGCAAAAGTCGCAAATTGTATATGTTTCGGAAATTGATGCCCATTAGCAGAAGTCCATTGAGGAAGTTTTGCTTTTGTTTTCATTTGCGTTATAGGAATATGATTATGTTTTTGGTATGGGAACAGTTATTGTTTTAGTGTTCATACCACTAGGACTAATTAAATAAACACCAACTTCCTCCCTTGCACTGCTCTTCACCACCGGGTGGACAAGTGTCCAAGAATTTAATAGAAAAAGTTTTGTGAACAAAAAAAAAAATTCTCGGGCAAAACAATTTTCCCATTTTGTCTGATTTGTTGGGGAGATGCGCCACTCAAAGGCAAAGCAAAGACCAAAATATTTTGGTTTTTTTTATTTTTTGGAACTTTTGCCAACTTTAGTTGCTGTTTGAATAGCGTTGGTGGCGTTTCTTAACAACAAACAACACAATTATCTAGGGAAATTATTTTTTAACACGCTTCTCAGATTAAGATGGACAAGTTTCACATTGAAAGCAACACCAGCCAGCAACCAGAAAGTTTTCCATCTTTCATTTTTTTCTTCTTTTAGGTATCGAAGAGATTTGCCTAAAGATGAGTAAAAACTTGGAAGTTTTATGCAAACAACAACATTATTTATGCGAAGTTAAAGAATACCAATTCACTCAAATCTTAAAGAAAAAACAAAAATTTCTTGGAAAAAATCACAAAAATATACGGGGTTTACATGTTTTCAAAGACAGCTACTTGGTGCAGAGATAGAAAATGCTAATAATATATTCTGGGAATCACAAAGTTGCCATAGCCATTGCCTTTGGTTTCTCCATTTGCATAAAAACATACAAGGACACTCGCACCGACACACACATCCTTTCGATGCAACCACATGTTGCCAACATGAAAAGGGATTTATGTGAATAAATTGTTTAAACTATAAGGCTCCAATGATTTATGTCAAAATAAATTGCATAATATGTTGTAATAATGCGACCACGTAGAAAAGTAGCCTTAAAGTAGGCAATATATTATTTTATAAAACTTGGCAGCCAAAGCATATGCATATGAATGTGGAATATCGTAAGAAATAGGAACAACTGAATGTAATAGGGTTCATATTAAATTTCATTTGTGAAAATTTTATTTATTTTTTTTTTTTTTTGGAAAAAATAAAAGGCCTTTATGTTTACTTAGCATTTACTTAGCATTCTGTAATCAAGTAAGGCGTATAGTATAAAGGGAGAGCATACGCAGGCGGGTTGAATCATTGCAAAAAAATCGTCGATGTGGAAAAAAATCCTGAAATGCAGAAAAACCTTGGCGTTTACAACATGGACCCTTACAATGTAACCACACTTTATAAAAAAAAACTTTAAATGTTATTAACCCTCCAATCATATTAAAGTGTGAATTCCGTATCTTTTGCTATCATTTGTTTTGTTTATTAAAGTAAAAATAATATTCATATTATAAAAAAAAAATTATACATTTATATTTTCACTGAAAATATTAAAAAAAATTAATCAACCTTCAATATTTTTGAAGTAAAGCTATTGATAAACATTAAAGTGGTCTTCCACCTCTCGAATATAGCACAGTTAAATTGATTTAGACAGTGACAACTTTTTGACGAATATTTATAAAATTTTTGAGAATTTTTATACCCACCACCATAGAATGAGGGTGAACTAATCTAATCATTTCGTTTGTAACACCTCCGTGCGTCTGTCCGTCTGTCGAAATCATGATAGCAGTCGAACGCGTAAAGCTTGCCGCTTGAAATATTGCACAGATACTTAATATTGATGTAGGTTGTGGGGAATTGTAAATGGGCCACATCAGTTCAGATTTAGATATAGTGCCCACATAAACCGATCTCCCAATTTGACTTCTTGAGTCACTTGAAGCCACAATTTTTGTCGGATTTGGCTAAAATTTTGCATGTAGTCTTCAGTTATGACTTCCAACAACCAAGTAAGGTCCACATCGGTCTTTAACCTAATATAGCTCCCATATAAACCGATCTCCCGATGTGACTTCTTGAGCCCCTGGAAGACGCAATTTTTCTGCGATTTAGCCACAGATTTGTACATAGTGTTCCGTTATGACTTCCAACAATTGTGCCAAGTACGATCCACATCGGTCTATAACCTTATAAACCGATCTCCCGATTTAACTTCTTGAGCCCTTACATTATTTTTGTCCGATTTGGCTGAAATGTTGCATGTGGTGTTCTGTTACGACTTTCAAAAACTGTGCCAATTAGGGTTTAAATCAGTTTATGAAATGATAAAGCTCCCATATAAACCAGACTCTCGATTAACCTTGTTTGGTTCATTTAAGCTTTAATTTTGTTGGGTTAACAGAAGTTTGATATGTAGAATAAAATTATGCCCTTCAACTGAATTTATTTTATTTTTAGCAGAATCCATGGTTGTGGGTTCCCAAGATTCGGCCCCGACGAATTTTTGCGAAATAGACCTGGCACTGTACACGCACACGGTGTAAGTTCTCATGAGAGAAAATCCATCATTATGCAAATTTATCAGGTTACGCGTACTGGTTTAGGATCGTTTATTTTTTCTATAATTTTGTCCCTCCAACTAATACTCGCTGACTAGAGCCTAAAAAGTGGTTGTCTACGCATACATATTTGATCCCTTAGGCAACATTTCATCTCCAATATGAGTTGGGTATGAAAGCCTTAAAACTGCTTTGCTTATAATAATATTTCAAAATTTTAATGTTAACTTTAACAATGAGTTAAATCCATAATAAAACAAAGAAAGAATTTAATACATCTCCCTAGAAGTCTCCAGCTATTCCAAGTTTAGTTTTCTGTAATACTTTATGTTACACTTGATAACGCAATCTGCATATTTCATATATCTCTTGGGATTTAAATCGATAGCCAGTTCTGAGTTTCACAAATATTCAATTTCGACACCCCTCACATTCACGTAAGTTCCCAAATGGACATAATTTTATAAACCCTCAAATATATTAGGAATTTTTAATAAAACTTTGCCAACATCTCAGAAAAGACAACATGAAAAAAATCCATTAACATAATGGACATCTTGTCACTGAGAGCAAACCATTAAAAGGATATAGGTTACTCTCAAAAGTGGCCAAATAAACCTCAGCAAATACAAGAATGAATAAATACTAACAAACAAGGGAAATAAACAAACTAAAAATGTGGGGGTACATTAAAACAAGCAAGAAAAATCTGGAAAATCTATGCAACCACTTGTGCATGTCAGGTCAGTTTGACATGTGGGTATCCCCCCAAGGGATGTAAATGCAAAAAATTGAATTAAAAAAAATGGAAAAAGGGACCAGCAAACAAACTGGAAAAATGGTAGCTATAAAACATGATGCCAAAGAAAATCCAATAAATATTTCTAAGGAAATATTTTTGGCAAATGCGATATTAAATTTCAAAGACAACTGCTCTTAGAGTCAAGTTACAAAGTTTGTTTATCGAGACAAAAAGAGTCAACATTCTTTTGCAGAAAATGAAAAGTATTTGAAATATTTCTTTGACTCTCATTGGCCAAATGTGCGAGTGGACCAAAATTTCTCAAAGGCAACCCTATTTCTTTGTCCTGCACAATATGTTCAAATACACCTTTTCTATAACAAAAGAAAATGGAGCTGTTATGATCGAAAGAGAGAACCAGGGGATAGGGGAGTCACTTTGCCCTGAACAAAATATGCAACATTTGCCCAGTTCAAATGAAACCCTAAAAGTATGCTCTCGAAATTAATTCTTTGGTTTCTCGTAACAACTATTACAATGACTTCAGTTACTGTCGATGTATGTATGTGTATACAAATATAACAATCTGTTGATTGTTATAATTGCTGCTACAGAGACCTCAAAAACATAACAATCATAATTGGAAATTTAATGCTTTGTGGAAAATGCTTTCGACATTCCGTACAACTCATAAATTCATTTAATTATGAAACTAGTATAGAAAGCATTTGAAGTACTATGCAAAGTTTGAAGGTATTTTGAAAAAGAAAAATTCAAATGATAATGCTTTTAATTAAACAAATATGTAAATTAAAAAGATATGAATTTATGAAGTGGTTATGTAAAGATTATGTAAAAGTAGACTAACAAAACCTTAGGGAAATAAAAATGAAATGCTTGCTGAAGAATAATATGAGACCTCTCTATTCATTGTAATAATACTCCAGTCTTGACATATAAAGATATGCACAGATATCTTTTTTATCAATAGGCTGGTTAATTCCGAAAATTGCCTATATCTTGATACAGCTCCCATACACACCGAACTCCCGATATATCGTTAATATCCTATCACCTATATTTCAATCGATCAAACCTATATTTCAAACGAAAATGAGAAGTAAAAATCAGTAGAGCGATTTACATGGAAGCAATATCAATGCCCAGATCAAATAAAACCAACTTTAATAAAGTCGGTTTGAAGTCATGGGAGAAATTGTTGTTGGCAATTTTAGCCCAATCGGATGAAAATTGCGCCATCCATAGGCGCAATGTATAGGAGACATTCAGTGGCGGATTGCTTATTATACCCACCACAGTAGAATGTGGGTATGCTAATCTAGTCATTCCATTTGTAACCCCTCGAAGTATTGATCTGCGACCCCATAAAGTATATATATTCTTGATCGTCTTGACATTCTAGTATCTCCCATATAAATTGGTCCTTCGACTTGAATTCTTGAGCTCCTAGAAGCTGTACTTGTTAACCGATTGAGCTGAAATTTTGTACAAAGTATTCCGTTGCGATGTATGGTCTGAATCGGTTTATAACCTTATATAGATCCCATATAACCCGATTTCCCGATTTAACATCTTGAACCCCTAAAAGCCGCAGTTGTTATCCGATTTAGCTGAAATTTTGCAAATAGGGTTCAGTTATGATTTAATCACGTACGTTCCAAATCCTTTGAGTAAACTATTAGCAGAATCCATGGCGGCGGGATCCCAAGATTTAGTCCGGCCGAACTCAGCACGCTTTTACTTGTTTTTGTTCAATTTTGTAAAAAAAAAATTAACTTTGCCGAAAGTATCGATAGGAAAAATGTAAATCGATATTCAGACAAAACAATATCGACATCCCCATCGACATTTTGCCAGCTCTACACCAAATACCGTGTCGAATATTCCCCGAAATCAGGCTATATATAGTCCCCAATTTAAGGATCTGTGAGTTATATGGGACTGCTCGCCCTTCGTACCAAGTGATCTCTTAACTAAGCTCATTTTTCATCCAAATTCAAAATATATCTAAAAAAGTTCACTCCGTCCGAACTTATTGCGTATTTATTTGGCTTGATCTAAAAATTAATCTTCTATTTATCCTTCATCGCCTTTTAATATGCAGTAAACTACGGATATTTAGAAATTCGGCACGTCGGAGGACAAAAAAAAATATGGATTTTTTATGAGCTTTACATAAACCAATGCCTTTTCATTGATTTTGTGCCTATAAGTTTTTCTTTTTGAATATTCGGCTACAATTATGTGCTTTAAAAATACACCCTTACCACACAATCCCTTTGGTATGATATAAAATTTAAAGCCAAGTCCTTATACTTTTATAGTTACTAACTGCCACCAACCAACTCTTACTGCATTTCATTTTCACTTTAAACGTCGAAAAAGCAAACAACCGAAAAAAAAGAAAGCGCAACTAGCGAAGCAACAAAGTCCATGAAAAAGGTGAAAAGTCGCCAAAAACCACTGAATGGGAAAATTGAGAGTGGTTAAAGTTTGTCGAGGAAAGGACCAACAAGCCAACAAACGGTGAGCCGTCCACCGACCAAAGCACAGTTCAGGTGTGAAACTGAAAACAACTTTTCAAAGGCGTAGCAGTTCGACCCTAAAATGGAAAACACTCTTTGAGAGGTTATTTATGGAAATGAGATGATGTTTTGCGTTTGAGTGTGGCTGTGTGTGATAAGACTGACTCCTTTTTCCGGCTATGATTTTGTGCTTGTTGTTAATGTTGTTTTGTTGTTGTTTTTGCCACTTAAAATCAACTTGAATTCCAAACGGAATTTCCTCGCCAAACAACATTTTGTTTAGTGTGGAGTTAGTCTTCATTGAGGATAAGTTGATTTTAAGGGGTTGTATTGGATAACATAAGATTTTAGCATATCGCATTAATTTTACTTTGATTGTTGTGTCTTAAACTATTACTGGGGTGCAGAACATTAGAGCTTGGTGCCAATGTCTGCAACAATGATAAGCAGAAGAGATAAACCCAGCTTAAATTTGTCTGTCTGTCCGTGTATGTTTGTAATTAAGGAACGGGTCATATTTTGATCAAAATGTCCAACGAAATCCTGCCTTATAAGTTTTCAAACCCAAGTAGGTGACCTGTTTCTTTGTGAAAGCCGTTCAAATTTATCTCTCCTGTGTTGTCCTGATTTTCACTTTTGAAACGCTTGAACTCTATCTTTCTATGCCTTTTTTACTTTGGCTTCTAAACATCTTAATAAGAAGGAATGCCAGAACCTAAGTCCAAAAATTGTGATTGATTTTTAATGCTCGTAAATTTTTACTTCACAAATTAAATTTTTTTTTAAGTTTGTGCACTGACCTGACCCCTTAACTCTCCACAACTGCAACACTTGGTGTGCTTAACACTCATTGCTACCTGCTGATACTCCATTTGCAAATTCACGTTTCATTTTTGAGTTCTGCTCCTTTGTTTTTGTATCACTAAGTAGCGGCAGACGGACCGAAGAGAAATATACTTTGTTGACAACTGACAAGTACAACATTGACTCGAACTGAACTGAACAGAACCAAGCTAAAATGGCAACAAATGTTCATATCCCCCAAATAAAAATGTCTGTTCTAGTTCCGGCCGTGTAGTCGTATTCTCAGACAAGGAAAGTTTAAAGGAAAACAGCAACTGTATATTTTCAGACTAAGACCTATGATAAGGCTATGCTCATATGAGCATCTCCGTGAAAGTATTTAGAAAAACTAATGGATAACAATAACCAGTTATTACAAACATGTGGTTAAAAAATGTTGCATACTATTAGGGAAACGAATAAATTTCTACCAAACCAATTGACTTTGTTGGTCAAAATTCAATTAAAAACAAGTACCCTACACTGACATACACTGCAATCCTTGACGACTGCCCGCCCTTTGGGCCAAAAACGTCAAATATCCTACAAAATCAATGCACTGTAAAACAAATGCGGCATGTATGAAATTTCATAGATTTTATGCAAATTCCTAGAATTTTCTGGCATAATTTCATAATATGTAGGTTATATTGAATATATTAGGTTATATAGATTCAAAAAATTCTAAAACTTTGGGGAGTTTGAAAAAAAAATATGAAAATTCATAGAGTTTATGAAAAGTCATTGAATTTTCGAAAATTCATGGAATTTATGAAAATTCATAGAATTTATGAAAATTCATAAAATTTATGAAAATTCATAGAATTTATGGAAATTCATAGAATTTATGAAAATTCATAGAATTTATGAAATTTCATAGAATTTATGAAAATTTATAGAATTTATGAAAACTTATAAAAGTTATGAAAATTCATAGAATATTTGGAAGTTCATAGAATTCCTTGAATTTATGAAAATTCATAAACTTTATGAAAATTCATAAACTTTATAAAAATCGAACTTAATGACCATAAGAAATATTTCAAGCAGAATGATATGATTATTAAAAAGTTACTGAAAAAATTGTCTTATCAAAAGATCCTTGGGCATAGACATAGCAGACGTTCCGTTTCGAAAGGTGGATAGACTTTTTTGTTCACTACCATCGCTTTGCTCATATCCACATGACTGTTGAGGCTCCCGGCTATCCAGCTCATTTTTGAAATACTTAAACAACATCCTTATGTAATTCGCATATGTGGTGCTGAAAGATCGCAGAGAACAACATCCCCGTTTACCTGCAGGTTTACATTTGTTTCCAAATCTATTTCTGACACCATTATTTCCTATTATTGGACAATTACTTACTTTACCTTCTTTAATTGGCTATGACAGAATATTTGCTCCACCAGCCGAACGCAGAATAGCGTTCCAAGCGCCTGGATCTTCTGCGCTCATTCTAAAATCTTTATCTTTCTATCGGGCTTTTGGTCTTCCTGGTTTGCGTGTACCACCTTCAAAATACTTGTTCGGTGGAGCTTTTCATCCATTCTGACAACATGACCTATTATGTTGTCAATTCACATGTCTGCGACTTCATCGATCGCAACGACCATGGCTTTGTTAATATTTTTTGCTTCCCATCCACTGTTGAGGTGGACGTTTTGTCGTTTTCATTTAAAATTTATAAATATTCATAAAACTAACGAAAATTCGTAAAATTTATGAAAAGTCATAGTATATATGATAACTCTTATAATTTATGAAGAGTTATCGAATTTATAAAATTCATGCAAAGTTTGTGGAATTAAAAAAAAAATCGTAGAACTTATAAACATTTGTTGAGTTTTTAAAAAATCGTAGAATTTTTAAAAAATCGTGTTTGCAAATAATCGTAGAATATACGAAAATGCACCAAATTTCTGAAAATACTTGTAATTTATGAAAATTCCCAGAATTTAAAAAAAATCACAAATGTTAACAATGATTCATAAAAGTTATGGAAATTCATCAAATTTATGAAAATTCTTTGAAAATATGAAATTTTTTGAATATATGAAAATTCTTTGAATTTATGAAAATTCTTTGAATTTATGAAAATTCTTTGAATTTATGAAAATTCTTTGAATTTATGAAAAATCTTTGAATTTATGAAAATTCTTTGAATTTATGAAAATTCTTTGAATTTATGAAAATTCTTTGAATTTATGAAAATTCTTTGAATTTATGAAAATTCTTTGAATTTATGAATTTTTTTCGAGTTTATGAAAATTTTTTGAATTTATGAAAATTCTTTGAATGCATGATTTTTTTTAATTCATGAACATTTTTCGATATATGTTCGTGGAATTTATGAAAACTCTGAGAATTTAAAAAATTTTTGGACTTCGTATAAATTTATAGAACTTATGATATTTCATAGAATTAATGAAACTTTATAGATTTTATGAAAATGCATAGAACTTCCGAAGATTTCATAGAATTTAGGAAATTTATTGAATTAATAAAAATTTGCGTATATGAAAATTCATGGAATTTAAGAAAATTCGTAGAATTTACGAAAATTCATAGAATTTACGAAAACTCACAGAATTTAGAATTTATGAAACTTCATAAAATTTATGAAAATTCATAGAATTTATGAAAATTCGTAGAATTTATGAAAATTCATAGAATATATGTAATTTACAGAATTCAAGCAAAAAGACAAGTCTTGCGTCTATTCATTATTTCCCGATCACATTCCTTGTTAAAGAAATTCCTATTTTATTGCACCCCCTTAAAATTTCTTTTGAATGTTATTTTAATACAATTTTATCTTTCATAAAAATACATTAAAAAATTCAACTATTTATATTAGCTAAATGAACCACAAATCACATTTTATATCCCAATTTTAATAGTAGTGGCCTCCAATATGTCATCATTTGGATAAACTCAAATATGCCAAATTATATTTTATTGATGATTTTTTGTGGTCGTAAAACGGCATTAAGTGGTTCCCTTCTATGATTGTCTTTAATATTCAGACCCAAAAAACAAATGTGGTTGTGCACATTTTGTGCACTTCTCAACCACAAAATTGATTTGCCTTCTTTTTCCATTTAAAGGCCATTTCTAGAAGAGGGTGAACTTTGATTTAAAACTTCATTATCACAGTCCAACCTGTCAAAGACAACGTTGGAGTTGGTTTAAAAATTATTTGGGCCTTCAGGTTTTTAGAAAAATCTTAAGCATTAAATAAAGATAATTCACCCCCATTAAAAAAGAAAAAAAAAAAAAAAAAAACAGAAGCAGCTCCAAAGGGCAATCGCCCAACGCCCATGGAAATTGATTCCCCTGAGTTGGTGGTAATGACAGGTTACACGAATTTCCAAATTTGAACAAAAAATAAAACTATTTAATGTTGTATAGCTGCGTAAATGCTCAATTAAATTTAAGTATACTCCACTGCCTTGAAAAGTTTTTCTCTTGTAGGGAAAAATTGTAAAAGAAGGAGGGCGTCTATATGCACTTGTATTGAGTGAGTCAACTGTGAACAGCCGTTCAGGCGAGTGGGACTAAATTTAGATCATCATGTGTCAGACGAGGTGTCAATTGTATGAGGCGTCACTGAGTTAACATTAGAAAAATACCGCCATAACGTCAGCCATAGCTCCACACACACACACACACTCTCTATAACACTACAAAGAACACTATAGTAGTGAATTGTAGGCATACGAGTACACCCAGGTCATATATGGGCACAAATGGAGCAGAGTGTGTTTGCAGCAGATGACTGCATAGGTAACCTTTAGGTTCAAGGAACTTTTTCCATAAATAAGGGAGGCAAATACAGTGTCGTTGACAGACAACATAGCATCAAAGGGCTTGGGGCTAGGAGAGTGGCATAGACAGGAATCCACAGGGTAATACCAAAATGTAGTTAACCCATATAGGCATCTGAGAACGAGAAAAGGCCCAGCATGAGTGTTTAAAGTATAAACAAAACAAAAATTAATTGGAAATAAAATCAGTTGAAGAATTTATAAAGGAATTCAGAGCACACCAATTAAAATGTAGCACTTTGAAACACAAAATATTATTACAAGGAAAATAAAATGGTTTATGGAGGAGGTGGAAGAGGGAGAGAGAAGAGGGTATTTGTGTTTCGAACTTAACATTGTGAGGTAAACAATTTCATCCATTCGGAAAGGGTATGTACTTCTCTTAGCTCTTAAGAAGTAAAGTGGAATATCTTTAGCACATAGTCCAACTTACCCTGCAGAAGGACAGAGCAAGACATTGCTAAATCGCCTTAGTTTTTTAAAACAATCAGAAACAAGTTCTGTTGATTTAACTAAAAATCTCAAAATGTACTAAACTACAAGTAAATCATTATGGCTGTTTGTTCTTTCTCTTAAAATACCGCTTACGTCTGACCTTTTTCTTTACTCCAGAAAAATTCTTTAAAATTTCTTAAAATTTTCCTTAGAATATTTACATTCTTGGCATTTTGTGTTTTTGGTTATTATAAGAATGATTTTTCGCAATGCCTCCCTCCTTGGGCATTGGTGTTCCCAAGTTCTTCATAAATTACGTCAAGTTCAAAGTCAAGAAAAATTGCAACAAAAAAGCTATGTAAAGTGTATGCCCTCGCCATGATGCATCCACAACCATAAAAGTGCAATAATTTCATGTCCCAAGTGACTAGGATGCCATAAGAAAAAAAAAATCAAGAATAAAGAAGAAAAAACAAAAACTACAAAACATAATTAATTACTTGCTGTTACTTTGCAACACCCTTTGGGGACTTTTTATGAGTCTTTTCGGAACAAGATGAAGCGGGAGGAAGACAGAAACCCAAAGCAAAATTGACTGATCACATACGGAAGCGAATTTATCTTATGGCATGGGGTATAATGTATGGTATAGGGTGGGTGCGCAGTGCACAAAATACCACCGTTGCTGTCAAAGAAGCGCGTTGAAATTTATAGGACAGTGCTTAGACTTTTGTATTAAAATCTCACTAACTTATGAAATTTAAGCAAAATTTAAGATATAAAAAATACAAATAAAAAGTAAAAGTTGATAATATAATACCTAACCACGAGCTCTTCAATAAAAATTTTCAAAAAAAAAATTGATAAAAATTAATTAAATGTTAGCGTAAAAAAATACTATCGAAGTTTCAATAAAAAATTTGTTTAAAAATAAAATTGGATTCAATCAAAATATTAATTAGTTTAATTATTTTTAAATTGAACCTTAAATTGTTTCCCATCAGAAATGTGATTAAAAATTGTACCTTGTTCAAATAAATATTTGTTTCATTCATTGATTCAAGCATTTTTATAGGTTAATTTATATTTTTTCAATTTTGATTAAAAATACAATCTTGCCCTTTCCTCCAAAAATGGATTCTACCTTAAGATTTTTGTTAAAACAATTTTCTCATTTTTTAGAGAAACATTTCTTTGGTAAACAAATTTTAAAGATTAAAAAACACGAAAACAAAATTTTGAAAATTTTAAAAATTTCAATATAATTTTAATAGCTTAGCATATTTGAAATATCGAAAAATGTCAATCATTTTTACTTGAATCAATTAAAACATTAATTAAATATTGTAAAAGGCTTATCATTTATTATTGAATAAACAACTTTTTTATTGAAAATGTTTTTAATTACATTATTCAAAAACAATGATTGATATTATCATGTTCGTGGTTGAAGCAGTTTCAATTGGAAAATTAATTGAATCAATTAATTTCTTAACTGAACGCTATTTTTTTCTGTGTAATTAAATCGCGAAGTAGAAGGGCGATGATCAAGTACGCCATTGCATCCAGGAGCAATTAAAGTTTTGCCAAATATTTAACACTTCATCATACTGTGCTTAAAACTACTAACAATAGCTCTTAGTTTAAGTAAACAAAAACAAAAGAGGGAAAACAACATACCCGAACGTGTTGACAGTAAACTCGCTTCAGTATCTAAAGAACTTGTAACCCCCTCCGCAGGCATTTCGCTGCATGTAGGATATGGGGCCGGCAATTGGAACTGATACTTGGTTAGTTGCATTTACTCACTCACTCCCCCACGAGCGTAGAAGCATTAATCTCTTTTAGACAATATTTACACTAATTATGAGTTTCTCGTTGACGAGGTCATGCGACACCAGTATATCATCATGTGGTCCTGCTGCAGGAACCTCACATTTAATGTAGAGTAATTGTGCCCCATCCCATACTTATCTGAGGATGTTTTGCACCACTCTTGGAGGGTTCCAACTGTATGTATGATAGCGAGGTAAATAAACTTGGTAACGTTGCATCAGCACTATAACGACACACGTTTGTTGTAAATAGAGCCAATTAAATGAAAATAAATTTCAGTGCAAACAAGAGGAGTCTAAGAGTATATTTTGGCAATTTTTCATTGAACATTGTCGTGAGGGTTAAAATAATAGCAATAAAATGGAAGATTTATTTATTTTGTAAGGGCGGTGAGCATGAACATATTTAAATATAGAACGTTTTTGAGGAAAAGTAGGAGACGGATTTTTTAAGAACCATACAAAAACTAGGCATAAAAATACAAATATAATTTTAATATATCCTGAAATGTACTTTTTAAAAATCAAGGCGGTTCAGATTTAGATATGGCTTCCATATATACGTATGGCGCTATTTTTACTTATAATGTCATAGTTGTTACGATTTTAGATGGATTTGCTTGAAATTGAGTACATACTTAACTTTGTTGAGAACCTGCAATGAGCTTGAATGAGCCGTCAATTTAGCTTAAAAATATATTCATACAAAGAACATAATAAACACACAGTTTGGTACGGTTTATGGGCTGGTGGCATGATTGGACCGTACTTCTTCAAAGATTATGCGAATCGTAACTTTCACAGTTAAGCTACGTTATGGTGAGCGCTATCGTGAGTTGACGCTCAAGGCAAGCTTGCCAAAAATGGAAGAGCTTGACTTGCATGATATATGGTTTTAACAAAACGGTGTCATATGCCAAATGCCACACAGCATACGTACTTTGTTGGGTCTCGGATCAATATTTTAAGATGCTACAAACGGAATGTCGAAATTGAAAGTTTTGCGTTTTGTTTGTTACTTTTACTTTATCTATTTCGTATAGACTCAACAACGGCTGAACCGATTTTCATACATTTATTGGATATTAAATGAATTATCTTAGGGAGAAGACAACGAATCTTACATATATATTTGGGACTAATTTTCTGGCGACCACTCTACCCCCAAAAAATCCTTACTAGAACATGTAGGCCGTTCGGAAAAATATGGGACAGTAGAGTCTGAATGTGATATTTATATTAGGGACCAAGCGTTTAGTTCATGTCCTGCCCTACAACATGGATACCGCGATAATTGGGGACTTGAATAAAAGATCTGTTGAAGTAGTGATGTTGTTTGGGACCGGGTGTCTGGGGGACCGACCCCCAAACATGCATGTTGGTCGACCGGAACTATGTGGTAATCAAATGGGAGGTCTATGGGAATAGAGTATGCATTTGATATAAAAATTTAGGACAAAATTTAGGCCGTTCAACCGAAGAATAAAAGAAGGGGTACGGGCAAGAATGAAACAAAAAACCATCAAACGGACAGGTATGCCGTTCAGGACAAAATAGGACTATAATGAAATTTCTTTGGTAGTAGAGTACAAGTGTTGCCATCTAATTTGGTTTGACATAAGAAGTACCTATGGATCTTTGAAAATATTGTGCCCCATGTGGTAACTTTGTGACATGATTTTGAAAGAATAACAAACTAATCAAAAAGTGTGGAGCTGAAATAGGTACTAAATGGTTTGATAAGTTTGCGTATCGGGCCAGCTAGTTATTATTATTTTTTATTACGACTGAGTTACACTACATATATAATATAAACTAGAAAATTTAGCCTAGTTTATATTCATGTTTTGGAAATAGTTCAGTAACTACATTGTAGTTTCTCCTCGGATTTATGGCCTTTTAAGGGACTAGATCCATGGGTATAGTTCTTTGGAGTCTTCTGGTGACTGGATAGTTTAGAACAATATGGTTTAAGTCAGATTTAACGTGACTCTGTAGTTTCTTCGCATGTTTCTGGGCGTGGATGGATATTTCTTCCGATATTGTCCTCACTCCTAAGTCTCTGTGTATGTCGGTGTTTCGTATGTACCAAGGTTCACTAGCTATGGTACGAAGTATTAAATTTTGAGTTTTTTGGATCTTTTCTACTTCAGCGCAACCCCGAAGCTGTATTCCATATTGGTTTGATCATTTGATTATACAAAAGAAGTTTATTTTGAATCGATAATCTATTGTCAACTAGCATCCAGAACAACTCGGAGAATTTTATTTCCTTTTTTTTTTTTTTTTTCTTCACGTGCTTTTCATTTTATTTTTGTGTCTAGGGTCATTCCCAAATATTTGGCTGTGTTTGCGAATGGTATTACTTTATCATTCAGATACAATGGTAAATAACGAGGCTGCTTATTTGTGAACAGTATGTGGATTGACTTATTTTCGTTTAGATTCATTTACCATTTGTTTATCCAAAATAAAAATTTTTACAGAGCTGCTTGAAGTTTATTTGTAGCTTCAGTTTCAGTATTGGCAGCCGCAAGAATTGCAGTGTCATCGGCAAATGTTGCAATTGTTGCATCAAGGAACTTTGGGATAACTGTGGTGTAAAGAAGGTATAAAACAGGGCCTAGGATCCTCCCGTGAGGTACTCCAGCCGGTATTGGTTTTAATTTTGAATACTTATTTTCTATTTTTACTCGAAAGTACCGGTTAGTTATTTATGACTCCAAAATTTCATAGTATTCCTTTGGAAGATAGTTGTGAAGTTTGGATAAGAGCCCTTGATGCTAAACTTTGTCAAATGCTTGTCCCACGTCAAAAAATACGGCAGAGCAGATGAGTTTCTTTTCAATGGCTCTTTCGGCAACATCAACTATTCGGTGAACTTGTTGTATTGTTTAATGATTATTTCGGAATCCTAACTGATGGTCTGGTAGTTAATAAGGTACGCAGTCTTTTTAATATCAATTTTTCAAAAAACTTTGACATAACCGGTGGTTGCGATATCGGACGGTATGATGTTATTTCATGGTCAGGTTAAACAGGTTTCTTGATTACGATAACTTCTGCAACTTTCCATTCTAATGGAACATGTCGTAGACGAAAATTTTTTACAGCTATAGGTGGGAGTTTTTTTAAATATTTTGTCGGTTATTAAGTCATAATCTGGAGATTTGTTAGCACTCAGATCTGTGGCGATGAGATTTTGTAGCTCTTTAAATCTCGCTGGTTTGATGACTTGGTTGTCACATTTTTCTAATTTATAAATTTCATCATTGTCTGAACAGCAGTCATATGGTTCAAATATGATGCTGAAATGATTTGCAAACATACTTCCGCTTCCTCAGCTTTTTTTATCCATGACCCATCTTCACTTTTAGGTGATGGGATTGTTGAGGTAGCCTGATTTAATTGCCGCGTGGCCTTCCATAGATTGTAGTTGGTTTCTTTGGTTGCTGTTAGGTTTCCTAAATACCTAGACATAGCTTTATTTTTTGATTCATGTGTGATATGTTTAAGTACTTTAACAAGCCTGTTCAACATTCTTTTATTTTCGATTGTTCTTTCTCTTTGCCATTTCTTTCTGGCTTTTCTTTTCTTTGATAAAAGGTCTTTCATTACCTTCAGATGTGCTAGTAGGGTTGGTATGACTTGTAGTAGGAGTACTTTGCCATGCAGACGTTTGTATTGCATTGATGAAGCTTGTCAAATCTTTATCAATTTGATCTTTGGTTCCAAGTGCAACATCTAGTTCAATTTTTTCTGACAGTACGGTTATTGGAGAGAAAGCTTAGTGTTTCTTTTTCCACAAAATTATCACTGACTGTCGTTATCATGATGCAGTTGTATTTTCAAGGTAAATAATGTTTTTTGTTATATTTTTAGCAACAAAGAAATCAATCAAGTCTGGAATTCGTTGCTCATTCAACGGCCAGTGAGTAGGCTCGTTTCCTGAATAAATTTAACATTTTAGAGTTCTGCTTGCTATGTGAAGTTGGTGTCCTTTGGGTGTAGTTAATCTAGATCCCCAGACCTTATTTTTAGCATTGAAACCGTCTACTAATATAAAGTGGTTTTGTTATCTTTTTAAACCTTCAATGCAGTGTTCGCTTTTGATGTTATTCCCTGGAGGAGAATATATTGAACTTATTTTAAACGTTTTATTATTTATTAAGGTAACTGACACACATGCTATTTGAAACATCCCGTTCTCTATTTTTTTCTCTTCTTGATGTTCAATATTAATTTTGATTATTACTGAGGCTAGTTATTATTAAAATAAAAATGTTGTCTTTGAAAGAATATGGTGACGCTTGCATCACCCACAACTGAAAGGACTTCTTATAAATTTAATTTCTTAGTCTTTTTTCGACAAGGACTTCTCTGCAATTTTAACCCTGTTAGAACACTATTAACAAAAATGCAATTTGCAAATTTTGCTCATGAACATTCCACTAAGAAACAGAGGCAAACTTCTCACATATCAATGAGTGCAGTCCGATTCAAGTTAAAGCTCAATGATAAGGGACCTCCTTTTTATAGCCGAGTCCGAACGGCGAGCCGCAGTGCGACCCTCTTTGGAGAGAAGTTTTACATGGCAAGTATCTCATAAATGTCGCCAGCATTAGGAGGGGAAAACCACCGCTGAAAATTTTTTCTGATGATCTCGCCAGGATTCGAACCCAGGCGTTCAGTGTCATAGGCGGACATGCTAACCTCTCCACTACGGAGGCCTCCCGAACACTATTAGCACATTCGATTAAATGAAACCCGATATTAAACTCTTCATCAGTAATTCGATGATATGATGTCGCGATAGACAGGATTTCATTAGTCTTTGTCAACATTGAAAACAATAATTTTATTCCTTCAGAAATTTTCTAAGGGAGTGTTTTTGTTATGTCAGACTTACCATCTTGTCGGCACAATGCTTAGCCATTAAGTCGAAACAATTGTTTCGATTGTAATTTAAATATCCAAGAAAAGTTTGTTTTTCTATTCGAGGCTGCTGATAAATGATACATTGTGGCATGAAAATTGTAGAATGAGTAATTGAAAAATTCACTTAAAACAGGGCATAAGAAAACAAAACAAGGGGTGGCAGGAGGCGTATCCAATAAATAAACAAACCTTTTTGTTTGTTGAAAAGTCAAAGAAAACAGAAGACTTTGACAAAAAGCACATAAACGAGATTTTCTTTCCTGCCCTCGCTTAAATTCACACAACAAAAATCTCTCCATTGGAGACAAGAAATATGTTGTAAATAAATTTTAAAATATGTCTTTAGTTGAATTTCACCCTTGCTGCTCTTTGGCACGAGACAAAAACATATAAATTCTGACATGTGACAATGTGGGATGATGATGATGAGCTATGCGCCTGATGCCAGACGGACATGTTCAAACTCTCGTATGTGAATTATGCGTCTTACGTCTTAACACACAACTGCCACAATAAATCTTGGGAGAAATTTTCTTTCAGCGCCTCTCTGTTACCAGCTGTTCCAAACTGCTGCGTAATCTGAAGAGACAGATTTTCATAATACGCTCCCAGCTAAAGAACTAGGCAATTGATGGGCATGCTTTCTCGTATCTCCCCATAGTAGATTTGGTTTATTTTGGGGCAAGATTACTGTAAGACTCCCAATTCGGTGCACTCACGGCACTGCACCTTACTTGCAATGCATCCAAAGTTGAAAGGAAAACAAAAATTGTTTTTCGACCCACCACATTAGTCTCTAAATGATCGCGTATTTAGTCGCTTTCCTCCAACTTGGCCGTGTGGTTGTTCCTCATTCGCGTGTCGTTGCCGGGCTTGTTTCTTTGCGATCTGTATTCAGTCGAATGTTTTTGTTTGTAAACAAACCGCTTAATGTTGGAAAATGGTGTTCTAATGAAAATTGAAAAGTTTTGCCACTCCTCGCTCAGTCCGCGCTCCGCCATCCATTCGTGGTGCATCCTTCATTTCATTTATTTTCTTTAATGAATTAATTACTTTTGGCGGCTGTTGCTCGAATGCAGTTGCGTTCGCCAAGTTGATTTGCTCCAATGGATACGAAGAGCATGGCCAGGGCAAAGGATGGACGGAGGGAAAGCTCCAATGGATGGGTTGGCTTCGCTGCTTAGACGCGTATTGCTGCTCGAGTGATGTGATGTGCGTGTGTTTTGTCTATAAATATTTAGGAAAAACCGTGTGGTTTCAGTTAAAAATAATAAAAATGTATTTTTTTCCATTGCCCTGTCGGGAAGTGAGTGCAGTAAATAAATTCGTCTAATAAGAAAACAAAAAAGAAAAAAAGTCGAAGCGTTAAGAAAATAAAATTCTACTTGATTGAATCGCGATAGAGAGGGAAAGAGAAAACGCAGCCACATTTAATGTAGAAAATTAAACACCAACAAGGAAAATAGAAATCAATTAGAAATGAGATAATAATGAATCAAATTGGGGTTAATAAATAAAGAATTTATGTGTATAGTTTGCCCTAAACACGAATATCCAACAAGGCGCATACAGGCCAAAAGAAAATTTTATCACAAAGTCATGACAGTGGAAATATAAACAGTGGAAAATTTAATTTAAAAATGAAAAGTGAATAAAACGACCGTTTAATGTTTGATAAAACAAATAAGAGGCGGCAAATGGAGTTTTAAAAAGAGTGATAACTAATTAATTAAAGTAAATAGTTCATCATCATAGTGGCAACAAAAAACTGTGGTTCAAAGTGAATAAAAATCTAAATTTCAAATAAGAAATTTAATTTTCAAAAGTAAAAAATCTATTTTAGAAATGTGTGTATTGCAACTTGAAACCTCAAAGCTAGATCCCAACAATATCTTTTATTTGTAAAATAGAAAACGTGACCAACTGGATTATGGCCAATGGAAGGAAATACAATAGAAGTGGAATGTAAAATGAAATGTTATTCAAAACTATATCAGGGAAAAATATTAAAAAAAAAAATATAACAATTGAAACCAGTCAAATGCTTCTAGCAACACCACACTTTTGCTGAATTTTAAATGTTTTTTTGCTATACTATTCTTCGAATAGAAAGCATTAAACAATGATCTAAAGCCGGACAATACCCTGCAATGGATTCTCTATAACAATTGATATGTAAAGGAATGTGATAAAATCATAAATTGCTCAATCCCAAAACTAGATATCAACACCCATGGTTTTTTGGCGATCTATATGTTTGCCCCTGTTCCCTAGAAGAATGTTCATGAGCAAAATTTGCAATATGTGGACGCCAAATCAGGGGTTTGGTATACCGGCCATCTAAACATTTTCACTACATTAATTTTCGAGACGGTTCTAATAATTTTGTCAGATGACAAATGAGCCTACCATAAGCAAATCATAACATAATAATAAAATGGTTTAAATAATTTATAATGAAAATGGTTTAAGTTTTTGGAAACGAATAAACTAAAACACAACTTTTTTCTTAAGAAATAAAATCTGGCAATGAGTTTTCATGGCAACTGTAACGCATTTACACAGAAAACAATTTTTGCTCTAAATTTAAAGATTTAAACTAAAGATGACCAACTTAACTTAAAGATGTTCAATTTTCCATTATTTTTTTAAGGACACATATCCTTTGGTAATACACAGAAGAAATTTCTGTCTTAAGTAAAACTTGAATAGCTCCTTAATTTTAGGTATTATTTCTAAAGACGATAATCTTTGAATGAAATTCAAAATATTGTTGTATGTTAGGAAATTGACATTGTGGCAATGGCTTCAGATCATTAAACGGCAAATTGTTTTATATGGCAGCTATGTCAAATTATAGTCTGATCTGAACCATATTTGGATCGGATGTCGGAGTTTCATACATCTCACAATTCAAATTTCAGCGAAATTGGATAATAAATGCAGCGTTTATGGTCTTCAGACTCTTAATCGGCAGATAGGTCTATATGGTACATATAGCTATCCGATCTGAACCATATTTGGGTCCAATGGCTTAAAACGGCTCACTATATATAATTTCAGGGAATCGCGTAATAAATGCAGATTTTATTGGTTTCAGACACTAAATGTGCAGATAGGTGTATATGGCAGCTATATCTTAGCAAAGTCCGACCTGTATCATATTTGAGTCGGTTGTCGGGAGGCTTAAACTAACTCACTATTTAAAATTTCAGCGAAATCGAATAATTAACCCAGCTTTTATGGGTTTCAGACCCTTAATCATCAGACCAGTCTATATGGTAGCTAAATCTAAACATAATACGAACTGAATCATATTTGAGTCGGTTGTCGGGAGCCTTAAAATAAGTCACTGATTCAAATGTCTCAATGATTCAACTGTAGCGTGATTACAAAATACGGACGGACATCAGAATCATAGATACTTTGTAGGGTCGAAAATGGATATTTCGAAGCGTTGCAAACGAAATAACAAACGAAATGAATTCTATGGTGGTAGCTACGAAAAAAAAAAGAAAATTGTCGGCTGATGGTAGTTTTTTTTTCCCGCCGTACGGAGTCGGCTATAAAAAGGAGGTCTCTTATCAATTGAATCGGACAGCACTCATTGATACGTGAGAAGTTGGCTCCTATTCCTTAGTGGAATGTTCATGGGCGAAAATTTTATAAACATTCACAGTTTGGCAGGTCCGAAAATTATACGAGGATTGCTATAAAAGTTTCCGGCCTATTCAAAACTGTTGCCAAGTGCAATCTGACATTTCCATTGGAAAGTTTGACATTTTATAGCATAGTCGTACTCAGAACGTTTTAACGTACGACCATCACTTGTGTTGTTTACAGTGACTTGAAACAATTTATTTGGGGAAAAAATGGAATTAACTCGTAAATATTTTCGTGTGACCAATTCCCACATCTTTCTACGAGGATTATAACGACTAGGATGCATTGGTGAACTTCAATCTTTATATGGTGATGAAGCACCATCCTATGGCACTGTAAAAAACTGGTATAATGAATTCAGTCGTGGTCGAAGCTCTCTTAAAGTCAAATTCTTTGGATGTCGTCCAAAAGGCCCGTTGTGCAGTACGATAAAATTGAAAAAATAAAATAGTTAAAAAATCTTTATTTGAGAACGGATAGAGATAATGGAGAGATAATGATAATGGTTTGAACTGAGGTGATATCAGTATCATGTGCAAATATACAAGGCCCTAGGTGGTTCGGGAGCTTCTTGCTCACCTTGGGATTTTGAAAAATTATAAGGGGTGCAAAATCTTCAATGAGGATAGTACTCAAAAATCCCCACTTGGGTTATACAAGATCTCCACTGGTTTAGGGAATATTAGACTTTTAATTTTTATTTTTCAAATTTTGGCCGAGATTGGCTTCGTATTTTGGGATTTATGAAGACATTTTTATTCGATTTTTATTTCGACTTTGCTGCAGTATAAGGCAACATACGATAAATCAGTTAAAAGTTGTCAGTTTGAAGGAAAAAAAGTTGAGATGAATATCCCTTCTAAAACAAAGAAGGGGATAAAAGGGGACAAATGACGTAAAAAAAATTATAAGCCTGAATTGACCCTCCATTCAGGCCTATAATTTTTTTTACGTCATTTGTACCCTAAATACATGCAAAATAATTTTTGTTCCCAACAATTTTTGAAGCCTCCACAGCTAATTTATTAAAAAATGCCGATTTTTAAATCATTTGCTCCAAATAGGTATTTTGTGGATTTTTGTAAAAAAAAATCGGGGAGAATTTATTTTTGGTTTTTTTAAAGACACTTTTATCTGCAAAAATCAGTAAGTTATAAAGATATCGCTATTAGTTTCTTTTGTTAGAATTGTTTTCGAAATGCCGAGGAAAGCAACTTTAGGGCTCTGCCTAGAGACGCCCCGATAACCTATGGATTTGAAATTTTCCACATGATCTCCATACTGTAACCATTTCAAAAAATCGTTATCCGTTCTCACACGCCATATTTTTTACTTTTTTTCGATTTCCTCCCATTGTGCGTTGCACCAGAGAACATTGATGCCGTGCGTGAACCTATAATGTAAGATCGTCTATTGACATACCATCAGATAGAGACATCGTTGGGCATTTCTTCCCACAGCATGCATTCGATATTTTAGCTTTCATCTTTTTGGCAGCACTGGTTTAAACAGCTCACGCACGCTTCGTGTTTTGTTTCACTGTCAAACATCTTTAGTTTAAGTGTTGAACTTGCAAAATGTTGAACTTTATAATCAAAATGCATGCTTTGTTAAGAAAGTTCATCGCGCGCTTCTTCCATTGTTCGACAAGGCTCATTTTTGGCTCAATGGATTTTTGAGAAGCATTGCAAGAGCTACGAATGCATCCAGAAAAAGGCACAGTTTGGTGCGGTTTATGGGCTGTTGGCATCATTGGACCGTACTTCTTCAAAGATGGTGCGAATCGTAACGTAACTGTGAATGGTGAGCACTACCGTGAGATGATATTCAATTTTTTTTTGCCCAAAATGCAAGAGCCCATGTGGTTTCAACAAGTCGGTGCCACATGCCACACAGCACGCGTAACAATGGAATTAATGTTCGAGTTCGGTGAACATTTTATTTCACGTTCAGGACCGGTCAATTGGCCGCCTAGATTGTGCGATTTAACGCCTTTAGACTATTTTTGTGGAGCTATGTTAAAACTCATGTCCATACGCCCATTGAGTAGTTTGCTCTGAATTTGTATTAACAATATGTGTGGCTAACTTCTTTAAATCGATAAGAAATCATTTGTCTGATAGGAAATTCTATTGTTGATACAAGCACAACTTTAATTCAATTGTAATTCTAAAAAGGGGGTATATTCATTTTGTCAATCCCTTTGCAATACATCCAAATATCCATTTCCGACCCTATAAAGTATATATATTCTTGATCAGCGTAAAAATCTAAGACGATCTAGCCATGTCCGTCCGTCTGTCTGTTGAAATCACGCTACAGTCTTAAAAAATAGAAATATTAAGATGAAACTTTGCACAGATTCTTCTTTTTTCCATAAGCAGGTTAAGTTTGAAGATGGGACTATATATTGACATAGTCCCCACATAGCCCGATCCGCCGATTTAAGGTCTTAGGCCCATCAAAGCCACAATTATTATCCAATTTTACTGAAATTTGAAACAGTGAGTTGTGTTAGGCCACTCGACATCCCTCTTCAATTTGGCACAGATCGGTCCAGATTTGGATGTAGCTGTCATATAGACCGATCTCTCGATTTAAGGTCTTGGGCCAATAAAAGGCGCATTTATTGTCCGATGGCGCCGAAATTTGGGACATTGACTTATGTTAGGCTTTTCGACATCCGTGTCGTATACGGTTCAGATCGGCCTATATTTGGATATAGCTACTAAAAAGACCAATATTTTGGTTTACAAATTGAACAATGACTTGTACTTATTAGACCAATCAATGTCAGTTCCCAATTTGGTCCAAATCGGACCACATTTCGATAAAGCTGCAATGGCAGCATAAATTATGCATTTTTCACCGAATTATGACGAAAGGTGATCAAAATGTGGGTGGGGATCCGAAGTTCAGCCAGGCCGAAATTAACGCCTTTTTACTTGTTTTTTTTTTTTCTATTTTGCACGCAATGTTTTATTCGACGTCTTAATAGGTGCACAAAATTGGATATTGCTTCAGATATATATGCCTTATCCGATATATGTCTCTGCAGCTGCAGATAGTTGTGCCCAATTTTAGGCTTTCCTTACATGTTTTGTTGTTCGCATTTCCAACATCGAGAGACCACATGCCTTACTTCTTGAATACCCCTTCGTAAATAATTTCAGCAAATGTAAATATCAAAAAACAAAAAAAAGCCCTGTCGACCAATTTGCATATGAAACAAGTAGCCCTCAAACGAACAAAATTCAATGGGACTGAGATTCATACAAAAATCCCTGCAAAAAAAATCTTCTGGTCCTTTGGTCATGTCATTTTGTTCCCCAACGACCAATAAAAAGCAATTATCATATATTTACCAAAACCAATTGATCAAATCTGCTCGAAAAAGATATTCGGACGGCGAAACGAATTGAAATCACAACCATCATCATGGGTGAAACAAAGGAAGCTCGGCACTACAACAGTGCTTCAAAAATCAATGAGCCGCAAAAATGGTGATATTTTGGACAAACCCACTGCCTAGGACGGCAGGAAACCTGTCCTGTGAACAAATGCATGTACACGTATGCCCATGGTTTTTTGGGCCAACAACATTTTATGAGTGATGTAAAATTGAGGCTACACCAACAAATGAAACATGTGTTGCAAGGCGTTGTCCGCCATAAAATGAAGCAGCGCACCGGAAGAGTGCAAGGATAGGCGATTAGGTAGCGATAATTGGAAAAAGACAATGATGAGCTGCACACTTGTCACCAATGCCCAATATTTCCCAAAAAATAACAATAACCAAAGGGACGGATCGAAACGGTTGCCAGTAAACCTTTATTCGAAATGCTCGACAATATTTTTGGCAAATTTTTATTAAATATAAAACCAATTTGGCTTTAAATAGGGGTGGTTGACATTTAACTTATATTCAGTAGAAGTCATTGAGGAATTGACATGTGACCAGAGGAACACCAACCCCCACAAAAAGTCGTAAAATGATTAGGAACTCGCAGAATAAAGCCCAAATGACTTTGGGAAACGAATTGTTTATCGAACACCCCATATAAAGTGTACTACTAGGTAAAATCATGGTGACAAATATTTTAGTCAGCATGGATACAGTGTATTTTATTGCGGTACCTTAAACTTTAAAAAAGTTTTGTTTTTCTTTTGAGTTTATGTATATAAGGCCGATTTTTTTAGAGGTATAGAAAAGTTTTTCAAAAAAAAAAAAAAAAAAAGAACATAAAATTCAGAATAATGCATGAAATCTTTATTTGAGACGATAGTACGGTCCGTTTATTTTAATGTTTGAAGATTATTTTAAGCAAATGTTGACCCTGATTGCGGCACAAATGGTCCATCCGCTTAGTCCAACTTTGGCATACTCTTTCCAACATTTCGGACGGTATCTTACGAATAATTACTTCAATGTTGTCTTCTAAAACGTCAATTGAAGCTGACTTATCTGTATAGACATGAGCTTTAATATAGCCCCACCAAAAATAGTCTAAAAGCGTTACGTCACACGATCTGGGCGACCAATTGACAGTTCCCGAACGTGAAATTAAATGCTCCCCGAACTCGCCTTTCAATAAGTTAATTGTTACGCGTGCTGTGTGGCATCGTCTTATTGAAACTACATGGCATGCAAGCCAAGCTCTTGAATTTTGACCGAAAAAATTGGATATCATTTCACGGTAGCGTTCACCATTCACAGTTACGTTACGGTCCGCATCATCTTTGGAGAAGTAGGGTCCAATGATGCCACCAGCCCATAAACCGCACGAAACTGTGACTTTATCTGGATGCATTGGTATCTCTTGCAGTGCTTTTGGCTAATCTTCACTCCAAAATCGACCATTCTGTTTATTTACGTACCCATTGAACCAAAAATGAGCTTCGTCGCTGAATACGATGAACTTTCTTAACAGAGCACGCATTTTGATAATAAAATTCAATAACTTGCAAGGATTGCTCGCGTAAGTCGACTTATGTTTAAATTATAGACCAAATTGAAAATGTTTGGCAGTGAAACAAAACTCGAAACGTGCGTGAGCTTTTAAAACCAGTGTTATAAAAAAGATAATAGCTAAAAATTCACCCTTTAGTATACCACAAATTAATGCTCTAACGATATATCTTAGCCAGGATGGAAACATCTACTAAGGGCAAGTAATCTGAGGCCGCTGTGTCTGGCAATTTCTGTTTTGTAGCAAACACAAAATCTGTTGGCTTTTAAGACTTCTCCCCTTTGGCTGATAACTATCGTCGATAGTGCTTCGATCTCCCCGATTTATATCCTTCAATTTTTGCAATGAAAATGGTTTTATACCACAGTGGTGGTGTAGGGTATTATAGATTTGTGCATTTGTTTGCAACGCTAAGAAGGAGAAGAGCTAGACCCATCGATAAGTATACGGATCGGCTTAGAATAACTTTCTGATTCGATTTAGCTATGTCCGTCTGTCTGTCTGTCCATGTAATCTTGTAATCAAGGTACGGGTCGCATTTGTTGTCTGATTTTCACAAAATCTTGCGTAAGTCTCTGTTTTGATCCATGAACGAACGCTTCTGGAAAAATCGGTCCAGATTTAGATATAGCTCCCATCTTTCACCCGATGTGCCCTTTTAAAGCCGTAGAAGCCACAATTTTGGTTCGATCCTTATATAATTTGGCACAAAGTGCTGTTTTTGACGTCCCAATATGTATGCAAAATTTCGTTGAAATCGGTTCAGATTTAGATATTGCTCCCATATATATCTTTCATCCGATTTGGTCTTTTAAGGCTGTAGAAGGCACATTCTTGGTCCAATCTTTAGCAAACTTGGCACTAAGTGCTTTTTGTGACGTCCTAGTAAGTGTGTAAAATTTCATCAGAATCGGATCGGATCCCATATATATCTTTCATCCGATATGCCCTTTTAAAGCTATAGTAGCCACAATTTTGGTCCCATCCTTACAATATTTTGCAGGAGATGTTTTATTTGACATTGCACTACATGCAAAAAATGTCATCAAAATCGAACCAGATTGAAGTAAAGTTCCCATAAACATTTTTTAATCGTTTCGACTTTTAAGGCTGTAGTAGCTACAATTTTGGTCCGATCTCTACAAAATTCATGAGATGTTTTAATTGACATCCCAATACGTCCGCCCGACTTTTGCCTTTCCTTACTGGATTTATATTAAATTTTATTTTTCTTTTTTTCAGTGCATATTTTCAAATTGGCCACGTATAGCCATTTTGTCAGGAATTAACCTTTTCGTATACCGTTTTCTTTGCCAAACAATTGAGGAATTTACATAAAATTTACTTAAACTTCTTTTCATGATTTGTCGGGATTTTCTTAAGCCTTTTTCTTCCTTTGGTCTTTAATTAACATGAAAAACGTATTTTCTTGCATTGTATGGAGTTTCTGTTTCCACAAATTAGAACCTTAGGCCTTTTTCTTTCACTCTCTCAAACTCTGTTCGTGAAGTTTTTCCGCATCAGCAAAGAAAGTTAACAGTCTTCAAGAATTACCCCAGTTTTCGCCCCACAAAGGTTGGGCCTTCAATATACAAACACACACACACATATATATATATATATATAAACCAAACAACTCATGTCCAAATGAGTATGAGCCCCATGGCGACTTTTTACTCCTTTCATGTAATTTTTGTCTTCAATTGGTAGGTAACCCCCAAGCTGGCTAAGCACAACATTAGCAGCTGTTCTGTACTGTTCTTCAGAAAACAGCCAAAGGCATAAAACTCTACGACTTTTGCCTAATAAGAAAGAAGAAGAAGCAATAGCCTAAACAAAAACAATAGCAACAGCCAAAACAATAACAACAAGAAAACACATAACCCCATGAATTGGAGCTGTTTGGCCAAAACACATCCGAATATATATGAAGGGAGAAGATGAAAAACAGACGTACACAGTGATCGGGGGTTGGGGGGGGAGGGGTAAGAGAGAACTAATTAAATTAATGTTATTTGTAAACATGCGAATGGCGAAGAAATTAAGGGTGTCTCCATTATGAAATTTGTATTATAATTAAATAATGTACATACTTCTAGGTTGCTTTTGTTGTATACCCAAAATATTTTGCATACTTTTAGGCATACCCATTACATATTTATCGCACGCAGCCTTCTATGCTTCATAGCAAGGGTAGCAAAAATAAATTTTTACCAAAATCAAAGCAAGAAATAACGACACATGTCTCAACAACGAAGCCATGCCATGCATTTTCATTTATTCCCCAAAAATAGAAGCAGGTGAAAATTATATTTTAAATTTATTAGCCAAAATATGTTTAGTAATCTTTAGAGGTATTTGTTTGAAAGGAAAGGAAAAGGGATGAGATTCCCTTTTTAACGTTTGCTTTGCCCATTATTAAGGATATCGAAATATGTAGCAAAAGGTGTAGGTGACAGCCTTGCCAACAGCTGTAAGCGTTAAACGCCTAAGGAAGGAACGACCATTTTTTATTTACAAAGGTTAAGAATTGGTAATTTTTTAAGGAGTTGTGTTTACTAGTCCCAAGGGTTGCAAAGTAAATCAAGAGAGTAAACCTGCTTAAGTAACTAAAATTGGGTTAAATTCCGTTGAATTAACCTTTCCATAGGGGGTGTTTTAAGAATGACAGATATCCTTCGATGGGTAATAAAACAATCCGAAACAAGTTTCTGCAAAATCCATAAAATATTTAAAGGACTGCAGCTCTATAACTCGAATCGAGTGATGCGTCTATATGAAAGCTATATAGTAATCTGAACCGGTAAAAAAAAATTACCACATTATTGTAATATTACTCAAAATCGGATGAATATATATTTGGGAGCTATATGCTAACATTTACCAGGTGATCGGATCTGAACTGAGATCTGTAGTTTAGAATTACAGTTTAACATAGACAGAGAACTGATCGACCAGTCATTCCGTGTCGATCGGTATACTTATTAATAAGGGTATCTTTCATCTTTCTGGATGTTACAAATAAATTAACTTGGTTATAATATCCTGTACCACAGTAGTGATGTCAGGTATAGTTAACAATAATTGCCCATGTATTCAGCTTGTATATCGATGGGTCCAACAAAACTAACTGTTCCAAATTTCAAATGGGTTCATCACCTTAAAGAGAGATTGGTATGCCCCAGCTATATAAAAATTTGGTTCGATATGAACCTTTGATATCAAAAAATATTATATATGCTACCTTTTGGGTCAAGCCTTTAAATCGGAAAAGCGGTAAATATGGCAACTATGTACGTACAAATATGATCCGATATTGAACATACTTAGCACATTTGCCGAGAGGCTTAATATAACTCATTGTTCGGAATTTCAATAACATCGGGTAATGGATGCGCCATTTAGGGTCCCTGGAACTAAAATCGAGATGTCGGTCTATATGGCAGGTTTTTGAAAATAGGTCCCAAATATGGTCCGTTATAGACCATACTCACCAAAGATATCTAGGAGTCTAATACCACTCACTGTTCAAAATTTCAGCAGTACTAAATCAAAAATATATTTTTTCTTTGCCAAAAAATCTCTTCGAGTGATCGGTCTATGTGGGTTGTTGTTGTTGTAACCACATTTTAATGTTGAGGTGGCGATTCTCGTCATGCTAGTGTAGGTGAGCAGGCTTGTTTCGGCCATTGGTTATTTAAGGGCGCCAATAAATCGCCTTGTCATATCGAGTATCGTAGGCACTCAGTATTTGTGCAAGAGTCAGTGCTACCCGACCTCTCACTGAGACTTTTTGCACAAGGCAAAAATACATCTGAGCAAAGTTTCAGCTCAGTATTACAACAGGAAAGCGGATGACCACAACTAGATGGTCTTAGAATTTTACCAAGATAATAATATATATATATATTCTGAATATATATCAAATTATGGTCCGATTCCAACTATACTTGGTTTCAATTTTGGAGACCATAGTAGGAGCCATTGTGCAGAATTTTAGCCAATTAGGATAATAATTGCGCCCTTTAGGGGTTCATCGGTTTATATGGGAGCTATATCAATCTAAAGACTGACACAAACCATACTTGGCACGTATGTTGAAGGTCATAGGAGAAGCCGTTGTACAAAATTTCAGCTAAATTGGATAAGAAGTGCGCCCTCTAGAGGCTCAGGAAATCAAGATCCCAGATCGGTTGATATGCCAGCTATACCAAACCATGGAACGATGGGCTCATTTTCAATCCCAACCGTCCTGAACTAAGAAGGAATTTGTGCAAAATTTCAAGCACCTCGAACTACTCTTCGAAAGTTAGAGTGCTTTCTACGGACAGACGGACGGACGTGGCTAAATCGACTTCGCATGTCAAGACAATCAAGAATATATATACTTTGTTGGGTCTCAGATCAATATTTCAATGTATTACAATCGGAATGACGAAAAAGTATACCTCCTTTCTATGGTGGAGAGTATAATAAAAATAATAAAACTATAATTTCATAAATAAAAATCTGCGCCTTCAAATTTTTATTAGCTTAAAATTTTTATTAATTTTACGACTTAAAGTCTTCTTTAGAAACGGTTCCTAACGAATTGTATGAAATGGCATTTCTGTTCTTGTATTTAATTATTTACAATCCATGGCCTACATTTAGGGTTTCTTGTTTTCTTATCAATTTCATTGCAAGTCTCCACATCAACAAATTCCATGAAATCTCATTTCCCAAAATTCGGCATCATTGTTTTGACTCTTACATTATTCTTATGTTTATTGCTGTTACTTGTTATCGTTGTTGTTTTCGCTGATGTTATTGTCAAACCTGTCAAATGTCAATTAAGTGCTTTCCAATACACATACAAATGTAAATGCCTGCAAAGAAATATAGGGCCAACAAAGGGGAACAATTTTGTCATATTCTTAATAAACAATTCCAAAGAAATTAGAGCAAAGTTGTCCCTTAGCCATAAAATAGTAAATTAAAATACATTCAAAACGTCCTAAATGATCTTTAAATGTCACAAAAGTGAGGAAGAAGAAAACCCAAAAGCTTTTCCCAAAAGTTTAACGGCGGTAAAAGTAATTTTGTTGAACGGAATGTAAAGAAAGAAGCACTTGGACACAATGCAATTGTTGGGTCTTGGCACAATTTAACTTTTAAATGGTGCAGAAGCAGAGAAAGGGAGGGTGAGAGACATTGACCTCTATAATTATCTGAAGGAGCATACACAACTTTCTTTCGACAGCCACGACAACAACAAGATGGCAACTAATGTTTAAAGTTGTTTGTTAAATGTGAAAACTTTGGGGAATTTCGTTCACATGTCTCTGGCTCTTGACGACTTCCATTCATTTAATGTCTATCAAAAGACTCTTCGTTTCTGATGACATCTCATCAAATATAAATGTGACCCACTTGTGGCATCAAAAGTCGCAACGATCAAAGACCCCCCAACGTATAGCAAATAGTAGGAAAGTAGGACCAACGCCAACACCAACACCAACAACACCATCTTCTCAATAAGAGCTGTTTTCTTTTGTTGGCTGCCAACTCATAGAGCGAGCCAGGCCGCTCCCATACCAATTTATTTTATATCTTCGCTATGCCCCTTCCCTGTGCCCCAACGCCACGTCCTTATGCCATAAGAATTTTATAGCAATTTGATATTCCATAGAGTATTTTATTTATATTTACTTTTTTATATCTCCTCCCGTCGTTCATATCTTTTGGAAAAATGATAGCGGAAGGAAGAGCCAAAGGTGAGTTGGTGTATGTTGCCAAAAAAAAGTGCCAACATCCATCCCCGGGCATCCCCCTGCAACAACGAGCAAATGCAAAATAAAAAAACACGTCAAACTTTCTGTGTACCTTTTAAGCAAATTGATTTTGGCAGGCACTTAGAATACCAAACAAAATCGGTATGCATGAGATATTGAAAACATGAGTGGAAAAAATTGAAAACGTAATAAAATACATTTGGAAGATATGTGCACATAGAAATAGGAAGCAATTGAAAATGTTTAAATTTTCAAAAGATTGTAGAAGCGAAAAAAAGAAAATTGCCAACAATATGTGACACCTGAAAGTAGGCTACAAATCACAAACAAAGCCCAGAAAAAGGATCCTACCAAAAGTGTGTTTGGAAACATTGATGAATGCAATTGGTTTTTCTTTTCGTGGCCAAAACAGCAACACACAATGACAAATTTCAATTTTTAAACAAATAAAACGTTTTCGTATTCCCACACAAAAGCAGCAAATTCTATTTATGTATGTATATTTATTCAGTTGTTTAGAGTTAAAGAAATTTAACAAAATTGTAAAATTCCTTTGAACTGAAAGCCAGAATCAAAGAGACAGGAAATCAATATTTATGTATAACCCATTAACGGCGATTGGGTAGAGAAATACTCAAAAATAGAGGTGTTTTCTTAATTGGCTTTGCATAAAGGTCAGGAATTTTAATACGTGAAACCTTATCTCATCAAACATTCAGACTAGATTAGACGCATTAAATGTTGGCTTGTAATTAGCTTATGAAGAGAATGACATTCTTTGTCTATACTAACAACGCCAACTTCAATCTTGGTGTTCGGTTGCAAATACTGGACCGCCGCTATGACTCCAGCCCAAAGTTGGACTTTTAGTTAAGCATTAAATTGAGTGATTGTTATGGGATCGAATGTTGTTTGCGGGGCATATGGTGTTATCCCATATTCAATGATATCACTTGAGCTCACAACATTACCATTACCATTCTGATTTCTTAATGGTAATGAGGATGATTTTCTGGTGGTTTACTTTCATTTCACTTATATGCATGAGCGCCAGTGCTGAGGTTTCGTCAGAACCATTAGCTTACATTTTACTTTATTAATGGATGAGTCTTCGTTGGTATTTAATTCAGCTTAGGCTACAGTGACGCATATTTTAGCATGTCCGCCTATGATGCTTTATCCCGAATCGTGGCAAGTTTATTAGAAACAAATTTTCAGCTCACTAATGCTGGCAATATTCATGAGTTCTTCAGGCATATAAAGCCATTCTATAAAGAGGTTGCTCCCCACTGCCCACAGTTCGGGCTTGGCTATTAGAAGAGAGGAATCGTAAAGCTAAAACTTGTATTCGACAACGATCCACATTAGAGAAGTCTCTCTGCATTGCCGTTAAAGTTTTTTGTTTGTGAAAAATTGCATGTTGCTCTATTTACGTAGTACCCTGATATTGTTTCTCGAAGTTTCTAAAAATATACTGTCAGATTGTCGATATACCAGCAGGAAAGTACTTATCTTATAATTGTCTTTCGTTAGGAATTTTATTATTTCTTTAATAATTTTAAAATCATCATCTTTTCCATCGGTTTGGCTTTTTAACAGCCGATCATGCTAATCAATTTCTGTTTCATTGTTTTTCAAGTCGAGCTTAATGACCAAGCGAATGCATCACCCATAGCAGAGATTTTTAAATGAGCCTTGAAGAAAGGAAATTTCCAATTCCTCGGACAAGGCAGGACAAATGTCACCCCACTGGAGGACACGTTTCGATAATTGGGTTTCTTTATCTCATCGACACCATCGTGAACTATGTCCGTCCGTCTGACACAGTCCTACAGTTCACAGCCTGTTGTTCGTAGTACTTATAGTTGAGATCTTAAGCACAAATCCGCCTGTCAACATGACCACCACACATGTGGTGGATTTTGTTTTCGATACGAGCTTTTCATATTCCATTCAGAAACAACAACATTGAAAGCAATTTTTCTAAGTTCCCCGTGCTCAGGGTGTACTTTTTCATCTGTTCGACTTTTTAACAGCCGGTCATACGAATCAATTTCTGTTTCATTGTTTTTTAAGTCGAGATTTTTTATTTCAAGTTTTTTGCCTGTTAGGGCGAAAATCATTAAATTTTTGTTTGTTTCTCTTTCGAGACGAGCTCAATGATCGGAGATTTTCTTTGGAAATGGAATAGGAAAGCCAGAGATCGCAATACACACGTTTCGTCTTTGGTTAGAAGACGCGTTTCGTCTTTGGTTAGAAGACGCGTTTCGTCTGTGGTTAGAAGACTTTTCAACCTTATTAGGTGTGATGGCTTCAAGAGCCGTACGTTGATATGTTGCATCTGTATCGTATTTATTACGAAAACGCCTCTATGATACAAATACCCCATTATTAACCACGCTCGCCAACCCTGTCTATTAGCTATACTTTTTTCAATGCATGTGTTCGTGTAGTGACAGATTTTTTGTCTGCAACAATTACAATATTTCCTTGGAAGCACATGATTTAGTGCATCTGTTGGAAGTTGTATTGATGGCTTCGAACGCTAGATAATGGCAACGGCTCTCGATGTTGCTCCGTGTTCAGCTTTTTACGTTAGCGTTGTATGGCAAGTCATACATATGGGAGAGTATCTCTGACATAAAATTTCATTTTCATATTGGACACAACTCTTACAAATCCGACAAACTTCAATTGAGAGCAAGTCGATAGTTCGTGACTTGAAATCGAAAATATTATTTCTAATGAAAATCAAAATTGTGTAATGCTGTTATCGTTTAAATATTTGACTTAACCCATTAACGCCTGACCCTCGATTTCCTTGTCCGATTTTGATGAAATTTCATATATTCACCATTTAAAGATTTTATTATTTATATATATAGTATTTTTTTTTAATTTTCTTTTTAACAATTTTTTTAATAAAATTTAAAAAAATTGGGAAACTAAAGTTCTTTTTATTCAAAAGGCCACAATGTTTCTGCAACAAAATTTTTTTTTCCAATATTTTATGACCATTGACTTTGACATAAAATCGCATCTGCTGTCAAAAGTAGTAGTCTTATCGCCATATATTTCTTTTTACACCCACCACCGATATTTATTTTGTCAATCCGTTTGCAACTCATCGAAATATACATTTCCGACCCTATCAAATAGATTTATACTTTTGATCGTCATAAAAATTTTAGACGATCTAGCCATGTCCGTCCATCCGTCTGTTTGTTGAAATCGCGCTTGAAAATGAAAATGAAAATTTGCCCATGAGCATTCCATTAAGGAACAGAGGCAAACTTGATATTACGCTTACTTACATTAATCACGCTACCGTCTTTAGAAATAGAGATATTGAACTGAAACTTTGCAAAGATTTTTTTCCAAAGGCAGGTTAAATTCGAAGATGGGCTATATCGGACTATATCATGATATAGTCCTCATATAGACAGATCCGCCAATTTAAGGTCTTAGGCTCTTAAAAGCCACATAAAATGGAGCAAGACACTAAAACGGTTTATCAGAAATCTGACTGCTAAAAATTTTGAAAAAAAATTTTTGTTTTATTTTTTTTTCTAACAAAAAACTGCCGGCTTTCGACAAGCCAATTTTTCTCTATAACATAAGCTTATATGACGGGAAGAATTTTTGTTAGGATATTTCATTAGTCTTCTTAACGTCAATCCAAATTTCTTTAGGATATCCCTTTCCTAACGCAAGCTAGAATTTTTCTAGAGCAGATTAATAGGTTAGGAGAAGCAAGTGTCTATGATTAGACATAACATTTAGATTTATCGAAATTTTTGTCTGTAAAATATGCGTTGCTTTAAAGTACAAACATAAAATGACCATTATGTGTTAAAGAGATCAATAGTCTAACAATAGCAATCCTAATTAGAAATAACTCTAAATTGAGGAAGTAAAGGTAGATTTTTTTTGCTATTATCATTTTGGCAACACCAGTTTAAACGGGTCACGTACGTTTCGTGTTTTGTTTCAATGTTAACCGTCTTCAGTTTGGTCTATAATTTAACCATGAATCGTCTTACAAACGAACAACGCTTGCAAATTATTGAATGTTATTATCAAAATGCAAACTCTGTTAAGAAAGTTCATCGTCTTCAAATTGTGTTCAACGACAAAGCTCATTTTACTCATAAGAAAATTGTCGATTTTTGAGTGAAAATCAGCCAAAAGCATTGCAAAAGCTACCAATGCATCCAGAAAGTCACAGTTTGGTGCGGTGGCATCATTGGACAGTACTTCTTCAACAATGATGCGAATCGTAACGTAACTGTGAATGGTGAGTGCTATCGAGAGATGATATCCATATTATTTTTTCACCCATTACATGTGGTTTCAACAAGACGGTGCCACATGCCACACACCGAGCGTAACAATGGACTTATTGAGGAGCGAGTTCGGTTAACATTTTATTTCACGTTCGGGCCGGCCAATTGGCGGCCTAGATCGTGTGTTTAATGCCAAGAAACGAACACAACGTTGTGAGCCTTAGAATATGGTAGAAAATCAATTTCAACATCAGAGCTACAGTTGCATGTTGACATCCCAAAAGTACTAAATCATATTAAGAAGGAATTCTGGATATTCGCAGATCTAAAAAAAATGGTGTTCAAGAAATTTCACTCCCATAAAGATTTTATTACAAACCTGTGAAATATTTCTGTCGAAGGACCACATGTTTCTCAATAACAGTAAAGAAATGCTTAAGCGGTGCTGATATGAATCTGTTGTATTGAAATACTTAGATTGGTTACTCAAAGCTAGGACTCATATCGACTTTTTTGACATAGTTCCCTTTTTATCAATCGAAATTTATCATTGTCTATGTTTAAATTTCTATATACAATAGCATTAAGTGTTCAGTAGCAGAAACATTTCGTTAAAACCCAGACACACAACCATTTTCACAAGGTAACTGTATTAAGGTGGGAATCAAATATTAACTCCAGTTTCCTTTTAAATTGACTTGAGATTAGTCCAATGTTTTGCTAAATTTGCTGATTTCGACTTTTATCTTCACTTTGATACTCCTTTTAGGTGTTGAACAAATTTCCGTGTCTACACCTTCTTACAGCGAAATTGCACCTAACATTATTTAGGATGAGAAATAACCCATTTAACACTCCTCCCAAAAGGCGACAAGAAAAAGGAGATGGCAAACATTATTCCCAACATTTTTGCCTTATCTCTTATCAGGGAGAAGAAACCCGTCTTCTCCCTTTTTTTGGGGAGTATATGGGAAAATAAAATTCGGCATTAAAAGCACCTTTTTCCAATACCTCGTAAGTCATTTAAGAAAAATAAGAACAGAAACGCCAGTTTGAGAAATCAAAGTCTATTTTTAAAAGCCCCATAAAAATGGAACACCTTTCCTCGGTACGATTATTGGTTTTTCTTTTGGGGGTTTAAATGGCCAAAGAATGGGAAATCAAAAAACTTAGCAGATTTTTTGCTGATTTGTCACTGGCCCATGGTAATAAATGAATAACAAATGTCCTCCTTTTGTTCGCTTTGATTAGAAAAGCCATTAACTAAAACAACCTTTTCGTTTTCTGCACTCTCCTCCACTCCTAACGCAACATTTCCTTTCTTGATTTCGATTTTAAATCTCAGTGTGGTGATAAATGGGCCAAAAGAAATCACTGATGACAAGGGTAAACAACAACAACAACAACTGTTCAACAAAGTAAGCAATTATGCAAAAAGCTTTGGCCGGCCAAACGAATTGTTAGGTAGAAAGACCTGTTGTTGAGTCCTTGTTTGATGTGTTTAACCTTAAGTCACCACAATCACCATAGTCGCCGTCGACCACCACCACCACCACCACCATTTTCGCCAGCAGGATATGGCGGCTGAGACTTTGTAAGTTTTTCAATTAGCTCAGCAGGCGTTACCATCTACGCCTAGAAGTATGCCTTGCAAAATGTCTTATCAATGAACAACAACGAAAAGGGTTTCACCTTCTTCTCTTCCGCCGTTTTTGGGCATTGACAAAGTGTTGTGCTTTAGATAAACCCAAAGCATAAAGGAAATTATTCCCTCCCTCTCCGTAGACAGGCCAACGAAGGGTGAAATGAAAGGCGGGGTGCTTTGAGAAGGCGGCAAAGTAACATTGCTTTTGACATACTTTTAGGTGTTGTTAAAAATGAATGAACGAAGTTCGTTTAAAGTCGGTGGACAGACGGTTGGTGGGACTACAGTGTTGGAAAGATAACACTTTATGGTTTAACGGGAACATTTTTATGTGGCCTAGGGAAAATTTATGTTATTATTATTGTTGTTTTTATTGGTGTTATTATTACAGGAAAAGATGCTGTTGGGTTGGCTCTTAAGGAATATTTAATGAATTGGCCAGACATACTTTGCGCCCCCTTAACAAACAGTATATGATCAACTAGAATTTTATTTAAAGAGACATATAAAAATGTGGAAAACAAAAAGTGTTGCCTATATTTAGGCGTGTTGGTGTATACAATCAACTATTTGTTGCATATCATGTGCGCCCATACCCAAGTGAATGGGGAAATGCCGCTGTCATACATAAATTAAGGCCTGAGAACATCCCACCAAAATGCTGGGACGTTGTGTCAGCTACCAAGGATCCAGTGACAATATCGCCGACTATGCCAAGGTTTGTTTACAATCTTACTTTAATTGAATTGCAAAACTTTACACAAAAACATAAACCTAACATTCCATTGCTGATGCTGCTAACTTGACTTTGCTTTACTCTGGTCCTTGACACAGAGCACTAGCTGAGTAAAACCCATTTTATGTATTTTGTCTGTATGGCAGGATAACGTCTAAATCCTAAAGAAAGCTCCAGACCATGGCACATAAACAATGCCAAAGCCACCAAACAAAATTGCCAGATTTGCAGTCCCTCCCCCGACACACAGACTCGCCGAGAGGAGCAAAAACCCTTCCTTTTCTGGGATGAATGTCTGGGCTTCAAATTGAGGGATCAAATATTTTATATTGTCTTAAAGTTTAGAGCAGCCATTAAAGGCATCTATTCTGTGTGTATGTGTGTGCATTGCAATTTTACATGTTTGAGTTGTTAAACAACATCAATTTGTTCTAATCAACTGCTTTAAAGCCCTACAACAAATCAACAGAGTTTGAAACAAAGATATACGATATGCCTAGTGCTATTCATTTTGGCCACAGACAATATCAGAAAATTTAATATCTTCATTTCAACCCTCAACAGCAACTCACTTGACCCTTAATGGGGATGGGGAGGGGGTTGGAAAGAAACATTTGTTGATTCTTCCAAACTTGCTACGGAATTTTTCTAAATTAACTCAGGCATAATAATTAAGATGGTCCTTTCATCGAGCTCCTCAGAAGCATAAAGACTAATGGTCTTTTCGTTTGCCTGGTATGCCATCATAATAACCCAAATGCCCTAATATCCCTAATTCCTTCCAAGGTTCCATTTACTTTGGTAGAACCATAACCCAAAACTTCATCTTTTAAGCTTTCTTTCTTGTCTTGCCTTGAATATTGAAAAGGATGAATTTGAATCCTTACGATAGAGCCAAAGAGACTTCTATGTCTAGAATAAAAAGGAAGTACCACCCATTCCCATCCGACTAGAATAGGAAGAGGTTTCACGCATTAGCCTTAGTAAATATTCCATGAACGAAGTTTGCATATGTTGCCCAAAGTGCATTTGACTATGGCTGCGAGCCTGTAATTGTTTTAAAGGACCACCCTGCTAATGATTTTCTAATAGCTGCAAAAGGTTATTTAAGACTTTAATGGATTCTTTCTCTCTCTCTCTTTGGCCAGCAACGGCAAGCTTCCCGAATATAGTTATGTAACACATGGTGCCAAAACTAATTAGGGCCATTAAAATGGGATAATGGCTAAATGAAAATAACGTCTATTTCAATTCAATAAAGCTCGAATTCATGGCAAATCCCTTGGACATGGTAATGAGGATAGAATGGCCTAGTTTCAATAGATGGTAATTTTGGCTCTAGAATTAATACATTACTATAAGAACGGGTATAGATGAAATATTCACTGCAACACATATACTAACTATTAATGAATCGTTCATGTGTTTCAAAACAAAATCCAACGAAGAAATGAAAACAACAAACCTTAAGCCCAAATTAAGTTTCATAACAAATGGCCAACAATGTATTACAATACAAGTAAATGATTAACAAGCAAAAGGGTGCTAAGTTCGGCCGGGCCGAATCTACCCTCCACCATGGATCGCATTTGTCGAGCTCTTGCCACGGTATCTCTTTTTAGGCAAACAAAGGATAAAAGAAAATAATTGCTTTGTTATTGGAAGAATATCAAGTTATGGTTCATTTCGGTCCATAATTGAAGTGAATATTGGAGACCATAGTAGAAGTCATTGTATAAAATTTCAGACAAATCTAGTAAGAATTGCGCACTTTAGGGGCTAAAGAAGTCAAATAGGGAGATCGGTTTAGGGGAGCTGTATTAGGCTATAAACCGATTCATGTCATATTTGACACGTATGTTAAAGGTCATGAGAGAAGCCGTTGTACAAAATTTCAGCCAAATCGAATAATACTTGCGCCCTCTAGTGGTTCAAAAAGTCAAGGCCCCAGATCGGTTTATATGACAGCTATATCAGGTTATGGACCGATTTGAACTATTCGTAGCACAATTGTTAAAAACCATAACAAAACACCTCATGCAAAATTTCAGCCAAATCGGATAAGAATTGTGGCCTCTAGCGGTACAAGAAGTCAAAATCCCAGATCGGTTTCTATGGCAGCTATATCAAAACGTGGACCGATATAGCCCATTTACAATCCCAACCGACTTGCACTTATAAGAAGTATTTGTGCAAAATTTCAAGCGGCTAGCTTTACTCCTTCGAAAGTTAGCGTGCTTTCGACAAACAGACGGACGAACGGGCATGGTAAGTTCGAATTAGAATGTCATGACGATCATTTTATTGGGTCTTAGACGAATATTTCGAGGAGTTACAAACAGAATGACGAAATTAGTATACCTCCATCCTATGGTGGAGGGTATAAAAATAACATAATAAAGGGTGATTTTTTTGAGGTTAGGATTTTCATGCATTAGTATTTGACAGATCACGTGGGATTTCAGACATGGTGTCAAAGAGAAAGATGCTCAGTATGCTTTGACATTTCATCATGAATAGACTTACTAACGAGCAACGCTTGCAAATCATTGAATTTTATTACCAAAATCAGTGTTCGGTTCGAAATGTGTTCATTCACCGTAACGTTGCGTCCAACAGCATCTTTGAAAAAATACGGTCCAATGATTCCACCAGCGTACAAACCACACCAAACAGTGCATTTTTCGGGATGCATGGGCAGTTCTTGAACGGCTTCTGGTTGCTCTTCACTCCAAATGCGGCAATTTTGCTTATTTACGTAGCCATTCAACCAGAAATGAGCCTCATCGCTGAACAAAATTTGTCAAAATTTGAACACATTTCGAACCGAACACTGATTTTGGTAATAAAATTCAATGATTTGCAAGCGTTGCTCGTTAGTAAGTCTATTCATGATGAAATGTCAAAGCATACTGAGCATCTTTCTCTTTGACACCATGTCTGAAATCCCACGTGATCTGTCAAATACTAATGCATGAAAATCCTAACCTCAAAAAAATCACCCTTTACATTGGAATAGGCAAACAAGATGTAGATACACTGAAAAAATGTTTGGCTTAATTTTAAAAAATTCGAGCCAAAAATTAGCAAACTTAATTTAAAGATGATCGATTTTCCATCATTTTTAAGAAACATTCCCTTTGGTGAAAAATATGTTCATTCATATTTAGGATTTTTCATTTTAAATTGTAGGTTAATAAATCCTTAACTTTGAGTCTTGTTTATAAAGGCAAAAATCTAAAATTAAGATGAAAATATCGTTGAAAGTTAGGAAATTGATCTTGAGACAAAACAACAGTGGACCGTAGTTGTAGACGCAAAATAGCCTTACAAATAGAAGCGTCGTCAATTGTTTAATTTTTTTAGGTTAAAATGGTAAGTTTAAGAAAATTTTCAAAAAATAGTAATTGGACAGCCATCTATAAAGAAAAACTAGAATTAATCAGCGATCAAAATTTTTGAATTGAAAGATTGCATCTTTAATTTAATGTTTTGCTTCTTTGGCTTGGTTTTCATTGCTAACATCCTACGAATAAGGAAAAATCTTAAATTTTGGGACAAATTTTTTTAGTGTATAATCCATTTGAATATTCGGAGCTGCTCAGAGTGCACCGACAGCAGAACGTACGACTGCTGTCGGTGACCTTTGAGCAGGTCCGAAGAAGAACTAAAGGGACAGAAGAACTAAATGCTATTGAAGCCTGAGAAAGCCTGGCAAACGTAAGAATGGTAGCAACATTCCGCTGTAACGGCGGATAATACTCTGAAGTTGGAAAACCTCAAAGATGTAACACACACAACGGAAAAGTCCTTCAGAAAATAGTTGCGAGTTACAGAGAGCTTTCCTCAGTCTATCGACCCAAAACGTAAATACCGGATTCGCACTCTAATTGCATATATCTTTTGTTCGGGAAACAGTCCATAGGCCCGTTTGGGGGGCGTTTTTATACCCTCCACAATAGGATGGTGGTATACTATATTCGCCATTCCGTTTGTAACACATCAAAATATGCGTCTACGTCCCCACAAAGTATATATTTATTCTTGATCGCCATGACATTTTAAGTCGCTCTAGTCTAATCCGTCCGTCTGCCTATCTGTGGAAAGCACGCTAACTTTCAAAGGGTTAAAGCTAGGCACTTGAAATTTTGCACAGTTTTGTAGGTTTTTAGTTTACTATTGTAGTAAAAAAATCGCATAAATCGATTCAGCCAACCCTACTGTGTCTCGGTTATATTGCCAAATATGGGAACGCTTGAGAACTTTTTTGAGCTTTACTCCACTGACCGTGTGGAATTGCCCACCCTCGAGATTTGGTAATGTAAAGTTGTATTTAAATCGGTAGATAAATTGTGTTTAAGGGTGGGATGGACCCCAGGATTTTTGTTCCGAAAATGAACATAAATTCCCTAAAATCAATAAATTTCCCATGGTCCCATGGCCATGGCCGGTAAGTATGACCCGTTTGCAGGGTGTTTTAGCGCTGGGACGGCCACCGGCACTTTGCCCTGAAAATAAGTATCAAATTTGTTCTTTACTCCCAAATATCGTTGCTTTGAGTTTCATATTGCCATAGTCGGAAATGAAGTTCAGTTTAGGGGGTGCTGTAGGGCGTACCCCCAAAAACTCGGCTCCAAAATTGGATATCAAATTCGTTGTCTACTCTCAAATACATTTCATTTGCGTCCCATATTGTCATAATGGGTCAATTAACCTATTTGGGGTATTTTTAGGAAGAAAAACGCCACCTAGACTTGGACGCAAATTTTAATGTCACATTCGTAATCTACTCCCAAATACCTTTCATTTGCGTCCCATATTGCGACCTAATTTTTTGTGTGGCATATTTGTAACCTATTGCGAATACTTTTTATTTGAGTCCCATATTGATATGAACGTTAAATTTATCAGTTTTGGGGTTGGGGCGGCCCGATGGGTACTTGTACCCAAATTTCAACACACATATTCGTTTTCTAGTCTCCAATACCTGTCGTTTGATACCCATATTGTGCCTATCGGTCCGCTTTTGGGTTTGGGTGGCGTTATTGGGGGAAGGGGGAGCGTGCGCCACCATCCGATATGTAAAAATTATATAGCACAAAAACCTACACAGTCTGTGAAAGTTTTAAGAAAATCGGTTCAGCCGTTTTTGATTGTACGGAAAAAACAAACAAACCGAGTCCCATGTAGTCATGATAGGTCATATGCCCATTTGGCGCGTTTTTGGGGGTTGGGGTGACCCCCTATACTTCGATCTGATTGTGTAAGCCAGATTGGTTTTCTACTCCAGAATATCTTTCATTTAAGCCCCATATTGACATGAACGTCCAATATGTCTTTTTGGGGGAGTTTTGGGGTTGGGGCGGTTCGATGGGAACTTTAGCCTAATTTTTAATATTAGTATTTGTATTGTGCTCTCCAGTACCTTTCATTCTATACCCATATTGTTCCGATCGGTTCACTTTTGATTTTGGGTAATGGGGGAGGGTCCGCCCCCTTCCGATATCATCAAATTATAAAGCCTTTTCCTCCTTTCGTGACCATATTCGTAATCTACTCCCGAATACCTTTCATTTGAGTCTTATATTGTCATGGTCGTCCAAAAAACCTATTTTTGTGGTCTGCTCCTGGATAACCTAATTCGGTGTCTGCTTCTTGATACCTTTCATTTGTGTCACATATTGTCCCATATTGTAAGGGGGTGGGTCCGCCTCCCTCACGATATCAAACCAATTTTAAAGCCTATGTTTCCTTCCAGACCAACCTACACAATCTGTGAAAGTTTCACAGTTCCGTCTATACGGAACAAACAAAGACAAATACATTTTTATATATAAGAGGATTTTATAGGAATTTGAATTTCATAAAAACATTTAGAGGAAATTAAGGGAATTCATTGAATTTTAAATCTGATTAATTTTTTCATAAAAGTTAAACTTGAAAAATGTTGAAATAAAATTTTTATTAATTTTTCAAGACTTTTAACATTTCAAATTTTTGCCTACATGCCTTTTTCTAATTTGAAATATTTTCCTTTTTTCTAGATCTACACCGATTGGGCCAATTACTATCTGGAACGTGCCAAATCGAAAAGAAAGGTCACCGACCTCTCATCAGATTGCCGAGATGGCCTACTATTGGCCGAGGTGATCGAGGCGGTGACCTCTTTCAAAGTTCCTGATCTCCACAAGAAACCAAAAAATCAACAACAAATGGTAAGTCATCATTTAAACTTTTGGGTTTATATCAATCCATTTCAAATTGAAATACACCCAAATCCAAGAAATACACCCAAACATAGTTAAATTTAATTAAAACGAAATTTTCGCTGTCGCGTTGCGAAAAGTCATTTAAACGTTTTGTGTTTTTGTCTGGACAAGAAGGCGGTGAGTGGAAAACCTAACGCCACCACAGTCAACAACAACGAAATGGCCAAGTTTTTTGCGCCGACTTCAAGCATATGAGTCAGCGGGGAATGTGATGTTTTTCAGTGGAAGAAAATCTTTAATTGTTTTTCACCATAAAACACAATGAACCCCCTACGTCATCCATAGCTACCTTGTAAGAGCATTCCAACACACACCCACACACAAACCTATACAGTTCACAATACCGCTTTGCCAACTCGCAGCACTATTCCACACAAAAGTGAAAAACCTTTTATTTTCCTGTTTCTGATGTCAGTGTTGTTGTTTTTTTACGGAAACACGCGACAAAATATACGTCATCATTTGCGTCTCTTATGGCACATGGCATTATATTTGTCACTCGTCCCATAACTGTTGTCGCTTTAGCTGCCACGGGAAAAGGGTAAAGTCATCGGTCGTCAGCCGTGTTCCAAATGGAATGACTGTCAACGACAATGCCAAGGATGACGAGGACTTTGTATGCAATGATGATGTTGATGACGATGATGGTGAAGACTTCTGCACCGGCTCCATTTGACTCTTTTATTCTATGGAGCTCAGTTCCTACATTCGTAGCATTTCGTTGCTGTCCTCCTTTGCTTTGCGCCACTACGTTTTCCTTTCATCTTTGTTTTTATTCACTCAGCCACTTCATCAGCGGTACAAAAACCCTTTTTTCCCCCATTCTTGGTCGATGAACGTGAAAATGGCGTCATACTCAGGCAACAAACAAAAAACTAAAAAACGCAGCATAACAGAAGGCTGCGGAAAAGCAGTACCACCAAACAAACAAGGTTGACAATTCCATGCGGGCAAAATTATTTTAGATTTTAGGTTTTTTTCCCCAACAACCATTTTTGTTTCTTGCTTTTCTTCCACTTCTAAGCGATTGAAGTGCAAATGGCTACGACTACTTGGCACTAGAATGTAATCTGCAGAGCTGATGCTGTTGTTGATGGGGGATTCATCGCTCGCTGGGCATGTGAGAAAACACTTTTGAATCGGGACTAAAATTTAATCGAGTTTAAAGTTATAAATCACAGAGTTGGACGACACCAGGCAGGCAAGGCAGACGGGGATGTCATATCAGACTTCAAACTTTATGTGATTTATTGATTCTGCATTTCCTAACCTATAAACAGATGGAAGGGAGCGTAGGTGCCATCTTGGAATTTAGGGCTAAGGGGGTAGGAGTTTGTAGTCAAACTTTAATCTGCATAATTAATACCATTGCAGAACCTTAAACTTAAACAAGTAAAAAGACGTTAAGTTCGGCCGGGCCGAACTTTAGATACCCACCTTTCATCAAAATCCGGTGAAAATTGCATACCTTATGTCCCATAGCAGTTATATTGAAATATCCTCCGATTTGGACCACATACCAATAAGTACAGTAGCTATATCTAAAAATAAACTGATCTGAACCATGTACGACACGGATGTCGAAAAGCCTAACATAAGTCACTGTGTCAAACTTCAGTGAAATCGGATTATAAATGCGCCTTTTATGGGCCCAAAACCTAAATTCGATAGATCGGTCTACATGGCAGCTATATCCAAATCTGGACCGATTTGGACCAAGTTGCAGAAAAATGTCGAAGAGCCTAACACAAAGGCCTGTCCCAAATTTGAGCAAAATCGGATAATAAATGTGGCTTTCATGGGACTAAAACCCTAAATCGGAGGATCGGTCTATATGGCAGCTACATCCAAATCTGAACCGATATGGGCCGAATTGGCGAAGGATATCAAAGGGTCTAACACAACTCACTGTCCGAAATTTGAGCAAATTCGGATAATAAATGTGGCTTAAATGGGCCTAAGAACCTAAATCGGCGGATCGGTCTATAAGGGGGCTATATCAAGATATAGTCCGATACAGCCCATCTTCGAACTTAACCTGCTTATGGACAAAAAAAAAAGAATCTGTGCAAAATTTCAGCTCAATATCTTTATTTTTAAAGAGTGTAGCGTGATTATAACAGGCAGACGGACGGACATGTATAGATGGTCTTAGATTTTTACGCTGATCAAGAATATATATACTTTATAGGGTCGGAAATGAATATTTCGATGTGTTGCAAACGGAATGGCAAAATGTGTATACCCCCATCCTTCGGTGATGGGTATAAAAAAGGAGTTGCTCAAACGAGAAAAGATGGCAGTCTAATTAAAAACAAGTAAAAGCGTGCTAAGTTCGGCCAGGCCGAATCTTATATACGCTCCACCATGGATCGTATTTGCCGAGCTCTATTTCCGGTACCTTTTTTTAGGCAAACAGGATAAAAGAAAAAAATTGCTTTGTTATTAGAACAATGTGAAATTATGGTTCATTTCGGACCATAATTGAATTTAATATTGGGGACCATAGTAGAAGTCATTGCGTAAACTTTCAGCCAAGTCTAGTGAGAATTGCGGCCTTGAGGATCTGAAGAAGAGATCGGTTTATATGAGAGCTGTATTAGGCTATAAACCCATTCAGACCATATTCGACACATATGTAAAAGGTCAAGGGAGAACCCGTTGTACAATATTTCAGCCAAATCTGATAATAATTGCGCCCTTTAGAGGCTCAAGAATTCAAGATCCCAGATCGGTTTATATGGCAGCTATAACAGGTTATTGACCTATTTGAACCATACTTGACACAGTGGTTGGATATCATAACAAAACACGTCGTGCAAAATTTCATTCCAATCGGATACGAATTGCGCCCTCTAGAGGCTCAAGAAGTCAAGACCCAAGATCGGTTTATATGGCAGCTATATCAAAACATGGACCGATATGGCCCATTGGCAATCCCAACCGACCTACACTACTAAGAAGTATTTGTGAAAAATTTCAAGCGGCTAGCTTTACTCCTTCGAAAGTTAGCTTACTTTCGACAGATACACGGACGGACGGACGGACAGAAGGACGGACGGACAGACGGACGGACGGACAGACGGACGGACGGACAGACGGACGGACGGACATGGCTAGATCGACATTAAATATCACGACGACATCTCAGACATATATTTCGAGTAGTTACAAACAGAATGACTAAATTAGTATACCCCCTTCCTATGGTGAAGGGTATAATAAGTAGTTATAGGTCAATATTTCTAGGCGCTACAAATGAAGTAACATTAATAATTGATGAAGCTGTAACGACCCTTAAGATTCATTAAGGTAGTTTCAATTTTGTTGGTTCCACAATATCTTAGTTTTAAATTTTAAAATTCTTTATATAAAAATATTTAAAGTTGAAAAGTTTTGCCCAATCACTCTGCCTTAGCCGGCAGCTTCTAAAAATTCCTTAAAAAAAAATAAACTCCTAACTTCCATTAAAGTTGCAAGTAACTAAAAAATGAATCAAAAAGTTAGTTCAGTCAAATAAGTTTTTCTTTTTCTAATGAATGATGTAAAACCAAAGAAAACACAAGGAGATGATGGGGGGACTTCTTGAAACAATTGTATTTTATTCGCACACTTTTCGAAAATCATTGAAACAGCCTTTAAAACTTTTCTCTAACAAATCGTTAAAGAATAGTAGAATAGGAAGAAAAGCCAAGCACTTTTCTGTTCATCACAGTGTTTTTCACAATGCTACGGCAGCAGTGAGAAAATACTAGGCGAAGCGGAAAAGTGTTCAAAGTCAACATTTTGTTTTTTATTTTTTCTTTTTTGTTCTTTTCACGTGACAAAGAAAAGAGAATAAAATCAAGCGCTCAACTGTTTCGTTTTTTCCCCTGACTTTGACAAAGCAACTAGCGAACACTAATGTTTTCTATCTTCCTTCTCAAATGTTGATTCAAGTCTGTATCCTCTATTCCTTCAAAGCTGCACCCACAATCCCTAGCAGATCTTTGAGGTAGCATTGATAAGATGTAGTGCGTCAAAATGCTTTTTATGCCATGTCGTTGGTTCGTATTCACTTTGTCATAAGTTTTGCTTAGAGCGCGCACAAAAAACTAGGTTCTCTGATAGGGAGAAGGATGTGGCAAAAGTAAAAAAGTTTCCTTTCTGAAAGTGTAACGATAAGCTTACAGGGGATTTGGTTTAGGAACGTGTGTTACAAAGCGCATATTTAGGTGTGCTAAAAAAACAGAGAGAGGGAGGAAGCCGTTTTTAACACAGCCAATGTGCGGCAATTTGTTTAAATGTGATTGAGCCATAAAAATGTCATTACAGAATACTACTGCGAAACTTTTCAGAAGCTCTTTTGTGGCAATAGATTCAAGGCAATGTAATGCAAATAAACGTGGGAAAAGAACTTATTCATATGAAACTTTAAATTAGGTAAAATGGCACTGCAGTAGACTGAACATGGATGCTTGGAAACTGAGTGCTTATAAAGATTGAAATTGAGCTGTCATGTAGTTAAATAGATTTCCAAGTTATTTGTACATTTGTGTCAAGTCTTGTACATAGATTTATGTAATATATTAGACTGTCCCATCCTATAGGGGAGTATTTCTTTGCAACATATACCCTCCATTTAGTTCCTTTTGGTCCTAATAAGCGAAAACCGAAATATCATGACGATCGGTTTTCGATAATACGCAACGGCATTCAAAACTGGAAAAGTGCATTTTTTACTCCCATAAAAAGATACTAATCGAAGTTGAATTATTGGACTGCAGCTTCTTTAGGTTAAAAACTATAATGAGAACCATATGCAAATTTGAAGTGATTTTGATAAAATTTAGCAAAGGCTTCCAGATGAGTAGTATGAAATGTTCCATAACAAATTTCATGCAAATCTATTGAAAATTTTTGTAACTAAGCCCTATATAATGTAAATTGGCGAATTATTTATATGGGAGCTTTATCTAAATCTGATTTTTTGAACTTTTGAACTGATTTTTACCAAATTAAAAAGGTTTGTCTTTTGGCTAAAAAAGGGATACATGCAAATTTTCGTGATGATTGGCTAACAAATGCGATCTCCACTTTAGTTACAACAAGGAAAAGCGTGCTAAGATCGGGCGGGCCGAATCTTATATATCCTCCACCATGGATCAAGTTTGTCAAATTCTTTGAATGATTTTTTGCAATATATATATATGAGCTATACGAAGTTATTAACTAATAAGGACTGCACTTGTCATAGCTGTAAGAAGTCATAGAAAAACACCACCTGCACCTCCGCTCTCAGAAAGTCAAATTGGGAGATCGATTTATATAACAGCTATATTGAGTTTTAAACCGATTTGAACTATACATTGCATAATTGTTGAAAGTTCTACCAAATCTCCACGTGCGAAATTTCATATAAATCGGATAAGAATTGCGCTCTCTAGAAGTCCCAAGTAGTCTAGACCCAAGATCGGTTTATATGGCAACTATAGCAAAACATGGACCGATTTGGCCTATCTACAATCCCAATCGATCAACGCTTATAAGAAGTATTTGTCCAAAATTTCAAACGCCTAGCTTTACTCCTTGGACGGACGGACATGGCTAGATGGACTTCATGACGATCAAGAATATATATTCTTTATGGGGTCGTAGACGCATATTTCAAAGTGTTGCAAACGGAATGACGAAATTAGTATACCCCCATCGTATGGTGGAGGGTATAAAAAAACGACAGATTGACTATCAGCACAGAACGGATATGCGGACAGACGGACACGGCTAAGGCTATAAAAAGGAGTTCCCTTATCATGGAGCCTAAATTTGAATCGGACATCACTCAATAATATATGAAAAGTTTGTTCCTTAGTGATTTTCATGGGCAAATTTGCATTACAGTTATTCGATAGTACTCTACTATCGTCGGTCATCTAAATTTTATGTTCAAGTGTCTTAGGAACAGCCCCACACGTGAAGGACACCTAAACGTACAGGTTGCCTATTAGAGACTTTGTGGCACTCATGTTAAAGTATTTGCAAGCAGAGTACAAATCTTTTATTTAGATATGGGGTCAAGTAATGGTTGGGTTAAGTTTAGTGAGCCAATCAACTTCCAAAATTGGCGTATACAACGATGGTGACGAAGAAAATGCTAACACATTCCACAGAAGTGGTACTGAATTCTATGAGTAAAATAGTAGCGACATGTCGCTTGGTCGTTAACAATTTCTTTTCAAATAATTGTCAATGTGTCAATGCTCATACAATGGGTATCATTCAACTGTGCTTTAAAGCTGTTGTCATTGTTGTGTGATGATTTTTGACTTTTGTTTGTGTTCTTGCGAAGAATAGAGTCCGTCAGATTTCGCAATAATTTAATAGGCATTTTCGCCGCGAGTGGAGTTAGTACTAGCCTATAGACTTTTTCTTCTGAGTCTATTAAAAAATAAAGTTATTCGTGACGGACTTCAAGCGTAATTGCGTTATATTTGACTATTGTCGGCGAACTCAAACACCTCAAGTTGCTTAGCACTTAGTTGCTTAGCATCGAAACATCTCCTTCTTTGACGAGAAACATTTTCAAACTGAAAATTGTTACGATTTCCAAATTTGTAAACTCCTAAAATTACCACCCGGGGTAATTTTCCATCTTGAGTGATTGTACGGGCAGCTATGACCGCCATAGACCTCTTTCAAATTGAATCGTTATTATCGGAAAAACTTTTTGAAGCTGGTTTCCGAAAAATCATGATCGACACTTCATTGCGCCAACAAAGTGGCTGTCTAATTCCGAAGGTGACGATTCGATGGACTATTCTGTTTGGGCCATTTTATAGAGAGCAAGATAAAGAATAACATAGGACTAAATCCTGTATGAATGCGCTGAAGAAATCCGGTAATGGGCCAAATACCTGCAGATTACGTTCGTATAGCTTGGGTCTCGTTTTTTGACCGACTCAGAGATCTAGTGAAGGCAAAAATGGTAATATCGAGCAAAAGTAAATGGATTCTGATTATTACCACTTATTTCTATCATTTGAATAAAAACAAATATTTTGACAGAAAATTATTTTAAATTCTTGCTTTTTGACTTGAAATCATTTACAAAATCATTCTATGAAAGAAAAATTCTTTAATTCTTAATAATATTTATTAATTTTCTTTATTGCAATTCGAACAAAAAACAACATTTTTATTCCTTTAAAACTTCTTTAAATGTCCTATTCAGTCTTAAACAATTATGGTTTCATCCAACAAGCATCCTCCACAAAAATGTTTTCCACTTATTTGAATAGTTTAATGCGTTTCCCCAGCTTCAAAGGAAAATTCGCCATTTCCTTACTCCCTCTCCCAGATTCCTATGTTTAACTTGCTTTAAATACCACTTTGTCTGGACTGTTGTGCTTGGGAATCCTTATATTGCATAGCTGAAATTATTTCTATTTCTTTTTCGTTTTTTTCTGCACTCATAAATGTTTCTTCTATTGTTGTGCCTGCTCCATTGTTTCGGAACAGTTTTGGAAACAAAACAAAATAGAAAATATATAAACAAATAAATGGAAGGGCAAAATATGAAATAACCACAATAAAATAATGTTGGCATTGTTTAATGGCACGCAAGTTGAAAAGGAAGTTAAATTGTTGTTGTCGAAGGTTTTGTTTGGGCGGCTTCCGTATCCTTATCTGTGACCAAATCACAATACAGTCTAACGAGTAGACAGACCAACCACTTGGGAGTTGTGAAGACTTAAAAAAAATATTTACTTAAGTTTATACAATTTGAAGAGTTAACTACATTTTGAGTTTTTTTTTTTTTTTGTTTCCACGAAAAATTATGAAAATAGAATTAAAAACTTGTTTAGCTAACGTCTATTCTTTCGCACCGCTCTACTCTTCAATGCTGGAAAACAATGGCATGTTCTGCTGACACGTTCTACTTTTTCAAGCTCACGTAAAGTTTGTGAACAAATTTCGTGTTCGCCAAGTGTAAGGCACGTAATCTTTAACTAAGGCTAAAACAAAACACTGCACACGAAACCGGGCAAAGGATAACTGGTAAAAATATACTTCAATACCCCCCTAGTCACACACATTCCACGCACTGAAAAGGACTTGACGTTAATGTCAAAATAACCAAAACATATATTTTTGTGGAAGTCAGTGTTTGAAAGCCATATCCCCCCTTAAGCTATCATTGGATGCTTTTGGGAGAATCCTTTCGATTCGAAGCCGTTTATCTGCATTTCTCACAGCTTTTGTGTTTGCTTGCTTCAGCTTATTTGGTATGCAAACCTTAACATTGATCATAATAACAACAGCAAAAAAGTAGATTCCCTAGATTTGTACCACACTCGTGTTTTGTTTCGTTTCGTTGTATGAGGAGTTTATTATTATTTTGACAATGAACTTGAGCCTTTACAACCCCTTAAGCCTTAGGGATGAGGCATATAAGTAAGTTGTTTTTTTTTCAGTCCTTGAGAGGAGTTACGTAGAGACTCCTAATTTCGTTTTGTACTGCAGTATATATGTGAAACGTGTTTAAATAGTTTTCGATTATTCCGCATGAATCTCAATGGCAATCACGTACCAGACATGCAGTCTGCTACCAAACATTGAAAATATTTTGGTAATTTTCACAAACGAAAAATACCAATCAAATTGCCATGGCAGCACTTTGAGCCACCGAAGAACATTAATAATAGACCACAAAACTGCTTAGAAAGTCGTTGGAAGGGATTTAGACAGGATAGAGATGTTTTTGTCTACTGCGGAGAGAGAGGGAGACAACAATAAATAGACAATAAAAAATCAATAACGAAAAGAAAGAGATACAGCTAATCGGAAAAGAATAAAAGCCAATTAAAAAAACATATCATTGTGACTTCAGGAATTCGAATAAACACATATTTCTTAAAACGAACTAAACTATAGCCTTAAAATATGCAATGATAAATAAAAATTTAAAATCTAACGAAGTGCAATAAAAAACCACAACGACCAATTTGATGGAAGTGAATTTACGCACATACTTCACTCAGACATGACTTCAAATAACTTTGAACATATAGAGCTTTCGAAAGCGGCCTTGTAGTCAACGAAAAGATGGTAGATGTTGATTTGTCCTGCGCGGGTCTTTTCCAGGATTTGGAGCAGTGTAAAGATCTGGCATATGCTGGATTTACCTTAGGCCTTGTCAATATGGCCACAACTATAGGGACCAATTATTTCGTTGACGCTTGTCTTTCGAAGGGATAGGGAGGGATAGGGAGGAGGATGGGGATGTAGTTGGCACATTCTGTCTTGTCTCCTATCTAGCGTGCATAGTATAGGGAGGTTCCAATCGTCGGGTAAATCGTCGGTAAAAGTTCTTCTAGCCAGATTGTGTTGACTCCGTTATTAAACAGTTCAGCCGGCAAACCATCAAATTCTGCTGTCTTATTGTTTTTCAGCCGGGTTACTGCTACGTGGACCTCGTTCTAACTAGGTGGTACGCATTCTGTACCATCATCAGGGATTGGTTCTGTGGTATACACATGGCCACCATGATCGGATAACAGCAGCTGGGAAAGTGTTATTTCCATATCCTCAGCACACTATCTGTATCAGTTAGCAGATTTCTTTCTCCGTCGCTGTAGGAGGATTTCCATTGACCAAAGACATTTGTTTGATGTTTAATTCTTTGGTAGCATTTTCGGACATCATTCTGATTCCTGAACATCTTGATTCGCTCACACTCACGTCTTTCCATTTCCTTCTTCTTTCTGTGGAAGAGACGTTTCTCCTCCCTCCTTTTCTTCCGATAACTCTCATTCGCCTGACGCGTTGCTACTGGCTTTAACGTTGCCTGCATACCACATTCTTGGCTTCAGTAGCTTTTTGGCACTTGGTCGTACCGTGGGTTCCTTGGGAGAAGCTTTTGGTACCCAACTACGGATATTGCAACTCTTTCCATGGAGTGGGCAATGGCTTGCCATTGCGCTGCTATACTATCGGAACAGGAAGTGCTTTCTTCAAGCAATTGGGTCAGCCGAGTGGAGATGCCTGTTGTGTTTGCAGATTTCCCATGTCCAGCTTTCGTGTAGTGTCAGATCGAACGTTTCTCGCCACAATCAGACGTGTGAAAACCTTTGCTGCAGCAAGGTAATGTGCGCCCCTCGGATCGATAGTACGGGCGTTAGCTGGTGGAGTCTACATTTTTGAACTGTTGGTCCAAAGATATTTTTCCAAAATGATGAATCATATATTATTTGACAATTTTGACATTTTAAATTGCATGTGGATACGCAAAGTGCGATGTCGTAAGACAACTACATGGCCGCTCTTCAATCGTTTCCATCAAGCCTGTCGTGAAGGTACATGACTTATTGACGTTAAAATATTTCGGAAGCTACTTTAGAACCATGGGAACGCAATCAATTTGTTCATAGACCATGAGCGTACCAGGAAAATATTATCACCGTCACATAAAGCACGTGTAAACCAATAGTAGGCAAAAAATCATGCTCCACACTTCATTTTGTAACGCAGAGGTTGGTCCCCCGTTCAGCAGTGTTTAGCGTGTCCGATGAACGCTGTGCCGAATCTTTCCCCGTGGATCGGAATTTTCAAGTTCTTTTGACGGTTTCTCTTTATAAGCAGAAACTAGAAAATGAGAATGCGAGATCATATCAAGAAAGCCCCATGGAGTTTTCATATGTTTGGTTAAAAATTACTTTTTGTAGGTGCCCAAGAGGCCACCTTGGCGAAGGGGTTAGCATGTCCGCCTATAATAATTGGACCTCTAGAGGCTCAAGATTTTAAATCGTGAGAGATGTTAAATCGTGAATTTTGACCACACTTGTGGAGGTTGTTGTTAACAGATGTCATCATGCAATGTTTCAGACAAATCGGATAATAACTCCGAACTCTGGAGGCTCAAAAAATTAAATCGGGTGATCGGTTTATATGGGAGTTATATCAGGTTATTGACCGATTTGGACAATAATCCACTTTTTTCTACATTACGCCTAGATGAGCTAAGGCTCACTAAACACCATCCTTTCTATACACCTACTCCAAGATCGATCGGTTGAATCTTTTCAAACGCTCATTGTTCCAATCGTAAATGTTAAGGCGTAGCTATAAATTCTGTCAATATCCCGACTTGGTAATCAAACATGGCAAACCAAAACTTGACTACTGATAGGTTTTATGACACATCTACTGCCTCTGAACTGTCGGCATGAAAACCAACTGCAAAAGGAGTCTTGACCTTAGATTGTTTTCCAATTTTGGGCGACTTCAATTGTTATGGTAAAATCTATATGACTGGGATACCTAACCTCTCGAATTTCTTCCGTCCTTATAGCTGTATCAGAATAATATCCCATACACGCATGTTGGAATCGTATTGACATTCTTAGGCGGTTAAACTATGTCTGTCCGCAGATCTTTTGAAATCACGATACCGTTCGCAAATAATACAAACAAACCATTCATCCTATGGTTATGGTTATAAGTATTAACAACTTAAAAAGTTTGTACCCCCTCTAGCTTTACTTTTTTCTTAAGGTTAACAAAAACTTGTTTTTGTGAATAACATATTGTAAATTGCCACCAAAGGAGGCCACCGTGGGGCATTCATTGGTGTATTCATCCAGGTATTACAGCATAAACTTGAGTTCATATCTCGTCGAGAAAATCCATCTTCATTTTCCTCTCTTTCATGTAATACACATTTCTGATTATTTCAGGTTTGACATAATTCTCTAAATCTGTACTTGAAAATTTCATACTTGAGTTAGAAATTCTTCACTTTGATTTTGAAAAACCTCGCTTTTGGCTTAATTCAGGAAATTTGTTCTCATTTGTTAAAGTACAGATTTTAATCACGGATTTTTAACTCTTAATGTCGAATGGCCAGTTTGGTTATCCAAGTAAAGCAAACAAGGCTCCAATAAAGTTATTGATTTTTGATTTTTATTCTCGCATTGGCACTTCAATTGCAATGAATAATGACGATGCCGTGCATTCAAGTCCCTTTCAATATCCTCTAGAAGTCATTGTTAAGCCATGTTCATTAAGCATAAATTGAACATTTGTCATTTGCACCTGCAGCCGCAAGCTGAACGATTTCAATGCCCACCAACCACACCAAAACGAGGTGCCATAAAATATGACCAAATGACCGGCCAAGGCAATTTATGTGTTATGGCCGCCAATGCATTACACGGATAAGGCCACAGGCTGCAGCAACTACCAATTGGAATGGCCAACACTATATCCGTTTCCGTTTTATAAGGCAGAGAACAAGTGCATTTAAGAATAATTACCAGTCAGTGCATAATTCAAGTGAAATTGCACTCTATAAGCCTTAAAAACAAAAAACACACACACACAAAGACACCAACGAACAACTGCCAACAAGTTTTAATCGCACAGCGCCAGCTTGAGTTCGTAGTAGGGGATTAGGAAAATTGATTGAGGTGGCTTATATAGCGAATAGCAAAGGAAAGTAATGTGAGGCTAGGCAAAATCAAGGACCTTGGTTCTCGAAAACCATTTGACAACATCATCTCATGGTGCAAAAGGCCATTTTGATAAGTCGGTGTACAGAGAGCTACCCAATCGCCTGGCTGACTGCCTGGCTCTTTTAACAAATGACAGGCGATTAGCAATTGTTTGGGGAATTATGCATTATTATTGAAGTCCACAACCATTCGTCCACAGACCCTGGATTGGGGCTTGCAGACGAGTTAATAAGGGAAACGAGCCATCGTTAAGTGAGCATGGCACTCATTCATTCACTCACCCAAATTGACGTAGTTCAGCCGAGCTGATGTCATTTGCTTAAGTACTTTGAATCACTTCAAATCGTTTGGAAAAAGGCAAAGAAAGCGAACTACAGCTTTGGGAAAATATGGATTTTTTTGCATGGATAATTTAAAGGGAAATTTATTAACGACAGCGGAAAACATCAACGAAATAAACCATAATTTTGATAAGTTACAGGAAAGGAAGTGATTAGGTGGACTATGTATTTAAATAGTTCTCATGAACTACACTAGGTAACAAAAATGGAAAAAAATTGTAAAATCAACTAAGCAAAATTTTTCTGGTACTCTGGTGATCACCAACCTCATGATGCTATTAAGTAGACTTGCCCTTTAGAACTGACCTTTGGGAGTGAACAATTAAACGCTTTTTTTATTTATATTTTGATTTAAATCCTTATGTTGAATTGCCCATACAAACCGATCCCTTAATAAGGGCACTTAAGTTTACGATAATCTCCTTTATAAACCAGAAATGTATATTGACCGAATATCGCTCTTTAACCGTTTTGGCACAAATCTAACTTCCGATGTGAAGACCAAACTTCTGAAAAGTTTAAATCTTGTATAAAATTCCATTGCTGTTAATGTTGGCCTTTGAACTAGAAACTCATTTACATCATATATCAACAATATGCATTACAAACTGCCTTCCGACTAAACCATCGTCATCATCAAACTGCAGCACATCGGCATTTCTAACCACATTGAGTGGAACAAGAACTCCATCAAACAAAACACTGAAATCCAAGCATCTGCTCGTGGAACATTTCCAATTAATGTTACATTTTCTAAACAAACTGTTGACTAAGTTGCTGTTGTTGTCGTTTTTTGTCATAGCTTCTGCTGCACCAGCCATTGTAGCAAACCGAAAAAATTCCAATACGATAAAAGAGAACGCCCTCCACTTTAAACTTTCCACCTCTACTGCTCGCTACCCGATTTAGTTGGTTAGAATACTCAACTTATGCAACTTACACGTGTCCTGCGGCACAAAACGACCAACACAGAAACTCATATCTGTTTGAATTGCTAAAAGGGTACATGACAATTGGTTTGTGTATTAGAGTGGGTTTAATAGGAAATCTTACAAATTTGTATGTGAAAAAGAGAAATTTTCTAAGAAATTTTCTAAATACAAATATTTCAAAGAAAATGTGTACTAACACTAATTTTTTAAGTAATGTTTGATTAAAAACAAATTTTGTCCAGAAACAAGATAGCTAAAAAATGTCCTTTGAACAAAAACCTTCGAGTAAACGAGTTTCGCTCCTCAAAGAAAAATAGCCGCATCTTGGAATAGGTACCACCTATTACGAAAAATAATTTAAAGCCTTTTGGAGTAGGCTCAATATGGACTCCAAAGACCCAACAGGTGTAGTGGTGGCATCAGACCGCAGCATGCTGTCCGCCCCTCCCATAGGTGTTGGTGCCTTGGCACCTGTAGTCGAGTCTAATGCTTCAAGCGCACAACCAGTCCTCAGACTAACGAATAAGGAAGATTCGGATAAACCAGAGGTATGCACAATTCGTCCCCAGCCGTTATGTAAAGGTTGTGTTTCCGATTTAGATTCAGACAGCGACAGTGTCAATGAAACAGTCATCGAAGCCGAATCGGGAGATGAGAATAGCGGGAGGATGGCAGTAGTTAGCGATGACTTTACTCTAGCAAGAGGACCGAGAAAGCGATCCGCGGCACGACGAAGAAGACAAAGGAATATCCACCGGCAGCGTAATTGGCCGAAAGTGCATGATACTGACATTCGAAGCACTTCTACGGAAGCTGGAAAGAGTATCAGATCTCCCGAAGAGCATAACACTGCTAAAACCCCGAAGAAGAAAAGAGCTCCCCGCTTTCAAGAACTCTGGGAAGACATAGCCAGCCCTCCCGCAATGGAGGCTCCAGACAGTGTCCTACGGAGGTTGACAAAGTCAGAACAGGAACGAAGGAAGCGCGCGCGGCCTCACAGTCTTCAGGGAAGACTGAGACTTCTAAAATGACGCCACAACCATTACGGAAGGGGGAGATGGTCGGTGGAAAAGGTAAGGAGCTGGTTAACATGGAGAACCCAGGGACTAAGATATGTTTTAGACTGCTTGACCATAATACGGTCCTGCAGGCGGAGACCCGGGCGATCACGGAATGAATGAAATAGTGCTAACGAGAGAACATCGAGTGTGAACATCTTCAAGGACAGTAAACTGACCATAAGGACAACAACAAGCCGACTACTGGCTTAGGATTATATCCTAAGTGGCATGAGGTGGATTAATATCCGCACCGTCTTTTCAACCTAACCTAATCTAACAAAAACCTCAACTAAATTTTGATATTTTTACCCACCACCGAAGTTTGGGGGTTTAGTCATTTTGTCATTCTGTTTGCAACACATCCAAATATCCATTTCCGATCCTGTAAAGTTGATTTAAGGTCTTAGGCCCACAAAAGCCACATTCATTATCCGATTTTGGTGAAATTTTGGACAGTGAGTTGTGTTAGGCGAATCGTCATCCTTCTTAAATTTGGCCCCGATCGATCCAGATTTGGATATAGCTGCCATTTAGATCGATCTCTTGGTTCAAGGTCTTGGGCCCATAAAAGGCGCATTTATTGTCCGATTTTGGCAAAATTTGGGACAGTGAGTGTGTAGGGTTTTGGGGCCACAAAAGGCGCATTTATTGTCCGATGTCGCCGAAATTTGGGAAAGTGAGTTGTGTTAGGCCACTCGACATTTTTCTGCAGTTTGGCCCAGATCGGTCCAGATTTGAATATAGCTGCCATATAGACCGATCTCTCGATTTAAAGTCTTGGCCTCATAAAAGGCGCGTTTATAGTCCGATTTATCATCACATTTTCTCACAATGGGCCGGACTTGCCTCCGAGAGAACCTCCCATATTTCGGGGTGGGCTACCCATTCAAACCAAACCTAAAAATTCCATTAAAACAAAATTTCTAAAAAAATTGTTCTTAAGTCAATTTTTTATTTCAACAAAAAATATTCAATTTTTTTTAATAGGGGTAACTAACAGTTAGGCGCACCTGTAGCCGAGTTGGGGGTTCGATTCCCATCAGAGGTCACTACTGTGGTATTACTATGGACTAACAATTGTCTAAGTGAGTCTGTAAAGGACTGCCACTCTAAGCTAAACTAACTAACAGTTGTATTTTAAAATGTTCTTTAAATTTGCTATTCCCAATGCTTAACAATCGTTGTAATCGATTTCGCTCCTTAACTCCATCAAAAAAGTGTTACAAAATTGCACTGCATTGCAAAAACTATTTACATATTGCAAAATTCAAAAAGCTTTGTCTCTCTCTCATTCTTTGTTCGTTTTGCTCACTTTGTTGTATCCCCAATTTATTGTAGTGGATAGCTTATGTTTGAAATATATGTATGACCGGAGGCTATGTTTTTGTCTCGGATTGTTGGAACGGAGACGATATCAAAAATGTATTAAACCGACAAAAACACTGAAACACATTTTCAACTTTTTGCACGTTGTTGTTGTAGTTTTTGTTTTACATTTGATATAAAAGACTGACTGTCACAAGCACTAACACCGATACTCCCAAGCAGGATACTCCACAGCGCTTCAACTCAAACACATCCATAAATAAGGCCATATGCAGGCAACATTCCTTTGGTTGAGCTTGTGTGAGTGAGTGTGTGTGTGTGTGTGTGTGTGTGTGTGTGTGTGTGTGTGTGTGTGTGTGTGTGTGTGTGTGTGTGTGTGTGGGAGTGTGAGCGAGGTTAAACAAAAACAGCTGAACCCATCGTAATTCGTATACATTTCCTTCATTCGAACTCAACAACAACACTCGAACGTAGTCATTTTCCATCATGATGATCCTTTGTGTGAATGTTGGTTTTTGTGTGTGTGTGTGTGTAAATGTTATTGAAATGTCAACACACACATACTATCAGTTCTCTTTCTCTGTTGCTCCCTATCTCTTTGACCGGATGTATGTGTTTCAATTGCAAAAGGATTTCTTCATTGTCACCGTGAAATATACTTCCATACACAGGTTTCCGGGGATTTTCATTTGTAATTAAAGCTTTAGCCAGACAAAAGGATGGGCGGACAGACAGACGGATACATGAATGGATGGACAGACTGCCAGATTCTGATGCACATACGTATATAGTTTGGCATTGTGTGTTTCATTTGCTGTTTTAGTTGAGCTCTCTTCTGTTTTTTTGAGACAATGATTCTGTTTTCCTTATTTTGTTTGAGGGGATTTTGTAGTTTCATGGCACATTCCTATGGATTATTGTCGCCCATGTGTTTGAGAATGCCATCTCGAAACTGACAACCATAACAAAAGGAAAAAAACAATGTTTGGGTTTTATTTTTTGCCAAATTGCAAATAAACACCCATGGGTGAATACTTGGTCATACGTTATCCACAGCTAAAGTTTTATTAAAAATAAACCCCATACGCAAATGTGCTCATTAAGATAAATTGAAAAGATTCCATTTAAAGTTTATTTTAATAAAACGACATTGAGATCGTCTCCACAATAAGGTAGGAAATTAAATAAATATAAAGGGTAACTAGAAAAAAAAAGAAAAAACATAAGCAAAAGCGTGCTAAGTTCGGCCGGGCCGAATCTTATATACCCTCCACCATGGTTCGCATTTGTCGAGTTCTTTCCCAGCATATCTTCTTAGGCTAAAAAAGGATAAAAGAAAAGATTTGCTCTGCTATTAAAGCGATATTAAGATATGGTCAAGTTCGGACCACAATTAAATTATATGTTTGAGACCAGTGTAAAATGTCGGCCAATTCAAATTAGAATTGCGCCCTTTGGGGGCTCAAGAAGTAAAATAGACAGATCGATTGATATGGGAGCTGTATCAGGCTATAGCCGGCCGATTCAGACCATAATAAACACCTATGTTGATGGTCATGAGAGGATCCGGCGTACTAAATTTCAGACAAATCGGATAATAATTGCGACCTCTTGAGGCTCAAGAAGTCAAGATCTCAGATCGGTTAATATGGCAACTATATCAGGTTATGGACCGATTTGAACCTTATTTGGTACAGTTGTTGAAAGTCATAATAAAATACGTCATGCTCAATTTCAGCCAAATCCTATGGGAACTGCACCCTCTAGAAGCTCAATAAGTCAAGATCCTAGATCGGTTTATATGACAGCTATATCAGGTTATAGCCCGATTTGAACCTAATTAAGCACAGTTGTTGGAAGTCATAGCGAAACACGTCGTGCAATATTTCGCTCCAATCGGATAAGAATTGCGCTCTCTAGAAGCTCAAGAAGTTAAGACCCAAGATCGGTTTATATGGCAGCTATAGCAGGTTATGGACCGATTTGAACCATACTTGGCACAGTTGTTAGATATCATAACAAAACATGTCGTGCAAAATTTCATTCCAATCGGATAAGAATTGCGCCTTCAAGAAGACAAGACCCAAGATCGGTTTATAGGGCAGCTATATCAAAACATGGACCGATATGGCCCATTAACAATCCCAACCGACTTACACTAATAAGAAGTATTTGTGAAAAATTTCATGCGCCTAGCTTTACTCCTTCGAAAGTTAGCATGCTTTCGACCGACAGACGGACGGACAGACAGACGGACATGGCTATATCGTCATAAAATGTCACGACTATTAAGAAAATATATACTTTATGGGGTCTCAGACGAATATTTAGAGTAGTTATAAACAGAATGACGAAATTAGTATACCCCCATCCTATGGTGGAGGGTATAAAAATATTTCTCATCATAAACACCAGAAAGGCTAAAGTTGTCATACACTTTCATTCAAAATTGTATATTCATTCATAAGGAATATAAAATTTTAAAGGAAAATTGAATAAAAACATAGAAAAATTTTGGGATTTGTTGTCTTTTATGAAAATTTCTCAGAAATTGTGAAATTTTGGAATATTTTGTCTTTAGAGTAAATTACTTAAACACTGCCTAATAGAAAATTTCTTAAAATTTCATAAAAATTTTGTCTTAAGAGAAAATTTTTTAGAAACTTTGCCTTTAGATATAATATTCTAATATTTGAGCTTCAGAGAAAATTTCTTCTACATTTTTTTGTCTTTAGTAGAAAATTTCCTTAAAATATTTATCTTAGAGAAAATTTCCTAAGATGTTTGACCGCAAAAAAAAAATCAAAGACATTTCGGAGAAGATTACTTTAAGGCAGCCCAAAATCAGATTCAATGAAACACTTTTGGTCCATTATAAAATCACAGTAGCGACAGGTAAAGAGTCTTCGGTGAAATTTAAACCCGATACAACTGCAAATATAATTCAAGCTCGTGAAAAACTCGGCCACTCGTGCGATTTGCTTTTGAAGAAAGTTTTTGGATATATTGTGTCAAATTTCATATAAAACTTTTTCCTAGGGCAATTTTTTTTTTTGGATTTTGTACCCTTTAGAGTATAAAATCCAAACAGTAACCGTTGAGTGGAGCGGACGTGTTTTCATTTCGCTCCTCGAAGCAAAAAGTGAGTTTTATTATCAATGGCACATATTTGGATATAGCTGCTATATAGACCGATCTGCCGGTTTTGGGTCTTAGGTATATAACATTTATTACTCGAATTTGCTGAAATTTGGAACAGTAAGTTGTATGAAGGCTTCCAACATCCGTCCCGAATATGGTCCAGAGTGGCCTATATTTAGATATAGCTGCCGATCTTCAGCTCTAGGGTCAAAAGACCATAAAAGGGGCATTTATACTCCGAGCAGTGCCAATAACTCGCAATTCCATGATCTCTATTCTTATCTCCAATACAATCAAATACTATCTTGTACAAAAGATCTATCTTCACATGCAACCGGCTTGATTTTAAAAGCTAGAGGAGGTTTGCTTGATTTAAATGCCAGAAATTTTGCTGGAAGTAGTAATCCAAATAATTTTTGTACAATTTGCAATTTAAACCAACCGGAAAACACATATCACTTTATTGGGGCTTGCCCAATTTTCGCCGATTACAGAAACCTATTTTTTGGTAAAAGTATTCTTGAAGAGAGTGAAGTTATTGATATACTAAATGGCGCGAAATTTCTGTCATTATATAAATATATTATTTCAAGTTGTAAATATACAAAATTAATACTGAATGAATATAATACAATATCTAATCACATTTGAATTTTTTATTGTGTAAATATATACTAGTATTAAAAAATGGCTAACAGCAGTATCGCTATGCCAAACATATATGTAAAATAAGTTATATAAAAGTTATAAAGGAATTAATATAAGCAATAAGTAAATTCATCAATAAAGAAAATTAAAACAGTGAGTAGCACTAGGGGCCTCGACATCCGACCCGCATATGGTGTATATGGGACATATATTTACATATAACTGCCATATAGACCGATTTGCCGATTTAGGGTCTTAAGCCTATAATTTATTATCCGATTTTGCTGAAACTCAGAACAGTGAGCTTTTTTAGGTCCATCATTATCCGAACCAAATGGTTATGGTTTAGATGGGGTTATATTTAGATATAGCTGCCTTGGAGACCAATTTTCATCTTTAGGGCCTCAAGACGCATTTATTCTCCGATTTTGCTGAAATTTTAAATAGTGAGCTGCCGACTCCTGATATCCAACCCAAATGTGGTTCAGATCCGACCATATTTAGATATAGCTGTCATAAAGATCGATCATCCCACGATTTCGCTCAAATTTTAAACTGTTACTTGTGTAGAGCTTTTCGGCACCTGAACCAAATATGATTAAGATCGGATTATAATTGGATAATAATATGGACATAGTATTGTTATAATAATTTTTTTTTTAATAAATATATCCACGGTGGTGGGTATCAAAAGTTCGCCACGGCCGAACTTAAGGCAATTTTACTTGTTTTTTTTTTTATACCCTCCACAAAAGATTGGGGGTATACTAATTTCATCATTCTGTTTGAAACTCCGTCATGACATTTTAAGTCGAACTAGCCATGTCCGTCCGTCTGTCCACCCCTCCCTTCTTGAAATTTTGCACAAATACTTACAATTCTTATCCGATTTGCCTGAAATTTTGCATAAGGTGTGTTATTATGACTTCCAACAAATGTGCTAAGAATAGTTCAAATCGGTCCATAACCTGATATAGCTGCCATACAAACCGATATGGGATCTTGATTTCTTGAGCCTCTATAGGGCGCAAGTATTACCCGATTTGGCTGAAATTTTGTACAACGGCTTCTCTCACGAATTTTATACAACGGCTTCTCTCATGGCAACGCACCCAGCTTTAGGTGACCATACGTATCGAATATGGCCTAATACAGCACCCCAATAAGCCGATCTCCCTTTTTATCTCCCGATTTTACTTCTTCAGCCCCTAAAGTGCGCAATTCTTACTAGATTTGGCTGAAATCTTACACAATGACTTCTACTATGGTCTCCAATATTCAGTTCAATTATGGTCCGAAATGAAACATTACTTGATATTGTTCCAATAACATAGCAATTCTTTTCTTCTAGCCTTTGTTTGCCTTAAAAGAGATACCGTGGCAAGAGATCGACAAATGCGTTCCATGATGGAGGGTATATAAGATTCGGCCCGGCCGAACTTAGCACGCTTTTACTTGTTTTTTCTTGAGAATAAATCACATTTTAAGAAATCATTTTCCAATGCTTGGCCAATATCATTCCATTATCGAAACTTGGCCATTTGTCATTTCGCATCTTGCCTTTGGGGTCAAATGTCCATCAATTGAAATTGTCATAGATCCGTATCACATTCAAAAACTATTTTTGGCCACATCACGATCACGATAGATGAATGTTTTTGCTCTTGAAATCGATACCCAATAAAGCATCAACTATGGACAAACAAACAAATCAAAAAAAAAAAAAGTCACATTTCCTTAACAGACCAAAAAACTCAGTTTCTGGCACAATGGAAACCTCTTAAATGCATTGCCATTTGCATGCCATGTTCTTCAAATTTGCCAAAAGCAAACCGGCCAAATGAATAGACAGAAAGCAAAACGAGTTTAGTTAACATTTTCATGAGAGCCTGCAATATTTAAAGTCACTTCATTATGGACCCTTCCCCCCTATAGCTGCCTGGTGGCCAGGAAAACTTCGACTATCGGCTATTCCCGCTGCCATAGACTTATGATTGTGATTATCGATTAGAAATATTTTCGCCAAAAATTAACATTTTCTCCGAAGCTTATGCATTGGTGACGCTGCTTTTGCTGCTCCCTGGAAAATTGTCATAAATTATTTAACCCATTTGGCTTTGTTTTTTTTTATTAATTTTTTAGTAAACATTTGTGGTGTTTACATAGCGTGCAACAAACACTTCGGTCGCAGGCTATGCTGCCATATCGTTTCGCGGCATCATCAAGTCATGCTGCCACCGAGACTTAAATGGCGTTAATAAAGTGCACGTTTTTGCAATTAAAATTTATTTATTTACAACAAACACCCCAGAGGCCTGAATTGGCGTTTGTGCCACATTGCAAAAAAAGGAAAAATCTGAAAAAATTACTTATTAGTTAAGAGAAGTTAACTTTTGAGTCCATAAAAGATCGACACAGTATAAAAATGTGACATCGGTTTAAGAGTTTTATGATTTGCATAAAAAACTTTGCCCACTAATTATTTGGCAAAAGTAAAAAAGTCGTAAAGCGTTTAAGTGTTTTAAAGCTGATGGCGTTTAAGGCGCCCATAAAAGTGTGAGCCATGACTTTATTTGGGAAACTTTTTCTGCCAAAAGGCATATCAAATCACTCAATCATTTCAAAACAAAAAAAGGCAAACTCCGGTAGGATCATAAAAATATAAAGTTTTTGAGGTTAGAATGTCAATGGCGAAATGAGAGTTACAACGTTTTGAAAGCTGTGAGAAATTAACATAATCGAATAATTTTATTTGGGACACCAGAAAATCTGAGTGTCAAAAAGTAAACATGGTCTAGTTTGATAACCATTTTTTTGTGGGTGAGTTAATATAACCTGACATTAATTTTCATCGCAGCGCAAAGGTTAGTATGTCCGCCTATGACGCTGAACGCCAGGGTTCGAATCCCGGCGAGACCATCAGAAAAAATGTTTATCCCCACCTAATGCTGGCGACATTCGTGAGGTACTATGCCATGTAAAAACTTCTCTTCAAAAGAGTTGAGTGTGAACGGCACGCCGTTCGGACTCAGCTATAAAAAGGAGACCCCTTATCATTGAGCTAAAACTTGATTCGGACTGCACTCATTGATATTTGAGAAATTTGCCCCTGTTCCTTAATGGAATGTTCTTGGGCAAATTTGCAATTTGGATTAATTTTCAAAGAAAAAGAAGGCTCCTATTTGTTCATGAAAGGGAAAAATGTTTTAAATATGTTCCAATATGAACAAAAATTTTACGTTTTGGACATTCTAACATCCAAAATAGTCGAAGAGACACTGATGATACAAAACTCAGCAACCAAATGAGATAGTAACACTGAAAAACAAAAAAAAAAAACAAAATCGGTTCAAAGGATTGCAAATTGCAATAAGTTTGCTAATATCATTAAGGCATAGAAAGTGTGTACTGACTTTGTTTTCCATCTAGATGGTGCTTTTGCTGACTCTTGCCCAAAATCAACAGAACTTTTTAAGGCTAAAACAACTGTTTTTATCATGCTCGGAAATTGCTCCAAAACTATTACCACTTTTATAAATAATTAAAATGTAAAATGTCGATATTAGGGTATAAGTGTACCAGTAGTCGGCAGTTTAAGGATTTGGCCTTTCAGGGGATTTCAGGGGAATCGATTAAAAAATAAAACATTTATGAGGCCAAGAAGTTCAACCAAAAGGTATATATAAATAGAATACTTATCCAAATATGGTGCGATGTGGACCATATTCGATGCGAATATAGAGGGTATCATACCCCTCTCTTTCTCTGTCTCTACCCAGAAAAATATATTACAAAAATTTTTTCAATTAAAAATTTAATTGAAAATAACAATGTTGTCAATTAAAACATTAATTGAATCCGTCTTTTATTAATTAATAATATTATAATATTATTAATTAATAATATTAATTAATAAAATTAATATTAATGCGGAATTTTGTTTTAATTACGACCGTGATTAAAATTTTGGGAATTTCTAATTAAAAAATTAATTTGTTTAATCATTTTTTTTAATAGAATCTGAAATTTTTCCAATTATGATCGTGATTTAATTTGTTGTCAATTAAAAAATTAATTGATTCAAAAATATTTTAATTGAACCTGAACATTTTTTCAACTACGATCGTGATTGACATTTTTTTAAATGTCAATTAAAAAATTAATTGAATCAATATTTTTTTAATTGAATCTGGATATTTTATTTAATTACGACCGTGGTTGAAATTTTGTGAATTTTTAAATAAAAAAGTAATTGATTCAATAATTGTTTTAATTGAATCTGAACAGTTAGTTCTTTCAATCATTTTTTAATGGAATCGGAAATCTTTTTTTAAACCAGACAGCAACAATAACAGTTCATTTTTAAAAAGTCTAGCCGCTCAAAATTTTGATAAATACTCTTTGTATATAGAGGACAAAACTTCCTCTCTTAATTTCTAGATGCGATTCTTATATTTTTAATGATCAAAATATGCATATTAATGGCATAAAGGTTTCTTCATACATCTATCTACTTATAACATATTCTAGATAAATGTTTTTCTGTTGAGTTTACTTCCCTAAATGCATGTAATTCATAAAGTTACTGACTCGCTACTCTTTCTTTTATAATTCGGAAAACAATATTTTCCGTTTCATATTTGGAAAATCACCCAGAGGTGTTTTATTTTTAGGGAGTGGTTATGGACCCAAACATCAACCTCAAATTTGCGCTGCAGGGGTTTAACATTTGTGAACAATGTTGTATTGAAATCGAAGGTGCGCCCTCTACCGCGCGCTTTTCCCAAAAATTTTAATATTTGAATATTTTTAATTGATCCAATTAAAAAATTAATTGGATATTTCGACAATTTTAATCATTTTTTAATTGGATCAATGAAAAAATTAATTGAAAATTTAAAAAAAATTCAATCAAATTTTTAATTGGATCAATTAAAACATTAATTGGAAATTTCAATCATTTTTTAATTGAATATGTATTTTTTTTGATTGATATTATCACTTTCGTGATTTAAGCAGTTTCATTTAAAAAATTAATTGGATCAATAAATTTCTTGATTAAAACCGATTTTTATTTTTTCCTATATACAACGTATCTTATATATTAAAATCAATTTGTGTTTGTTTGTCTGTGCCGTATAGACTCAAAAACGGCTGAACCGATTTTCTTGAAGTTTTCAAAGATGGTGCATAATTATTCCGTTGTTAAATTAGGGTACTACCTTTTTTATATCTGGTGGGGCCGGACCCTCCTCCTTACCCTAATTTTCAGAATCGGCAGATTTCGGAGATGGATGGTGGGATTTAGGCGAAATTTTGTGTGATCTCTTATAGTAACTTAAAAACAAATATTTGGTATTCAAATTTCGGTTGGGTTACCTTAGAGGGCCGCCTCACCCCCAAAACCAACCAAATTTATATATAGACCAATCACGACAATATGAGACTCAAATGAAAGGTATATAAAATTAGAAAACGAATCTGTTATCCTATTGTCGGACCAAGTGTTTGGAGGTCCACCCCAAAATACCCCTAAATCGAACATATTTACCGACCATGGCAATATGGGACTCAAATGAAAGGTATTTGCGAGTAGAATATGAATCTGATATTCAAATGGGGTCCAAATGTTTGGGGGGCCGCCCCTCCCCAAAGAGGACAAATTTACGACCACAGCAATATGCGGCTCAAATGAAAGGTCTTTGGGAGTAAAGCACGATTCTGATATCTGATATGTTCGGGAAAATGTGTCTATGGGACCACCCCACCTCCATAATACCACCCAAATAGGACGTATTTGCATACCACTGCAATATGGGACTCAAATAAGAGGTATTTTAGAATAGAACACGAATCTGATATATAATTTTAGGGCCAAGTCACTGAGTGGCCACCCATCCCCCGAAACACCACCCAAACCGGACATGTTTGCCGACTATGAAAATACGGATCTGATATCAACATTCGGGACCAACTGTCTAGGGGACGTCCCAACCTCATAGCAACCCCCAATTAGGACGTATTTGCTCACCATGATAATTTGGGTCTTAAAGAGTGTGGAGCTCGATATTGATAGTTTCTAGGGCTCATATCAAAACGGCTTCAAATGAAAAGTGTTTGAAAGTAAAAAATGAATTCGTTATCCAAAATGAGGCCAATGGCAACATGGGGTTCAAATAAGTGATATTTGAGAGAAAAGCACGATGCTGATTTATTTTCAAAGCTAAGTGTTTGGGGAACAACCCCACCCAAAACACCCATATATCGGACATGTTTACGGACCATGTCCGTGCAAATATGTAAAACAATTCTCACTAAATTTTGCACTAGTGATTCTCTTATAAATCACTACATTATTGGATAAAGATATAGCTCCCATATATATGAGGGTCTGATTTTGACTAGTACTGCAATAATTCGACGATTTAGCCTGCATATCCAATGTCGTGTAGGATATCAAAAGGTCGGCTTCGCCCGATTTTAGCTTGTTCGCATTAATTTTTTTTCTAAGAACAGGCACTTTTAAACTTGTTGATGGGCCCCTCTAACAAAAACCGAATTTCTGCCAAAATCTTAAATCTCAGCTCAAATTTTTTGTCAACAAAGAAAGCCGAGAATATACTTGAGGTTTATTGACCCTTTTTCTATATATATAGTTTTACATATGCTTAGTATTCGTAGTTTACCCTATCTACGATTGAACACAACTTTCCCATAGCCAAATAAATGCTATTGATCAATTTATTTCTTTTCAATTTCGTATAGAATGACATTCCCAAGATTTTGTTTAAACAAATCGATTCCATACAAATGATTAATGGTTGTTGAAAAGTCAACTTGTCATTGAAAGTTTGTCCGAAAAAGAAAACAACCATAAATCCAAAAAAATATCATTTCAGGCCAAGCGATGACACCTTTCTCGTATTGCAGTGACTTAACTAAATACACCATAGTATGGGAAATAGAGAGCTCCCGATAACACCTTTCCAAGCATGCAGAGCCCTGGAATTAAAAGCAACGGCTGCCCAACTGCTCCACAAATGTCAAATACTATAAATTATTTCAAATACCTTAAATAAGCTGCAATTTGTTGAAGATTAACCCACTAAGCATAGACGCACAAGGAATCAGGTACTCCATATGCATGTGTGTGTATGTATATGTGTGACAGTTGCATATACCACCTGTTAAGGCTCAACTATACATAGAAAACTAGAAATGAAAAAATCTTCGGCAAATAACCACAAATTGAATTTTATATCAGAGTTTAAATTTCATCTGCATTTGAAAATCTGTTGATCTGTGGGTGGCAGTGATGTCCGTCCGTGTATACGTCTTTCGTTCTATTACGACCACATGTTGGTCATTCTATAAAAATGGCAGGAGAAAGAAAACTTCTGGGCTTTTGTCTTTGCCCATTTGAGAAAACTGAAGGCAACCACAAATGTATCTTTGCTGCACATAAATTCAAAGAAACTCAATTATTTCCACTTTTTGCCTGATTTCACATAGGCAAACGCACACACACACATATATATATATATATACATGCAAGTACATAGATTGCAGCATCAAGTATCTGTGCTGGAATGTTTATTTAGTGTTTAATATAGTTTTGAATATTTACAATGAATAAATGAATGAATGGATGGTACATGCATGCAAATTGGCCTTGTTGCTTACATGGGAAAGGAAATGAATTTTATAGAGCATAATATGCATTTTTTAGAGCATAATATGCAACAAGGAAAGTTCTGCCTCACCGAACTTTGTGATGACATAAATTACTATATATAAATTTTTATATCCACTTTTAAAAAAAAAATCCATGTTGATTTGTTAAGACTACTGCAATTTCCAAAATTTACTAAAATCCGGAAAAAAACCCCAAAACAATGTTAGACGTATGAATTATGTTGGGAATATTTATATGAAAATCAATGGAATGCCATAGAGATGGCAGGAGAAAAGAAGACTTCTTGGCATTTATCTTTATACTTCCATTTCTGCCTTCCCCTCCTAGAAAACTGTAGGCAATTATGGAGGCAATTATTTCCACATTTTGCTGATTTTACAGAGATAGACACACACACATACGTAGTGCGTAGATTGCACCATCAAGTACCTAGTGGGAATGTTCAGGAGTAAAATCTTAGGCCCATAAAAGCCACACTTATTATCCGATTTTGCTGAAATTTGGGACAGTGAGTTGTGTTAGGCCCTCGATATCTTTCTTCAACTTAGCCCAGATCGGTCCAGATTTGGATATAGCTGCCATATAGACCGATCTCTCGATTTAAGGTTTTGGGCCCATAATAGGCCATTTATTGTCCGATGTCGCCGAAATTTGGGACAGTGAATTGTGTTAGGCCCTTCGACATTTTTCTCCAATTTGGCCCAGATATACCGATATCTCTCGATGCCATTTATACCGATATCTCGATTTAAAGTCTTGGTCTTTTATGCGCCCATGTATAATCCGATTTCACTGAAAATTGACACAAGTTTTTCGACATCTGCGTCGTATATGGTTCAGATCGGCTTATTTTTTGATACAGCTGCTAAAAAGAGCAATATTTTATTATACACAATTGAACAATGACTTGTACTATTAGTATTTGGTCCATATCGGAACATATTTCGATATAGATGCTATGGGGCATAAGGTATGCATTTTTCACCGGATTTTGACGAAAGGTGGTTTACATATATACCCGAGGTGATGGGTATCTAAAGTTCGGGCCGGCCGAACTTAATGCCTTTTTATTTGTTCTCTATTTTTAGAATGAGAAATTAAATTTTTATAAAAAAAATCAGCCTACCATTTTCGAACGGATAAAGAGAGCTTTATGAAATTTTACGTGGTTATAGCTGAGGTTTTAACCTGCTTATGCGTCACAAAAATATGCTTAAATGTGCGGAATATCTTTCATAGTGTCCAAGAAATTCGACTAACAAATTTTTTTTTTTTTTGAAATTTGAGTTTTAATTTTGTTGCTTGTGAAGGCATTTCTAAACCGAATTTAAATTTTTTAACTGATTTGGAAAACTGATAAAATATACTATAATTTTACCGCCATATATGCTAAGGTCCGATTCTTCAAATTTCATCGAATTCGGGTAATTAATCTTTTATGACCTCAATACCCTATATCGGGAGATCGAGTGGTCGGTCTAAGGGTAGCTATATCCAAATATAGTCCGATCACTTCAAAGAAATGAATAGGGGTCTACCAGAACTGATTGTGCCAAATTTCATCGAAATCGGATGAAAAATTACCAATTTATTGCCTCAAGACTTTAAGTCTGGAGATCGGTCTATATAGCGGCTACATATAACTAAAATCCGATTTTATGAGATCAGAAGATCAGGTTTATATACTAGAAATACGAAAACATCAAAAAAAATTTTAAAACATGTTTCTATACCCAAGGTATCGGCAAAATTATAAATACCTAAAAAAGGTATTTATTGGATATTTACCCATTAAATACCCAAGCGTTGGGTATTTACCCGGTAGGAAGAGACCACACACACGTATATCTCTATACGGTTGCAGATAGACATTACAAACGGATGACTCAGTCTACCCTCCATCTTATGGTAGTGGGACCAATCAGATCATCAAGAAATTTGATGTGGAGTTAATGATTCTGTAGTTTCTAACAGAAAATTATAGTCTCCCATCATTTGCCCATTAACTTAAAAACGTATTTTTATCTCATCAAATTTTTGAAGGAATAACAAAAAGTTTACTTTTCGTTTACATAAATCATACACCCACAAAAACACTTCCATATACGCATGACTATAAAACATATGCCCCGGAAAAACAAAATCTTTTTTTAAAACCAAACAACAACAACATCATCATTGTCTGCATCTAATTAGAATATTTCGCATATATTTCAATGCACCAACTTGTATTTTGGTTGGAGTTTCATAGTATCTTACAACGTAATCACTTCGCTTGCCCTAAAATGTTTAAACACAAATGCAATACAATCATTGAGCCAACAACCAACAATAACAAAACACCTTTAAGATTTCCTAATTGAAGCAATAATACATGCATACAAACTCTTTGGTTAAAAAAACGGACCTTTACATTTTGTTTTTGGGAAATCGATTGGTGTGTATGCGCCACTTTGTTTTAAATCAAAAAATAAAATTTTCTAAAAGCTCTATTGTAACTTTTTGGGGTTTTTATTTGGAACTGGCGCTCCCAACGTAATAGCCAATATACAAGTACTTGAGGTTTATTAGGTTGAGGTGAAAGATATTAAGAAATAAAATGTGTAAAGACAAAATAAGGTGTTCTCTAAAGAAAAAAATTTAATGTGATTTTATCTGAGGCCCAGTATGCACCTCGAGCGAAATTCTCGCTACCAAACACATGGTGACCATAAACCATGCATTTGTTAGGCCAATCTGCCACACTTTTTTTTCTGATAAAGTACTCAATTATCAAAATTAAGCATTATTTTGTACAAATAAATCCATTTCGTGGTGCTAAAATTGGGCAAAGGTGCTAAAAATTACCGAATTAGACCATACTTGGCGCAGTTGTTGAGAGTCGTAACAGGACACTATATGCAAAATCGGATAAAAATCGCGGCATGTAAGGGCTCAAGAAGTCAAATCGGGAGATCGGTTTTTATGGGAGCTATATCATTTTCTTGACCGATTTAAACCGTACTTGGCACAGTTGTTGAGTTTTTTCCAGCAGAAATTTGCAGCATCCGACAGCTGTTTTATGAAGACCAGATGTTTATCTTCTTCTTATATATAAAATTCAATTTGTGTTTGTTTGTTTGTCGTTTCAGACTCAAAAACGGCCGAACCGATTAGCTTGAAATTTTCCCAGATTGTGTACGTTGGTCTGGAAGGAAACATAGGCTATATAATTTTTTGATATCGTGTGGGGGGCGGACCCTCTCCCTTACCGCAAAGGGTGGGTGGGGGCGTAACCTCCCCCTTACCCAAAAATAAAAGTGGACCGATCGGGACAATAAGGGATTCGAATGAAAGGTATTCAAGAGTAGAGTACGAATTTCATAATAAAAGTCGGGTCCAAGCACCTGGGGCCCCCAAGTGCTTGGCCTGGTTTATTTGAGGATTATGACAATATGGGACTCAAATGGAAGGTATTCGGGAGTAGATTACGAATATGGTCAGGAAGTAGGATTATGCTTTTAAATTTATTGATAACGGAAGAGGCGGACCCTCCAAACCCTCCCAAAATCAAAAGTGGATCGATAAGTGCAATATGGGTATCAAATGAAAAGTATGCGGGAGTAGATAACGAATCTGGCAAACGAAGTATAGGGGGTCACCCCACCCCCACAAAAACGCCCAAAATGGACACATTACCCAATCACGAATATATGGGACTCGGTTTGTTTGTCCCGTATAGACTCAAAAACGCCAGAACCGATTTTCTCGAAATTTTCGCATATTGTGTAGGTTGGTTTGGAAGGAGACATAGGCTATATAATTTTTCGGTATCGGAAGGGGGACGGACCCTCCCCCTCATGCCAAAAACACAACCTAAAATCAAAAGTGGACCGATCGGGACAATATAGCTATCAAATGAAAGGTATTGTACCCAAGTACCTAGCGCGAACTTGATATCCAATTGTGGAGCCAAGTGTTTTGGGGTACGTCCTAAAGCGCCCCCTAAACTGAACTTCATTTCCGTTGGTAATAAAAAATGAATTTGATATCTATTTTCAGTAAAAAGTGCCGGTGGCCGCCCCAGCCCCGAAACACCTTCCAAACGGTTCATATTTACAGGCCAAGGCAATATGGAGCTCAAATTAAAAGGATTTTGAAGTGCAGCACGAATTCTATACCATATTTGAGTCGAAATCCCTTAATGAGAACATTACCACCAGGAACCGAAAATCCATTTCCATTTCCGATCCAATAAAGTATATATATATTATTGAGCAGCGTAAAAATCTAAGACGACCTAGCCATGTCCGTCCGTCTGTTTGTTGAAATCGCGCTACAGTCTTTAGAAAAAGAGATATTGAGCTAAAACATTGCACAGATTCTTTTTTTCTCCGCCGATTTATGGTCTTAGGCCCATAAAAGCCACATTTATTATCCGATTTTGCTGAAATTTGGGACAGTGAGTTATGTTAAGCCCTTTGACATCCTACCTCAAATCGGTTCAGATTAGGATATAGCTGCCATATAGACCGATCTCTCGATTTAAGGTCTTGCTCCCATAAAAGGCGCTTTTATAGACCCATTTTGCCGAAATTTTTGACAGTGAGTTGTGTTAGGCCCTTCGACATCCCTTTTCAATTTGGCTCAGATCAGTCTAGATTTCTCGACCGATCTCTCGATTTAAAATTTTGGGGCCATAAAAGGCGCATTATTTTCCGAAGTCACAGAAATTTGGGACAGTGAGTTGTGTTAGGCACTTCGACATACTTCTGCAATTTGGCCTAGATCGAAGAAGATTTGCATATAGCTGTCATATAGACCGATCTCTCGATTTAAGGTTTTGGGGCCATAAAAGGTGCATTTATTGTCCGATTTCGTCAAAATTTGGGACAGTGAGTTGTGTTAGGCTCTTCGACATTTTTCTGCAACTTGACCCAAATCGGTCCAGATTTTTGTATAGCTGCAATAAAGACCGATATCTCGATTTAAAGTCTTGGCCCCATAAAAGGCGCAATTATAATCCGATTTCACTAAAATTTGATACAGTGACTTATGTTAGACTTTCCGACATCCGTGTCGTATATGGTTCAGAACGTTTTATTTTTTGATTTAGCTACTAGAAATATCAATATTTTGTAATACACAATTGAACAATGACTTGTACTTGTAAAGGGTGATTTTTTTGAGGTTAGGATTTTCATGCATTAGTATTTGACAGATCACGTGGGATTTCAGACATGGTGTCAAAGAGAAAGATGCTCAGTATGCTTTGACATTTCATCATGAATAGACTTACTAACGAGCAACGCTTGCAAATCATTGAATTTTATTACCAAAATCAGTGTTCGGTTCGAAATGTGTTCATTCACCGTAACGTTGCGTCCAACAGCATCTTTGAAAAAATACGGTCCAATGATTCCACCAGCGTACAAACCACACCAAACAGTGCATTTTTCGGGATGCATGGGCAGTTCTTGAACGGCTTCTGGTTGCTCTTCACTCCAAATGCGGCAATTTTGCTTATTTACGTAGCCATTCAACCAGAAATGAGCCTCATCGCTGAACAAAATTTGTCAAAATTTGAACACATTTCGAACCGAACACTGATTTTGGTAATAAAATTCAATGATTTGCAAGCGTTGCTCGTTAGTAAGTCTATTTATGATGAAATGTCAAGGCATACTGAGCATCTTTCTCTTTGACACCATGTCTGAAATCCCACGTGATCTGTCAAATACTAATGCATGAAAATCCTAACCTCAAAAAAATCACCCTTTACTAGTATTTGGTCCAAATCGGAACATATTTCGATATAGCTGATATGGGGCATAAGGTATGCATTTTTCACAGGATTTTGACGAAAGGTCGTTTACATATATACCCGAGGTGGTGGGTATCCAAAGTTCGGCCCGGCCGAACTTAACGCCTTTTTACTGGTTTTGTGATTCTTTTTAAACATGCCCCCACGAGTCGTTTGGTACTTTTTCGAGATTAGCCAATTTTCAATTTATGTATTCGAAAACTCAAGAAATGAAAGAGTTTAAACTTTATAATTGGTAATAGAATTACATATCGGCTTGAGCATTTGCCAGCCGCTTGAACAAGTAAAAACGGCATTGAATTTTGCTGGATTAAACTTTTGCGTGCCTACGATGTGGATTTTCGGTGAACCTTATACTGATAAAAAATTAGAAAAATTAGAAGGTTGTTAGACCTCTTTGAGCCCTTCGTACAAATCGAATGAATGACCCCTTCGTGAGGCAAATAAAGAATTTTATCAAGTATATAGCCCGTGTAGAAATTATTGGAACGCGCGCATCAAAATCGCGATCCTTGGTACATAGTTGGAAGACATATAGAATGGGCGAGTGCAAGAAATTGTTCCTTGCTTAAAAGTAAGCTAATGAAAAATATGCTCTATGTGCCTTCAAGGGGTAAAATTTTCTCTAAGGACAAAATTAGAGTAAAATGTTCTCTGAGGACAAAATTAGAGTAAAATGTTCTCTAAGTGCTTAAAAATGCATGAAAATTTCCCTAAAACACATATTACCTTGAAATTTTCTTCAAAGACAGAATTTCAATGAAATTTTCCAATTTTTCATATTTCAAAATTTCACACCTGGTCTAATATTACAATAATTGCCACACATACGTAACATATATATATACATTTACATTTGAATGTATGAACATTCATGGTGATGTGGGCATAGGACGAAATTGGTGCAGAATTATCATAGGAGGAAACATGTGTGTTTTCAGTTGCTAGTTGTTTCTTTTTTTTTGTCTTTACTGATTGTGTAAGTCTGTGGCGTTTCAACAAAACATGCCAAACAATGCCAGCAACATCAGTTGCAACAGCGCCAATACTACAAGTTGGACCAGCAGCAAAGCAGCCCAGATGCACAGTTCTGTGGCACAATTTTTACATTTCAGACTTTTTTTCAGTTTTTTTTTTTTTTTTTGTTTTGTCGATCTCCTTTATGATGAGTGAAACACACGAGTATTGGAGCAGCACAACAATTTTTTGGCTTATTGTTTGAAATGTGTGTATTTTTGTTTTTATTTTTGTTCTCCTTTTATGCTTTTTGTAAGCAAAAGTTTTTCTTGTTTCCATTTCAAAAGTTTAATTTAATTTTCCCTACCTTTACACATATATGGATGAAACACAATGCATATAATATTGACTTTATTTTATTTTGGTCGTAAAATTTGCCTTAATTAAATGTTGGCAAATAACAGGATTTAATGCTCACAATGATTATGGGGAAATATGTTGCAGCATGTCTGGAAATGCTTCTTTTACATGCGAAAGTCATAATTTTTTGTGATTTTATTAGAGCAGCTATAAACTTAGAGCATTGTGTTTAAAAAAAAAAAAATATAGGTACACTGAAAAAAATAATGAAAACGTAAAATGTTCATAACTCTAAAAACGGGAAAAGACCACCTTTGTTTGTAATTTTATGTATTAGAAGAATGTATATAACAATACTGAAAAAAATTTGTCCCAAAATTTTAGATTTTTCAATATTTGTTGGATTTTAGCAACGAAAACGAGACAAAAAACAAAAATTAAAAAAAAATTGCTATCTTTAAATTTAATTTAACAGACATGACTATTTACTAACAGACATGACCACACGTTTCAACTTTTGATCGTTGATTCATTCTTATTTTACTTCATGGATGACTGTCCAATTATTATTCTTTGAAAAATTCTTCTTTTTAATTTAGCATATTACCTTAAAAAAAATAAAACATTTAGAGACGCTCCTATTTGTAATGAAATTTTGCGTCTTTAACTACAGTCCACCATTGTCTTGTCCCAAGGTCAATTTCCTTTTCATTATTTTATTTATTTCAGTGTACGTACGTGTACGTTATGGGATTATGCAGTTTTATTTCTTTTTCACCCCTTTTAACTCCAAAATTGCCAGATATTTTGTGTAATCGAATAGTTTTGAAAAAGTGAAAATCTTGGTTCATACTCATTATACGAGTATATTACTATACTTTAATTGCCTATAACATAACATTTGTTCCACTAGCAGAACGTAGAATAGCGTTCCAAGCGCCTCGATCTTCTGCCCTCTTTCTAAAATCTCTGACACCAAGTTTCGAGGTGTCTCCCACCACTTGATCTTTCCATCGGGCTTTTGGTCTTCCCGGTTTGCGTGTACCAGTGTTCGCCTTCAAAAGACTTCTTTGCAGGTGTTTCTTCATCCAACATGACCTAGCCAACGCAGCCGTTGTATTTTGATGCGTGTAACTATGCTATTGTCGTCATACAGCTCATACAGCTCGTGGTTCATACGTCGCCTATATTCTCCATTAACGCACACTGGCCCATATATTTTAATAAGAATCTTTCTCTCAAATACTCCAAGCACTGCCTCATCTGCTTTCACAAGTACCCATGCCTCAGAACCATATAAAAACACGGGTAGTATCAGTGTCTTTTATAATGTAATTTTCGTCTGTCGAGAGATGGCCTTGTTTCTAAACTCCTTACTTAGTCCAATGTATCATCTGTTTGCCAGTATTATTCTTCGGTTTATCTCAAAACTGGTATCATTCGTTTCGGTTACGGTGGTGCCGAGTTACTGACTATCTTAAAGTAAAGGTTCCCAACTTTCTTCATTTTCTTTTTTTGCTCGGTTGTACAAGGCGTTTTGGGAGTTGAATCCATCCATTTCGTCTTATCTTCATTTGCTGCCAGATCCATTTTCACTGACTCTCTTTCGATTCTTTCAAAGGCTGCAGGCAAAGGCTTCCGGTGATCGACATATGATGTCGATGTCATAGGCGAGTAGCACGTGGTTTCTTGTGATTAGTATGCCATACCTATTGTCATCTGCATCTCGTATAATGTTCTCCAGCAGGATATTAAAGAGATCGCACGATAGGCTGTCTCCTTGTCTGAAACCTTGTTTGGTATTAAATGTTTCCGAGAGATTCTTTCCTATTCTTACTGAGGAACGCGTGACAGCAAGTGTCATCCTGCAGAGTCTCATTAATTTTGCAGGGATATCAAACTCAGACATGGCTTGAAATACTTTTGAACGTAAAGGAGTATCGAAAGCGTCTTTGTAGTCAACAAAGAGAGGTAGGTGTTGATTTGGCCTTCTCGGGTCTTTTCCAGGATTTGGCGCAGTGTGAATATATGGTCCAAGGGGGATTTACCATGCCTAAAGCCGCATTGATATGGCCCAATTATCTCATTGACTTTAGGTTTTAATCTTTCACACAGTACGGTCGAGAGTATCTTGTATGCGATGGGGAGGAGACTTATTCCTCTGTAGTTGGCACATTCCGTCTTGCGTCATTTCTTGTGTAAGGGGCATAGCATGCTGAGATTGCAATCATCGGCTATGCGTTCTTTTAGCCAGATTGCGCAGATAAGCTGATGCATACGCCTTATCAGCGTGTCGTCTCCGGTTTTCAATAGGTCAGCGGGTAACCCGTCGGCTCCTGCTCCCTTGTTGTCACTGCTATGAGTACAACACATATTTATTCCTTTCTAACAAAATATTTCTGAACAGGAGTAAACAAAAATATTTCTGAAAAGCGTAATGCATAGCTGTGAGTTCGAATCATTCACTTTTTTTGTTTGCAATTTTTATCAGTGTGCTCAACAAAAATAAAACCTTGCCATTTAGCATTAACGCATCTTAACAAATCATAGTTTTATTAATGCCTGGGTACTTCATCGTTTTAAAAAGCGGCAAAGTGGCGTTCAAATTTTTCTCAGTGCTTACTGTAAAACTTTCAAGACCTGCAACATGCCATAACTTGGAATTTCCGAATCTTTACAAATCATAAGTTGTACGTTTTCAATCAACTACATGGTGGAGCCTTTTTTCTGGCGTCTATTAAAAACGCCCGTCTAGTCTATGTGTAGCGATTTTATCAATGCCCCATCTACATCTGTGTGCATTCATTCATACGTAAGACAGCACAACATTACTTGTAATGTGACACAAATCCCTCCTTAATTTATGGCTCATTGTGATGACTTATTGAAATTTCCAATTAAAAATTCATTGCTCACACGCATACACCCGAGTACATACTTTGATCACACAGAATCGCTGTAAATTAAGTCTTTGCAAAGGAACAACACAGCTGTGAGAAGACAACACCAAAAAATAAAAAGAGATTACAACTGATGGCGATCGTAAAATAAGATCAAGAAAGATCCTTCGTTTAAAGAGTGATCGCCCACACGGTTATGAAGTCAATGCAGAATGCCATGACATCAACAAATCATTTGTTTATTTTCGTTGAGAATGTAAAACAATAACAAGAAATGACACTTGCACGTTTGTAACCGACAAAAGGTTTTTGTCGAGTCAGCCAAACAGCTAAAAAAAAGCGCATCAATCACTTATCGGGGTATGTTTTACTTCATTTTAGGTGGACCAGCCAGTGCAATTCAAACTATAAGCAAGTCGTTGTTTGAGAGCTAGCTAGCTCTCATTCAATTGTATAGTAAACATAAACAAAAAGCAAAGTGTTCGAGAGACCGGCAAACATCTGGTTACTCTAGGGTTGCCAAACTCTAACAATAATGATAGAAATCTTGTAACAATTAGGAATGAAATATATTTGGATACAGAGAACGAACTTGAAATCCAAAATAGGACGTATGTTGTGAGGGGCGCTCCCCCACAATAAAATACCGCCTGGCGTATAAGTAAACAGATAATGATACTATGAGACTCAAAGAAAATGTATTTGCAAAAACAATAATGTTAACCATAATAAGGGTGTCATCTCCAAAACCCCCAGGATGTATTTATAGAGGTCATTAGAAAATTTTATTCAAAATATGAAACTGACAACATTTTGTACACTATCATATTTTTTCACATTTTCTTTAATTCAAATATTTCAAAAAAGTCAAATTTGGAAAAAAATTTCTAACAGTATTTATTTTCGTAACCTTTTTTGAAACTCGAAATTTTCACAAAATGTTGTGTTAAACCAAATGATATATATTTTCTAAAAAAATCATATTTCGGCGAAACTGTTTTAAATTTTAAATTTGTAATTTCTTTTTAAATTAAAATTTCAAAAAACTGTTTTATATAAATCAAAACTAACAAAAAATTTATATTAAAAAAAATATTTTAAATGTCTTACTATTTCTTTAGTTTTATTTGAAGTATAGCAAAATAAGTTTTACACTTATATTTATAGTACTTCTAAATTTTCCATCAACATTACATTAAGCAACAAGGGATACTTCTCTCATATCAATTAGTGCAGTCCGATTAAAGCCTTAAGTTCAACGATAAGGTACGGTGTGCCGCATAGCGACACCACTTGGTAGAGAAGTTTTAACCTCTGCGTCACGATGGCCTCCCAATTATATTTTTAGTACTACCTAAAATATGTAATTTAAAATGTTAGAGATCATTTTCGCCATCTTGTCGTCAAGCTGATCGACGCTTTGCCGACACTCGCAAAGAAATATGTGTGTGTGTGCGTACATACGTACATGAGCAGAGTATATGCGAGAAAGAACATAAGAACAGTGAGAATACAAACAAAAATCTGACATCTTAATACCGTCAAAAATGGCCGGCTGTTCGCGTGAGACCGCCTTTTTAAATCCGCCTTGCTTATACTCAAAAGTTATGTCATTTGCAATATTTCTCAAGTGTATTGCAAGAGAGTTTCAGAGACGATTTACATACACAAAATATTGTCTATCAGAGACTAGGTAGCGACTTCTGAACTGTATTAAGCAGTTTGTTCTTAAAGAACATGCAAATATCAACCTATCAAAAAGATATACAGGTTTACTGAGATTCCATTGCAGGATATTGTCCGGCTTTACCATTGTTTAACGATTTCTATTC